>NC_139010.1:0-1200000 GCF_964374135.1 Grampus griseus
AATCAACTTATCGAAGTAGGGAGTCGCGCATCCGTTGAACTGTCTCAACCGAGGAACGCCGTAGCTGCTCCTCTGGGCCTGGGGAAGCCTGCAGTGCCGCAGAAGGAACAGGACTTAAAGTGCAGTAAGAACCCAAGCCGCCGTCCTCTAGGAGGCACGGTGACTTCAGTCAGGAGGTCCTGGATGGAACGCGAAGACAAGGGCTCCTCTGACGGCAGCTCCGACTAGGGCACCGCGTAAGACCTCCGCGCCACGTGGGACGTGCCAGAACGGCGTTCGCGAACGTGTGCGAGTGCCGAGGAAACTGAGCTGCTCCGAAGGAGAGGGCAGTGCATTTCCCTACGCTCGGCCACACACAGGGGGCTCTGAAGGGCTACGGGCCTGGATGTTGCTTAGCAGACCCAGGTGCACCTGTGGGTACTCAGTGTTCCTGCTGGGAGCAGGGGGCCCCGGCTAGCCTCCCAGGTGTCCAGAAAGCTGTGCTGCCGTTAAAGGCATGCAGAGCAGAGGCCACCGCCTCCTGGAAGCTGCAGCACGCCTCCGCTTCTGCACGGCGAATCAGGGCCTTACTTCCAGGCTTGGGTTCATGCTGGGTGTGCCGGTAGCGACACAGCGTGCTAAGATGCTGACTTTCTCCTCGAGCAGAGTGACTTCAGGTACGAGGGCGGGCCTCGCAGTGTTCCAAGCACAGTGTTCTCTCATGGCAGCTCACACAAGGGCCATGACAGAGTCTTCCTGGGTACTTCGCACTCACCAGCCATGTTGTCCCGAGGGCATTCGAGGGCTCTGGAGATGTAGCGCTCCTCAAGGAACGCGCAGTGTGTTGCTGCCCAGCACTCGGCAGGCACAGAGGTCCTCCGGGGGATCAACCAATGGACCTCGACGTTGCTCCACCAGCCCACAGGTGTCTGGAGGCACTCAGTGACCTCGGAGGGAAAACGAGGCACACCCGTGGGGCCTAGGAGTCCCCGGACGTGTACTTCCTTTAAAATAAAGCACATAAGCGACTGAGAACTCATGGAAACAGCTGCATGCCTCCCTTTCTGCACGGCTACTCAGTGCCTAACCTGGAGGCGAGTTCTCACGTCAAGGTTCCCTTTCGCTCTAGAGCCTGTCAGGCGGACCACCACCGCGGCCATGGAAGCACCTGGTTCAGACAGAGCAAACTCACAATTTTCCCCGCAGCCTTCTTACAGGGTTTCCAGGCCTGTCAGGAGCAGGGAATGTCAAGTAGCTGCAAGGCAGCGTGAATGTGGCCTTCAAAGTGGGAAAGCAAGTCTATTTCCAGCAGGCCCCCGTTTCCATGGGCACCCTCAGCATAAACCCCTGCGGTACCTAACAAGTCCAAAGAGACACAGGTTACCCTGTGTTTCCTACCCTGAATCAAATTCTCGAAGTAGGGTGTTCTGCATCAAGCGAACTGCATCAACCAAGGAACGGCGTAGCTGCTCCTCTGGGCCTGTGGCTATTCAAAAGCCTGCAGCGCCACAGGAAGAAGAGGACTTAAATTGCAGTAAGAACGCAAGCCAACTTTCTCGAGGAGGCACGGTGACTTCAGGCAGGAGGTCCCAGACGGAATGCGACGCCGAGGGTTTCTCTGAGTGCAGCTCGGACTAGGGCATTGCGTAAGACTTCGACGCCATGTGGGATGTGCTAGAACAGTGTTCCTGAGCGTGTGCGAGTGCTGGGGAAATTAGGCTGCTCCAAAAGAGAGTGCGGTGCGTTTCCCTACGCTCGGCATACACAGAGGGGCTCTAAAGGGCTCCGGGCCTGGATATTGCTTAGCAGACCCAGGTGGGCCTGGGGGGTACTCAGTGTCCCTGCCGGGAACAGGGTGCCCACGCGAGCCTCCTAGGTGTCCGGCAAACTGTGCTGCAGTTAAAGATAACCAGAGCAGAGGCCACAGCCTCATGGAAACTGCTGCATGCCTCCACTTCTGTGCGGCCAATCAGGACCTTACCTCCAGTCACGTGTTCATGCTGGGTGCCCCTTTAGCGACACAGCATGGTAAGATGCTGACTTTCTCCTCGAGCAGAGTGACTTTAGGTACGAGGTTCTCGAAGTATTCAATGCAGAGTGTTTTCTCATGGCAGCTCACTCAAGGGCCATGACAAAGACTTCCTGGGCACTTCGGACTCACCAGAAATGAGGTCCTGCGGCTGTTCGAGGACTCTGGAAATGTAGTTCTCCTCAAGGAACGTGCAGTGTGTGGCCCGTCACTCGGCACACTCAGAGGGCCTCCACCGGACAGACCAACCGGCCTCGATGTTGCTAAGCCGGCCCACAGGTGCCTGGAGGTAGTCAGTGAAATTGGAGGGAAAATGATGCATACCCGAGAGGCCTAGGAGTACTCAAAAGTCTACTTCCTGTAAATTAAAGCACATAAGCCACTAAGAACTCATGGAAACAGCTACATGCCTCCCTTTCTGCACGGCTACTCAGGGCCTAACCTGGAGGCAAGTTCTCATGTTGGGATTCCCTTTAGCTCTAGAGCTTGTCAGGCGGACCACCACCGCGGCCATGGAAGCACCTGGTTCAGACAGAGCAAACTCATAATTTTCCCCGCAGCCTTCTTACAGGGTTTCCAGGCCTGTCAGGAGCAGGGAAGGTCAAGTAGCTGCAAGGCAGCGTGAATGCGGCCTTCAAAGTGGGAAAGCAAGTCTATTTCCAGCAGGCCCCCGTTTCCATGGGCACCCTCAGCATACACCCTTGTGGTATCTAACAAGTCCAAAGAGACACAGGTTACCCTGTGTTTCCTACCCTGAATCAACTTCTCGAAGTAGGGAGTTCTGCATCAAGCGACCTGCCTCAACCAAGGAACGGCGTAGCTGCTCCTCTGGGCCTGTGGCTATTCAAAAGCCTGCAGCGCCACTGGAAGAAGAGGACTTAAATTGCAGTAGGAACACAAGCCGACTTTCTCTAGGAGGCATGGTGACTTCAGGCAGGATGTCCCAGATGGAATGCGAAGCCGAGGGTTTCTCTGAGTGCAGCTCGGACTAGGGCAATGCGTAAGACTTCGACGCCATGTGGGATGTGCTAGAACAGTGTTCCTGAGCGTGTGCAAGTGCTGGTGAAATTAAGCTGCTCCAAAAAGGAGTGTGGTGCGTTTCCTTATGCTCGGCATACACAGAGGAGCTCTAAAGGGCTACGGGCCTGGATGTTGCTTAGCAGACCCGGGGGGGCCTGGGGGTACTCAGTGTTCCCATCGGGAACAGGGTGCCCACCCTAGCTTCCAAGGTGTCCAGAAAACGGTGCTGCAGTTAAAGATATGCAAAGCAGAGGCCACCGCCTCATGGAAACTGCAGCACACCGCTGCTTCTGCGTGGCCAATCGGGGCCTAACTTCCAGGCATGTGCTCATGCCAGGTGTGCCGGTAGCGACACAGCATGCTAAGAGGCTGAGTTTATCCTCGGATAGAGTGACTACAGGTACGAGGTCCTCCAAGTATTCAAAGCACAGTGTTTTCTCATGGCAGCTCACACAAGGGCCATGACGAAGTCTTCCTGGGCACTTGGGACTCACCAGCAATGTTGTCCTGAGGCCATTCGAGGACTCTGGAAATGTAGGTCTCCTCAAGGAAGGTACAGGGTGTTGCCCATCACTGGAAACGCACAGAGGGCCTCCGAGGGATCAACCGATGGGCGTTGAAGTTGCTCAGCCGGCCCACAGGTGCCTGGAGGTATTCAGTGAAATTGGAGGGAAAATGATGCATACCCGAGAGGCCTAGGAGTACTCAAAAGTCTACTTCCTGTAAATTAAAGCACATAAGCCACTAAGAACTCATGGAAACAGCTACCTGCCTCCCTTTCTGCACGGCTACTCAGGGCCTAACCTGGAGGCAAGTTCTCACGTTGGGATTCCCTTTAGCTCTAGAGCTTGTCAGGCGGACCACCACCGCGGCCATGGAAGCACCTGGTTCAGACAGAGCAAACTCATAATTTTCCCCGCAGCCTTCTTACAGGGTTTCCAGGCCTGTCAGGAGCAGGGAAGGTCAAGTAGCTGCAAGGCAGCGTGAATGCGGCCTTCAAAGTGGGAAAGCAAGTCTATTTCCAGCAGGCCCCCGTTTCCATGGGCACCCTCAGCATACACCCCTGTGGTATCTAACAAGTCCAAAGAGACACAGGTTACCCTGTGTTTCCTACCCTGAATCAACTTCTCGAAGTAGGGAGTTCTGCATCAAGCGAACTGCCTCAACCAAGGAACGGCGTAGCTGCTCCTCTGGGCCTGTGGCTATTCAAAAGCCTGCAGCGCCACTGGAAGAAGAGGACTTAAATTGCAGTAAGAACGCAAGCCAACTTTCTCGAGGAGGCACGGTGACTTCAGGCAGGAGGTCCCAGACGGAATGCGACGCCGAGGGTTTCTCTGAGTGCAGCTCGGACTAGGGCATTGCGTAAGACTTCGACGCCATGTGGGATGTGCTAGAACAGTGTTCCTGAGCGTGTGCGAGTGCTGGGGAAATTAGGCTGCTCCAAAAGAGAGTGCGGTGCGTTTCCCTACGCTCGGCATACACAGAGGGGCTCTAAAGGGCTCCGGGCCTGGATATTGCTTAGCAGACCCAGGTGGGCCTGGGGGTACTCAGTGTCCCTGCCGGAAACAGGGTGCCCACGTGAGCCTCCTAGGTGTCCGGCAAACTGTGCTGCAGTTAAAGATAACCAGAGCAGGGGCCACCGCCTCATGGAAACTGCAGCACGCCTCCGCTTCTGCGCGGCCAATCAGAGCCTTACTTCCAGGCATGTGTTCATGCTGGGAGTGCCGGTAGCAACACAGCATGCTAAGAGGCTGAGTTTCTCCACGGGTAGAGTGACTACAGGTCCGAGGTCCTCAAAGTATTCAAAGCACAGTGTTTTCCCCGAAGCATTCTTCCAGGGCTCACTGGCCTGTCGGGAGCTGGGAACGTCAGGTAGCTTCAAGGCAGGCATGAATGCCGCCCTCAAAATGGGAAAGCAGGGCTAGTTCCAGCAGGCCCCCGTTTTCATGGGCACACTCAGCGTACATCCCTGTGGCTTCTAACGAGTCCCAAGAGACACCGGTTACCCTGCGTTTCCTTCCCTGAATCAACTTATCGAAGTAGGGAGTCGCGCATCCGTTGAACTGTCTCAACCGAGGAACGCCGTAGCTGCTCCTCTGGGCCTGGGGAAGCCTGCAGTGCCGCAGAAGGAACAGGACTTAAAGTGCAGTAAGAACCCAAGCCGCCGTCCTCTAGGAGGCACGGTGACTTCAGTCAGGAGGTCCTGGATGGAACGCGAAGACAAGGGCTCCTCTGACGGCAGCTCCGACTAGGGCACCGCGTAAGACCTCCGCGCCACGTGGGACGTGCCAGAACGGTGTTCACGAACGTGTGCGAGTGCCGAGGAAACTAAGCTGCTCCAAAGGAGAGGGCAGTGCGTTTCCCTACGCTCGGCCTGCACACAGGGGGCTCTGAAGGGCTACGGGCCTGGATGTTCCTTAGCAGACCCAGGTGCACCTGGGGGTACTCAGTGTTCCTGCCGGGAGCAGGGTGCCCCGGCTAGCCTCCCAGGTGTCCAGAAAGCTGTGCTGCCGTTAAAGGCATGCAGAGCAGAGGCCACCGCCTCCTGGAAGCTGCAGCACGCCTCCGCTTCTGCACGGCGAATCAGGGCCTTCCTTCCAGACATGGGTTCATGCTGGGTGTGCCGGTAGCGACACAGCGTGCTAAGATGCTGACTTTCTCCTCGAGCAGAGTGACTTCAGGTACGAGGGCGGGCCTCGCAGTGTTCCAAGCACAGTGTTCTCTCATGGCAGCTCACACAAGGGCCATGACAGAGTCTTCCTGGGCACTTCGCACTCACCAGCCATGTTGTCCCGAGGGCGTTCGAGGGCTCTGGAGAAGTAGTGCTCCTCAAGGAACGCGCAGTGTGTTGCTGCCCAGCACTCGGCAGGCACAGAGGTCCTCCGGGGGATCAACCAATGGACCTCGACGTTGCTCCGCCGGCCCACAGGTGTCTGGAGGCACTCAGTGACCTCGGAGGGAAAACGATGCACACCCGTGGGGCCTAGGAGTCCCCGGACGCGTACTTCCTTTAAAATAAAGCACATAAGCGACTGAGAACTCATGGAATCAGCTGCATGCCTCCCTTTCTGCACGGCTACTCAGGGCCTAACCTGGAGGCGAGTTCTCACGTCGAGGTTCCCTTTCGCTCTAGAGCCTGTCAGGCGGACCACCACCGCGGCCATGGAAGCACCTGGTTCAGACAGAGCAAACTCACAATTTTCCCCGCAGCCTTCTTACAGGGTTTCCAGGCCTGTCAGGAGCAGGGAATGTCAAGTAACTGCAAGGCAGCGTGAATGCGGCCTTCAAAGTGGGAAAGCAAGTCTATTTCCAGCAGGCCCCCATTTCCATGGGCACCCTCAGCATAAACCCCTGCGGTACCTAACTAGTCCAAAGAGACACAGGTTACCCTGTGTTTCCTACCCTGAATGAAATTCTCGAAGTAGGGTGTTCTGCATCAAGCGAACTGCCTCAACCAAGGAACGGCGTAGCTGCTCCTCTGGGCCTGTGGCTATTCAAAAGCCTGCAGCGCCACTGGAAGAAGAGGACTTAAATTGCAGTAAGAACGCAAGCCAACTTTCTCGAGGAGGCACGGTGACTTCAGGCAGGAGGTCCCAGACGGAATGCGACGCCGAGGGTTTCTCTGAGTGCAGCTCGGACTAGGGCATTGCGTAAGACTTCGACGCCATGTGGGATGTGCTAGAACAGTGTTCCTGAGCGTGTGCGAGTGCTGGGGAAATTAGGCTGCTCCAAAAGAGAGTGCGGTGCGTTTCCCTACGCTCGGCATACACAGAGGGGCTCTAAAGGGCTCCGGGCCTGGATATTGCTTAGCAGACCCACGTGGGCCTGGGGGGTACTCAGTGTCCCTGCCGGGAACAGGGTGCCCACGCGAGCCTCCTAGGTGTCCGGCAAACTGTGCTGCAGTTAAAGATATGCAGAGCAGAGGCCACAGCCTCATGGAAACTGCTGCATGCCTCCACTTCTGTGCGGCCAATCAGGACCTTACCTCCAGTCACGTGTTCATGCTGGGTGCCCCTTTAGCGACACAGCATGGTAAGATGCTGACTTTCTCCTCGAGCAGAGTGACTTTAGGTACGAGGTTCTCGAAGTATTCAATGCAGAGTGTTTTCTCATGGCAGCTCACACAAGGGCCATGACAAAGACTTCCTGGGCACTTCGGACTCACCAGAAATGAGGTCCTGCGGCTGTTCGAGGACTCTGGAAATGTAGTTCTCCTCAAGGAACGTGCAGTGTGTGGCCCGTCACTCGGCACACTCAGAGGGCCTCCACCGGACAGACCAACCGGCCTCGATGTTGCTAAGCCGGCCCACAGGGTTCTGGAGGTACTCAGTGACTTTGGAGGGACAATGATGCACTCCCGAGAGGCCTAGGAGTCTTCAAAGGGGTACTTCCTTGAAAATAAAGCAGAACAGCGACTAAGAACTCATGGAAACAGCTGTATGCCTCCCTTTCTGCCCGGCTACTCGGGACCTAAAATGGAGGCAAGTTCCCACGTTGAGTATCCTTTTAGCTCTAGAGCTTGTCAGGCAGACCACCGCCGCGGCCACGGAGGCACCTGGTTTAGACAGAGCAAACTCATTTTTTTCCAAGAAGCATTCCTACAGGGTTTAACAGGCCTGTCAACAGCAGGGAATGTCATGCAGCTTCAAGGCAGCATGAATGCAGCCTTCAAAATGGGAAAGCAAGGGTAGTTCCAGCAGGCCCCCGTTTCCATGGGCACCCTCAGCATACACCCGTGTGGTTTCTAACAAGTCCAAAGAGACACAGGTTACCCTGTGTTTCCTTTCCTGAATCAACTTCTCGAAGTAGGGTGTTCTGCATCAAGCGAACTGCCTCAACCAAGGAACACCGTAGCTGCTCCTCTGGGCCTGTAGCTATTCAAAAGCCTGCAGTGCCACAGGAAGAAGAGGACTTCAATTGCAGTAGGAACACAAGCCGACTTTCTCTAGGAGGCATGGTGACTTCAGGCAGGATGTCCCAGATGGAATGCGAAGCCGAGGGTTTCTCTGAGTGCAGCTCGGACTAGGGCAATGCGTAAGACTTCGACGCCATGTGGGATGTGCTAGAACAGTGTTCCTGAGCGTGTGCAAGTGCTGGTGAAATTAAGCTGCTCCAAAAAGGAGTGTGGTGCGTTTCCCTATGCTCGGCATACACAGAGGAGCTCTAAAGGGCTACGGGCCTGGATGTTGCTTAGCAGACCCAGGGGGGCCTGGGGGTACTCAGTGTTCCCGTCGGGAACAGGGTGCCCACGCTAGCTTCCAAGGTGTCCAGAAAACGGTGCTGCAGTTAAAGATATGCAAAGCAGAGGCCACCGCCTCATGGAAACTGCAGCACACCGCTGCTTCTGCGTGGCCAATCGGGGCCTAACTTCCAGGCATGTGCTCATGCCAGGTGTGCCGGTAGTGACACAGCATGCTAAGAGGCTGAGTTTATCCTCGGATAGAGTGACTACAGGTACGAGGTCCTCCAAGTATTCAAAGCACAGTGTTTTCTCATGGCAGCTCACACAAGGGCCATGACGAAGTCTTCCTGGGCACTTGGGACTCACCAGCAATGTTGTCCTGAGGCCATTCGAGGACTCTGGAAATGTAGGTCTCCTCAAGGAAGGTACAGGGTGTTGCCCATCACTGGAAACGCACAGAGGGCCTCCGAGGGATCAACCGATGGGCGTTGAAGTTGCTCAGCCGGCCCACAGGTGCCTGGAGGTAGTCAGTGAAATTGGAGAGAAAATGATGCATACCCGAGAGGCCTAGGAGTACTCAAAAGTCTACTTCCTGTAAATTAAAGCACATAAGCCACTAAGAACTCATGGAAACAGCTACATGCCTCCCTTTCTGCACGGCTACTCAGGGCCTAACCTGGAGGCAAGTTCTCACGTTGGGATTCCCTTTAGCTCTAGAGCTTGTCAGGCGGACCACCACCGCGGCCATGGAAGCACCTGGTTCAGACAGAGCAAACTCATAATTTTCCCCTCAGCCTTCTTACAGGGTTTCCAGGCCTGTCAGGAGCAGGGAATGTCAAGTAGCTGCAAGGCAGCGTGAATGCGGCCTTCAAAGTGGGAAAGCAAGTCTATTTCCAGCAGGCCCCCGTTTCCATGGGCACCCTCAGCATACACCCCTGTGGTATCTAACAAGTCCAAAGAGACACAGGTTACCCTGTGTTTCCTACCCTGAATCAACTTCTCGAAGTAGGGAGTTCTGCATCAAGCGAACTGCCTCAACCAAGGAACGGCGTAGCTGCTCCTCTGGGCCTGTGGCTATTCAAAAGCCTGCAGCGCCACTGGAAGAAGAGGACTTAAATTGCAGTAAGAACGCAAGCCAACTTTCTCGAGGAGGCACGGTGACTTCAGGCAGGAGGTCCCAGACGGAATGCGACGCCGAGGGTTTCTCTGAGTGCAGCTCGGACTAGGGCATTGCGTAAGACTTCGACGCCATGTGGGATGTGCTAGAACAGTGTTCCTGAGCGTGTGCGAGTGCTGGGGAAATTAGGCTGCTCCAAAAGAGAGTGCGGTGCGTTTCCCTACGCTCGGCATACACAGAGGGGCTCTAAAGGGCTCCGGGCCTGGATATTGCTTAGCAGACCCAGGTGGGCCTGGGGGTACTCAGTGTCCCTGCCGGAAACAGGGTGCCCACGTGAGCCTCCTAGGTGTCCGGCAAACTGTGCTGCAGTTAAAGATAACCAGAGCAGGGGCCACCGCCTCATGGAAACTGCAGCACGCCTCCGCTTCTGCGCGGCCAATCAGAGCCTTACTTCCAGGCATGTGTTCATGCTGGGAGTGCCGGTAGCAACACAGCATGCTAAGAGGCTGAGTTTCTCCACGGGTAGAGTGACTACAGGTCCGAGGTCCTCAAAGTATTCAAAGCACAGTGTTTTCCCCGAAGCATTCTTCCAGGGCTCACTGGCCTGTCGGGAGCTGGGAAGGTCAGGTAGCTTCAAGGCAGGCATGAATGCCGCCCTCAAAATGGGAAAGCAGGGCTAGTTCCAGCAGGCCCCCGTTTTCATGGGCACACTCAGCGTACATCTCTGTGGCTTCTAACGAGTCCCAAGAGACACCGGTTACCCTGCGTTTCCTTCCCTGAATCAACGTATCGAAGTAGGGAGTCCCGCATCCGGTGAACTGTCTCAATCGAGGAACGCCGTAGCTGCTCCTCTGGGCCTGGGGAAGCCTGCAGTGCCGCAGAAGGAACAGGACTTAAAGTGCAGTAAGAACCCAAGCCGCCGTCCTCTAGGAGGCACGGTGACTTCAGTCAGGAGGTCCTGGATGGAACGCGAAGACAAGGGCTCCTCTGACGGCAGCTCCGACTAGGGCACCGCGTAAGACCTCCGCGCCACGTGGGACGTGCCAGAACGGCGTTCACGAACGTGTGCGAGTGCCGAGGAAACTAAGCTGCTCCGAAGGAGAGGGCAGTGCATTTCCCTACGCTCGGCCACACACAGGGGGCTCTGAAGGGCTACGGGCCTGGATGTTGCTTAGCAGACCCAGGTGCCCCTGTGGGTACTCAGTGTTCCTGCTGGGAGCAGGGGGCCCCGGCTAGCCTCCCAGGTGTCCAGAAAGCTGTGCTGCCGTTAAAGGCATGCAGAGCAGAGGCCACCGCCTCCTGGAAGCTGCAGCACGCCTCCGCTTCTGCACGGCGAATCAGGGCCTTACTTCCAGGCATGGGTTCATGCTGGGTGTGCCGGTAGCGACACAGCGTGCTAAGATGCTGACTTTCTCCTCGAGCAGAGTGACTTCAGGTACGAGGGCGGGCCTCGCAGTGTTCCAAGCACAGTGTTCTCTCATGGCAGCTCACACAAGGGCCATGACAGAGTCTTCCTGGGTACTTCGCACTCTCCAGCCATGTTGTCCCGAGGGCATTCGAGGGCTCTGGAGATGTAGCGCTCCTCAAGGAACGCGCAGTGTGTTGCTGCCCAGCACTCGGCAGGCACAGAGGTCCTCCGGGGGATCAACCAATGGACCTCGACGTTGCTCCACCAGCCCACAGGTGTCTGGAGGCACTCAGTGACCTCGGAGGGAAAACGAGGCACACCTGTGGGGCCTAGGAGTCCCCGGACGTGTACTTCCTTTAAAATAAAGCACATAAGCGACTGAGAACTCATGGAAACAGCTGCATGCCTCCCTTTCTGCACGGCTACTCAGTGCCTAACCTGGAGGCGAGTTCTCACGTCAAGGTTCCCTTTCGCTCTAGAGCCTGTCAGGCGGACCACCACCGCGGCCATGGAAGCACCTGGTTCAGACAGAGCAAACTCACAATTTTCCCCGCAGCCTTCTTACAGGGTTTCCAGGCCTGTCAGGAGCAGGGAATGTCAAGTAGCTGCAAGGCAGCGTGAATGTGGCCTTCAAAGTGGGAAAGCAAGTCTATTTCCAGCAGGCCCCCGTTTCCATGGGCACCCTCAGCATAAACCCCTGCGGTACCTAACAAGTCCAAAGAGACACAGGTTACCCTGTGTTTCCTACCCTGAATCAAATTCTCGAAGTAGGGTGTTCTGCATCAAGCGAACTGCATCAACCAAGGAACGGCGTAGCTGCTCCTCTGGGCCTGTGGCTATTCAAAAGCCTGCAGCGCCACAGGAAGAAGAGGACTTAAATTGCAGTAAGAACGCAAGCCAACTTTCTCGAGGAGGCACGGTGACTTCAGGCAGGAGGTCCCAGACGGAATGCGACGCCGAGGGTTTCTCTGAGTGCAGCTCGGACTAGGGCATTGCGTAAGACTTCGACGCCATGTGGGATGTGCTAGAACAGTGTTCCTGAGCGTGTGCGAGTGCTGGGGAAATTAGGCTGCTCCAAAAGAGAGTGCGGTGCGTTTCCCTACGCTCGGCATACACAGAGGGGCTCTAAAGGGCTCCGGGCCTGGATATTGCTTAGCAGACCCAGGTGGGCCTGGGGGGTACTCAGTGTCCCTGCCGGGAACAGGGTGCCCACGCGAGCCTCCTAGGTGTCCGGCAAACTGTGCTGCAGTTAAAGATATGCAGAGCAGAGGCCACAGCCTCATGGAAACTGCTGCATGCCTCCACTTCTGTGCGGCCAATCAGGACCTTACCTCCAGTCACGTGTTCATGCTGGGTGCCCCTTTAGCGACACAGCATGGTAAGATGCTGACTTTCTCCTCGAGCAGAGTGACTTTAGGTACGAGGTTCTCGAAGTATTCAATGCAGAGTGTTTTCTCATGGCAGCTCACACAAGGGCCATGACAAAGACTTCCTGGGCACTTCGGACTCACCAGAAATGAGGTCCTGCGGCTGTTCGAGGACTCTGGAAATGTAGTTCTCCTCAAGGAACGTGCAGTGGGTGGCCCGTCACTCGGCACACTCAGAGGGCCTCCACCGGACAGACCAACCGGCCTCGATGTTGCTAAGCCGGCCCACAGGTGCCTGGAGGTAGTCAGTGAAATTGGAGGGAAAATGATGCATACCCGAGAGGCCTAGGAGTACTCAAAAGTCTACTTCCTGTAAATTAAAGCACATAAGCCACTAAGAACTCATGGAAACAGCTACATGCCTCCCTTTCTGCACGGCTACTCAGGGCCTAACCTGGAGGCAAGTTCTCATGTTGGGATTCCCTTTAGCTCTAGAGCTTGTCAGGCGGACCACCACCGCGGCCATGGAAGCACCTGGTTCAGACAGAGCAAACTCATAATTTTCCCCGCAGCCTTCTTACAGGGTTTCCAGGCCTGTCAGGAGCAGGGAAGGTCAAGTAGCTGCAAGGCAGCGTGAATGCGGCCTTCAAAGTGGGAAAGCAAGTCTATTTCCAGCAGGCCCCCGTTTCCATGGGCACCCTCAGCATACACCCCTGTGGTATCTAACAAGTCCAAAGAGACACAGGTTACCCTGTGTTTCCTACCCTGAATCAACTTCTCGAAGTAGGGAGTTCTGCATCAAGCGACCTGCCTCAACCAAGGAACGGCGTAGCTGCTCCTCTGGGCCTGTGGCTATTCAAAAGCCTGCAGCGCCACTGGAAGAAGAGGACTTAAATTGCAGTAGGAACACAAGCCGACTTTCTCTAGGAGGCATGGTGACTTCAGGCAGGATGTCCCAGATGGAATGCGAAGCCGAGGGTTTCTCTGAGTGCAGCTCGGACTAGGGCAATGCGTAAGACTTCGACGCCATGTGGGATGTGCTAGAACAGTGTTCCTGAGCCTGTGCAAGTGCTGGTGAAATTAAGCTGCTCCAAAAAGGAGTGTGGTGCGTTTCCTTATGCTCGGCATACACAGAGGAGCTCTAAAGGGCTACGGGCCTGGATGTTGCTTAGCAGACCCGGGGGGGCCTGGGGGTACTCAGTGTTCCCGTCGGGAACAGGGTGCCCACCCTAGCTTCCAAGGTGTCCAGAAAACGGTGCTGCAGTTAAAGATATGCAAAGCAGAGGCCACCGCCTCATGGAAACTGCAGCACACCGCTGCTTCTGCGTGGCCAATCGGGGCCTAACTTCCAGGCATGTGCTCATGCCAGGTGTGCCGGTAGCGACACAGCATGCTAAGAGGCTGAGTTTATCCTCGGATAGAGTGACTACAGGTACGAGGTCCTCCAAGTATTCAAAGCACAGTGTTTTCTCATGGCAGCTCACACAAGGGCCATGACGAAGTCTTCCTGGGCACTTGGGACTCACCAGCAATGTTGTCCTGAGGCCATTCGAGGACTCTGGAAATGTAGGTCTCCTCAAGGAAGGTACAGGGTGTTGCCCATCACTGGAAACGCACAGAGGGCCTCCGAGGGATCAACCGATGGGCGTTGAAGTTGCTCAGCCGGCCCACAGGTGCCTGGAGGTATTCAGTGAAATTGGAGGGAAAATGATGCATACCCGAGAGGCCTAGGAGTACTCAAAAGTCTACTTCCTGTAAATTAAAGCACATAAGCCACTAAGAACTCATGGAAACAGCTACATGCCTCCCTTTCTGGACGGCTACTCAGGGCCTAACCTGGAGGCAAGTTCTCACGTTGGGATTCCCTTTAGCTCTAGAGCTTGTCAGGCGGACCACCACCGCGGCCATGGAAGCACCTGGTTCAGACAGAGCAAACTCATAATTTTCCCCGCAGCCTTCTTACAGGGTTTCCAGGCCTGTCAGGAGCAGGGAATGTCAAGTAGCTGCAAGGCAGCGTGAATGCGGCCTTCAACGTGGGAAAGCAAGTCTATTTCCAGCAGGCCCCCGTTTCCATGGGCACCCTCAGCATACACCCCTGTGGTATCTAACAAGTCCAAAGAGACACAGGTTACCCTGTGTTTCCTACCCTGAATCAACTTCTCGAAGTAGGGAGTTCTGCATCAAGCGAACTGCCTCAACCAAGGAACGGCGTAGCTGCTCCTCTGGGCCTGTGGCTATTCAAAAGCCTGCAGCGCCACTGGAAGAAGAGGACTTAAATTGCAGTAAGAACGCAAGCCAACTTTCTCGAGGAGGCACGGTGACTTCAGGCAGGAGGTCCCAGACGGAATGCGACGCCGAGGGTTTCTCTGAGTGCAGCTCGGACTAGGGCATTGCGTAAGACTTCGACGCCATGTGGGATGTGCTAGAACAGTGTTCCTGAGCGTGTGCGAGTGCTGGGGAAATTAGGCTGCTCCAAAAGAGAGTGCGGTGCGTTTCCCTACGCTCGGCATACACAGAGGGGCTCTAAAGGGCTCCGGGCCTGGATATTGCTTAGCAGACCCAGGTGGGCCTGGGGGTACTCAGTGTCCCTGCCGGAAACAGGGTGCCCACGTGAGCCTCCTAGGTGTCCGGCAAACTGTGCTGCAGTTAAAGATAACCAGAGCAGGGGCCACCGCCTCATGGAAACTGCAGCACGCCTCCGCTTCTGCGCGGCCAATCAGAGCCTTACTTCCAGGCATGTGTTCATGCTGGGAGTGCCGGTAGCAACACAGCATGCTAAGAGGCTGAGTTTCTCCACGGGTAGAGTGACTACAGGTCCGAGGTCCTCAAAGTATTCAAAGCACAGTGTTTTCCCCGAAGCATTCTTCCAGGGCTCACTGGCCTGTCGGGAGCTGGGAAGGTCAGGTAGCTTCAAGGCAGGCATGAATGCCGCCCTCAAAATGGGAAAGCAGGGCTAGTTCCAGCAGGCCCCCGTTTTCATGGGCACACTCAGCGTACATCCCTGTGGCTTCTAACGAGTCCCACGAGACACCGGTTACCCTGCGTTTCCTTCCCTGAATCAACGTATCGAAGTAGGGAGTCCCGCATCCGGCGAACTGTCTCAACCGAGGAACGCCGTAGCTGCTCCTCTGGGCCTGGGGCTGCCTGCAGTGCCGCAGAAGGAACAGGACTTAAAGTGCAGTAAGAACCCAAGCCGCCGTCCTCTAGGAGGCACGGTGACTTCAGTCAGGAGGTCCTGGATGGAAGGCGAAGACGAGGGCTCCTCTGAGGGCAGCTCCGACTAGGGCACCGCGTAAGACCTCCGCGCCACGTGGGACGTGCCAGAACGGTGTTCGCGAACGTGTGCGAGTGCCGAGGAAACTAAGCTGCTCCAAAGGAGAGGGCAGTGCGTTTCCCTACGCTCGGCCTGCACACAGGGGTCTCTGAAGGGCTATGGGCCTGGATGTTCCTTAGCAGACCCAGGTGCACCTGGGGGTACTCAGTGTTCCTGCCGGGAGCAGGGTGCCCCGGCTAGCCTCCCAGGTGTCCAGAAAGCTGTGCTGCCGTTAAAGTCATGCAGAGCAGAGGCCACCGCCTCCTGGAAGCTGCAGCACGCCTCCGCTTCTGCACGGCGAATCAGGGCCTTCCTTCCAGACATGGGTTCATGCTGGGTGTGCCGGTAGCGACACAGCGTGCTAAGATGCTGACTTTCTCCTCGAGCAGAGTGACTTCAGGTATGAGGGCGGGCCTCGCAGTGTTCCAAGCACAGTGTTCTCTCATGGCAGCTCACACAAGGGCCATGACAGAGTCTTCCTGGGCACTTCGCACTCACCAGCCATGTTGTCCCGAGGGCGTTCGAGGGCTCTGGAGAAGTAGTGCTCCTCAAGGAACGCGCAGTGTGTTGCTGCCCAGCACTCGGCAGGCACAGAGGTCCTCCGGGGGATCAACCAATGGACCTCGACGTTGCTCCGCCGGCCCACAGGTGTCTGGAGGCACTCAGTGACCTCGGAGGGAAAACGATGCACACCCGTGGGGCCTAGGAGTCCCCGGACGCGTACTTCCTTTAAAATAAAGCACATAAGCGACTGAGAACTCATGGAATCAGCTGCATGCCTCCCTTTCTGCACGGCTACTCAGGGCCTAACCTGGAGGCGAGTTCTCACGTCGAGGTTCCCTTTCGCTCTAGAGCCTGTCAGGCGGACCACCACCGCGGCCATGGAAGCACCTGGTTCAGACAGAGCAAACTCACAATTTTCCCCGCAGCCTTCTTACAGGGTTTCCAGGCCTGTCAGGAGCAGGGAATGTCAAGTAGCTGCAAGGCAGCGTGAATGCGGCCTTCAAAGTGGGAAAGCAAGTCTATTTCCAGCAGGCCCCCATTTCCATGGGCACCCTCAGCATAAACCCCTGCGGTACCTAACTAGTCCAAAGAGACACAGGTTACCCTGTGTTTCCTACCCTGAATGAAATTCTCGAAGTAGGGTGTTCTGCATCAAGCGAACTGCCTCAACCAAGGAACGGCGTAGCTGCTCCTCTGGGCCTGTGGCTATTCAAAAGCCTGCAGCGCCACTGGAAGAAGAGGACTTAAATTGCAGTAAGAACGCAAGCCAACTTTCTCGAGGAGGCACGGTGACTTCAGGCAGGAGGTCCCAGACGGAATGCGACGCCGAGGGTTTCTCTGAGTGCAGCTCGGACTAGGGCATTGCGTAAGACTTCGATGCCATGTGGGATGTGCTAGAACAGTGTTCCTGAGCGTGTGCGAGTGCTGGGGAAATTAGGCTGCTCCAAAATAGAGTGCGGTGCGTTTCCCTACGCTCGGCATACACAGAGGGGCTCTAAAGGGCTCCGGGCCTGGATATTGCTTAGCAGACCCAGGTGGGCCTGGGGGGTACTCAGTGTCCCTGCCGGGAACAGGGTGCCCACGCGAGCCTCCTAGGTGTCCGGCAAACTGTGCTGCAGTTAAAGATATGCAGAGCAGAGGCCACAGCCTCATGGAAACTGCTGCATGCCTCCACTTCTGTGCGGCCAATCAGGACCTTACCTCCAGTCACGTGTTCATGCTGGGTGCCCCTTTAGTGACACAGCATGGTAAGATGCTGACTTTCTCCTTGAGCAGAGTGACTTTAGGTACGAGGTTCTCGAAGTATTCAATGCAGAGTGTTTTCTCATGGCAGCTCACACAAGGGCCATGACAAAGACTTCCTGGGCACTTCGGACTCACCAGAAATGAGGTCCTGCGGCTGTTCGAGGACTCTGGAAATGTAGTTCTCCTCAAGGAACGTGCAGTGTGTGGCCCGTCACTCGGCACACTCAGAGGGCCTCCACCGGACAGACCAACCGGCCTCGATGTTGCTAAGCCGGCCCACAGGGTTCTGGAGGTACTCAGTGACTTTGGAGGGACAATGATGCACTCCCGAGAGGCCTAGGAGTCTTCAAAGGGGTACTTCCTTGAAAATAAAGCAGAACAGCGACTAAGAACTCATGGAAACAGCTGTATGCCTCCCTTTCTGCCCGGCTACTCGGGACCTAAAATGGAGGCAAGTTCCCACGTTGAGTATCCTTTTAGCTCTAGAGCTTGTCAGGCAGACCACCGCCGCGGCCACGGAGGCACCTGGTTTAGACAGAGCAAACTCATTTTTTTCCAAGAAGCATTCCTACAGGGTTTAACAGGCCTGTCAACAGCAGGGAATGTCATGCAGCTTCAAGGCAGCATGAATGCAGCCTTCAAAATGGGAAAGCAAGGGTAGTTCCAGCAGGCCCCCGTTTCCATGGGCACCCTCAGCATACACCCGTGTGGTTTCTAACAAGTCCAAAGAGACACAGGTTACCCTGTGTTTCCTTTCCTGAATCAACTTCTCGAAGTAGGGTGTTCTGCATCAAGCGAACTGCCTCAACCAAGGAACACCGTAGCTGCTCCTCTGGGCCTGTAGCTATTCAAAAGCCTGCAGTGCCACAGGAAGAAGAGGACTTCAATTGCAGTAGGAACACAAGCCGACTTTCTCTAGGAGGCATGGTGACTTCAGGCAGGATGTCCCAGATGGAATGCGAAGCCGAGGGTTTCTCTGAGTGCAGCTCGGACTAGGGCAATGCGTAAGACTTCGACGCCATGTGGGATGTGCTAGAACAGTGTTCCTGAGCGTGTGCAAGTGCTGGTGAAATTAAGCTGCTCCAAAAAGGAGTGTGGTGCGTTTCCCTATGCTCGGCATACACAGAGGAGCTCTAAAGGGCTACGGGCCTGGATGTTGCTTAGCAGACCCAGGGGGGCCTGGGGGTACTCAGTGTTCCCGTCGGGAACAGGGTGCCCACGCTAGCTTCCAAGGTGTCCAGAAAACGGTGCTGCAGTTAAAGATATGCAAAGCAGAGGCCACCGCCTCATGGAAACTGCAGCACACCGCTGCTTCTGCGTGGCCAATCGGGGCCTAACTTCCAGGCATGTGCTCATGCCAGGTGTGCCGGTAGCGACACAGCATGCTAAGAGGCTGAGTTTATCCTCGGATAGAGTGACTACAGGTACGAGGTCCTCCAAGTATTCAAAGCACAGTGTTTTCTCATGGCAGCTCACACAAGGGCCATGACGAAGTCTTCCTGGGCACTTGGGACTCACCAGCAATGTTGTCCTGAGGCCATTCGAGGACTCTGGAAATGTAGGTCTCCTCAAGGAAGGTACAGGGTGTTGCCCATCACTGGAAACGCACAGAGGGCCTCCGAGGGATCAACCGATGGGCGTTGAAGTTGCTCAGCCGGCCCACAGGTGTCTGGAGGTAGTCAGTGAAATTGGAGGGAAAATGATGCATACCCGAGAGGCCTAGGAGTACTCAAAAGTCTACTTCCTGTAAATTAAAGCACATAAGCCACTAAGAACTCATGGAAAGAGCTACCTGCCTCCCTTTCTGCACGGCTACTCAGGGCCTAACCTGGAGGCAAGTTCTCATGTTGGGATTCCCTTTAGCTCTAGAGCTTGTCAGGCGGACCACCACCGCGGCCATGGAAGCACCTGGTTCAGACAGAGCAAACTCATAATTTTCCCCGCAGCCTTCTTACAGGGTTTCCAGGCCTGTCAGGAGCAGGGAAGGTCAAGTAGCTGCAAGGCAGCGTGAATGCGGCCTTCAAAGTGGGAAAGCAAGTCTATTTCCAGCAGGCCCCCGTTTCCATGGGCACCCTCAGCATACACCCCTGTGGTATCTAACAAGTCCAAAGAGACACAGGTTACCCTGTGTTTCCTACCCTGAATCAACTTCTCGAAGTAGGGAGTTCTGCATCAAGCGAACTGCCTCAACCAAGGAACGGCGTAGCTGCTCCTCTGGGCCTGTGGCTATTCAAAAGCCTGCAGCGCCACTGGAAGAAGAGGACTTAAATTGCAGTAAGAACGCAAGCCAACTTTCTCGAGGAGGCACGGTGACTTCAGGCAGGAGGTCCCAGACGGAATGCGACGCCGAGGGTTTCTCTGAGTGCAGCTCGGACTAGGGCATTGCGTAAGACTTCGACGCCATGTGGGATGTGCTAGAACAGTGTTCCTGAGCGTGTGCGAGTGCTGGGGAAATTAGGCTGCTCCAAAAGAGAGTGCGGTGCGTTTCCCTACGCTCGGCATACACAGAGGGGCTCTAAAGGGCTCCGGGCCTGGATATTGCTTAGCAGACCCAGGTGGGCCTGGGGGTACTCAGTGTCCCTGCCGGAAACAGGGTGCCCACGTGAGCCTCCTAGGTGTCCGGCAAACTGTGCTGCAGTTAAAGATAACCAGAGCAGGGGCCACCGCCTCATGGAAACTGCAGCACGCCTCCGCTTCTGCGCGGCCAATCAGAGCCTTACTTCCAGGCATGTGTTCATGCTGGGAGTGCCGGTAGCAACACAGCATGCTAAGAGGCTGAGTTTCTCCACGGGTAGAGTGACTACAGGTCCGAGGTCCTCAAAGTATTCAAAGCACAGTGTTTTCCCCGAAGCATTCTTCCAGGGCTCACTGGCCTGTCGGGAGCTGGGAAGGTCAGGTAGCTTCAAGGCAGGCATGAATGCCGCCCTCAAAATGGGAAAGCAGGGCTAGTTCCAGCAGGCCCCCGTTTTCATGGGCACACTCAGCGTACATCCCTGTGGCTTCTAACGAGTCCCAAGAGACACCGGTTACCCTGCGTTTCCTTCCCTGAATCAACGTATCGAAGTAGGGAGTCCCGCATCCGGCGAACTGTCTCAACCGAGGAACGCCGTAGCTGCTCCTCTGGGCCTGGGGCTGCCTGCAGTGCCGCAGAAGGAACAGGACTTAAAGTGCAGTAAGAACCCAAGCTGCCGTCCTCTAGGAGGCACGGTGACTTCAGTCAGGAGGTCCTGGATGGAAGGCGAAGACGAGGGCTCCTCTGAGGGCAGCTCCGACTAGGGCACCGCGTAAGACCTCCGCGCCACGTGGGACGTGCCAGAACGGTGTTCGCGAACGTGTGCGAGTGCGGAGGAAACTAAGCTGCTCCAAAGGAGAGGGCAGTGCGTTTCCCTACGCTCGGCCTGCACACAGGGGGCTCTGAAGGGCTACGGGCCTGGATGTTCCTTAGCAGACCCAGGTGCACCTGGGGGTACTCAGTGTTCCTGCCGGGAGCAGGGTGCCCCGGCTAGCCTCCCAGGTGTCCAGAAAGCTGTGCTGCCGTTAAAGGCATGCAGAGCAGAGGCCACCGCCTCCTGGAAGCTGCAGCACGCCTCCGCTTCTGCACGGCGAATCAGGGCCTTCCTTCCAGACATGGGTTCATGCTGGGTGTGCCGGTAGCGACACAGCGTGCTAAGATGCTGACTTTCTCCTCGAGCAGAGTGACTTCAGGTACGAGGGCGGGCCTCGCAGTGTTCCAAGCACAGTGTTCTCTCATGGCAGCTCACACAAGGGCCATGACAGAGTCTTCCTGGGCACTTCGCACTCACCAGCCATGTTGTCCCGAGGGCGTTCGAGGGCTCTGGAGAAGTAGTGCTCCTCAAGGAACGCGCAGTGTGTTGCTGCCCAGCACTCGGCAGGCACAGAGGTCCTCCGGGGGATCAACCAATGGACCTCGACGTTGCTCCGCCGGCCCACAGGTGTCTGGAGGCACTCAGTGACCTCGGAGGGAAAACGATGCACACCCGTGGGGCCTAGGAGTCCCCGGACGCGTACTTCCTTTAAAATAAAGCACATAAGCGACTGAGAACTCATGGAATCAGCTGCATGCCTCCCTTTCTGCACGGCTACTCAGGGCCTAACCTGGAGGCGAGTTCTCACGTCGAGGTTCCCTTTCGCTCTAGAGCCTGTCAGGCGGACCACCACCACGGCCATGGAAGCACCTGGTTCAGACAGAGCAAACTCACAATTTTCCCCGCAGCCTTCTTACAGGGTTTCCAGGCCTGTCAGGAGCAGGGAATGTCAAGTAGCTGCAAGGCAGCGTGAATGCGGCCTTCAAAGTGGGAAAGCAAGTCTATTTCCAGCAGGCCCCCATTTCCATGGGCACCCTCAGCATAAACCCCTGCGGTACCTAACTAGTCCAAAGAGACACAGGTTACCCTGTGTTTCCTACCCTGAATGAAATTCTCGAAGTAGGGTGTTCTGCATCAAGCGAACTGCCTCAACCAAGGAACGGCGTAGCTGCTCCTCTGGGCCTGTGGCTATTCAAAAGCCTGCAGCGCCACTGGAAGAAGAGGACTTAAATTGCAGTAAGAACGCAAGCCAACTTTCTCGAGGAGGCACGGTGACTTCAGGCAGGAGGTCCCAGACGGAATGCGACGCCGAGGGTTTCTCTGAGTGCAGCTCGGACTAGGGCATTGCGTAAGACTTCGACGCCATGTGGGATGTGCTAGAACAGTGTTCCTGAGCGTGTGCGAGTGCTGGGGAAATTAGGCTGCTCCAAAAGAGAGTGCGGTGCGTTTCCCTACGCTCGGCATACACAGAGGGGCTCTAAAGGGCTCCGGGCCTGGATATTGCTTAGCAGACCCAGGTGGGCCTGGGGGGTACTCAGTGTCCCTGCCGGGAACAGGGTGCCCACGCGAGCCTCCTAGGTGTCCGGCAAACTGTGCTGCAGTTAAAGATATGCAGAGCAGAGGCCACAGCCTCATGGAAACTGCTGCATGCCTCCACTTCTGTGCGGCCAATCAGGACCTTACCTCCAGTCACGTGTTCATGCTGGGTGCCCCTTTAGCGACACAGCATGGTAAGATGCTGACTTTCTCCTCGAGCAGAGTGACTTTAGGTACGAGGTTCTCGAAGTATTCAATGCAGAGTGTTTTCTCATGGCAGCTCACACAAGGGCCATGACAAAGACTTCCTGGGCACTTCGGACTCACCAGAAATGAGGTCCTGCGGCTGTTCGAGGACTCTGGAAATGTAGTTCTCCTCAAGGAACGTGCAGTGTGTGGCCCGTCACTCGGCACACTCAGAGGGCCTCCACCGGACAGACCAACCGGCCTCGATGTTGCTAAGCCGGCCCACAGGGTTCTGGAGGTACTCAGTGACTTTGGAGGGACAATGATGCACTCCCGAGAGGCCTAGGAGTCTTCAAAGGGGTACTTCCTTGAAAATAAAGCAGAACAGCGACTAAGAACTCATGGAAACAGCTGTATGCCTCCCTTTCTGCCCGGCTACTCGGGACCTAAAATGGAGGCAAGTTCCCACGTTGAGTATCCTTTTAGCTCTAGAGCTTGTCAGGCAGACCACCGCCGCGGCCACGGAGGCACCTGGTTTAGACAGAGCAAACTCATTTTTTTCCAAGAAGCATTCCTACAGGGTTTAACAGGCCTGTCAACAGCAGGGAATGTCATGCAGCTTCAAGGCAGCATGAATGCAGCCTTCAAAATGGGAAAGCAAGGGTAGTTCCAGCAGGCCCCCGTTTCCATGGGCACCCTCAGCATACACCCGTGTGGTTTCTAACAAGTCCAAAGAGACACAGGTTACCCTGTGTTTCCTTTCCTGAATCAACTTCTCGAAGTAGGGTGTTCTGCATCAAGCGAACTGCCTCAACCAAGGAACACCATAGCTGCTCCTCTGGGCCTGTAGCTATTCAAAAGCCTGCAGTGCCACAGGAAGAAGAGGACTTCAATTGCAGTAGGAACACAAGCCGACTTTCTCTAAGAGGCATGGTGACTTCAGGCAGGATGTCCCAGATGGAATGCGAAGCCGAGGGTTTCTCTGAGTGCAGCTCGGAGTAGGGCAATGCGTAAGACTTTGACGCCATGTGAGATGTGCTAGAACAGTGTTCCTGAGCGTGTGCGAGTGCTGGGGAAATTAGGCTGCTCCAAAAGAGAGTGCAGTGCATTTCCCTATGCTCGGCATACACAGAGGGGCTCTAAAGGGCTCCGGGCCTGGATATTGCTTAGCAGACCCAGGTGGGCCTGGGGGTACTCAGTGTCCCTGCCGGAAACAGGGTGCCCACGTGAGCCTCCTAGGTGTCCGGCAAACTGTGCTGCAGTTAAAGATGTGCAGAGCAGAGGCCACCGCCTCATGGAAACTGCAGCACGCCTCCGCTTCTGCGCGGCCAATCAGAGCCTTACTTCCAGGCATGTGTTCATGCTGGGAGTGCCGGTAGCAACACAGCATGCTAAGAGGCTGAGTTTCTCCACGAGTAGAGTGACTACAGGTCCGAGGTCCTCAAAGTATTCAAAGCACAGTGTTTTCCCCGAAGCATTCTTCCAGGGCTCACTGGCCTGTCGGGAGCTGGGAACGTCAGGTAGCTTCAAGGCAGGCATGAATGCCGCCCTCAAAATGGGAAAGCAGGGCTAGTTCCAGCAGGCCCCCGTTTTCATGGGCACACTCAGCGTACATCCCTGTGGCTTCTAACGAGTCCCAAGAGACACCGGTTACCCTGCGTTTCCTTCCCCGAATCAACGTATCGAAGTAGGGAGTCCCGCATCCGGCGAACTGTCTCAACCGAGGAACGCCGTAGCTGCTCCGCTGGGCCTGGGGCTGCCTGCAGTGCCGCAGAAGGAACAGGACTTAAAGTGCAGTAAGAACCCAAGCCGCCGTCCTCTAGGAGGCACGGTGACTTCAGTCAGGAGGTCCTGGATGGAAGGCGAAGACGAGGGCTCCTCTGAGGGCAGCTCCGACTAGGGCACCGCGTAAGACCTCCGCGCCACGTGGGACGTGCCAGAACGGTGTTCGCGAACGTGTGCGAGTGCCGAGGAAACTAAGCTGCTCCAAAGGAGAGGGCAGTGCGTTTCCCTACGCTCGGCCTGCACACAGGGGGCTCTGAAGGGCTACGGGCCTGGATGTTCCTTAGCAGACCCAGGTGCACCTGGGGGTACTCAGTGTTCCTGCCGGGAGCAGGGTGCCCCGGCTAGCCTCCCAGGTGTCCAGAAAGCTGTGCTGCCGTTAAAGGCATGCAGAGCAGAGGCCACCGCCTCCTGGAAGCTGCAGCACGCCTCCGCTTCTGCACGGCGAATCAGGGCCTTCCTTCCAGACATGGGTTCATGCTGGGTGTGCCGGTAGCGACACAGCGTGCTAAGATGCTGACTTTCTCCTCGAGCAGAGTGACTTCAGGTACGAGGGCGGGCCTCGCAGTGTTCCAAGCACAGTGTTCTCTCATGGCAGCTCACACAAGGGCCATGACAGAGTCTTCCTGGGCACTTCGCACTCACCAGCCATGTTGTCCCGAGGGCGTTCGAGGGCTCTGGAGATGTAGCGCTCCTCAAGGAACGCGCAGTGTGTTGCTGCCCAGCACTCGGCAGGCACAGAGGTCCTCCGGGGGATCAACCAATGGACCTCGACGTTGCTCTGCCGGCCCACAGGTGTCTGGAGGCACTCAGTGACCTCGGAGGGAAAACGATGCACACCCGTGGGGCCAAGGAGTCCCCGGACGCGTACTTCCTTTAAAATAAAGCACATAAGCGACTGAGAACTCATGGAATCAGCTGCATGCCTCCCTTTCTGCACGGCTACTCAGGGCCTAACCTGGAGGCGAGTTCTCACGTCGAGGTTCCCTTTCGCTCTAGAGCCTGTCAGGCGGACCACCACCGCGGCCGTGGAAGCACCTGGTTCAGACAGAGCAAACTCACAATTTTCCCCGCAGCCTTCTTACAGGGTTTCCAGGCCTGTCAGGAGCAGGGAATGTCAAGTAGCTGCAAGGCAGCGTGAATGCGGCCTTCAAAGTGGGAAAGCAAGTCTATTTCCAGCAGGCCCCCGTTTCCATGGGCACCCTCAGCATATACCCCTGCGGTACCTAACTAGTCCAAAGAGACACAGGTTACCCTGTGTTTCCTACCCTGAATCAAATTCTCGAAGTAGGGTGTTCTGCATCAAGCGAACTGCCTCAACCAAGGAACGGCGTAGCTGCTCCTCTGGGCCTGTGGCTATTCAAAAGCCTGCAGCGCCACAGGAAGAAGAGGACTTAAATTGCAGTAAGAACGCAAGCCAACTTTTTCGAGGAGGCACGGTGACTTCAGGCAGGAGGTCCCAGACGGAATGCGACGCCGAGGGTTTCTCTGAGTGCAGCTCGGACTAGGGCATTGCGTAAGACTTCGACGCCATGTGGGATGTGCTAGAACAGTGCTCCTGAGCGTGTGCGAGTGCTGGGGAAATTAGGCTGCTCCAAAAGAGAGTGCGGTGCGTTTCCCTACGCTTGGCATACACAGAGGGGCTCTAAAGGGCTCCGGGCCTGGATATTGCTTAGCAGAACCAGGTGGGCCTGGGGGGTACTCAGTGTCCCTGCCGGGAACAGGGTGCCCACGCGAGCCTCCTAGGTGTCCGGCAAACTGTGCTGCAGTTAAAGATATGCAGAGCAGAGGCCACAGCCTCATGGAAACTGCTGCATGCCTCCACTTCTGTGCGGCCAATCAGGACCTTACCTCCAGTCACGTGTTCATGCTGGGTGCCCCTTTAGCGACACAGCATGGTAAGATGCTGACTTTCTCCTCGAGCAGAGTGACTTTAGGTACGAGGTTCTCGAAGTATTCAATGCAGAGTGTTTTCTCATGGCAGCTCACACAAGGGCCATGACAAAGACTTCCTGGGCACTTCGGACTCACCAGAAATGAGGTCCTGCGGCTGTTCGAGGACTCTGGAAATGTAGTTCTCCTCAAGGAACGTGCAGTGTGTGGCCCGTCACTCGGCACACTCAGAGGGCCTCCACCGGACAGACCAACCGGCCTCGATGTTGCTAAGCCGGCCCACAGGGTTCTGGAGGTACTCAGTGACTTTGGAGGGACAATGATGCACTCCCGAGAGGCCTAGGAGTCTTCAAAGGGGTACTTCCTTGAAAATAAAGCAGAACAGCGACTAAGAACTCATGGAAACAGCTGTATGCCTCCCTTTCTGCCCGGCTACTCGGGACCTAAAATGGAGGCAAGTTCCCACGTTGAGTATCCTTTTAGCTCTAGAGCTTGTCAGGCAGACCACCGCCGCGGCCACGGAGGCACCTGGTTTAGACAGAGCAAACTCATTTTTTTCCAAGAAGCATTCCTACAGGGTTTAACAGGCCTGTCAACAGCAGGGAATGTCATGCAGCTTCAAGGCAGCATGAATGCAGCCTTCAAAATGGGAAAGCAAGGGTAGTTCCAGCAGGCCCCCGTTTCCATGGGCACCCTCAGCATACACCCGTGTGGTTTCTAACAAGTCCAAAGAGACACAGGTTACCCTGTGTTTCCTTTCCTGAATCAACTTCTCGAAGTAGGGTGTTCTGCATCAAGCGAACTGCCTCAACCAAGGAACACCGTAGCTGCTCCTCTGGGCCTGTAGCTATTCAAAAGCCTGCAGTGCCACAGGAAGAAGAGGACTTCAATTGCAGTAGGAACACAAGCCGACTTTCTCTAGGAGGCATGGTGACTTCAGGCAGGATGTCCCAGATGGAATGCGAAGCCGAGGGTTTCTCTGAGTGCAGCTCGGACTAGGGCAATGCGTAAGACTTCGACGCCATGTGGGATGTGCTAGAACAGTGTTCCTGAGCGTGTGCAAGTGCTGGTGAAATTAAGCTGCTCCAAAAAGGAGTGTGGTGCGTTTCCCTATGCTCGGCATACACAGAGGAGCTCTAAAGGGCTACGGGCCTGGATGTTGCTTAGCAGACCCAGGGGGGCCTGGGGGTACTCAGTGTTCCCGTCGGGAACAGGGTGCCCACGCTAGCTTCCAAGGTGTCCAGAAAACGGTGCTGCAGTTAAAGATATGCAAAGCAGAGGCCACCGCCTCATGGAAACTGCAGCACACCGCTGCTTCTGCGTGGCCAATCGGGGCCTAACTTCCAGGCATGTGCTCATGCCAGGTGTGCCGGTAGCGACACAGCATGCTAAGAGGCTGAGTTTATCCTCGGATAGAGTGACTACAGGTACGAGGTCCTCCAAGTATTCAAAGCACAGTGTTTTCTCATGGCAGCTCACACAAGGGCCATGACGAAGTCTTCCTGGGCACTTGGGACTCACCAGCAATGTTGTCCTGAGGCCATTCGAGGACTCTGGAAATGTAGGTCTCCTCAAGGAAGGTACAGGGTGTTGCCCATCACTGGAAACGCACAGAGGGCCTCCGAGGGATCAACCGATGGGCGTTGAAGTTGCTCAGCCGGCCCACAGGTGTCTGGAGGTAGTCAGTGAAATTGGAGGGAAAATGATGCATACCCGAGAGGCCTAGGAGTACTCAAAAGTCTACTTCCTGTAAATTAAAGCACATAAGCCACTAAGAACTCATGGAAACAGCTACCTGCCTCCCTTTCTGCACGGCTACTCAGGGCCTAACCTGGAGGCAAGTCCTCACGTTGGGATTCCCTTTAGCTCTAGAGCTTGTCAGGCGGACCACCACCACGGCCATGGAAGCACCTGGTTCAGACAGAGCAAACTCATAATTTTCCCCGCAGCCTTCTTACAGGGTTTCCAGGCCTGTCAGGAGCAGGGAATGTCAAGTAGCTGCAAGGCAGCGTGAATGCGGCCTTCAAAGTGGGAAAGCAAGTCTATTTCCAGCAGGCCCCCGTTTCCATGGGCACCCTCAGCATACACCCCTGTGGTATCTAACAAGTCCAAAGAGACACAGGTTACCCTGTGTTTCCTACCCTGAATCAACTTCTCGAAGTAGGGAGTTCTGCATCAAGCGAACTGCCTCAACCAAGGAACGGCGTAGCTGCTCCTCTGGGCCTGTGGCTATTCAAAAGCCTGCAGCGCCACTGGAAGAAGAGGACTTAAATTGCAGTAAGAACGCAAGCCAACTTTCTCGAGGAGGCACGGTGACTTCAGGCAGGAGGTCCCAGACGGAATGCGACGCCGAGGGTTTCTCTGAGTGCAGCTCGGACTAGGGCATCGCGTAAGACTTCGACGCCATGTGGGATGTGCTAGAACAGTGTTCCTGAGCATGTGCGAGTGCTGGGGAAATTAGGCTGCTCCAAAAGAGAGTGCGGTGCGTTTCCCTACGCTCGGCATACACAGAGGGGCTCTAAAGGGCTCCGGGCCTGGATATTGCTTAGCAGACCCAGGTGGGCCTGGGGGTACTCAGTGTCCCTGCCGGAAACAGGGTGCCCACGTGAGCCTCCTAGGTGTCCGGCAAACTGTGCTGCAGTTAAAGATAACCAGAGCAGGGGCCACCGCCTCATGGAAACTGCAGCACGCCTCCGCTTCTGTGCGGCCAATCAGAGCCTTACTTCCAGGCATGTGTTCATGCTGGGAGTGCCGGTAGCAACACAGCATGCTAAGAGGCTGAGTTTCTCCACGGGTAGAGTGACTACAGGTCCGAGGTCCTCAAAGTATTCAAAGCACAGTGTTTTCCCCGAAGCATTCTTCCAGGGCTCACTGGCCTGTCGGGAGCTGGGAAGGTCAGGTAGCTTCAAGGCAGGCATGAATGCCGCCCTCAAAATGGGAAAGCAGGGCTAGTTCCAGCAGGCCCCCGTTTTCATGGGCACACTCAGCGTACATCCCTGTGGCTTCTAACGAGTCCCAAGAGACACCGGTTACCCTGCGTTTCCTTCCCTGAATCAACGTATCGAAGTAGGGAGTCCCGCATCCGGCGAACTGTCTCAACCGAGGAACGCCGTAGCTGCTCCTCTGGGCCTGGGGCTGCCTGCAGTGCCGCAGAAGGAACAGGACTTAAAGTGCAGTAAGAACCCAAGCCGCCGTCCTCTAGGAGGCACGGTGACTTCAGTCAGGAGGTCCTGGATGGAAGGCGAAGACGAGGGCTCCTCTGAGGGCAGCTCCGACTAGGGCACCGCGTAAGACCTCCGCGCCACGTGGGACGTGCCAGAACGGTGTTCGCGAACGTGTGCGAGTGCCGAGGAAACTAAGCTGCTCCAAAGGAGAGGGCAGTGCGTTTCCCTACGCTCGGCCTGCACACAGGGGGCTCTGAAGGGCTACGGGCCTGGATGTTCCTTAGCAGACCCAGGTGCACCTGGGGGTACTCAGTGTTCCTGCCGGGAGCAGGGTGCCCCGGCTAGCCTCCCAGGTGTCCAGAAAGCTGTGCTGCCGTTAAAGTCATGCAGAGCAGAGGCCACCGCCTCCTGGAAGCTGCAGCACGCCTCCGCTTCTGCACGGCGAATCAGGGCCTTCCTTCCAGACATGGGTT
Organism: Grampus griseus; assembly: GCF_964374135.1. NCBI lineage: Eukaryota > Metazoa > Chordata > Mammalia > Artiodactyla > Delphinidae > Grampus > Grampus griseus. Next base: position 29,525 of record NC_139010.1, read on the forward strand.
CATGCTGGGTGTGCCGGTAGCGACACAGCGTGCTAAGATGCTGACTTTCTCCTCGAGCAGAGTGACTTCAGGTACGAGGGCGGGCCTCGCAGTGTTCCAAGCACAGTGTTCTCTCATGGCAGCTCACACAAGGGCCATGACAGAGTCTTCCTGGGCACTTCGCACTCACCAGCCATGTTGTCCCGAGGGCGTTCGAGGGCTCTGGAGAAGTAGTGCTCCTCAAGGAACGCGCAGTGTGTTGCTGCCCAGCACTCGGCAGGCACAGAGGTCCTCCGGGGGATCAACCAATGGACCTCGACGTTGCTCCGCCGGCCCACAGGTGTCTGGAGGCACTCAGTGACCTCGGAGGGAAAACGATGCACACCCGTGGGGCCTAGGAGTACCCGGACGCGTACTTCCTTTAAAATAAAGCACATAAGCGACTGAGAACTCATGGAATCAGCTGCATGCCTCCCTTTCTGCACGGCTACTCAGGGCCTAACCTGGAGGCGAGTTCTCACGTCGAGGTTCCCTTTCGCTCTAGAGCCTGTCAGGCGGACCACCACCGCGGCCATGGAAGCACCTGGTTCAGACAGAGCAAACTCACAATTTTCCCTGCAGCCTTCTTACAGGGTTTCCAGGCCTGTCAGGAGCAGGGAATGTCAAGTAGCTGCAAGGCAGCGTGAATGCGGCCTTCAAAGTGGGAAAGCAAGTCTATTTCCAGCAGGCCCCCATTTCCATGGGCACCCTCAGCATAAACCCCTGCGGTACCTAACTAGTCCAAAGAGACACAGGTTACCCTGTGTTTCCTACCCTGAATGAAATTCTCGAAGTAGGGTGTTCTGCATCAAGCGAACTGCCTCAACCAAGGAACGGCGTAGCTGCTCCTCTGGGCCTGTGGCTATTCAAAAGCCTGCAGCGCCACTGGAAGAAGAGGACTTAAATTGCAGTAAGAACGCAAGCCAACTTTCTCGAGGAGGCACGGTGACTTCAGGCAGGAGGTCCCAGACGGAATGCGACGCCGAGGGTTTCTCTGAGTGCAGCTCGGACTAGGGCATTGCGTAAGACTTCGACGCCATGTGGGATGTGCTAGAACAGTGTTCCTGAGCGTGTGCGAGTGCTGGGGAAATTAGGCTGCTCCAAAAGAGAGTGCGGTGCGTTTCCCTACGCTCGGCATACACAGAGGGGCTCTAAAGGGCTCCGGGCCTGGATATTGCTTAGCAGACCCAGGTGGGCCTGGGGGGTACTCAGTGTCCCTGCCGGGAACAGGGTGCCCACGCGAGCCTCCTAGGTGTCCGGCAAACTGTGCTGCAGTTAAAGATATGCAGAGCAGAGGCCACAGCCTCATGGAAACTGCTGCATGCCTCCACTTCTGTGCGGCCAATCAGGACCTTACCTCCAGTCACGTGTTCATGCTGGGTGCCCCTTTAGCGACACAGCATGGTAAGATGCTGACTTTCTCCTTGAGCAGAGTGACTTTAGGTACGAGGTTCTCGAAGTATTCAATGCAGAGTGTTTTCTCATGGCAGCTCACACAAGGGCCATGACAAAGACTTCCTGGGCACTTCGGACTCACCAGAAATGAGGTCCTGCGGCTGTTCGAGGACTCTGGAAATGTAGTTCTCCTCAAGGAACGTGCAGTGTGTGGCCCGTCACTCGGCACACTCAGAGGGCCTCCACCGGACAGACCAACCGGCCTCGATGTTGCTAAGCCGGCCCACAGGGTTCTGGAGGTACTCAGTGACTTTGGAGGGACAATGATGCACTCCCGAGAGGCCTAGGAGTCTTCAAAGGGGTACTTCCTTGAAAATAAAGCAGAACAGCGACTAAGAACTCATGGAAACAGCTGTATGCCTCCCTTTCTGCCCGGCTACTCGGGACCTAAAATGGAGGCAAGTTCCCACGTTGAGTATCCTTTTAGCTCTAGAGCTTGTCAGGCAGACCACCGCCGCGGCCACGGAGGCACCTGGTTTAGACAGAGCAAACTCATTTTTTTCCAAGAAGCATTCCTACAGGGTTTAACAGGCCTGTCAACAGCAGGGAATGTCATGCAGCTTCAAGGCAGCATGAATGCAGCCTTCAAAATGGGAAAGCAAGGGTAGTTCCAGCAGGCCCCCGTTTCCATGGGCACCCTCAGCATACACCCGTGTGGTTTCTAACAAGTCCAAAGAGACACAGGTTACCCTGTGTTTCCTTTCCTGAATCAACTTCTCGAAGTAGGGTGTTCTGCATCAAGCGAACTGCCTCAACCAAGGAACACCGTAGCTGCTCCTCTGGGCCTGTAGCTATTCAAAAGCCTGCAGTGCCACAGGAAGAAGAGGACTTCAATTGCAGTAGGAACACAAGCCGACTTTCTCTAGGAGGCATGGTGACTTCAGGCAGGATGTCCCAGATGGAATGCGAAGCCGAGGGTTTCTCTGAGTGCAGCTCGGAGTAGGGCAATGCGTAAGACTTCGACGCCATGTGGGATGTGCTAGAACAGTGTTCCTGAGCGTGTGCGAGTGCTGGGGAAATTAGGCTGCTCCAAAAGAGAGTGCAGTGCATTTCCCTATGCTCGGCATACACAGAGGGGCTCTAAAGGGCTCCGGGCCTGGATATTGCTTAGCAGACCCAGGTGGGCCTGGGGGTACTCAGTGTCCCTGCCGGAAACAGGGTGCCCACGTGAGCCTCCTAGGTGTCCGGCAAACTGTGCTGCAGTTAAAGATGTGCAGAGCAGAGGCCACCGCCTCATGGAAACTGCAGCACGCCTCCGCTTCTGCGCGGCCAATCAGAGCCTTACTTCCAGGCATGTGTTCATGCTGGGAGTGCCGGTAGCAACACAGCATGCTAAGAGGCTGAGTTTCTCCACGAGTAGAGTGACTACAGGTCCGAGGTCCTCGAAGTATTCAAAGCACAGTGTTTTCCCCGAAGCATTCTTCCAGGGCTCACTGGCCTGTCGGGAGCTGGGAAGGTCAGGTAGCTTCAAGGCAGGCATGAATGCCGCCCTCAAAATGGGAAAGCAGGGCTAGTTCCAGCAGGCCCCCGTTTTCATGGGCACACTCAGCGTACATCCCTGTGGCTTCTAACGAGTCCCAAGAGACACCGGTTACCCTGCGTTTCCTTCCCCGAATCAACGTATCGAAGTAGGGAGTCCCGCATCCGGCGAACTGTCTCAACCGAGGAACGCCGTAGCTGCTCCTCTGGGCCTGGGGCTGCCTGCAGTGCCGCAGAAGGAACAGGACTTAAAGTGCAGTAAGAACCCAAGCCGCCGTCCTCTAGGAGGCACGGTGACTTCAGTCAGGAGGTCCTGGATGGAAGGCGAAGACGAGGGCTCCTCTGAGGGCAGCTCCGACTAGGGCACCGCGTAAGACCTCCGCGCCACGTGGGACGTGCCAGAACGGTGTTCGCGAACGTGTGCGAGTGCCGAGGAAACTAAGCTGCTCCAAAGGAGAGGGCAGTGCGTTTCCCTACGCTCGGCCTGCACACAGGGGGCTCTGAAGGGTTACGGGCCTGGATGTTGCTTAGCAGACCCAGGTGCACCTGGGGGTACTCAGTGTTCCTGCTGGGAGCAGGGTGCCCCGGCTAGCCTCCCAGGTGTCCAGAAAGCTGTGCTGCCGTGAAAGGCATGCAGAGCAGAGGCCACCGCCTCCTGGAAGCTGCAGCACGCCTCTGCTTCTGCACGGTGAATCAGGGCCTTCCTTCCAGACATGGGTTCATGCTGGGTGTGCCGGTAGCGACACAGCGTGCTAAGATGCTGACTTTCTCCTCGAGCAGAGTGACTTCAGGTACGAGGGTGGGCCTCGCAGTGTTCCAAGCACAGTGTTCTCTCATGGCAGCTCACACAAGGGCCATGACAGAGTCTTCCTGGGCACTTCGCACTCACCAGCCATGTTGTCCCGAGGGCGTTCGAGGGCTCTGGAGAAGTAGTGCTCCTCAAGGAACGCGCAGTGTGTTGCTGCCCAGCACTCGGCAGGCACAGAGGTCCTCCGGGGGATCAACCAATGGACCTCGACGTTGCTCCGCCGGCCCACAGGTGTCTGGAGGCACTCAGTGACCTCGGAGGGAACACGATGCACACCCGTGGGGCCAAGGAGTCCCCGGACGCGTACTTCCTTTAAAATAAAGCACATAAGCGACTGAGAACTCATGGAATCAGCTGCATGCCTCCCTTTATGCACGGCTACTCAGGGCCTAACCTGGAGGCGAGTTCTCACGTCGAGGTTCCCTTTCGCTCTAGAGCCTGTCAGGCGGACCACCACCGCGGCCGTGGAAGCACCTGGTTCAGACAGAGCAAACTCACAATTTTCCCCGCAGCCTTCTTACAGGGTTTCCAGGCCTGTCAGGAGCAGGGAATGTCAAGTAGCTGCAAGGCAGCGTGAATGCGGCCTTCAAAGTGGGAAAGCAAGTCTATTTCCAGCAGGCCCCCGTTTCCATGGGCACCCTCAGCATATACCCCTGCGGTACCTAACAAGTCCAAAGAGACACAGGTTACACTGTGTTTCCTACCCTGAATCAAATTCTCGAAGTAGGGTGTTCTGCATCAAGCGAACTGCCTCAACCAAGGAACGGCGTAGCTGCTCCTCTGGGCCTGTGGCTATTCAAAAGCCTGCAGGGCCACAGGAAGAAGAGGACTTAAATTGCAGTAAGAACGCAAGCCAACTTTTTCGAGGAGGCACGGTGACTTCAGGCAGGAGGTCCCAGACGGAATGCGACGCCGAGGGTTTCTCTGAGTGCAGCTCGGACTAGGGCATTGCGTAAGACTTCGACGCCATGTGGGATGTGCTAGAACAGTGCTCCTGAGCGTGTGCGAGTGCTGGGGAAATTAGGCTGCTCCAAAAGAGAGTGCGGTGCGTTTCCCTACGCTTGGCATACACAGAGGGGCTCTAAAGGGCTCCGGGCCTGGATATTGCTTAGCAGAACCAGGTGGGCCTGGGGGGTACTCAGTGTCCCTGCCGGGAACAGGGTGCCCACGCGAGCCTCCTAGGTGTCCGGCAAACTGTGCTGCAGTTAAAGATATGCAGAGCAGAGGCCACAGCCTCATGGAAACTGCTGCATGCCTCCACTTCTGTGCGGCCAATCAGGACCTTACCTCCAGTCACGTGTTCATGCTGGGTGCCCCTTTAGCGACACAGCATGGTAAGATGCTGACTTTCTCCTCGAGCAGAGTGACTTTAGGTACGAGGTTCTCGAAGTATTCAATGCAGAGTGTTTTCTCATGGCAGCTCACACAAGGGCCATGACAAAGACTTCCTGGGCACTTCGGACTCACCAGAAATGAGGTCCTGCGGCTGTTCGAGGACTCTGGAAATGTAGTTCTCCTCAAGGAACGTGCAGTGTGTTGCCCGTCACTCGGCACACTCAGAGGGCCTCCACCGGACAGACCAACCGGCCTCGATGTTGCTAAGCCGGCCCACAGGGTTCTGGAGGTACTCAGTGACTTTGGAGGGACAATGATGCACTCCCGAGAGGCCTAGGAGTCTTCAAAGGGGTACTTCCTTGAAAATAAAGCAGAACAGCGACTAAGAACTCATGGAAACAGCTGTATGCCTCCCTTTCTGCCCGGCTACTCGGGACCTAAAATGGAGGCAAGTTCCCACGTTGAGTATCCTTTTAGCTCTAGAGCTTGTCAGGCAGACCACCGCCGCGGCCACGGAGGCACCTGGTTTAGACAGAGCAAACTCATTTTTTTCCAAGAAGCATTCCTACAGGGTTTAACAGGCCTGTCAACAGCAGGGAATGTCATGCAGCTTCAAGGCAGCATGAATGCAGCCTTCAAAATGGGAAAGCAAGGGTAGTTCCAGCAGGCCCCCGTTTCCATGGGCACCCTCAGCATACACCCGTGTGGTTTCTAACAAGTCCAAAGAGACACAGGTTACCCTGTGTTTCCTTTCCTGAATCAACTTCTCGAAGTAGGGTGTTCTGCATCAAGCGAACTGCCTCAACCAAGGAACACCGTAGCTGCTCCTCTGGGCCTGTAGCTATTCAAAAGCCTGCAGTGCCACAGGAAGAAGAGGACTTCAATTGCAGTAGGAACACAAGCCGACTTTCTCTAGGAGGCATGGTGACTTCAGGCAAGATGTCCCAGATGGAATGCGAAGCCGAGGGTTTCTCTGAGTGCAGCTCGGACTAGGGCAATGCGTAAGACTTCGACGCCATGTGGGATGTGCTAGAACAGTGTTCCTGAGCGTGTGCAAGTGCTGGTGAAATTAAGCTGCTCCAAAAAGGAGTGTGGTGCGTTTCCCTATGCTCGGCATACACAGAGGAGCTCTAAAGGGCTACGGGCCTGGATGTTGCTTAGCAGACCCAGGGGGGCCTGGGGGTACTCAGTGTTCCCGTCGGGAACAGGGTGCCCACGCTAGCTTCCAAGGTGTCCAGAAAACGGTGCTGCAGTTAAAGATATGCAAAGCAGAGGCCACCGCCTCATGGAAACTGCAGCACACCGCTGCTTCTGCGTGGCCAATCGGGGCCTAACTTCCAGGCATGTGCTCATGCCAGGTGTGCCGGTAGCGACACAGCATGCTAAGAGGCTGAGTTTATCCTCGGATAGAGTGACTACAGGTACGAGGTCCTCCAAGTATTCAAAGCACAGTGTTTTCTCATGGCAGCTCACACAAGGGCCATGACGAAGTCTTCCTGGGCACTTGGGACTCACCAGCAATGTTGTCCTGAGGCCATTCGAGGACTCTGGAAATGTAGGTCTCCTCAAGGAAGGTACAGGGTGTTGCCCATCACTGGAAACGCACAGAGGGCCTCCGAGGGATCAACCGATGGGCGTTGAAGTTGCTCAGCCGGCCCACAGGTGTCTGGAGGTAGTCAGTGAAATTGGAGGGAAAATGATGCATACCCGAGAGGCCTAGGAGTACTCAAAAGTCTACTTCCTGTAAATTAAAGCACATAAGCCACTAAGAACTCATGGAAACAGCTACCTGCCTCCCTTTCTGCACGGCTACTCAGGGCCTAACCTGGAGGCAAGTTCTCACGTTGGGATTCCCTTTAGCTCTAGAGCTTGTCAGGCGGACCACCACCACGGCCATGGAAGCACCTGGTTCAGACAGAGCAAACTCATAATTTTCCCCGCAGCCTTCTTACAGGGTTTCCAGGCCTGTCAGGAGCAGGGAATGTCAAGTAGCTGCAAGGCAGCGTGAATGCGGCCTTCAAAGTGGGAAAGCAAGTCTATTTCCAGCAGGCCCCCGTTTCCATGGGCACCCTCAGCATACACCCCTGTGGTATCTAACAAGTCCAAAGAGACACAGGTTACCCTGTGTTTCCTACCCTGAATCAACTTCTCGAAGTAGGGAGTTCTGCATCAAGCGAACTGCCTCAACCAAGGAACGGCGTAGCTGCTCCTCTGGGCCTGTGGCTATTCAAAAGCCTGCAGCGCCACTGGAAGAAGAGGACTTAAATTGCAGTAAGAACGCAAGCCAACTTTCTCGAGGAGGCACGGTGACTTCAGGCAGGAGGTCCCAGACGGAATGCGACGCCGAGGGTTTCTCTGAGTGCAGCTCGGACTAGGGCATCGCGTAAGACTTTGACGCCATGTGGGATGTGCTAGAACAGTGTTCCTGAGCATGTGCGAGTGCTGGGGAAATTAGGCTGCTCCAAAAGAGAGTGCGGTGCGTTTCCCTACGCTCGGCATACACAGAGGGGCTCTAAAGGGCTCCGGGCCTGGATATTGCTTAGCAGACCCAGGTGGGCCTGGGGGTACTCAGTGTCCCTGCCGGAAACAGGGTGCCCACGTGAGCCTCCTAGGTGTCCGGCAAACTGTGCTGCAGTTAAAGATAACCAGAGCAGGGGCCACCGCCTCATGGAAACTGCAGCACGCCTCCGCTTCTGTGCGGCCAATCAGAGCCTTACTTCCAGGCATGTGTTCATGCTGGGAGTGCCGGTAGCAACACAGCATGCTAAGAGGCTGAGTTTCTCCACGGGTAGAGTGACTACAGGTCCGAGGTCCTCAAAGTATTCAAAGCACAGTGTTTTCCCCGAAGCATTCTTCCAGGGCTCACTGGCCTGTCGGGAGCTGGGAAGGTCAGGTAGCTTCAAGGCAGGCATGAATGCCGCCCTCAAAATGGGAAAGCAGGGCTAGTTCCAGCAGGCCCCCGTTTTCATGGGCACACTCAGCGTACATCCCTGTGGCTTCTAACGAGTCCCAAGAGACACCGGTTACCCTGCGTTTCCTTCCCTGAATCAACGTATCGAAGTAGGGAGTCCCGCATCCGGCGAACTGTCTCAACCGAGGAACGCCGTAGCTGCTCCTCTGGGCCTGGGGCTGCCTGCAGTGCCGCAGAAGGAACAGGACTTAAAGTGCAGTAAGAACCCAAGCCGCCGTCCTCTAGGAGGCACGGTGACTTCAGTCAGGAGGTCCTGGATGGAAGGCGAAGACGAGGGCTCCTCTGAGGGCAGCTCCGACTAGGGCACCGCGTAAGACCTCCGCGCCACGTGGGACGTGCCAGAACGGTGTTCGCGAACGTGTGCGAGTGCCGAGGAAACTAAGCTGCTCCAAAGGAGAGGGCAGTGCGTTTCCCTACGCTCGGCCTGCACACAGGGGCCTCTGAAGGGCTACGGGCCTGGATGTTCCTTAGCAGACCCAGGTGCACCTGGGGGTACTCAGTGTTCCTGCTGGGAGCAGGGTGCCCCGGCTAGCCTCCCAGGTGTCCAGAAAGCTGTGCTGCCGTTAAAGGCATGCAGAGCAGAGGCCACCGCCTCCTGGAAGCTGCAGCACGCCTCCGCTTCTGCACGGCGAATCAGGGCCTTCCTTCCAGACATGGGTTCATGCTGGGTGTGCCGGTAGCGACACAGCGTGCTAAGATGCTGACTTTCTCCTCGAGCAGAGTGACTTCAGGTACGAGGGCGGGCCTCGCAGTGTTCCAAGCACAGTGTTCTCTCATGGCAGCTCACACAAGGGCCATGACAGAGTCTTCCTGGGCACTTCGCACTCACCAGCCATGTTGTCCCGAGGGCGTTCGAGGGCTCTGGAGAAGTAGTGCTCCTCAAGGAACGCGCAGTGTGTTGCTGCCCAGCACTCGGCAGGCACAGAGGTCCTCCGGGGGATCAACCAATGGACCTCGACGTTGCTCCGCCGGCCCACAGGTGTCTGGAGGCACTCAGTGACCTCGGAGGGAAAACGATGCACACCCGTGGGGCCTAGGAGTCCCCGGACGCGTACTTCCTTTAAAATAAAGCACATAAGCGACTGAGAACTCATGGAATCAGCTGCATGCCTCCCTTTCTGCACGGCTACTCAGGGCCTAACCTGGAGGCGAGTTCTCACGTCGAGGTTCCCTTTCGCTCTAGAGCCTGTCAGGCGGACCACCACCGCGGCCATGGAAGCACCTGGTTCAGACAGAGCAAACTCACAATTTTCCCCGCAGCCTTCTTACAGGGTTTCCAGGCCTGTCAGGAGCAGGGAATGTCAAGTAGCTGCAAGGCAGCGTGAATGCGGCCTTCAAAGTGGGAAAGCAAGTCTATTTCCAGCAGGCCCCCATTTCCATGGGCACCCTCAGCATAAACCCCTGCGGTACCTAACTAGTCCAAAGAGACACAGGTTACCCTGTGTTTCCTACCCTGAATGAAATTCTCGAAGTAGGGTGTTCTGCATCAAGCGAACTGCCTCAACCAAGGAACGGCGTAGCTGCTCCTCTGGGCCTGTGGCTATTCAAAAGCCTGCAGCGCCACTGGAAGAAGAGGACTTAAATTGCAGTAAGAACGCAAGCCAACTTTCTCGAGGAGGCACGGTGACTTCAGGCAGGAGGTCCCAGACGGAATGCGACGCCGAGGGTTTCTCTGAGTGCAGCTCGGACTAGGGCATTGCGTAAGACTTCGACGCCATGTGGGATGTGCTAGAACAGTGTTCCTGAGCGTGTGCGAGTGCTGGGGAAATTAGGCTGCTCCAAAAGAGAGTGCGGTGCGTTTCCCTACGCTCGGCATACACAGAGGGGCTCTAAAGGGCTCCGGGCCTGGATATTGCTTAGCAGACCCAGGTGGGCCTGGGGGGTACTCAGTGTCCCTGCCGGGAACAGGGTGCCCACGCGAGCCTCCTAGGTGTCCGGCAAACTGTGCTGCAGTTAAAGATATGCAGAGCAGAGGCCACAGCCTCATGGAAACTGCTGCATGCCTCCACTTCTGTGCGGCCAATCAGGACCTTACCTCCAGTCACGTGTTCATGCTGGGTGCCCCTTTAGCGACACAGCATGGTAAGATGCTGACTTTCTCCTTGAGCAGAGTGACTTTAGGTACGAGGTTCTCGAAGTATTCAATGCAGAGTGTTTTCTCATGGCAGCTCACACAAGGGCCATGACAAAGACTTCCTGGGCACTTCGGACTCACCAGAAATGAGGTCCTGCGGCTGTTCGAGGACTCTGGAAATGTAGTTCTCCTCAAGGAACGTGCAGTGTGTTGCCCGTCACTCGGCACACTCAGAGGGCCTCCACCGGACAGACCAACCGGCCTCGATGTTGCTAAGCCGGCCCACAGGGTTCTGGAGGTACTCAGTGACTTTGGAGGGATAATGATGCACTCCCGAGAGGCCTAGGAGTCTTCAAAGGGGTACTTCCTTGAAAATAAAGCAGAACAGCGACTAAGAACTCATGGAAACAGCTGTATGCCTCCCTTTCTGCCCGGCTACTCGGGACCTAAAATGGAGGCAAGTTCCCACGTTGAGTATCCTTTTAGCTCTAGAGCTTGTCAGGCAGACCACCGCCGCGGCCACGGAGGCACCTGGTTTAGACAGAGCAAACTCATTTTTTTCCAAGAAGCATTCCTACAGGGTTTAACAGGCCTGTCAACAGCAGGGAATGTCATGCAGCTTCAAGGCAGCATGAATGCAGCCTTCAAAATGGGAAAGCAAGGGTAGTTCCAGCAGGCCCCCGTTTCCATGGGCACCCTCAGCATACACCCGTGTGGTTTCTAACAAGTCCAAAGAGACACAGGTTACCCTGTGTTTCCTTTCCTGAATCAACTTCTCGAAGTAGGGTGTTCTGCATCAAGCGAACTGCCTCAACCAAGGAACACCGTAGCTGCTCCTCTGGGCCTGTAGCTATTCAAAAGCCTGCAGTGCCACAGGAAGAAGAGGACTTCAATTGCAGTAGGAACACAAGCCGACTTTCTCTAGGAGGCATGGTGACTTCAGGCAGGATGTCCCAGATGGAATGCGAAGCCGAGGGTTTCTCTGAGTGCAGCTCGGACTAGGGCAATGCGTAAGACTTCGACGCCATGTGGGATGTGCTAGAACAGTGTTCCTGAGCGTGTGCAAGTGCTGGTGAAATTAAGCTGCTCCAAAAAGGAGTGTGGTGCGTTTCCCTATGCTCGGCATACACAGAGGAGCTCTAAAGGGCTACGGGCCTGGATGTTGCTTAGCAGACCCAGGGGGGCCTGGGGGTACTCAGTGTTCCCGTCGGGAACAGGGTGCCCACGCTAGCTTCCAAGGTGTCCAGAAAACGGTGCTGCAGTTAAAGATATGCAAAGCAGAGGCCACCGCCTCATGGAAACTGCAGCACACCGCTGCTTCTGCGTGGCCAATCGGGGCCTAACTTCCAGGCATGTGCTCATGCCAGGTGTGCCGGTAGCGACACAGCATGCTAAGAGGCTGAGTTTATCCTCGGATAGAGTGACTACAGGTACGAGGTCCTCCAAGTATTCAAAGCACAGTGTTTTCTCATGGCAGCTCACACAAGGGCCATGACGAAGTCTTCCTGGGCACTTGGGACTCACCAGCAATGTTGTCCTGAGGCCATTCGAGGACTCTGGAAATGTAGGTCTCCTCAAGGAAGGTACAGGGTGTTGCCCATCACTGGAAACGCACAGAGGGCCTCCGAGGGATCAACCGATGGGCGTTGAAGTTGCTCAGCCGGCCCACAGGTGTCTGGAGGTAGTCAGTGAAATTGGAGGGAAAATGATGCATACCCGAGAGGCCTAGGAGTACTCAAAAGTCTACTTCCTGTAAATTAAAGCACATAAGCCACTAAGAACTCATGGAAACAGCTACCTGCCTCCCTTTCTGCACGGCTACTCAGGGCCTAACCTGGAGGCAAGTTCTCACATTGGGATTCCCTTTAGCTCTAGAGCTTGTCAGGCGGACCACCACCACGGCCATGGAAGCACCTGGTTCAGACAGAGCAAACTCATAATTTTCCCCGCAGCCTTCTTACAGGGTTTCCAGGCCTGTCAGGAGCAGGGAATGTCAAGTAGCTGCAAGGCAGCGTGAATGCGGCCTTCAAAGTGGGAAAGCAAGTCTATTTCCAGCAGGCCCCCGTTTCCATGGGCACCCTCAGCATACACCCCTGTGGTATCTAACAAGTCCAAAGAGACACAGGTTACCCTGTGTTTCCTACCCTGAATCAACTTCTCGAAGTAGGGAGTTCTGCATCAAGCGAACTGCCTCAACCAAGGAACGGCGTAGCTGCTCCTCTGGGCCTGTGGCTATTCAAAAGCCTGCAGCGCCACTGGAAGAAGAGGACTTAAATTGCAGTAAGAACGCAAGCCAACTTTCTCGAGGAGGCACGGTGACTTCAGGCAGGAGGTCCCAGACGGAATGCGACGCCGAGGGTTTCTCTGAGTGCAGCTCGGACTAGGGCATTGCGTAAGACTTCGACGCCATGTGGGATGTGCTAGAACAGTGTTCCTGAGCGTGTGCGAGTGCTGGGGAAATTAGGCTGCTCCAAAAGAGAGTGCGGTGCGTTTCCCTACGCTCGGCATACACAGAGGGGCTCTAAAGGGCTCCGGGCCTGGATATTGCTTAGCAGACCCAGGTGGGCCTGGGGGTACTCAGTGTCCCTGCCGGAAACAGGGTGCCCACGTGAGCCTCCTAGGTGTCCGGCAAACTGTGCTGCAGTTAAAGATAACCAGAGCAGGGGCCACCGCCTCATGGAAACTGCAGCACGCCTCCGCTTCTGCGCGGCCAATCAGAGCCTTACTTCCAGGCATGTGTTCATGCTGGGAGTGCCGGTAGCAACACAGCATGCTAAGAGGCTGAGTTTCTCCACGGGTAGAGTGACTACAGGTCCGAGGTCCTCAAAGTATTCAAAGCACAGTGTTTTCCCCGAAGCATTCTTCCAGGGCTCACTGGCCTGTCGGGAGCTGGGAAGGTCAGGTAGCTTCAAGGCAGGCATGAATGCCGCCCTCAAAATGGGAAAGCAGGGCTAGTTCCAGCAGGCCCCCGTTTTCATGGGCACACTCAGCGTACATCCCTGTGGCTTCTAACGAGTCCCAAGAGACACCGGTTACCCTGCGTTTCCTTCCCTGAATCAACGTATCGAAGTAGGGAGTCCCGCATCCGGCGAACTGTCTCAACCGAGGAACGCCGTAGCTGCTCCTCTGGGCCTGGGGCTGCCTGCAGTGCCGCAGAAGGAACAGGACTTAAAGTGCAGTAAGAACCCAAGCCGCCGTCCTCTAGGAGGCACGGTGACTTCAGTCAGGAGGTCCTGGATGGAAGGCGAAGACGAGGGCTCCTCTGAGGGCAGCTCCGACTAGGGCACCGCGTAAGACCTCCGCGCCACGTGGGACGTGCCAGAACGGTGTTCGCGAACGTGTGCGAGTGCCGAGGAAACTAAGCTGCTCCAAAGGAGAGGGCAGTGCGTTTCCCTACGCTCGGCCTGCACACAGGGGGCTCTGAAGGGCTACGGGCCTGGATGTTCCTTAGCAGACCCAGGTGCACCTGGGGGTACTCAGTGTTCCTGCCGGGAGCAGGGTGCCCCGGCTAGCCTCCCAGGTGTCCAGAAAGCTGTGCTGCCGTTAAAGGCATGCAGAGCAGAGGCCACCGCCTCCTGGAAGCTGCAGCACGCCTCCGCTTCTGCACGGCGAATCAGGGCCTTCCTTCCAGACATGGGTTCATGCTGGGTGTGCCGGTAGCGACACAGCGTGCTAAGATGCTGACTTTCTCCTCGAGCAGAGTGACTTCAGGTACGAGAGCGGGCCTCGCAGTGTTCCAAGCACAGTGTTCTCTCATGGCAGCTCACACAAGGGCCATGACAGAGTCTTCCTGGGCACTTCGCACTCACCAGCCATGTTGTCCCGAGGACGTTCGAGGGCTCTGGAGAAGTAGTGCTCCTCAAGGAACGCGCAGTGTGTTGCTGCCCAGCACTCGGCAGGCACAGAGGTCCTCCGGGGGATCAACCAATGGACCTCGACGTTGCTCCGCCGGCCCACAGGTGTCTGGAGGCACTCAGTGACCTCAGAGGGAAAACGATGCACACCCGTGGGGCCTAGGAGTCCCCGGACGCGTACTTCCTTTAAAATAAAGCACATAAGCGACTGAGAACTCATGGAATCAGCTGCATGCCTCCCTTTCTGCATGGCTACTCAGGGCCTAACCTGGAGGCGAGTTCTCACGTTGGGATTCCCTTTAGCTCTAGAGCCTGTCAGGCGGACCACCACCGCGGCCATGGAAGCACCTGGTTCAGACAGAGCAAACTCACAATTTTCCCCGCAGCCTTCTTACAGGGTTTCCAGGCCTGTCAGGAGCAGGGAAGGTCAAGTAGCTGCAAGGCAGCGTGAATGCGGCCTTCAAAGTGGGAAAGCAAGTCTATTTCCAGCAGGCCCCCGTTTCCATGGGCACCCTCAGCATACACCCCTGTGGTATCTAACAAGTCCAAAGAGACACAGGTTACCCTGTGTTTCCTACCCTGAATCAACATCTCGAAGTAGGGAGTTCTGCATCAAGCGAACTGCCTCAACCAAGGAACGGCGTAGCTGCTCCTCTGGGCCTGTGGCTATTCAAAAGCCTGCAGCGCCACTGGAAGAAGAGGACTTAAATTGCAGTAAGAACGCAAGCCAACTTTCTCGAGGAGGCACGGTGACTTCAGGCAGGAGGTCCCAGACGGAATGCGACGCCGAGGGTTTCTCTGAGTGCAGCTCGGACTAGGGCATTGCGTAAGACTTCGACGCCATGTGGGATGTGCTAGAACAGTGTTCCTGAGCGTGTGCGAGTGCTGGGGAAATTAGGCTGCTCCAAAAGAGAGTGTGGTGCGTTTCCCTACGCTCGGCATACACAGAGGGGCTCTAAAGGGCTCCGGGCCTGGATATTGCTTAGCAGACCCAGGTGGGCCTGGGGGGTACTCAGTGTCCCTGCCGGGAACAGGGTGCCCACGCGAGCCTCCTAGGTGTCCGGCAAACTGTGCTGCAGTTAAAGATATGCAGAGCAGAGGCCACAGCCTCATGGAAACTGCTGCATGTCTCCACTTCTGTGCGGCCAATCAGGACCTTACCTCCAGTCACGTGTTCATGCTGGGTGCCCCTTTAGCGACACAGCATGGTAAGATGCTGACTTTCTCCTTGAGCAGAGTGACTTTAGGTACGAGGTTCTCGAAGTATTCAATGCAGAGTGTTTTCTCATGGCAGCTCACACAAGGGCCATGACAAAGACTTCCTGGGCACTTCGGACTCACCAGAAATGAGGTCCTGCGGCTGTTCGAGGACTCTGGAAATGTAGTTCTCCTCAAGGAACGTGCAGTGTGTGGCCCGTCACTCGGCACACTCAGAGGGCCTCCACCGGACAGACCAACCGGCCTCGATGTTGCTAAGCCGGCCCACAGGGTTCTGGAGGTACTCAGTGACTTTGGAGGGACAATGATGCACTCCCGAGAGGCCTAGGAGTCTTCAAAGGGGTACTTCCTTGAAAATAAAGCAGAACAGCGACTAAGAACTCATGGAAACAGCTGTATGCCTCCCTTTCTGCCCGGCTACTCGGGACCTAAAATGGAGGCAAGTTCCCACGTTGAGTATCCTTTTAGCTCTAGAGCTTGTCAGGCAGACCACCGCCGCGGCCACGGAGGCACCTGGTTTAGACAGAGCAAACTCATTTTTTTCCAAGAAGCATTCCTACAGGGTTTAACAGGCCTGTCAACAGCAGGGAATGTCATGCAGCTTCAAGGCAGCATGAATGCAGCCTTCAAAATGGGAAAGCAAGGGTAGTTCCAGCAGGCCCCCGTTTCCATGGGCACCCTCAGCATACACCCGTGTGGTTTCTAACAAGTCCAAAGAGACACAGGTTACCCTGTGTTTCCTTTCCTGAATCAACTTCTCGAAGTAGGGTGTTCTGCATCAAGCGAACTGCCTCAACCAAGGAACACCGTAGCTGCTCCTCTGGGCCTGTAGCTATTCAAAAGCCTGCAGCGCCACAGGAAGAAGAGGACTTCAATTGCAGTAGGAACACAAGCCGACTTTCTCTAGGAGGCATGGTGACTTCAGGCAGGATGTCCCAGATGGAATGCGAAGCCGAGGGTTTCTCTGAGTGCAGCTCGGAGTAGGGCAATGCGTAAGACTTCGACGCCATGTGGGATGTGCGAGAACAGTGTTCCTGAGCGTGTGCGAGTGCTGGGGAAATTAGGCTGCTCCAAAAGAGAGTGCAGTGCATTTCCCTATGCTCGGCATACACAGAGGGGCTCTAAAGGGCTCCGGGCCTGGATATTGCTTAGCAGACCCAGGTGGGCCTGGGGGTACTCAGTGTCCCTGCCGGAAACAGGGTGCCCACGTGAGCCTCCTAGGTGTCCGGCAAACTGTGCTGCAGTTAAAGATGTGCAGAGCAGAGGCCACCGCCTCATGGAAACTGCAGCACGCCTCCGCTTCTGCGCGGCCAATCAGAGCCTTACTTCCAGGCATGTGTTCATGCTGGGAGTGCCGGTAGCAACACAGCATGCTAAGAGGCTGAGTTTCTCCACGAGTAGAGTGACTACAGGTCCGAGGTCCTCAAAGTATTCAAAGCACAGTGTTTTCCCCGAAGCATTCTTCCAGGGCTCACTGGCCTGTCGGGAGCTGGGAAGGTCAGGTAGCTTCAAGGCAGGCATGAATGCCGCCCTCAAAATGGGAAAGCAGGGCTAGTTCCAGCAGGCCCCCGTATTCATGGGCACACTCAGCGTACATCCCTGTGGCTTCTAACGAGTCCCAAGAGACACCGGTTACCCTGCGTTTCCTTCCCCGAATCAACGTATCGAAGTAGGGAGTCCCGCATCCGGCGAACTGTCTCAACCGAGGAACGCCGTAGCTGCTCCGCTGGGCCTGGGGCTGCCTGCAGTGCCGCAGAAGGAACAGGACTTAAAGTGCAGTAAGAACCCAAGCCACCGTCCTCTAGGAGGCACGGTGACTTCAGTCAGGAGGTCCTGGATGGAAGGCGAAGACGAGGGCTCCTCTGAGGGCAGCTCCGACTAGGGCACCGCGTAAGACCTCCGCGCCACGTGGGACGTGCCAGAACGGTGTTCGCGAACGTGTGCGAGTGCCGAGGAAACTAAGCTGCTCCAAAGGAGAGGGCAGTGCGTTTCCCTACGCTCGGCCTGCACACAGGGGGCTCTGAAGGGTTACGGGCCTGGATGTTGCTTAGCAGACCCAGGTGCACCTGGGGGTACTCAGTGTTCCTGCTGGGAGCAGGGTGTCCCGGCTAGCCTCCCAGGTGTCCAGAAAGCTGTGCTGCCGTGAAAGGCATGCAGAGCAGAGGCCACCGCCTCCTGGAAGCTGCAGCACGCCTCCGCTTCTGCACGGTGAATCAGGGCCTTCCTTCCAGACATGGGTTCATGCTGGGTGTGCCGGTAGCGACACAGCGTGCTAAGATGCTGACTTTCTCCTCGAGCAGAGTGACTTCAGGTACGAGGGCGGGCCTCGCAGTGTTCCAAGCACAGTGTTCTCTCATGGCAGCTCACACAAGGGCCATGACAGAGTCTTCCTGGGCACTTCGCACTCACCAGCCATGTTGTCCCGAGGGCGTTCGAGGGCTCTGGAGATGTAGCGCTCCTCAAGGAACGCGCAGTGTGTTGCTGCCCAGCACTCGGCAGGCACAGAGGTCCTCCGGGGTATCAACCAATGGACCTCGACGTTGCTCTGCCGGCCCACAGGTGTCTGGAGGCACTCAGTGACCTCGGAGGGAAAACGATGCACACCCGTGGGGCCAAGGAGTCCCCGGACGCGTACTTCCTTTAAAATAAAGCACATAAGCGACTGAGAACTCATGGAATCAGCTGCATGCCTCCCTTTCTGCACGGCTACTCAGGGCCTAACCTGGAGGCGAGTTCTCACGTCGAGGTTCCCTTTCGCTCTAGAGCCTGTCAGGCGGACCACCACCGCGGCCGTGGAAGCACCTGGTTCAGACAGAGCAAACTCACAATTTTCCCCGCAGCCTTCTTACAGGGTTTCCAGGCCTGTCAGGAGCAGGGAATGTCAAGTAGCTGCAAGGCAGCGTGAATGCGGCCTTCAAAGTGGGAAAGCAAGTCTATTTCCAGCAGGCCCCCGTTTCCATGGGCACCCTCAGCATAAACCCCTGTGGTACCTAACAAGTCCAAAGAGACACAGGTTACCCTGTGTTTCCTACCCTGAATCAAATTCTCGAAGTAGGGTGTTCTGCATCAAGCGAACTGCCTCAACCAAGGAACGGCGTAGCTGCTCCTCTGGGCCTGTGGCTATTCAAAAGCCTGCAGGGCCACTGGAAGAAGAGGACTTAAATTGCAGTAAGAACGCAAGCCAACTTTTTCGAGGAGGCACGGTGACTTCAGGCAGGAGGTCCCAGACGGAATGCGACGCCGAGGGTTTCTCTGAGTGCAGCTCGGACTAGGGCATTGCGTAAGACTTCGACGCCATGTGGGATGTGCTAGAACAGTGCTCCTGAGCGTGTGCGAGTGCTGGGGAAATTAGGCTGCTCCAAAAGAGAGTGCGGTGCGTTTCCCTACGCTTGGCATACACAGAGGGGCTCTAAAGGGCTCCGGGCCTGGATATTGCTTAGCAGACCCAGGTGGGCCTGGGGGGTACTCAGTGTCCCTGCCGGGAACAGGGTGCCCACGCGAGCCTCCTAGGTGTCCGGCAAACTGTGCTGCAGTTAAAGATATGCAGAGCAGAGGCCACAGCCTCATGGAAACTGCTGCATGCCTCCACTTCTGTGCGGCCAATCAGGACCTTACCTCCAGTCACGTGTTCATGCTGGGTGCCCCTTTAGCGACACAGCATGGTAAGATGCTGACTTTCTCCTCGAGCAGAGTGACTTTAGGTACGAGGTTCTCGAAGTATTCAATGCAGAGTGTTTTCTCATGGCAGCTCACACAAGGGCCATGACAAAGACTTCCTGGGCACTTCGGACTCACCAGAAATGAGGTCCTGCGGCTGTTCGAGGACTCTGGAAATGTAGTTCTCCTCAAGGAACGTGCAGTGTGTTGCCCGTCACTCGGCACATTCAGAGGGCCTCCACCGGACAGACCAACCGGCCTCGATGTTGCTAAGCCGGCCCACAGGGTTCTGGAGGTACTCAGTGACTTTGGAGGGACAATGATGCACTCCCGAGAGGCCTAGGAGTCTTCAAAGGGGTACTTCCTTGAAAATAAAGCAGAACAGCGACTAAGAACTCATGGAAACAGCTGTATGCCTCCCTTTCTGCCCGGCTACTCGGGACCTAAAATGGAGGCAAGTTCCCACGTTGAGTATCCTTTTAGCTCTAGAGCTTGTCAGGCAGACCACCGCCGCGGCCACGGAGGCACCTGGTTTAGACAGAGCAAACTCATTTTTTTCCAAGAAGCATTCCTACAGGGTTTAACAGGCCTGTCAACAGCAGGGAATGTCATGCAGCTTCAAGGCAGCATGAATGCAGCCTTCAAAATGGGAAAGCAAGGGTAGTTCCAGCAGGCCCCCGTTTCCATGGGCACCCTCAGCATACACCCGTGTGGTTTCTAACAAGTCCAAAGAGACACAGGTTACCCTGTGTTTCCTTTCCTGAATCAACTTCTCGAAGTAGGGTGTTCTGCATCAAGCGAACTGCCTCAACCAAGGAACACCGTAGCTGCTCCTCTGGGCCTGTAGCTATTCAAAAGCCTGCAGTGCCACAGGAAGAAGAGGACTTCAATTGCAGTAGGAACACAAGCCGACTTTCTCTAGGAGGCATGGTGACTTCAGGCAGGATGTCCCAGATGGAATGCGAAGCCGAGGGTTTCTCTGAGTGCAGCTCGGACTAGGGCAATGCGTAAGACTTCGACGCCATGTGGGATGTGCTAGAACAGTGTTCCTGAGCGTGTGCAAGTGCTGGTGAAATTAAGCTGCTCCAAAAAGGAGTGTGGTGCGTTTCCCTATGCTCGGCATACACAGAGGAGCTCTAAAGGGCTACGGGCCTGGATGTTGCTTAGCAGACCCAGGGGGGCCTGGGGGTACTCAGTGTTCCCGTCGGGAACAGGGTGCCCACGCTAGCTTCCAAGGTGTCCAGAAAACGGTGCTGCAGTTAAAGATATGCAAAGCAGAGGCCACCGCCTCATGGAAACTGCAGCACACCGCTGCTTCTGCGTGGCCAATCGGGGCCTAACTTCCAGGCATGTGCTCATGCCAGATGTGCCGGTAGCGACACAGCATGCTAAGAGGCTGAGTTTATCCTCGGATAGAGTGACTACAGGTACGAGGTCCTCCAAGTATTCAAAGCACAGTGTTTTCTCATGGCAGCTCACACAAGGGCCATGACGAAGTCTTCCTGGGCACTTGGGACTCACCAGCAATGTTGTCCTGAGGCCATTCGAGGACTCTGGAAATGTAGGTCTCCTCAAGGAAGGTACAGGGTGTTGCCCATCACTGGAAACGCACAGAGGGCCTCCGAGGGATCAACCGATGGGCGTTGAAGTTGCTCAGCCGGCCCACAGGTGTCTGGAGGTAGTCAGTGAAATTGGAGGGAAAATGATGCATACCCGAGAGGCCTAGGAGTACTCAAAAGTCTACTTCCTGTAAATTAAAGCACATAAGCCACTAAGAACTCATGGAAACAGCTACCTGCCTCCCTTTCTGCACGGCTACTCAGGGCCTAACCTGGAGGCAAGTCCTCACGTTGGGATTCCCTTTAGCTCTAGAGCTTGTCAGGCGGACCACCACCACGGCCATGGAAGCACCTGGTTCAGACAGAGCAAACTCATAATTTTCCCCGCAGCCTTCTTACAGGGTTTCCAGGCCTGTCAGGAGCAGGGAATGTCAAGTAGCTGCAAGGCAGCGTGAATGCGGCCTTCAAAGTGGGAAAGCAAGTCTATTTCCAGCAGGCCCCCGTTTCCATGGGCACCCTCAGCATACACCCCTGTGGTATCTAACAAGTCCAAAGAGACACAGGTTACCCTGTGTTTCCTACCCTGAATCAACTTCTCGAAGTAGGGAGTTCTGCATCAAGCGAACTGCCTCAACCAAGGAACGGTGTAGCTGCTCCTCTGGGCCTGTGGCTATTCAAAAGCCTGCAGCGCCACTGGAAGAAGAGGACTTAAATTGCAGTAAGAACGCAAGCCAACTTTCTCGAGGAGGCACGGTGACTTCAGGCAGGAGGTCCCAGACGGAATGCGACGCCGAGGGTTTCTCTGAGTGCAGCTCGGAGTAGGGCAATGCGTAAGACTTCGACGCCATGTGGGATGTGCTAGAACAGTGTTCCTGAGCGTGTGCGAGTGCTGGGGAAATTAGGCTGCTCCAAAAGAGAGTGCAGTGCATTTCCCTATGCTCGGCATACACAGAGGGGCTCTAAAGGGCTCCGGGCCTGGATATTGCTTAGCAGACCCAGGTGGGCCTGGGGGTACTCAGTGTCCCTGCCGGAAACAGGGTGCCCACGTGAGCCTCCTAGGTGTCCGGCAAACTGTGCTGCAGTTAAAGATGTGCAGAGCAGAGGCCACCGCCTCATGGAAACTGCAGCACGCCTCCTCTTCTGCGCGGCCAATCAGAGCCTTACTTCCAGGCATGTGTTCATGCTGGGAGTGCCGGTAGCAACACAGCATGCTAAGAGGCTGAGTTTCTCCACGAGTAGAGTGACTACAGGTCCGAGGTCCTCGAAGTATTCAAAGCACAGTGTTTTCCCCGAAGCATTCTTCCAGGGCTCACTGGCCTGTCGGGAGCTGGGAAGGTCAGGTAGCTTCAAGGCAGGCATGAATGCCGCCCTCAAAATGGGAAAGCAGGGCTAGTTCCAGCAGGCCCCCGTTTTCATGGGCACACTCAGCGTACATCCCTGTGGCTTCTAACGAGTCCCAAGAGACACCGGTTACCCTGCGTTTCCTTCCCCGAATCAACGTATCGAAGTAGGGAGTCCCGCATCGGGCGAACTGTCTCAACCGAGGAACGCCGTAGCTGCTCCGCTGGGCCTGGGGCTGCCTGCAGTGCCGCAGAAGGAACAGGACTTAAAGTGCAGTAAGAACCCAAGCCGCCGTCCTCTAGGAGGCACGGTGACTTCAGTCAGGAGGTTCTGGATGGAAGGCGAAGACGAGGGCTCCTCTGAGGGCAGCTCCGACTAGGGCACCGCGTAAGACCTCCGCGCCACGTGGGACGTGCCAGAACGGTGTTCGCGAACGTGTGCGAGTGCGGAGGAAACTAAGCTGCTCCAAAGGAGAGGGCAGTGTGTTTCCCTACGCTCGGCCTGCACACAGGGGGCTCTGAAGGGTTACGGGCCTGGATGTTGCTTAGCAGACCCAGGTGCACCTGGGGGTACTCAGTGTTCCTGCTGGGAGCAGGGTGCCCCGGCTAGCCTCCCAGGTGTCCAGAAAGCTGTGCTGCCGTTAAAGTCATGCAGAGCAGAGGCCACCGCCTCCTGGAAGCTGCAGCACGCCTCCGCTTCTGCACGGTGAATCAGGGCCTTCCTTCCAGACATGGGTTCATGCTGGGTGTGCCGGTAGCGACACAGCGTGCTAAGATGCTGACTTTCTCCTCGAGCAGAGTGACTTCAGGTACGAGGGCGGGCCTCGCAGTGTTCCAAGCACAGTGTTCTCTCATGGCAGCTCACACAAGGGCCATGACAGAGTCTTCCTGGGCACTTCGCACTCACCAGCCATGTTGTCCCGAGGGCGTTCGAGGGCTCTGGAGAAGTAGTGCTCCTCAAGGAACGCGCAGTGTGTTGCTGCCCAGCACTCGGCAGGCACAGAGGTCCTCCGGGGGATCAACCAATGGACCTCGACGTTGCTCCGCCGGCCCACAGGTGTCTGGAGGCACTCAGTGACCTCGGAGGGAAAACGATGCACACCCGTGGGGCCAAGGAGTCCCCGGACGCGTACTTCCTTTAAAATAAAGCACATAAGCGACTGAGAACTCATGGAATCAGCTGCATGCCTCCCTTTATGCACGGCTACTCAGGGCCTAACCTGGAGGCGAGTTCTCACGTTGAGGTTCCCTTTCGCTCTAGAGCCTGTCAGGCGGACCACCACCGCGGCCGTGGAAGCACCTGGTTCAGACAGAGCAAACTCACAATTTTCCCCGCAGCCTTCTTACAGGGTTTCCAGGCCTGTCAGGAGCAGGGAATGTCAAGTAGCTGCAAGGCAGCGTGAATGCGGCCTTCAAAGTGGGAAAGCAAGTCTATTTCCAGCAGGCCCCCGTTTCCATGGGCACCCTCAGCATATACCCCTGCGGTACCTAACAAGTCCAAAGAGACACAGGTTACCCTGTGTTTCCTACCCTGAATCAAATTCTCGAAGTAGGGTGTTCTGCATCAAGCGAACTGCCTCAACCAAGGAACGGCGTAGCTGCTCCTCTGGGCCTGTGGCTATTCAAAAGCCTGCAGGGCCACAGGAAGAAGAGGACTTAAATTGCAGTAAGAACGCAAGCCAACTTTTTCGAGGAGGCACGGTGACTTCAGGCAGGAGGTCCCAGACGGAATGCGACGCCGAGGGTTTCTCTGAGTGCAGCTCGGACTAGGGCATTGCGTAAGACTTCGACGCCATGTGGGATGTGCTAGAACAGTGCTCCTGAGCGTGTGCGAGTGCTGGGGAAATTAGGCTGCTCCAAAAGAGAGTGCGGTGCGTTTCCCTACGCTTGGCATACACAGAGGGGCTCTAAAGGGCTCCGGGCCTGGATATTGCTTAGCAGAACCAGGTGGGCCTGGGGGGTACTCAGTGTCCCTGCCGGGAACAGGGTGCCCACGCGAGCCTCCTAGGTGTCCGGCAAACTGTGCTGCAGTTAAAGATATGCAGAGCAGAGGCCACAGCCTCATGGAAACTGCTGCATGCCTCCACTTCTGTGCGGCCAATCAGGACCTTACCTCCAGTCACGTGTTCATGCTGGGTGCCCCTTTAGCGACACAGCATGGTAAGATGCTGACTTTCTCCTCGAGCAGAGTGACTTTAGGTACGAGGTTCTCGAAGTATTCAATGCAGAGTGTTTTCTCATGGCAGCTCACACAAGGGCCATGACAAAGACTTCCTGGGCACTTCGGACTCACCAGAAATGAGGTCCTGCGGCTGTTCGAGGACTCTGGAAATGTAGTTCTCCTCAAGGAACGTGCAGTGTGTTGCCCGTCACTCGGCACACTCAGAGGGCCTCCACCGGACAGACCAACCGGCCTCGATGTTGCTAAGCCGGCCCACAGGGTTCTGGAGGTACTCAGTGACTTTGGAGGGACAATGATGCACTCCCGAGAGGCCTAGGAGTCTTCAAAGGGGTACTTCCTTGAAAATAAAGCAGAACAGCGACTAAGAACTCATGGAAACAGCTGTATGCCTCCCTTTCTGCCCGGCTACTCGGGACCTAAAATGGAGGCAAGTTCCCACGTTGAGTATCCTTTTAGCTCTAGAGCTTGTCAGGCAGACCACCGCCGCGGCCACGGAGGCACCTGGTTTAGACAGAGCAAACTCATTTTTTTCCAAGAAGCATTCCTACAGGGTTTAACAGGCCTGTCAACAGCAGGGAATGTCATGCAGCTTCAAGGCAGCATGAATGCAGCCTTCAAAATGGGAAAGCAAGGGTAGTTCCAGCAGGCCCCCGTTTCCATGGGCACCCTCAGCATACACCCGTGTGGTTTCTAACAAGTCCAAAGAGACACAGGTTACCCTGTGTTTCCTTTCCTGAATCAACTTCTCGAAGTAGGGTGTTCTGCATCAAGCGAACTGCCTCAACCAAGGAACACCGTAGCTGCTCCTCTGGGCCTGTAGCTATTCAAAAGCCTGCAGTGCCACAGGAAGAAGAGGACTTCAATTGCAGTAGGAACACAAGCCGACTTTCTCTAGGAGGCATGGTGACTTCAGGCAGGATGTCCCAGATGGAATGCGAAGCCGAGGGTTTCTCTGAGTGCAGCTCGGACTAGGGCAATGCGTAAGACTTCGACGCCATGTGGGATGTGCTAGAACAGTGTTCCTGAGCGTGTGCAAGTGCTGGTGAAATTAAGCTGCTCCAAAAAGGAGTGTGGTGCATTTCCCTATGCTCGGCATACACAGAGGAGCTCTAAAGGGCTACGGGCCTGGATGTTGCTTAGCAGACCCAGGGGGGCCTGGGGGTACTCAGTGTTCCCGTCGGGAACAGGGTGCCCACGCTAGCTTCCAAGGTGTCCAGAAAACGGTGCTGCAGTTAAAGATATGCAAAGCAGAGGCCACCGCCTCATGGAAACTGCAGCACACCGCTGCTTCTGCGTGGCCAATCGGGGCCTAACTTCCAGGCATGTGCTCATGCCAGGTGTGCTGGTAGCGACACAGCATGCTAAGAGGCTGAGTTTATCCTCGGATAGAGTGACTACAGGTACGAGGTCCTCCAAGTATTCAAAGCACAGTGTTTTCTCATGGCAGCTCACACAAGGGCCATGACGAAGTCTTCCTGGGCACTTGGGACTCACCAGCAATGTTGTCCTGAGGCCATTCGAGGACTCTGGAAATGTAGGTCTCCTCAAGGAAGGTACAGGGTGTTGCCCATCACTGGAAACGCACAGAGGGCCTCCGAGGGATCAACCGATGGGCGTTGAAGTTGCTCAGCCGGCCCACAGGTGTCTGGAGGTAGTCAGTGAAATTGGAGGGAAAATGATGCATACCCGAGAGGCCTAGGAGTACTCAAAAGTCTACTTCCTGTAAATTAAAGCACATAAGCCACTAAGAACTCATGGAAACAGCTACCTGCCTCCCTTTCTGCACGGCTACTCAGGGCCTAACCTGGAGGCAAGTTCTCACGTTGGGATTCCCTTTAGCTCTAGAGCTTGTCAGGCGGACCACCACCACGGCCATGGAAGCACCTGGTTCAGACAGAGCAAACTCATAATTTTCCCCGCAGCCTTCTTACAGGGTTTCCAGGCCTGTCAGGAGCAGGGAATGTCAAGTAGCTGCAAGGCAGCGTGAATGCGGCCTTCAAAGTGGGAAAGCAAGTCTATTTCCAGCAGGCCCCCGTTTCCATGGGCACCCTCAGCATACACCCCTGTGGTATCTAACAAGTCCAAAGAGACACAGGTTACCCTGTGTTTCCTACCCTGAATCAACTTCTCGAAGTAGGGAGTTCTGCATCAAGCGAACTGCCTCAACCAAGGAACGGCGTAGCTGCTCCTCTGGGCCTGTGGCTATTCAAAAGCCTGCAGCGCCACTGGAAGACGAGGACTTAAATTGCAGTAAGAACGCAAGCCAACTTTCTCGAGGAGGCACGGTGACTTCAGGCAGGAGGTCCCAGACGGAATGCGACGCCGAGGGTTTCTCTGAGTGCAGCTCGGACTAGGGCATTGCGTAAGACTTCGACGCCATGTGGGATGTGCTAGAACAGTGTTCCTGAGCGTGTGCAAGTGCTGGGGAAATTAGGCTGCTCCAAAAGAGAGTGCGGTGCGTTTCCCTATGCTCGGCATACACAGAGGGGCTCTAAAGGGCTCCGGGCCTGGATATTGCTTAGCAGACCCAGGTGGGCCTGGGGGTACTCAGTGTCCCTGCCGGAAACAGGGTGCCCACGTGAGCCTCCTAGGTGTCCGGCAAACTGTGCTGCAGTTAAAGATAACCAGAGCAGGGGCCACCGCCTCATGGAAACTGCAGCACGCCTCCGCTTCTGTGCGGCCAATCAGAGCCTTACTTCCAGGCATGTGTTCATGCTGGGAGTGCCGGTAGCAACACAGCATGCTAAGAGGCTGAGTTTCTCCACGGGTAGAGTGACTACAGGTCCGAGGTCCTCAAAGTATTCAAAGCACAGTGTTTTCCCCGAAGCATTCTTCCAGGGCTCACTGGCCTGTCGGGAGCTGGGAAGGTCAGGTAGCTTCAAGGCAGGCATGAATGCCGCCCTCAAAATGGGAAAGCAGGGCTAGTTCCAGCAGGCCCCCGTTTTCATGGGCACACTCAGCGTACATCCCTGTGGCTTCTAACGAGTCCCAAGAGACACCGGTTACCCTGCGTTTCCTTCCCTGAATCAACGTATCGAAGTAGGGAGTCCCGCATCCGGCGAACTGTCTCAACCGAGGAACGCCGTAGCTGCTCCTCTGGGCCTGGGGCTGCCTGCAGTGCCGCAGAAGGAACAGGACTTAAAGTGCAGTAAGAACCCAAGCCGCCGTCCTCTAGGAGGCACGGTGACTTCAGTCAGGAGGTCCTGGATGGAAGGCGAAGACGAGGGCTCCTCTGAGGGCAGCTCCGACTAGGGCACCGCGTAAGACCTCCGCGCCACGTGGGACGTGCCAGAACGGTGTTCGCGAACGTGTGCGAGTGCCGAGGAAACTAAGCTGCTCCAAAGGAGAGGGCAGTGCGTTTCCCTACGCTCGGCCTGCACACAGGGGGCTCTGAAGGGCTACGGGCCTGGATGTTCCTTAGCAGACCCAGGTGCACCTGGGGGTACTCAGTGTTCCTGCCGGGAGCAGGGTGCCCCGGCTAGCCTCCCAGGTGTCCAGAAAGCTGTGCTGCCGTTAAAGGCATGCAGAGCAGAGGCCACCGCCTCCTGGAAGCTGCAGCACGCCTCCGCTTCTGCACGGCGAATCAGGGCCTTCCTTCCAGACATGGGTTCATGCTGGGTGTGCCGGTAGCGACACAGCGTGCTAAGATGCTGACTTTCTCCTCGAGCAGAGTGACTTCAGGTACGAGGGCGGGCCTCGCAGTGTTCCAAGCACAGTGTTCTCTCATGGCAGCTCACACAAGGGCCATGACAGAGTCTTCCTGGGCACTTCGCACTCACCAGCCATGTTGTCCCGAGGGCGTTCGAGGGCTCTGGAGAAGTAGTGCTCCTCAAGGAACGCGCAGTGTGTTGCTGCCCAGCACTCGGCAGGCACAGAGGTCCTCCGGGGGATCAACCAATGGACCTCGACGTTGCTCCGCCGGCCCACAGGTGTCTGGAGGCACTCAGTGACCTCGGAGGGAAAACGATGCACACCCGTGGGGCCTAGGAGTCCCCGGACGCGTACTTCCTTTAAAATAAAGCACATAAGCGACTGAGAACTCATGGAATCAGCTGCATGCCTCCCTTTCTGCACGGCTACTCAGGGCCTAACCTGGAGGCGAGTTCTCACGTCGAGGTTCCCTTTCGCTCTAGAGCCTGTCAGGCGGACCACCACCGCGGCCATGGAAGCTCCTGGTTCAGACAGAGTAAACTCACAATTTTCCCCGCAGCCTTCTTACAGGGTTTCCAGGCCTGTCAGGAGCAGGGAATGTCAAGTAGCTGCAAGGCAGCGTGAATGCGGCCTTCAAAGTGGGAAAGCAAGTCTATTTCCAGCAGGCCCCCATTTCCATGGGGACCCTCAGCATAAACCCCTGCAGTACCTAACTAGTCCAAAGAGACACAGGTTACCCTGTGTTTCCTACCCTGAATGAAATTCTCGAAGTAGGGTGTTCTGCATCAAGCGAACTGCCTCAACCAAGGAACGGCGTAGCTGCTCCTCTGGGCCTGTAGCTATTCAAAAGCCTGCAGCGCCACTGGAAGAAGAGGACTTAAATTGCAGTAAGAACGCAAGCCAACTTTCTCGAGGAGGCACGGTGACTTCAGGCAGGAGGTCCCAGACGGAATGCGACGCCGAGGGTTTCTCTGAGTGCAGCTCGGACTAGGGCATTGCGTAAGACTTCGACGCCATGTGGGATGTGCTAGAACAGTGTTCCTGAGCTTGTGCGAGTGCTGGGGAAATTAGGCTGCTCCAAAAGAGAGTGCGGTGCGTTTCCCTACGCTCGGCATACACAGAGGGGCTCTAAAGGGCTCCGGGCCTGGATATTGCTTAGCAGACCCAGGTGGGCCTGGGGGGTACTCAGTGTCCCTGCCGGGAACAGGGTGCCCACGCGAGCCTCCTAGGTGTCCGGCAAACTGTGCTGCAGTTAAAGATATGCAGAGCAGAGGCCACAGCCTCATGGAAACTGCTGCATGCCTCCACTTCTGTGCGGCCAATCAGGACCTTACCTCCAGTCACGTGTTCATGCTGGGTGCCCCTTTAGCGACACAGCATGGTAAGATGCTGACTTTCTCCTTGAGCAGAGTGACTTTAGGTACGAGGTTCTCGAAGTATTCAATGCAGAGTGTTTTCTCATGGCAGCTCACACAAGGGCCATGACAAAGACTTCCTGGGCACTTCGGACTCACCAGAAATGAGGTCCTGCGGCTGTTCGAGGACTCTGGAAATGTAGTTCTCCTCAAGGAACGTGCAGTGTGTTGCCCGTCACTCGGCACACTCAGAGGGCCTCCACCGGACAGACCAACCGGCCTCGATGTTGCTAAGCCGGCCCACAGGGTTCTGGAGGTACTCAGTGACTTTGGAGGGATAATGATGCACTCCCGAGAGGCCTAGGAGTCTTCAAAGGGGTACTTCCTTGAAAATAAAGCAGAACAGCGACTAAGAACTCATGGAAACAGCTGTATGCCTCCCTTTCTGCCCGGCTACTCGGGACCTAAAATGGAGGCAAGTTCCCACGTTGAGTATCCTTTTAGCTCTTGAGCTTGTCAGGCAGACCACCGCCGCGGCCACGGAGGCACCTGGTTTAGACAGAGCAAACTCATTTTTTTCCAAGAAGCATTCCTACAGGGTTTAACAGGCCTGTCAACAGCAGGGAATGTCATGCAGCTTCAAGGCAGCATGAGTGCAGCCTTCAAAATGGGAAAGCAAGGGTAGTTCCAGCAGGCCCCCGTTTCCATGGGCACCCTCAGCATACACCCGTGTGGTTTCTAACAAGTCCAAAGAGACACAGGTTACCCTGTGTTTCCTTTCCTGAATCAACTTCTCGAAGTAGGGTGTTCTGCATCAAGCGAACTGCCTCAACCAAGGAACACCGTAGCTGCTCCTCTGGGCCTGTAGCTATTCAAAAGCCTGCAGTGCCACAGGAAGAAGAGGACTTCAATTGCAGTAGGAACACAAGCCGACTTTCTCTAGGAGGCATGGTGACTTCAGGCAGGATGTCCCAGATGGAATGCGAAGCCGAGGGTTTCTCTGAGTGCAGCTCGGACTAGGGCAATGCGTAAGACTTCGACGCCATGTGGGATGTGCTAGAACAGTGTTCCTGAGCGTGTGCAAGTGCTGGTGAAATTAAGCTGCTCCAAAAAGGAGTGTGGTGCGTTTCCCTATGCTCGGCATACACAGAGGAGCTCTAAAGGGCTACGGGCCTGGATGTTGCTTAGCAGACCCAGGGGGGCCTGGGGGTACTCAGTGTTCCCGTCGGGAACAGGGTGCCCACGCTAGCTTCCAAGGTGTCCAGAAAACGGTGCTGCAGTTAAAGATATGCAAAGCAGAGGCCACCGCCTCATGGAAACTGCAGCACACCGCTGCTTCTGCGTGGCCAATCGGGGCCTAACTTCCAGGCATGTGCTCATGCCAGGTGTGCCGGTAGCGACACAGCATGCTAAGAGGCTGAGTTTATCCTCGGATAGAGTGACTACAGGTACGAGGTCCTCCAAGTATTCAAAGCACAGTGTTTTCTCATGGCAGCTCACACAAGGGCCATGACGAAGTCTTCCTGGGCACTTGGGACTCACCAGCAATGTTGTCCTGAGGCCATTCGAGGACTCTGGAAATGTAGGTCTCCTCAAGGAAGGTACAGGGTGTTGCCCATCACTGGAAACGCACAGAGGGCCTCCGAGGGATCAACCGATGGGCGTTGAAGTTGCTCAGCCGGCCCACAGGTGTCTGGAGGTAGTCAGTGAAATTGGAGGGAAAATGATGCATACCCGAGAGGCCTAGGAGTACTCAAAAGTCTACTTCCTGTAAATTAAAGCACATAAGCCACTAAGAACTCATGGAAACAGCTACCTGCCTCCCTTTCTGCACGGCTACTCAGGGCCTAACCTGGAGGCAAGTTCTCACGTTGGGATTCCCTTTAGCTCTAGAGCTTGTCAGGCGGACCACCACCACGGCCATGGAAGCACCTGGTTCAGACAGAGCAAACTCATAATTTTCCCCGCAGCCTTCTTACAGGGTTTCCAGGCCTGTCAGGAGCAGGGAATGTCAAGTAGCTGCAAGGCAGCGTGAATGCGGCCTTCAAAGTGGGAAAGCAAGTCTATTTCCAGCAGGCCCCCGTTTCCATGGGCACCCTCAGCATACACCCCTGTGGTATCTAACAAGTCCAAAGAGACACAGGTTACCCTGTGTTTCCTACCCTGAATCAACTTCTCGAAGTAGGGAGTTCTGCATCAAGCGAACTGCCTCAACCAAGGAACGGCGTAGCTGCTCCTCTGGGCCTGTGGCTATTCAAAAGCCTGCAGCGCCACTGGAAGAAGAGGACTTAAATTGCAGTAAGAACGCAAGCCAACTTTCTCGAGGAGGCACGGTGACTTCAGGCAGGAGGTCCCAGACGGAATGCGACGCCGAGGGTTTCTCTGAGTGCAGCTCGGACTAGGGCATTGCGTAAGACTTCGACGCCATGTGGGATGTGCTAGAACAGTGTTCCTGAGCGTGTGCGAGTGCTGGGGAAATTAGGCTGCTCCAAAAGAGAGTGCGGTGCGTTTCCCTACGCTCGGCATACACAGAGGGGCTCTAAAGGGCTCCGGGCCTGGATATTGCTTAGCAGACCCAGGTGGGCCTGGGGGTACTCAGTGTCCCTGCCGGAAACAGGGTGCCCACGTGAGCCTCCTAGGTGTCCGGCAAACTGTGCTGCAGTTAAAGATAACCAGAGCAGGGGCCACCGCCTCATGGAAACTGCAGCACGCCTCCGCTTCTGCGCGGCCAATCAGAGCCTTACTTCCAGGCATGTGTTCATGCTGGGAGTGCCGGTAGCAACACAGCATGCTAAGAGGCTGAGTTTCTCCACGGGTAGAGTGACTACAGGTCCGAGGTCCTCAAAGTATTCAAAGCACAGTGTTTTCCCCGAAGCATTCTTCCAGGGCTCACTGGCCTGTCGGGAGCTGGGAAGGTCAGGTAGCTTCAAGGCAGGCATGAATGCCGCCCTCAAAATGGGAAAGCAGGGCTAGTTCCAGCAGGCCCCCGTTTTCATGGGCACACTCAGCGTACATCCCTGTGGCTTCTAACGAGTCCCAAGAGACACCGGTTACCCTGCGTTTCCTTCCCTGAATCAACGTATCGAAGTAGGGAGTCCCGCATCCGGCGAACTGTCTCAACCGAGGAACGCCGTAGCTGCTCCTCTGGGCCTGGGGCTGCCTGCAGTGCCGCAGAAGGAACAGGACTTAAAGTGCAGTAAGAACCCAAGCCGCCGTCCTCTAGGAGGCACGGTGACTTCAGTCAGGAGGTCCTGGATGGAAGGCGAAGACGAGGGCTCCTCTGAGGGCAGCTCCGACTAGGGCACCGCGTAAGACCTCCGCGCCACGTGGGACGTGCCAGAACGGTGTTCGCGAACGTGTGCGAGTGCCGAGGAAACTAAGCTGCTCCAAAGGAGAGGGCAGTGCGTTTCCCTACGCTCGGCCTGCACACAGGGGGCTCTGAAGGGCTACGGGCCTGGATGTTCCTTAGCAGACCCAGGTGCACCTGGGGGTACTCAGTGTTCCTGCCGGGAGCAGGGTGCCCCGGCTAGCCTCCCAGGTGTCCAGAAAGCTGTGCTGCCGTTAAAGGCATGCAGAGCAGAGGCCACCGCCTCCTGGAAGCTGCAGCACGCCTCCGCTTCTGCACGGCGAATCAGGGCCTTCCTTCCAGACATGGGTTCATGCTGGGTGTGCCGGTAGCGACACAGCGTGCTAAGATGCTGACTTTCTCCTCGAGCAGAGTGACTTCAGGTACGAGGGCGGGCCTCGCAGTGTTCCAAGCACAGTGTTCTCTCATGGCAGCTCACACAAGGGCCATGACAGAGTCTTCCTGGGCACTTCGCACTCACCAGCCATGTTGTCCCGAGGGCGTTCGAGGGCTCTGGAGAAGTAGTGCTCCTCAAGGAACGCGCAGTGTGTTGCTGCCCAGCACTCGGCAGGCACAGAGGTCCTCCGGGGGATCAACCAATGGACCTCGACGTTGCTCCGCCGGCCCACAGGTGTCTGGAGGCACTCAGTGACCTCGGAGGGAAAACGATGCACACCCGTGGGGCCTAGGAGTCCCCGGACGCGTACTTCCTTTAAAATAAAGCACATAAGCGACTGAGAACTCATGGAATCAGCTGCATGCCTCCCTTTCTGCATGGCTACTCAGGGCCTAACCTGGAGGCGAGTTCTCACGTTGGGATTCCCTTTAGCTCTAGAGCCTGTCAGGCGGACCACCACCGCGGCCATGGAAGCACCTGGTTCAGACAGAGCAAACTCACAATTTTCCCCGCAGCCTTCTTACAGGGTTTCCAGGCCTGTCAGGAGCAGGGAAGGTCAAGTAGCTGCAAGGCAGCGTGAATGCGGCCTTCAAAGTGGGAAAGCAAGTCTATTTCCAGCAGGCCCCCGTTTCCATGGGCACCCTCAGCATACACCCCTGTGGTATCTAACAAGTCCAAAGAGACACAGGTTACCCTGTGTTTCCTACCCTGAATCAACATCTCGAAGTAGGGAGTTCTGCATCAAGCGAACTGCCTCAACCAAGGAACGGCGTAGCTGCTCCTCTGGGCCTGTGGCTATTCAAAAGCCTGCAGCGCCACTGGAAGAAGAGGACTTAAATTGCAGTAAGAACGCAAGCCAACTTTCTCGAGGAGGCACGGTGACTTCAGGCAGGAGGTCCCAGACGGAATGCGACGCCGAGGGTTTCTCTGAGTGCAGCTCGGACTAGGGCATTGTGTAAGACTTCGACGCCATGTGGGATGTGCTAGAACAGTGTTCCTGAGCGTGTGCGAGTGCTGGGGAAATTAGGCTGCTCCAAAAGAGAGTGCGGTGCGTTTCCCTACGCTCGGCATACACAGAGGGGCTCTAAAGGGCTCCGGGCCTGGATATTGCTTAGCAGACCCAGGTGGGCCTGGGGGGTATTCAGTGTCCCTGCCGGGAACAGGGTGCCCACGCGAGCCTCCTAGGTGTCCGGCAAACTGTGCTGCAGTTAAAGATATGCAGAGCAGAGGCCACAGCCTCATGGAAACTGCTGCATGTCTCCACTTCTGTGCGGCCAATCAGGACCTTACCTCCAGTCACGTGTTCATGCTGGGTGCCCCTTTAGCGACACAGCATGGTAAGATGCTGACTTTCTCCTTGAGCAGAGTGACTTTAGGTACGAGGTTCTCGAAGTATTCAATGCAGAGTGTTTTCTCATGGCAGCTCACACAAGGGCCATGACAAAGACTTCCTGGGCACTTCGGACTCACCAGAAATGAGGTCCTGCGGCTGTTCGAGGACTCTGGAAATGTAGTTCTCCTCAAGGAACGTGCAGTGTGTGGCCCGTCACTCGGCACACTCAGAGGGCCTCCACCGGACAGACCAACCGGCCTCGATGTTGCTAAGCCGGCCCACAGGGTTCTGGAGGTACTCAGTGACTTTGGAGGGACAATGATGCACTCCCGAGAGGCCTAGGAGTCTTCAAAGGGGTACTTCCTTGAAAATAAAGCAGAACAGCGACTAAGAACTCATGGAAACAGCTGTATGCCTCCCTTTCTGCCCGGCTACTCGGGACCTAAAATGGAGGCAAGTTCCCACGTTGAGTATCCTTTTAGCTCTAGAGCTTGTCAGGCAGACCACCGCCGCGGCCACGGAGGCACCTGGTTTAGACAGAGCAAACTCATTTCTTTCCAAGAAGCATTCCTACAGGGTTTAACAGGCCTGTCAACAGCAGGGAATGTCATGCAGCTTCAAGGCAGCATGAGTGCAGCCTTCAAAATGGGAAAGCAAGGGTAGTTCCAGCAGGCCCCCGTTTCCATGGGCACCCTCAGCATACACCCGTGTGGTTTCTAACAAGTCCAAAGAGACACAGGTTACCCTGTGTTTCCTTTCCTGAATCAACTTCTCGAAGTAGGGTGTTCTGCATCAAGCGAACTGCCTCAACCAAGGAACACCGTAGCTGCTCCTCTGGGCCTGTAGCTATTCAAAAGCCTGCAGCGCCACAGGAAGAAGAGCACTTCAATTGCAGTAGGAACACAAGCCGACTTTCTCTAGGAGGCATGGTGACTTCAGGCAGGATGTCCCAGATGGAATGCGAAGCCGAGGGTTTCTCTGAGTGCAGCTCGGAGTAGGGCAATGCGTAAGACTTCGACGCCATGTGGGATGTGCGAGAACAGTGTTCCTGAGCGTGTGCGAGTGCTGGGGAAATTAGGCTGCTCCAAAAGAGAGTGCAGTGCATTTCCCTATGCTCGGCATACACAGAGGGGCTCTAAAGGGCTCCGGGCCTGGATATTGCTTAGCAGACCCAGGTGGGCCTGGGGGTACTCAGTGTCCCTGCCGGAAACAGGGTGCCCACGTGAGCCTCCTAGGTGTCCGGCAAACTGTGCTGCAGTTAAAGATGTGCAGAGCAGAGGCCACCGCCTCATGGAAACTGCAGCACGCCTCCGCTTCTGCGCGGCCAATCAGAGCCTTACTTCCAGGCATGTGTTCATGCTGGGAGTGCCGGTAGCAACACAGCATGCTAAGAGGCTGAGTTTCTCCACGAGTAGAGTGACTACAGGTCCGAGGTCCTCAAAGTATTCAAAGCACAGTGTTTTCCCCGAAGCATTCTTCCAGGGCTCACTGGCCTGTCGGGAGCTGGGAAGGTCAGGTAGCTTCAAGGCAGGCATGAATGCCGCCCTCAAAATGGGAAAGCAGGGCTAGTTCCAGCAGGCCCCCGTTTTCATGGGCACACT
Source organism: Grampus griseus (assembly GCF_964374135.1). NCBI lineage: Eukaryota > Metazoa > Chordata > Mammalia > Artiodactyla > Delphinidae > Grampus > Grampus griseus. The sequence continues at coordinate 65,158 of NC_139010.1, forward strand.
CAGCGTACATCCCTGTGGCTTCTAACGAGTCCCAAGAGACACCGGTTACCCTGCGTTTCCTTCCCCGAATCAACGTATCGAAGTAGGGAGTCCCGCATCCGGCGAACTGTCTCAACCGAGGAACGCCGTAGCTGCTCCGCTGGGCCTGGGGCTGCCTGCAGTGCCGCAGAAGGAACAGGACTTAAAGTGCAGTAAGAACCCAAGCCACCGTCCTCTAGGAGGCACGGTGACTTCAGTCAGGAGGTCCTGGATGGAAGGCGAAGACGAGGGCTCCTCTGAGGGCAGCTCCGACTAGGGCACCGCGTAAGACCTCCGCGCCACGTGGGACGTGCCAGAACGGTGTTCGCTAACGTGTGCGAGTGCCGAGGAAACTAAGCTGCTCCAAAGGAGAGGGCAGTGCGTTTCCCTACGCTCGGCCTGCACACAGGGGGCTCTGAAGGGTTACGGGCCTGGATGTTGCTTAGCAGACCCAGGTGCACCTGGGGGTACTCAGTGTTCCTGCTGGGAGCAGGGTGCCCCGGCTAGCCTCCCAGGTGTCCAGAAAGCTGTGCTGCCGTTAAAGGCATGCAGAGCAGAGGCCACCGCCTCCTGGAAGCTGCAGCACGCCTCCGCTTCTGCACGGCGAATCAGGGCCTTCCTTCCAGACATGGGTTCATGCTGGGTGTGCCGGTAGCGACACAGCGTGCTAAGATGCTGACTTTCTCCTCGAGCAGAGTGACTTCAGGTACGAGGGCGGGCCTCGCAGTGTTCCAAGCACAGTGTTCTCTCATGGCAGCTCACACAAGGGCCATGACAGAGTCTTCCTGGGCACTTCGCACTCACCAGCCATGTTGTCCCGAGGGCGTTCGAGGGCTCTGGAGATGTAGCGCTCCTCAAGGAACGCGCAGTGTGTTGCTGCCCAGCACTCAGCAGGCACAGAGGTCCTCCGGGGGATCAACCAATGGACCTCGACGTTGCTCTGCCGGCCCACAGGTGTCTGGAGGCACTCAGTGACCTCGGAGGGAAAACGATGCACACCCGTGGGGCCAAGGAGTCCCCGGACGCGTACTTCCTTTAAAATAAAGCACATAAGCGACTGAGAACTCATGGAATCAGCTGCATGCCTCCCTTTATGCACGGCTACTCAGGGCCTAACCTGGAGGCGAGTTCTCACGTCGAGGTTCCCTTTCGCTCTAGAGCCTGTCAGGCGGACCACCACCGCGGCCGTGGAAGCACCTGGTTCAGACAGAGCAAACTCACAATTTTCCCCGCAGCCTTCTTACAGGGTTTCCAGGCCTGTCAGGAGCAGGGAATGTCAAGTAGCTGCAAGGCAGCGTGAATGCGGCCTTCAAAGTGGGAAAGCAAGTCTATTTCCAGCAGGCCCCCGTTTCCATGGGCACCCTCAGCATATACCCCTGCGGTACCTAACAAGTCCAAAGAGACACAGGTTACCCTGTGTTTCCTACCCTGAATCAAATTCTCGAAGTAGGGTGTTCTGCATCAAGCGAACTGCCTCAACCAAGGAACGGCGTAGCTGCTCCTCTGGGCCTGTGGCTATTCAAAAGCCTGCAGGGCCACAGGAAGAAGAGGACTTAAATTGCAGTAAGAACGCAAGCCAACTTTTTCGAGGAGGCACGGTGACTTCAGGCAGGAGGTCCCAGACGGAATGCGACGCCGAGGGTTTCTCTGAGTGCAGCTCGGACTAGGGCATTGCGTAAGACTTCGACGCCATGTGGGATGTGCTAGAACAGTGCTCCTGAGCGTGTGCGAGTGCTGGGGAAATTAGGCTGCTCCAAAAGAGAGTGCGGTGCGTTTCCCTACGCTTGGCATACACAGAGGGGCTCTAAAGGGCTCCGGGCCTGGATATTGCTTAGCAGAACCAGGTGGGCCTGGGGGGTACTCAGTGTCCCTGCCGGGAACAGGGTGCCCACGCGAGCCTCCTAGGTGTCCGGCAAACTGTGCTGCAGTTAAAGATATGCAGAGCAGAGGCCACAGCCTCATGGAAACTGCTGCATGCCTCCACTTCTGTGCGGCCAATCAGGACCTTACCTCCAGTCACGTGTTCATGCTGGGTGCCCCTTTAGCGACACAGCATGGTAAGATGCTGACTTTCTCCTCGAGCAGAGTGACTTTAGGTACGAGGTTCTCGAAGTATTCAATGCAGAGTGTTTTCTCATGGCAGCTCACACAAGGGCCATGACAAAGACTTCCTGGGCACTTCGGACTCACCAGAAATGAGGTCCTGCGGCTGTTCGAGGACTCTGGAAATGTAGTTCTCCTCAAGGAACGTGCAGTGTGTTGCCCGTCACTCGGCACACTCAGAGGGCCTCCACCGGACAGACCAACCGGCCTCGATGTTGCTAAGCCGGCCCACAGGGTTCTGGAGGTACTCAGTGACTTTGGAGGGACAATGATGCACTCCCGAGAGGCCTAGGAGTCTTCAAAGGGGTACTTCCTTGAAAATAAAGCAGAACAGCGACTAAGAACTCATGGAAACAGCTGTATGCCTCCCTTTCTGCCCGGCTACTCGGGACCTAAAATGGAGGCAAGTTCCCACGTTGAGTATCCTTTTAGCTCTAGAGCTTGTCAGGCAGACCACCGCCGCGGCCACGGAGGCACCTGGTTTAGACAGAGCAAACTCATTTTTTTCCAAGAAGCATTCCTACAGGGTTTAACAGGCCTGTCAACAGCAGGGAATGTCATGCAGCTTCAAGGCAGCATGAATGCAGCCTTCAAAATGGGAAAGCAAGGGTAGTTCCAGCAGGCCCCCGTTTCCATGGGCACCCTCAGCATACACCCGTGTGGTTTCTAACAAGTCCAAAGAGACACAGGTTACCCTGTGTTTCCTTTCCTGAATCAACTTCTCGAAGTAGGGTGTTCTGCATCAAGCGAACTGCCTCAACCAAGGAACACCGTAGCTGCTCCTCTGGGCCTGTAGCTATTCAAAAGCCTGCAGTGCCACAGGAAGAAGAGGACTTCAATTGCAGTAGGAACACAAGCCGACTTTCTCTAGGAGGCATGGTGACTTCAGGCAGGATGTCCCAGATGGAATGCGAAGCCGAGGGTTTCTCTGAGTGCAGCTCGGACTAGGGCAATGCGTAAGACTTCGACGCCATGTGGGATGTGCTAGAACAGTGTTCCTGAGCGTGTGCAAGTGCTGGTGAAATTAAGCTGCTCCAAAAGAGAGTGCGGTGCGTTTCCCTACGCTCGGCATACACAGAGGGGCTCTAAAGGGCTTCGGGCCTGGATGTTGCTTAGCAGACCCAGGGGGGCCTGGGGGTACTCAGTGTTCCCGTCGGGAACAGGGTGCCCACGCTAGCTTCCAAGGTGTCCAGAAAACGGTGCTGCAGTTAAAGATATGCAAAGCAGAGGCCACTGCCTCATGGAAACTGCAGCACACCGCTGCTTCTGCGTGGCCAATCGGGGCCTAACTTCCAGGCATGTGCTCATGCCAGGTGTGCCGGTAGCGACACAGCATGCTAAGAGGCTGAGTTTATCCTCGGATAGAGTGACTACAGGTACGAGGTCCTCCAAGTATTCAAAGCACAGTGTTTTCTCATGGCAGCTCACACAAGGGCCATGACGAAGTCTTCCTGGGCACTTGGGACTCACCAGCAATGTTGTCCTGAGGCCATTCGAGGACTCTGGAAATGTAGGTCTCCTCAAGGAAGGTACAGGGTGTTGCCCATCACTGGAAACGCACAGAGGGCCTCCGAGGGATCAACCGATGGGCGTTGAAGTTGCTCAGCCGGCCCACAGGTGTCTGGAGGTAGTCAGTGAAATTGGAGGGAAAATGATGCATACCCGAGAGGCCTAGGAGTACTCAAAAGTCTACTTCCTGTAAATTAAAGCACATAAGCCACTAAGAACTCATGGAAACAGCTACCTGCCTCCCTTTCTGCACGGCTACTCAGGGCCTAACCTGGAGGCAAGTTCTCACGTTGGGATTCCCTTTAGCTCTAGAGCTTGTCAGGCGGACCACCACCACGGCCATGGAAGCACCTGGTTCAGACAGAGCAAACTCATAATTTTCCCCGCAGCCTTCTTACAGGGTTTCCAGGCCTGTCAGGAGCAGGGAATGTCAAGTAGCTGCAAGGCAGCGTGAATGCGGCCTTCAAAGTGGGAAAGCAAGTCTATTTCCAGCAGGCCCCCGTTTCCATGGGCACCCTCAGCATACACCCCTGTGGTATCTAACAAGTCCAAAGAGACACAGGTTACCCTGTGTTTCCTACCCTGAACCAACTTCTCGAAGTAGGGAGTTCTGCATCAAGCGAACTGCCTCAACCAAGGAACGGCGTAGCTGCTCCTCTGGGCCTGTGGCTATTCAAAAGCCTGCAGCGCCACTGGAAGACGAGGACTTAAATTGCAGTAAGAACGCAAGCCAACTTTCTCGAGGAGGCACGGTGACTTCAGGCAGGAGGTCCCAGACGGAATGCGACGCCGAGGGTTTCTCTGAGTGCAGCTCGGACTAGGGCATTGCGTAAGACTTCGACGCCATGTGGGATGTGCTAGAACAGTGTTCCTGAGCGTGTGCGAGTGCTGGGGAAATTAGGCTGCTCCAAAAGAGAGTGCGGTGCGTTTCCCTACGCTCGGCATACACAGAGGGGCTCTAAAGGGCTCCGGGCCTGGATATTGCTTAGCAGACCCAGGTGGGCCTGGGGGTACTCAGTGTCCCTGCCGGAAACAGGGTGCCCACGTGAGCCTCCTAGGTGTCCGGCAAACTGTGCTGCAGTTAAAGATAACCAGAGCAGGGGCCACAGCCTCATGGAAACTGCAGCACGCCTCCGCTTCTGCGCGGCCAATCAGAGCCTTACTTCCAGGCATGTGTTCATGCTGGGAGTGCCGGTAGCAACACAGCATGCTAAGAGGCTGAGTTTCTCCACGGGTAGAGTGACTACAGGTCCGAGGTCCTCAAAGTATTCAAAGCACAGTGTTTACCCCGAAGCATTCTTCCAGGGCTCACTGGCCTGTCGGGAGCTGGGAAGGTCAGGTAGCTTCAAGGCAGGCATGAATGCCGCCCTCAAAATGGGAAAGCAGGGCTAGTTCCAGCAGGCCCCCGTTTTCATGGGCACACTCAGCGTACATCCCTGTGGCTTCTAACGAGTCCCAAGAGACACCGGTTACCCTGCGTTTCCTTCCCTGAATCAACGTATCGAAGTAGGGAGTCCCGCATCCGGCGAACTGTCTCAACCGAGGAACGCCGTAGCTGCTCCTCTGGGCCTGGGGCTGCCTGCAGTGCCGCAGAAGGAACAGGACTTAAAGTGCAGTAAGAACCCAAGCCACCGTCCTCTAGGAGGCACGGTGACTTCAGTCAGGAGGTCCTGGATGGAAGGCGAAGACGAGGGCTCCTCTGAGGGCAGCTCCGACTAGGGCACCGCGTAAGACCTCCGCACCACGTGGGACGTGCCAGAACGGTGTTCGCGAACGTGTGCGAGTGCGGAGGAAACTAAGTTGCTCCAAAGGAGAGGGCAGTGCGTTTCCCTACGCTCGGCCTGCACACAGGGGGCTCTGAAGGGCTACGGGCCTGGATGTTCCTTAGCAGACCCAGGTGCACCTGGGGGTACTCAGTGTTCCTGCCGGGAGCAGGGTGCCCTGGCTAGCCTCCCAGGTGTCCAGAAAGCTGTGCTGCCGTTAAAGGCATGCAGAGCAGAGGCCACCGCCTCCTGGAAGCTGCAGCACGCCTCCGCTTCTGCACGGCGAATCAGGGCCTTCCTTCCAGACATGGGTTCATGCTGGGTGTGCCGGTAGCGACACAGCGTGCTAAGATGCTGACTTTCTCCTCGAGCAGAGTGACTTCAGGTACGAAGGCGGGCCTCGCAGTGTTCCAAGCACAGTGTTCTCTCATGGCAGCTCACACAAGGGCCATGACAGAGTCTTCCTGGGCACTTCGCACTCACCAGCCATGTTGTCCCGAGGGCGTTCGAGGGCTCTGGAGAAGTAGTGCTCCTCAAGGAACGCGCAGTGTGTTGCTGCCCAGCACTCGGCAGGCACAGAGGTCCTCCGGGGGATCAACCAATGGACCTCGACGTTGCTCCGCCGGCCCACAGGTGTCTGGAGGCACTCAGTGACCTCGGAGGGAAAACGATGCACACCCGTGGGGCCTAGGAGTCCCCGGACGCGTACTTCCTTTAAAATAAAGCACATAAGCGACTGAGAACTCATGGAATCAGCTGCATGCCTCCCTTTCTGCACGGCTACTCAGGGCCTAACCTGGAGGCGAGTTCTCACGTCGAGGTTCCCTTTCGCTCTAGAGCCTGTCAGGCGGACCACCACCGCGGCCATGGAAGCACCTGGTTCAGACAGAGCAAACTCACAATTTTCCCCGCAGCCTTCTTACAGGGTTTCCAGGCCTGTCAGGAGCAGGGAATGTCAAGTAGCTGCAAGGCAGCGTGAATGCGGCCTTCAAAGTGGGAAAGCAAGTCTATTTCCAGCAGGCCCCCATTTCCATGGGCACCCTCAGCATAAACCCCTGCGGTACCTAACTAGTCCAAAGAGACACAGGTTACCCTGTGTTTCCTACCCTGAATGAAATTCTCGAAGTAGGGTGTTCTGCATCAAGCGAACTGCCTCAACCAAGGAACGGCGTAGCTGCTCCTCTGGGCCTGTGGCTATTCAAAAGCCTGCAGCGCCACTGGAAGAAGAGGACTTAAATTGCAGTAAGAACGCAAGCCAACTTTCTCGAGGAGGCACGGTGACTTCAGGCAGGAGGTCCCAGACGGAATGCGACGCCGAGGGTTTCTCTGAGTGCAGCTCGGACTAGGGCATTGCGTAAGACTTCGACGCCATGTGGGATGTGCTAGAACAGTGTTCCTGAGCGTGTGCGAGTGCTGGGGAAATTAGGCTGCTCCAAAAGAGAGTGCGGTGCGTTTCCCTACGCTCGGCATACACAGAGGGGCTCTAAAGGGCTCCGGGCCTGGATATTGCTTAGCAGACCCAGGTGGGCCTGGGGGGTACTCAGTGTCCCTGCCGGGAACAGGGTGCCCACGCGAGCCTCCTAGGTGTCCGGCAAACTGTGCTGCAGTTAAAGATATGCAGAGCAGAGGCCACAGCCTCATGGAAACTGCTGCATGCCTCCACTTCTGTGCGGCCAATCAGGACCTTACCTCCAGTCACGTGTTCATGCTGGGTGCCCCTTTAGCGACACAGCATGGTAAGATGCTGACTTTCTCCTTGAGCAGAGTGACTTTAGGTACGAGGTTCTCGAAGTATTCAATGCAGAGTGTTTTCTCATGGCAGCTCACACAAGGGCCATGACAAAGACTTCCTGGGCACTTCGGACTCACCAGAAATGAGGTCCTGCGGCTGTTCGAGGACTCTGGAAATGTAGTTCTCCTCAAGGAACGTGCAGTGTGTGGCCCGTCACTCGGCACACTCAGAGGGCCTCCACCGGACAGACGAACCGGCCTCGATGTTGCTAAGCCGGCCCACAGGGTTCTGGAGGTACTCAGTGACTTTGGAGGGACAATGATGCACTCCCGAGAGGCCTAGGAGTCTTCAAAGGGGTACTTCCTTGAAAATAAAGCAGAACAGCGACTAAGAACTCATGGAAACAGCTGTATGCCTCCCTTTCTGCCCGGCTACTCGGGACCTAAAATGGAGGCAAGTTCCCACGTTGAGTATCCTTTTAGCTCTAGAGCTTGTCAGGCAGACCACCGCCGCGGCCACGGAGGCACCTGGTTTAGACAGAGCAAACTCATTTTTTTCCAAGAAGCATTCCTACAGGGTTTAACAGGCCTGTCAACAGCAGGGAATGTCATGCAGCTTCAAGGCAGCATGAATGCAGCCTTCAAAATGGGAAAGCAAGGGTAGTTCCAGCAGGCCCCCGTTTCCATGGGCACCCTCAGCATACACCCGTGTGGTTTCTAACAAGTCCAAAGAGACACAGGTTACCCTGTGTTTCCTTTCCTGAATCAACTTCTCGAAGTAGGGTGTTCTGCATCAAGCGAACTGCCTCAACCAAGGAACACCGTAGCTGCTCCTCTGGGCCTGTAGCTATTCAAAAGCCTGCAGTGCCACAGGAAGAAGAGGACTTCAATTGCAGTAGGAACACAAGCCGACTTTCTCTAGGAGGCATGGTGACTTCAGGCAGGATGTCCCAGATGGAATGCGAAGCCGAGGGTTTCTCTGAGTGCAGCTCGGACTAGGGCAATGCGTAAGACTTCGACGCCATGTGGGATGTGCTAGAACAGTGTTCCTGAGCGTGTGCAAGTGCTGGTGAAATTAAGCTGCTCCAAAAAGGAGTGTGGTGCGTTTCCCTATGCTCGGCATACACAGAGGAGCTCTAAAGGGCTACGGGCCTGGATGTTGCTTAGCAGACCCAGGGGGGCCTGGGGGTACTCAGTGTTCCCGTCGGGAACAGGGTGCCCACGCTAGCTTCCAAGGTGTCCAGAAAACGGTGCTGCAGTTAAAGATATGCAAAGCAGAGGCCACCGCCTCATGGAAACTGCAGCACACCGCTGCTTCTGCGTGGCCAATCGGGGCCTAACTTCCAGGCATGTGCTCATGCCAGGTGTGCCGGTAGCGACACAGCATGCTAAGAGGCTGAGTTTATCCTCGGATAGAGTGACTACAGGTACGAGGTCCTCCAAGTATTCAAAGCACAGTGTTTTCTCATGGCAGCTCACACAAGGGCCATGACGAAGTCTTCCTGGGCACTTGGGACTCACCAGCAATGTTGTCCTGAGGCCATTCGAGGACTCTGGAAATGTAGGTCTCCTCAAGGAAGGTACAGGGTGTTGCCCATCACTGGAAACGCACAGAGGGCCTCCGAGGGATCAACCGATGGGCGTTGAAGTTGCTCAGCCGGCCCACAGGTGTCTGGAGGTAGTCAGTGAAATTGGAGGGAAAATGATGCATACCCGAGAGGCCTAGGAGTACTCAAAAGTCTACTTCCTGTAAATTAAAGCACATAAGCCACTAAGAACTCATGGAAACAGCTACCTGCCTCCCTTTCTGCACGGCTACTCAGGGCCTAACCTGGAGGCAAGTTCTCACGTTGGGATTCCCTTTAGCTCTAGAGCTTGTCAGGCGGACCACCACCACGGCCATGGAAGCACCTGGTTCAGACAGAGCAAACTCATAATTTTCCCCGCAGCCTTCTTACAGGGTTTCCAGGCCTGTCAGGAGCAGGGAATGTCAAGTAGCTGCAAGGCAGCGTGAATGCGGCCTTCAAAGTGGGAAAGCAAGTCTATTTCCAGCAGGCCCCCGTTTCCATGGGCACCCTCAGCATACACCCCTGTGGTATCTAACAAGTCCAAAGAGACACAGGTTACCCTGTGTTTCCTACCCTGAACCAACTTCTCGAAGTAGGGAGTTCTGCATCAAGCGAACTGCCTCAACCAAGGAACGGCGTAGCTGCTCCTCTGGGCCTGTGGCTATTCAAAAGCCTGCAGCGCCACTGGAAGAAGAGGACTTAAATTGCAGTAAGAACGCAAGCCAACTTTCTCGAGGAGGCACGGTGACTTCAGGCAGGAGGTCCCAGACGGAATGCGACGCCGAGGGTTTCTCTGAGTGCAGCTCGGACTAGGGCATTGCGTAAGACTTCGACGCCATGTGGGATGTGCTAGAACAGTGTTCCTGAGCGTGTGCGAGTGCTGGGGAAATTAGGCTGCTCCAAAAGAGAGTGCGGTGCGTTTCCCTACGCTCGGCATACACAGAGGGGCTCTAAAGGGCTCCGGGCCTGGATATTGCTTAGCAGACCCAGGTGGGCCTGGGGGTACTCAGTGTCCCTGCCGGAAACAGGGTGCCCACGTGAGCCTCCTAGGTGTCCGGCAAACTGTGCTGCAGTTAAAGATAACCAGAGCAGGGGCCACCGCCTCATGGAAACTGCAGCACGCCTCCGCTTCTGCGCGGCCAATCAGAGCCTTACTTCCAGGCATGTGTTCATGCTGGGAGTGCCGGTAGCAACACAGCATGCTAAGAGGCTGAGTTTCTCCACGGGTAGAGTGACTACAGGTCCGAGGTCCTCAAAGTATTCAAAGCACAGTGTTTTCCCCGAAGCATTCTTCCAGGGCTCACTGGCCTGTCGGGAGCTGGGAAGGTCAGGTAGCTTCAAGGCAGGCATGAATGCCGCCCTCAAAATGGGAAAGCAGGGCTAGTTCCAGCAGGCCCCCGTTTTCATGGGCACACTCAGCGTACATCCCTGTGGCTTCTAACGAGTCCCAAGAGACACCGGTTACCCTGCGTTTCCTTCCCTGAATCAACGTATCGAAGTAGGGAGTCCCGCATCCGGCGAACTGTCTCAACCGAGGAACGCCGTAGCTGCTCCTCTGGGCCTGGGGCTGCCTGCAGTGCCGCAGAAGGAACAGGACTTAAAGTGCAGTAAGAACCCAAGCCGCCGTCCTCTAGGAGGCACGGTGACTTCAGTCAGGAGGTCCTGGATGGAAGGCGAAGACGAGGGCTCCTCTGAGGGCAGCTCCGACTAGGGCACCGCGTAAGACCTCCGCGCCACGTGGGACCTGCCAGAACGGTGTTCGCGAACGTGTGCGAGTGCCGAGGAAACTAAGCTGCTCCAAAGGAGAGGGCAGTGCGTTTCCCTACGCTCGGCCTGCACACAGGGGGCTCTGAAGGGCTACGGGCCTGGATGTTCCTTAGCAGACCCAGGTGCACCTGGGGGTACTCAGTGTTCCTGCCGGGAGCAGGGTGCCCCGGCTAGCCTCCCAGGTGTCCAGAAAGCTGTGCTGCCGTTAAAGGCATGCAGAGCAGAGGCCACCGCCTCCTGGAAGCTGCAGCACGCCTCCGCTTCTGCACGGCGAATCAGGGCCTTCCTTCCAGACATGGGTTCATGCTGGGTGTGCCGGTAGCGACACAGCGTGCTAAGATGCTGACTTTCTCCTCGAGCAGAGTGACTTCAGGTACGAGGGCGGGCCTCGCAGTGTTCCAAGCACAGTGTTCTCTCATGGCAGCTCACACAAGGGCCATGACAGAGTCTTCCTGGGCACTTCGCACTCACCAGCCATGTTGTCCCGAGGGCGTTCGAGGGCTCTGGAGAAGTAGTGCTCCTCAAGGAACGCGCAGTGTGTTGCTGCCCAGCACTCGGCAGGCACAGAGGTCCTCCGGGGGATCAACCAATGGACCTCGACGTTGCTCCGCCGGCCCACAGGTGTCTGGAGGCACTCAGTGACCTCGGAGGGAAAACGATGCACACCCGTGGGGCCTAGGAGTCCCCGGACGCGTACTTCCTTTAAAATAAAGCACATAAGCGACTGAGAACTCATGGAATCAGCTGCATGCCTCCCTTTCTGCACGGCTACTCAGGGCCTAACCTGGAGGCGAGTTCTCACGTCGAGGTTCCCTTTCGCTCTAGAGCCTGTCAGGCGGACCACCACCGCGGCCATGGAAGCACCTGGTTCAGACAGAGCAAACTCACAATTTTCCCCGCAGCCTTCTTACAGGGTTTCCAGGCCTGTCAGGAGCAGGGAATGTCAAGTAGCTGCAAGGCAGCGTGAATGCGGCCTTCAAAGTGGGAAAGCAAGTCTATTTCCAGCAGGCCCCCATTTCCATGGGCACCCTCAGCATAAACCCCTGCGGTACCTAACTAGTCCAAAGAGACACAGGTTACCCTGTGTTTCCTACCCTGAATGAAATTCTCGAAGTAGGGTGTTCTGCATCAAGCGAACTGCCTCAACCAAGGAACGGCGTAGCTGCTCCTCTGGGCCTGTGGCTATTCAAAAGCCTGCAGCGCCACTGGAAGAAGAGGACTTAAATTGCAGTAAGAACGCAAGCCAACTTTCTCGAGGAGGCACGGTGACTTCAGGCAGGAGGTCCCAGACGGAATGCGACGCCGAGGGTTTCTCTGAGTGCAGCTCGGACTAGGGCATTGCGTAAGACTTCGACGCCATGTGGGATGTGCTAGAACAGTGTTCCTGAGCGTGTGCGAGTGCTGGGGAAATTAGGCTGCTCCAAAAGAGAGTGCGGTGCGTTTCCCTACGCTCGGCATACACAGAGGGGCTCTAAAGGGCTCCGGGCCTGGATATTGCTTAGCAGACCCAGGTGGGCCTGGGGGGTACTCAGTGTCCCTGCCGGGAACAGGGTGCCCACGCGAGCCTCCTAGGTGTCCGGCAAACTGTGCTGCAGTTAAAGATATGCAGAGCAGAGGCCACAGCCTCATGGAAACTGCTGCATGCCTCCACTTCTGTGCGGCCAATCAGGACCTTACCTCCAGTCACGTGTTCATGCTGGGTGCCCCTTTAGCGACACAGCATGGTAAGATGCTGACTTTCTCCTCGAGCAGAGTGACTTTAGGTACGAGGTTCTCGAAGTATTCAATGCAGAGTGTTTTCTCATGGCAGCTCACACAAGGGCCATGACAAAGACTTCCTGGGCACTTCGGACTCACCAGAAATGAGGTCCTGCGGCTGTTCGAGGACTCTGGAAATGTAGTTCTCCTCAAGGAACGTGCAGTGTGTGGCCCGTCACTCGGCACACTCAGAGGGCCTCCACCGGACAGACCAACCGGCCTCGATGTTGCTAAGCCGGCCCACAGGGTTCTGGAGGTACTCAGTGACTTTGGAGGGACAATGATGCACTCCCGAGAGGCCTAGGAGTCTTCAAAGGGGTACTTCCTTGAAAATAAAGCAGAACAGCGACTAAGAACTCATGGAAACAGCTGTATGCCTCCCTTTCTGCCCGGCTACTCGGGACCTAAAATGGAGGCAAGTTCCCACGTTGAGTATCCTTTTAGCTCTAGAGCTTGTCAGGCAGACCACCGCCGCGGCCACGGAGGCACCTGGTTTAGACAGAGCAAACTCATTTTTTTCCAAGAAGCATTCCTACAGGGTTTAACAGGCCTGTCAACAGCAGGGAATGTCATGCAGCTTCAAGGCAGCATGAATGCAGCCTTCAAAATGGGAAAGCAAGGGTAGTTCCAGCAGGCCCCCGTTTCCATGGGCACCCTCAGCATACACCCGTGTGGTTTCTAACAAGTCCAAAGAGACACAGGTTACCCTGTGTTTCCTTTCCTGAATCAACTTCTCGAAGTAGGGTGTTCTGCATCAAGCGAACTGCCTCAACCAAGGAACACCGTAGCTGCTCCTCTGGGCCTGTAGCTATTCAAAAGCCTGCAGTGCCACAGGAAGAAGAGGACTTCAATTGCAGTAGGAACACAAGCCGACTTTCTCTAGGAGGCATGGTGACTTCAGGCAGGATGTCCCAGATGGAATGCGAAGCCGAGGGTTTCTCTGAGTGCAGCTCGGACTAGGGCAATGCGTAAGACTTCGACGCCATGTGGGATGTGCTAGAACAGTGTTCCTGAGCGTGTGCAAGTGCTGGTGAAATTAAGCTGCTCCAAAAAGGAGTGTGGTGCGTTTCCCTATGCTCGGCATACACAGAGGAGCTCTAAAGGGCTACGGGCCTGGATGTTGCTTAGCAGACCCAGGGGGGCCTGGGGGTACTCAGTGTTCCCGTCGGGAACAGGGTGCCCACGCTAGCTTCCAAGGTGTCCAGAAAACGGTGCTGCAGTTAAAGATATGCAAAGCAGAGGCCACCGCCTCATGGAAACTGCAGCACACCGCTGCTTCTGCGTGGCCAATCGGGGCCTAACTTCCAGGCATGTGCTCATGCCAGGTGTGCCGGTAGCGACACAGCATGCTAAGAGGCTGAGTTTATCCTCGGATAGAGTGACTACAGGTACGAGGTCCTCCAAGTATTCAAAGCACAGTGTTTTCTCATGGCAGCTCACACAAGGGCCATGACGAAGTCTTCCTGGGCACTTGGGACTCACCAGCAATGTTGTCCTGAGGCCATTCGAGGACTCTGGAAATGTAGGTCTCCTCAAGGAAGGTACAGGGTGTTGCCCATCACTGGAAACGCACAGAGGGCCTCCGAGGGATCAACCGATGGGCGTTGAAGTTGCTCAGCCGGCCCACAGGTGTCTGGAGGTAGTCAGTGAAATTGGAGGGAAAATGATGCATACCCGAGAGGCCTAGGAGTACTCAAAAGTCTACTTCCTGTAAATTAAAGCACATAAGCCACTAAGAACTCATGGAAACAGCTACCTGCCTCCCTTTCTGCACGGCTACTCAGGGCCTAACCTGGAGGCAAGTTCTCACGTTGGGATTCCCTTTAGCTCTAGAGCTTGTCAGGCGGACCACCACCACGGCCATGGAAGCACCTGGTTCAGACAGAGCAAACTCATAATTTTCCCCGCAGCCTTCTTACAGGGTTTCCAGGCCTGTCAGGAGCAGGGAATGTCAAGTAGCTGCAAGGCAGCGTGAATGCGGCCTTCAAAGTGGGAAAGCAAGTCTATTTCCAGCAGGCCCCCGTTTCCATGGGCACCCTCAGCATACACCCCTGTGGTATCTAACAAGTCCAAAGAGACACAGGTTACCCTGTGTTTCCTACCCTGAATCAACTTCTCGAAGTAGGGAGTTCTGCATCAAGCGAACTGCCTCAACCAAGGAACGGCGTAGCTGCTCCTCTGGGCCTGTGGCTATTCAAAAGCCTGCAGCGCCACTGGAAGAAGAGGACTTAAATTGCAGTAAGAACGCAAGCCAACTTTCTCGAGGAGGCACGGTGACTTCAGGCAGGAGGTCCCAGACGGAATGCGACGCCGAGGGTTTCTCTGAGTGCAGCTCGGACTAGGGCATTGCGTAAGACTTCGACGCCATGTGGGATGTGCTAGAACAGTGTTCCTGAGCGTGTGCGAGTGCTGGGGAAATTAGGCTGCTCCAAAAGAGAGTGCGGTGCGTTTCCCTACGCTCGGCATACACAGAGGGGCTCTAAAGGGCTCCGGGCCTGGATATTGCTTAGCAGACCCAGGTGGGCCTGGGGGTACTCAGTGTCCCTGCCGGAAACAGGGTGCCCACGTGAGCCTCCTAGGTGTCCGGCAAACTGTGCTGCAGTTAAAGATAACCAGAGCAGGGGCCACCGCCTCATGGAAACTGCAGCACGCCTCCGCTTCTGCGCGGCCAATCAGAGCCTTACTTCCAGGCATGTGTTCATGCTGGGAGTGCCGGTAGCAACACAGCATGCTAAGAGGCTGAGTTTCTCCACGGGTAGAGTGACTACAGGTCCGAGGTCCTCAAAGTATTCAAAGCACAGTGTTTTCCCCGAAGCATTCTTCCAGGGCTCACTGGCCTGTCGGGAGCTGGGAAGGTCAGGTAGCTTCAAGGCAGGCATGAATGCCGCCCTCAAAATGGGAAAGCAGGGCTAGTTCCAGCAGGCCCCCGTTTTCATGGGCACACTCAGCGTACATCCCTGTGGCTTCTAACGAGTCCCAAGAGACACCGGTTACCCTGCGTTTCCTTCCCTGAATCAAGGTATCGAAGTAGGGAGTCCCGCATCCGGCGAACTGTCTCAACCGAGGAACGCCGTAGCTGCTCCTCTGGGCCTGGGGCTGCCTGCAGTGCCGCAGAAGGAACAGGACTTAAAGTGCAGTAAGAACCCAAGCCGCCGTCCTCTAGGAGGCACGGTGACTTCAGTCAGGAGGTCCTGGATGGAAGGCGAAGACGAGGGCTCCTCTGAGGGCAGCTCCGACTAGGGCACCGCGTAAGACCTCCGCGCCACGTGGGACGTGCCAGAACGGTGTTCGCGAACGTGTGCGAGTGCCGAGGAAACTAAGCTGCTCCAAAGGAGAGGGCAGTGCGTTTCCCTACGCTCGGCCTGCACACAGGGGGCTCTGAAGGGCTACGGGCCTGGATGTTCCTTAGCAGACCCAGGTGCACCTGGGGGTACTCAGTGTTCCTGCCGGGAGCAGGGTGCCCCGGCTAGCCTCCCAGGTGTCCAGAAAGCTGTGCTGCCGTTAAAGGCATGCAGAGCAGAGGCCACCGCCTCCTGGAAGCTGCAGCACGCCTCCGCTTCTGCACGGCGAATCAGGGCCTTCCTTCCAGACATGGGTTCATGCTGGGTGTGCCGGTAGCGACACAGCGTGCTAAGATGCTGACTTTCTCCTCGAGCAGAGTGACTTCAGGTACGAGGGCGGGCCTCGCAGTGTTCCAAGCACAGTGTTCTCTCATGGCAGCTCACACAAGGGCCATGACAGAGTCTTCCTGGGCACTTCGCACTCACCAGCCATGTTGTCCCGAGGGCGTTCGAGGGCTCTGGAGAAGTAGTGCTCCTCAAGGAACGCGCAGTGTGTTGCTGCCCAGCACTCGGCAGGCACAGAGGTCCTCCGGGGGATCAACCAATGGACCTCGACGTTGCTCCGCCGGCCCACAGGTGTCTGGAGGCACTCAGTGACCTCAGAGGGAAAACGATGCACACCCGTGGGGCCTAGGAGTCCCCGGACGCGTACTTCCTTTAAAATAAAGCACATAAGCGACTGAGAACTCATGGAATCAGCTGCATGCCTCCCTTTCTGCACGGCTACTCAGGGCCTAACCTGGAGGCGAGTTCTCACGTTGGGATTCCCTTTAGCTCTAGAGCCTGTCAGGCGGACCACCACCGCGGCCATGGAAGCACCTGGTTCAGACAGAGCAAACTCACAATTTTCCCCGCAGCCTTCTTACAGGGTTTCCAGGCCTGTCAGGAGCAGGGAAGGTCAAGTAGCTGCAAGGCAGCGTGAATGCGGCCTTCAAAGTGGGAAAGCAAGTCTATTTCCAGCAGGCCCCCGTTTCCATGGGCACCCTCAGCATACACCCCTGTGGTATCTAACAAGTCCAAAGAGACACAGGTTACCCTGTGTTTCCTACCCTGAATCAACATCTCGAAGTAGGGAGTTCTGCATCAAGCGAACTGCCTCAACCAAGGAACGGCGTAGCTGCTCCTCTGGACCTGTGGCTATTCAAAAGCCTGCAGCGCCACTGGAAGAAGAGGACTTAAATTGCAGTAAGAACGCAAGCCAACTTTCTCGAGGAGGCACGGTGACTTCAGGCAGGAGGTCCCAGACGGAATGCGACGCCGAGGGTTTCTCTGAGTGCAGCTCGGACTAGGGCATTGCGTAAGACTTCGACGCCATGTGGGATGTGCTAGAACAGTGTTCCTGAGCGTGTGCGAGTGCTGGGGAAATTAGGCTGCTCCAAAAGAGAGTGCGGTGCGTTTCCCTACGCTCGGCATACACAGAGGGGCTCTAAAGGGCTCCGGGCCTGGATATTGCTTAGCAGACCCAGGTGGGCCTGGGGGGTACTCAGTGTCCCTGCCGGGAACAGGGTGCCCACGCGAGCCTCCTAGGTGTCCGGCAAACTGTGCTGCAGTTAAAGATATGCAGAGCAGAGGCCACAGCCTCATGGAAACTGCTGCATGCCTCCACTTCTGTGCGGCCAATCAGGACCTTACCTCCAGTCACGTGTTCATGCTGGGTGCCCCTTTAGCGACACAGCATGGTAAGATGCTGACTTTCTCCTTGAGCAGAGTGACTTTAGGTACGAGGTTCTCGAAGTATTCAATGCAGAGTGTTTTCTCATGGCAGCTCACACAAGGGCCATGACAAAGACTTCCTGGGCACTTCGGACTCACCAGAAATGAGGTCCTGCGGCTGTTCGAGGACTCTGGAAATGTAGTTCTCCTCAAGGAACGTGCAGTGTGTGGCCCGTCACTCGGCACACTCAGAGGGCCTCCACCGGACAGACCAACCGGCCTCGATGTTG
This sequence comes from Grampus griseus, assembly GCF_964374135.1. NCBI lineage: Eukaryota > Metazoa > Chordata > Mammalia > Artiodactyla > Delphinidae > Grampus > Grampus griseus. The sequence continues at coordinate 82,659 of NC_139010.1, forward strand.
CTAAGCCGGCCCACAGGGTTCTGGAGGTACTCAGTGACTTTGGAGGGACAATGATGCACTCCCGAGAGGCCTAGGAGTCTTCAAAGGGGTACTTCCTTGAAAATAAAGCAGAACAGCGACTAAGAACTCATGGAAACAGCTGTATGCCTCCCTTTCTGCCCGGCTACTCGGGACCTAAAATGGAGGCAAGTTCCCACGTTGAGTATCCTTTTAGCTCTAGAGCTTGTCAGGCAGACCACCGCCGCGGCCACGGAGGCACCTGGTTTAGACAGAGCAAACTCATTTTTTTCCAAGAAGCATTCCTACAGGGTTTAACAGGCCTGTCAACAGCAGGGAATGTCATGCAGCTTCAAGGCAGCATGAGTGCAGCCTTCAAAATGGGAAAGCAAGGGTAGTTCCAGCAGGCCCCCGTTTCCATGGGCACCCTCAGCATACACCCGTGTGGTTTCTAACAAGTCCAAAGAGACACAGGTTACCCTGTGTTTCCTTTCCTGAATCAACTTCTCGAAGTAGGGTGTTCTGCATCAAGCGAACTGCCTCAACCAAGGAACACCGTAGCTGCTCCTCTGGGCCTGTAGCTATTCAAAAGCCTGCAGCGCCACAGGAAGAAGAGGACTTCAATTGCAGTAGGAACACAAGCCGACTTTCTCTAGGAGGCATGGTGACTTCAGGCAGGATGTCCCAGATGGAATGCGAAGCCGAGGGTTTCTCTGAGTGCAGCTCGGAGTAGGGCAATGCGTAAGACTTCGACGCCATGTGGGATGTGCGAGAACAGTGTTCCTGAGCGTGTGCGAGTGCTGGGGAAATTAGGCTGCTCCAAAAGAGAGTGCAGTGCATTTCCCTATGCTCGGCATACACAGAGGGGCTCTAAAGGGCTCCGGGCCTGGATATTGCTTAGCAGACCCAGGTGGGCCTGGGGGTACTCAGTGTCCCTGCCGGAAACAGGGTGCCCACGTGAGCCTCCTAGGTGTCCGGCAAACTGTGCTGCAGTTAAAGATGTGCAGAGCAGAGGCCACCGCCTCATGGAAACTGCAGCACGCCTCCGCTTCTGCGCGGCCAATCAGAGCCTTACTTCCAGGCATGTGTTCATGCTGGGAGTGCCGGTAGCAACACAGCATGCTAAGAGGCTGAGTTTCTCCACGAGTAGAGTGACTACAGGTCCGAGGTCCTCAAAGTATTCAAAGCACAGTGTTTTCCCCGAAGCATTCTTCCAGGGCTCACTGGCCTGTCGGGAGCTGGGAAGGTCAGGTAGCTTCAAGGCAGGCATGAATGCCGCCCTCAAAATGGGAAAGCAGGGCTAGTTCCAGCAGGCCCCCGTTTTCATGGGCACACTCAGCGTACATCCCTGTGGCTTCTAACGAGTCCCAAGAGACACCGGTTACCCTGCGTTTCCTTCCCCGAATCAACGTATCGAAGTAGGGAGTCCCGCATCCGGCGAACTGTCTCAACCGAGGAACGCCGTAGCTGCTCCGCTGGGCCTGGGGCTGCCTGCAGTGCCGCAGAAGGAACAGGACTTAAAGTGCAGTAAGAACCCAAGCCACCGTCCTCTAGGAGGCACGGTGACTTCAGTCAGGAGGTCCTGGATGGAAGGCGAAGACGAGGGCTCCTCTGAGGGCAGCTCCGACTAGGGCACCGCGTAAGACCTCCGCGCCACGTGGGACGTGCCAGAACGGTGTTCGCGAACGTGTGCGAGTGCCGAGGAAACTAAGCTGCTCCAAAGGAGAGGGCAGTGCGTTTCCCTACGCTCGGCCTGCACACAGGGGGCTCTGAAGGGTTACGGGCCTGGATGTTGCTTAGCAGACCCAGGTGCACCTGGGGGTACTCAGTGTTCCTGCTGGGAGCAGGGTGCCCCGGCTAGCCTCCCAGGTGTCCAGAAAGCTGTGCTGCCGTGAAAGGCATGCAGAGCAGAGGCCACCGCCTCCTGGAAGCTGCAGCACGCCTCCGCTTCTGCACGGTGAATCAGGGCCTTCCTTCCAGACATGGGTTCATGCTGGGTGTGCCGGTAGCGACACAGCGTGCTAAGATGCTGACTTTCTCCTCGAGCAGAGTGACTTCAGGTACGAGGGCGGGCCTCGCAGTGTTCCAAGCACAGTGTTCTCTCATGGCAGCTCACACAAGGGCCATGACAGAGTCTTCCTGGGCACTTCGCACTCACCAGCCATGTTGTCCCGAGGGCGTTCGAGGGCTCTGGAGATGTAGCGCTCCTCAAGGAACGCGCAGTGTGTTGCTGCCCAGCACTCGGCAGGCACAGAGGTCCTCCGGGGTATCAACCAATGGACCTCGACGTTGCTCTGCCGGCCCACAGGTGTCTGGAGGCACTCAGTGACCTCGGAGGGAAAACGATGCACACCCGTGGGGCCAAGGAGTCCCCGGACGCGTACTTCCTTTAAAATAAAGCACATAAGCGACTGAGAACTCATGGAATCAGCTGCATGCCTCCCTTTCTGCACGGCTACTCAGGGCCTAACCTGGAGGCGAGTTCTCACGTCGAGGTTCCCTTTCACTCTAGAGCCTGTCAGGCGGACCACCACCACGGCCGTGGAAGCACCTGGTTCAGACAGAGCAAACTCACAATTTTCCCCGCAGCCTTCTTACAGGGTTTCCAGGCCTGTCAGGAGCAGGGAATGTCAAGTAGCTGCAAGGCAGCGTGAATGCGGCCTTCAAAGTGGGAAAGCAAGTCTATTTCCAGCAGGCCCCCGTTTCCATGGGCACCCTCAGCATAAACCCCTGTGGTACCTAACAAGTCCAAAGAGACACAGGTTACCCTGTGTTTCCTACCCTGAATCAAATTCTCGAAGTAGGGTGTTCTGCATCAAGCGAACTGCCTCAACCAAGGAACGGCGTAGCTGCTCCTCTGGGCCTGTGGCTATTCAAAAGCCTGCAGGGCCACTGGAAGAAGAGGACTTAAATTGCAGTAAGAACGCAAGCCAACTTTTTCGAGGAGGCACGGTGACTTCAGGCAGGAGGTCCCAGACGGAATGCGACGCCGAGGGTTTCTCTGAGTGCAGCTCGGACTAGGGCATTGCGTAAGACTTCGACGCCATGTGGGATGTGCTAGAACAGTGCTCCTGAGCGTGTGCGAGTGCTGGGGAAATTAGGCTGCTCCAAAAGAGAGTGCGGTGCGTTTCCCTACGCTTGGCATACACAGAGGGGCTCTAAAGGGCTCCGGGCCTGGATATTGCTTAGCAGACCCAGGTGGGCCTGGGGGGTACTCAGTGTCCCTGCCGGGAACAGGGTGCCCACGCGAGCCTCCTAGGTGTCCGGCAAACTGTGCTGCAGTTAAAGATATGCAGAGCAGAGGCCACAGCCTCATGGAAACTGCTGCATGCCTCCACTTCTGTGCGGCCAATCAGGACCTTACCTCCAGTCACGTGTTCATGCTGGGTGCCCCTTTAGCGACACAGCATGGTAAGATGCTGACTTTCTCCTCGAGCAGAGTGACTTTAGGTACGAGGTTCTCGAAGTATTCAATGCAGAGTGTTTTCTCATGGCAGCTCACACAAGGGCCATGACAAAGACTTCCTGGGCACTTCGGACTCACCAGAAATGAGGTCCTGCGGCTGTTCGAGGACTCTGGAAATGTAGTTCTCCTCAAGGAACGTGCAGTGTGTTGCCCGTCACTCGGCACACTCAGAGGGCCTCCACCGGACAGACGAACCGGCCTCGATGTTGCTAAGCCGGCCCACAGGGTTCTGGAGGTACTCAGTGACTTTGGAGGGATAATGATGCACTCCCGAGAGGCCTAGGAGTCTTCAAAGGGGTACTTCCTTGAAAATAAAGCAGAACAGCGACTAAGAACTCATGGAAACAGCTGTATGCCTCCCTTTCTGCCCGGCTACTCGGGACCTAAAATGGAGGCAAGTTCCCACGTTGAGTATCCTTTTAGCTCTAGAGCTTGTCAGGCAGACCACCGCCGCGGCCATGGAGGCACCTGGTTTAGACAGAGCAAACTCATTTTTTTCCAAGAAGCATTCCTACAGGGTTTAACAGGCCTGTCAACAGCAGGGAATGTCATGCAGCTTCAAGGCAGCATGAATGCAGCCTTCAAAATGGGAAAGCAAGGGTAGTTCCAGCAGGCCCCCGTTTCCATGGGCACCCTCAGCATACACCCGTGTGGTTTCTAACAAGTCCAAAGAGACACAGGTTACCCTGTGTTTCCTTTCCTGAATCAACTTCTCGAAGTAGGGTGTTCTGCATCAAGCGAACTGCCTCAACCAAGGAACACCGTAGCTGCTCCTCTGGGCCTGTAGCTATTCAAAAGCCTGCAGTGCCACAGGAAGAAGAGGACTTCAATTGCAGTAGGAACACAAGCCGACTTTCTCTAGGAGGCATGGTGACTTCAGGCAGGATGTCCCAGATGGAATGCGAAGCCGAGGGTTTCTCTGAGTGCAGCTCGGACTAGGGCAATGCGTAAGACTTCGACGCCATGTGGGATGTGCTAGAACAGTGTTCCTGAGCGTGTGCAAGTGCTGGTGAAATTAAGCTGCTCCAAAAAGGAGTGTGGTGCGTTTCCCTATGCTCGGCATACACAGAGGAGCTCTAAAGGGCTACGGGCCTGGATGTTGCTTAGCAGACCCAGGGGGGCCTGGGGGTACTCAGTGTTCCCGTCGGGAACAGGGTGCCCACGCTAGCTTCCAAGGTGTCCAGAAAACGGTGCTGCAGTTAAAGATATGCAAAGCAGAGGCCACCGCCTCATGGAAACTGCAGCACACCGCTGCTTCTGCGTGGCCAATCGGGGCCTAACTTCCAGGCATGTGCTCATGCCAGGTGTGCCGGTAGCGACACAGCATGCTAAGAGGCTGAGTTTATCCTCGGATAGAGTGACTACAGGTACGAGGTCCTCCAAGTATTCAAAGCACAGTGTTTTCTCATGGCAGCTCACACAAGGGCCATGACGAAGTCTTCCTGGGCACTTGGGACTCACCAGCAATGTTGTCCTGAGGCCATTCGAGGACTCTGGAAATGTAGGTCTCCTCAAGGAAGGTACAGGGTGTTGCCCATCACTGGAAACGCACAGAGGGCCTCCGAGGGATCAACCGATGGGCGTTGAAGTTGCTCAGCCGGCCCACAGGTGTCTGGAGGTAGTCAGTGTAATTGGAGGGAAAATGATGCATACCCGAGAGGCCTAGGAGTACTCAAAAGTCTACTTCCTGTAAATTAAAGCACATAAGCCACTAAGAACTCATGGAAACAGCTACCTGCCTCCCTTTCTGCACGGCTACTCAGGGCCTAACCTGGAGGCAAGTTCTCACGTTGGGATTCCCTTTAGCTCTAGAGCTTGTCAGGCGGACCACCACCACGGCCATGGAAGCACCTGGTTCAGACAGAGCAAACTCATAATTTTCCCCGCAGCCTTCTTACAGGGTTTCCAGGCCTGTCAGGAGCAGGGAATGTCAAGTAGCTGCAAGGCAGCGTGAATGCGGCCTTCAAAGTGGGAAAGCAAGTCTATTTCCAGCAGGCCCCCGTTTCCATGGGCACCCTCAGCATACACCCCTGTGGTATCTAACAAGTCCAAAGAGACACAGGTTACCCTGTGTTTCCTACCCTGAATCAACTTCTCGAAGTAGGGAGTTCTGCATCAAGCGAACTGCCTCAACCAAGGAACGGCGTAGCTGCTCCTCTGGGCCTGTGGCTATTCAAAAGCCTGCAGCGCCACTGGAAGAAGAGGACTTAAATTGCAGTAAGAACGCAAGCCAACTTTCTCGAGGAGGCACGGTGACTTCAGGCAGGAGGTCCCAGACGGAATGCGACGCCGAGGGTTTCTCTGAGTGCAGCTCGGACTAGGGCATTGCGTAAGACTTCGACGCCATGTGGGATGTGCTAGAACAGTGTTCCTGAGCGTGTGCGAGTGCTGGGGAAATTAGGCTGCTCCAAAAGAGAGTGCGGTGCGTTTCCCTACGCTCGGCATACACAGAGGGGCTCTAAAGGGCTCCGGGCCTGGATATTGCTTAGCAGACCCAGGTGGGCCTGGGGGTACTCAGTGTCCCTGCCGGAAACAGGGTGCCCACGTGAGCCTCCTAGGTGTCCGGCAAACTGTGCTGCAGTTAAAGATAACCAGAGCAGGGGCCACCGCCTCATGGAAACTGCAGCACGCCTCCGCTTCTGCGCGGCCAATCAGAGCCTTACTTCCAGGCATGTGTTCATGCTGGGAGTGCCGGTAGCAACACAGCATGCTAAGAGGCTGAGTTTCTCCACGGGTAGAGTGACTACAGGTCCGAGGTCCTCAAAGTATTCAAAGCACAGTGTTTTCCCCGAAGCATTCTTCCAGGGCTCACTGGCCTGTCGGGAGCTGGGAAGGTCAGGTAGCTTCAAGGCAGGCATGAATGCCGCCCTCAAAATGGGAAAGCAGGGCTAGTTCCAGCAGGCCCCCGTTTTCATGGGCACACTCAGCGTACATCCCTGTGGCTTCTAACGAGTCCCAAGAGACACCGGTTACCCTGCGTTTCCTTCCCTGAATCAACGTATCGAAGTAGGGAGTCCCGCATCCGGCGAACTGTCTCAACCGAGGAACGCCGTAGCTGCTCCTCTGGGCCTGGGGCTGCCTGCAGTGCCGCAGAAGGAACAGGACTTAAAGTGCAGTAAGAACCCAAGCCGCCATCCTCTAGGAGGCATGGTGACTTCAGTCAGGAGGTCCTGGATGGAAGGCGAAGACGAGGGCTCCTCTGAGGGCAGCTCCGACTAGGGCACCGCGTAAGACCTCCGCGCCACGTGGGACGTGCCAGAACGGTGTTCGCGAACGTGTGCGAGTGCCGAGGAAACTAAGCTGCTCCAAAGGAGAGGGCAGTGCGTTTCCCTACGCTCGGCCTGCACACAGGGGGCTCTGAAGGGCTACGGGCCTGGATGTTCCTTAGCAGACCCAGGTGCACCTGGGGGTACTCAGTGTTCCTGCCGGGAGCAGGGTGCCCCGGCTAGCCTCCCAGGTGTCCAGAAAGCTGTGCTGCCGTTAAAGGCATGCAGAGCAGAGGCCACCGCCTCCTGGAAGCTGCAGCACGCCTCCGCTTCTGCACGGCGAATCAGGGCCTTCCTTCCAGACATGGGTTCATGCTGGGTGTGCCGGTAGCGACACAGCGTGCTAAGATGCTGACTTTCTCCTCGAGCAGAGTGACTTCAGGTACGAGGGCGGGCCTCGCAGTGTTCCAAGCACAGTGTTCTCTCATGGCAGCTCACACAAGGGCCATGACAGAGTCTTCCTGGGCACTTCGCACTCACCAGCCATGTTGTCCCGAGGGCGTTCGAGGGCTCTGGAGAAGTAGTGCTCCTCAAGGAACGCGCAGTGTGTTGCTGCCCAGCACTCGGCAGGCACAGAGGTCCTCCGGGGGATCAACCAATGGACCTCGACGTTGCTCCGCCGGCCCACAGGTGTCTGGAGGCACTCAGTGACCTCAGAGGGAAAACGATGCACACCCGTGGGGCCTAGGAGTCCCCGGACGCGTACTTCCTTTAAAATAAAGCACATAAGCGACTGAGAACTCATGGAATCAGCTGCATGCCTCCCTTTCTGCATGGCTACTCAGGGCCTAACCTGGAGGCGAGTTCTCACGTTGGGATTCCCTTTAGCTCTAGAGCCTGTCAGGCGGACCACCACCGCGGCCATGGAAGCACCTGGTTCAGACAGAGCAAACTCACAATTTTCCCCGCAGCCTTCTTACAGGGTTTCCAGGCCTGTCAGGAGCAGGGAAGGTCAAGTAGCTGCAAGGCAGCGTGAATGCGGCCTTCAAAGTGGGAAAGCAAGTCTATTTCCAGCAGGCCCCCGTTTCCATGGGCACCCTCAGCATACACCCCTGTGGTATCTAACAAGTCCAAAGAGACACAGGTTACCCTGTGTTTCCTACCCTGAATCAACATCTCGAAGTAGGGAGTTCTGCATCAAGCGAACTGCCTCAACCAAGGAACGGCGTAGCTGCTCCTCTGGACCTGTGGCTATTCAAAAGCCTGCAGCGCCACTGGAAGAAGAGGACTTAAATTGCAGTAAGAACGCAAGCCAACTTTCTCGAGGAGGCACGGTGACTTCAGGCAGGAGGTCCCAGACGGAATGCGACGCCGAGGGTTTCTCTGAGTGCAGCTCGGACTAGGGCATTGCGTAAGACTTCGACGCCATGTGGGATGTGCTAGAACAGTGTTCCTGAGCGTGTGCGAGTGCTGGGGAAATTAGGCTGCTCCAAAAGAGAGTGCGGTGCGTTTCCCTACGCTCGGCATACACAGAGGGGCTCTAAAGGGCTCCGGGCCTGGATATTGCTTAGCAGACCCAGGTGGGCCTGGGGGGTACTCAGTGTCCCTGCCGGGAACAGGGTGCCCACGCGAGCCTCCTAGGTGTCCGGCAAACTGTGCTGCAGTTAAAGATATGCAGAGCAGAGGCCACAGCCTCATGGAAACTGCTGCATGTCTCCACTTCTGTGCGGCCAATCAGGACCTTACCTCCAGTCACGTGTTCATGCTGGGTGCCCCTTTAGCGACACAGCATGGTAAGATGCTGACTTTCTCCTTGAGCAGAGTGACTTTAGGTACGAGGTTCTCGAAGTATTCAATGCAGAGTGTTTTCTCATGGCAGCTCACACAAGGGCCATGACAAAGACTTCCTGGGCACTTCGGACTCACCAGAAATGAGGTCCTGCGGCTGTTCGAGGACTCTGGAAATGTAGTTCTCCTCAAGGAACGTGCAGTGTGTGGCCCGTCACTCGGCACACTCAGAGGGCCTCCACCGGACAGACCAACCGGCCTCGATGTTGCTAAGCCGGCCCACAGGGTTCTGGAGGTACTCAGTGACTTTGGAGGGACAATGATGCACTCCCGAGAGGCCTAGGAGTCTTCAAAGGGGTACTTCCTTGAAAATAAAGCAGAACAGCGACTAAGAACTCATGGAAACAGCTGTATGCCTCCCTTTCTGCCCGGCTACTCGGGACCTAAAATGGAGGCAAGTTCCCACGTTGAGTATCCTTTTAGTTCTAGAGCTTGTCAGGCAGACCACCGCCGCGGCCACGGAGGCACCTGGTTTAGACAGAGCAAACTCATTTTTTTCCAAGAAGCATTCCTACAGGGTTTAACAGGCCTGTCAACAGCAGGGAATGTCATGCAGCTTCAAGGCAGCATGAGTGCAGCCTTCAAAATGGGAAAGCAAGGGTAGTTCCAGCAGGCCCCCGTTTCCATGGGCACCCTCAGCATACACCCGTGTGGTTTCTAACAAGTCCAAAGAGACACAGGTTACCCTGTGTTTCCTTTCCTGAATCAACTTCTCGAAGTAGGGTGTTCTGCATCAAGCGAACTGCCTCAACCAAGGAACACCGTAGCTGCTCCTCTGGGCCTGTAGCTATTCAAAAGCCTGCAGCGCCACAGGAAGAAGAGGACTTCAATTGCAGTAGGAACACAAGCCGACTTTCTCTAGGAGGCATGGTGACTTCAGGCAGGATGTCCCAGATGGAATGCGAAGCCGAGGGTTTCTCTGAGTGCAGCTCGGAGTAGGGCAATGCGTAAGACTTCGACGCCATGTGGGATGTGCGAGAACAGTGTTCCTGAGCGTGTGCGAGTGCTGGGGAAATTAGGCTGCTCCAAAAGAGAGTGCAGTGCATTTCCCTATGCTCGGCATACACAGAGGGGCTCTAAAGGGCTCCGGGCCTGGATATTGCTTAGCAGACCCAGGTGGGCCTGGGGGTACTCAGTGTCCCTGCCGGAAACAGGGTGCCCACGTGAGCCTCCTAGGTGTCCGGCAAACTGTGCTGCAGTTAAAGATGTGCAGAGCAGAGGCCACCGCCTCATGGAAACTGCAGCACGCCTCCGCTTCTGCGCGGCCAATCAGAGCCTTACTTCCAGGCATGTGTTCATGCTGGGAGTGCCGGTAGCAACACAGCATGCTAAGAGGCTGAGTTTCTCCACGAGTAGAGTGACTACAGGTCCGAGGTCCTCAAAGTATTCAAAGCACAGTGTTTTCCCCGAAGCATTCTTCCAGGGCTCACTGGCCTGTCGGGAGCTGGGAAGGTCAGGTAGCTTCAAGGCAGGCATGAATGCCGCCCTCAAAATGGGAAAGCAGGGCTAGTTCCAGCAGGCCCCCGTTTTCATGGGCACACTCAGCGTACATCCCTGTGGCTTCTAACGAGTCCCAAGAGACACCGGTTACCCTGCGTTTCCTTCCCCGAATCAACGTATCGAAGTAGGGAGTCCCGCATCCGGCGAACTGTCTCAACCGAGGAACGCCGTAGCTGCTCCGCTGGGCCTGGGGCTGCCTGCAGTGCCGCAGAAGGAACAGGACTTAAAGTGCAGTAAGAACCCAAGCCACCGTCCTCTAGGAGGCACGGTGACTTCAGTCAGGAGGTCCTGGATGGAAGGCGAAGACGAGGGCTCCTCTGAGGGCAGCTCCGACTAGGGCACCGCGTAAGACCTCCGCGCCACGTGGGACGTGCCAGAACGGTGTTCGCGAACGTGTGCGAGTGCCGAGGAAACTAAGCTGCTCCAAAGGAGAGGGCAGTGCGTTTCCCTACGCTCGGCCTGCACACAGGGGGCTCTGAAGGGTTACGGGCCTGGATGTTGCTTAGCAGACCCAGGTGCACCTGGGGGTACTCAGTGTTCCTGCTGGGAGCAGGGTGCCCCGGCTAGCCTCCCAGGTGTCCAGAAAGCTGTGCTGCCGTGAAAGGCATGCAGAGCAGAGGCCACCGCCTCCTGGAAGCTGCAGCACGCCTCCGCTTCTGCACGGTGAATCAGGGCCTTCCTTCCAGACATGGGTTCATGCTGGGTGTGCCGGTAGCGACACAGCGTGCTAAGATGCTGACTTTCTCCTCGAGCAGAGTGACTTCAGGTACGAGGGCGGGCCTCGCAGTGTTCCAAGCACAGTGTTCTCTCATGGCAGCTCACACAAGGGCCATGACAGAGTCTTCCTGGGCACTTCGCACTCACCAGCCATGTTGTCCCGAGGGCGTTCGAGGGCTCTGGAGATGTAGCGCTCCTCAAGGAACGCGCAGTGTGTTGCTGCCCAGCACTCGGCAGGCACAGAGGTCCTCCGGGGTATCAACCAATGGACCTCGACGTTGCTCTGCCGGCCCACAGGTGTCTGGAGGCACTCAGTGACCTCGGAGGGAAAACGATGCACACCCGTGGGGCCAAGGAGTCCCCGGACGCGTACTTCCTTTAAAATAAAGCACATAAGCGACTGAGAACTCATGGAATCAGCTGCATGCCTCCCTTTCTGCACGGCTACTCAGGGCCTAACCTGGAGGCGAGTTCTCACGTCGAGGTTCCCTTTCGCTCTAGAGCCTGTCAGGCGGACCACCACCACGGCCGTGGAAGCACCTGGTTCAGACAGAGCAAACTCACAATTTTCCCCGCAGCCTTCTTACAGGGTTTCCAGGCCTGTCAGGAGCAGGGAATGTCAAGTAGCTGCAAGGCAGCGTGAATGCGGCCTTCAAAGTGGGAAAGCAAGTCTATTTCCAGCAGGCCCCCGTTTCCATGGGCACCCTCAGCATAAACCCCTGTGGTACCTAACAAGTCCAAAGAGACACAGGTTACCCTGTGTTTCCTACCCTGAATCAAATTCTCGAAGTAGGGTGTTCTGCATCAAGCGAACTGCCTCAACCAAGGAACGGCGTAGCTGCTCCTCTGGGCCTGTGGCTATTCAAAAGCCTGCAGGGCCACTGGAAGAAGAGGACTTAAATTGCAGTAAGAACGCAAGCCAACTTTTTCGAGGAGGCACGGTGACTTCAGGCAGGAGGTCCCAGACGGAATGCGACGCCGAGGGTTTCTCTGAGTGCAGCTCGGACTAGGGCATTGCGTAAGACTTCGACGCCATGTGGGATGTGCTAGAACAGTGCTCCTGAGCGTGTGCGAGTGCTGGGGAAATTAGGCTGCTCCAAAAGAGAGTGCGGTGCGTTTCCCTACGCTTGGCATACACAGAGGGGCTCTAAAGGGCTCCGGGCCTGGATATTGCTTAGCAGACCCAGGTGGGCCTGGGGGGTACTCAGTGTCCCTGCCGGGAACAGGGTGCCCACGCGAGCCTCCTAGGTGTCCGGCAAACTGTGCTGCAGTTAAAGATATGCAGAGCAGAGGCCACAGCCTCATGGAAACTGCTGCATGCCTCCACTTCTGTGCGGCCAATCAGGACCTTACCTCCAGTCACGTGTTCATGCTGGGTGCCCCTTTAGCGACACAGCATGGTAAGATGCTGACTTTCTCCTCGAGCAGAGTGACTTTAGGTACGAGGTTCTCGAAGTATTCAATGCAGAGTGTTTTCTCATGGCAGCTCACACAAGGGCCATGACAAAGACTTCCTGGGCACTTCGGACTCACCAGAAATGAGGTCCTGCGGCTGTTCGAGGACTCTGGAAATGTAGTTCTCCTCAAGGAACGTGCAGTGTGTTGCCCGTCACTCGGCACACTCAGAGGGCCTCCACCGGACAGACGAACCGGCCTCGATGTTGCTAAGCCGGCCCACAGGGTTCTGGAGGTACTCAGTGACTTTGGAGGGATAATGATGCACTCCCGAGAGGCCTAGGAGTCTTCAAAGGGGTACTTCCTTGAAAATAAAGCAGAACAGCGACTAAGAACTCATGGAAACAGCTGTATGCCTCCCTTTCTGCCCGGCTACTCGGGACCTAAAATGGAGGCAAGTTCCCACGTTGAGTATCCTTTTAGCTCTAGAGCTTGTCAGGCAGACCACCGCCGCGGCCATGGAGGCACCTGGTTTAGACAGAGCAAACTCATTTTTTTCCAAGAAGCATTCCTACAGGGTTTAACAGGCCTGTCAACAGCAGGGAATGTCATGCAGCTTCAAGGCAGCATGAATGCAGCCTTCAAAATGGGAAAGCAAGGGTAGTTCCAGCAGGCCCCCGTTTCCATGGGCACCCTCAGCATACACCCGTGTGGTTTCTAACAAGTCCAAAGAGACACAGGTTACCCTGTGTTTCCTTTCCTGAATCAACTTCTCGAAGTAGGGTGTTCTGCATCAAGCGAACTGCCTCAACCAAGGAACACCGTAGCTGCTCCTCTGGGCCTGTAGCTATTCAAAAGCCTGCAGTGCCACAGGAAGAAGAGGACTTCAATTGCAGTAGGAACACAAGCCGACTTTCTCTAGGAGGCATGGTGACTTCAGGCAGGATGTCCCAGATGGAATGCGAAGCCGAGGGTTTCTCTGAGTGCAGCTCGGACTAGGGCAATGCGTAAGACTTCGACGCCATGTGGGATGTGCTAGAACAGTGTTCCTGAGCGTGTGCAAGTGCTGGTGAAATTAAGCTGCTCCAAAAAGGAGTGTGGTGCGTTTCCCTATGCTCGGCATACACAGAGGAGCTCTAAAGGGCTACGGGCCTGGATGTTGCTTAGCAGACCCAGGGGGGCCTGGGGGTACTCAGTGTTCCCGTCGGGAACAGGGTGCCCACGCTAGCTTCCAAGGTGTCCAGAAAACGGTGCTGCAGTTAAAGATATGCAAAGCAGAGGCCACCGCCTCATGGAAACTGCAGCACACCGCTGCTTCTGCGTGGCCAATCGGGGCCTAACTTCCAGGCATGTGCTCATGCCAGGTGTGCCGGTAGCGACACAGCATGCTAAGAGGCTGAGTTTATCCTCGGATAGAGTGACTACAGGTACGAGGTCCTCCAAGTATTCAAAGCACAGTGTTTTCTCATGGCAGCTCACACAAGGGCCATGACGAAGTCTTCCTGGGCACTTGGGACTCACCAGCAATGTTGTCCTGAGGCCATTCGAGGACTCTGGAAATGTAGGTCTCCTCAAGGAAGGTACAGGGTGTTGCCCATCACTGGAAACGCACAGAGGGCCTCCGAGGGATCAACCGATGGGCGTTGAAGTTGCTCAGCCGGCCCACAGGTGTCTGGAGGTAGTCAGTGTAATTGGAGGGAAAATGATGCATACCCGAGAGGCCTAGGAGTACTCAAAAGTCTACTTCCTGTAAATTAAAGCACATAAGCCACTAAGAACTCATGGAAACAGCTACCTGCCTCCCTTTCTGCACGGCTACTCAGGGCCTAACCTGGAGGCAAGTTCTCACGTTGGGATTCCCTTTAGCTCTAGAGCTTGTCAGGCGGACCACCACCACGGCCATGGAAGCACCTGGTTCAGACAGAGCAAACTCATAATTTTCCCCGCAGCCTTCTTACAGGGTTTCCAGGCCTGTCAGGAGCAGGGAATGTCAAGTAGCTGCAAGGCAGCGTGAATGCGGCCTTCAAAGTGGGAAAGCAAGTCTATTTCCAGCAGGCCCCCGTTTCCATGGGCACCCTCAGCATACACCCCTGTGGTATCTAACAAGTCCAAAGAGACACAGGTTACCCTGTGTTTCCTACCCTGAATCAACTTCTCGAAGTAGGGAGTTCTGCATCAAGCGAACTGCCTCAACCAAGGAACGGCGTAGCTGCTCCTCTGGGCCTGTGGCTATTCAAAAGCCTGCAGCGCCACTGGAAGAAGAGGACTTAAATTGCAGTAAGAACGCAAGCCAACTTTCTCGAGGAGGCACGGTGACTTCAGGCAGGAGGTCCCAGACGGAATGCGACGCCGAGGGTTTCTCTGAGTGCAGCTCGGACTAGGGCATTGCGTAAGACTTCGACGCCATGTGGGATGTGCTAGAACAGTGTTCCTGAGCGTGTGCGAGTGCTGGGGAAATTAGGCTGCTCCAAAAGAGAGTGCGGTGCGTTTCCCTACGCTCGGCATACACAGAGGGGCTCTAAAGGGCTCCGGGCCTGGATATTGCTTAGCAGACCCAGGTGGGCCTGGGGGTACTCAGTGTCCCTGCCGGAAACAGGGTGCCCACGTGAGCCTCCTAGGTGTCCGGCAAACTGTGCTGCAGTTAAAGATAACCAGAGCAGGGGCCACCGCCTCATGGAAACTGCAGCACGCCTCCGCTTCTGCGCGGCCAATCAGAGCCTTACTTCCAGGCATGTGTTCATGCTGGGAGTGCCGGTAGCAACACAGCATGCTAAGAGGCTGAGTTTCTCCACGGGTAGAGTGACTACAGGTCCGAGGTCCTCAAAGTATTCAAAGCACAGTGTTTTCCCCGAAGCATTCTTCCAGGGCTCACTGGCCTGTCGGGAGCTGGGAAGGTCAGGTAGCTTCAAGGCAGGCATGAATGCCGCCCTCAAAATGGGAAAGCAGGGCTAGTTCCAGCAGGCCCCCGTTTTCATGGGCACACTCAGCGTACATCCCTGTGGCTTCTAACGAGTCCCAAGAGACACCGGTTACCCTGCGTTTCCTTCCCTGAATCAAGGTATCGAAGTAGGGAGTCCCGCATCCGGCGAACTGTCTCAACCGAGGAACGCCGTAGCTGCTCCTCTGGGCCTGGGGCTGCCTGCAGTGCCGCAGAAGGAACAGGACTTAAAGTGCAGTAAGAACCCAAGCCGCCGTCCTCTAGGAGGCACGGTGACTTCAGTCAGGAGGTCCTGGATGGAAGGCGAAGACGAGGGCTCCTCTGAGGGCAGCTCCGACTAGGGCACCGCGTAAGACCTCCGCGCCACGTGGGACGTGCCAGAACGGTGTTCGCGAACGTGTGCGAGTGCCGAGGAAACTAAGCTGCTCCAAAGGAGAGGGCAGTGCGTTTCCCTACGCTCGGCCTGCACACAGGGGGCTCTGAAGGGCTACGGGCCTGGATGTTCCTTAGCAGACCCAGGTGCACCTGGGGGTACTCAGTGTTCCTGCCGGGAGCAGGGTGCCCCGGCTAGCCTCCCAGGTGTCCAGAAAGCTGTGCTGCCGTTAAAGGCATGCAGAGCAGAGGCCACCGCCTCCTGGAAGCTGCAGCACGCCTCCGCTTCTGCACGGCGAATCAGGGCCTTCCTTCCAGACATGGGTTCATGCTGGGTGTGCCGGTAGCGACACAGCGTGCTAAGATGCTGACTTTCTCCTCGAGCAGAGTGACTTCAGGTACGAGGGCGGGCCTCGCAGTGTTCCAAGCACAGTGTTCTCTCATGGCAGCTCACACAAGGGCCATGACAGAGTCTTCCTGGGCACTTCGCACTCACCAGCCATGTTGTCCCGAGGGCGTTCGAGGGCTCTGGAGATGTAGCGCTCCTCAAGGAACGCGCAGTGTGTTGCTGCCCAGCACTCGGCAGGCACAGAGGTCCTCCGGGGGATCAACCAATGGACCTCGACGTTGCTCTGCCGGCCCACAGGTGTCTGGAGGCACTCAGTGACCTCGGAGGGAAAACGATGCACACCCGTGGGGCCAAGGAGTCCCCGGACGCGTACTTCCTTTAAAATAAAGCACATAAGCGACTGAGAACTCATGGAATCAGCTGCATGCCTCCCTTTCTGCACGGCTACTCAGGGCCTAACCTGGAGGCGAGTTCTCACGTCGAGGTTCCCTTTCGCTCTAGAGCCTGTCAGGCGGACCACCACCGCGGCCGTGGAAGCACCTGGTTCAGACAGAGCAAACTCACAATTTTCCCCGCAGCCTTCTTACAGGGTTTCCAGGCCTGTCAGGAGCAGGGAATGTCAAGTAGCTGCAAGGCAGCGTGAATGCGGCCTTCAAAGTGGGAAAGCAAGTCTATTTCCAGCAGGCCCCCGTTTCCATGGGCACCCTCAGCATATACCCCTGCGGTACCTAACAAGTCCAAAGAGACACAGGTTACCCTGTGTTTCCTACCCTGAATCAAATTCTCGAA
Organism: Grampus griseus; assembly: GCF_964374135.1. Lineage (NCBI taxonomy): Eukaryota > Metazoa > Chordata > Mammalia > Artiodactyla > Delphinidae > Grampus > Grampus griseus. The sequence goes on from NC_139010.1 coordinate 99,236, forward strand.
GTAGGGTGTTCTGCATCAAGCGAACTGCCTCAACCAAGGAACGGCGTAGCTGCTCCTCTGGGCCTGTGGCTATTCAAAAGCCTGCAGGGCCACAGGAAGAAGAGGACTTAAATTGCAGTAAGAACGCAAGCCAACTTTTTCGAGGAGGCACGGTGACTTCAGGCAGGAGGTCCCAGACGGAATGCGACGCCGAGGGTTTCTCTGAGTGCAGCTCGGACTAGGGCATTGCGTAAGACTTCGACGCCATGTGGGATGTGCTAGAACAGTGTTCCTGAGCGTGTGCGAGTGCTGGGGAAATTAGGCTGCTCCAAAAGAGAGTGCGGTGCGTTTCCCTACGCTCGGCATACACAGAGGGGCTCTAAAGGGCTCCGGGCCTGGATATTGCTTAGCAGACCCAGGTGGGCCTGGGGGGTACTCAGTGTCCCTGCCGGGAACAGGGTGCCCACGCGAGCCTCCTAGGTGTCCGGCAAACTGTGCTGCAGTTAAAGATATGCAGAGCAGAGGCCACAGCCTCATGGAAACTGCTGCATGCCTCCACTTCTGTGCGGCCAATCAGGACCTTACCTCCAGTCACGTGTTCATGCTGGGTGCCCCTTTAGCGACACAGCATGGTAAGATGCTGACTTTCTCCTCGAGCAGAGTGACTTTAGGTACGAGGTTCTCGAAGTATTCAATGCAGAGTGTTTTCTCATGGCAGCTCACACAAGGGCCATGACAAAGACTTCCTGGGCACTTCGGACTCACCAGAAATGAGGTCCTGCGGCTGTTCGAGGACTCTGGAAATGTAGTTCTCCTCAAGGAACGTGCAGTGTGTGGCCCGTCACTCGGCACACTCAGAGGGCCTCCACCGGACAGACCAACCGGCCTCGATGTTGCTAAGCCGGCCCACAGGGTTCTGGAGGTACTCAGTGACTTTGGAGGGACAATGATGCACTCCCGAGAGGCCTAGGAGTCTTCAAAGGGGTACTTCCTTGAAAATAAAACAGAACAGCGACTAAGAACTCATGGAAACAGCTGTATGCCTCCCTTTCTGCCCGGCTACTCGGGACCTAAAATGGAGGCAAGTTCCCACGTTGAGTATCCTTTTAGCTCTAGAGCTTGTCAGGCAGACCACCGCCGCGGCCACGGAGGCAGCTGGTTTAGACAGAGCAAACTCATTTTTTTCCAAGAAGCATTCCTACAGGGTTTAACAGGCCTGTCAACAGCAGGGAATGTCATGCAGCTTCAAGGCAGCATGAATGCAGCCTTCAAAATGGGAAAGCAAGGGTAGTTCCAGCAGGCCCCCGTTTCCATGGGCACCCTCAGCATACACCCGTGTGGTTTCTAACAAGTCCAAAGAGACACAGGTTACCCTGTGTTTCCTTTCCTGAATCAACTTCTCGAAGTAGGGTGTTCTGCATCAAGCGAACTGCCTCAACCAAGGAACACCGTAGCTGCTCCTCTGGGCCTGTAGCTATTCAAAAGCCTGCAGTGCCACAGGAAGAAGAGGACTTCAATTGCAGTAGGAACACAAGCCGACTTTCTCTAGGAGGCATGGTGACTTCAGGCAGGATGTCCCAGATGGAATGCGAAGCCGAGGGTTTCTCTGAGTGCAGCTCGGACTAGGGCAATGCGTAAGACTTCGACGCCATGTGGGATGTGCTAGAACAGTGTTCCTGAGCGTGTGCAAGTGCTGGTGAAATTAAGCTGCTCCAAAAAGGAGTGTGGTGCGTTTCCCTATGCTCGGCATACACAGAGGAGCTCTAAAGGGCTACGGGCCTGGATGTTGCTTAGCAGACCCAGGGGGGCCTGGGGGTACTCAGTGTTCCTGTCGGGAACAGGGTGCCCACGCTAGCTTCCAAGGTGTCCAGAAAACGGTGCTGCAGTTAAAGATATGCAAAGCAGAGGCCACCGCCTCATGGAAACTGCAGCACACCGCTGCTTCTGCGTGGCCAATCGGGGCCTAACTTCCAGGCATGTGCTCATGCCAGGTGTGCCGGTAGCGACACAGCATGCTAAGAGGCTGGGTTTATCCTCGGATAGAGTGACTACAGGTACGAGGTCCTCCAAGTATTCAAAGCACAGTGTTTTCTCATGGCAGCTCACACAAGGGCCATGACGAAGTCTTCCTGGGCACTTGGGACTCACCAGCAATGTTGTCCTGAGGCCATTCGAGGACTCTGGAAATGTAGGTCTCCTCAAGGAAGGTACAGGGTGTTGCCCATCACTGGAAACGCACAGAGGGCCTCCGAGGGATCAACCGATGGGCGTTGAAGTTGCTCAGCCGGCCCACAGGTGTCTGGAGGTAGTCAGTGAAATTGGAGGGAAAATGATGCATACCCGAGAGGCCTAGGAGTACTCAAAAGTCTACTTCCTGTAAATTAAAGCACATAAGCCACTAAGAACTCATGGAAACAGCTACCTGCCTCCCTTTCTGCACGGCTACTCAGGGCCTAACCTGGAGGCAAGTTCTCACGTTGGGATTCCCTTTAGCTCTAGAGCTTGTCAGGCGGACCACCACCACGGCCATGGAAGCACCTGGTTCAGACAGAGCAAACTCATAATTTTCCCCGCAGCCTTCTTACAGGGTTTCCAGGCCTGTCAGGAGCAGGGAATGTCAAGTAGCTGCAAGGCAGCGTGAATGCGGCCTTCAAAGTGGGAAAGCAAGTCTATTTCCAGCAGGCCCCCGTTTCCATGGGCACCCTCAGCATACACCCCTGTGGTATCTAACAAGTCCAAAGAGACACAGGTTACCCTGTGTTTCCTACCCTGAATCAACTTCTCGAAGTAGGGAGTTCTGCATCAAGCGAACTGCCTCAACCAAGGAACGGCGTAGCTGCTCCTCTGGGCCTGTGGCTATTCAAAAGCCTGCAGCGCCACTGGAAGAAGAGGACTTAAATTGCAGTAAGAACGCAAGCCAACTTTCTCGAGGAGGCACGGTGACTTCAGGCAGGAGGTCCCAGACGGAATGCGACGCCGAGGGTTTCTCTGAGTGCAGCTCGGACTAGGGCATTGCGTAAGACTTCGACGCCATGTGGGATGTGCTAGAACAGTGTTCCTGAGCGTGTGCGAGTGCTGGGGAAATTAGGCTGCTCCAAAAGAGAGTGCGGTGCGTTTCCCTACGCTCGGCATACACAGAGGGGCTCTAAAGGGCTCCGGGCCTGGATATTGCTTAGCAGACCCAGGTGGGCCTGGGGGTACTCAGTGTCCCTGCCGGAAACAGGGTGCCCACGTGAGCCTCCTAGGTGTCCGGCAAACTGTGCTGCAGTTAAAGATAACCAGAGCAGGGGCCACCGCCTCATGGAAACTGCAGCACGCCTCCGCTTCTGCGCGGCCAATCAGAGCCTTACTTCCAGGCATGTGTTCATGCTGGGAGTGCCGGTAGCAACACAGCATGCTAAGAGGCTGAGTTTCTCCACGGGTAGAGTGACTACAGGTCCGAGGTCCTCAAAGTATTCAAAGCACAGTGTTTTCCCCGAAGCATTCTTCCAGGGCTCACTGGCCTGTCGGGAGCTGGGAAGGTCAGGTAGCTTCAAGGCAGGCATGAATGCCGCCCTCAAAATGGGAAAGCAGGGCTAGTTCCAGCAGGCCCCCGTTTTCATGGGCACACTCAGCGTACATCCCTGTGGCTTCTAACGAGTCCCAAGAGACACCGGTTACCCTGCGTTTCCTTCCCTGAATCAACGTATCGAAGTAGGGAGTCCCGCATCCGGCGAACTGTCTCAACCGAGGAACGCCGTAGCTGCTCCTCTGGGCCTGGGGCTGCCTGCAGTGCCGCAGAAGGAACAGGACTTAAAGTGCAGTAAGAACCCAAGCCGCCGTCCTCTAGGAGGCACGGTGACTTCAGTCAGGAGGTCCTGGATGGAAGGCGAAGACGAGGGCTCCTCTGAGGGCAGCTCCGACTAGGGCACCGCGTAAGACCTCCGCGCCACGTGGGACGTGCCAGAACGGTGTTCGCGAACGTGTGCGAGTGCGGAGGAAACTAAGCTGCTCCAAAGGAGAGGGCAGTGCGTTTCCCTACGCTCGGCCTGCACACAGGGGGCTCTGAAGGGCTACGGGCCTGGATGTTCCTTAGCAGACCCAGGTGCACCTGGGGGTACTCAGTGTTCCTGCCGGGAGCAGGGTGCCCCGGCTAGCCTCCCAGGTGTCCAGAAAGCTGTGCTGCCGTTAAAGGCATGCAGAGCAGAGGCCACCGCCTCCTGGAAGCTGCAGCACGCCTCCGCTTCTGCACGGCGAATCAGGGCCTTCCTTCCAGACATGGGTTCATGCTGGGTGTGCCGGTAGCGACACAGCGTGCTAAGATGCTGACTTTCTCCTCGAGCAGAGTGACTTCAGGTACGAGGGCGGGCCTCGCAGTGTTCCAAGCACAGTGTTCTCTCATGGCAGCTCACACAAGGGCCATGACAGAGTCTTCCTGGGCACTTCGCACTCACCAGCCATGTTGTCCCGAGGGCGTTCGAGGGCTCTGGAGAAGTAGTGCTCCTCAAGGAACGCGCAGTGTGTTGCTGCCCAGCACTCGGCAGGCACAGAGGTCCTCCGGGGGATCAACCAATGGACCTCGACGTTGCTCCGCCGGCCCACAGGTGTCTGGAGGCACTCAGTGACCTCGGAGGGAAAACGATGCACACCCGAGGGGCCAAGGAGTCCCCGGACGCGTACTTCCTTTAAAATAAAGCACATAAGCGACTGAGAACTCATGGAATCAGCTGCATGCCTCCCTTTCTGCACGGCTACTCAGGGCCTAACCTGGAGGCGAGTTCTCACGTCGAGGTTCCCTTTCGCTCTAGAGCCTGTCAGGCGGACCACCACCGCGGCCGTGGAAGCACCTGGTTCAGACAGAGCAAACTCACAATTTTCCCCGCAGCCTTCTTACAGGGTTTCCAGGCCTGTCAGGAGCAGGGAATGTCAAGTAGCTGCAAGGCAGCGTGAATGCGGCCTTCAAAGTGGGAAAGCAAGTCTATTTCCAGCAGGCCCCCGTTTCCATGGGCACCCTCAGCATAAACCCCTGCGGTACCTAACAAGTCCAAAGAGACACAGGTTACCCTGTGTTTCCTACCCTGAATGAAATTCTCGAAGTAGGGTGTTCTGCATCAAGCGAACTGCCTCAACCAAGGAACGGCGTAGCTGCTCCTCTGGGCCTGTGGCTATTCAAAAGCCTGCAGGGCCACTGGAAGAAGAGGACTTAAATTGCAGTAAGAACGCAAGCCAACTTTTTCGAGGAGTCACGGTGACTTCAGGCAGGAGGTCCCAGACGGAATGCGAAGCCGAGGGTTTCTCTGAGTGCAGCTCGGACTAGGGCATTGCGTAAGACTTCGACGCCATGTGGGATGTGCTAGAACAGTGCTCCTGAGCGTGTGCGAGTGCTGGGGAAATTAGGCTGCTCCAAAAGAGAGTGCGGTGCGTTTCCCTACGCTCGGCATACACAGAGGGGCTCTAAAGGGCTCTAAAGGGCTCTAAAGGGATATTGCTTAGCAGACCCAGGTGGGCCTGGGGGGTACTCAGTGTCCCTGCCGGGAACAGGGTGCCCACGCGAGCCTCCTAGGTGTCCGGCAAACTGTGCTGCAGTTAAAGATATGCAGAGCAGAGGCCACAGCCTCATGGAAACTGCTGCATGCCTCCACTTCTGTGCGGCCAATCAGGACCTTACCTCCAGTCACGTGTTCATGCTGGGTGCCCCTTTAGCGACACAGCATGGTAAGATGCTGACTTTCTCCTCGAGCAGAGTGACTTTAGGTACGAGGTTCTCGAAGTATTCAATGCAGAGTGTTTTCTCATGGCAGCTCACACAAGGGCCATGACAAAGACTTCCTGGGCACTTCGGACTCACCAGAAATGAGGTCCTGCGGCTGTTCGAGGACTCTGGAAATGTAGTTCTCCTCAAGGAACGTGCAGTGTGTGGCCCGTCACTCGGCACACTCAGAGGGCCTCCACCGGACAGACCAACCGGCCTCGATGTTGCTAAGCCGGCCCACAGGGTTCTGGAGGTACTCAGTGACTTTGGAGGGACAATGATGCACTCCCGAGAGGCCTAGGAGTCTTCAAAGGGGTACTTCCTTGAAAATAAAGCAGAACAGCGACTAAGAACTCATGGAAACAGCTGTATGCCTCCCTTTCTGCCCGGCTACTCGGGACCTAAAATGGAGGCAAGTTCCCACGTTGAGTATCCTTTTAGCTCTAGAGCTTGTCAGGCAGACCACCGCCGCGGCCACGGAGGCACCTGGTTTAGACAGAGCAAACTCATTTTTTTCCAAGAAGCATTCCTACAGGGTTTAACAGGCCTGTCAACAGCAGGGAATGTCATGCAGCTTCAAGGCAGCATGAATGCAGCCTTCAAAATGGGAAAGCAAGGGTAGTTCCAGCAGGCCCCCGTTTCCATGGGCACCCTCAGCATACACCCGTGTGGTATCTAACAAGTCCAAAGAGACACAGGTTACCCTGTGTTTCCTTTCCTGAATCAACTTCTCGAAGTAGGGTGTTCTGCATCAAGCGAACTGCCTCAACCAAGGAACACCGTAGCTGCTCCTCTGGGCCTGTAGCTATTCAAAAGCCTGCAGTGCCACAGGAAGAAGAGGACTTCAATTGCAGTAGGAACACAAGCCGACTTTCTCTAGGAGGCATGGTGACTTCAGGCAGGATGTCCCAGATGGAATACGAAGCCGAGGGTTTCTCTGAGTGCAGCTCGGACTAGGGCAATGCGTAAGACTTCGACGCCATGTGGGATGTGCTAGAACAGTGTTCCTGAGCGTGTGCAAGTGCTGGTGAAATTAAGCTGCTCCAAAAAGGAGTGTGGTGCGTTTCCCTATGCTCGGCATACACAGAGGAGCTCTAAAGGGCTACGGGCCTGGATGTTGCTTAGCAGACCCAGGGGGGCCTGGGGGTACTCAGTGTTCCCGTCGGGAACAGGGTGCCCACGCTAGCTTCCAAGGTGTCCAGAAAACGGTGCTGCAGTTAAAGATATGCAAAGCAGAGGCCACCGCCTCATGGAAACTGCAGCACACCGCTGCTTCTGCGTGGCCAATCGGGGCCTAACTTCCAGGCATGTGCTCATGCCAGGTGTGCCGGTAGCGACACAGCATGCTAAGAGGCTGAGTTTATCCTCGGATAGAGTGACTACAGGTACGAGGTCCTCCAAGTATTCAAAGCACAGTGTTTTCTCATGGCAGCTCACACAAGGGCCATGACGAAGTCTTCCTGGGCACTTGGGACTCACCAGCAATGTTGTCCTGAGGCCATTCGAGGACTCTGGAAATGTAGGTCTCCTCAAGGAAGGTACAGGGTGTTGCCCATCACTGGAAACGCACAGAGGGCCTCCGAGGGATCAACCGATGGGCGTTGAAGTTGCTCAGCCGGCCCACAGGTGTCTGGAGGTAGTCAGTGAAATTGGAGGGAAAATGATGCATACCCGAGAGGCCTAGGAGTACTCAAAAGTCTACTTCCTGTAAATTAAAGCACATAAGCCACTAAGAACTCATGGAAACAGCTACCTGCCTCCCTTTCTGCATGGCTACTCAGGGCCTAACCTGGAGGCAAGTTCTCACGTTGGGATTCCCTTTAGCTCTAGAGCTTGTCAGGCGGACCACCACCACGGCCATGGAAGCACCTGGTTCAGACAGAGCAAACTCATAATTTTCCCCGCAGCCTTCTTACAGGGTTTCCAGGCCTGTCAGGAGCAGGGAATGTCAAGTAGCTGCAAGGCAGCGTGAATGCGGCCTTCAAAGTGGGAAAGCAAGTCTATTTCCAGCAGGCCCCCGTTTCCATGGGCACCCTCAGCATACACCCCTGTGGTATCTAACAAGTCCAAAGAGACACAGGTTACCCTGTGTTTCCTACCCTGAATCAACTTCTCGAAGTAGGGAGTTCTGCATCAAGCGAACTGCCTCAACCAAGGAACGGCGTAGCTGCTCCTCTGGGCCTGTGGCTATTCAAAAGCCTGCAGCGCCACTGGAAGAAGAGGACTTAAATTGCAGTAAGAACGCAAGCCAACTTTCTCGAGGAGGCACGGTGACTTCAGGCAGGAGGTCCCAGACGGAATGCGACGCCGAGGGTTTCTCTGAGTGCAGCTCGGACTAGGGCATTGCGTAAGACTTCGACGCCATGTGGGATGTGCTAGAACAGTGTTCCTGAGCGTGTGCGAGTGCTGGGGAAATTAGGCTGCTCCAAAAGAGAGTGCGGTGCGTTTCCCTACGCTCGGCATACACAGAGGGGCTCTAAAGGGCTCCGGGCCTGGATATTGCTTAGCAGACCCAGGTGGGCCTGGGGGTACTCAGTGTCCCTGCCGGAAACAGGGTGCCCACGTGAGCCTCCTAGGTGTCCGGCAAACTGTGCTGCAGTTAAAGATAACCAGAGCAGGGGCCACCGCCTCATGGAAACTGCAGCACGCCTCCGCTTCTGCGCGGCCAATCAGAGCCTTACTTCCAGGCATGTGTTCATGCTGGGAGTGCCGGTAGCAACACAGCATGCTAAGAGGCTGAGTTTCTCCACGGGTAGAGTGACTACAGGTCCGAGGTCCTCAAAGTATTCAAAGCACAGTGTTTTCCCCGAAGCATTCTTCCAGGGCTCACTGGCCTGTCGGGAGCTGGGAAGGTCAGGTAGCTTCAAGGCAGGCATGAATGCCGCCCTCAAAATGGGAAAGCAGGGCTAGTTCCAGCAGGCCCCCGTTTTCATGGGCACACTCAGCGTACATCCCTGTGGCTTCTAACGAGTCCCAAGAGACACCGGTTACCCTGCGTTTCCTTCCCTGAATCAACGTATCGAAGTAGGGAGTCCCGCATCCGGCGAACTGTCTCAACCGAGGAACGCCGTAGCTGCTCCTCTGGGCCTGGGGCTGCCTGCAGTGCCGCAGAAGGAACAGGACTTAAAGTGCAGTAAGAACCCAAGCCGCCGTCCTCTAGGAGGCACGGTGACTTCAGTCAGGAGGTCCTGGATGGAAGGCGAAGACGAGGGCTCCTCTGAGGGCAGCTCCGACTAGGGCACCGCGTAAGACCTCCACGCCACGTGGGACGTGCCAGAACGGTGTTCGCGAACGTGTGCGAGTGCCGAGGAAACTAAGCTGCTCCAAAAGAGAGGGCAGTGCGTTTCCCTACGCTCGGCCTGCACACAGGGGGCTCTGAAGGGCTACGGGCCTGGATGTTCCTTAGCAGACCCAGGTGCACCTGGGGGTACTCAGTGTTCCTGCCGGGAGCAGGGTGCCCCGGCTAGCCTCCCAGGTGTCCAGAAAGCTGTGCTGCCGTTAAAGGCATGCAGAGCAGAGGCCACCGCCTCCTGGAAGCTGCAGCACGCCTCCGCTTCTGCACAGCGAATCAGGGCCTTCCTTCCAGACATGGGTTCATGCTGGGTGTGCCGGTAGCGACACAGCGTGCTAAGATGCTGACTTTCTCCTCGAGCAGAGTGACTTCAGGTACGAGGGCGGGCCTCGCAGTGTTCCAAGCACAGTGTTCTCTCATGGCAGCTCACACAAGGGCCATGACAGAGTCTTCCTGGGCACTTCGCACTCACCAGCCATGTTGTCCCGAGGGCGTTCGAGGGCTCTGGAGAAGTAGTGCTCCTCAAGGAACGCGCAGTGTGTTGCTGCCCAGCACTCGGCAGGCACAGAGGTCCTCCGGGGGATCAACCAATGGACCTCGACGTTGCTCCGCCGGCCCACAGGTGTCTGGAGGCACTCAGTGACCTCGGAGGGAAAACGAGGCACACCCGTGGGGCCTAGGAGTCCCCGGACGCGTACTTCCTTTAAAATAAAGCACATAAGCGACTGAGAACTCATGGAATCAGCTGCATGCCTCCCTTTCTGCACGGCTACTCAGGGCCTAACCTGGAGGCGAGTTCTCACGTCGAGGTTCCCTTTCGCTCTAGAGCCTGTCAGGCGGACCACCACCGCGGCCATGGAAGCACCTGGTTCAGACAGAGCAAACTCACAATTTTCCCCGCAGCCTTCTTACAGGGTTTCCAGGCCTGTCAGGAGCAGGGAATGTCAAGTAGCTGCAAGGCAGCGTGAATGCGGCCTTCAAAGTGGGAAAGCAAGTCTATTTCCAGCAGGCCCCCATTTCCATGGGCACCCTCAGCATAAACCCCTGCGGTACCTAACTAGTCCAAAGAGACACAGGTTACCCTGTGTTTCCTACCCTGAATGAAATTCTCGAAGTAGGGTGTTCTGCATCAAGCGAACTGCCTCAACCAAGGAACGGCGTAGCTGCTCCTCTGGGCCTGTGGCTATTCAAAAGCCTGCAGCGCCACTGGAAGAAGAGGACTTAAATTGCAGTAAGAACGCAAGCCAACTTTCTCGAGGAGGCACGGTGACTTCAGGCAGGAGGTCCCAGACGGAATGCGACGCCGAGGGTTTCTCTGAGTGCAGCTCGGACTAGGGCATTGCGTAAGACTTCGACGCCATGTGGGATGTGCTAGAACAGTGCTCCTGAGCGTGTGCGAGTGCTGGGGAAATTAGGCTGCTCCAAAAGAGAGTGCGGTGCGTTTCCCTACGCTCGGCATACACAGAGGGGCTCTAAAGGGCTCCGGGCCTGGATATTGCTTAGCAGACCCAGGTGGGCCTGGGGGGTACTCAGTGTCCCTGCCGGGAACAGGGTGCCCACGCGAGCCTCCTAGGTGTCCGGCAAACTGTGCTGCAGTTAAAGATATGCAGAGCAGAGGCCACAGCCTCATGGAAACTGCTGCATGCCTCCACTTCTGTGCGGCCAATCAGGACCTTACCTCCAGTCACGTGTTCATGCTGGGTGCCCCTTTAGCGACACAGCATGGTAAGATGCTGACTTTCTCCTCGAGCAGAGTGACTTTAGGTACGAGGTTCTCGAAGTATTCAATGCAGAGTGTTTTCTCATGGCAGCTCACACAAGGGCCATGACAAAGACTTCCTGGGCACTTCGGACTCACCAGAAATGAGGTCCTGCGGCTGTTCGAGGACTCTGGAAATGTAGTTCTCCTCAAGGAACGTGCAGTGTGTTGCCCATCACTCGGCACACTCAGAGGGCCTCCACCGGACAGACCAACCGGCCTCGATGTTGCTAAGCCGGCCCACAGGGTTCTGGAGGTACTCAGTGACTTTGGAGGGACAATGATGCACTCCCGAGAGGCCTAGGAGTCTTCAAAGGGGTACTTCCTTGAAAATAAAGCAGAACAGCGACTAAGAACTCATGGAAACAGCTGTATGCCTCCCTTTCTGCCCGGCTACTCGGGACCTAAAATGGAGGCAAGTTCCCACGTTGAGTATCCTTTTAGCTCTAGAGCTTGTCAGGCAGACCACCGCCGCGGCCACGGAGGCACCTGGTTTAGACAGAGCAAACTCATTTTTTTCCAAGAAGCATTCCTACAGGGTTTAACAGGCCTGTCAACAGCAGGGAATGTCATGCAGCTTCAAGGCAGCATGAATGCAGCCTTCAAAATGGGAAAGCAAGGGTAGTTCCAGCAGGCCCCCGTTTCCATGGGCACCCTCAGCATACACCCGTGTGGTATCTAACAAGTCCAAAGAGACACAGGTTACCCTGTGTTTCCTTTCCTGAATCAACTTCTCGAAGTAGGGTGTTCTGCATCAAGCGAACTGCCTCAACCAAGGAACACCGTAGCTGCTCCTCTGGGCCTGTAGCTATTCAAAAGCCTGCAGTGCCACAGGAAGAAGAGGACTTCAATTGCAGTAGGAACACAAGCCGACTTTCTCTAGGAGGCATGGTGACTTCAGGCAGGATGTCCCAGATGGAATGCGAAGCCGAGGGTTTCTCTGAGTGCAGCTCGGACTAGGGCAATGCGTAAGACTTCGACGCCATGTGGGATGTGCTAGAACAGTGTTCCTGAGCGTGTGCAAGTGCTGGTGAAATTAAGCTGCTCCAAAAAGGAGTGTGGTGCGTTTCCCTATGCTCGGCATACACAGAGGAGCTCTAAAGGGCTACGGGCCTGGATGTTGCTTAGCAGACCCAGGGGGGCCTGGGGGTACTCAGTGTTCCCGTCGGGAACAGGGTGCCCACGCTAGCTTCCAAGGTGTCCAGAAAACGGTGCTGCAGTTAAAGATATGCAAAGCAGAGGCCACCGCCTCATGGAAACTGCAGCACACCACTGCTTCTGCGTGGCCAATCGGGGCCTAACTTCCAGGCATGTGCTCATGCCAGGTGTGCCGGTAGCGACACAGCATGCTAAGAGGCTGAGTTTATCCTCGGATAGAGTGATTACAGGTACGAGGTCCTCCAAGTATTCAAAGCACAGTGTTTTCTCATGGCAGCTCACACAAGGGCCATGACGAAGTCTTCCTGGGCACTTGGGACTCACCAGCAATGTTGTCCTGAGGCCATTCGAGGACTCTGGAAATGTAGGTCTCCTCAAGGAAGGTACAGGGTGTTGCCCATCACTGGAAACGCACAGAGGGCCTCCGAGGGATCAACCGATGGGCGTTGAAGTTGCTCAGCCGGCCCACAGGTGTCTGGAGGTAGTCAGTGAAATTGGAGGGAAAATGATGCATACCCGAGAGGCCTAGGAGTACTCAAAAGTCTACTTCCTGTAAATTAAAGCACATAAGCCACTAAGAACTCATGGAAACAGCTACCTGCCTCCCTTTCTGCACGGCTACTCAGGGGCTAACCTGGAGGCAAGTTCTCACGTTGGGATTCCCTTTAGCTCTAGAGCTTGTCAGGCGGACCACCACCACGGCCATGGAAGCACCTGGTTCAGACAGAGCAAACTCATAATTTTCCCCGCAGCCTTCTTACAGGGTTTCCAGGCCTGTCAGGAGCAGGGAATGTCAAGTAGCTGCAAGGCAGCGTGAATGCGGCCTTCAAAGTGGGAAAGCAAGTCTATTTCCAGCAGGCCCCCGTTTCCATGGGCACCCTCAGCATACACCCCTGTGGTATCTAACAAGTCCAAAGAGACACAGGTTACCCTGTGTTTCCTACCCTGAATCAACTTCTCGAAGTAGGGAGTTCTGCATCAAGCGAACTGCCTCAACCAAGGAACGGCGTAGCTGCTCCTCTGGGCCTGTGGCTATTCAAAAGCCTGCAGCGCCACTGGAAGAAGAGGACTTAAATTGCAGTAAGAACGCAAGCCAACTTTCTCGAGGAGGCTCGGTGACTTCAGGCAGGAGGTCCCAGACGGAATGCGACGCCGAGGGTTTCTCTGAGTGCAGCTCGGACTAGGGCATTGCGTAAGACTTCGACGCCATGTGGGATGTGCTAGAACAGTGTTCCTGAGCGTGTGCGAGTGCTGGGGAAATTAGGCTGCTCCAAAAGAGAGTGCGGTGCGTTTCCCTACGCTCGGCATACACAGAGGGGCTCTAAAGGGCTCCGGGCCTGGATATTGCTTAGCAGACCCAGGTGGGCCTGGGGGTACTCAGTGTCCCTGCCAGAAACAGGGTGCCCACGTGAGCCTCCTAGGTGTCCGGCAAACTGTGCTGCAGTTAAAGATAACCAGAGCAGGGGCCACCGCCTCATGGAAACTGCAGCACGCCTCCGCTTCTGCGCGGCCAATCAGAGCCTTACTTCCAGGCATGTGTTCATGCTGGGAGTGCCGGTAGCAACACAGCATGCTAAGAGGCTGAGTTTCTCCACGGGTAGAGTGACTACAGGTCCGAGGTCCTCAAAGTATTCAAAGCACAGTGTTTTCCCCGAAGCATTCTTCCAGGGCTGACTGGCCTGTCGGGAGCTGGGAAGGTCAGGTAGCTTCAAGGCAGGCATGAATGCCGCCCTCAAAATGGGAAAGCAGGGCTAGTTCCAGCAGGCCCCCGTTTTCATGGGCACACTCAGCGTACATCCCTGTGGCTTCTAACGAGTCCCAAGAGACACCGGTTACCCTGCGTTTCCTTCCCTGAATCAACGTATCGAAGTAGGGAGTCCCGCATCCGGCGAACTGTCTCAACCGAGGAACGCCGTAGCTGCTCCTCTGGGCCTGGGGCTGCCTGCAGTGCCGCAGAAGGAACAGGACTTAAAGTGCAGTAAGAACCCAAGCCGCCGTCCTCTAGGAGGCACGGTGACTTCAGTCAGGAGGTCCTGGATGGAAGGCGAAGACGAGGGCTCCTCTGAGGGCAGCTCCGACTAGGGCACAGCGTAAGACCTCCGCGCCACGTGGGACGTGCCAGAACGGTGTTCGCGAACGTGTGCGAGTGCGGAGGAAACTAAGCTGCTCCAAAGGAGAGGGCAGTGCGTTTCCCTACGCTCGGCCTGCACACACGGGGCTCTGAAGGGCTACGGGCCTGGATGTTGCTTAGGAGACCCAGGTGCACCTGGGGGTACTCAGTGTTCCTGCTGGGAGCAGGGTGCCCCGGCTAGCCTCCCAGGTGTCCAGAAAGCTGTGCTGCCGTTAAAGTCATGCAGAGCAGAGGCCACCGCCTCCTGGAAGCTGCAGCACGCCTCCGCTTCTGCACGGCGAATCAGGGCCTTACTTCCAGGCATGGGTTCATGCTGGGTGTGCTGGTAGCGACACAGCATGGTAAGATGCTGACTTTCTCCTCGAGCAGAGTGACTTCAGTTACGAGGGCGGGCCTCGCAGTGTTCCAAGCACAGTGTTCTCTCATGGCAGCTCACACAAGGGCCATGACTGAGTCTTCCTGGGTACTTCGCACTCACCAGCCATATTGTCCCGAGGGCGTTCGAGGGCTCTGGAGATGTAGCGCTCCTCAAGGAACGTGCAGTGTGTTGCTGCCCAGCACTCGGCAGGCACAGAGGTCCTCCGGGGGATCAACCAATGGACCTCGACGATGCTCCACCGGCCCACAGGTGTCTGGAGGCACTCAGTGACCTCGGAGGGAAAACGATGCACACCCGTGGGGCCTAGGAGTCCCCGGACGCGTACTTCCTTTAAAATAAAGCACATAAGCGACTGAGAAGTTGTGGAAACAGCTGCATGCCTCCCTTTCTGCTCGGCTACTCAGGGCCTAACCTGGAGGCGAGTTCTCACTTCGAGGTTCCCTTTCGCTCTAGAGCCTGTCATGCGGACCGAGCTGCGGCCACGGAAGCCCCTGGTTTAGAGAGAGCAAACTCATAATTTTACCCGAAGCATTCTTCCAGGGCTCACTGGCCTGTCGGGAGCCGGGAATGTCAGGTAGCTTCAAGGCAGGCATGAATGCCGCCCTCAAAATGGGGAAGCAGGGCTAGTTCCAGCAGGCCCCCATTTTCATGGGCACACTCAGCGTACATCCCTGTGGCTTATAAGGACTCCCAAGAGACACCGGTTACCCTGCGTTTCCCTCCCTGAATCAACTTATCGAAGTAGGGAGTCCCGCATCCGGCGAACTGTCTCAACCGAGGAACGCCGTAGCTGCTCCCCTGGGCCTGGGGCTGCCTGCAGTGCCGCAGAAGGAACAGGACTTAAAGTGCAGTAAGAACCCAAGCCGCCGTCCTCTAGGAGGCACGGTGACTTCAGTCAGGAGGTCCTGGATGAAACGCGAAGACGAGGGCTCCTCTGAGGGCAGGTCCGATTAGGGCACCGCGTAAGACCTCCGCGCCACGTGGGACATGCCAGAACGGTGTTCGCGAACGTGTGCGAGTGCCGAGGAAACTAAGCTGCTCCGAAGGAGAGGGCAGTGCGTTTCCCTACGCTCGGCCTGCACACAGGGGGCTCTGAAGGGCTACGGGCCTGGATGTTGCTTAGCAGACCCAGGTGCACCTGGGGGTACTCAGTGTTCCTGCTGGGAGCAGGGTGCCCCGGCTAGCCTCCCAGGTGTCCAGAAAGCTGTGCTGCCGTTAAAGGCATGCAGAGCAGAGGCCACCGCCTCCTGGAAGCTGCAGCACGCCTCCGCTTCTGCATGGCGAATCAGGGCCTTATTTCCAGGCATGGGTTCATGCTGGGTGTGCTGGTAGCGACACAGCGTGCTAAGATGCTGACTTTCTCCTCGAGCAGAGTGACTTCAGGTACGAGGGTAGGCCTCGCAGTGTTCCAAGCACAGTGTTCTCTCATGGCAGCTCACACAAGGGCCATGACTGAGTCTTCCTGGGTACTTCGCACTCACCAGCCATGTTGTCCCGAGGGCGTTCGAGGGCTCTGGATATGTACCGCTCCTCAAGGAACGCGCAGTGTGTTGCTGCCCAGCACTCGGCAGGCACAGAGGTCCTCCGGGGCATCAACCAATGGACCTCGACATTGCTCCGCCGGCCCACAGGTGTCTGGAGGCACTCAGTGACCTCGGAGGGAAAACGATGCACACCCGTGGGGCCTAGGAGTCCCCGGACGCGTACTTCCTTTAACATAAAGGACATAAGCGACTGAGAACTCGTGGAAACAGCTGCATGCCTCCCTTTCTGCACGGCTACTCAGGGCCTATCCTGGAGGCGAGTTCTCACTTCACGGTTCCCTTTCGCTCTAGAGCCTGTCATGCGGACCGCCGCCGCGGCCACGGAAGACCCTGGTTTAGAGAGAGCAAACTCATAATTTTCCCCGAAGCATTCTTCCAGGGCTCACTGGCCTGTCGGGAGCTGGGAATGTCAGGTAGCTTCAAGGCAGGCATGAATGCCACCCTCAAAATGGGAAAGCAGGGCTTGTTCCAGCAGGCCCCCGTTATCATGGGCACACTGAGCGTACATCCCTGTGGCTTCTAACGAGTCCCAAGAGACACCGGTTACCCTGCGTTTCCTTCCCTGAATCAACTTATCGAAGTAGGGAGTCCCGCATCCGGTGAACTGTCTCAACCGAGGAACGCCGTAGCTGCTCCTCTGGGCCTGGGGAAGCCTGCAGTGCTGCAGAAGGAACAGGACTTAAAGTGCAGTAAGAACCCAAGCCGCCGTCCTCTAGGAGGCACGGTGACTTCAGTCAGGAGGTCCTGGATGGAACGCGAAGACAAGGGCTCCTCTGACGGCAGCTCCGACTAGGGCACCGCGTAAGACCTCCGCGCCACGTGGGACGTGCCAGAACGGCGTTCGCGAACGTGTGCGAGTGCCGAGGAAACTAAGCTGCTCCGAAGGAGAGGGCAGTGCATTTCCCTACGCTCGGCCACACACAGGGGGCTCTGAAGGGCTACGGGCCTGGATGTTGCTTAGCAGACCCAGGTGCACCTGTGGGTACTCAGTGTTCCTGCTGGGAGCAGGGGGCCCCGGCTAGCCTCCCAGGTGTCCAGAAAGTTGTGCTGCCGTTAAAGGCATGCAGAGCAGAGGCCACCGCCTCCTGGAAGCTGCAGCACGCCTCCGCTTCTGCACGGCGAATCAGGGCCTTACTTCCAGGCATGGGTTCATGCTGGGTGTGCCGGTAGCGACACAGCGTGCTAAGATGCTGACTTTCTCCTCGAGCAGAGTGACTTCAGGTACGAGGGCGGGCCTCGCAGTGTTCCAAGCACAGTGTTCTCTCATGGCAGCTCACACAAGGGCCATGACAGAGTCTTCCTGGGTACTTCGCACTCACCAGCCATGTTGTCCCGAGGGCGTTCGAGGGCTCTGGAGAAGTAGTGCTCCTCAAGGAACGCGCAGTGTGTTGCTGCCCAGCACTCGGCAGGCACAGAGGTCCTCCGGGGGATCAACCAATGGACCTCGACGTTGCTCCGCTGGCCCACAGGTGTCTGGAGGCACTCAGTGACCTCGGAGGGAAAATGAGGCACACCCGTGGGGCCTAGGAGTCCCCGGACGCGTACTTCCTTTAAAATAAAGCACATAAGCGACTGAGAACTCATGGAATCAGCTGCATGCCTCCCTTTCTGCACGGCTACTCAGGGCCTAACCTGGAGGCGAGTTCTCACGTCGAGGTTCCCTTTCGCTCTAGAGCCTGTCAGGCGGACCACCACCGCGGCCATGGAAGCACCTGGTTCAGACAGAGCAAACTCACAATTTTCCCCGCAGCCTTCTTACAGGGTTTCCAGGCCTGTCAGGAGCAGGGAATGTCAAGTAGCTGCAAGGCAGCGTGAATGCGGCCTTCAAAGTGGGAAAGCAAGTCTATTTCCAGCAGGCCCCCATTTCCATGGGCACCCTCAGCATAAACCCCTGCGGTACCTAACTAGTCCAAAGAGACACAGGTTACCCTGTGTTTCCTACCCTGAATGAAATTCTCGAAGTAGGGTGTTCTGCATCAAGCGAACTGCCTCAACCAAGGAACGGCGTAGCTGCTCCTCTGGGCCTGTGGCTATTCAAAAGCCTGCAGCGCCACTGGAAGAAGAGGACTTAAATTGCAGTAAGAACGCAAGCCAACTTTCTCGAGGAGGCACGGTGACTTCAGGCAGGAGGTCCCAGACGGAATGCGACGCCGAGGGTTTCTCTGAGTGCAGCTCGGACTAGGGCATTGCGTAAGACTTCGACGCCATGTGGGATGTGCTAGAACAGTGCTCCTGAGCGTGTGCGAGTGCTGGGGAAATTAGGCTGCTCCAAAAGAGAGTGCGGTGCGTTTCCCTACGCTCGGCATACACAGAGGGGCTCTAAAGGGCTCCGGGCCTGGATATTGCTTAGCAGACCCAGGTGGGCCTGGGGGGTACTCAGTGTCCCTGCCGGGAACAGGGTGCCCACGCGAGCCTCCTAGGTGTCCGGCAAACTGTGCTGCAGTTAAAGATATGCAGAGCAGAGGCCACAGCCTCATGGAAACTGCTGCATGCCTCCACTTCTGTGCGGCCAATCAGGACCTTACCTCCAGTCACGTGTTCATGCTGGGTGCCCCTTTAGCGACACAGCATGGTAAGATGCTGACTTTCTCCTCGAGCAGAGTGACTTTAGGTACGAGGTTCTCGAAGTATTCAATGCAGAGTGTTTTCTCATGGCAGCTCACACAAGGGCCATGACAAAGACTTCCTGGGCACTTCGGACTCACCAGAAATGAGGTCCTGCGGCTGTTCGAGGACTCTGGAAATGTAGTTCTCCTCAAGGAACGTGCAGTGTGTTGCCCGTCACTCGGCACACTCAGAGGGCCTCCACCGGACAGACCAACCGGCCTCGATGTTGCTAAGCCGGCCCACAGGGTTCTGGAGGTACTCAGTGACTTTGGAGGGACAATGATGCACTCCCGAGAGGCCTAGGAGTCTTCAAAGGGGTACTTCCTTGAAAATAAAGCAGAACAGCGACTAAGAACTCATGGAAACAGCTGTATGCCTCCCTTTCTGCCCGGCTACTCGGGACCTAAAATGGAGGCAAGTTCCCACGTTGAGTATCCTTTTAGCTCTAGAGCTTGTCAGGCAGACCACCGCCGCGGCCACGGAGGCACCTGGTTTAGACAGAGCAAACTCATTTTTTTCCAAGAAGCATTCCTACAGGGTTTAACAGGCCTGTCAACAGCAGGGAATGTCATGCAGCTTCAAGGCAGCATGAATGCAGCCTTCAAAATGGGAAAGCAAGGGTAGTTCCAGCAGGCCCCCGTTTCCATGGGCACCCTCAGCATACACCCGTGTGGTTTCTAACAAGTCCAAAGAGACACAGGTTACCCTGTGTTTCCTTTCCTGAATCAACTTCTCGAAGTAGGGTGTTCTGCATCAAGCGAACTGCCTCAACCAAGGAACACCGTAGCTGCTCCTCTGGGCCTGTAGCTATTCAAAAGCCTGCAGTGCCACAGGAAGAAGAGGACTTCAATTGCAGTAGGAACACAAGCCGACTTTCTCTAGGAGGCATGGTGACTTCAGGCAGGATGTCCCAGATGGAATGCGAAGCCGAGGGTTTCTCTGAGTGCAGCTCGGACTAGGGCAATGCGTAAGACTTCGACGCCATGTGGGATGTGCTAGAACAGTGTTCCTGAGCGTGTGCAAGTGCTGGTGAAATTAAGCTGCTCCAAAAAGGAGTGTGGTGCGTTTCCCTATGCTCGGCATACACAGAGGAGCTCTAAAGGGCTACGGGCCTGGATGTTGCTTAGCAGACCCAGGGGGGCCTGGGGGTACTCAGTGTTCCCGTCGGGAACAGGGTGCCCACGCTAGCTTCCAAGGTGTCCAGAAAACGGTGCTGCAGTTAAAGATATGCAAAGCAGAGGCCACCGCCTCATGGAAACTGCAGCACACCGCTGCTTCTGCGTGGCCAATCGGGGCCTAACTTCCAGGCATGTGCTCATGCCAGGTGTGCCGGTAGCGACACAGCATGCTAAGAGGCTGAGTTTATCCTCGGATAGAGTGATTACAGGTACGAGGTCCTCCAAGTATTCAAAGCACAGTGTTTTCTCATGGCAGCTCACACAAGGGCCATGACGAAGTCTTCCTGGGCACTTGGGACTCACCAGCAATGTTGTCCTGAGGCCATTCGAGGACTCTGGAAATGTAGGTCTCCTCAAGGAAGGTACAGGGTGTTGCCCATCACTGGAAACGCACAGAGGGCCTCCGAGGGATCAACCGATGGGCGTTGAAGTTGCTCAGCCGGCCCACAGGTGTCTGGAGGTAGTCAGTGAAATTGGAGGGAAAATGATGCATACCCGAGAGGCCTAGGAGTACTCAAAAGTCTACTTCCTGTAAATTAAAGCACATAAGCCACTAAGAACTCATGGAAACAGCTACCTGCCTCCCTTTCTGCACGGCTACTCAGGGCCTAACCTGGAGGCAAGTTCTCACGTTGGGATTCCCTTTAGCTCTAGAGCTTGTCAGGCGGACCACCACCACGGCCATGGAAGCACCTGGTTCAGACAGAGCAAACTCATAATTTTCCCCACAGCCTTCTTACAGGGTTTCCAGGCCTGTCAGGAGCAGGGAATGTCAAGTAGCTGCAAGGCAGCGTGAATGCGGCCTTCAAAGTGGGAAAGCAAGTCTATTTCCAGCAGGCCCCCGTTTCCATGGGCACCCTCAGCATACACCCCTGTGGTATCTAACAAGTCCAAAGAGACACAGGTTACCCTGTGTTTCCTACCCTGAATCAACTTCTCGAAGTAGGGAGTTCTGCATCAAGCGAACTGCCTCAACCAAGGAACGGCGTAGCTGCTCCTCTGGGCCTGTGGCTATTCAAAAGCCTGCAACACCACTGGAAGAAGAGGACTTAAATTGCAGTAAGAACGCAAGCCAACTTTCTCGAGGAGGCACGGTGACTTCAGGCAGGAGGTCCCAGACGGAATGCGACGCCGAGGGTTTCTCTGAGTGCAGCTCGGACTAGGGCATTGCGTAAGACTTCGACGCCATGTGGGATGTGCTAGAACAGTGTTCCTGAGCGTGTGCGAGTGCTGGGGAAATTAGGCTGCTCCAAAAGAGAGTGCGGTGCGTTTCCCTACGCTCGGCATACACAGAGGGGCTCTAAAGGGCTCCGGGCCTGGATATTGCTTAGCAGACCCAGGTGGGCCTGGGGGTACTCAGTGTCCCTGCCAGAAACAGGGTGCCCACGTGAGCCTCCTAGGTGTCCGGCAAACTGTGCTGCAGTTAAAGATAACCAGAGCAGGGGCCACCGCCTCATGGAAACTGCAGCACGCCTCCGCTTCTGCGCGGCCAATCAGAGCCTTACTTCCAGGCATGTGTTCATGCTGGGAGTGCCGGTAGCAACACAGCATGCTAAGAGGCTGAGTTTCTCCACGGGTAGAGTGACTACAGGTCCGAGGTCCTCAAAGTATTCAAAGCACAGTGTTTTCCCCGAAGCATTCTTCCAGGGCTCACTGGCCTGTCGGGAGCTGGGAAGGTCAGGTAGCTTCAAGGCAGGCATGAATGCCGCCCTCAAAATGGGAAAGCAGGGCTAGTTCCAGCAGGCCCCCGTTTTCATGGGCACACTCAGCGTACATCCCTGTGGCTTCTAACGAGTCCCAAGAGACACCGGTTACCCTGCGTTTCCTTCCCTGAATCAACGTATCGAAGTAGGGAGTCCCGCATCCGGCGAACTGTCTCAACCGAGGAACGCCGTAGCTGCTCCTCTGGGCCTGGGGCTGCCTGCAGTGCCGCAGAAGGAACAGGACTTAAAGTGCAGTAAGAACCCAAGCCGCCGTCCTCTAGGAGGCACGGTGACTTCAGTCAGGAGGTCCTGGATGGAAGGCGAAGACGAGGGCTCCTCTGAGGGCAGCTCCGACTAGGGCACCGCGTAAGACCTCCGCGCCACGTGGGACGTGCCAGAACGGTGTTCGCGAACGTGTGCGAGTGCGGAGGAAACTAAGCTGCTCCAAAGGAGAGGGCAGTGCGTTTCCCTACGCTCGGCCTGCACACACGGGGCTCTGAAGGGCTACGGGCCTGGATGTTGCTTAGCAGACCCAGGTGCACCTGGGGGTACTCAGTGTTCCTGCTGGGAGCAGGGTGCCCCGGCTAGCCTCCCAGGTGTCCAGAAAGCTGTGCTGCCATTAAAGGCATGCAGAGCAGAGGCCACCGCCTCCTGGAAGCTGCAGCACGCCTCCGCTTCTGCACGGCGAATCAGGGCCTTACTTCCAGGCATGGGTTCATGCTGGGTGTGCTGGTAGCGACACAGCATGGTAAGATGCTGACTTTCTCCTCGAGCAGAGTGACTTCAGTTACGAGGGCGGGCCTCGCAGTGTTCCAAGCACAGTGTTCTCTCATGGCAGCTCACACAAGGGCCATGACTGAGTCTTCCTGGGTACTTCGCACTCACCAGCCATATTGTCCCGAGGGCGTTCGAGGGCTCTGGAGATGTAGCGCTCCTCAAGGAACGCGCAGTGTGTTGCTGCCCAGCACTCGGCAGGCACAGAGGTCCTCCGGGGGATCAACCAATGGACCTCGACGTTGCTCCGCCGGCCCACAGGTGTCTGGAGGCACTCAGTGACCTCGGAGGGAAAACGAGGCACACCCGTGGGGCCTAGGAGTCCCCGGACGCGTACTTCCTTTAAAATAAAGCACATAAGCGACTGAGAACTCATGGAATCAGCTGCATGCCTCCCTTTCTGCACGGCTACTCAGGGCCTAACCTGGAGGCGAGTTCTCACGTCGAGGTTCCCTTTCGCTCTAGAGCCTGTCAGGCGGACCACCACCGCGGCCATGGAAGCACCTGGTTCAGACAGAGCAAACTCACAATTTTCCCCGCAGCCTTCTTACAGGGTTTCCAGGCCTGTCAGGAGCAGGGAATGTCAAGTAGCTGCAAGGCAGCGTGAATGCGGCCTTCAAAGTGGGAAAGCAAGTCTATTTCCAGCAGGCCCCCATTTCCATGGGCACCCTCAGCATAAACCCCTGCGGTACCTAACTAGTCCAAAGAGACACAGGTTACCCTGTGTTTCCTACCCTGAATGAAATTCTCGAAGTAGGGTGTTCTGCATCAAGCGAACTGCCTCAACCAAGGAACGGCGTAGCTGCTCCTCTGGGCCTGTGGCTATTCAAAAGCCTGCAGCGCCACTGGAAGAAGAGGACTTAAATTGCAGTAAGAACGCAAGCCAACTTTCTCGAGGAGGCACGGTGACTTCAGGCAGGAGGTCCCAGACGGAATGCGACGCCGAGGGTTTCTCTGAGTGCAGCTCGGACTAGGGCATTGCGTAAGACTTCGACGCCATGTGGGATGTGCTAGAACAGTGCTCCTGAGCGTGTGCGAGTGCTGGGGAAATTAGGCTGCTCCAAAAGAGAGTGCGGTGCGTTTCCCTACGCTCGGCATACACAGAGGGGCTCTAAAGGGCTCCGGGCCTGGATATTGCTTAGCAGACCCAGGTGGGCCTGGGGGGTACTCAGTGTCCCTGCCGGGAACAGGGTGCCCACGCGAGCCTCCTAGGTGTCCGGCAAACTGTGCTGCAGTTAAAGATATGCAGAGCAGAGGCCACAGCCTCATGGAAACTGCTGCATGCCTCCACTTCTGTGCGGCCAATCAGGACCTTACCTCCAGTCACGTGTTCATGCTGGGTGCCCCTTTAGCGACACAGCATGGTAAGATGCTGACTTTCTCCTCGAGCAGAGTGACTTTAGGTACGAGGTTCTCGAAGTATTCAATGCAGAGTGTTTTCTCATGGCAGCTCACACAAGGGCCATGACAAAGACTTCCTGGGCACTTCGGACTCACCAGAAATGAGGTCCTGCGGCTGTTCGAGGACTCTGGAAATGTAGTTCTCCTCAAGGAACGTGCAGTGTGTTGCCCGTCACTCGGCACACTCAGAGGGCCTCCACCGGACAGACCAACCGGCCTCGATGTTGCTAAGCCGGCCCACAGGGTTCTGGAGGTACTCAGTGACTTTGGAGGGACAATGATGCACTCCCGAGAGGCCTAGGAGTCTTCAAAGGGGTACTTCCTTGAAAATAAAGCAGAACAGCGACTAAGAACTCATGGAAACAGCTGTATGCCTCCCTTTCTGCCCGGCTACTCGGGACCTAAAATGGAGGCAAGTTCCCACGTTGAGTATCCTTTTAGCTCTAGAGCTTGTCAGGCAGACCACCGCCGCGGCCACGGAGGCACCTGGTTTAGACAGAGCAAACTCATTTTTTTCCAAGAAGCATTCCTACAGGGTTTAACAGGCCTGTCAACAGCAGGGAATGTCATGCAGCTTCAAGGCAGCATGAATGCAGCCTTCAAAATGGGAAAGCAAGGGTAGTTCCAGCAGGCCCCCGTTTCCATGGGCACCCTCAGCATACACCCGTGTGGTTTCTAACAAGTCCAAAGAGACACAGGTTACCCTGTGTTTCCTTTCCTGAATCAACTTCTCGAAGTAGGGTGTTCTGCATCAAGCGAACTGCCTCAACCAAGGAACACCGTAGCTGCTCCTCTGGGCCTGTAGCTATTCAAAAGCCTGCAGTGCCACAGGAAGAAGAGGACTTCAATTGCAGTAGGAACACAAGCCGACTTTCTCTAGGAGGCATGGTGACTTCAGGCAGGATGTCCCAGATGGAATGCGAAGCCGAGGGTTTCTCTGAGTGCAGCTCGGACTAGGGCAATGCGTAAGACTTCGACGCCATGTGGGATGTGCTAGAACAGTGTTCCTGAGCGTGTGCAAGTGCTGGTGAAATTAAGCTGCTCCAAAAAGGAGTGTGGTGCGTTTCCCTATGCTCGGCATACACAGAGGAGCTCTAAAGGGCTACGGGCCTGGATGTTGCTTAGCAGACCCAGGGGGGCCTGGGGGTACTCAGTGTTCCCGTCGGGAACAGGGTGCCCACGCTAGCTTCCAAGGTGTCCAGAAAACGGTGCTGCAGTTAAAGATATGCAAAGCAGAGGCCACCGCCTCATGGAAACTGCAGCACACCGCTGCTTCTGCGTGGCCAATCGGGGCCTAACTTCCAGGCATGTGCTCATGCCAGGTGTGCCGGTAGCGACACAGCATGCTAAGAGGCTGAGTTTATCCTCGGATAGAGTGATTACAGGTACGAGGTCCTCCAAGTATTCAAAGCACAGTGTTTTCTCATGGCAGCTCACACAAGGGCCATGACGAAGTCTTCCTGGGCACTTGGGACTCACCAGCAATGTTGTCCTGAGGCCATTCGAGGACTCTGGAAATGTAGGTCTCCTCAAGGAAGGTACAGGGTGTTGCCCATCACTGGAAACGCACAGAGGGCCTCCGAGGGATCAACCGATGGGCGTTGAAGTTGCTCAGCCGGCCCACAGGTGTCTGGAGGTAGTCAGTGAAATTGGAGGGAAAATGATGCATACCCGAGAGGCCTAGGAGTACTCAAAAGTCTACTTCCTGTAAATTAAAGCACATAAGCCACTAAGAACTCATGGAAACAGCTACCTGCCTCCCTTTCTGCACGGCTACTCAGGGCCTAACCTGGAGGCAAGTTCTCACGTTGGGATTCCCTTTAGCTCTAGAGCTTGTCAGGCGGACCACCACCACGGCCATGGAAGCACCTGGTTCAGACAGAGCAAACTCATAATTTTCCCCACAGCCTTCTTACAGGGTTTCCAGGCCTGTCAGGAGCAGGGAATGTCAAGTAGCTGCAAGGCAGCGTGAATGCGGCCTTCAAAGTGGGAAAGCAAGTCTATTTCCAGCAGGCCCCCGTTTCCATGGGCACCCTCAGCATACACCCCTGTGGTATCTAACAAGTCCAAAGAGACACAGGTTACCCTGTGTTTCCTACCCTGAATCAACTTCTCGAAGTAGGGAGTTCTGCATCAAGCGAACTGCCTCAACCAAGGAACGGCGTAGCTGCTCCTCTGGGCCTGTGGCTATTCAAAAGCCTGCAACACCACTGGAAGAAGAGGACTTAAATTGCAGTAAGAACGCAAGCCAACTTTCTCGAGGAGGCACGGTGACTTCAGGCAGGAGGTCCCAGACGGAATGCGACGCCGAGGGTTTCTCTGAGTGCAGCTCGGACTAGGGCATTGCGTAAGACTTCGACGCCATGTGGGATGTGCTAGAACAGTGTTCCTGAGCGTGTGCGAGTGCTGGGGAAATTAGGCTGCTCCAAAAGAGAGTGCGGTGCGTTTCCCTACGCTCGGCATACACAGAGGGGCTCTAAAGGGCTCCGGGCCTGGATATTGCTTAGCAGACCCAGGTGGGCCTGGGGGTACTCAGTGTCCCTGCCAGAAACAGGGTGCCCACGTGAGCCTCCTAGGTGTCCGGCAAACTGTGCTGCAGTTAAAGATAACCAGAGCAGGGGCCACCGCCTCATGGAAACTGCAGCACGCCTCCGCTTCTGCGCGGCCAATCAGAGCCTTACTTCCAGGCATGTGTTCATGCTGGGAGTGCCGGTAGCAACACAGCATGCTAAGAGGCTGAGTTTCTCCACGGGTAGAGTGACTACAGGTCCGAGGTCCTCAAAGTATTCAAAGCACAGTGTTTTCCCCGAAGCATTCTTCCAGGGCTCACTGGCCTGTCGGGAGCTGGGAAGGTCAGGTAGCTTCAAGGCAGGCATGAATGCCGCCCTCAAAATGGGAAAGCAGGGCTAGTTCCAGCAGGCCCCCGTTTTCATGGGCACACTCAGCGTACATCCCTGTGGCTTCTAACGAGTCCCAAGAGACACCGGTTACCCTGCGTTTCCTTCCCTGAATCAACGTATCGAAGTAGGGAGTCCCGCATCCGGCGAACTGTCTCAACCGAGGAACGCCGTAGCTGCTCCTCTGGGCCTGGGGCTGCCTGCAGTGCCGCAGAAGGAACAGGACTTAAAGTGCAGTAAGAACCCAAGCCGCCGTCCTCTAGGAGGCACGGTGACTTCAGTCAGGAGGTCCTGGATGGAAGGCGAAGACGAGGGCTCCTCTGAGGGCAGCTCCGACTAGGGCACCGCGTAAGACCTCCGCGCCACGTGGGACGTGCCAGAACGGTGTTCGCGAACGTGTGCGAGTGCCGAGGAAACTAAGCTGCTCCAAAGGAGAGGGCAGTGCGTTTCCCTACGCTCGGCCTGCACACACGGGGCTCTGAAGGGCTACGGGCCTGGATGTTGCTTAGCAGACCCAGGTGCACCTGGGGGTACTCAGTGTTCCTGCTGGGAGCAGGGTGCCCCGGCTAGCCTCCCAGGTGTCCAGAAAGCTGTGCTGCCATTAAAGGCATGCAGAGCAGAGGCCACCGCCTCCTGGAAGCTGCAGCACGCCTCCGCTTCTGCACGGCGAATCAGGGCCTTACTTCCAGGCATGGGTTCATGCTGGGTGTGCTGGTAGCGACACAGCATGGTAAGATGCTGACTTTCTCCTCGAGCAGAGTGACTTCAGTTACGAGGGCGGGCCTCGCAGTGTTCCAAGCACAGTGTTCTCTCATGGCAGCTCACACAAGGGCCATGACTGAGTCTTCCTGGGTACTTCGCACTCACCAGCCATATTGTCCCGAGGGCGTTCGAGGGCTCTGGAGATGTAGCGCTCCTCAAGGAACGTGCAGTGTGTTGCTGCCCAGCACTCGGCAGGCACAGAGGTCCTCCGGGGGATCAACCAATGGACCTCGACGTTGCTCCGCCGGCCCACAGGTGTCTGGAGGCACTCAGTGACCTCGGAGGGAAAACGATGCACACCCGTGGGGCCTAGGAGTCCCCGGACGCGTACTTCCTTTAAAATAAAGCACATAAGCGACTGAGAAGTTGTGGAAACAGCTGCATGCCTCCCTTTCTGCACGGCTACTCAGGGCCTAACCTGGAGGCGAGTTCTCACTTCGAGGTTCCCTTTCGCTCTAGAGCCTGTCATGCGGACCGAGCTGCGGCCACGGAAGCCCCTGGTTTAGAGAGAGCAAACTCATAATTTTACCCGAAGCATTCTTCCAGGGCTCACTGGCCTGTCGGGAGCCGGGAATGTCAGGTAGCTTCAAGGCAGTCATGAATGCCGCCCTCAAAATGGGGAAGCAGGGCTTGTTCCAGCAGGGCCCCGTTATCATGGGCACACAGAGCGTACATCCCTGTGGCTTCTAACGAGTCCCAAGAGACACCGGTTACCCTGCGTTTCCTTCCCTGAATCAACTTATCGAAGTAGAGAGTACCCCATCCGGCGAACTGTCTCAACCGAGGAACGCCGTAGCTGCTCCTCTGGGCCTGGGGAAGCCTGCAGTGCCGCAGAAGGAACAGGACTTAAAGTGCAGTAAGAACCCAAGCCGCCGTCCTCTAGGAGGCACGGTGACTTCAGTCAGGAGGTCCTGGATGGAACGCGAAGACAAGGGCTCCTCTGACGGCAGCTCCGACTAGGGCACCGCGTAAGACCTCCGCGCCACGTGGGACGTGCCAGAACGGCGTTCGCGAACGTGTGCGAGTGCCGAGGAAACTAAGCTGCTCCGAAGGAGAGGGCAGTGCATTTCCCTACGCTCGGCCACACACAGGGGGCTCTGAAGGGGTACGGGCCTGGATGTTGCTTAGCAGACCCAGGTGCACCTGTGGGTACTCAGTGTTCCAGCTGGGAGCAGGGGGCCCCGGCTAGCCTCCCAGGTGTCCAGAAAGCTGTGCTGCCGTTAAAGGCATGCAGAGCAGAGGCCACCACCTCCTGGAAGCTGCAGCACGCCTCCGCTTCTGCACAGCGAATCAGGGCCTTACTTCCAGGCATGGGTTCATGCTGGGTGTGCCGGTAGCGACACAGCGTGCTAAGATGCTGACTTTCTCCTCGAGCAGAGTGACTTCAGGTACGAGGGCAGGCCTCGCAGTGTTCCAAGCACAGTGTTCTCTCATGGCAGCTCACACAAGGGCCATGACAGAGTCTTCCTGGGTACTTCGCACTCACCAGCCATGTTGTCCGGAGGGCGTTCGAGGGCTCTGGAGATGTAGCGCTCCTCAAGGAACGCGCAGTGTGTTGCTGCCCAGCACTCGGCAGGCACAGAGGTCCTCCGGGGGATCAACCAATGGACCTCGACGTTGCTCCGCCGGCCCACAGGTGTCTGGAGGCACTCAGTGACCTCGGAGGGAAAACGAGGCACACCCGTGGGGCCTAGGAGTCCCCGGACGCGTACTTCCTTTAAAATAAAGCACATAAGCGACTGAGAACTCATGGAAACAGCTGCATGCCTCCCTTTCTGCACGGCTACTCAGTGCCTAACCTGGAGGCGAGTTCTCACGTCAAGGTTCCCTTTCGCTCTAGAGCCTGTCAGGCGGACCACCACCGCGGCCATGGAAGCACCTGGTTCAGACAGAGCAAACTCACAATTTTCCCCGCAGCCTTCATACAGGGTTTCCAGGCCTGTCAGGAGCAGGGAATGTCAAGTAGCTGCAAGGCAGCGTGAATGTGGCCTTCAAAGTGGGAAAGCAAGTCTATTTCCAGCAGGCCCCCATTTCCATGGGCACCCTCAGCATAAACCCCTGCGGTACCTAACAAGTCCAAAGAGACACAGGTTACCCTGTGTTTCCTACCCTGAATCAAATTCTCGAACTAGGGTGTTCTGCATCAAGCGAACTGCCTCAACCAAGGAACGGCGTAGCTGCTCCTCTGGGCCTGTGGCTATTCAAAAGCCTGCAGCGCCACAGGAAGAAGAGGACTTAAATTGCAGTAAGAACGCAAGCCAACTTTCTCGAGGAGGCACGGTGACTTCAGGCAGGAGGTCCCAGACGGAATGCGACGCCGAGGGTTTCTCTGAGTGCAGCTCGGACTAGGGCATTGCGTAAGACTTCGACGCCATGTGGGATGTGCTAGAACAGTGCTCCTGAGCGTGTGCGAGTGCTGGGGAAATTAGGCTGCTCCAAAAGAGAGTGCGGTGCGTTTCCCTACGCTCGGCATACACAGAGGGGCTCTAAAGGGCTCCGGGCCTGGATATTGCTTAGCAGACCCAGGTGGGCCTGGGGGGTACTCAGTGTCCCTGCCGGGAACAGGGTGCCCACGCGAGCCTCCTAGGTGTCCGGCAAACTGTGCTGCAGTTAAAGATATGCAGAGCAGAGGCCACAGCCTCATGGAAACTGCTGCATGCCTCCACTTCTGTGCGGCCAATCAGGACCTTACCTCCAGTCACGTGTTCATGCTGGGTGCCCCTTTAGCGACACAGCATGGTAAGATGCTGACTTTCTCCTCGAGCAGAGTGACTTTAGGTACGAGGTTCTCGAAGTATTCAATGCAGAGTGTTTTCTCATGGCAGCTCACACAAGGGCCATGACAAAGACTTCCTGGGCACTTCGGACTCACCAGAAATGAGGTCCTGCGGCTGTTCGAGGACTCTGGAAATGTAGTTCTCCTCAAGGAACGTGCAGTGTGTTGCCCGTCACTCGGCACACTCAGAGGGCCTCCACCGGACAGACCAACCGGCCTCGATGTTGCTAAGCCGGCCCACAGGGTTCTGGAGGTACTCAGTGACTTTGGAGGGACAATGATGCACTCCCGAGAGGCCTAGGAGTCTTCAAAGGGGTACTTCCTTGAAAATAAAGCAGAACAGCGACTAAGAACTCATGGAAACAGCTGTATGCCTCCCTTTCTGCCCGGCTACTCGGGACCTAAAATGGAGGCAAGTTCCCACGTTGAGTATCCTTTTAGCTCTAGAGCTTGTCAGGTAGACCACCGCCGCGGCCACGGAGGCACCTGGTTTAGACAGAGCAAACTCATTTTTTTCCAAGAAGCATTCCTACAGGGTTTAACAGGCCTGTCAACAGCAGGGAATGTCATGCAGCTTCAAGGCAGCATGAATGCAGCCTTCAAAATGGGAAAGCAAGGGTAGTTCCAGCAGGCCCCCGTTTCCATGGGCACCCTCAGCATACACCCGTGTGGTTTCTAACAAGTCCAAAGAGACACAGGTTACCCTGTGTTTCCTTTCCTGAATCAACTTCTCGAAGTAGGATGTTCTGCATCAAGCGAACTGCCTCAACCAAGGAACACCGTAGCTGCTCCTCTGGGCCTGTAGCTATTCAAATGCCTGCAGTGCCACAGGAAGAAGAGGACTTCAATTGCAGTAGGAACACAAGCCGACTTTCTCTAGGAGGCATGGTGACTTCAGGCAGGATGTCCCAGATGGAATGCGAAGCCGAGGGTTTCTCTGAGTGCAGCTCGGACTAGGGCAATGCGTAAGACTTCGACGCCATGTGGGATGTGCTAGAACAGTGTTCCTGAGCGTGTGCAAGTGCTGGTGAAATTAAGCTGCTCCAAAAAGGAGTGTGGTGCGTTTCCCTATGCTCGGCATACACAGAGGAGCTCTAAAGGGCTACGGGCCTGGATGTTGCTTAGCAGACCCAGGGGGGCCTGGGGGTACTCAGTGTTCCCGTCGGGAACAGGGTGCCCACGCTAGCTTCCAAGGTGTCCAGAAAACGGTGCTGCAGTTAAAGATATGCAAAGCAGAGGCCACCGCCTCATGGAAACTGCAGCACACCGCTGCTTCTGCGTGGCCAATCGGGGCCTAACTTCCAGGCATGTGCTCATGCCAGGTGTGCCGGTAGCGACACAGCATGCTAAGAGGCTGAGTTTATCCTCGGATAGAGTGACTACAGGTACGAGGTCCTCCAAGTATTCAAAGCACAGTGTTTTCTCATGGCAGCTCACACAAGGGCCATGACGAAGTCTTCCTGGGCACTTGGGACTCACCAGCAATGTTGTCCTGAGGCCATTCGAGGACTCTGGAAATGTAGGTCTCCTCAAGGAAGGTACAGGGTGTTGCCCATCACTGGAAACGCACAGAGGGCCTCCGAGGGATCAACCGATGGGCGTTGAAGTTGCTCAGCCGGCCCACAGGTGTCTGGAGGTAGTCAGTGAAATTGGAGGGAAAATGATGCATACCCGAGAGGCCTAGGAGTACTCAAAAGTCTACTTCCTGTAAATTAAAGCACATAAGCCACTAAGAACTCATGGAAACAGCTACCTGCCTCCCTTTCTGCACGGCTACTCAGGGCCTAACCTGGAGGCAAGTTCTCACGTTGGGATTCCCTTTAGCTCTAGAGCTTGTCAGGCGGACCACCACCACGGCCATGGAAGCACCTGGTTCAGACAGAGCAAACTCATAATTTTCCCCGCAGCCTTCTTACAGGGTTTCCAGGCCTGTCAGGAGCAGGGAATGTCAAGTAGCTGCAAGGCAGCGTGAATGCGGCCTTCAAAGTGGGAAAGCAAGTCTATTTCCAGCAGGCCCCCGTTTCCATGGGCACCCTCAGCATACACCCCTGCGGTATCTAACAAGTCCAAAGAGACACAGGTTACCCTGTGTTTCCTACCCTGAATCAACTTCTCGAAGTAGGGAGTTCTGCATCAAGCGAACTGCCTCAACCAAGGAACGGCGTAGCTGCTCCTCTGGGCCTGTGGCTATTCAAAAGCCTGCAGCGCCACTGGAAGAAGAGGACTTAAATTGCAGTAAGAACGCAAGCCAACTTTCTCGAGGAGGCACGGTGACTTCAGGCAGGAGGTCCCAGACGGAATGCGACGCCGAGGGTTTCTCTGAGTGCAGCTCGGACTAGGGCATTGCGTAAGACTTCGACGCCATGTGGGATGTGCTAGAACAGTGTTCCTGAGCGTGTGCGAGTGCTGGGGAAATTAGGCTGCTCCAAAAGAGAGTGCGGTGCGTTTCCCTACGCTCGGCATACACAGAGGGGCTCTAAAGGGCTCCGGGCCTGGATATTGCTTAGCAGACCCAGGTGGGCCTGGGGGTACTCAGTGTCCCTGCCGGAAACAGGGTGCCCACGTGAGCCTCCTAGGTGTCCGGCAAACTGTGCTGCAGTTAAAGATAACCAGAGCAGGGGCCACCGCCTCATGGAAACTGCAGCACGCCTCCGCTTCTGCGCGGCCAATCAGAGCCTTACTTCCAGGCATGTGTTCATGCTGGGAGTGCCGGTAGCAACACAGCATGCTAAGAGGCTGAGTCTCTCCACGGGTAGAGTGACTACAGGTCCGAGGTCCTCAAAGTATTCAAAGCACAGTGTTTTCCCCGAAGCATTCTTCCAGGGCTCACTGGCCTGTCGGGAGCTGGGAAGGTCAGGTAGCTTCAAGGCAGGCATGAATGCCGCCCTCAAAATGGGAAAGCAGGGCTAGTTCCAGCAGGCCCCCGTTTTCATGGGCACACTCAGCGTACATCCCTGTGGCTTCTAACGAGTCCCAAGAGACACCGGTTACCCTGCGTTTCCTTCCCTGAATCAACGTATCGAAGTAGGGAGTCCCGCATCCGGCGAACTGTCTCAACCGAGGAACGCCGTAGCTGCTCCTCTGGGCCTGGGGCTGCCTGCAGTGCCGCAGAAGGAACAGGACTTAAAGTGCAGTAAGAACCCAAGCCGCCGTCCTCTAGGAGGCACGGTGACTTCAGTCAGGAGGTCCTGGATGGAAGGCGAAGACGAGGGCTCCTCTGAGGGCAGCTCCGACTAGGGCACCGCGTAAGACCTCCGCGCCACGTGGGACGTGCCAGAACGGTGTTCGCGAACGTGTGCGAGTGCGGAGGAAACTAAGCTGCTCCAAAGGAGAGGGCAGTGCGTTTCCCTACGCTCGGCCTGCACACACGGGGCTCTGAAGGGCTACGGGCCTGGATGTTGCTTAGCAGACCCAGGTGCACCTGGGGGTACTCAGTGTTCCTGCTGGGAGCAGGGTGCCCCGGCTAGCCTCCCAGGTGTCCAGAAAGCTGTGCTGCCGTTAAAGGCATGCAGAGCAGAGGCCACCGCCTCCTGGAAGCTGCAGCACGCCTCCGCTTCTGCACGGCGAATCAGGGCCTTACTTCCAGGCATGGGTTCATGCTGGGTGTGCTGGTAGCGACACAGCATGGTAAGATGCTGACTTTCTCCTCGAGCAGAGTGACTTCAGTTACGAGGGCGGGCCTCGCAGTGTTCCAAGCACAGTGTTCTCTCATGGCAGCTCACACAAGGGCCATGACTGAGTCTTCCTGGGTACTTCGCACTCACCAGCCATATTGTCCCGAGGGCGTTCGAGGGCTCTGGAGATGTAGCGCTCCTCAAGGAACGTGCAGTGTGTTGCTGCCCAGCACTCGGCAGGCACAGAGGTCCTCCGGGGGATCAACCAATGGACCTCGACGATGCTCCGCCGGCCCACAGGTGTCTGGAGGCACTCAGTGACCTCGGAGGGAAAACGATGCACACCCGTGGGGCCTAGGAGTCCCCGGACGCGTACTTCCTTTAACATAAAGGACATAAGTGACTGAGAACTCGTGGAAACAGCTGCATGCCTCCCTTTCTGCTCGGCTACTCAGGGCCTAACCTGGAGGCGAGTTCTCACTTCGAGGTTCCCTTTCGCTCTAGAGCCTGTCATGCGGACCGAGCTGCGGCCACGGAAGCCCCTGGTTTAGAGAGAGCAAACTCATAATTTTACCCGAAGCATTCTTCCAGGGCTCACTGGCCTGTCGGGAGCCAGGAATGTCAGGTAGCTTCAAGGCAGGCATGAATGCCGCCCTCAAAATGGGGAAGCAGGGCTAGTTCCAGCAGGCCCCCATTTTCATGGGCACACTCAGCGTACATCCCTGTGGCTTATAAGGACTCCCAAGAGACACCGGTTACCCTGCGTTTCCCTCCCTGAATCAACTTATCGAAGTAGGGAGTCCCGCATCCGGTGAACTGTCTCAACCGAGGAACGCCGTAGTTGCTCCCCTGGGCCTGGGGCTGCCTGCAGTGCCGCAGAAGGAACAGGACTTAAAGTGCAGTAAGAACCCAAGCCGCCGTCCTCTAGGAGGCACGGTGACTTCAGTGAGGAGGTCCTGGATGGAACGCGAAGACAAGGGCTCCTCTGACGGCAGCTCCGACTAGGGCACCGCGTAAGACTTCCGCGCCACGTGGGACGTGCCAGAACGGCGTTCGCGAACGTGTGCGAGTGCCGAGGAAACTAAGCTGCTCCGAAGGAGAGGGCAGTGCATTTCCCTACGCTCGGCCACACACAGGGGGCTCTGAAGGGCTACGGGCCTGGATGTTGCTTAGCAGACCCAGGTGCACCTGTGGGTACTCAGTGTTCCTGCTGGGAGCAGGGGGCCCCGGCTAGCCTCCCAGGTGTCCAGAAAGTTGTGCTGCCGTTAAAGGCATGCAGAGCAGAGGCCACCGCCTCCTGGAAGCTGCAGCACGCCTCCGCTTCTGCACGGCGAATCAGGGCCTTCCTTCCAGACATGGGTTCATGCTGGGTGTGCCGGTAGCGACACAGCGTGCTAAGATGCTGACTTTCTCCTCGAGCAGAGTGACTTCAGGTACGAGGGCGGGCCTCGCAGTGTTCCAAGCACAGTGTTCTCTCATGGCAGCTCACACAAGGGCCATGACAGAGTCTTCCTGGGTACTTCGCACTCACCAGCCATGTTGTCCCGAGGGCGTTCGAGGGCTCTGGAGAAGTAGTG
This sequence comes from Grampus griseus, assembly GCF_964374135.1. Lineage (NCBI taxonomy): Eukaryota > Metazoa > Chordata > Mammalia > Artiodactyla > Delphinidae > Grampus > Grampus griseus. Next base: position 134,498 of record NC_139010.1, read on the forward strand.
CTCCTCAAGGAACGCGCAGTGTGTTGCTGCCCAGCACTCGGCAAGCACAGAGGTCCTCCGGGGGATCAACCAATGGACCTCGATGTTGCTCCGCCGGCCCACAGGTGTCTGGAGGCACTCAGTGACCTCGGAGGGAAAACGATGCACACCCGTGGGGCCTAGGAGTCCCCGGACGCGTACTTCCTTTAAAATAAAGCACATAAGCGACTGAGAACTCATGGAATCAGCTGCATGCCTCCCTTTCTGCACGGCTACTCAGGGCCTAACCTGGAGGCGAGTTCTCACGTCGAGGTTCCCTTTCGCTCTAGAGCCTGTCAGGCGGACCACCACCGCGGCCATGGAAGCACCTGGTTCAGACAGAGCAAACTCACAATTTTCCCCGCAGCCTTCTTACAGGGTTTCCAGGCCTGTCAGGAGCAGGGAATGTCAAGTAGCTGCAAGGCAGCGTGAATGCGGCCTTCAAAGTGGGAAAGCAAGTCTATTTCCAGCAGGCCCCCATTTCCATGGGCACCCTCAGCATAAACCCCTGCGGTACCTAACTAGTCCAAAGAGACACAGGTTACCCTGTGTTTCCTACCCTGAATCAACTTCTCGAAGTAGGGAGTTCTGCATCAAGCGAACTGCCTCAACCAAGGAACGGCGTAGCTGCTCCTCTGGGCCTGTGGCTATTCAAAAGCCTGCAGCGCCACTGGAAGAAGAGGACTTAAATTGCAGTAAGAACGCAAGCCAACTTTCTCGAGGAGGCACGGTGACTTCAGGCAGGAGGTCCCAGACGGAATGCGACGCCGAGGGTTTCTCTGAGTGCAGCTCGGACTAGGGCATTGCGTAAGACTTCGACGCCATGTGGGATGTGCTAGAACAGTGTTCCTGAGCGTGTGCGAGTGCTGGGGAAATTAGGCTGCTCCAAAAGAGAGTGCGGTGCGTTTCCCTACGCTCGGCATACACAGAGGGGCTCTAAAGGGCTCCGGGCCTGGATATTGCTTAGCAGACCCAGGTGGGCCTGGGGGTACTCAGTGTCCCTGCCGGAAACAGGGTGCCCACGTGAGCCTCCTAGGTGTCCGGCAAACTGTGCTGCAGTTAAAGATAACCAGAGCAGGGGCCACCGCCTCATGGAAACTGCAGCACGCCTCCGCTTCTGCGCGGCCAATCAGAGCCTTACTTCCAGGCATGTGTTCATGCTGGGAGTGCCGGTAGCAACACAGCATGCTAAGAGGCTGAGTTTCTCCACGGGTAGAGTGACTACAGGTCCGAGGTCCTCAAAGTATTCAAAGCACAGTGTTTTCCCCGAAGCATTCTTCCAGGGCTCACTGGCCTGTCGGGAGCTGGGAAGGTCAGGTAGCTTCAAGGCAGGCATGAATGCCGCCCTCAAAATGGGAAAGCAGGGCTAGTTCCAGCAGGCCCCCGTTTTCATGGGCACACTCAGCGTACATCCCTGTGGCTTCTAACGAGTCCCAAGAGACACCGGTTACCCTGCGTTTCCTTCCCTGAATCAACGTATCGAAGTAGGGAGTCCCGCATCCGGCGAACTGTCTCAACCGAGGAACGCCGTAGCTGCTCCTCTGGGCCTGGGGCTGCCTGCAGTGCCGCAGAAGGAACAGGACTTAAAGTGCAGTAAGAACCCAAGCCGCCGTCCTCTAGGAGGCACGGTGACTTCAGTCAGGAGGTCCTGGATGGAAGGCGAAGACGAGGGCTCCTCTGAGGGCAGCTCCGACTAGGGCACCGCGTAAGACCTCCGCGCCACGTGGGACGTGCCAGAACGGTGTTCGCGAACGTGTGCGAGTGCGGAGGAAACTAAGCTGCTCCAAAGGAGAGGGCAGTGCGTTTCCCTACGCTCGGCCTGCACACACGGGGCTCTGAAGGGCTACGGGCCTGGATGTTGCTTAGCAGACCCAGGTGCACCTGGGGGTACTCAGTGTTCCTGCTGGGAGCAGGGTGCCCCGGCTAGCCTCCCAGGTGTCCAGAAAGCTGTGCTGCCGTTAAAGGCATGCAGAGCAGAGGCCACCGCCTCCTGGAAGCTGCAGCACGCCTCCGCTTCTGCATGGCGAATCAGGGCCTTACTTCCAGGCATGGGTTCATGCTGGGTGTGCTGGTAGCGACACAGCATGGTAAGATGCTGACTTTCTCCTCGAGCAGAGTGACTTCAGTTACGAGGGCGGGCCTCGCAGTGTTCCAAGCACAGTGTTCTCTCATGGCAGCTCACACAAGGGCCATGACTGAGTCTTCCTGGGTACTTCGCACTCACCAGCCATATTGTCCCGAGGGCGTTCGAGGGCTCTGGAGATGTAGCGCTCCTCAAGGAACGTGCAGTGTGTTGCTGCCCAGCACTCGGCAGGCACAGAGGTCCTCCGGGGGATCAACCAATGGACCTCGACGTTGCTCCGCCGGCCCACAGGTGTCTGGAGGCACTCAGTGACCTCGGAGGGAAAACGATGCACACCCGTGGGGCCTAGGAGTCCCCGGACGCGTACTTCCTTTAACATAAAGGACATAAGCGACTGAGAACTCGTGGAAACAGCTGCATGCCTCCCTTTCTGCTCGGCTACTCAGGGCCTAACCTGGAGGCGAGTTCTCACTTCGAGGTTCCCTTTCGCTCTAGAGCCTGTCATGCGGACCGAGCTGCGGCCACGGAAGCCCCTGGTTTAGAGAGAGCAAACTCATAATTTTACCCGAAGCATTCTTCCAGGGCTCACTGGCCTGTCGGGAGCCGGGAATGTCAGGTAGCTTCAAGGCAGGCATGAATGCCGCCCTCAAAATGGGGAAGCAGGGCTAGTTCCAGCAGGCCCCCATTTTCATGGGCACACTCAGCGTACATCCCTGTGGCTTATAAGGACTCCCAAGAGACACCGGTTACCCTGCGTTTCCCTCCCTGAATCAACTTATCGAAGTAGGGAGTCCCGCATCCGGTGAACTGTCTCAACCGAGGAACGCCGTAGCTGCTCCCCTGGGCCTGGGGCTGCCTGCAGTGCCGCAGAAGGAACAGGACTTAAAGTGCAGTAAGAACCCAAGCCGCCGTCCTCTAGGAGGCACGGTGACTTCAGTGAGGAGGTCCTGGATGGAACGCGAAGACAAGGGCTCCTCTGACGGCAGCTCCGACTAGGGCACCGCGTAAGACTTCCGCGCCACGTGGGACGTGCCAGAACGGCGTTCGCGAACGTGTGCGAGTGCCGAGGAAACTAAGCTGCTCCGAAGGAGAGGGCAGTGCATTTCCCTACGCTCGGCCACACACAGGGGGCTCTGAAGGGCTACGGGCCTGGATGTTGCTTAGCAGACCCAGGTGCACCTGTGGGTACTCAGTGTTCCTGCTGGGAGCAGGGGGCCCCGGCTAGCCTCCCAGGTGTCCAGAAAGTTGTGCTGCCGTTAAAGGCATGCAGAGCAGAGGCCACCGCCTCCTGGAAGCTGCAGCACGCCTCCGCTTCTGCACGGCGAATCAGGGCCTTACTTCCAGGCATGGGTTCATGCTGGGTGTGCCGGTAGCGACACAGCGTGCTAAGATGCTGACTTTCTCCTCGAGCAGAGTGACTTCAGGTACGAGGGCGGGCCTCGCAGTGTTCCAAGCACAGTGTTCTCTCATGGCAGCTCACACAAGGGCCATGACAGAGTCTTCCTGGGTACTTCGCACTCACCAGCCATGTTGTCCCGAGGGCGTTCGAGGGCTCTGGAGAAGTAGTGCTCCTCAAGGAACGTGCAGTGTGTTGCTGCCCAGCACTCGGCAGGCACAGAGGTCCTCCGGGGGATCAACCAATGGACCTCGATGTTGCTCCGCCGGCCCACAGGTGTCTGGAGGCACTCAGTGACCTCGGAGGGAAAACGATGCACACCCGTGGGGCCTAGGAGTCCCCGGACGCGTACTTCCTTTAAAATAAAGCACATAAGCGACTGAGAACTCATGGAATCAGCTGCATGCCTCCCTTTCTGCACGGCTACTCAGGGCCTAACCTGGAGGCGAGTTCTCACGTCGAGGTTCCCTTTCGCTCTAGAGCCTGTCAGGCGGACCACCACCACGGCCATGGAAGCACCTGGTTCAGACAGAGCAAACTCACAATTTTCCCCGCAGCCTTCTTACAGGGTTTCCAGGCCTGTCAGGAGCAGCGAATGTCAAGTAGCTGCAAGGCAGCGTGAATGCGGCCTTCAAAGTGGGAAAGCAAGTCTATTTCCAGCAGGCCCCCATTTCCATGGGCACCCTCAGCATAAACCCCTGCGGTACCTAACTAGTCCAAAGAGACACAGGTTACCCTGTGTTTCCTACCCTGAATGAAATTCTCGAAGTAGGGTGTTCTGCATCAAGCGAACTGCCTCAACCAAGGAACGGCGTAGCTGCTCCTCTGGGCCTGTGGCTATTCAAAAGCCTGCAGCGCCACTGGAAGAAGAGGACTTAAATTGCAGTAAGAACGCAAGCCAACTTTCTCGAGGAGGCACGGTGACTTCAGGCAGGAGGTCCCAGACGGAATGCGACGCCGAGGGTTTCTCTGAGTGCAGCTCGGACTAGGGCATTGCGTAAGACTTCGACGCCATGTGGGATGTGCTAGAACAGTGCTCCTGAGCGTGTGCGAGTGCTGGGGAAATTAGGCTGCTCCAAAAGAGAGTGCGGTGCGTTTCCCTACGCTCGGCATACACAGAGGGGCTCTAAAGGGCTCCGGGCCTGGATATTGCTTAGCAGACCCAGGTGGGCCTGGGGGGTACTCAGTGTCCCTGCCGGGAACAGGGTGCCCACGCGAGCCTCCTAGGTGTCCGGCAAACTGTGCTGCAGTTAAAGATATGCAGAGCAGAGGCCACAGCCTCATGGAAACTGCTGCATGCCTCCACTTCTGTGCGGCCAATCAGGACCTTACCTCCAGTCACGTGTTCATGCTGGGTGCCCCTTTAGCGACACAGCATGGTAAGATGCTGACTTTCTCCTCGAGCAGAGTGACTTTAGGTACGAGATTCTCGAAGTATTCAATGCAGAGTGTTTTCTCATGGCAGCTCACACAAGGGCCATGACAAAGACTTCCTGGGCACTTCGGACTCACCAGAAATGAGGTCCTGCGGCTGTTCGAGGACTCTGGAAATGTAGTTCTCCTCAAGGAACGTGCAGTGTGTTGCCCGTCACTCGGCACACTCAGAGGGCCTCCACCGGACAGACCAACCGGCCTCGATGTTGCTAAGCCGGCCCACAGGGTTCTGGAGGTACTCAGTGACTTTGGAGGGACAATGATGCACTCCCGAGAGGCCTAGGAGTCTTCAAAGGGGTACTTCCTTGAAAATAAAGCAGAACAGCGACTAAGAACTCATGGAAACAGCTGTATGCCTCCCTTTCTGCCCGGCTACTCGGGACCTAAAATGGAGGCAAGTTCCCACGTTGAGTATCCTTTTAGCTCTAGAGCTTGTCAGGCAGACCACCGCCGCGGCCACGGAGGCACCTGGTTTAGACAGAGCAAACTCATTTTTTTCCAAGAAGCATTCCTACAGGGTTTAACAGGCCTGTCAACAGCAGGGAATGTCATGCAGCTTCAAGGCAGCATGAATGCAGCCTTCAAAATGGGAAAGCAAGGGTAGTTCCAGCAGGCCCCCGTTTCCATGGGCACCCTCAGCATACACCCGTGTGGTATCTAACAAGTCCAAAGAGACACAGGTTACCCTGTGTTTCCTTTCCTGAATCAACTTCTCGAAGTAGGGTGTTCTGCATCAAGCGAACTGCCTCAACCAAGGAACACCGTAGCTGCTCCTCTGGGCCTGTAGCTATTCAAAAGCCTGCAGTGCCACAGGAAGAAGAGGACTTCAATTGCAGTAGGAACACAAGCCGACTTTCTCTAGGAGGCATGGTGACTTCAGGCAGGATGTCCCAGATGGAATGCGAAGCCGAGGGTTTCTCTGAGTGCAGCTCGGACTAGGGCAATGCGTAAGACTTCGACGCCATGTGGGATGTGCTAGAACAGTGTTCCTGAGCGTGTGCAAGTGCTGGTGAAATTAAGCTGCTCCAAAAAGGAGTGTGGTGCGTTTCCCTATGCTCGGCATACACAGAGGAGCTCTAAAGGGCTACGGGCCTGGATGTTGCTTAGCAGACCCAGGGGGGCCTGGGGGTACTCAGTGTTCCCGTCGGGAACAGGGTGCCCACGCTAGCTTCCAAGGTGTCCAGAAAACGGTGCTGCAGTTAAAGATATGCAAAGCAGAGGCCACCGCCTCATGGAAACTGCAGCACACCGCTGCTTCTGCGTGGCCAATCGGGGCCTAACTTCCAGGCATGTGCTCATGCCAGGTGTGCCGGTAGCGACACAGCATGCTAAGAGGCTGAGTTTATCCTCGGATAGAGTGATTACAGGTACGAGGTCCTCCAAGTATTCAAAGCACAGTGTTTTCTCATGGCAGCTCACACAAGGGCCATGACGAAGTCTTCCTGGGCACTTGGGACTCACCAGCAATGTTGTCCTGAGGCCATTCGAGGACTCTGGAAATGTAGGTCTCCTCAAGGAAGGTACAGGGTGTTGCCCATCACTGGAAACGCACAGAGGGCCTCCGAGGGATCAACCGATGGGCGTTGAAGTTGCTCAGCCGGCCCACAGGTGTCTGGAGGTAGTCAGTGAAATTGGAGGGAAAATGATGCATACCCGAGAGGCCTAGGAGTACTCAAAAGTCTACTTCCTGTAAATTAAAGCACATAAGCCACTAAGAACTCATGGAAACAGCTACCTGCCTCCCTTTCTGCACGGCTACTCAGGGCCTAACCTGGAGGCAAGTTCTCACGTTGGGATTCCCTTTAGCTCTAGAGCTTGTCAGGTGGACCACCACCACGACCATGGAAGCACCTGGTTCAGACAGAGCAAACTCATAATTTTCCCCGCAGCCTTCTTACAGGGTTTCCAAGCCTGTCAGGAGCAGGGAATGTCAAGTAGCTGCAAGGCAGCGTGAATGCGGCCTTCAAAGTGGGAAAGCAAGTCTATTTCCAGCAGGCCCCCGTTTCCATGGGCACCCTCAGCATACACCCCTGTGGTATCTAACAAGTCCAAAGAGACACAGGTTACCCTGTGTTTCCTACCCTGAATCAACTTCTCGAAGTAGGGAGTTCTGCATCAAGCGAACTGCCTCAACCAAGGAACGGCGTAGCTGCTCCTCTGGGCCTGTGGCTATTCAAAAGCCTGCAGCGCCACTGGAAGAAGAGGACTTAAATTGCAGTAAGAACGCAAGCCAACTTTCTCGAGGAGGCACGGTGACTTCAGGCAGGAGGTCCCAGACGGAATGCGACGCCGAGGGTTTCTCTGAGTGCAGCTCGGACTAGGGCATTGCGTAAGACTTCGACGCCATGTGGGATGTGCTAGAACAGTGTTCCTGAGCGTGTGCGAGTGCTGGGGAAATTAGGCTGCTCCAAAAGAGAGTGCGGTGCGTTTCCCTACGCTCGGCATACACAGAGGGGCTCTAAAGGGCTCCGGGCCTGGATATTGCTTAGCAGACCCAGGTGGGCCTGGGGGTACTCAGTGTCCCTGCCAGAAACAGGGTGCCCACGTGAGCCTCCTAGGTGTCCGGCAAACTGTGCTGCAGTTAAAGATAACCAGAGCAGGGGCCACCGCCTCATGGAAACTGCAGCACGCCTCCGCTTCTGCGCGGCCAATCAGAGCCTTACTTCCAGGCATGTGTTCATGCTGGGAGTGCCGGTAGCAACACAGCATGCTAAGAGGCTGAGTTTCTCCACGGGTAGAGTGACTACAGGTCCGAGGTCCTCAAAGTATTCAAAGCACAGTGTTTTCCCCGAAGCATTCTTCCAGGGCTCACTGGCCTGTCGGGAGCTGGGAAGGTCAGGTAGCTTCAAGGCAGGCATGAATGCCGCCCTCAAAATGGGAAAGCAGGGCTAGTTCCAGCAGGCCCCCGTTTTCATGGGCACACTCAGCGTACATCCCTGTGGCTTCTAACGAGTCCCAAGAGACACCGGTTACCCTGCGTTTCCTTCCCTGAATCAACGTATCGAAGTAGGGAGTCCCGCATCCGGCGAACTGTCTCAACCGAGGAACGCCGTAGCTGCTCCTCTGGGCCTGGGGCTGCCTGCAGTGCCGCAGAAGGAACAGGACTTAAAGTGCAGTAAGAACCCAAGCCGCCGTCCTCTAGGAGGCACGGTGACTTCAGTCAGGAGGTCCTGGATGGAAGGCGAAGATGAGGGCTCCTCTGAGGGCAGCTCCGACTAGGGCACCGCGTAAGACCTCCGCGCCACGTGGGACGTGCCAGAACGGTGTTCGCGAACGTGTGCGAGTGCGGAGGAAACTAAGCTGCTCCAAAGGAGAGGGCAGTGCGTTTCCCTACGCTCGGCCTGCACACACGGGGCTCTGAAGGGCTACGGGCCTGGATGTTGCTTAGCAGACCCAGGTGCACCTGGGGGTACTCAGTGTTCCTGCTGGGAGCAGGGTGCCCCGGCTAGCCTCCCAGGTGTCCAGAAAGCTGTGCTGCCTTTAAAGGCATGCAGAGCAGAGGCCACCGCCTCCTGGAAGCTGCAGCACGCCTCCGCTTCTGCACGGCGAATCAGGGCCTTACTTCCAGGCATGGGTTCATGCTGGGTGTGCTGGTAGCGACACAGCATGGTAAGATGCTGACTTTCTCCTCGAGCAGAGTGACTTCAGTTACGAGGGCGGGCCTCGCAGTGTTCCAAGCACAGTGTTCTCTCATGGCAGCTCACACAAGGGCCATGACTGAGTCTTCCTGGGTACTTCGCACTCACCAGCCATATTGTCCCGAGGGCGTTCGAGGGCTCTGGAGATGTAGCGCTCCTCAAGGAACGTGCAGTGTGTTGCTGCCCAGCACTCGGCAGGCACAGAGGTCCTCCGGGGGATCAACCAATGGACCTCGACGATGCTCCGCCGGCCCACAGGTGTCTGGAGGCACTCAGTGACCTCGGAGGGAAAACGATGCACACCCGTGGGGCCTAGGAGTCCCCGGACGCGTACTTCCTTTAAAATAAAGCACATAAGCGACTGAGAAGTTGTGGAAACAGCTGCATGCCTCCCTTTCTGCTCGGCTACTCAGGGCCTAACCTGGAGGCGAGTTCTCACTTCGAGGTTCCCTTTCGCTCTAGAGCCTGTCATGCGGACCGAGCTGCGGCCACGGAAGCCCCTGGTTTAGAGAGAGCAAACTCATAATTTTACCCGAAGCATTCTTCCAGGGCTCACTGGCCTGTCGGGAGCCGGGAATGTCAGGTAGCTTCAAGGCAGGCATGAATGCCGCCCTCAAAATGGGGAAGCATGGCTAGTTCCAGCAGGCCCACATTTTCATGGGCACACTCAGCGTACATCCCTGTGGCTTATAAGGACTCCCAAGAGACACCGGTTACCCTGCGTTTCCCTCCCTGAATCAACTTATCGAAGTAGGGAGTCCCACATCCGGCGAACTGTCTCAACCGAGGAACGCCGTAGCTGCTCCCCTGGGCCTGGGGCTGCCTGCAGTGCCGCAGAAGGAACAGGACTTAAAGTGCAGTAAGAACCCAAGCCGCCGTCCTCTAGGAGGCACGGTGACTTCAGTCAGGAGGTCCTGGATGAAACGCGAAGACGAGGGCTCCTCTGAGGGCAGGTCCGATTAGGGCACCGCGTAAGACCTCCGCGCCACGTGGGACGTGCCAGAACGGTGTTCGCGAACGTGTGCGAGTGCCGAGGAAACTAAGCTGCTCCGAAGGAGAGGGCAGTGCGTTTCCCTACGCTCGGCCTGCACACAGGGGTCTCTGAAGGGCTACGGGCCTGGATGTTGCTTAGCAGACCCAGGTGCACCTGGGGGTACTCAGTGTTCCTGCTGGGAGCAGGGTGCCCCGGCTAGCCTCCCAGGTGTCCAGAAAGCTGTGCTGCCGTTAAAGGCATGCAGAGCAGAGGCCACCGCCTCCTGGAAGCTGCAGCACGCCTCCGCTTCTGCATGGCGAATCAGGGCCTTATTTCCAGGCATGGGTTCATGCTGGGTGTGCCGGTAGCGACACAGCGTGCTAAGATGCTGACTTTCTCCTCGAGCAGAGTGACTTCAGGTACGAGGGTGGGCCTCGCAGTGTTCCAAGCACAGTGTTCTCTCATGGCAGCTCACACAAGGGCCATGACTGAGTCTTCCTGGGTACTTCGCACTCACCAGCCATGTTGTCCCGAGGGCGTTCGAGGGCTCTGGATATGTACCGCTCCTCAAGGAACGCGCAGTGTGTTGCTGCCCAGCACTCGGCAGGCACAGAGGTCCTCCGGGGCATCAACCAATGGACCTCGACATTGCTCCGCCGGCCCACAGGTGTCTGGAGGCACTCAGTGACCTCGGAGGGAAAACGATGCACACCCGTGGGGCCTAGGAGTCCCCGGACGCGTACTTCCTTTAACATAAAGGACATAAGCGACTGAGAACTCGTGGAAACAGCTGCATGCCTCCCTTTCTGCACGGCTACTCAGGGCCTATCCTGGAGGCGAGTTCTCACTTCACGGTTCCCTTTCGCTCTAGAGCCTGTCATGCGGACCGCCGCCGCGGCCACGGAAGACCCTGGTTTAGAGAGAGCAAACTCATAATTTTCCCCGAAGCATTCTTCCAGGGCTCACTGGCCTGTCGGGAGCTGGGAATGTCAGGTAGCTTCAAGGCAGGCATGAATGCCACCCTCAAAATGGGAAAGCAGGGCTTGTTCCAGCAGGCCCCCGTTATCATGGGCACACTGAGCGTACATCCCTGTGGCTTCTAACGAGTCCCAAGAGACACCGGTTACCCTGCGTTTCCTTCCCTGAATCAACTTATCGAAGTAGGGAGTCCCGCATCCGGCGAACTGTCTCAACCGAGGAACGCCGTAGCTGCTCCTCTGGGCCTGGGGAAGCCTGCAGTGCCGCAGAAGGAACAGGACTTAAAGTGCAGTAAGAACCCAAGCCGCCGTCCTCTAGGAGGCACGGTGACTTCAGTCAGGAGGTCCTGGATGGAACGCGAAGACAAGGGCTCCTCTGACGGCAGCTCCGACTAGGGCACCGCGTAAGACTTCCGCGCCACGTGGGACGTGCCAGAACGGCGTTCGCGAACGTGTGCGAGTGCCGAGGAAACTAAGCTGCTCCGAAGGAGAGGGCAGTGCATTTCCCTACGCTCGGCCACACACAGGGGGCTCTGAAGGGCTACGGGCCTGGATGTTGCTTAGCAGACCCAGGTGCACCTGTGGGTACTCAGTGTTCCTGCTGGGAGCAGGGGGCCCCGGCTAGCCTCCCAGGTGTCCAGAAAGTTGTGCTGCCGTTAAAGGCATGCAGAGCAGAGGCCACCGCCTCCTGGAAGCTGCAGCACGCCTCCGCTTCTGCACGGCGAATCAGGGCCTTACTTCCAGGCATGGGTTCATGCTGGGTGTGCCGGTAGCGACACAGCGTGCTAAGATGCTGACTTTCTCCTCGAGCAGAGTGACTTCAGGTACGAGGGCGGGCCTCGCAGTGTTCCAAGCACAGTGTTCTCTCATGGCAGCTCACACAATGGCCATGACAGAGTCTTCCTGGGTACTTCGCACTCACCAGCCATGTTGTCCCGAGGGCGTTCGAGGGCTCTGGAGATGTAGCGCTCCTCAAGGAACGCGCAGTGTGTTGCTGCCCAGCACTCGGCAGGCACAGAGGTCCTCCGGGGGATCAACCAATGGACCTCGACGTTGCTCCGCCGGCCCACAGGTGTCTGGAGGCACTCAGTGACCTCGGAGGGTAAACGAGGCACACCCGTGGGGCCTAGGAGTCCCCGGACGCGTACTTCCTTTAAAATAAAGCACATAAGCGACTGAGAACTCATGGAAACAGCTGCATGCCTCCCTTTCTGCACGGCTACTCAGTGCCTAAACTGGAGGCGAGTTCTCACGTCGAGGTTCCCTTTCGCTCTAGAGCCTGTCAGGCGGACCACCACCGCGGCCATGGAAGCACCTGGTTCAGACAGAGCAAACTCACAATTTTCCCCGCAACCTTCTTACAGGGTTTCCAGGCCTGTCAGGAGCAGGGAATGTCAAGTAGCTGCAAGGCAGCGTGAATGTGGCCTTCAAAGTGGGAAAGCAAGTCTATTTCCAGCAGGCCCCCGTTTCCATGGGCACCCTCAGCATAAACCCCTGCGGTACCTAACAAGTCCAAAGAGACACAGGTTACCCTGTTTTTCCTACCCTGAATCAAATTCTCGAAGTAGGGTGTTCTGCATCAAGCGAACTGCCTCAACCAAGGAACGGCGTAGCTGCTCCTCTGGGCCTGTGGCTATTCAAAAGCCTGCAGCGCCACAGGAAGAAGAGGACTTAAATTGCAGTAAGAACGCAAGCCAACTTTCTCGAGGAGGCACGGTGACTTCAGGCAGGAGGTCCCAGACGGAATGCGACGCCGAGGGTTTCTCTGAGTGCAGCTCGGACTAGGGCATTGCGTAAGACTTCGACGCCATGTGGGATGTGCTAGAACAGTGTTCCTGAGCGTGTGCGAGTGCTGGGGAAATTAGGCTGCTCCAAAAGAGAGTGCGGTGCGTTTCCCTACGCTCGGCATACACAGAGGGGCTCTAAAGGGCTCCGGGCCTGGATATTGCTTAGCAGACCCAGGTGGGCCTGGAGGGTACTCAGTGTCCCTGCCGGGAACAGGGTGCCCACGCGAGCCTCCTAGGTGTCCGGCAAACTGTGCTGCAGTTAAAGATATGCAGAGCAGAGGCCACAGCCTCATGGAAACTGCTGCATGCCTCCACTTCTGTGCGGCCAATCAGGACCTTACCTCCCGTCACGTGTTCATGCTGGGTGCCCCTTTAGCGACACAGCATGGTAAGATGCTGACTTTCTCCTCGAGCAGAGTGACTTTAGGTACGAGGTTCTCGAAGTATTCAATGCAGAGTGTTTTCTCATGGCAGCTCACACAAGGGCCATGACAAAGACTTCCTGGGCACTTCGGACTCACCAGAAATGAGGTCCTGCGGCTGTTCGAGGACTCTGGAAATGTAGTTCTCCTCAAGGAACGTGCAGTGTGTGGCCCGTCACTCGGCACACTCAGAGGGCCTCCACCGGACAGACCAACCGGCCTCGATGTTGCTAAGCCGGCCCACAGGGTTCTGGAGGTACTCAGTGACTTTGGAGGGACAATGATGCACTCCCGAGAGGCCTAGGAGTCTTCAAAGGGGTACTTCCTTGAAAATAAAGCAGAACAGCGACTAAGAACTCATGGAAACAGCTGTATGCCTCCCTTTCTGCCCGGCTACTCGGGACCTAAAATGGAGGCAAGTTCCCACGTTGAGTATCCTTTTAGCTCTAGAGCTTGTCAGGCAGACCACCGCCGCGGCCACGGAGGCACCTGGTTTAGACAGAGCAAACTCATTTTTTTCCAAGAAGCATTCCTACAGGGTTTAACAGGCCTGTCAACAGCAGGGAATGTCATGCAGCTTCAAGGCAGCATGAATGCAGCCTTCAAAATGGGAAAGCAAGGGTAGTTCCAGCAGGCCCCCGTTTCCATGGGCACCCTCAGCATACACCCGTGTGGTATCTAACAAGTCCAAAGAGACACAGGTTACCCTGTGTTTCCTTTCCTGAATCAACTTCTCGAAGTAGGGTGTTCTGCATCAAGCGAACTGCCTCAACCAAGGAACACCGTAGCTGCTCCTCTGGGCCTGTAGCTATTCAAAAGCCTGCAGTGCCACAGGAAGAAGAGGACTTCAATTGCAGTAGGAACACAAGCCGACTTTCTCTAGGAGGCATGGTGACTTCAGGCAGGATGTCCCAGATGGAATGCGAAGCCGAGGGTTTCTCTGAGTGCAGCTCGGACTAGGGCAATGCGTAAGACTTCGACGCCATGTGGGATGTGCTAGAACAGTGTTCCTGAGCGTGTGCAAGTGCTGGTGAAATTAAGCTGCTCCAAAAAGGAGTGTGGTGCGTTTCCCTATGCTCGGCATACACAGAGGAGCTCTAAAGGGCTACGGGCCTGGATGTTGCTTAGCAGACCCAGGGGGGCCTGGGGGTACTCAGTGTTCCCGTCGGGAACAGGGTGCCCACGCTAGCTTCCAAGGTGTCCAGAAAACGGTGCTGCAGTTAAAGATATGCAAAGCAGAGGCCACCGCCTCATGGAAACTGCAGCACACCGCTGCTTCTGCGTGGCCAATCGGGGCCTAACTTCCAGGCATGTGCTCATGCCAGGTGTGCCGGTAGCGACACAGCATGCTAAGAGGCTGAGTTTATCCTCGGATAGAGTGACTACAGGTACGAGGTCCTCCAAGTATTCAAAGCACAGTGTTTTCTCATGGCAGCTCACACAAGGGCCATGACGAAGTCTTCCTGGGCACTTGGGACTCACCAGCAATGTTGTCCTGAGGCCATTCGAGGACTCTGGAAATGTAGGTCTCCTCAAGGAAGGTACAGGGTGTTGCCCATCACTGGAAACGCACAGAGGGCCTCCGAGGGATCAACCGATGGGCGTTGAAGTTGCTCAGCCGGCCCACAGGTGTCTGGAGGTAGTCAGTGAAATTGGAGGGAAAATGATGCATACCCGAGAGGCCTAGGAGTACTCAAAAGTCTACTTCCTGTAAATTAAAGCACATAAGCCACTAAGAACTCATGGAAACAGCTACCTGCCTCCCTTTCTGCACGGCTACTCAGGGCCTAACCTGGAGGCAAGTTCTCACGTTGGGATTCCGTTTAGCTCTAGAGCTTGTCAGGTGGACCACCACCACGACCATGGAAGCACCTGGTTCAGACAGAGCAAACTCATAATTTTCCCCGCAGCCTTCTTACAGGGTTTCCAGGCCTGTCAGGAGCAGGGAATGTCAAGTAGCTGCAAGGCAGCGTGAATGCGGCCTTCAAAGTGGGAAAGCAAGTCTATTTCCAGCAGGCCCCCGTTTCCATGGGCACCCTCAGCATACACCCCTGTGGTATCTAACAAGTCCAAAGAGACACAGGTTACCCTGTGTTTCCTACCCTGAATCAACTTCTCGAAGTAGGGAGTTCTGCATCAAGCGAACTGCCTCAACCAAGGAACGGCGTAGCTGCTCCTCTGGGCCTGTGGCTATTCAAAAGCCTGCAGCGCCACTGGAAGAAGAGGACTTAAATTGCAGTAAGAACGCAAGCCAACTTTCTCGAGGAGGCACGGTGACTTCAGGCAGGAGGTCCCAGACGGAATGCGACGCCGAGGGTTTCTCTGAGTGCAGCTCGGACTAGGGCATTGCGTAAGACTTCGACGCCATGTGGGATGTGCTAGAACAGTGTTCCTGAGCGTGTGCGAGTGCTGGGGAAATTAGGCTGCTCCAAAAGAGAGTGCGGTGCGTTTCCCTACGCTCGGCATACACAGAGGGGCTCTAAAGGGCTCCGGGCCTGGATATTGCTTAGCAGACCCAGGTGGGCCTGGGGGTACTCAGTGTCCCTGCCAGAAACAGGGTGCCCACGTGAGCCTCCTAGGTGTCCGGCAAACTGTGCTGCAGTTAAAGATAACCAGAGCAGGGGCCACCGCCTCATGGAAACTGCAGCACGCCTCCGCTCCTGCGCGGCCAATCAGAGCCTTACTTCCAGGCATGTGTTCATGCTGGGAGTGCCGGTAGCAACACAGCATGCTAAGAGGCTGAGTTTCTCCACGGGTAGAGTGACTACAGGTCCGAGGTCCTCAAAGTATTCAAAGCACAGTGTTTTCCCCGAAGCATTCTTCCAGGGCTCACTGGCCTGTCGGGAGCTGGGAAGGTCAGGTAGCTTCAAGGCAGGCATGAATGCCGCCCTCAAAATGGGAAAGCAGGGCTAGTTCCAGCAGGCCCCCGTTTTCATGGGCACACTCAGCGTACATCCCTGTGGCTTCTAACGAGTCCCAAGAGACACCGGTTACCCTGCGTTTCTTTCCCTGAATCAACGTATCGAAGTAGGGAGTCCCGCATCCGGCGAACTGTCTCAACCGAGGAACGCCGTAGCTGCTCCTCTGGGCCTGGGGCTGCCTGCAGTGCCGCAGAAGGAACAGGACTTAAAGTGCAGTAAGAACCCAAGCCGCCGTCCTCTAGGAGGCACGGTGACTTCAGTCAGGAGGTCCTGGATGGAAGGCGAAGACGAGGGCTCCTCTGAGGGCAGCTCCGACTAGGGCACCGCGTAAGACCTCCGCGCCACGTGGGACGTGCCAGAACGGTGTTCGCGAACGTGTGCGAGTGCGGAGGAAACTAAGCTGCTCCAAAGGAGAGGGCAGTGCGTTTCCCTACGCTCGGCCTGCACACACGGGGCTCTGAAGGGCTACGGGCCTGGATGTTGCTTAGCAGACCCAGGTGCACCTGGGGGTACTCAGTGTTCCTGCTGGGAGCAGGGTGCCCCGGCTAGCCTCCCAGGTGTCCAGAAAGCTGTGCTGCCGTTAAAGGCATGCAGAGCAGAGGCCACCGCCTCCTGGAAGCTGCAGCACGCCTCCGCTTCTGCACGGCGAATCAGGGCCTTACTTCCAGGCATGGGTTCATGCTGGGTGTGCTGGTAGCGACACAGCATGGTAAGATGCTGACTTTCTCCTCGAGCAGAGTGACTTCAGTTACGAGGGCGGGCCTCGCAGTGTTCCAAGCACAGTGTTCTCTCATGGCAGCTCACACAAGGGCCATGACTGAGTCTTCCTGGGTACTTCGCACTCACCAGCCATATTGTCCCGAGGGCGTTCGAGGGCTCTGGAGATGTAGCGCTCCTCAAGGAACGTGCAGTGTGTTGCTGCCCAGCACTCGGCAGGCACAGAGGTCCTCCGGGGGATCAACCAATGGACCTCGACGTTGCTCCGCCGGCCCACAGGTGTCTGGAGGCACTCAGTGACCTCGGAGGGAAAACGATGCACACCCGTGGGGCCTAGGAGTCCCCGGACGCGTACTTCCTTTAAAATAAAGCACATAAGCGACTGAGAAGTTGTGGAAACAGCTGCATGCCTCCCTTTCTGCACGGCTACTCAGGGCCTAACCTGGAGGCGAGTTCTCACTTCGAGGTTCCCTTTCGCTCTAGAGCCTGTCATGCGGACCGAGCTGCGGCCACGGAAGCCCCTGGTTTAGAGAGAGCAAACTCATAATTTTACCCGAAGCATTCTTCCAGGGCTCACTGGCCTGTCGGGAGCCGGGAATGTCAGGTAGCTTCAAGGCAGGCATGAATGCCGCCCTCAAAATGGGGAAGCAGGGCTAGTTCCAGCAGGCCCCCATTTTCATGGGCACACTCAGCGTACATCCCTGTGGCTTATAAGGACTCCCAAGAGACACCGGTTACCCTGCGTTTCCCTCCCTGAATCAACTTATCGAAGTAGGGAGTCCCACATCCGGCGAACTGTCTCAACCGAGGAACGCCGTAGCTGCTCCCCTGGGCCTGGGGCTGCCTGCAGTGCCGCAGAAGGAACAGGACTTAAAGTGCAGTAAGAACCCAAGCCGCCGTCCTCTAGGAGGCACGGTGACTTCAGTCAGGAGGTCCTGGATGAAACGCGAAGACGAGGGCTCCTCTGAGGGCAGGTCCGATTAGGGCACCGCGTAAGATCTCCGCGCCACGTGGGACGTGCCAGAACGGTGTTCGCGAACGTGTGCGAGTGCCGAGGAAACTAAGCTGCTCCGAAGGAGAGGGCAGTGCGTTTCCCTACGCTCGGCCTGCACACAGGGGTCTCTGAAGGGCTACGGGCCTGGATGTTGCTTAGCAGACCCAGGTGCACCTGGGGGTACTCAGTGTTCCTGCTGGGAGCAGGGTGCCCCGGCTAGACTCCCAGGTGTCCAGAAAGCTGTGCTGCCATTAAAGGCATGCAGAGCAGAGGCCACCGCCTCCTGGAAGCTGCAGCACACCTCCGCTTCTGCATGGCGAATCAGGGCCTTATTTCCAGGCATGGGTTCATGCTGGGTGTGCCGGTAGCGACACAGCGTGCTAAGATGCTGACTTTCTCCTCGAGCAGAGTGACTTCAGGTACGAGGGTGGGCCTCGCAGTGTTCCAAGCACAGTGTTCTCTCATGGCAGCTCACACAAGGGCCATGACTGAGTCTTCCTGGGTACTTCGCACTCACCAGCCATGTTGTCCCGAGGGCGTTCGAGGGCTCTGGATATGTAGCGCTCCTCAAGGAACGCGCAGTGTGTTGCTGCCCAGCACTCGGCAGGCACAGAGGTCCTCCGGGGCATCAACCAATGGACCTCGACATTGCTCCGCCGGCCCACAGGTATCTGGAGGCACTCAGTGACCTCGGAGGGAAAACGATGCACACCCGTGGGGCCTAGGAGTCCCCGGACGCGTACTTCCTTTAACATAAAGGACATAAGCGACTGAGAACTCGTGGAAACAGCTGCATGCCTCCCTTTCTGCACGGCTACTCAGGGCCTATCCTGGAGGCGAGTTCTCACTTCACAGTTCCCTTTCGCTCTAGAGCCTGTCATGCGGACCGCCGCAGCGGCCACAGAAGACCCTGGTTTAGAGAGAGCAAACTCATAATTTTACCCGAAGCATTCTTCCAGGGCTCACTGGCCTGTCGGGAGCTGGGAATGTCAGGTAGCTTCAAGGCAGGCATGAATGCCACCCTCAAAATGGGAAAGCAGGGCTTGTTCCAGCAGGGCCCCGTTATCATGGGCACACAGAGCGTACATCCCTGTGGCTTCTAACGAGTCCCAAGAGACACCGGTTACCCTGCGTTTCCTTCCCTGAATCAACTTATCGAAGTAGGGAGTCCCGCATCCGGCGAACTGTCTCAACCGAGGAACGCCGTAGCTGCTCCTCTGGGCCTGGGGAAGCCTGCAGTGCCGCAGAAGGAACAGGACTTAAAGTGCAGTAAGAACCCAAGCCGCCGTCCTCTAGGAGGCACGGTGACTTCAGTCAGGAGGTCCTGGATGGAACGTGAAGACAAGGGCTCCTCTGAGGGCAGCTCCGACTAGGGCACCGCGTAAGACCTCCGCGCCACGTGGGACATGCCAGAACGGTGTTCGCGAACGTGTGCGAGTGCGGAGGAAACTAAGCTGCTCCAAAGGAGAGGGCAGTGCGTTTCCCTACGCTCGGCCTGCACACACGGGGCTCTGAAGGGCTACGGGCCTGGATGTTGCTTAGCAGACCCAGGTGCACCTGGGGGTACTCAGTGTTCCTGCTGGGAGCAGGGTGCCCCGGCTAGCCTCCCAGGTGTCCAGAAAGCTGTGCTGCCGTTAAAGGCATGCAGAGCAGAGGCCACCGCCTCCTGGAAGCTGCAGCACGCCTCCGCTTCTGCACGGCGAATCAGGGCCTTACTTCCAGGCATGGGTTCATGCTGGGTGTGCCGGTAGCGACACAGCGTGCTAAGATGCTGACTTTCTCCTCGAGCAGAGTGACTTCAGGTACGTGGGCGGGCCTCGCAGTGTTCCAAGCACAGTGTTCTCTCATGGCAGCTCACACAAGGGCCATGACAGAGTCTTCCTGGGTACTTCGCACTCACCAGCCATGTTGTCCCGAGGGCGTTCGAGGGCTCTGGAGATGTAGCGCTCCTCAAGGAACGCGCAGTGTGTTGCTGCCCAGCACTCGGCAGGCACAGAGGTCCTCCGGGGGATCAACCAATGGACCTCGACGTTGCTCCGCCGGCCCACAGGTGTCTGGAGGCACTCAGTGACCTCGGAGGGAAAACGAGGCACACCCGTGGGGCCTAGGAGTCCCCGGACGCGTACTTCCTTTAAAATAAAGCACATAAGCGACTGAGAACTCATGGAAACAGCTGCATGCCTCCCTTTCTGCACGGCTACTCAGTGCCTAACCTGGAGGCGAGTTCTCACGTCAAGGTTCCCTTTCGCTCTAGAGCCTGTCAGGCGGACCACCACCGCGGCCATGGAAGCACCTGGTTCAGACAGAGCAAACTCACAATTTTCCCCGCAGCCTTCTTACAGGGTTTCCAGGCCTGTCAGGAGCAGGGAATGTCAAGTAGCTGCAAGGCAGCGTGAATGTGGCCTTCAAAGTGGGAAAGCAAGTCTATTTCCAGCAGGCCCCCGTTTCCATGGGCACCCACAGCATAAACCCCTGCGGTACCTAACAAGTCCAAAGAGACACAGGTTACCCTGTGTTTCCTACCCTGAATCAAATTCTCGAAGTAGGGTGTTCTGCATCAAGCGAACTGCCTCAACCAAGGAACGGCGTAGCTGCTCCTCTGGGCCTGTGGCTATTCAAAAGCCTGCAGTGCCACAGGAAGAAGAGGACTTAAATTGCAGTAAGAACGCAAGCCAACTTTCTCGAGGAGGCACGGTGACTTCAGGCAGGAGGTCCCAGACGGAATGCGACGCCGAGGGTTTCTCTGAGTGCAGCTTGGACTAGGGCATTGCGTAAGACTTCGACGCCATGTGGGATGTGCTAGAACAGTGTTCCTGAGCGTGTGCGAGTGCTGGGGAAATTAGGCTGCTCCAAAAGAGAGTGTGGTGCGTTTCCCTATGCTCGGCATACACAGAGGGGCTCTAAAGGGCTCCGGGCCTGGATATTGCTTAGCAGACCCAGGTGGGCCTGGGGGGTACTCAGTGTCCCTGCCGGGAACAGGGTGCCCACGCGAGCCTCCTAGGTGTCCGGCAAACTGTGCTGCAGTTAAAGATATGCAGAGCAGAGGCCACAGCCTCATGGAAACTGCTGCATGCCTCCACTTCTGTGCGGCCAATCAGGACCTTACCTCCAGTCACGTGTTCATGCTGGGTGCCCCTTTAGCGACACAGCATGGTAAGATGCTGACTTTCTCCTCGAGCAGAGTGACTTTAGGTACGAGGTTCTCGAAGTATTCAATGCAGAGTGTTTTCTCATGGCAGCTCACACAAGGGCCATGACAAACACTTCCTGGGCACTTCGGACTCACCAGAAATGAGGTCCTGCGGCTGTTCGAGGACTCTGGAAATGTAGTTCTCCTCAAGGAACGTGCAGTGTGTGGCCCGTCACTCGGCACACTCAGAGGGCCTCCACCGGACAGACCAACCGGCCTCGATGTTGCTAAGCCGGCCCACAGGGTTCTGGAGGTACTCAGTGACTTTGGAGGGACAATGATGCACTCCCGAGAGGCCTAGGAGTCTTCAAAGGGGTACTTCCTTGAAAATAAAGCAGAACAGCGACTAAGAACTCATGGAAACAGCTGTATGCCTCCCTTTCTGCCCGGCTACTCGGGACCTAAAATGGAGGCAAGTTCCCACGTTGAGTATCCTTTTAGCTCTAGAGCTTGTCAGGCAGACCACCGCCGCGGCCACGGAGGCACCTGGTTTAGACAGAGCAAACTCATTTTTTTCCAAGAAGCATTCCTACAGGGTTTAACAGGCCTGTCAACAGCAGGGAATGTCATGCAGCTTCAAGGCAGCATGAATGCAGCCTTCAAAATGGGAAAGCAAGGGTAGTTCCAGCAGGCCCCCGTTTCCATGGGCACCCTCAGCATACACCCGTGTGGTTTCTAACAAGTCCAAAGAGACACAGGTTACCCTGTGTTTCCTTTCCTGAATCAACTTCTCGAAGTAGGGTGTTCTGCATCAAGCGAACTGCCTCAACCAAGGAACACCGTAGCTGCTCCTCTGGGCCTGTAGCTATTCAAAAGCCTGCAGTGCCACAGGAAGAAGAGGACTTCAATTGCAGTAGGAACACAAGCCGACTTTCTCTAGGAGGCATGGTGACTTCAGGCAGGATGTCCCAGATGGAATGCGAAGCCGAGGGTTTCTCTGAGTGCAGCTCGGACTAGGGCAATGCGTAAGACTTCGACGCCATGTGGGATGTGCTAGAACAGTGTTCCTGAGCGTGTGCAAGTGCTGGTGAAATTAAGCTGCTCCAAAAAGGAGTGTGGTGCGTTTCCTTATGCTCGGCATACACAGAGGAGCTCTAAAGGGCTACGGGCCTGGATGTTGCTTAGCAGACCCAGGGGGGGCCTGGGGGTACTCAGTGTTCCCGTCGGGAACAGGGTGCCCACCCTAGCTTCCAAGGTGTCCAGAAAACTGTGCTGCAGTTAAAGATATGCAAAGCAGAGGCCACCGCCTCATGGAAACTGCAGCACACCGCTGCTTCTGCGTGGCCAATCGGGGCCTAACTTCCAGGCATGTGCTCATGCCAGGTGTGCCGGTAGCGACACAGCATGCTAAGAGGCTGAGTTTATCCTCGGATAGAGTGACTACAGGTACGAGGTCCTCCAAGTATTCAAAGCACAGTGTTTTCTCATGGCAGCTCACACAAGGGCCATGACGAAGTCTTCCTGGGCACTTGGGACTCACCAGCAATGTTGTCCTGAGGCCATTCGAGGACTCTGGAAATGTAGGTCTCCTCAAGGAAGGTACAGGGTGTTGCCCATCACTGGAAATGCACAGAGGGCCTCCGAGGGATCAACCGATGGGCGTTGAAGTTGCTCAGCCGGCCCACAGGTGTCTGGAGGTAGTCAGTGAAATTGGAGGGAAAATGATGCATACCCGAGAGGCCTAGGAGTACTCAAAAGTCTACTTCCTGTAAATTAAAGCACATAAGCCACTAAGAACTCATGGAAACAGCTACATGCCTCCCTTTCTGCACGGCTACTCAGGGCCTAACCTGGAGGCAAGTTCTCATGTTGGGATTCCCTTTAGCTCTAGAGCTTGTCAGGCGGACCACCACCGCGGCCATGGAAGCACCTGGTTCAGACAGAGCAAACTCATAATTTTCCCCGCAGCCTTCTTACAGGGTTTCCAGGCCTGTCAGGAGCAGGGAATGTCAAGTAGCTGCAAGGCAGCGTGAATGCGGCCTTCAAAGTGGGAAAGCAAGTCTATTTCCAGCAGGCCCCCGTTTCCATGGGCACCCTCAGCATACACCCCTGTGGTATCTAACAAGTCCAAAGAGACACAGGTTACCCTGTGTTTCCTACCCTGAATCAACTTCTCGAAGTAGGGAGTTCTGCATCAAGCGAACTGCCTCAACCAAGGAACGGCGTAGCTGCTCCTCTGGGCCTGTGGCTATTCAAAAGCCTGCAGCGCCACTGGAAGAAGAGGACTTAAATTGCAGTAAGAACGCAAGCCAACTTTCTCGAGGAGGCACGGTGACTTCAGGCAGGAGGTCCCAGACGGAATGCGATGCCGAGGGTTTCTCTGAGTGCAGCTCGGACTAGGGCATTGCGTAAGACTTCGACGCCATGTGGGATGTGCTAGAACAGTGTTCCTGAGCGTGTGCGAGTGCTGGGGAAATTAGGCTGCTCCAAAAGAGAGTGCGGTGCGTTTCCCTACGCTCGGCATACACAGAGGGGCTCTAAAGGGCTCCGGGCCTGGATATTGCTTAGCAGACCCAGGTGGGCCTGGGGGTACTCAGTGTCCCTGCCGGAAACAGGGTGCCCACGTGAGCCTCCTAGGTGTCCGGCAAACTGTGCTGCAGTTAAAGATAACCAGAGCAGGGGCCACCGCCTCATGGAAACTGCAGCACGCCTCCGCTTCTGCGCGGCCAATCAGAGCCTTACTTCCAGGCATGTGTTCATGCTGGGAGTGCCGGTAGCAACACAGCATGCTAAGAGGCTGAGTTTCTCCACGGGTAGAGTGACTACAGGTCCGAGGTCCTCAAAGTATTCAAAGCACAGTGTTTTCCCCAAAGCATTCTTCTAGGGCTCACTGGCCTGTCGGGAGCCGGGAATGTCAGGTAGCTTCAAGGCAGGCATGAATGCCGCCCTCAAAATGGGGAAGCAGGGCTAGTTCCAGCAGGCCCCCATTTTCATGGGCACACTCAGCGTACATCCCTGTGGCTTATAAGGACTCCCAAGAGACACCGGTTACCCTGCGTTTCCCTCCCTGAATCAACTTATCGAAGTAGGGAGTCCCACATCCGGCGAACTGTCTCAACCGAGGAACGCCGTAGCTGCTCCCCTGGGCCTGGGGCTGCCTGCAGTGCCACAGAAGGAACAGGACTTAAAGTGCAGTAAGAACCCAAGCCGCCGTCCTCTAGGAGGCACGGTGACTTCAGTCAGGAGGTCCTGGATGAAACGCGAAGACGAGGGCTCCTCTGAGGGCAGGTCCGATTAGGGCACCGCGTAAGACCTCCGCGCCACGTGGGACGTGCCAGAACGGTGTTCGCGAACGTGTGCGAGTGCCGAGGAAACTAAGCTGCTCCGAAGGAGAGGGCAGTGCGTTTCCCTATGCTCGGCCTGCACACAGGGGTCTCTGAAGGGCTACGGGCCTGGATGTTGCTTAGCAGACCCAGGTGCACCTGGGGGTACTCAGTGTTCCTGCTGGGAGCAGGGTGCCCCGGCTAGCCTCCCAGGTGTCCAGAAAGCTGTGCTGCCGTTAAAGGCATGCAGAGCAGAGGCCACCGCCTCCTGGAAGCTGCAGCACGCCTCCGCTTCTGCATGGCGAATCAGGGCCTTATTTCCAGGCATGGGTTCATGCTGGGTGTGCCGGTAGCGACACAGCGTGCTAAGATGCTGACTTTCTCCTCGAGCAGAGTGACTTCAGGTACGAGGGTGGGCCTCGCAGTGTTCCAAGCACAGTGTTCTCTCATGGCAGCTCACACAAGGGCCATGACTGAGTCTTCCTGGGTACTTCGCACTCACCAGCCATGTTGTCCCGAGGGCGTTCGAGGGCTCTGGATATGTAGCGCTCCTCAAGGAACGCGCAGTGTGTTGCTGCCCAGCACTCGGCAGGCACAGAGGTCCTCCGGGGCATCAACCAATGGACCTCGACGTTGCTCCGCCGGCCCACAGGTGTCTGGAGGCACTCAGTGACCTCGGAGGGAAAACGATGCACACCCGTGGGGCCTAGGAGTCCACGGACGCGTACTTCCTTTAACATAAAGGACATAAGCGACTGAGAACTCGTGGAAACAGCTGCATGCCTCCCTTTCTGCACGGCTACTCAGGGCCTATCCTGGAGGCGAGTTCTCACTTCACGGTTCCCTTTCGCTCTAGAGCCTGTCATGCGGACCACCGCCGCAGCCACGGAAGTCCCTGGTTTAGAGAGAGCAAACTCATAATTTTCCCCGAAGCATTCTTCCAGGGCTCACTGGCCTGTCGGGAGCTGGGAATGTCAGGTAGCTTCAAGGCAGGCATGAATGCCACCTTCAAAATGGGAAAGCAGGGCTTGTTCCAGCAGGGCCCCGTTTTCATGGGCACACTCAGCGTACATCCCTGTGGCTTCTAACGAGTCCCAAGAGACACCGGTTACCCTGCGTTTCCTTCCCTGAATCAACTTATCGAAGTAGGGAGTCCCGCATCCGGCGAACTGTCTCAACCGAGGAACGCCGTAGCTGCTCCTCTGGGCCTAGGGAAGCCTGCAGTGCCGCAGAAGGAACAGGACTTAAAGTGCAGTAAGAACCCAAGCCGCCGTCCTCTAGGAGGCACGGTGACTTCAGTCAGGAGGTCCTGGATGGAAGGCGAAGACGAGGGCTCCTCTGAGGGCAGCTCCGACTAGGGCACCGCGTAAGACCTCCGCGCCACGTGGGACGTGCCAGAACGGCGTTCGCGAACGTGTGCGAGTGCCGAGGAAACTAAGCTGCTCCGAAGGAGAGGGCAGTGCATTTCCCTACGCTCGGCCACACACAGGGGGCTCTGAAGGGCTACGGGCCTGGATGTTCCTTAGCAGACCCAGGTGCACCTGGGGGTACTCAGTGTTCCTGCCGGGAGCAGGGTGCCCCGGCTAGCCTCCCAGGTGTCCAGAAAGCTGTGCTGCCGTTAAAGGCATGCAGAGCAGAGGCCACCGCCTCCTGGAAGCTGCAGCACACCTCCGCTTCTGCACGGCGAATCAGGGCCTTCCTTCCAGACATGGGTTCATGCTGGGTGTGCCGGTAGCGACACAGCGTGCTAAGATGCTGACTTTCTCCTCGAGCAGAGTGACTTCAGGTACGAGGGCGGGCCTCGCAGTGTTCCAAGCACAGTGTTCTCTCATGGCAGCTCACACAAGGGCCATGACAGAGTCTTCCTGGGCACTTCGCACTCACCAGCCATGTTGTCCCGAGGGCGTTCGAGGGCTCTGGAGAAGTAGTGCTCCTCAAGGAACGCGCAGTGTGTTGCTGCCCAGCACTCGGCAGGCACAGAGGTCCTCCGGGGGATCAACCAATGGACCTTGACGTTGCTCCACCGGCCCACAGGTGTCTGGAGGCACTCAGTGACCTCGGAGGGAAAACGATGCACACCCGTGGGGCCTAGGAGTCCCCGGACGCGTACTTCCTTTAAAATAAAGCACATAAGCGACTGAGAACTCATGGAATCAGCTGCATGCCTCCCTTTCTGCACGGCTACTCAGGGCCTAACCTGGAGGCGAGTTCTCACGTCGAGGTTCCCTTTCGCTCTAGAGCCTGTCAGGCGGACCACCACCGCGGCCATGGAAGCACCTGGTTCAGACAGAGCAAACTCATAATTTTCCCCGCAGCCTTCTTACAGGGTTTCCAGGCCTGTCAGGAGCAGGGAAGGTCAAGTAGCTGCAAGGCAGCGTGAATGCGGCCTTCAAAGTGGGAAAGCAAGTCTATTTCCAGCAGGCCCCCGTTTCCATGGGCACCCTCAGCATACACCCCTGTGGTATCTAACAAGTCCAAAGAGACACAGGTTACCCTGTGTTTCCTACCCTGAATCAACTTCTCGAAGTAGGGAGTTCTGCATCAAGCGAACTGCCTCAACCAAGGAACGGCGTAGCTGCTCCTCTGGGCCTGTGGCTATTCAAAAGCCTGCAGCGCCACTGGAAGAAGAGGACTTAAATTGCAGTAAGAACGCAAGCCAACTTTCTCGAGGAGGCACGGTGACTTCAGGCAGGAGGTCCCAGACGGAATGCGACGCCGAGGGTTTCTCTGAGTGCAGCTCGGACTAGGGCATTGCGTAAGACTTCGACGCCATGTGGGATGTGCTAGAACAGTGTTCCTGAGCGTGTGCGAGTGCTGGGGAAATTAGGCTGCTCCAAAAGAGAGTGCGGTGCGTTTCCCTACGCTCGGCATACACAGAGGGGCTCTAAAGGGCTCCGGGCCTGGATATTGCTTAGCAGACCCAGGTGGGCCTGGGTGTACTCAGTGTCCCTGCCGGAAACAGGGTGCCCACGTGAGCCTCCTAGGTGTCCGGCAAACTGTGCTGCAGTTAAAGATAACCAGAGCAGAGGCCACCGCCTCATGGAAACTGCAGCACGCCTCCGCTTCTGCGCGGCCAATCAGAGCCTTACTTCCAGGCATGTGTTCATGCTGGGAGTGCCGGTAGCAACACAGCATGCTAAGAGGCTGAGTTTCTCCACGGGTAGAGTGACTACAGGTCCGAGGTCCTCAAAGTATTCAAAGCACAGTGTTTTCCCCGAAGCATTCTTCCAGGGCTCACTGGCCTGTCGGGAGCTGGGAAGGTCAGGTAGCTTCAAGGCAGGCATGAATGCCGCCCTCAAAATGGGAAAGCAGGGCTAGTTCCAGCAGGCCCCCGTTTTCATGGGCACACTCAGCGTACATCCCTGTGGCTTCTAACGAGTCCCAAGAGACACCGGTTACCCTGCGTTTCCTTCCCTGAATCAACGTATCGAAGTAGGGAGTCCCGCATCCGGCGAACTGTCTCAACCGAGGAACGCCGTAGCTGCTCCTCTGGGCCTGGGGCTGCCTGCAGTGCCGCAGAAGGAACAGGACTTAAAGTGCAGTAAGAACCCAAGCCGCCGTCCTCTAGGAGGCACGGTGACTTCAGTCAGGAGGTCCTGGATGGAAGGCGAAGACGAGGGCTCCTCTGAGGGCAGCTCCGACTAGGGCACCGCGTAAGACCTCCGCGCCACGTGGGACGTGCCAGAACGGTGTTCGCGAACGTGTGCGAGTGCCGAGGAAACTAAGCTGCTCCAAAGGAGAGGGCAGTGCGTTTCCCTACGCTCGGCCTGCACACAGGGGGCTCTGAAGGGCTACGGGCCTGGATGTTCCTTAGCAGACCCAGGTGCACCTGGGGGTACTCAGTGTTCCTGCCGGGAGCAGGGTGCCCCGGCTAGCCTCCCAGGTGTCCAGAAAGCTGTGCTGCCGTTAAAGGCATGCAGAGCAGAGGCCACCGCCTCCTGGAAGCTGCAGCACGCCTCCGCTTCTGCACGGCGAATCAGGGCCTTCCTTCCAGACATGGGTTCATGCTGGGTGTGCCGGTAGCGACACAGCGTGCTAAGATGCTGACTTTCTCCTCGAGCAGAGTGACTTCAGGTACGAGGGCGGGCCTCGCAGTGTTCCAAGCACAGTGTTCTCTCATGGCAGCTCACACAAGGGCCATGACAGAGTCTTCCTGGGCACTTCGCACTCACCAGCCATGTTGTCCCGAGGGCGTTCGAGGGCTCTGGAGAAGTAGTGCTCCTCAAGGAACGCGCAGTGTGTTGCTGCCCAGCACTCGGCAGGCACAGAGGTCCTCCGGGGGATCAACCAATGGACCTCGACGTTGCTCCACCGGCCCACAGGTGTCTGGAGGCACTCAGTGACCTCGGAGGGAAAACGATGCACACCCGTGGGGCCTAGGAGTCCCCGGACGCGTACTTCCTTTAAAATAAAGCACATAAGCGACTGAGAACTCATGGAATCAGCTGCATGCCTCCCTTTCTGCACGGCTACTCAGGGCCTAACCTGGAGGCGAGTTCTCACGTCGAGGTTCCCTTTCGCTCTAGAGCCTGTCAGGCGGACCACCACCGCGGCCATGGAAGCACCTGGTTCAGACAGAGCAAACTCACAATTTTCCCCGCAGCCTTCTTACAGGGTTTCCAGGCCTGTCAGGAGCAGGGAATGTCAAGTAGCTGCAAGGCAGCGTGAATGCGGCCTTCAAAGTGGGAAAGCAAGTCTATTTCCAGCAGGCCCCCATTTCCATGGGCACCCTCAGCATAAACCCCTGCGGTACCTAACTAGTCCAAAGAGACACAGGTTACCCTGTGTTTCCTACCCTGAATGAAATTCTCGAAGTAGGGTGTTCTGCATCAAGCGAACTGCCTCAACCAAGGAACGGCGTAACTGCTCCTCTGGGCCTGTGGCTATTCAAAAGCCTGCAGCGCCACTGGAAGAAGAGGACTTAAATTGCAGTAAGAACGCAAGCCAACTTTCTCGAGGAGGCACGGTGACTTCAGGCAGGAGGTCCCAGACGGAATGCGACGCCGAGGGTTTCTCTGAGTGCAGCTCGGACTAGGGCATTGCGTAAGACTTCGACGCCATGTGGGATGTGCTAGAACAGTGTTCCTGAGCGTGTGCGAGTGCTGGGGAAATTAGGCTGCTCCAAAAGAGAGTGCGGTGCGTTTCCCTACGCTCGGCATACACAGAGGGGCTCTAAAGGGCTCCGGGCCTGGATATTGCTTAGCAGACCCAGGTGGGCCTGGGGGTACTCAGTGTCCCTGCCGGAAACAGGGTGCCCACGTGAGCCTCCTAGGTGTCCGGCAAACTGTGCTGCAGTTAAAGATATGCAGAGCAGAGGCCACAGCCTCATGGAAACTGCTGCATGCCTCCACTTCTGTGCGGCCAATCAGGACCTTACCTCCAGTCACGTGTTCATGCTGGGTGCCCCTTTAGCGACACAGCATGGTAAGATGCTGACTTTCTCCTCGAGCAGAGTGACTTTAGGTACGAGGTTCTCGAAGTATTCAATGCAGAGTGTTTTCTCATGGCAGCTCACACAAGGGCCATGACAAACACTTCCTGGGCACTTCGGACTCACCAGAAATGAGGTCCTGCGGCTGTTCGAGGACTCTGGAAATGTAGTTCTCCTCAAGGAACGTGCAGTGTGTTGCCCGTCACTCGGCACACTCAGAGGGCCTCCACCGGACAGACCAACCGGCCTCGATGTTGCTAAGCCGGCCCACAGGGTTCTGGAGGTACTCAGTGACTTTGGAGGGACAATGATGCACTCCCGAGAGGCCTAGGAGTCTTCAAAGGGGTACTTCCTTGAAAATAAAGCAGAACAGCGACTAAGAACTCATGGAAACAGCTGTATGCCTCCCTTTCTGCCCGGCTACTCGGGACCTAAAATGGAGGCAAGTTCCCACGTTGAGTATCCTTTTAGCTCTAGAGCTTGTCAGGCAGACCACCGCCGCGGCCATGGAGGCACCTGGTTTAGACAGAGCAAACTCATTTTTTTCCAAGAAGCATTCCTACAGGGTTTAACAGGCCTGTCAACAGCAGGGAATGTCATGCAGCTTCAAGGCAGCATGAATGCAGCCTTCAAAATGGGAAAGCAAGGGTAGTTCCAGCAGGCCCCCGTTTCCATGGGCACCCTCAGCATACACCCGTGTGGTTTCTAACAAGTCCAAAGAGACACAGGTTACCCTGTGTTTCCTTTCCTGAATCAACTTCTCGAAGTAGGGTGTTCTGCATCAAGCGAACTGCCTCAACCAAGGAACACCGTAGCTGCTCCTCTGGGCCTGTAGCTATTCAAAAGCCTGCAGTGCCACAGGAAGAAGAGGACTTCAATTGCAGTAGGAACACAAGCCGACTTTCTCTAGGAGGCATGGTGACTTCAGGCAGGATGTCCCAGATGGAATGCGAAGCCGAGGGTTTCTCTGAGTGCAGCTCGGACTAGGGCAATGCGTAAGACTTCGACGCCATGTGGGATGTGCTAGAACAGTGTTCCTGAGCGTGTGCAAGTGCTGGTGAAATTAAGCTGCTCCAAAAAGGAGTGTGGTGCGTTTCCCTATGCTCGGCATACACAGAGGAGCTCTAAAGGGCTACGGGCCTGGATGTTGCTTAGCAGACCCAGGGGGGCCTGGGGGTACTCAGTGTTCCCGTCGGGAACAGGGTGCCCACGCTAGCTTCCAAGGTGTCCAGAAAACGGTGCTGCAGTTAAAGATATGCAAAGCAGAGGCCACCGCCTCATGGAAACTGCAGCACACCGCTGCTTCTGCGTGGCCAATCGGGGCCTAACTTCCAGGCATGTGCTCATGCCAGGTGTGCCGGTAGCGACACAGCATGCTAAGAGGCTGAGTTTATCCTCGGATAGAGTGACTACAGGTACGAGGTCCTCCAAGTATTCAAAGCACAGTGTTTTCTCAT
This sequence comes from Grampus griseus, assembly GCF_964374135.1. Classification (NCBI taxonomy): domain Eukaryota; kingdom Metazoa; phylum Chordata; class Mammalia; order Artiodactyla; family Delphinidae; genus Grampus; species Grampus griseus. The sequence goes on from NC_139010.1 coordinate 165,199, forward strand.
GGCAGCTCACACAAGGGCCATGACGAAGTCTTCCTGGGCACTTGGGACTCACCAGCAATGTTGTTCTGAGGCCATTCGAGGACTCTGGAAATGTAGGTCTCCTCAAGGAAGGTACAGGGTGTTGCCCATCACTGGAAACGCACAGAGGGCCTCCGAGGGATCAACCGATGGGCGTTGAAGTTGCTCAGCCGGCCCACAGGTGTCTGGAGGTAGTCAGTGAAATTGGAGGGAAAATGATGCATACCCGAGAGGCCTAGGAGTACTCAAAAGTCTACTTCCTGTAAATTAAAGCACATAAGCCACTAAGAACTCATGGAAACAGCTACCTGCCTCCCTTTCTGCACGGCTACTCAGGGCCTAACCTGGAGGCAAGTTCTCACGTTGGGATTCCCTTTAGCTCTAGAGCTTGTCAGGCGGACCACCACCACGGCCATGGAAGCACCTGGTTCAGACAGAGCAAACTCATAATTTTCCCCGCAGCCTTCTTACAGGGTTTCCAGGCCTGTCAGGAGCAGGGAATGTCAAGTAGCTGCAAGGCAGCGTGAATGCGGCCTTCAAAGTGGGAAAGCAAGTCTATTTCCAGCAGGCCCCCGTTTCCATGGGCACCCTCAGCATACACCCCTGTGGTATCTAACAAGTCCAAAGAGACACAGGTTACCCTGTGTTTCCTACCCTGAATCAACTTCTCGAAGTAGGGAGTTCTGCATCAAGCGAACTGCCTCAACCAAGGAACGGCGTAGCTGCTCCTCTGGGCCTGTGGCTATTCAAAAGCCTGCAGCGCCACTGGAAGACGAGGACTTAAATTGCAGTAAGAACGCAAGCCAACTTTCTCGAGGAGGCACGGTGACTTCAGGCAGGAGGTCCCAGACGGAATGCGACGCCGAGGGTTTCTCTGAGTGCAGCTCGGACTAGGGCATTGCGTAAGACTTCGATGCCATGTGGGATGTGCTAGAACAGTGTTCCTGAGCGTGTGCGAGTGCTGGGGAAATTAGGCTGCTCCAAAAGAGAGTGCGGTGCGTTTCCCTACGCTCGGCATACACAGAGGGGCTCTAAAGGGCTCCGGGCCTGGATATTGCTTAGCAGACCCAGGTGGGCCTGGGGGTACTCAGTGTCCCTGCCGGAAACAGGGTGCCCACGTGAGCCTCCTAGGTGTCCGGCAAACTGTGCTGCAGTTAAAGATAACCAGAGCAGGGGCCACCGCCTCATGGAAACTGCAGCACGCCTCCGCTTCTGCGCGGCCAATCAGAGCCTTACTTCCAGGCATGTGTTCATGCTGGGAGTGCCGGTAGCAACACAGCATGCTAAGAGGCTGAGTTTCTCCACGGGTAGAGTGACTACAGGTCCGAGGTCCTCAAAGTATTCAAAGCACAGTGTTTTCCCCGAAGCATTCTTCCAGGGCTCACTGGCCTGTCGGGAGCTGGGAAGGTCAGGTAGCTTCAAGGCAGGCATGAATGCCGCCCTCAAAATGGGAAAGCAGGGCTAGTTCCAGCAGGCCCCCGTTTTCATGGGCACACTCAGCGTACATCCCTGTGGCTTCTAACGAGTCCCAAGAGACACCGGTTACCCTGCGTTTCCTTCCCTGAATCAACGTATCGAAGTAGGGAGTCCCGCATCCGGCGAACTGTCTCAACCGAGGAACGCCGTAGCTGCTCCTCTGGGCCTGGGGCTGCCTGCAGTGCCGCAGAAGGAACAGGACTTAAAGTGCAGTAAGAACCCAAGCCGCCGTCCTCTAGGAGGCACGGTGACTTCAGTCAGGAGGTCCTGGATGGAAGGCGAAGACGAGGGCTCCTCTGACGGCAGCTCCGACTAGGGCACCGCGTAAGACCTCCGCGCCACGTGGGACGTGCCAGAACGGTGTTCGCGAACGTGTGCGAGTGCCGAGGAAACTAAGCTGCTCCAAAGGAGAGGGCAGTGCGTTTCCCTACGCTCGGCCTGCACACAGGGGGCTCTGAAGGGCTACGGGCCTGGATGTTCCTTAGCAGACCCAGGTGCACCTGGGGGTACTCAGTGTTCCTGCCGGGAGCAGGGTGCCCCGGCTAGCCTCCCAGGTGTCCAGAAAGCTGTGCTGCCGTTAAAGGCATGCAGAGCAGAGGCCACCGCCTCCTGGAAGCTGCAGCACGCCTCCGCTTCTGCACGGCGAATCAGGGCCTTCCTTCCAGACATGGGTTCATGCTGGGTGTGCCGGTAGCGACACAGCGTGCTAAGATGCTGACTTTCTCCTCGAGCAGAGTGACTTCAGGTACGAGGGCGGGCCTCGCAGTGTTCCAAGCACAGTGTTCTCTCATGGCAGCTCACACAAGGGCCATGACAGAGTCTTCCTGGGCACTTCGCACTCACCAGCCATGTTGTCCCGAGGGCGTTCGAGGGCTCTGGAGAAGTAGTGCTCCTCAAGGAACGCGCAGTGTGTTGCTGCCCAGCACTCGGCAGGCACAGAGGTCCTCCGGGGGATCAACCAATGGAGCTCGACGTTGCTCCGCCGGCCCACAGGTGTCTGGAGGCACTCAGTGACCTCGGAGGGAAAACGATGCACACCCGTGGGGCCTAGGAGTCCCCGGACGCGTACTTCCTTTAAAATAAAGCACATAAGCGACTGAGAACTCATGGAATCAGCTGCATGCCTCCCTTTCTGCACGGCTACTCAGGGCCTAACCTGGAGGCGAGTTCTCACGTCGAGGTTCCCTTTCGCTCTAGAGCCTGTCAGGCGGACCACCACCGCGGCCATGGAAGCACCTGGTTCAGACAGAGCAAACTCACAATTTTCCCCGCAGCCTTCTTACAGGGTTTCCAGGCCTGTCAGGAGCAGGGAATGTCAAGTAGCTGCAAGGCAGCGTGAATGCGGCCTTCAAAGTGGGAAAGCAAGTCTATTTCCAGCAGGCCCCCATTTCCATGGGCACCCTCAGCATAAACCCCTGCGGTACCTAACTAGTCCAAAGAGACACAGGTTACCCTGTGTTTCCTACCCTGAATGAAATTCTCGAAGTAGGGTGTTCTGCATCAAGCGAACTGCCTCAACCAAGGAACGGCGTAGCTGCTCCTCTGGGCCTGTGGCTATTCAAAAGCCTGCAGCACCACTGGAAGAAGAGGACTTAAATTGCAGTAAGAACGCAAGCCAACTTTCTCGAGGAGGCACGGTGACTTCAGGCAGGAGGTCCCAGACGGAATGCGACGCCGAGGGTTTCTCTGAGTGCAGCTCGGACTAGGGCATTGCGTAAGACTTCGACGCCATGTGGGATGTGCTAGAACAGTGTTCCTGAGCGTGTGCGAGTGCTGGGGAAATTAGGCTGCTCCAAAAGAGAGTGCAGTGCGTTTCCCTACGCTCGGCATACACAGAGGGGCTCTAAAGGGCTCCGGGCCTGGATATTGCTTAGCAGACCCAGGTGGGCCTGGGGGGTACTCAGTGTCCCTGCCGGGAACAGGGTGCCCACGCGAGCCTCCTAGGTGTCCGGCAAACTGTGCTGCAGTTAAAGATATGCAGAGCAGAGGCCACAGCCTCATGGAAACTGCTGCATGCCTCCACTTCTGTGCGGCCAATCAGGACCTTACCTCCAGTCACGTGTTCATGTTGGGTGCCCCTTTAGCGACACAGCATGGTAAGATGCTGACTTTCTCCTTGAGCAGAGTGACTTTAGGTACGAGGTTCTCGAAGTAGTCAATGCAGAGTGTTTTCTCATGGCAGCTCACACAAGGGCCATGACAAAGACTTCCTGGGCACTTCGGACTCACCAGAAATGAGGTCCTGCGGCTGTTCGAGGACTCTGGAAATGTAGTTCTCCTCAAGGAACGTACAGTGTGTGGCCCGTCACTCGGCACACTCAGAGGGCCTCCACCAGACAGACCAACCGGCCTCGATGTTGCTAAGCCGGCCCACAGGGTTCTGGAGGTAGTCAGTGACTTTGGAGGGACAATGATGCACTCCCGAGAGGCCTAGGAGTCTTCAAAGGGGTACTTCCTTGAAAATAAAGCAGAACAGCGACTAAGAACTCATGGAAACAGCTGTATGCCTCCCTTTCTGCCCGGCTACTCGGGACCTAAAATGGAGGCAAGTTCCCACGTTGAGTATCCTTTTAGCTCTAGAGCTTGTCAGGCAGACCACCGCCGCGGCCACGGAGGCACCTGGTTTAGACAGAGCAAACTCATTTTTTTCCAAGAAGCATTCCTACAGGGTTTAACAGGCCTGTCAACAGCAGGGAATGTCATGCAGCTTCAAGGCAGCATGAATGCAGCCTTCAAAATGGGAAAGCAAGGGTAGTTCCAGCAGGCCCCCGTTTCCATGGGCACCCTCAGCATACACCCGTGTGGTTTCTAACAAGTCCAAAGAGACACAGGTTACCCTGTGTTTCCTTTCCTGAATCAACTTCTCGAAGTAGGGTGTTCTGCATCAAGCGAACTGCCTCAACCAAGGAACACCGTAGCTGCTCCTCTGGGCCTGTAGCTATTCAAAAGCCTGCAGTGCCACAGGAAGAAGAGGACTTCAATTGCAGTAGGAACACAAGCCGACTTTCTCTAGGAGGCATGGTGACTTCAGGCAGGATGTCCCAGATGGAATGCGAAGCCGAGGGTTTCTCTGAGTGCAGCTCGGACTAGGGCAATGCGTAAGACTTCGACGCCATGTGGGATGTGCTAGAACAGTGTTCCTGAGCGTGTGCAAGTGCTGGTGAAATTAAGCTGCTCCAAAAAGGAGTGTGGTGCGTTTCCCTATGCTCGGCATACACAGAGGAGCTCTAAAGGGCTACGGGCCTGGATGTTGCTTAGCAGACCCAGGGGGGCCTGGGGGTACTCAGTGTTCCCGTCGGGAACAGGGTGCCCACGCTAGCTTCCAAGGTGTCCAGAAAACGGTGCTGCAGTTAAAGATATGCAAAGCAGAGGCCACCGCCTCATGGAAACTGCAGCACACCGCTGCTTCTGCGTGGCCAATCGGGGCCTAACTTCCAGGCATGTGCTCATGCCAGGTGTGCCGGTAGCGACACAGCATGCTAAGAGGCTGAGTTTATCCTCGGATAGAGTGACTACAGGTACGAGGTCCTCCAAGTATTCAAAGCACAGTGTTTTCTCATGGCAGCTCACACAAGGGCCATGACGAAGTCTTCCTGGGCACTTGGGACTCACCAGCAATGTTGTCCTGAGGCCATTCGAGGACTCTGGAAATGTAGGTCTCCTCAAGGAAGGTACAGGGTGTTGCCCATCACTGGAAACGCACAGAGGGCCTCCGAGGGATCAACCGATGGGCGTTGAAGTTGCTCAGCCGGCCCACAGGTGTCTGGAGGTAGTCAGTGAAATTGGAGGGAAAATGATGCATACCCGAGAGGCCTAGGAGTACTCAAAAGTCTACTTCCTGTAAATTAAAGCACATAAGCCACTAAGAACTCATGGAAACAGCTACCTGCCTCCCTTTCTGCACGGCTACTCAGGGCCTAACCTGGAGGCAAGTTCTCACGTTGGGATTCCCTTTAGCTCTAGAGCTTGTCAGGCGGACCACCACCACGGCCATGGAAGCACCTGGTTCAGACAGAGCAAACTCATAATTTTCCCCACAGCCTTCTTACAGGGTTTCCAGGCCTGTCAGGAGCAGGGAATGTCAAGTAGCTGCAAGGCAGCGTGAATGCGGCCTTCAAAGTGGGAAAGCAAGTCTATTTCCAGCAGGCCCCCGTTTCCATGGGCACCCTCAGCATACACCCCTGTGGTATCTAACAAGTCCAAAGAGACACAGGTTACCCTGTGTTTCCTACCCTGAATCAACTTCTCGAAGTAGGGAGTTCTGCATCAAGCGAACTGCCTCAACCAAGGAACGGCGTAGCTGCTCCTCTGGGCCTGTGGCTATTCAAAAGCCTGCAACACCACTGGAAGAAGAGGACTTAAATTGCAGTAAGAACGCAAGCCAACATTCTCGAGGAGGCACGGTGACTTCAGGCAGGAGGTCCCAGACGGAATGCGACGCCGAGGGTTTCTCTGAGTGCAGCTCGGACTAGGGCATTGCGTAAGACTTCGACGCCATGTGGGATGTGCTAGAACAGTGTTCCTGAGCGTGTGCGAGTGCTGGGGAAATTAGGCTGCTCCAAAAGAGAGTGCGGTGCGTTTCCCTACGCTCGGCATACACAGAGGGGCTCTAAAGGGCTCCGGGCCTGGATATTGCTTAGCAGACCCAGGTGGGCCTGGGGGTACTCAGTGTCCCTGCCAGAAACAGGGTGCCCACGTGAGCCTCCTAGGTGTCCGGCAAACTGTGCTGCAGTTAAAGATAACCAGAGCAGGGGCCACCGCCTCATGGAAACTGCAGCACGCCTCCGCTTCTGCGCGGCCAATCAGAGCCTTACTTCCAGGCATGTGTTCATGCTGGGAGTGCCGGTAGCAACACAGCATGCTAAGAGGCTGAGTTTCTCCACGGGTAGAGTGACTACAGGTCCGAGGTCCTCAAAGTATTCAAAGCACAGTGTTTTCCCCGAAGCATTCTTCCAGGGCTCACTGGCCTGTCGGGAGCTGGGAAGGTCAGGTAGCTTCAAGGCAGGCATGAATGCCGCCCTCAAAATGGGAAAGCAGGGCTAGTTCCAGCAGGCCCCCGTTTTCATGGGCACACTCAGCGTACATCCCTGTGGCTTCTAACGAGTCCCAAGAGACACCGGTTACCCTGCGTTTCCTTCCCTGAATCAACGTATCGAAGTAGGGAGTCCCGCATCCGGCGAACTGTCTCAACCGAGGAACGCCGTAGCTGCTCCTCTGGGCCTGGGGCTGCCTGCAGTGCCGCAGAAGGAACAGGACTTAAAGTGCAGTAAGAACCCAAGCCGCCGTCCTCTAGGAGGCACGGTGACTTCAGTCAGGAGGTCCTGGATGGAAGGTGAAGACGAGGGCTCCTCTGAGGGCAGCTCCGACTAGGGCACAGCGTAAGACCTCCGCGCCACGTGGGACGTGCCAGAACGGTGTTCGCGAACGTGTGCGAGTGCGGAGGAAACTAAGCTGCTCCAAAGGAGAGGGCAGTGCGTTTCCCTACGCTCGGCCTGCACACACGGGGCTCTGAAGGGCTACGGGCCTGGATGTTGCTTAGCAGACCCAGGTGCACCTGGGGGTACTCAGTGTTCCTGCTGGGAGCAGGGGGCCCCGGCTAGCCTCCCAGGTGTCCAGAAAGCTGTGCTGCCGTTAAAGGCATGCAGAGCAGAGGCCACCGCCTCCTGGAAGCTGCAGCACGCCTCCGCTTCTGCACGGCGAATCAGGGCCTTCCTTCCAGACATGGGTTCATGCTGGGTGTGCTGGTAGCGACACAGCATGGTAAGATGCTGACTTTCTCCTCGAGCAGAGTGACTTCAGTTACGAGGGCGGGCCTCGCAGTGTTCCAAGCACAGTGTTCTCTCATGGCAGCTCACACAAGGGCCATGACTGAGTCTTCCTGGGTACTTCGCACTCACCAGCCATATTGTCCCGAGGGCGTTCGAGGGCTCTGGAGATGTAGCGCTCCTCAAGGAACGTGCAGTGTGTTGCTGCCCAGCACTCGGCAGGCACAGAGGTCCTCCGGGGGATCAACCAATGGACCTCGACGATGCTCCGCCGGCCCACAGGTGTCTGGAGGCACTCAGTGACCTCGGAGGGAAAACGATGCACACCCGTGGGGCCTAGGAGTCCCTGGACGCGTACTTCCTTTAAAATAAAGCACATAAGCGACTGAGAAGTTGTGGAAACAGCTGCATGCCTCCCTTTCTGCTCGGCTACACAGGGCCTAACCTGGAGGCGAGTTCTCACTTCGAGGTTCCCTTTCGCTCTAGAGCCTGTCATGCGGACCGAGCTGCGGCCACGGAAGCCCCTGGTTTAGAGAGAGCAAACTCATAATTTTACCCGAAGCATTCTTCCAGGGCTCACTGGCCTGTCGGGAGCCGGGAATGTCAGGTAGCTTCAAGGCAGGCATGAATGCCGCCCTCAAAATGGGGAAGCAGGGCTAGTTCCAGCAGGCCCCCATTTTCATGGGCACACTCAGCGTACATCCCTGTGGCTTATAAGGACTCCCAAGAGACACCGGTTACCCTGCGTTTCCCTCCCTGAATCAACTTATCGAAGTAGGGAGTCCCACATCCGGCGAACTGTCTCAACCGAGGAACGCCGTAGCTGCTCCCCTGGGCCTGGGGCTGCCTGCAGTGCCGCAGAAGGAACAGGACTTAAAGTGCAGTAAGAACCCAAGCCGCCGTCCTCTAGGAGGCACGGTGACTTCAGTCAGGAGGTCCTGGATGAAACGCGAAGACGAGGGCTCCTCTGAGGGCAGGTCCGATTAGGGCACCGCGTAAGACCTCCGCGCCACGTGGGACGTGCCAGAACGGTGTTCGCGAACGTGTGCGAGTGCCGAGGAAACTAAGCTGCTCCGAAGGAGAGGGCAGTGCGTTTCCCTACGCTTGGCCTGCACACAGGGGGCTCTGAAGGGCTACGGGCCTGGATGTTGCTTAGCAGACCCAGGTGCACCTGGGGGTACTCAGTGTTCCTGCTGGGAGCAGGGTGCCCCGGCTAGCCTCCCAGGTGTCCAGAAAGCTGTGCTGCCGTTAAAGGCATGCAGAGCAGAGGCCACCGCCTCCTGGAAGCTGCAGCACGCCTCCGCTTCTGCATGGCGAATCAGGGCCTTATTTCCAGGCATGGGTTCATGCTGGGTGTGCCGGTAGCGACACAGCGTGCTAAGATGCTGACTTTCTCCTCGAGCAGAGTGACTTCAGGTACGAGGGTGGGCCTCGCAGTGTTCCAAGCACAGTGTTCTCTCATGGCAGCTCACACAAGGGCCATGACTGAGTCTTCCTGGGTACTTCGCACTCACCAGCCATGTTGTCCCGAGGGCGTTCGAGGGCTCTGGATATGTACCGCTCCTCAAGGAACGCGCAGTGTGTTGCTGCCCAGCACTCGGCAGGCACAGAGGTCCTCCGGGGCATCAACCAATGGACCTCGACATTGCTCCGCCGGCCCACAGGTGTCTGGAGGCACTCAGTGACCTCGGAGGGAAAACGATGCACACCCGTGGGGCCTAGGAGTCCCCGGACGCGTACTTCCTTTAACATAAAGGACATAAGCGACTGAGAACTCGTGGAAACAGCTGCATGCCTCCCTTTCTGCACGGCTACTCAGAGCCTATCCTGGAGGCGAGTTCTCACTTCACGGTTCCCTTTCGCTCTAGAGCCTGTCATGCGGACCGCCGCCGCGGCCACGGAAGACCCTGGTTTAGAGAGAGCAAACTCATAATTTTCCCCGAAGCATTCTTCCAGGGCTCACTGGCCTGTCGGAAGCTGGGAATGTCAGGTAGCTTCAAGGCAGGCATGAATGCCACCCTCAAAATGGGAAAGCAGGGCTTGTTCCAGCAGGCCCCCGTTATCATGGGCACACTGAGCGTACATCCCTGTGGCTTCTAACGAGTCCCAAGAGACACCGGTTACCCTGCGTTTCCTTCCCTGAATCAACTTATCGAAGTAGGGAGTCCCGCATCCGGCGAACTGTCTCAACCGAGGAACGCCGTAGCTGCTCCTCTGGGCCTGGGGAAGCCTGCAGTGCCGCAGAAGGAACAGGACTTAAAGTGCAGTAAGAACCCAAGCCGCCGTCCTCTAGGAGGCACGGTGACTTCAGTCAGGAGGTCCTGGATGGAACGCGAAGACAAGGGCTCCTCTGACGGCAGCTCCGACTAGGGCACCGCGTAAGACTTCCGCGCCACGTGGGACGTGCCAGAACGGCGTTCGCGAACGTGTGCGAGTGCCGAGGAAACTAAGCTGCTCCGAAGGAGAGGGCAGTGCATTTCCCTACGCTCGGCCACACACAGGGGGCTCTGAAGGGCTACGGGCCTGGATGTTCCTTAGCAGACCCAGGTGCACCTGTGGGTACTCAGTGTTCCTGCTGGGAGCAGGGTGCCCCGGCTAGCCTCCCAGGTGTCCAGAAAGCTGTGCTGCCATTAAAGGCATGCAGAGCAGAGGCCACCGCCTCCTGGAAGCTGCAGCACGCCTCCGCTTCTGCACGGCGAATCAGGACCTTACTTCCAGGCATGGGTTCATGCTGGGTGTGCCGGTAGCGACACAGCGTGCTAAGATGCTGACTTTCTCCTCGAGCAGAGTGACTTCAGGTACGAGGGCGGGCCTCGCAGTGTTCCAAGCACAGTGTTCTCTCATGGCAGCTCACACAAGGGCCATGACAGAGTCTTCCTGGGTACTTCGCACTCACCAGCCATGTTGTCCCGAGGGCGTTCGAGGGCTCTGGAGATGTAGCGCTCCTCAAGGAACGCGCAGTGTGTTGCTGCCCAGCACTCGGCAGGCACAGAGGTCCTCCGGGGAATCAACCAATGGACCTCGACGTTGCTCCGCCGGCCCACAGGTGTCTGGAGGCACTCAGTGACCTCGGAGGGAAAACGAGGCACACCCGTGGGGCCTAGGAGTCCCCGGACGCGTACTTCCTTTAAAATAAAGCACATAAGCGACTGAGAACTCATGGAAACAGCTGCATGCCTCCCTTTCTGCACGGCTACTCAGTGCCTAACCTGGAGGCGAGTTCTCACGTCGAGGTTCCCTTTCGCTCTAGAGCCTGTCAGGCGGACCACCACCGCGGCCATGGAAGCACCTGGTTCAGACAGAGCAAACTCACAATTTTCCCTGCAGCCTTCTTACAGGGTTTCCAGGCCTGTCAGGAGCAGGGAATGTCAAGTAGCTGCAAGGCAGCGTGAATGTGGCCTTCAAAGTGGGAAAGCAAGTCTATTTCCAGCAGGCCCCCGTTTCCATGGGCACCCTCAGCATAAACCCCTGCGGTACCTAACAAGTCCAAAGAGACACAGGTTACCCTGTGTTTCCTACCCTGAATCAAATTCTCGAAGTAGGGTGTTCTGCATCTAGCGAACTGCCTCAACCAAGGAACGGCGTAGCCGCTCCTCTGGGCCTATGGCTATTCAAAAGCCTGCAGCGCCACAGGAAGAAGAGGACTTAAATTGTAGTAAGAACGCAAGCCAACTTTCTCGAGGAGGCACGGTGACTTCAGGCAGGAGGTCCCAGACGGAATGCGACGCCGAGGGTTTCTCTGAGTGCAGCTCGGACTAGGGCATTGCGTAAGACTTCGACGCCATGTGGGATGTGCTAGAACAGTGTTCCTGAGCGTGTGCGAGTGCTGGGGAAATTAGGCTGCTCCAAAAGAGAGTGCGGTGCGTTTCCCTACGCTCGGCATACACAGAGGGGCTCTAAAGGGCTCCGGGCCTGGATATTGCTTAGCAGACCCAGGTGGGCCTGGGGGTACTCAGTGTCCCTGCCGGGAACAGGGTGCCCACGCGAGCCTCCTAGGTGTCCGGCAAACTGTGCTGCAGTTAAAGATATGCAGAGCAGAGGCCACAGCCTCATGGAAACTGCTGCATGCCTCCACTTCTGTGCGGCCAATCAGGACCTTACCTCCAGTCACGTGTTCATGCTGGGTGCCCCTTTAGCGACACAGCATGGTAAGATGCTGACTTTCTCCTCGAGCAGAGTGACTTTAGGTACGAGGTTCTCAAAGTATTCAATGCAGAGTGTTTTCTCATGGCAGCTCACACAAGGGCCATGACAAAGACTTCCTGGGCACTTCGGACTCACCAGAAATGAGGTCCTGCGGCTGTTCGAGGACTCTGGAAATGTAGTTCTCCTCAAGGAACGTGCAGTGTGTGGCCCGTCACTCGGCACACTCAGAGGGCCTCCACCGGACAGACCAACCGGCCTCGATGTTGCTAAGCTGGCCCACAGGGTTCTGGAGGTACTCAGTGACTTTGGAGGGACAATGATGCACTCCCGAGAGGCCTAGGAGTCTTCAAAGGGGTACTTCCTTGAAAATAAAGCAGAACAGCGACTAAGAACTCATGGAAACAGCTGTATGCCTCCCTTTCTGCCCGGCTACTCGGGACTTAAAATGGAGGCAAGTTCCCACGTTGAGTATCCTTTTAGCTCTAGAGCTTGTCAAGCAGACCACCGCCGCGGCCACGGAGGCACCTGGTTTAGACAGAGCAAACTCATTTTTTTCCAAGAAGCATTCCTACAGGGTTTAACAGGCCTGTCAACAGCAGGGAATGTCATGCAGCTTCAAGGCAGCATGAATGCAGCCTTCAAAATGGGAAAGCAAGGGTAGTTCCAGCAGGCCCCCGTTTCCATGGGCACCCTCAGCATACACCCGTGTGGTTTCTAACAAGTCCAAAGAGACACAGGTTACCCTGTGTTTCCTTTCCTGAATCAACTTCTCGAAGTAGGGTGTTCTGCATCAAGCGAACTGCCTCAACCAAGGAACACCGTAGCTGCTCCTCTGGGCCTGTAGCTATTCAAAAGCCTGCAGTGCCACAGGAAGAAGAGGACTTCAATTGCAGTAGGAACACAAGCCGACTTTCTCTAGGAGGCATGGTGACTTCAGGCAGGATGTCCCAGATGGAATGCGAAGCCGAGGGTTTCTCTGAGTGCAGCTCGGACTAGGGCAATGCGTAAGACTTCGACGCCATGTGGGATGTGCTAGAACAGTGTTCCTGAGCGTGTGCGAGTACTGGGGAAATTAGGCTGCTCCAAAAGAGAGTGCGGTGCGTTTCCCTACGCTCGGCATACACAGAGGGGCTCTAAAGGGCTCCGGGCCTGGATATTGCTTAGCAGACCCAGGTGGGCCTGGGGGTACTCAGTGTCCCTGCCGGAAACAGGGTGCCCACGTGAGCCTCCTAGGTGTCCGGCAAACTGTGCTGCAGTTAAAGATAACCAGAGCAGGGGCCACCGCCTCATGGAAACTGCAGCACGCCTCCGCTTCTGCGCGGCCAATCAGAGCCTTACTTCCAGGCATGTGTTCATGCTGGGAGTGCCGGTAGCAACACAGCATGCTAAGAGGCTGAGTTTCTCCACGGGTAGAGTGACTACAGGTCCGAGGTCCTCAAAGTATTCAAAGCACAGTGTTTTCCCCGAAGCATTCTTCCAGGGCTCACTGGCCTGTCGGGAGCTGGGAAGGTCAGGTAGCTTCAAGGCAGGCATGAATGCCGCCCTCAAAATGGGAAAGCAGGGCTAGTTCCAGCAGGCCCCCGTTTTCATGGGCACACTCAGCGTACATCGCTGTGGCTTCTAACGAGTCCCAAGAGACACCGGTTACCCTGCGTTTCCTTCCCTGAATCAACATATCGAAGTAGGGAGTCCCGCATCCGGCGAACTGTCCCAATCGAGGAACGCCGTAGCTGCTCCTCTGGGCCTGGGGCTGCCTGCAGTGCCGCAGAAGGAACAGGACTTAAACTGCAGTAAGAACCCAAGCCGCCGTCCTCTAGGAGGCACGGTGACTTCAGTCAGGAGGTCCTGGATGGAAGGCGAAGACGAGGGCTCCTCTGAGGGCAGCTCCGACTAGGGCACCGCGTAAGATCTCCGCGCCACGTGGGACGTGCCAGAACGGTGTTCGCGAACGTGTGCGAGTGCGGAGGAAACTAAGCTGCTCCAAAGGAGAGGGCAGTGCGTTTCCCTACGCTCGGCCTGCACACACGGGGCTCTGAAGGGCTACGGGCCTGGATGTTGCTTAGCAGACCCAGGTGCACCTGGGGGTACTCAGTGTTCCTGCTGGGAGCAGGGTGCCCCGGCTAGCCTCCCATGTGTCCAGAAAGCTGTGCTGCCGTTAAAGGCATGCAGAGCAGAGGCCACCGCCTCCTGGAAGCTGCAGCACGCCTCCGCTTCTGCACGGCGAATCAGGGCCTTACTTCCAGGCATGGGTTCATGCTGGGTGTGCCGGTAGCGACACAGCATGGTAAGATGCTGACTTTCTCCTCGAGCAGAGTGACTTCAGTTACGAGGGCGGGCCTCGCAGTGTTCCAAGCACAGTGTTCTCTCATGGCAGCTCACACAAGGGCCATGACTGAGTCTTCCTGGGTACTTCGCACTCACCAGCCATATTGTCCCGAGGGCGTTCGAGGGCTCTGGAGATGTAGCGCTCCTCAAGGAACGTGCAGTGTGTTGCTGCCCAGCACTCGGCAGGCACAGAGGTCCTCCGGGGGATCAACCAATGGACCTCGACGTTGCTCCGCCGGCCCACAGGTGTCTGGAGGCACTCAGTGACCTCGGAGGGAAAACGATGCACGCCCGTGGGGCCTAGGAGTCCCCGGACGCGTACTTCCTTTAAAATAAAGCACATAAGCGACTGAGAAGTTGTGGAAACAGCTGCATGCCTCCCTTTCTGCACGGCTACTCAGGGCCTAACCTGGAGGCGAGTTCTCACTTCGAGGTTCCCTTTCGCTCTAGAGCCTGTCATGCGGACCGAGCTGCGGCCACGGAAGCCCCTGGTTTAGAGAGAGCAAACTCATAATTTTACCCGAAGCATTCTTCCAGGGCTCACTGGCCTGTCGGGAGCCGGGAATGTCAGGTAGCTTCAAGGCAGGCATGAATGCCGCCCTCAAAATGGGGAAGCAGGGCTAGTTCCAGCAGGCCCCCATTTTCATGGGCACACTCAGCGTACATCCCTGTGGCTTATAAGGACTCCCAAGAGACACCGGTTACCCTGCGTTTCCCTCCCTGAATCAACTTATCGAAGTAGGGAGTCCCACATCCGGCGAACTGTCTCAACCGAGGAACGCCGTAGCTGCTCCCCTGGGCCTGGGGCTGCCTGCAGTGCCGCAGAAGGAACAGGACTTAAAGTGCAGTAAGAACCCAAGCCGCCATCCTCTAGGAGGCACGGTGACTTCAGTCAGGAGGTCCTGGATGAAACGCGAAGACGAGGGCTCCTCAGAGGGCAGGTCCGATTAGGGCACCGCGTAAGACCTCCGCGCCACGTGGGACGTGCCAGAACGGTGTTCGCGAACGTGTGCGAGTGCCGAGGAAACTAAGCTGCTCCGAAGGAGAGGGCAGTGCGTTTCCCTACGCTCGGCCTGCACACAGGGGGCTCTGAAGGGCTACGGGCCTGGATGTTCCTTAGCAGACCCAGGTGCACCTGGGGGTACTCAGTGTTCCTGCCGGGAGCAGGGTGCCCCGGCTAGCCTCCCAGGTGTCCAGAAAGCTGTGCTGCCGTTAAAGGCATGCAGAGCAGAGGCCACCGCCTCCTGGAAGCTGCAGCACGCCTCCGCTTCTGCACGGCGAATCAGGGCCTTCCTTCCAGACATGGGTTCATGCTGGGTGTGCCGGTAGCGACACAGCGTGCTAAGATGCTGACTTTCTCCTCGAGCAGAGTGACTTCAGGTACGAGGGCGGGCCTCGCAGTGTTCCAAGCACAGTGTTCTCTCATGGCAGCTCACACAAGGGCCATGACAGAGTCTTCCTGGGCACTTCGCACTCACCAGCCATGTTGTCCCGAGGGCGTTCGAGGGCTCTGGAGAAGTAGTGCTCCTCAAGGAACGCGCAGTGTGTTGCTGCCCAGCACTCGGCAGGCACAGAGGTCCTCCGGGGGATCAACCAATGGACCTCGACGTTGCTCCGCCGGCCCACAGGTGTCTGGAGGCACTCAGTGACCTCGGAGGGAAAACGATGCACACCCGTGGGGCCTAGGAGTCCCCGGACGCGTACTTCCTTTAAAATAAAGCACATAAGCGACTGAGAACTCATGGAATCAGCTGCATGCCTCCCTTTCTGCACGGCTACTCAGGGCCTAACCTGGAGGCGAGTTCTCACGTCGAGGTTCCCTTTCGCTCTAGAGCCTGTCAGGCGGACCACCACCGCGGCCATGGAAGCACCTGGTTCAGACAGAGCAAACTCACAATTTTCCCCGCAGCCTTCTTACAGGGTTTCCAGGCCTGTCAGGAGCAGGGAATGTCAAGTAACTGCAAGGCAGCGTGAATGCGGCCTTCAAAGTGGGAAAGCAAGTCTATTTCCAGCAGGCCCCCATTTCCATGGGCACCCTCAGCATAAACCCCTGCGGTACCTAACTAGTCCAAAGAGACACAGGTTACCCTGTGTTTCCTACCCTGAATGAAATTCTCGAAGTAGGGTGTTCTGCATCAAGCGAACTGCCTCAACCAAGGAACGGCGTAGCTGCTCCTCTGGGCCTGTGGCTATTCAAAAGCCTGCAGCGCCACTGGAAGAAGAGGACTTAAATTGCAGTAAGAACGCAAGCCAACTTTCTCGAGGAGGCACGGTGACTTCAGGCAGGAGGTCCCAGACGGAATGCGACGCCGAGGGTTTCTCTGAGTGCAGCTCGGACTAGGGCATTGCGTAAGACTTCGACGCCATGTGGGATGTGCTAGAACAGTGTTCCTGAGCGTGTGCGAGTGCTGGGGAAATTAGGCTGCTCCAAAAGAGAGTGCGGTGCGTTTCCCTACGCTCGGCATACACAGAGGGGCTCTAAAGGGCTCCGGGCCTGGATATTGCTTAGCAGACCCACGTGGGCCTGGGGGGTACTCAGTGTCCCTGCCGGGAACAGGGTGCCCACGCGAGCCTCCTAGGTGTCCGGCAAACTGTGCTGCAGTTAAAGATATGCAGAGCAGAGGCCACAGCCTCATGGAAACTGCTGCATGCCTCCACTTCTGTGCGGCCAATCAGGACCTTACCTCCAGTCACGTGTTCATGCTGGGTGCCCCTTTAGCGACACAGCATGGTAAGATGCTGACTTTCTCCTCGAGCAGAGTGACTTTAGGTACGAGGTTCTCGAAGTATTCAATGCAGAGTGTTTTCTCATGGCAGCTCACACAAGGGCCATGACAAAGACTTCCTGGGCACTTCGGACTCACCAGAAATGAGGTCCTGCGGCTGTTCGAGGACTCTGGAAATGTAGTTCTCCTCAAGGAACGTGCAGTGTGTGGCCCGTCACTCGGCACACTCAGAGGGCCTCCACCGGACAGACCAACCGGCCTCGATGTTGCTAAGCCGGCCCACAGGGTTCTGGAGGTACTCAGTGACTTTGGAGGGACAATGATGCACTCCCGAGAGGCCTAGGAGTCTTCAAAGGGGTACTTCCTTGAAAATAAAGCAGAACAGCGACTAAGAACTCATGGAAACAGCTGTATGCCTCCCTTTCTGCCCGGCTACTCGGGACCTAAAATGGAGGCAAGTTCCCACGTTGAGTATCCTTTTAGCTCTAGAGCTTGTCAGGTAGACCACCGCCGCGGCCACGGAGGCACCTGGTTTAGACAGAGCAAACTCATTTTTTTCCAAGAAGCATTCCTACAGGGTTTAACAGGCCTGTCAACAGCAGGGAATGTCATGCAGCTTCAAGGCAGCATGAATGCAGCCTTCAAAATGGGAAAGCAAGGGTAGTTCCAGCAGGCCCCCGTTTCCATGGGCACCCTCAGCATACACCCGTGTGGTTTCTAACAAGTCCAAAGAGACACAGGTTACCCTGTGTTTCCTTTCCTGAATCAACTTCTCGAAGTAGGGTGTTCTGCATCAAGCGAACTGCCTCAACCAAGGAACACCGTAGCTGCTCCTCTGGGCCTGTAGCTATTCAAAAGCCTGCAGTGCCACAGGAAGAAGAGGACTTCAATTGCAGTAGGAACACAAGCCGACTTTCTCTAGGAGGCATGGTGACTTCAGGCAGGATGTCCCAGATGGAATGCGAAGCCGAGGGTTTCTCTGAGTGCAGCTCGGACTAGGGCAATGCGTAAGACTTCGACGCCATGTGGGATGTGCTAGAACAGTGTTCCTGAGCGTGTGCAAGTGCTGGTGAAATTAAGCTGCTCCAAAAAGGAGTGTGGTGCGTTTCCCTATGCTCGGCATACACAGAGGAGCTCTAAAGGGCTACGGGCCTGGATGTTGCTTAGCAGACCCAGGGGGGCCTGGGGGTACTCAGTGTTCCCGTCGGGAACAGGGTGCCCACGCTAGCTTCCAAGGTGTCCAGAAAACGGTGCTGCAGTTAAAGATATGCAAAGCAGAGGCCACCGCCTCATGGAAACTGCAGCACACCGCTGCTTCTGCGTGGCCAATCGGGGCCTAACTTCCAGGCATGTGCTCATGCCAGGTGTGCCGGTAGCGACACAGCATGCTAAGAGGCTGAGTTTATCCTCGGATAGAGTGACTACAGGTACGAGGTCCTCCAAGTATTCAAAGCACAGTGTTTTCTCATGGCAGCTCACACAAGGGCCATGACGAAGTCTTCCTGGGCACTTGGGACTCACCAGCAATGTTGTCCTGAGGCCATTCGAGGACTCTGGAAATGTAGGTCTCCTCAAGGAAGGTACAGGGTGTTGCCCATCACTGGAAACGCACAGAGGGCCTCCGAGGGATCAACCGATGGGCGTTGAAGTTGCTCAGCCGGCCCACAGGTGTCTGGAGGTAGTCAGTGAAATTGGAGGGAAAATGATGCATACCCGAGAGGCCTAGGAGTACTCAAAAGTCTACTTCCTGTAAATTAAAGCACATAAGCCACTAAGAACTCATGGAAACAGCTACCTGCCTCCCTTTCTGCACGGCTACTCAGGGCCTAACCTGGAGGCAAGTTCTCACGTTGGGATTCCCTTTAGCTCTAGAGCTTGTCAGGCGGACCACCACCACGGCCATGGAAGCACCTGGTTCAGACAGAGCAAACTCATAATTTTCCCCGCAGCCTTCTTACAGGGTTTCCAGGCCTGTCAGGAGCAGGGAATGTCAAGTAGCTGCAAGGCAGCGTGAATGCGGCCTTCAAAGTGGGAAAGCAAGTCTATTTCCAGCAGGCCCCCGTTTCCATGGGCACCCTCAGCATACACCCCTGCGGTATCTAACAAGTCCAAAGAGACACAGGTTACCCTGTGTTTCCTACCCTGAATCAACTTCTCGAAGTAGGGAGTTCTGCATCAAGCGAACTGCCTCAACCAAGGAACGGCGTAGCTGCTCCTCTGGGCCTGTGGCTATTCAAAAGCCTGCAGCGCCACTGGAAGAAGAGGACTTAAATTGCAGTAAGAACGCAAGCCAACTTTCTCGAGGAGGCACGGTGACTTCAGGCAGGAGGTCCCAGACGGAATGCGACGCCGAGGGTTTCTCTGAGTGCAGCTCGGACTAGGGCATTGCGTAAGACTTCGACGCCATGTGGGATGTGCTAGAACAGTGTTCCTGAGCGTGTGCGAGTGCTGGGGAAATTAGGCTGCTCCAAAAGAGAGTGCGGTGCGTTTCCCTACGCTCGGCATACACAGAGGGGCTCTAAAGGGCTCCGGGCCTGGATATTGCTTAGCAGACCCAGGTGGGCCTGGGGGTACTCAGTGTCCCTGCCGGAAACAGGGTGCCCACGTGAGCCTCCTAGGTGTCCGGCAAACTGTGCTGCAGTTAAAGATAACCAGAGCAGGGGCCACCGCCTCATGGAAACTGCAGCACGCCTCCGCTTCTGCGCGGCCAATCAGAGCCTTACTTCCAGGCATGTGTTCATGCTGGGAGTGCCGGTAGCAACACAGCATGCTAAGAGGCTGAGTTTCTCCACGGGTAGAGTGACTACAGGTCCGAGGTCCTCAAAGTATTCAAAGCACAGTGTTTTCCCCGAAGCATTCTTCCAGGGCTCACTGGCCTGTCGGGAGCTGGGAAGGTCAGGTAGCTTCAAGGCAGGCATGAATGCCGCCCTCAAAATGGGAAAGCAGGGCTAGTTCCAGCAGGCCCCCGTTTTCATGGGCACACTCAGCGTACATCCCTGTGGCTTCTAACGAGTCCCAAGAGACACCGGTTACCCTGCGTTTCCTTCCCTGAATCAACGTATCGAAGTAGGGAGTCCCGCATCCGGCGAACTGTCTCAACCGAGGAACGCCGTAGCTGCTCCTCTGGGCCTGGGGCTGCCTGCAGTGCCGCAGAAGGAACAGGACTTAAAGTGCAGTAAGAACCCAAGCCGCCGTCCTCTAGGAGGCACGGTGACTTCAGTCAGGAGGTCCTGGATGGAAGGCGAAGACGAGGGCTCCTCTGAGGGCAGCTCCGACTAGGGCACCGCGTAAGACCTCCGCGCCACGTGGGACGTGCCAGAACGGTGTTCGCGAACGTGTGCGAGTGCGGAGGAAACTAAGCTGCTCCAAAGGAGAGGGCAGTGCGTTTCCCTATGCTCGGCCTGCACACACGGGGCTCTGAAGGGCTACGGGCCTGGATGTTGCTTAGCAGACCCAGGTGCACCTGGGGGTACTCAGTGTTCCTGCTGGGAGCAGGGTGCCCCGGCTAGCCTCCCAGGTGTCCAGAAAGCTGTGCTGCCGTTAAAGGCATGCAGAGCAGAGGCCACCGCCTCCTGGAAGCTGCAGCACACCTCCGCTTCTGCACGGCGAATCAGGGCCTTACTTCCAGGCATGGGTTCATGCTGGGTGTGCTGGTAGCGACACAGCATGGTAAGATGCTGACTTTCTCCTCGAGCAGAGTGACTTCAGTTACGAGGGCGGGCCTCGCAGTGTTCCAAGCACAGTGTTCTCTCATGGCAGCTCACACAAGGGCCATGACTGAGTCTTCCTGGGTACTTCGCACTCACCAGCCATATTGTCCCGAGGGCGTTCGAGGGCTCTGGAGATGTAGCGCTCCTCAAGGAACGTGCAGTGTGTTGCTGCCCAGCACTCGGCAGGCACAGAGGTCCTCCGGGGGATCAACCAATGGACCTCGACGATGCTCCGCCGGCCCACAGGTGTCTGGAGGCACTCAGTGACCTCGGAGGGAAAACGATGCACACCCGTGGGGCCTAGGAGTCCCCGGACGCGTACTTCCTTTAACATAAAGGACATAAGCGACTGAGAACTCGTGGAAACAGCTGCATGCCTCCCTTTCTGCTCGGCTACTCAGGGCCTAACCTGGAGGCGAGTTCTCACTTCGAGGTTCCCTTTCGCTCTAGAGCCTGTCATGCGGACCGAGCTGCGGCCACGGAAGCCCCTGGTTTAGAGAGAGCAAACTCATAATTTTACCCGAAGCATTCTTCCAGGGCTCACTGGCCTGTCGGGAGCCGGGAATGTCAGGTAGCTTCAAGGCAGGCATGAATGCCGCCCTCAAAATGGGGAAGCAGGGCTAGTTCCAGCAGGCCCCCATTTTCATGGGCACACTCAGCGTACATCCCTGTGGCTTATAAGGACTCCCAAGAGACACCGGTTACCCTGCGTTTCCCTCCCTGAATCAACTTATCGAAGTAGGGAGTCCCGCATCCGGTGAACTGTCTCAACCGAGGAACGCCGTAGCTGCTCCCCTGGGCCTGGGGCTGCCTGCAGTGCCGCAGAAGGAACAGGACTTAAAGTGCAGTAAGAACCCAAGCCGCCGTCCTCTAGGAGGCACGGTGACTTCAGTGAGGAGGTCCTGGATGGAACGCGAAGACAAGGGCTCCTCTGACGGCAGCTCCGACTAGGGCACCGCGTAAGACTTCCGCGCCACGTGGGACGTGCCAGAACGGCGTTCGCGAACGTGTGCGAGTGCCGAGGAAACTAAGCTGCTCCGAAGGAGAGGGCAGTGCATTTCCCTACGCTCGGCCACACACAGGGGGCTCTGAAGGGCTACGGGCCTGGATGTTGCTTAGCAGACCCAGGTGCACCTGTGGGTACTCAGTGTTCCTGCTGGGAGCAGGGGGCCCCGGCTAGCCTCCCAGGTGTCCAGAAAGCTGTGCTGCCGTTAAAGGCATGCAGAGCAGAGGCCACCGCCTCCTGGAAGCTGCAGCACGCCTCCGCTTCTGCACGGCGAATCAGGGCCTTACTTCCAGGCATGGGTTCATGCTGGGTGTGCCGGTAGCGACACAGCGTGCTAAGATGCTGACTTTCTCCTCGAGCAGAGTGACTTCAGGTACGAGGGCGGGCCTCGCAGTGTTCCAAGCACAGTGTTCTCTCATGGCAGCTCACACAAGGGCCATGACTGAGTCTTCCTGGGTACTTCGCACTCACCAGCCATATTGTCCCGAGGGCGTTCGAGGGCTCTGGAGATGTAGCGCTCCTCAAGGAACGTGCAGTGTGTTGCTGCCCAGCACTCGGCAGGCACAGAGGTCCTCCGGGGGATCAACCAATGGACCTCGACGTTGCTCCGCCGGCCCACAGGTGTCTGGAGGCACTCAGTGACCTCGGAGGGAAAACGATGCACACCCGTGGGGCCTAGGAGTCCCCGGACGCGTACTTCCTTTAAAATAAAGCACATAAGCGACTGAGAAGTTGTGGAAACAGCTGCATGCCTCCCTTTCTGCACGGCTACTCAGGGCCTAACCTGGAGGCGAGTTCTCACTTCGAGGTTCCCTTTCGCTCTAGAGCCTGTCATGCGGACCGAGCTGCGGCCACGGAAGCCCCTGGTTTAGAGAGAGCAAACTCATAATTTTACCCGAAGCATTCTTCCAGGGCTCACTGGCCTGTCGGGAGCCGGGAATGTCAGGTAGCTTCAAGGCAGGCATGAATGCCGCCCTCAAAATGGGGAAGCAGGGCTTGTTCCAGCAGGGCCCCGTTATCATGGGCACACAGAGCGTACATCCCTGTGGCTTCTAACGAGTCCCAAGAGACACCGGTTACCCTGCGTTTCCTTCCCTGAATCAACTTATCGAAGTAGGGAGTTCCCCATCCGGCGAACTGTCTCAACCGAGGAACGCCGTAGCTGCTCCTCTGGGCCTGGGGAAGCCTGCAGTGCCGCAGAAGGAACAGGACTTAAAGTGCAGTAAGAACCCAAGCCGCCGTCCTCTAGGAGGCACGGTGACTTCAGTCAGGAGGTCCTGGATGGAACGCGAAGACAAGGGCTCCTCTGACGGCAGCTCCGACTAGGGCACCGCGTAAGACCTCCGCGCCACGTGGGACGTGCCAGAACGGCGTTCGCGAACGTGTGCGAGTGCCGAGGAAACTAAGCTGCTCCGAAGGAGAGGGCAGTGCATTTCCCTACGCTCGGCCACACACAGGGGGCTCTGAAGGGGTACGGGCCTGGATGTTGCTTAGCAGACCCAGGTGCACCTGTGGGTACTCAGTGTTCCAGCTGGGAGCAGGGGGCCCCGGCTAGCCTCCCAGGTGTCCAGAAAGCTGTGCTGCCGTTAAAGGCATGCAGAGCAGAGGCCACCGCCTCCTGGAAGCTGCAGCACGCCTCCGCTTCTGCACGGCGAATCAGGGCCTTACTTCCAGGCATGGGTTCATGCTGGGTGTGCCGGTAGCGACACAGCGTGCTAAGATGCTGACTTTCTCCTCGAGCAGAGTGACTTCAGGTACGAGGGCAGGCCTCGCAGTGTTCCAAGCACAGTGTTCTCTCATGGCAGCTCACACAAGGGCCATGACAGAGTCTTCCTGGGTACTTCGCACTCACCAGCCATGTTGTCCGGAGGGCGTTCGAGGGCTCTGGAGATGTAGCGCTCCTCAAGGAACGCGCAGTGTGTTGCTGCCCAGCACTCGGCAGGCACAGAGGTCCTCCGGGGGATCAACCAATGGACCTCGACGTTGCTCCGCCGGCCCACAGGTGTCTGGAGGCACTCAGTGACCTCGGAGGGAAAACGAGGCACACCCGTGGGGCCTAGGAGTCCCCGGACGCGTACTTCCTTTAAAATAAAGCACATAAGCGACTGAGAACTCATGGAAACAGCTGCATGCCTCCCTTTCTGCACGGCTACTCAGTGCCTCACCTGGAGGCGAGTTCTCACGTCAAGGTTCCCTTTCGCTCTAGAGCCTGTCAGGCGGACCACCACTGCGGCCATGGAAGCACCTGGTTCAGACAGAGCAAACTCACAATTTTCCCCGCAGCCTTCATACAGGGTTTCCAGGCCTGTCAGGAGCAGGGAAAATCAAGTAGCTGCAAGGCAGCGTGAATGTGGCCTTCAAAGTGGGAAAGCAAGTCTATTTCCAGCAGGCCCCCGTTTCCATGGGCACCCTCAGCATAAACCCCTGCGGTACCTAACAAGTCCAAAGAGACACAGGTTACCCTGTGTTTCCTACCCTGAATCAAATTCTCGAACTAGGGTGTTCTGCATCAAGCGAACTGCCTCAACCAAGGAACGGCGTAGCTGCTCCTCTGGGCCTGTGGCTATTCAAAAGCCTGCAGCGCCACAGGAAGAAGAGGACTTAAATTGCAGTAAGAACGCAAGCCAACTTTCTCGAGGAGGCACGGTGACTTCAGGCAGGAGGTCCCAGACGGAATGCGACGCCGAGGGTTTCTCTGAGTGCAGCTCGGACTAGGGCATTGCGTAAGACTTCGACGCCATGTGGGATGTGCTAGAACAGTGCTCCTGAGCGTGTGCGAGTGCTGGGGAAATTAGGCTGCTCCAAAAGAGAGTGCGGTGCGTTTCCCTACGCTCGGCATACACAGAGGGGCTCTAAAGGGCTCCGGGCCTGGATATTGCTTAGCAGACCCAGGTGGGCCTGGGGGGTACTCAGTGTCCCTGCCGGGAACAGGGTGCCCACGCGAGCCTCCTAGGTGTCCGGCAAACTGTGCTGCAGTTAAAGATATGCAGAGCAGAGGCCACAGCCTCATGGAAACTGCTGCA
This sequence comes from Grampus griseus, assembly GCF_964374135.1. Lineage (NCBI taxonomy): Eukaryota > Metazoa > Chordata > Mammalia > Artiodactyla > Delphinidae > Grampus > Grampus griseus. Next base: position 189,394 of record NC_139010.1, read on the forward strand.
TGCCTCCACTTCTGTGCGGCCAATCAGGACCTTACCTCCAGTCACGTGTTCATGCTGGGTGCCCCTTTAGCGACACAGCATGGTAAGATGCTGACTTTCTCCTCGAGCAGAGTGACTTTAGGTACGAGGTTCTCGAAGTATTCAATGCAGAGTGTTTTCTCATGGCAGCTCACACAAGGGCCATGACAAAGACTTCCTGGGCACTTCGGACTCACCAGAAATGAGGTCCTGCGGCTGTTCGAGGACTCTGGAAATGTAGTTCTCCTCAAGGAACGTGCAGTGTGTTGCCCGTCACTCGGCACACTCAGAGGGCCTCCACCGGACAGACCAACCGGCCTCGATGTTGCTAAGCCGGCCCACAGGGTTCTGGAGGTACTCAGTGACTTTGGAGGGACAATGATGCACTCCCGAGAGGCCTAGGAGTCTTCAAAGGGGTACTTCCTTGAAAATAAAGCAGAACAGCGACTAAGAACTCATGGAAACAGCTGTATGCCTCCCTTTCTGCCCGGCTACTCGGGACCTAAAATGGAGGCAAGTTCCCACGTTGAGTATCCTTTTAGCTCTAGAGCTTGTCAGGTAGACCACCGCCGCGGCCACGGAGGCACCTGGTTTAGACAGAGCAAACTCATTTTTTTCCAAGAAGCATTCCTACAGGGTTTAACAGGCCTGTCAACAGCAGGGAATGTCATGCAGCTTCAAGGCAGCATGAATGCAGCCTTCAAAATGGGAAAGCAAGGGTAGTTCCAGCAGGCCCCCGTTTCCATGGGCACCCTCAGCATACACCCGTGTGGTTTCTAACAAGTCCAAAGAGACACAGGTTACCCTGTGTTTCCTTTCCTGAATCAACTTCTCGAAGTAGGGTGTTCTGCATCAAGCGAACTGCCTCAACCAAGGAACACCGTAGCTGCTCCTCTGGGCCTGTAGCTATTCAAAAGCCTGCAGTGCCACAGGAAGAAGAGGACTTCAATTGCAGTAGGAACACAAGCCGACTTTCTCTAGGAGGCATGGTGACTTCAGGCAGGATGTCCCAGATGGAATGCGAAGCCGAGGGTTTCTCTGAGTGCAGCTCGGACTAGGGCAATGCGTAAGACTTCGACGCCATGTGGGATGTGCTAGAACAGTGTTCCTGAGCGTGTGCAAGTGCTGGTGAAATTAAGCTGCTCCAAAAAGGAGTGTGGTGCGTTTCCCTATGCTCGGCATACACAGAGGAGCTCTAAAGGGCTACGGGCCTGGATGTTGCTTAGCAGACCCAGGGGGGCCTGGGGGTACTCAGTGTTCCCGTCGGGAACAGGGTGCCCACGCTAGCTTCCAAGGTGTCCAGAAAACGGTGCTGCAGTTAAAGATATGCAAAGCAGAGGCCACCGCCTCATGGAAACTGCAGCACACCGCTGCTTCTGCGTGGCCAATCGGGGCCTAACTTCCAGGCATGTGCTCATGCCAGGTGTGCCGGTAGCGACACAGCATGCTAAGAGGCTGAGTTTATCCTCGGATAGAGTGACTACAGGTACGAGGTCCTCCAAGTATTCAAAGCACAGTGTTTTCTCATGGCAGCTCACACAAGGGCCATGACGAAGTCTTCCTGGGCACTTGGGACTCACCAGCAATGTTGTCCTGAGGCCATTCGAGGACTCTGGAAATGTAGGTCTCCTCAAGGAAGGTACAGGGTGTTGCCCATCACTGGAAACGCACAGAGGGCCTCCGAGGGATCAACCGATGGGCGTTGAAGTTGCTCAGCCGGCCCACAGGTGTCTGGAGGTAGTCAGTGAAATTGGAGGGAAAATGATGCATACCCGAGAGGCCTAGGAGTACTCAAAAGTCTACTTCCTGTAAATTAAAGCACATAAGCCACTAAGAACTCATGGAAACAGCTACCTGCCTCCCTTTCTGCACGGCTACTCAGGGCCTAACCTGGAGGCAAGTTCTCACGTTGGGATTCCCTTTAGCTCTAGAGCTTGTCAGGCGGACCACCACCACGGCCATGGAAGCACCTGGTTCAGACAGAGCAAACTCATAATTTTCCCCGCAGCCTTCTTACAGGGTTTCCAGGCCTGTCAGGAGCAGGGAATGTCAAGTAGCTGCAAGGCAGCGTGAATGCGGCCTTCAAAGTGGGAAAGCAAGTCTATTTCCAGCAGGCCCCCGTTTCCATGGGCACCCTCAGCATACACCCCTGCGGTATCTAACAAGTCCAAAGAGACACAGGTTACCCTGTGTTTCCTACCCTGAATCAACTTCTCGAAGTAGGGAGTTCTGCATCAAGCGAACTGCCTCAACCAAGGAACGGCGTAGCTGCTCCTCTGGGCCTGTGGCTATTCAAAAGCCTGCAGCGCCACTGGAAGAAGAGGACTTAAATTGCAGTAAGAACGCAAGCCAACTTTCTCGAGGAGGCACGGTGACTTCAGGCAGGAGGTCCCAGACGGAATGCGACGCCGAGGGTTTCTCTGAGTGCAGCTCGGACTAGGGCATTGCGTAAGACTTCGACGCCATGTGGGATGTGCTAGAACAGTGTTCCTGAGCGTGTGCGAGTGCTGGGGAAATTAGGCTGCTCCAAAAGAGAGTGCGGTGCGTTTCCCTACGCTCGGCATACACAGAGGGGCTCTAAAGGGCTCCGGGCCTGGATATTGCTTAGCAGACCCAGGTGGGCCTGGGGGTACTCAGTGTCCCTGCCGGAAACAGGGTGCCCACGTGAGCCTCCTAGGTGTCCGGCAAACTGTGCTGCAGTTAAAGATAACCAGAGCAGGGGCCACCGCCTCATGGAAACTGCAGCACGCCTCCGCTTCTGCGCGGCCAATCAGAGCCTTACTTCCAGGCATGTGTTCATGCTGGGAGTGCCGGTAGCAACACAGCATGCTAAGAGGCTGAGTCTCTCCACGGGTAGAGTGACTACAGGTCCGAGGTCCTCAAAGTATTCAAAGCACAGTGTTTTCCCCGAAGCATTCTTCCAGGGCTCACTGGCCTGTCGGGAGCTGGGAAGGTCAGGTAGCTTCAAGGCAGGCATGAATGCCGCCCTCAAAATGGGAAAGCAGGGCTAGTTCCAGCAGGCCCCCGTTTTCATGGGCACACTCAGCGTACATCCCTGTGGCTTCTAACGAGTCCCAAGAGACACCGGTTACCCTGCGTTTCCTTCCCTGAATCAACGTATCGAAGTAGGGAGTCCCGCATCCGGCGAACTGTCTCAACCGAGGAACGCCGTAGCTGCTCCTCTGGGCCTGGGGCTGCCTGCAGTGCCGCAGAAGGAACAGGACTTAAAGTGCAGTAAGAACCCAAGCCGCCGTCCTCTAGGAGGCACGGTGACTTCAGTCAGGAGGTCCTGGATGGAAGGCGAAGACGAGGGCTCCTCTGAGGGCAGCTCCGACTAGGGCACCGCGTAAGACCTCCGCGCCACGTGGGACGTGCCAGAACGGTGTTCGCGAACGTGTGCGAGTGCGGAGGAAACTAAGCTGCTCCAAAGGAGAGGGCAGTGCGTTTCCCTACGCTCGGCCTGCACACACGGGGCTCTGAAGGGCTACGGGCCTGGATGTTGCTTAGCAGACCCAGGTGCACCTGGGGGTACTCAGTGTTCCTGCTGGGAGCAGGGTGCCCCGGCTAGCCTCCCAGGTGTCCAGAAAGCTGTGCTGCCGTTAAAGGCATGCAGAGCAGAGGCCACCGCCTCCTGGAAGCTGCAGCACGCCTCCGCTTCTGCACGGCGAATCAGGGCCTTACTTCCAGGCATGGGTTCATGCTGGGTGTGCTGGTAGCGACACAGCATGGTAAGATGCTGACTTTCTCCTCGAGCAGAGTGACTTCAGTTACGAGGGCGGGCCTCGCAGTGTTCCAAGCACAGTGTTCTCTCATGGCAGCTCACACAAGGGCCATGACTGAGTCTTCCTGGGTACTTCGCACTCACCAGCCATATTGTCCCGAGGGCGTTCGAGGGCTCTGGAGATGTAGCGCTCCTCAAGGAACGTGCAGTGTGTTGCTGCCCAGCACTCGGCAGGCACAGAGGTCCTCCGGGGGATCAACCAATGGACCTCGACGATGCTCCGCCGGCCCACAGGTGTCTGGAGGCACTCAGTGACCTCGGAGGGAAAACGATGCACACCCGTGGGGCCTAGGAGTCCCCGGACGCGTACTTCCTTTAACATAAAGGACATAAGTGACTGAGAACTCGTGGAAACAGCTGCATGCCTCCCTTTCTGCTCGGCTACTCAGGGCCTAACCTGGAGGCGAGTTCTCACTTCGAGGTTCCCTTTCGCTCTAGAGCCTGTCATGCGGACCGAGCTGCGGCCACGGAAGCCCCTGGTTTAGAGAGAGCAAACTCATAATTTTACCCGAAGCATTCTTCCAGGGCTCACTGGCCTGTCGGGAGCCGGGAATGTCAGGTAGCTTCAAGGCAGGCATGAATGCCGCCCTCAAAATGGGGAAGCAGGGCTAGTTCCAGCAGGCCCCCATTTTCATGGGCACACTCAGCGTACATCCCTGTGGCTTATAAGGACTCCCAAGAGACACCGGTTACCCTGCGTTTCCCTCCCTGAATCAACTTATCGAAGTAGGGAGTCCCGCATCCGGTGAACTGTCTCAACCGAGGAACGCCGTAGCTGCTCCCCTGGGCCTGGGGCTGCCTGCAGTGCCGCAGAAGGAACAGGACTTAAAGTGCAGTAAGAACCCAAGCCGCCGTCCTCTAGGAGGCACGGTGACTTCAGTGAGGAGGTCCTGGATGGAACGCGAAGACAAGGGCTCCTCTGACGGCAGCTCCGACTAGGGCACCGCGTAAGACTTCCGCGCCACGTGGGACGTGCCAGAACGGCGTTCGCGAACGTGTGCGAGTGCCGAGGAAACTAAGCTGCTCCGAAGGAGAGGGCAGTGCATTTCCCTACGCTCGGCCACACACAGGGGGCTCTGAAGGGCTACGGGCCTGGATGTTGCTTAGCAGACCCAGGTGCACCTGTGGGTACTCAGTGTTCCTGCTGGGAGCAGGGTGCCCCGGCTAGCCTCCCAGGTGTCCAGAAAGCTGTGCTGCCGTTAAAGGCATGCAGAGCAGAGGCCACCGCCTCCTGGAAGCTGCAGCACGCCTCCGCTTCTGCACGGCGAATCAGGGCCTTACTTCCAGGCATGGGTTCATGCTGGGTGTGCCGGTAGCGACACAGCGTGCTAAGATGCTGACTTTCTCCTCGAGCAGAGTGACTTCAGGTACGAGGGCGGGCCTCGCAGTGTTCCAAGCACAGTGTTCTCTCATGGCAGCTCACACAAGGGCCATGACAGAGTCTTCCTGGGTACTTCGCACTCACCAGCCATGTTGTCCCGAGGGCGTTCGAGGGCTCTGGAGAAGTAGTGCTCCTCAAGGAACGCGCAGTGTGTTGCTGCCCAGCACTCGGCAGGCACAGAGGTCCTCCGGGGGATCAACCAATGGACCTCGATGTTGCTCCGCCGGCCCACAGGTGTCTGGAGGCACTCAGTGACCTCGGAGGGAAAACGATGCACACCCGTGGGGCCTAGGAGTCCCCGGACGCGTACTTCCTTTAAAATAAAGCACATAAGCGACTGAGAACTCATGGAATCAGCTGCATGCCTCCCTTTCTGCACGGCTACTCAGGGCCTAACCTGGAGGCGAGTTCTCACGTCGAGGTTCCCTTTCACTCTAGAGCCTGTCAGGCGGACCACCACCGCGGCCATGGAAGCACCTGGTTCAGACAGAGCAAACTCACAATTTTCCCCGCAGCCTTCTTACAGGGTTTCCAGGCCTGTCAGGAGCAGGGAATGTCAAGTAGCTGCAAGGCAGCGTGAATGTGGCCTTCAAAGTGGGAAAGCAAGTCTATTTCCAGCAGGCCCCCATTTCCATGGGCACCCTCAGCATAAACCCCTGCGGTACCTAACTAGTCCAAAGAGACACAGGTTACCCTGTGTTTCCTACCCTGAATCAACTTCTCGAAGTAGGGAGTTCTGCATCAAGCGAACTGCCTCAACCAAGGAACGGCGTAGCTGCTCCTCTGGGCCTGTGGCTATTCAAAAGCCTGCAGCGCCACTGGAAGAAGAGGACTTAAATTGCAGTAAGAACGCAAGCCAACTTTCTCGAGGAGGCACGGTGACTTCAGGCAGGAGGTCCCAGACGGAATGCGACGCCGAGGGTTTCTCTGAGTGCAGCTCGGACTAGGGCATTGCGTAAGACTTCGACGCCATGTGGGATGTGCTAGAACAGTGTTCCTGAGCGTGTGCGAGTGCTGGGGAAATTAGGCTGCTCCAAAAGAGAGTGCGGTGCGTTTCCCTACGCTCGGCATACACAGAGGGGCTCTAAAGGGCTCCGGGCCTGGATATTGCTTAGCAGACCCAGGTGGGCCTGGGGGTACTCAGTGTCCCTGCCGGAAACAGGGTGCCCACGTGAGCCTCCTAGGTGTCCGGCAAACTGTGCTGCAGTTAAAGATAACCAGAGCAGGGGCCACCGCCTCATGGAAACTGCAGCACGCCTCCGCTTCTGCGCGGCCAATCAGAGCCTTACTTCCAGGCATGTGTTCATGCTGGGAGTGCCGGTAGCAACACAGCATGCTAAGAGGCTGAGTTTCTCCACGGGTAGAGTGACTACAGGTCCGAGGTCCTCAAAGTATTCAAAGCACAGTGTTTTCCCCGAAGCATTCTTCCAGGGCTCACTGGCCTGTCGGGAGCTGGGAAGGTCAGGTAGCTTCAAGGCAGGCATGAATGCCGCCCTCAAAATGGGAAAGCAGGGCTAGTTCCAGCAGGCCCCCGTTTTCATGGGCACACTCAGCGTACATCCCTGTGGCTTCTAACGAGTCCCAAGAGACACCGGTTACCCTGCGTTTCCTTCCCTGAATCAACGTATCGAAGTAGGGAGTCCCGCATCCGGCGAACTGTCTCAACCGAGGAACGCCGTAGCTGCTCCTCTGGGCCTGGGGCTGCCTGCAGTGCCGCAGAAGGAACAGGACTTAAAGTGCAGTAAGAACCCAAGCCGCCGTCCTCTAGGAGGCACGGTGACTTCAGTCAGGAGGTCCTGGATGGAAGGCGAAGACGAGGGCTCCTCTGAGGGCAGCTCCGACTAGGGCACCGCGTAAGACCTCCGCGCCACGTGGGACGTGCCAGAACGGTGTTCGCGAACGTGTGCGAGTGCGGAGGAAACTAAGCTGCTCCAAAGGAGAGGGCAGTGCGTTTCCCTACGCTCGGCCTGCACACACGGGGCTCTGAAGGGCTACGGGCCTGGATGTTGCTTAGCAGACCCAGGTGCACCTGGGGGTACTCAGTGTTCGTGCTGGGAGCAGGGTGCCCCGGCTAGCCTCCCAGGTGTCCAGAAAGCTGTGCTGCCGTTAAAGGCATGCAGAGCAGAGGCCACCGCCTCCTGGAAGCTGCAGCACGCCTCCGCTTCTGCACGGCGAATCAGGGCCTTACTTCCAGGCATGGGTTCATGCTGGGTGTGCTGGTAGCGACACAGCATGGTAAGATGCTGACTTTCTCCTCGAGCAGAGTGACTTCAGTTACGAGGGCGGGCCTCGCAGTGTTCCAAGCACAGTGTTCTCTCATGGCAGCTCACACAAGGGCCATGACTGAGTCTTCCTGGGTACTTCGCACTCACCAGCCATATTGTCCCGAGGGCGTTCGAGGGCTCTGGAGATGTAGCGCTCCTCAAGGAACGTGCAGTGTGTTGCTGCCCAGCACTCGGCAGGCACAGAGGTCCTCCGGGGGATCAACCAATGGACCTCGACGATGCTCCGCCGGCCCACAGGTGTCTGGAGGCACTCAGTGACCTCGGAGGGAAAACGATGCACACCCGTGGGGCCTAGGAGTCCCCGGACGCGTACTTCCTTTAACATAAAGGACATAAGCGACTGAGAACTCGTGGAAACAGCTGCATGCCTCCCTTTCTGCTCGGCTACTCAGGGCCTAACCTGGAGGCGAGTTCTCACTTCGAGGTTCCCTTTCGCTCTAGAGCCTGTCATGCGGACCGAGCTGCGGCCACGGAAGACCCTGGTTTAGAGAGAGCAAACTCATAATTTTACCCGAAGCATTCTTCCAGGGCTCACTGGCCTGTCGGGAGCCGGGAATGTCAGGTAGCTTCAAGGCAGGCATGAATGCCGCCCTCAAAATGGGGAAGCAGGGCTAGTTCCAGCAGGCCCCCATTTTCATGGGCACACTCAGCGTACATCCCTGTGGCTTATAAGGACTCCCAAGAGACACCGGTTACCCTGCGTTTCCCTCCCTGAATCAACTTATCGAAGTAGGGAGTCCCGCATCCGGTGAACTGTCTCAACCGAGGAACGCCGTAGCTGCTCCCCTGGGCCTGGGGCTGCCTGCAGTGCCGCAGAAGGAACAGGACTTAAAGTGCAGTAAGAACCCAAGCCGCCGTCCTCTAGGAGGCACGGTGACTTCAGTGAGGAGGTCCTGGATGGAACGCGAAGACAAGGGCTCCTCTGACGGCAGCTCCGACTAGGGCACCGCGTAAGACTTCCGCGCCACGTGGGACGTGCCAGAACGGCGTTCGCGAACGTGTGCGAGTGCCGAGGAAACTAAGCTGCTCCGAAGGAGAGGGCAGTGCATTTCCCTACGCTCGGCCACACACAGGGGGCTCTGAAGGGCTACGGGCCTGGATGTTGCTTAGCAGACCCAGGTGCACCTGTGGGTACTCAGTGTTCCTGCTGGGAGCAGGGGGCCCCGGCTAGCCTCCCAGGTGTCCAGAAAGTTGTGCTGCCGTTAAAGGCATGCAGAGCAGAGGCCACCGCCTCCTGGAAGCTGCAGCACGCCTCCGCTTCTGCACGGCGAATCAGGGCCTTACTTCCAGGCATGGGTTCATGCTGGGTGTGCCGGTAGCGACACAGCGTGCTAAGATGCTGACTTTCTCCTCGAGCAGAGTGACTTCAGGTATGAGGGCGGGCCTCGCAGTGTTCCAAGCACAGTGTTCTCTCATGGCAGCTCACACAAGGGCCATGACAGAGTCTTCCTGGGTACTTCGCACTCACCAGCCATGTTGTCCCGAGGGCGTTCGAGGGCTCTGGAGAAGTAGTGCTCCTCAAGGAACGTGCAGTGTGTTGCTGCCCAGCACTCGGCAGGCACAGAGGTCCTCCGGGGGATCAACCAATGGACCTCGATGTTGCTCCGCCGGCCCACAGGTGTCTGGAGGCACTCAGTGACCTCGGAGGGAAAACGATGCACACCCGTGGGGCCTAGGAGTCCCCGGACGCGTACTTCCTTTAAAATAAAGCACATAAGCGACTGAGAACTCATGGAATCAGCTGCATGCCTCCCTTTCTGCACGGCTACTCAGGGCCTAACCTGGAGGCGAGTTCTCACGTCGAGGTTCCCTTTCGCTCTAGAGCCTGTCAGGCGGACCACCACCGCGGCCATGGAAGCACCTGGTTCAGACAGAGCAAACTCACAATTTTCCCCGCAGCCTTCTTACAGGGTTTCCAGGCCTGTCAGGAGCAGCGAATGTCAAGTAGCTGCAAGGCAGCGTGAATGCGGCCTTCAAAGTGGGAAAGCAAGTCTATTTCCAGCAGGCCCCCATTTCCATGGGCACCCTCAGCATAAACCCCTGCGGTACCTAACTAGTCCAAAGAGACACAGGTTACCCTGTGTTTCCTACCCTGAATGAAATTCTCGAAGTAGGGTGTTCTGCATCAAGCGAACTGCCTCAACCAAGGAACGGCGTAGCTGCTCCTCTGGGCCTGTGGCTATTCAAAAGCCTGCAGCGCCACTGGAAGAAGAGGACTTAAATTGCAGTAAGAACGCAAGCCAACTTTCTCGAGGAGGCACGGTGACTTCAGGCAGGAGGTCCCAGACGGAATGCGACGCCGAGGGTTTCTCTGAGTGCAGCTCGGACTAGGGCATTGCGTAAGACTTCGACGCCATGTGGGATGTGCTAGAACAGTGCTCCTGAGCGTGTGCGAGTGCTGGGGAAATTAGGCTGCTCCAAAAGAGAGTGCGGTGCGTTTCCCTACGCTCGGCATACACAGAGGGGCTCTAAAGGGCTCCGGGCCTGGATATTGCTTAGCAGACCCAGGTGGGCCTGGGGGGTACTCAGTGTCCCTGCCGGGAACAGGGTGCCCACGCGAGCCTCCTAGGTGTCCGGCAAACTGTGCTGCAGTTAAAGATATGCAGAGCAGAGGCCACAGCCTCATGGAAACTGCTGCATGCCTCCACTTCTGTGCGGCCAATCAGGACCTTACCTCCAGTCACGTGTTCATGCTGGGTGCCCCTTTAGCGACACAGCATGGTAAGATGCTGACTTTCTCCTCGAGCAGAGTGACTTTAGGTACGAGGTTCTCGAAGTATTCAATGCAGAGTGTTTTCTCATGGCAGCTCACACAAGGGCCATGACAAAGACTTCCTGGGCACTTCGGACTCACCAGAAATGAGGTCCTGCGGCTGTTCGAGGACTCTGGAAATGTAGTTCTCCTCAAGGAACGTGCAGTGTGTTGCCCGTCACTCGGCACACTCAGAGGGCCTCCACCGGACAGACCAACCGGCCTCGATGTTGCTAAGCTGGCCCACAGGGTTCTGGAGGTACTCAGTGACTTTGGAGGGACAATGATGCACTCCCGAGAGGCCTAGGAGTCTTCAAAGGGGTACTTCCTTGAAAATAAAGCAGAACAGCGACTAAGAACTCATGGAAACAGCTGTATGCCTCCCTTTCTGCCCGGCTACTCGGGACCTAAAATGGAGGCAAGTTCCCACGTTGAGTATCCTTTTAGCTCTAGAGCTTGTCAGGCAGACCACCGCCGCGGCCACGGAGGCACCTGGTTTAGACAGAGCAAACTCATTTTTTTCCAAGAAGCATTCCTACAGGGTTTAACAGGCCTGTCAACAGCAGGGAATGTCATGCAGCTTCAAGGCAGCATGAATGCAGCCTTCAAAATGGGAAAGCAAGGGTAGTTCCAGCAGGCCCCCGTTTCCATGGGCACCCTCAGCATACACCCGTGTGGTATCTAACAAGTCCAAAGAGACACAGGTTACCCTGTGTTTCCTTTCCTGAATCAACTTCTCGAAGTAGGGTGTTCTGCATCAAGCGAACTGCCTCAACCAAGGAACACCGTAGCTGCTCCTCTGGGCCTGTAGCTATTCAAAAGCCTGCAGTGCCACAGGAAGAAGAGGACTTCAATTGCAGTAGGAACACAAGCCGACTTTCTCTAGGAGGCATGGTGACTTCAGGCAGGATGTCCCAGATGGAATGCGAAGCCGAGGGTTTCTCTGAGTGCAGCTCGGACTAGGGCAATGCGTAAGACTTCGACGCCATGTGGGATGTGCTAGAACAGTGTTCCTGAGCGTGTGCAAGTGCTGGTGAAATTAAGCTGCTCCAAAAAGGAGTGTGGTGCGTTTCCCTATGCTCGGCATACACAGAGGAGCTCTAAAGGGCTACGGGCCTGGATGTTGCTTAGCAGACCCAGGGGGGCCTGGGGGTACTCAGTGTTCCCGTCGGGAACAGGGTGCCCACGCTAGCTTCCAAGGTGTCCAGAAAACGGTGCTGCAGTTAAAGATATGCAAAGCAGAGGCCACCGCCTCATGGAAACTGCAGCACACCGCTGCTTCTGCGTGGCCAATCGGGGCCTAACTTCCAGGCATGTGCTCATGCCAGGTGTGCCGGTAGCGACACAGCATGCTAAGAGGCTGAGTTTATCCTCGGATAGAGTGATTACAGGTACGAGGTCCTCCAAGTATTCAAAGCACAGTGTTTTCTCATGGCAGCTCACACAAGGGCCATGACGAAGTCTTCCTGGGCACTTGGGACTCACCAGCAATGTTGTCCTGAGGCCATTCGAGGACTCTGGAAATGTAGGTCTCCTCAAGGAAGGTACAGGGTGTTGCCCATCACTGGAAACGCACAGAGGGCCTCCGAGGGATCAACCGATGGGCGTTGAAGTTGCTCAGCCGGCCCACAGGTGTCTGGAGGTAGTCAGTGAAATTGGAGGGAAAATGATGCATACCCGAGAGGCCTAGGAGTACTCAAAAGTCTACTTCCTGTAAATTAAAGCACATAAGCCACTAAGAACTCATGGAAACAGCTACCTGCCTCCCTTTCTGCACGGCTACTCAGGGCCTAACCTGGAGGCAAGTTCTCACGTTGGGATTCCGTTTAGCTCTAGAGCTTGTCAGGTGGACCACCACCACGACCATGGAAGCACCTGGTTCAGACAGAGCAAACTCATAATTTTCCCCGCAGCCTTCTTACAGGGTTTCCAGGCCTGTCAGGAGCAGGGAATGTCAAGTAGCTGCAAGGCAGCGTGAATGCGGCCTTCAAAGTGGGAAAGCAAGTCTATTTCCAGCAGGCCCCCGTTTCCATGGGCACCCTCAGCATACACCCCTGTGGTATCTAACAAGTCCAAAGAGACACAGGTTACCCTGTGTTTCCTACCCTGAATCAACTTCTCGAAGTAGGGAGTTCTGCATCAAGCGAACTGCCTCAACCAAGGAACGGCGTAGCTGCTCCTCTGGGCCTGTGGCTATTCAAAAGCCTGCAGCGCCACTGGAAGAAGAGGACTTAAATTGCAGTAAGAACGCAAGCCAACTTTCTCGAGGAGGCACGGTGACTTCAGGCAGGAGGTCCCAGACGGAATGCGACGCCGAGGGTTTCTCTGAGTGCAGCTCGGACTAGGGCATTGCGTAAGACTTCGACGCCATGTGGGATGTGCTAGAACAGTGTTCCTGAGCGTGTGCGAGTGCTGGGGAAATTAGGCTGCTCCAAAAGAGAGTGCGGTGCGTTTCCCTACGCTCGGCATACACAGAGGGGCTCTAAAGGGCTCCGGGCCTGGATATTGCTTAGCAGACCCAGGTGGGCCTGGGGGTACTCAGTGTCCCTGCCAGAAACAGGGTGCCCACGTGAGCCTCCTAGGTGTCCGGCAAACTGTGCTGCAGTTAAAGATAACCAGAGCAGGGGCCACCGCCTCATGGAAACTGCAGCACGCCTCCGCTTCTGCGCGGCCAATCAGAGCCTTACTTCCAGGCATGTGTTCATGCTGGGAGTGCCGGTAGCAACACAGCATGCTAAGAGGCTGAGTTTCTCCACGGGTAGAGTGACTACAGGTCCGAGGTCCTCAAAGTATTCAAAGCACAGTGTTTTCCCCGAAGCATTCTTCCAGGGCTCACTGGCCTGTCGGGAGCTGGGAAGGTCAGGTAGCTTCAAGGCAGGCATGAATGCCGCCCTCAAAATGGGAAAGCAGGGCTAGTTCCAGCAGGCCCCCGTTTTCATGGGCACACTCAGCGTACATCCCTGTGGCTTCTAACGAGTCCCAAGAGACACCGGTTACCCTGCGTTTCCTTCCCTGAATCAACGTATCGAAGTAGGGAGTCCCGCATCCGGCGAACTGTCTCAACCGAGGAACGCCGTAGCTGCTCCTCTGGGCCTGGGGCTGCCTGCAGTGCCGCAGAAGGAACAGGACTTAAAGTGCAGTAAGAACCCAAGCCGCCGTCCTCTAGGAGGCACGGTGACTTCAGTCAGGAGGTCCTGGATGGAAGGCGAAGATGAGGGCTCCTCTGAGGGCAGCTCCGACTAGGGCACCGCGTAAGACCTCCGCGCCACGTGGGACGTGCCAGAACGGTGTTCGCGAACGTGTGCGAGTGCGGAGGAAACTAAGCTGCTCCAAAGGAGAGGGCAGTGCGTTTCCCTACGCTCGGCCTGCACACACGGGGCTCTGAAGGGCTACGGGCCTGGATGTTGCTTAGCAGACCCAGGTGCACCTGGGGGTACTCAGTGTTCCTGCTGGGAGCAGGGTGCCCCGGCTAGCCTCCCAGGTGTCCAGAAAGCTGTGCTGCCGTTAAAGGCATGCAGAGCAGAGGCCACCGCCTCCTGGAAGCTGCAGCACGCCTCCGCTTCTGCACGGCGAATCAGGGCCTTACTTCCAGGCATGGGTTCATGCTGGGTGTGCTGGTAGCGACACAGCATGGTAAGATGCTGACTTTCTCCTCGAGCAGAGTGACTTCAGTTACGAGGGCGGGCCTCGCAGTGTTCCAAGCACAGTGTTCTCTCATGGCAGCTCACACAAGGGCCATGACTGAGTCTTCCTGGGTACTTCGCACTCACCAGCCATATTGTCCCGAGGGCGTTCGAGGGCTCTGGAGATGTAGCGCTCCTCAAGGAACGTGCAGTGTGTTGCTGCCCAGCACTCGGCAGGCACAGAGGTCCTCCGGGGGATCAACCAATGGACCTCGACGATGCTCCGCCGGCCCACAGGTGTCTGGAGGCACTCAGTGACCTCGGAGGGAAAACGATGCACACCCGTGGGGCCTAGGAGTCCCCGGACGCGTACTTCCTTTAAAATAAAGCACATAAGTGACTGAGAAGTTGTGGAAACAGCTGCATGCCTCCCTTTCTGCTCGGCTACTCAGGGCCTAACCTGGAGGCGAGTTCTCACTTCGAGGTTCCCTTTCGCTCTAGAGCCTGTCATGCGGACCGAGCTGCGGCCACGGAAGCCCCTGGTTTAGAGAGAGCAAACTCATAATTTTACCCGAAGCATTCTTCCAGGGCTCACTGGCCTGTCGGGAGCCGGGAATGTCAGGTAGCTTCAAGGCAGGCATGAATGCCGCCCTCAAAATGGGGAAGCATGGCTAGTTCCAGCAGGCCCACATTTTCATGGGCACACTCAGCGTACATCCCTGTGGCTTATAAGGACTCCCAAGAGACACCGGTTACCCTGCGTTTCCCTCCCTGAATCAACTTATCGAAGTAGGGAGTCCCACATCCGGCGAACTGTCTCAACCGAGGAACGCCGTAGCTGCTCCCCTGGGCCTGGGGCTGCCTGCAGTGCCGCAGAAGGAACGGGACTTAAAGTGCAGTAAGAACCCAAGCCGCCGTCCTCTAGGAGGCACGGTGACTTCAGTCAGGAGGTCCTGGATGAAACGCGAAGACGAGGGCTCCTCTGAGGGCAGGTCCGATTAGGGCACCGCGTAAGACCTCCGCGCCACGTGGGACGTGCCAGAACGGTGTTCGCGAACGTGTGCGAGTGCCGAGGAAACTAAGCTGCTCCGAAGGAGAGGGCAGTGCGTTTCCCTACGCTCGGCCTGCACACAGGGGTCTCTGAAGGGCTACGGGCCTGGATGTTGCTTAGCAGACCCAGGTGCACCTGGGGGTACTCAGTGTTCCTGCTGGGAGCAGGGTGCCCCGGCTAGCCTCCCAGGTGTCCAGAAAGCTGTGCTGCCGTTAAAGGCATGCAGAGCAGAGGCCACCGCCTCCTGGAAGCTGCAGCACGCCTCCGCTTCTGCATGGCGAATCAGGGCCTTATTTCCAGGCATGGGTTCATGCTGGGTGTGCCGGTAGCGACACAGCGTGCTAAGATGCTGACTTTCTCCTCGAGCAGAGTGACTTCAGGTACGAGGGTGGGCCTCGCAGTGTTCCAAGCACAGTGTTCTCTCATGGCAGCTCACACAAGGGCCATGACTGAGTCTTCCTGGGTACTTCGCACTCACCAGCCATGTTGTCCCGAGGGCGTTCGAGGGCTCTGGATATGTACCGCTCCTCAAGGAACGCGCAGTGTGTTGCTGCCCAGCACTCGGCAGGCACAGAGGTCCTCCGGGGCATCAACCAATGGACCTCGACATTGCTCCGCCGGCCCACAGGTGTCTGGAGGCACTCAGTGACCTCGGAGGGAAAACGATGCACACCCGTGGGGCCTAGGAGTCCCCGGACGCGTACTTCCTTTAACATAAAGGACATAAGCGACTGAGAACTCGTGGAAACAGCTGCATGCCTCCCTTTCTGCACGGCTACTCAGGGCCTATCCTGGAGGCGAGTTCTCACTTCACGGTTCCCTTTCGCTCTAGAGCCTGTCATGCGGACCGCCGCCGCGGCCACGGAAGACCCTGGTTTAGAGAGAGCAAACTCATAATTTTCCCCGAAGCATTCTTCCAGGGCTCACTGGCCTGTCGGGAGCTGGGAATGTCAGGTAGCTTCAAGGCAGGCATGAATGCCACCCTCAAAATGGGAAAGCAGGGCTTGTTCCAGCAGGCCCCCGTTATCATGGGCACACTGAGCGTACATCCCTGTGGCTTCTAACGAGTCCCAAGAGACACCGGTTACCCTGCGTTTCCTTCCCTGAATCAACTTATCGAAGTAGGGAGTCCCGCATCCGGCGAACTGTCTCAACCGAGGAACGCCGTAGCTGCTCCTCTGGGCCTGGGGAAGCCTGCAGTGCCGCAGAAGGAACAGGACTTAAAGTGCAGTAAGAACCCAAGCCGCCGTCCTCTAGGAGGCACGGTGACTTCAGTCAGGAGGTCCTGGATGGAACGCGAAGACAAGGGCTCCTCTGACGGCAGCTCCGACTAGGGCACCGCGTAAGACTTCCGCGCCACGTGGGACGTGCCAGAACGGCGTTCGCGAACGTGTGCGAGTGCCGAGGAAACTAAGCTGCTCCGAAGGAGAGGGCAGTGCATTTCCCTACGCTCGGCCACACACAGGGGGCTCTGAAGGGCTACGGGCCTGGATGTTGCTTAGCAGACCCAGGTGCACCTGTGGGTACTCAGTGTTCCTGCTGGGAGCAGGGGGCCCCGGCTAGCCTCCCAGGTGTCCAGAAAGTTGTGCTGCCGTTAAAGGCATGCAGAGCAGAGGCCACCGCCTCCTGGAAGCTGCAGCACGCCTCCGCTTCTGCACGGCGAATCAGGGCCTTACTTCCAGGCATGGGTTCATGCTGGGTGTGCCGGTAGCGACACAGCGTGCTAAGATGCTGACTTTCTCCTCGAGCAGAGTGACTTCAGGTACGAGGGCGGGCCTCGCAGTGTTCCAAGCACAGTGTTCTCTCATGGCAGCTCACACAATGGCCATGACAGAGTCTTCCTGGGTACTTCGCACTCACCAGCCATGTTGTCCCGAGGGCGTTCGAGGGCTCTGGAGATGTAGCGCTCCTCAAGGAACGCGCAGTGTGTTGCTGCCCAGCACTCGGCAGGCACAGAGGTCCTCCGGGGGATCAACCAATGGACCTCGACGTTGCTCCGCCGGCCCACAGGTGTCTGGAGGCACTCAGTGACCTCGGAGGATAAACGAGGCACACCCGTGGGGCCTAGGAGTCCCCGGACGCGTACTTCCTTTAAAATAAAGCACATAAGCGACTGAGAACTCATGGAAACAGCTGCATGCCTCCCTTTCTGCACGGCTACTCAGTGCCTAAACTGGAGGCGAGTTCTCACGTCGAGGTTCCCTTTCGCTCTAGAGCCTGTCAGGCGGACCACCACCGCGGCCATGGAAGCACCTGGTTCAGACAGAGCAAACTCACAATTTTCCCCGCAACCTTCTTACAGGGTTTCCAGGCCTGTCAGGAGCAGGGAATGTCAAGTAGCTGCAAGGCAGCGTGAATGTGGCCTTCAAAGTGGGAAAGCAAGTCTATTTCCAGCAGGCCCCCGTTTCCATGGGCACCCTCAGCATAAACCCCTGCGGTACCTAACAAGTCCAAAGAGACACAGGTTACCCTGTTTTTCCTACCCTGAATCAAATTCTCGAAGTAGGGTGTTCTGCATCAAGCGAACTGCCTCAACCAAGGAACGGCGTAGCTGCTCCTCTGGGCCTGTGGCTATTCAAAAGCCTGCAGCGCCACAGGAAGAAGAGGACTTAAATTGCAGTAAGAACGCAAGCCAACTTTCTCGAGGAGGCACGGTGACTTCAGGCAGGAGGTCCCAGACGGAATGCGACGCCGAGGGTTTCTCTGAGTGCAGCTCGGACTAGGGCATTGCGTAAGACTTCGACGCCATGTGGGATGTGCTAGAACAGTGTTCCTGAGCGTGTGCGAGTGCTGGGGAAATTAGGCTGCTCCAAAAGAGAGTGCGGTGCGTTTCCCTACGCTCGGCATACACAGAGGGGCTCTAAAGGGCTCCGGGCCTGGATATTGCTTAGCAGACCCAGGTGGGCCTGGAGGGTACTCAGTGTCCCTGCCGGGAACAGGGTGCCCACGCGAGCCTCCTAGGTGTCCGGCAAACTGTGCTGCAGTTAAAGATATGCAGAGCAGAGGCCACAGCCTCATGGAAACTGCTGCATGCCTCCACTTCTGTGCGGCCAATCAGGACCTTACCTCCCGTCACGTGTTCATGCTGGGTGCCCCTTTAGCGACACAGCATGGTAAGATGCTGACTTTCTCCTCGAGCAGAGTGACTTTAGGTACGAGGTTCTCGAAGTATTCAATGCAGAGTGTTTTCTCATGGCAGCTCACACAAGGGCCATGACAAAGACTTCCTGGGCACTTCGGACTCACCAGAAATGAGGTCCTGCGGCTGTTCGAGGACTCTGGAAATGTAGTTCTCCTCAAGGAACGTGCAGTGTGTGGCCCGTCACTTGGCACACTCAGAGGGCCTCCACCGGACAGACCAACCGGCCTCGATGTTGCTAAGCCGGCCCACAGGGTTCTGGAGGTACTCAGTGACTTTGGAGGGACAATGATGCACTCCCGAGAGGCCTAGGAGTCTTCAAAGGGGTACTTCCTTGAAAATAAAGCAGAACAGCGACTAAGAACTCATGGAAACAGCTGTATGCCTCCCTTTCTGCCCGGCTACTCGGGACCTAAAATGGAGGCAAGTTCCCACGTTGAGTATCCTTTTAGCTCTAGAGCTTGTCAGGCAGACCACCGCCGCGGCCACGGAGGCACCTGGTTTAGACAGAGCAAACTCATTTTTTTCCAAGAAGCATTCCTACAGGGTTTAACAGGCCTGTCAACAGCAGGGAATGTCATGCAGCTTCAAGGCAGCATGAATGCAGCCTTCAAAATGGGAAAGCAAGGGTAGTTCCAGCAGGCCCCCGTTTCCATGGGCACCCTCAGCATACACCCGTGTGGTATCTAACAAGTCCAAAGAGACACAGGTTACCCTGTGTTTCCTTTCCTGAATCAACTTCTCGAAGTAGGGTGTTCTGCATCAAGCGAACTGCCTCAACCAAGGAACACCGTAGCTGCTCCTCTGGGCCTGTAGCTATTCAAAAGCCTGCAGTGCCACAGGAAGAAGAGGACTTCAATTGCAGTAGGAACACAAGCCGACTTTCTCTAGGAGGCATGGTGACTTCAGGCAGGATGTCCCAGATGGAATGCGAAGCCGAGGGTTTCTCTGAGTGCAGCTCGGACTAGGGCAATGCGTAAGACTTCGACGCCATGTGGGATGTGCTAGAACAGTGTTCCTGAGCGTGTGCAAGTGCTGGTGAAATTAAGCTGCTCCAAAAAGGAGTGTGGTGCGTTTCCCTATGCTCGGCATACACAGAGGAGCTCTAAAGGGCTACGGGCCTGGATGTTGCTTAGCAGACCCAGGGGGGCCTGGGGGTACTCAGTGTTCCCGTCGGGAACAGGGTGCCCACGCTAGCTTCCAAGGTGTCCAGAAAACGGTGCTGCAGTTAAAGATATGCAAAGCAGAGGCCACCGCCTCATGGAAACTGCAGCACACCGCTGCTTCTGCGTGGCCAATCGGGGCCTAACTTCCAGGCATGTGCTCATGCCAGGTGTGCCGGTAGCGACACAGCATGCTAAGAGGCTGAGTTTATCCTCGGATAGAGTGACTACAGGTACGAGGTCCTCCAAGTATTCAAAGCACAGTGTTTTCTCATGGCAGCTCACACAAGGGCCATGACGAAGTCTTCCTGGGCACTTGGGACTCACCAGCAATGTTGTCCTGAGGCCATTCGAGGACTCTGGAAATGTAGGTCTCCTCAAGGAAGGTACAGGGTGTTGCCCATCACTGGAAACGCACAGAGGGCCTCCGAGGGATCAACCGATGGGCGTTGAAGTTGCTCAGCCGGCCCACAGGTGTCTGGAGGTAGTCAGTGAAATTGGAGGGAAAATGATGCATACCCGAGAGGCCTAGGAGTACTCAAAAGTCTACTTCCTGTAAATTAAAGCACATAAGCCACTAAGAACTCATGGAAACAGCTACCTGCCTCCCTTTCTGCACGGCTACTCAGGGCCTAACCTGGAGGCAAGTTCTCACGTTGGGATTCCGTTTAGCTCTAGAGCTTGTCAGGTGGACCACCACCACGACCATGGAAGCACCTGGTTCAGACAGAGCAAACTCATAATTTTCCCCGCAGCCTTCTTACAGGGTTTCCAGGCCTGTCAGGAGCAGGGAATGTCAAGTAGCTGCAAGGCAGCGTGAATGCGGCCTTCAAAGTGGGAAAGCAAGTCTATTACCAGCAGGCCCCCGTTTCCATGGGCACCCTCAGCATACACCCCTGTGGTATCTAACAAGTCCAAAGAGACACAGGTTACCCTGTGTTTCCTACCCTGAATCAACTTCTCGAAGTAGGGAGTTCTGCATCAAGCGAACTGCCTCAACCAAGGAACGGCGTAGCTGCTCCTCTGGGCCTGTGGCTATTCAAAAGCCTGCAGCGCCACTGGAAGAAGAGGACTTAAATTGCAGTAAGAACGCAAGCCAACTTTCTCGAGGAGGCACGGTGACTTCAGGCAGGAGGTCCCAGACGGAATGCGACGCCGAGGGTTTCTCTGAGTGCAGCTCGGACTAGGGCATTGCGTAAGACTTCGACGCCATGTGGGATGTGCTAGAACAGTGTTCCTGAGCGTGTGCGAGTGCTGGGGAAATTAGGCTGCTCCAAAAGAGAGTGCGGTGCGTTTCCCTACGCTCGGCATACACAGAGGGGCTCTAAAGGGCTCCGGGCCTGGATATTGCTTAGCAGACCCAGGTGGGCCTGGGGGTACTCAGTGTCCCTGCCAGAAACAGGGTGCCCACGTGAGCCTCCTAGGTGTCCGGCAAACTGTGCTGCAGTTAAAGATAACCAGAGCAGGGGCCACCGCCTCATGGAAACTGCAGCACGCCTCCGCTCCTGCGCGGCCAATCAGAGCCTTACTTCCAGGCATGTGTTCATGCTGGGAGTGCCGGTAGCAACACAGCATGCTAAGAGGCTGAGTTTCTCCACGGGTAGAGTGACTACAGGTCCGAGGTCCTCAAAGTATTCAAAGCACAGTGTTTTCCCCGAAGCATTCTTCCAGGGCTCACTGGCCTGTCGGGAGCTGGGAAGGTCAGGTAGCTTCAAGGCAGGCATGAATGCCGCCCTCAAAATGGGAAAGCAGGGCTAGTTCCAGCAGGCCCCCGTTTTCATGGGCACACTCAGCGTACATCCCTGTGGCTTCTAACGAGTCCCAAGAGACACCGGTTACCCTGCGTTTCCTTCCCTGAATCAACGTATCGAAGTAGGGAGTCCCGCATCCGGCGAACTGTCTCAACCGAGGAACGCCGTAGCTGCTCCTCTGGGCCTGGGGCTGCCTGCAGTGCCGCAGAAGGAACAGGACTTAAAGTGCAGTAAGAACCCAAGCCGCCGTCCTCTAGGAGGCACGGTGACTTCAGTCAGGAGGTCCTGGATGGAAGGCGAAGACGAGGGCTCCTCTGAGGGCAGCTCCGACTAGGGCACCGCGTAAGACCTCCGCGCCACGTGGGACGTGCCAGAACGGTGTTCGCGAACGTGTGCGAGTGCGGAGGAAACTAAGCTGCTCCAAAGGAGAGGGCAGTGCGTTTCCCTACGCTCGGCCTGCACACACGGGGCTCTGAAGGGCTACGGGCCTGGATGTTGCTTAGCAGACCCAGGTGCACCTGGGGGTACTCAGTGTTCCTGCTGGGAGCAGGGTGCCCCGGCTAGCCTCCCAGGTGTCCAGAAAGCTGTGCTGCCGTTAAAGGCATGCAGAGCAGAGGCCACCGCCTCCTGGAAGCTGCAGCACGCCTCCGCTTCTGCACGGCGAATCAGGGCCTTACTTCCAGGCATGGGTTCATGCTGGGTGTGCTGGTAGCGACACAGCATGGTAAGATGCTGACTTTCTCCTCGAGCAGAGTGACTTCAGTTACGAGGGCGGGCCTCGCAGTGTTCCAAGCACAGTGTTCTCTCATGGCAGCTCACACAAGGGCCATGACTGAGTCTTCCTGGGTACTTCGCACTCACCAGCCATATTGTCCCGAGGGCGTTCGAGGGCTCTGGAGATGTAGCGCTCCTCAAGGAACGTGCAGTGTGTTGCTGCCCAGCACTCGGCAGGCACAGAGGTCCTCCGGGGGATCAACCAATGGACCTCGACGATGCTCCGCCGGCCCACAGGTGTCTGGAGGCACTCAGTGACCTCGGAGGGAAAACGATGCACACCCGTGGGGCCTAGGAGTCCCCGGACGCGTACTTCCTTTAAAATAAAGCACATAAGCGACTGAGAAGTTGTGGAAACAGCTGCATGCCTCCCTTTCTGCTCGGCTACTCAGGGCCTAACCTGGAGGCGAGTTCTCACTTCGAGGTTCCCTTTCGCTCTAGAGCCTGTCATGCGGACCGAGCTGCGGCCACGGAAGCCCCTGGTTTAGAGAGAGCAAACTCATAATTTTACCCGAAGCATTCTTCCAGGGCTCACTGGCCTGTCGGGAGCCGGGAATGTCAGGTAGCTTCAAGGCAGGCATGAATGCCGCCCTCAAAATGGGGAAGCATGGCTAGTTCCAGCAGGCCCACATTTTCATGGGCACACTCAGCGTACATCCCTGTGGCTTATAAGGACTCCCAAGAGACACCGGTTACCCTGCGTTTCCCTCCCTGAATCAACTTATCGAAGTAGGGAGTCCCACATCCGGCGAACTGTCTCAACCGAGGAACGCCGTAGCTGCTCCCCTGGGCCTGGGGCTGCCTGCAGTGCCGCAGAAGGAACAGGACTTAAAGTGCAGTAAGAACCCAAGCCGCTGTCCTCTAGGAGGCACGGTGACTTCAGTCAGGAGGTCCTGGATGAAACGCGAAGACGAGGGCTCCTCTGAGGGCAGGTCCGATTAGGGCACCGCGTAAGACCTCCGCGCCACGTGGGACGTGCCAGAACGGTGTTCGCGAACGTGTGCGAGTGCCGAGGAAACTAAGCTGCTCCGAAGGAGAGGGCAGTGCGTTTCCCTACGCTCGGCCTGCACACAGGGGTCTCTGAAGGGCTACGGGCCTGGATGTTGCTTAGCAGACCCAGGTGCACCTGGGGGTACTCAGTGTTCCTGCTGGGAGCAGGGTGCCCCGGCTAGCCTCCCAGGTGTCCAGAAAGCTGTGCTGCCGTTAAAGGCATGCAGAGCAGAGGCCACCGCCTCCTGGAAGCTGCAGCACGCCTCCGCTTCTGCATGGCGAATCAGGGCCTTATTTCCAGGCATGGGTTCATGCTGGGTGTGCCGGTAGCGACACAGCGTGCTAAGATGCTGACTTTCTCCTCGAGCAGAGTGACTTCAGGTACGAGGGTGGGCCTCGCAGTGTTCCAAGCACAGTGTTCTCTCATGGCAGCTCACACAAGGGCCATGACTGAGTCTTCCTGGGTACTTCGCACTCACCAGCCATGTTGTCCCGAGGGCGTTCGAGGGCTCTGGATATGTACCGCTCCTCAAGGAACGCGCAGTGTGTTGCTGCCCAGCACTCGGCAGGCACAGAGGTCCTCCGGGGCATCAACCAATGGACCTCGACATTGCTCCGCCGGCCCACAGGTGTCTGGAGGCACTCAGTGACCTCGGAGGGAAAACGATGCACACCCGTGGGGCCTAGGAGTCCCCGGACGCGTACTTCCTTTAACATAAAGGACATAAGCGACTGAGAACTCGTGGAAACAGCTGCATGCCTCCCTTTCTGCACGGCTACTCAGGGCCTATCCTGGAGGCGAGTTCTCACTTCACGGTTCCCTTTCGCTCTAGAGCCTGTCATGCGGACCGCCGCCGCGGCCACGGAAGACCCTGGTTTAGAGAGAGCAAACTCATAATTTTCCCCGAAGCATTCTTCCAGGGCTCACTGGCCTGTCGGGAGCTGGGAATGTCAGGTAGCTTCAAGGCAGGCATGAATGCCACCCTCAAAATGGGAAAGCAGGGCTTGTTCCAGCAGGCCCCCGTTATCATGGGCACACTGAGCGTACATCCCTGTGGCTTCTAACGAGTCCCAAGAGACACCGGTTACCCTGCGTTTCCTTCCCTGAATCAACTTATCGAAGTAGGGAGTCCCGCATCCGGCGAACTGTCTCAACCGAGGAACGCCGTAGCTGCTCCTCTGGGCCTGGGGAAGCCTGCAGTGCCGCAGAAGGAACAGGACTTAAAGTGCAGTAAGAACCCAAGCCGCCGTCCTCTAGGAGGCACGGTGACTTCAGTCAGGAGGTCCTGGATGGAACGCGAAGACAAGGGCTCCTCTGACGGCAGCTCCGACTAGGGCACCGCGTAAGACTTCCGCGCCACGTGGGACGTGCCAGAACGGCGTTCGCGAACGTGTGCGAGTGCCGAGGAAACTAAGCTGCTCCGAAGGAGAGGGCAGTGCATTTCCCTACGCTCGGCCACACACAGGGGGCTCTGAAGGGCTACGGGCCTGGATGTTGCTTAGCAGACCCAGGTGCACCTGTGGGTACTCAGTGTTCCTGCTGGGAGCAGGGGGCCCCGGCTAGCCTCCCAGGTGTCCAGAAAGTTGTGCTGCCGTTAAAGGCATGCAGAGCAGAGGCCACCGCCTCCTGGAAGCTGCAGCACGCCTCCGCTTCTGCACGGCGAATCAGGGCCTTACTTCCAGGCATGGGTTCATGCTGGGTGTGCCGGTAGCGACACAGCGTGCTAAGATGCTGACTTTCTCCTCGAGCAGAGTGACTTCAGGTACGAGGGCGGGCCTCGCAGTGTTCCAAGCACAGTGTTCTCTCATGGCAGCTCACACAATGGCCATGACAGAGTCTTCCTGGGTACTTCGCACTCACCAGCCATGTTGTCCCGAGGGCGTTCGAGGGCTCTGGAGATGTAGCGCTCCTCAAGGAACGCGCAGTGTGTTGCTGCCCAGCACTCGGCAGGCACAGAGGTCCTCCGGGGGATCAACCAATGGACCTCGACGTTGCTCCGCCGGCCCACAGGTGTCTGGAGGCACTCAGTGACCACGGAGAAGAAACGAGGCACACCCGTGGGGCCTAGGAGTCCCCGGACGCGTACTTCCTTTAAAATAAAGCACATAAGCGACTGAGAACTCATGGAAACAGCTGCATGCCTCCCTTTCTGCACGGCTACTCAGTGCCTAAACTGGAGGCGAGTTCTCACGTCGAGGTTCCCTTTCGCTCTAGAGCCTGTCAGGCGGACCACCACCGCGGCCATGGAAGCACCTGGTTCAGACAGAGCAAACTCACAATTTTCCCCGCAACCTTCTTACAGGGTTTCCAGGCCTGTCAGGAGCAGGGAATGTCAAGTAGCTGCAAGGCAGCGTGAATGTGGCCTTCAAAGTGGGAAAGCAAGTCTATTTCCAGCAGGCCCCCGTTTCCATGGGCACCCTCAGCATAAACCCCTGCGGTACCTAACAAGTCCAAAGAGACACAGGTTACCCTGTTTTTCCTACCCTGAATCAAATTCTCGAAGTAGGGTGTTCTGCATCAAGCGAACTGCCTCAACCAAGGAACGGCGTAGCTGCTCCTCTGGGCCTGTGGCTATTCAAAAGCCTGCAGCGCCACAGGAAGAAGAGGACTTAAATTGCAGTAAGAACGCAAGCCAACTTTCTCGAGGAGGCACGGTGACTTCAGGCAGGAGGTCCCAGACGGAATGCGACGCCGAGGGTTTCTCTGAGTGCAGCTCGGACTAGGGCATTGCGTAAGACTTCGACGCCATGTGGGATGTGCTAGAACAGTGTTCCTGAGCGTGTGCGAGTGCTGGGGAAATTAGGCTGCTCCAAAAGAGAGTGCGGTGCGTTTCCCTACGCTCGGCATACACAGAGGGGCTCTAAAGGGCTCCGGGCCTGGATATTGCTTAGCAGACCCAGGTGGGCCTGGAGGGTACTCAGTGTCCCTGCCGGGAACAGGGTGCCCACGCGAGCCTCCTAGGTGTCCGGCAAACTGTGCTGCAGTTAAAGATATGCAGAGCAGAGGCCACAGCCTCATGGAAACTGCTGCATGCCTCCACTTCTGTGCGGCCAATCAGGACCTTACCTCCCGTCACGTGTTCATGCTGGGTGCCCCTTTAGCGACACAGCATGGTAAGATGCTGACTTTCTCCTCGAACAGAGTGACTTTAGGTACGAGGTTCTCGAAGTATTCAATGCAGAGTGTTTTCTCATGGCAGCTCACACAAGGGCCATGACAAAGACTTCCTGGGCACTTCGGACTCACCAGAAATGAGGTCCTGCGGCTGTTCGAGGACTCTGGAAATGTAGTTCTCCTCAAGGAACGTGCAGTGTGTGGCCCGTCACTCGGCACACTCAGAGGGCCTCCACCGGACAGACCAACCGGCCTCGATGTTGCTAAGCCGGCCCACAGGGTTCTGGAGGTACTCAGTGACTTTGGAGGGACAATGATGCACTCCCGAGAGGCCTAGGAGTCTTCAAAGGGGTACTTCCTTGAAAATAAAGCAGAACAGTGACTAAGAACTCATGGAAACAGCTGTATGCCTCCCTTTCTGCCCGGCTACTCGGGACCTAAAATGGACGCAAGTTCCCACGTTGAGTATCCTTTTAGCTCTAGAGCTTGTCAGGCAGACCACCGCCGCGGCCACGGAGGCACCTGGTTTAGACAGAGCAAACTCATTTTTTTCCAAGAAGCATTCCTACAGGGTTTAACAGGCCTGTCAACAGCAGGGAATGTCATGCAGCTTCAAGGCAGCATGAATGCAGCCTTCAAAATGGGAAAGCAAGGGTAGTTCCAGCAGACCCCCGTTTCCATGAGCACCCTCAGCATACACCCGTGTGGTATCTAACAAGTCCAAAGAGACACAGGTTACCCTGTGTTTCCTTTCCTGAATCAACTTCTCGAAGTAGGGTGTTCTGCATCAAGCGAACTGCCTCAACCAAGGAACGGCGTAGCTGCTCCTCTGGGCCTGTGGCTATTCAAAAGCCTGCAGCGCCACTGGAAGAAGAGGACTTAAATTGCAGTAAGAACGCAAGCCAACTTTCTCGAGGAGGCACAGTGACTTCAGGCAGGAGGTCCCAGACGGAATGCGACGCCGAGGGTTTCTCTGAGTGTAGCTCGGACTAGGGCATTGCGTAAGACTTCGACGCCATGTGGGATGTGCTAGAACAGTGTTCCTGAGCGTGTGCGAGTGCTGGGGAAATTAGGCTGCTCCAAAAGAGAGTGCGGTGCGTTTCCCTACGCTCGGCATACACAGAGGGGCTCTAAAGGGCTCCGGGCCTGGATATTGCTTAGCAGACCCAGGTGGGCCTGGGGGTACTCAGTGTCCCTGCCGGAAACAGGGTGCCCACGTGAGCCTCCTAGGTGTCCGGCAAACTGTGCTGCAGTTAAAGATAACCAGAGCAGGGGCCACCGCCTCATGGAAACTGCAGCACGCCTCCGCTTCTGCGCGGCCAATCAGAGCCTTACTTCCAGGCATGTGTTCATGCTGGGAGTGCCGGTAGCAACACAGCATGCTAAGAGGCTGAGTTTCTCCACGGGTAGAGTGACTACAGGTCCGAGGTCCTCAAAGTATTCAAAGCACAGTGTTTTCCCCGAAGCATTCTTCCAGGGCTCACTGGCCTGTCGGGAGCTGGGAAGGTCAGGTAGCTTCAAGGCAGGCATGAATGCCGCCCTCAAAATGGGAAAGCAGGGCTAGTTCCAGCAGGCCCCCGTTTTCATGGGCACACTCAGCGTACATCCCTGTGGCTTCTAACGAGTCCCAAGAGACACCGGTTACCCTGCGTTTCCTTCCCTGAATCAACGTATCGAAGTAGGGAGTCCCGCATCCGGCGAACTGTCTCAACCGAGGAACGCCGTAGCTGCTCCTCTGGGCCTGGGGCTGCCTGCAGTGCCGCAGAAGGAACAGGACTTAAAGTGCAGTAAGAACCCAAGCCGCCGTCCTCTAGGAGGCACGGTGACTTCAGTCAGGAGGTCCTGGATGGAAGGCGAAGACGAGGGCTCCTCTGAGGGCAGCTCCGACTAGGGCACCGCGTAAGACCTCCGCGCCACGTGGGACGTGCCAGAACGGTGTTCGCGAACGTGTGCGAGTGCGGAGGAAACTAAGCTGCTCCAAAGGAGAGGGCAGTGCGTTTCCCTACGCTCGGCCTGCACACACGGGGCTCTGAAGGGCTACGGGCCTGGATGTTGCTTAGCAGACCCAGGTGCACCTGGGGGTACTCAGTGTTCCTGCTGGGAGCAGGGTGCCCCGGCTAGCCTCCCAGGTGTCCAGAAAGCTGTGCTGCCGTTAAAGGCATGCAGAGCAGAGGCCACTGCCTCCTGGAAGCTGCAGCACGCCTCCGCTTCTGCACGGCGAATCAGGGCCTTACTTCCAGGCATGGGTTCATGCTGGGTGTGCTGGTAGCGACACAGCATGGTAAGATGCTGACTTTCTCCTCGAGCAGAGTGACTTCAGTTACGAGGGCGGGCCTCGCAGTGTTCCAAGCACAGTGTTCTCTCATGGCAGCTCACACAAGGGCCATGACTGAGTCTTCCTGGGTACTTCGCACTCACCAGCCATATTGTCCCGAGGGCGTTCGAGGGCTCTGGAGATGTAGCGCTCCTCAAGGAACGTGCAGTGTGTTGCTGCCCAGCACTCGGCAGGCACAGAGGTCCTCCGGGGGATCAACCAATGGACCTCGACGTTGCTCCGCCGGCCCACAGGTGTCTGGAGGCACTCAGTGACCTCGGAGGGAAAACGATGCACACCCGTGGGGCCTAGGAGTCCCCGGACGCGTACTTCCTTTAAAATAAAGCACATAAGCGACTGAGAAGTTGTGGAAACAGCTGCATGCCTCCCTTTCTGCACGGCTACTCAGGGCCTAACCTGGAGGCGAGTTCTCACTTCGAGGTTCCCTTTCGCTCTAGAGCCTGTCATGCGGACCGAGCTGCGGCCACGGAAGCCCCTGGTTTAGAGAGAGCAAACTCATAATTTTACCCGAAGCATTCTTCCAGGGCTCACTGGCCTGTCGGGAGCCGGGAATGTCAGGTAGCTTCAAGGCAGGCATGAATGCCGCCCTCAAAATGGGGAAGCAGGGCTAGTTCCAGCAGGCCCCCATTTTCATGGGCACACTCAGCGTACATCCCTGTGGCTTATAAGGACTCCCAAGAGACACCGGTTACCCTGCGTTTCCCTCCCTGAATCAACTTATCGAAGTAGGGAGTCCCACATCCGGCGAACTGTCTCAACCGAGGAACGCCGTAGCTGCTCCCCTGGGCCTGGGGCTGCCTGCAGTGCCGCAGAAGGAACAGGACTTAAAGTGCAGTAAGAACCCAAGCCGCCGTCCTCTAGGAGGCACGGTGACTTCAGTCAGGAGGTCCTGGATGAAACGCGAAGACGAGGGCTCCTCTGAGGGCAGGTCCGATTAGGGCACCGCGTAAGATCTCCGCGCCACGTGGGACGTGCCAGAACGGTGTTCGCGAACGTGTGCGAGTGCCGAGGAAACTAAGCTGCTCCGAAGGAGAGGGCAGTGCGTTTCCCTACGCTCGGCCTGCACACAGGGGTCTCTGAAGGGCTACGGGCCTGGATGTTGCTTAGCAGACCCAGGTGCACCTGGGGGTACTCAGTGTTCCTGCTGGGAGCAGGGTGCCCCGGCTAGCCTCCCAGGTGTCCAGAAAGCTGTGCTGCCATTAAAGGCATGCAGAGCAGAGGCCACCGCCTCCTGGAAGCTGCAGCACACCTCCGCTTCTGCATGGCGAATCAGGGCCTTATTTCCAGGCATGGGTTCATGCTGGGTGTGCCGGTAGCGACACAGCGTGCTAAGATGCTGACTTTCTCCTCGAGCAGAGTGACTTCAGGTACGAGGGTGGGCCTCGCAGTGTTCCAAGCACAGTGTTCTCTCATGGCAGCTCACACAAGGGCCATGACTGAGTCTTCCTGGGTACTTCGCACTCACCAGCCATGTTGTCCCGAGGGCGTTCGAGGGCTCTGGATATGTAGCGCTCCTCAAGGAACGCGCAGTGTGTTGCTGCCCAGCACTCGGCAGGCACAGAGGTCCTCCGGGGCATCAACCAATGGACCTCGACATTGCTCCGCCGGCCCACAGGTATCTGGAGGCACTCAGTGACCTCGGAGGGAAAACGATGCACACCCGTGGGGCCTAGGAGTCCCCGGACGCGTACTTCCTTTAACATAAAGGACATAAGCGACTGAGAACTCGTGGAAACAGCTGCATGCCTCCCTTTCTGCACGGCTACTCAGGGCCTATCCTGGAGGCGAGTTCTCACTTCACAGTTCCCTTTCGCTCTAGAGCCTGTCATGCGGACCGCCGCAGCGGCCACAGAAGACCCTGGTTTAGAGAGAGCAAACTCATAATTTTACCCGAAGCATTCTTCCAGGGCTCACTGGCCTGTCGGGAGCTGGGAATGTCAGGTAGCTTCAAGGCAGGCATGAATGCCACCCTCAAAATGGGAAAGCAGGGCTTGTTCCAGCAGGGCCCCGTTATCATGGGCACACAGAGCGTACATCCCTGTGGCTTCTAACGAGTCCCAAGAGACACCGGTTACCCTGCGTTTCCTTCCCTGAATCAACTTATCGAAGTAGGGAGTCCCGCATCCGGCGAACTGTCTCAACCGTGGAACGCCGTAGCTGCTCCTCTGGGCCTGGGGAAGCCTGCAGTGCCGCAGAAGGAACAGGACTTAAAGTGCAGTAAGAACCCAAGCCGCCGTCCTCTAGGAGGCACGGTGACTTCAGTCAGGAGGTCCTGGATGGAACGTGAAGACAAGGGCTCCTCTGAGGGCAGCTCCGACTAGGGCACCGCGTAAGACCTCCGCGCCACGTGGGACGTGCCAGAACGGTGTTCGCGAACGTGTGCGAGTGCGGAGGAAACTAAGCTGCTCCAAAGGAGAGGGCAGTGCGTTTCCCTACGCTCGGCCTGCACACACGGGGCTCTGAAGGGCTACGGGCCTGGATGTTGCTTAGCAGACCCAGGTGCACCTGGGGGTACTCAGTGTTCCTGCTGGGAGCAGGGTGCCCCGGCTAGCCTCCCAGGTGTCCAGAAAGCTGTGCTGCCGTGAAAGGCATGCAGAGCAGAGGCCACCGCCTCCTGGAAGCTGCAGCACGCCTCCGCTTCTGCACGGCGAATCAGGGCCTTACTTCCAGGCATGGGTTCATGCTGGGTGTGCCGGTAGCGACACAGCGTGCTAAGATGCTGACTTTCTCCTCGAGCAGAGTGACTTCAGGTACGTGGGCGGGCCTCGCAGTGTTCCAAGCACAGTGTTCTCTCATGGCAGCTCACACAAGGGCCATGACAGAGTCTTCCTGGGTACTTCGCACTCACCAGCCATGTTGTCCCGAGGGCGTTCGAGGGCTCTGGAGATGTAGCGCTCCTCAAGGAACGCGCAGTGTGTTGCTGCCCAGCACTCGGCAGGCACAGAGGTCCTCCGGGGGATCAACCAATGGACCTCGACGTTGCTCCGCCGGCCCACAGGTGTCTGGAGGCACTCAGTGACCTTGGAGGGAAAACGAGGCACACCCGTGGGGCCTAGGAGTCCCCGGACGCGTACTTCCTTTAAAGTAAAGCACATAAGCGACTGAGAACTCATGGAAACAGCTGCATGCCTCCCTTTCTGCACGGCTACTCAGTGCCTAACCTGGAGGCGAGTTCTCACGTCAAGGTTCCCTTTCGCTCTAGAGCCTGTCAGGCGGACCACCACCGCGGCCATGGAAGCACCTGGTTCAGACAGAGCAAACTCACAATTTTCCCCGCAGCCTTCTTACAGAGTTTCCAGGCCTGTCAGGAGCAGGGAATGTCAAGTAGCTGCAAGGCAGCGTGAATGTGGCCTTCAAAGTGGGAAAGCAAGTCTATTTCCAGCAGGCCCCCGTTTCCATGGGCACCCACAGCATAAACCCCTGCGGTACCTAACAAGTCCAAAGAGACACAGGTTACCCTGTGTTTCCTACCCTGAATCAAATTCTCGAAGTAGGGTGTTCTGCATCAAGCGAACTGCCTCGACCAAGGAACGGCGTAGCTGCTCCTCTGGGCCTGTGGCTATTCAAAAGCCTGCAGTGCCACAGGAAGAAGAGGACTTAAATTGCAGTAAGAACGCAAGCCAACTTTCTCGAGGAGGCACGGTGACTTCAGGCAGGAGGTCCCAGACGGAATGCGACGCCGAGGGTTTCTCTGAGTGCAGCTCGGACTAGGGCATTGCGTAAGACTTCGACGCCATGTGGGATGTGCTAGAACAGTGTTCCTGAGCGTGTGCGAGTGCTGGGGAAATTAGGCTGCTCCAAAAGAGAGTGCGGTGCGTTTCCCTATGCTCGGCATACACAGAGGGGCTCTAAAGGGCTCCGGGCCTGGATATTGCTTAGCAGACCCAGGTGGGCCTGGGGGGTACTCAGTGTCCCTGCCGGGAACAGGGTGCCCACGCGAGCCTCCTAGGTGTCCGGCAAACTGTGCTGCAGTTAAAGATATGCAGAGCAGAGGCCACAGCCTCATGGAAACTGCTGCATGCCTCCACTTCTGTGCGGCCAATCAGGACCTTACCTCCAGTCACGTGTTCATGCTGGGTGCCCCTTTAGCGACACAGCATGGTAAGATGCTGACTTTCTCCTCGAGCAGAGTGACTTTAGGTACGAGGTTTTCGAAGTATTCAATGCAGAGTGTTTTCTCATGGCAGCTCACACAAGGGCCATGACAAAGACTTCCTGGGCACTTCGGACTCACCAGAAATGAGGTCCTGCGGCTGTTCGAGGACTCTGGAAATGTAGTTCTCCTCAAGGAACGTGCAGTGTGTGGCCCGTCACTTGGCACACTCAGAGGGCCTCCACCGGACAGACCAACTGGCCTCGATGTTGCTAAGCCGGCCCACAGGGTTCTGGAGGTACTCAGTGACTTTGGAGGGACAATGATGCACTCCCGAGAGGCCTAGGAGTCTTCAAAGGGGTACTTCCTTGAAAATAAAGCAGAACAGCGACTAAGAACTCATGGAAACAGCTGTATGCCTCCCTTTCTGCCCGGCTACTCGGGACCTAAAATGGAGGCAAGTTCCCACGTTGAGTATCCTTTTAGCTCTAGAGCTTGTCAGGCAGACCACCGCCGCGGCCACGGAGGCACCTGGTTTAGACAGAGCAAACTCATTTTTTTCCAAGAAGCATTCCTACAGGGTTTAACAGGCCTGTCAACAGCAGGGAATGTCATGCAGCTTCAAGGCAGCATGAATGCAGCCTTCAAAATGGGAAAGCAAGGGTAGTTCCAGCAGGCCCCCGTTTCCATGGGCACCCTCAGCATACACCCGTGTGGTTTCTAACAAGTCCAAAGAGACACAGGTTACCCTGTGTTTCCTTTCCTGAATCAACTTCTCGAAGTAGGGTGTTCTGCATCAAGCGAACTGCCTCAACCAAGGAACACCGTAGCTGCTCCTCTGGGCCTGTAGCTATTCAAAAGCCTGCAGTGCCACAGGAAGAAGAGGACTTCAATTGCAGTAGGAACACAAGCCGACTTTCTCTAGGAGGCATGGTGACTTCAGGCAGGATGTCCCAGATGGAATGCGAAGCCGAGGGTTTCTCTGAGTGCAGCTCGGACTAGGGCAATGCGTAAGACTTCGACGCCATGTGGGATGTGCTAGAACAGTGTTCCTGAGCGTGTGCAAGTGCTGGTGAAATTAAGCTGCTCCAAAAAGGAGTGTGGTGCGTTTCCTTATGCTCGGCATACACAGAGGAGCTCTAAAGGGCTACGGGCCTGGATGTTGCTTAGCAGACCCAGGGGGGGCCTGGGGGTACTCAGTGTTCCCGTCGGGAACAGGGTGCCCACCCTAGCTTCCAAGGTGTCCAGAAAACGGTGCTGCAGTTAAAGATATGCAAAGCAGAGGTCACCGCCTCATGGAAACTGCAGCACACCGCTGCTTCTGCGTGGCCAATCGGGGCCTAACTTCCAGGCATGTGCTCATGCCAGGTGTGCCGGTAGCGACACAGCATGCTAAGAGGCTGAGTTTATCCTCGGATAGAGTGACTACAGGTACGAGGTCCTCCAAGTATTCAAAGCACAGTGTTTTCTCATGGCAGCTCACACAAGGGCCATGACGAAGTCTTCCTGGGCACTTGGGACTCACCAGCAA
Source organism: Grampus griseus (assembly GCF_964374135.1). Lineage (NCBI taxonomy): Eukaryota > Metazoa > Chordata > Mammalia > Artiodactyla > Delphinidae > Grampus > Grampus griseus. The sequence goes on from NC_139010.1 coordinate 223,176, forward strand.
TGTTGTCCTGAGGCCATTCGAGGACTCTGGAAATGTAGGTCTCCTCAAGGAAGGTACAGGGTGTTGCCCATCACTGGAAACGCACAGAGGGCCTCCGAGGGATCAACCGATGGGCGTTGAAGTTGCTCAGCCGGCCCACAGGTGTCTGGAGGTAGTCAGTGAAATTGGAGGGAAAATGATGCATACCCGAGAGGCCTAGGAGTACTCAAAAGTCTACTTCCTGTAAATTAAAGCACATAAGCCACTAAGAACTCATGGAAACAGCTACATGCCTCCCTTTCTGCACGGCTACTCAGGGCCTAACCTGGAGGCAAGTTCTCATGTTGGGATTCCCTTTAGCTCTAGAGCTTGTCAGGCGGACCACCACCGCGGCCATGGAAGCACCTGGTTCAGACAGAGCAAACTCATAATTTTCCCCGCAGCCTTCTTACAGGGTTTCCAGGCCTGTCAGGAGCAGGGAATGTCAAGTAGCTGCAAGGCAGCGTGAATGCGGCCTTCAAAGTGGGAAAGCAAGTCTATTTCCAGCAGGCCCCCGTTTCCATGGGCACCCTCAGCATACACCCCTGTGGTATCTAACAAGTCCAAAGAGACACAGGTTACCCTGTGTTTCCTACCCTGAATCAACTTCTCGAAGTAGGGAGTTCTGCATCAAGCGAACTGCCTCAACCAAGGAACGGCGTAGCTGCTCCTCTGGGCCTGTGGCTATTCAAAAGCCTGCAGCGCCACTGGAAGAAGAGGACTTAAATTGCAGTAAGAACGCAAGCCAACTTTCTCGAGGAGGCACGGTGACTTCAGGCAGGAGGTCCCAGACGGAATGCGATGCCGAGGGTTTCTCTGAGTGCAGCTCGGACTAGGGCATTGCGTAAGACTTCGACGCCATGTGGGATGTGCTAGAACAGTGTTCCTGAGCGTGTGCGAGTGCTGGGGAAATTAGGCTGCTCCAAAAGAGAGTGCGGTGCGTTTCCCTACGCTCGGCATACACAGAGGGGCTCTAAAGGGCTCCGGGCCTGGATATTGCTTAGCAGACCCAGGTGGGCCTGGGGGTACTCAGTGTCCCTGCCGGAAACAGGGTGCCCACGTGAGCCTCCTAGGTGTCCGGCAAACTGTGCTGCAGTTAAAGATAACCAGAGCAGGGGCCACCGCCTCATGGAAACTGCAGCACGCCTCCGCTTCTGCGCGGCCAATCAGAGCCTTACTTCCAGGCATGTGTTCATGCTGGGAGTGCCGGTAGCAACACAGCATGCTAAGAGGCTGAGTTTCTCCACGGGTAGAGTGACTACAGGTCCGAGGTCCTCAAAGTATTCAAAGCACAGTGTTTTCCCCAAAGCATTCTTCTAGGGCTCACTGGCCTGTCGGGAGCTGGGAATGTCAGGTAGCTTCAAGGCAGGCATGAATGCCGCCCTCAAAATGGGGAAGCAGGGCTAGTTCCAGCAGGCCCCCATTTTCATGGGCACACTCAGCGTACATCCCTGTGGCTTATAAGGACTCCCAAGAGACACCGGTTACCCTGCGTTTCCCTCCCTGAATCAACTTATCGAAGTAGGGAGTCCCACATCCGGCGAACTGTCTCAACCGAGGAACGCCGTAGCTGCTCCCCTGGGCCTGGGGCTGCCTGCAGTGCCACAGAAGGAACAGGACTTAAAGTGCAGTAAGAACCCAAGCCGCCGTCCTCTAGGAGGCACGGTGACTTCAGTCAGGAGGTCCTGGATGAAACGCGAAGACGAGGGCTCCTCTGAGGGCAGGTCCGATTAGGGCACCGCGTAAGACCTCCGCGCCACGTGGGACGTGCCAGAACGGTGTTCGCGAACGTGTGCGAGTGCCGAGGAAACTAAGCTGCTCCGAAGGAGAGGGCAGTGCGTTTCCCTATGCTCGGCCTGCACACAGGGGTCTCTGAAGGGCTACGGGCCTGGATGTTGCTTAGCAGACCCAGGTGCACCTGGGGGTACTCAGTGTTCCTGCTGGGAGCAGGGTGCCCCGGCTAGCCTCCCAGGTGTCCAGAAAGCTGTGCTGCCGTTAAAGGCATGCAGAGCAGAGGCCACCGCCTCCTGGAAGCTGCAGCACGCCTCCGCTTCTGCATGGCGAATCAGGGCCTTATTTCCAGGCATGGGTTCATGCTGGGTGTGCCGGTAGCGACACAGCGTGCTAAGATGCTGACTTTCTCCTCGAGCAGAGTGACTTCAGGTACGAGGGTGGGCCTCGCAGTGTTCCAAGCACAGTGTTCTCTCATGGCAGCTCACACAAGGGCCATGACTGAGTCTTCCTGGGTACTTCGCACTCACCAGCCATGTTGTCCCGAGGGCGTTCGAGGGCTCTGGATATGTAGCGCTCCTCAAGGAACGCGCAGTGTGTTGCTGCCCAGCACTCGGCAGGCACAGAGGTCCTCCGGGGCATCAACCAATGGACCTCGACGTTGCTCCGCCGGCCCACAGGTGTCTGGAGGCACTCAGTGACCTCGGAGGGAAAACGATGCACACCCGTGGGGCCTAGGAGTCCACGGACGCGTACTTCCTTTAACATAAAGGACATAAGCGACTGAGAACTCGTGGAAACAGCTGCATGCCTCCCTTTCTGCACGGCTACTCAGGGCCTATCCTGGAGGCGAGTTCTCACTTCACGGTTCCCTTTCGCTCTAGAGCCTGTCATGCGGACCGCCGCCGCAGCCACGGAAGTCCCTGGTTTAGAGAGAGCAAACTCATAATTTTCCCCGAAGCATTCTTCCAGGGCTCACTGGCCTGTCAGGAGCTGGGAATGTCAGGTAGCTTCAAGGCAGGCATGAATGCCACCTTCAAAATGGGAAAGCAGGGCTTGTTCCAGCAGGGCCCCGTTTTCATGGGCACACTCAGCGTACATCCCTGTGGCTTCTAACGAGTCCCAAGAGACACCGGTTACCCTGCGTTTCCTTCCCTGAATCAACTTATCGAAGTAGGGAGTCCCGCATCCGGCGAACTGTCTCAACCGAGGAACGCCGTAGCTGCTCCTCTGGGCCTAGGGAAGCCTGCAGTGCCGCAGAAGGAACAGGACTTAAAGTGCAGTAAGAACCCAAGCCGCCGTCCTCTAGGAGGCACGGTGACTTCAGTCAGGAGGTCCTGGATGGAAGGCGAAGACGAGGGCTCCTCTGAGGGCAGCTCCGACTAGGGCACCGCGTAAGACCTCCGCGCCACGTGGGACGTGCCAGAACGGCGTTCGCGAACGTGTGCGAGTGCCGAGGAAACTAAGCTGCTCCGAAGGAGAGGGCAGTGCATTTCCCTACTCTCGGCCACACACAGGGGGCTCTGAAGGGCTACGGGCCTGGATGTTGCTTAGCAGACCCAGGTGCACCTGTGGGTACTCAGTGTTCCTGCTGGGAGCAGGGGGCCCCGGCTAGCCTCCCAGGTGTCCAGAAAGCTGTGCTGCTGTTAAAGGCATGCAGAGCAGTGGCCACCGCCTCCTGGAAGCTGCAGCACGCCTCCGCTTCTGCACGGCGAATCAGGGCCTTACTTCCAGGCATGGGTTCATGCTGGGTGTGCCGGTAGCGACACAGCGTGCTAAGATGCTGACTTTCTCCTCGAGCAGAGTGACTTCAGGTACGAGGGCGGGCCTCGCAGTGTTCCAAGCACAGTGTTCTCTCATGGCAGCTCACACAAGGGCCATGACAGAGTCTTCCTGGGTACTTCGCACTCACCAGCCATGTTGTCCCGAGGGCGTTCGAGGGCTCTGGAGATGTAGCGCTCCTCAAGGAACGCGCAGTGTGTTGCTGCCCAGCACTCGGCAGGCACAGAGGTCCTCCGGGGGATCAACCAATGGACCTCGACGTTGCTCCGCCGGCCCACAGGTGTCTGGAGGCACTCAGTGACCTCGGAGGGAAAACGAGGCACACCCGTGGGGCCTAGGAGTCCCCGGACGCGTACTTCCTTTAAAATAAAGCACATAAGCGACTGAGAACTCATGGAAACAGCTGCATGCCTCCCTTTCTGCACGGCTACTCAGTGCCTAACCTGGAGGCGAGTTCTCACGTCAAGGTTCCCTTTCGCTCTAGAGCCTGTCAGGCGGACCACCACCGCGGCCATGGAAGCACCTGGTTCAGACAGAGCAAACTCACAATTTTCCCCGCAGCCTTCTTACAGGGTTTCCAGGCCTGTCAGGAGCAGGGAATGTCAAGTAGCTGCAAGGCAGCGTGAATGTGGCCTTCAAAGTGGGAAAGCAAGTCTATTTCCAGCAGGCCCCCATTTCCATGGGCACCCTCAGCATAAACCCCTGCGGTACCTAACAAGTCCAAAGAGACACAGGTTACCCTGTGTTTCCTACCCTGAATCAAATTCTCGAAGTAGGGTGTTCTGCATCAAGCGAACTGCCTCAACCAAGGAACGGCGTAGCTGCTCCTCTGGGCCTGTGGCTATTCAAAAGCCTGCAGCGCCACAGGAAGAAGAGGACTTAAATTGCAGTAAGAACGCAAGCCAACTTTCTCGAGGAGGCACGGTGACTTCAGGCAGGAGGTCCCAGACGGAATGCGACACCGAGGGTTTCTCTGAGTGCAGCTCGGACTAGGGCATTGCGTAAGACTTCGACGCCATGTGGGATGTGCTAGAACAGTGTTCCTGAGCGTGTGCGAGTGCTGGGGAAATTAGGCTGCTCCAAAAGAGAGTGCGGTGCGTTTCCCTACGCTCGGCATACACAGAGGGGCTCTAAAGGGCTCCGGGCCTGGATATTGCTTAGCAGACCCAGGTGGGCCTGGAGGGTACTCAGTGTCCCTGCCGGGAACAGGGTGCCCACGCGAGCCTCCTAGGTGTCCGGCAAACTGTGCTGCAGTTAAAGATATGCAGAGCAGAGGCCACAGCCTCATGGAAACTGCTGCATGCCTCCACTTCTGTGCGGCCAATCAGGACCTTACCTCCAGTCACGTGTTCATGCTGGGTGCCCCTTTAGCGACACAGCATGGTAAGATGCTGACTTTCTCCTCGAGCAGAGTGACTTTAGGTACGAGGTTCTCGAAGTATTCAATGCAGAGTGTTTTCTCATGGCAGCTCACACAAGGGCCATGACAAACACTTCCTGGGCACTTCGGACTCACCAGAAATGAGGTCCTGCGGCTGTTCGAGGACTCTGGAAATGTAGTTCTCCTCAAGGAACGTGCAGTGTGTGGCCCGTCACTCGGCACACTCAGAGGGCCTCCACCGGACAGACCAACCGGCCTCGATGTTGCTAAGCCGGCCCACAGGGTTCTGGAGGTACTCAGTGACTTTGGAGGGACAATGATGCACTCCCGAGAGGCCTAGGAGTCTTCAAAGGGGTACTTCCTTGAAAATAAAGCAGAACAGCGACTAAGAACTCATGGAAACAGCTGTATGCCTCCCTTTCTGCCCGGCTACTCGGGACCTAAAATGGAGGCAAGTTCCCACGTTGAGTATCCTTTTAGCTCTAGAGCTTGTCAGGCAGACCACCGCCGCGGCCACGGAGGCACCTGGTTTAGACAGAGCAAACTCATTTTTTTCCAAGAAGCATTCCTACAGGGTTTAACAGGCCTGTCAACAGCAGGGAATGTCATGCAGCTTCAAGGCAGCATGAATGCAGCCTTCAAAATGGGAAAGCAAGGGTAGTTCCAGCAGGCCCCCGTTTCCATGGGCACCCTCAGCATACACCCGTGTGGTTTCTAACAAGTCCAAAGAGACACAGGTTACCCTGTGTTTCCTTTCCTGAATCAACTTCTCGAAGTAGGGTGTTCTGCATCAAGCGAACTGCCTCAACCAAGGAACACCGTAGCTGCTCCTCTGGGCCTGTAGCTATTCAAAAGCCTACAGTGCCACAGGAAGAAGAGGACTTCAATTGCAGTAGGAACACAAGCCGACTTTCTCTAGGAGGCATGGTGACTTCAGGCAGGATGTCCCAGATGGAATGCGAAGCCGAGGGTTTCTCTGAGTGCAGCTCGGACTAGGGCAATGCGTAAGACTTCGACGCCATGTGGGATGTGCTAGAACAGTGTTCCTGAGCGTGTGCAAGTGCTGGTGAAATTAAGCTGCTCCAAAAAGGAGTGTGGTGCGTTTCCTTATGCTCGGCATACACAGAGGAGCTCTAAAGGGCTACGGGCCTGGATGTTGCTTAGCAGACCCAGGGGGGGCCTGGGGGTACTCAGTGTTCCCGTCGGGAACAGGGTGCCCACGCTAGCTTCCAAGGTGTCCAGAAAACGGTGCTGCAGTTAAAGATATGCAAAGCAGAGGCCACCGCCTCATGGAAACTGCAGCACACCGCTGCTTCTGCGTGGCCAATCGGGGCCTAACTTCCAGGCATGTGCTCATGCCAGGTGTGCCGGTAGCGACACAGCATGCTAAGAGGCTGAGTTTATCCTCGGATAGAGTGACTACAGGTACGAGGTCCTCCAAGTATTCAAAGCACAGTGTTTTCTCATGGCAGCTCACACAAGGGCCATGACGAAGTCTTCCTGGGCACTTGGGACTCACCAGCAATGTTGTCCTGAGGCCATTCGAGGACTCTGGAAATGTAGGTCTCCTCAAGGAAGGTACAGGGTGTTGCCCATCACTGGAAACGCACAGAGGGCCTCCGAGGGATCAACCGATGGGCGTTGAAGTTGCTCAGCCGGCCCACAGGTGTCTGGAGGTAGTCAGTGAAATTGGAGGGAAAATGATGCATACCCGAGAGGCCTAGGAGTACTCAAAAGTCTACTTCCTGTAAATTAAAGCACATAAGCCACTAAGAACTCATGGAAACAGCTACATGCCTCCCTTTCTGCACGGCTACTCAGGGCCTAACCTGGAGGCAAGTTCTCATGTTGGGATTCCCTTTAGCTCTAGAGCTTGTCAGGCGGACCACCACCGCGGCCATGGAAGCACCTGGTTCAGACAGAGCAAACTCATAATTTTCCCCGCAGCCTTCTTACAGGGTTTCCAGGCCTGTCAGGAGCAGGGAAGGTCAAGTAGCTGCAAGGCAGCGTGAATGCGGCCTTCAAAGTGGGAAAGCAAGTCTATTTCCAGCAGGCCCCCGTTTCCATGGGCACCCTCAGCATACACCCCTGTGGTATCTAACAAGTCCAAAGAGACACAGGTTACCCTGTGTTTCCTACCCTGAATCAACTTCTCGAAGTAGGGAGTTCTGCATCAAGCGAACTGCCTCAACCAAGGAACGGCGTAGCTGCTCCTCTGGGCCTGTGGCTATTCAAAAGCCTGCAGCGCCACTGGAAGAAGAGGACTTAAATTGCAGTAAGAACGCAAGCCAACTTTCTCGAGGAGGCACGGTGACTTCAGGCAGGAGGTCCCAGACGGAATGCGACGCCGAGGGTTTCTCTGAGTGCAGCTCGGACTAGGGCATTGCGTAAGACTTCGACGCCATGTGGGATGTGCTAGAACAGTGTTCCTGAGCGTGTGCGAGTGCTGGGGAAATTAGGCTGCTCCAAAAGAGAGTGCGGTGCGTTTCCCTACGCTCGGCATACACAGAGGGGCTCTAAAGGGCTCCGGGCCTGGATATTGCTTAGCAGACCCAGGTGGGCCTGGGTGTACTCAGTGTCCCTGCCGGAAACAGGGTGCCCACGTGAGCCTCCTAGGTGTCCGGCAAACTGTGCTGCAGTTAAAGATAACCAGAGCAGAGGCCACCGCCTCATGGAAACTGCAGCACGCCTCCGCTTCTGCGCGGCCAATCAGAGCCTTACTTCCAGGCATGTGTTCATGCTGGGAGTGCCGGTAGCAACACAGCATGCTAAGAGGCTGAGTTTCTCCACGGGTAGAGTGACTACCGGTCCGAGGTCCTCAAAGTATTCAAAGCACAGTGTTTTCCCCGAAGCATTCTTCCAGGGCTCACTGGCCTGTCGGGAGCTGGGAAGGTCAGGTAGCTTCAAGGCAGGCATGAATGCCGCCCTCAAAATGGGAAAGCAGGGCTAGTTCCAGCAGGCCCCCGTTTTCATGGGCACACTCAGCGTACATCCCTGTGGCTTCTAACGAGTCCCAAGAGACACCGGTTACCCTGCGTTTCCTTCCCTGAATCAACGTATCGAAGTAGGGAGTCCCGCATCCGGTGAACTGTCTCAACCGAGGAACGCCGTAGCTGCTCCTCTGGGCCTGGGGCTGCCTGCAGTGCCGCAGAAGGAACAGGACTTAAAGTGCAGTAAGAACCCAAGCCGCCGTCCTCTAGGAGGCACGGTGACTTCAGTCAGGAGGTCCTGGATGGAAGGCGAAGACGAGGGCTCCTCTGAGGGCAGCTCCGACTAGGGCACCGCGTAAGACCTCCGCGCCACGTGGGACGTGCCAGAACGGTGTTCGCGAACGTGTGCGAGTGCCGAGGAAACTAAGCTGCTCCAAAGGAGAGGGCAGTGCGTTTCCCTACGCTCGGCCTGCACACAGGGGGCTCTGAAGGGCTACGGGCCTGGATGTTCCTTAGCAGACCCAGGTGCACCTGGGGGTACTCAGTGTTCCTGCCGGGAGCAGGGTGCCCCGGCTAGCCTCCCAGGTGTCCAGAAAGCTGTGCTGCCGTTAAAGGCATGCAGAGCAGAGGCCACCGCCTCCTGGAAGCTGCAGCACGCCTCCGCTTCTGCACGGCGAATCAGGGCCTTCCTTCCAGACATGGGTTCATGCTGGGTGTGCCGGTAGCGACACAGCGTGCTAAGATGCTGACTTTCTCCTCGAGCAGAGTGACTTCAGGTACGAGGGCGGGCCTCGCAGTGTTCCAAGCACAGTGTTCTCTCATGGCAGCTCACACAAGGGCCATGACAGAGTCTTCCTGGGCACTTCGCACTCACCAGCCATGTTGTCCCGAGGGCGTTCGAGGGCTCTGGAGAAGTAGTGCTCCTCAAGGAACGCGCAGTGTGTTGCTGCCCAGCACTCGGCAGGCACAGAGGTCCTCCGGGGGATCAACCAATGGACCTCGACGTTGCTCCGCCGGCCCACAGGTGTCTGGAGGCACTCAGTGACCTCGGAGGGAAAACGATGCACACCCGTGGGGCCTAGGAGTCCCCGGACGCGTACTTCCTTTAAAATAAAGCACATAAGCGACTGAGAACTCATGGAATCAGCTGCATGCCTCCCTTTCTGCACGGCTACTCAGGGCCTAACCTGGAGGCGAGTTCTCACGTCGAGGTTCCCTTTCGCTCTAGAGCCTGTCAGGCGGACCACCACCGCGGCCATGGAAGCACCTGGTTCAGACAGAGCAAACTCACAATTTTCCCCGCAGCCTTCTTACAGGGTTTCCAGGCCTGTCAGGAGCAGGGAATGTCAAGTAGCTGCAAGGCAGCGTGAATGCGGCCTTCAAAGTGGGAAAGCAAGTCTATTTCCAGCAGGCCCCCATTTCCATGGGCACCCTCAGCATAAACCCCTGCGGTACCTAACTAGTCCAAAGAGACACAGGTTACCCTGTGTTTCCTACCCTGAATGAAATTCTCGAAGTAGGGTGTTCTGCATCAAGCGAACTGCCTCAACCAAGGAACGGCGTAACTGCTCCTCTGGGCCTGTGGCTATTCAAAAGCCTGCAGCGCCACTGGAAGAAGAGGACTTAAATTGCAGTAAGAACGCAAGCCAACTTTCTCGAGGAGGCACGGTGACTTCAGGCAGGAGGTCCCAGACGGAATGCGACGCCGAGGGTTTCTCTGAGTGCAGCTCGGACTAGGGCATTGCGTAAGACTTCGACGCCATGTGGGATGTGCTAGAACAGTGTTCCTGAGCGTGTGCGAGTGCTGGGGAAATTAGGCTGCTCCAAAAGAGAGTGCGGTGCGTTTCCCTACGCTCGGCATACACAGAGGGGCTCTAAAGGGCTCCGGGCCTGGATATTGCTTAGCAGACCCAGGTGGGCCTGGGGGTACTCAGTGTCCCTGCCGGAAACAGGGTGCCCACGTGAGCCTCCTAGGTGTCCGGCAAACTGTGCTGCAGTTAAAGATATGCAGAGCAGAGGCCACAGCCTCATGGAAACTGCTGCATGCCTCCACTTCTGTGCGGCCAATCAGGACCTTACCTCCAGTCACGTGTTCATGCTGGGTGCCCCTTTAGCGACACAGCATGGTAAGATGCTGACTTTCTCCTCGAGCAGAGTGACTTTAGGTACGAGGTTCTCGAAGTATTCAATGCAGAGTGTTTTCTCATGGCAGCTCACACAAGGGCCATGACAAACACTTCCTGGGCACTTCGGACTCACCAGAAATGAGGTCCTGCGGCTGTTCGAGGACTCTGGAAATGTAGTTCTCCTCAAGGAACGTGCAGTGTGTGGCCCGTCACTCGGCACACTCAGAGGGCCTCCACCGGACAGACCAACCGGCCTCGATGTTGCTAAGCCGGCCCACAGGGTTCTGGAGGTACTCAGTGACTTTGGAGGGACAATGATGCACTCCCGAGAGGCCTAGGAGTCTTCAAAGGGGTACTTCCTTGAAAATAAAGCAGAACAGCGACTAAGAACTCATGGAAACAGCTGTATGCCTCCCTTTCTGCCCGGCTACTCGGGACCTAAAATGGAGGCAAGTTCCCACGTTGAGTATCCTTTTAGCTCTAGAGCTTGTCAGGCAGACCACCGCCGCGGCCACGGAGGCACCTGGTTTAGACAGAGCAAACTCATTTTTTTCCAAGAAGCATTCCTACAGGGTTTAACAGGCCTGTCAACAGCAGGGAATGTCATGCAGCTTCAAGGCAGCATGAATGCAGCCTTCAAAATGGGAAAGCAAGGGTAGTTCCAGCAGGCCCCCGTTTCCATGGGCACCCTCAGCATACACCCGTGTGGTTTCTAACAAGTCCAAAGAGACACAGGTTACCCTGTGTTTCCTTTCCTGAATCAACTTCTCGAAGTAGGGTGTTCTGCATCAAGCGAACTGCCTCAACCAAGGAACACCGTAGCTGCTCCTCTGGGCCTGTAGCTATTCAAAAGCCTGCAGTGCCACAGGAAGAAGAGGACTTCAATTGCAGTAGGAACACAAGCCGACTTTCTCTAGGAGGCATGGTGACTTCAGGCAGGATGTCCCAGATGGAATGCGAAGCCGAGGGTTTCTCTGAGTGCAGCTCGGACTAGGGCAATGCGTAAGACTTCGACGCCATGTGGGATGTGCTAGAACAGTGTTCCTGAGCGTGTGCAAGTGCTGGTGAAATTAAGCTGCTCCAAAAAGGAGTGTGGTGCGTTTCCCTATGCTCGGCATACACAGAGGAGCTCTAAAGGGCTACGGGCCTGGATGTTGCTTAGCAGACCCAGGGGGGCCTGGGGGTACTCAGTGTTCCCGTCGGGAACAGGGTGCCCACGCTAGCTTCCAAGGTGTCCAGAAAACGGTGCTGCAGTTAAAGATATGCAAAGCAGAGGCCACCGCCTCATGGAAACTGCAGCACACCGCTGCTTCTGCGTGGCCAATCGGGGCCTAACTTCCAGGCATGTGCTCATGCCAGGTGTGCCGGTAGCGACACAGCATGCTAAGAGGCTGAGTTTATCCTCGGATAGAGTGACTACAGGTACGAGGTCCTCCAAGTATTCAAAGCACAGTGTTTTCTCATGGCAGCTCACACAAGGGCCATGACGAAGTCTTCCTGGGCACTTGGGACTCACCAGCAATGTTGTCCTGAGGCCATTCGAGGACTCTGGAAATGTAGGTCTCCTCAAGGAAGGTACAGGGTGTTGCCCATCACTGGAAACGCACAGAGGGCCTCCGAGGGATCAACCGATGGGCGTTGAAGTTGCTCAGCCGGCCCACAGGTGTCTGGAGGTAGTCAGTGAAATTGGAGGGAAAATGATGCATACCCGAGAGGCCTAGGAGTACTCAAAAGTCTACTTCCTGTAAATTAAAGCACATAAGCCACTAAGAACTCATGGAAACAGCTACCTGCCTCCCTTTCTGCACGGCTACTCAGGGCCTAACCTGGAGGCAAGTCCTCACGTTGGGATTCCCTTTAGCTCTAGAGCTTGTCAGGCGGACCACCACCACGGCCATGGAAGCACCTGGTTCAGACAGAGCAAACTCATAATTTTCCCCGCAGCCTTCTTACAGGGTTTCCAGGCCTGTCAGGAGCAGGGAATGTCAAGTAGCTGCAAGGCAGCGTGAATGCGGCCTTCAAAGTGGGAAAGCAAGTCTATTTCCAGCAGGCCCCCGTTTCCATGGGCACCCTCAGCATACACCCCTGTGGTATCTAACAAGTCCAAAGAGACACAGGTTACCCTGTGTTTCCTACCCTGAATCAACTTCTCGAAGTAGGGAGTTCTGCATCAAGCGAACTGCCTCAACCAAGGAACGGCGTAGCTGCTCCTCTGGGCCTGTGGCTATTCAAAAGCCTGCAGCGCCACTGGAAGAAGAGGACTTAAATTGCAGTAAGAACGCAAGCCAACTTTCTCGAGGAGGCTCGGTGACTTCAGGCAGGAGGTCCCAGACGGAATGCGACGCCGAGGGTTTCTCTGAGTGCAGCTCGGACTAGGGCATTGCGTAAGACTTCGACGCCATGTGGGATGTGCTAGAACAGTGTTCCTGAGCGTGTGCGAGTGCTGGGGAAATTAGGCTGCTCCAAAAGAGAGTGCGGTGCATTTCCCTACGCTCGGCATACACAGAGGGGCTCTAAAGGGCTCCGGGCCTGGATATTGCTTAGCAGACCCAGGTGGGCCTGGGTGTACTCAGTGTCCCTGCCGGAAACAGGGTGCCCACGTGAGCCTCCTAGGTGTCCGGCAAACTGTGCTGCAGTTAAAGATGTGCAGAGCAGAGGCCACCGCCTCATGGAAACTGCAGCACGCCTCCGCTTCTGCGCGGCCAATCAGAGCCTTACTTCCAGGCATGTGTTCATGCTGGGAGTGCCGGTAGCAACACAGCATGCTAAGAGGCTGAGTTTCTCCACGGGTAGAGTGACTACAGGTCCGAGGTCCTCAAAGTATTCAAAGCACAGTGTTTTCCCCGAAGCATTCTTCCAGGGCTCACTGGCCTGTCGGGAGCTGGGAAGGTCAGGTAGCTTCAAGGCAGGCATGAATGCCGCCCTCAAAATGGGAAAGCAGGGCTAGTTCCAGCAGGCCCCCGTTTTCATGGGCACACTCAGCGTACATCCCTGTGGCTTCTAACGAGTCCCAAGAGACACCGGTTACCCTGCGTTTCCTTCCCTGAATCAACGTATCGAAGTAGGGAGTCCCGCATCCGGCGAACTGTCTCAACCGAGGAACGCCGTAGCTGCTCCTCTGGGCCTGGGGCTGCCTGCAGTGCCGCAGAAGGAACAGGACTTAAAGTGCAGTAAGAACCCAAGCCGCCGTCCTCTAGGAGGCACGGTGACTTCAGTCAGGAGGTCCTGGATGGAAGGCGAAGACGAGGGCTCCACTGAGGGCAGCTCCGACTAGGGCACCGCGTAAGACCTCCGCGCCACGTGGGACGTGCCAGAACGGTGTTCGCGAACGTGTGCGAGTGCCGAGGAAACTAAGCTGCTCCAAAGGAGAGGGCAGTGCGTTTCCCTACGCTCGGCCTGCACACAGGGGGCTCTGAAGGGCTACGGGCCTGGATGTTCCTTAGCAGACCCAGGTGCACCTGGGGGTACTCAGTGTTCCTGCCGGGAGCAGGGTGCCCCGGCTAGCCTCCCAGGTGTCCAGAAAGCTGTGCTGCCGTTAAAGGCATGCAGAGCAGAGGCCACCGCCTCCTGGAAGCTGCAGCACGCCTCCGCTTCTGCACGGCGAATCAGGGCCTTCCTTCCAGACATGGGTTCATGCTGGGTGTGCCGGTAGCGACACAGCGTGCTAAGATGCTGACTTTCTCCTCGAGCAGAGTGACTTCAGGTACGAGGGCGGGCCTCGCAGTGTTCCAAGCACAGTGTTCTCTCATGGCAGCTCACACAAGGGCCATGACAGAGTCTTCCTGGGCACTTCGCACTCACCAGCCATGTTGTCCCGAGGGCGTTCGAGGGCTCTGGAGAAGTAGTGCTCCTCAAGGAACGCGCAGTGTGTTGCTGCCCAGCACTCGGCAGGCACAGAGGTCCTCCGGGGGATCAACCAATGGACCTCGACGTTGCTCCGCCGGCCCACAGGTGTCTGGAGGCACTCAGTGACCTCGGAGGGAAAACGATGCACACCCGTGGGGCCTAGGAGTCCCCGGACGCGTACTTCCTTTAAAATAAAGCACATAAGCGACTGAGAACTCATGGAATCAGCTGCATGCCTCCCTTTCTGCACGGCTACTCAGGGCCTAACCTGGAGGCGAGTTCTCACGTCGAGGTTCCCTTTCGCTCTAGAGCCTGTCAGGCGGACCACCACCGCGGCCATGGAAGCACCTGGTTCAGACAGAGCAAACTCACAATTTTCCCCGCAGCCTTCTTACAGGGTTTCCAGGCCTGTCAGGAGCAGGGAATGTCAAGTAGCTGCAAGGCAGCGTGAATGCGGCCTTCAAAGTGGGAAAGCAAGTCTATTTCCAGCAGGCCCCCATTTCCATGGGCACCCTCAGCATAAACCCCTGCGGTACCTAACTAGTCCAAAGAGACACAGGTTACCCTGTGTTTCCTACCCTGAATGAAATTCTCGAAGTAGGGTGTTCTGCATCAAGCGAACTGCCTCAACCAAGGAACGGCGTAGCTGCTCCTCTGGGCCTGTGGCTATTCAAAAGCCTGCAGCACCACTGGAAGAAGAGGACTTAAATTGCAGTAAGAACGCAAGCCAACTTTCTCGAGGAGGCACGGTGACTTCAGGCAGGAGGTCCCAGACGGAATGCGACGCCGAGGGTTTCTCTGAGTGCAGCTCGGACTAGGGCATTGCGTAAGACTTCGACGCCATGTGGGATGTGCTAGAACAGTGTTCCTGAGCGTGTGCGAGTGCTGGGGAAATTAGGCTGCTCCAAAAGAGAGTGCAGTGCGTTTCCCTACGCTCGGCATACACAGAGGGGCTCTAAAGGGCTCCGGGCCTGGATATTGCTTAGCAGACCCAGGTGGGCCTGGGGGGTACTCAGTGTCCCTGCCGGGAACAGGGTGCCCACGCGAGCCTCCTAGGTGTCCGGCAAACTGTGCTGCAGTTAAAGATATGCAGAGCAGAGGCCACAGCCTCATGGAAACTGCTGCATGCCTCCACTTCTGTGCGGCCAATCAGGACCTTACCTCCAGTCACGTGTTCATGTTGGGTGCCCCTTTAGCGACACAGCATGGTAAGATGCTGACTTTCTCCTTGAGCAGAGTGACTTTAGGTACGAGGTTCTCGAAGTATTCAATGCAGAGTGTTTTCTCATGGCAGCTCACACAAGGGCCATGACAAAGACTTCCTGGGCACTTCGGACTCACCAGAAATGAGGTCCTGCGGCTGTTCGAGGACTCTGGAAATGTAGTTCTCCTCAAGGAACGTACAGTGTGTGGCCCGTCACTCGGCACACTCAGAGGGCCTCCACCGGACAGACCAACCGGCCTCGATGTTGCTAAGCCGGCCCACAGGGTTCTGGAGGTAGTCAGTGACTTTGGAGGGACAATGATGCACTCCCGAGAGGCCTAGGAGTCTTCAAAGGGGTACTTCCTTGAAAATAAAGCAGAACAGCGACTAAGAACTCATGGAAACAGCTGTATGCCTCCCTTTCTGCCCGGCTACTCGGGACCTAAAATGGAGGCAAGTTCCCACGTTGAGTATCCTTTTAGCTCTAGAGCTTGTCAGGCAGACCACCGCCGCGGCCACGGAGGCACCTGGTTTAGACAGAGCAAACTCATTTTTTTCCAAGAAGCATTCCTACAGGGTTTAACAGGCCTGTCAACAGCAGGGAATGTCATGCAGCTTCAAGGCAGCATGAATGCAGCCTTCAAAATGGGAAAGCAAGGGTAGTTCCAGCAGGCCCCCGTTTCCATGGGCACCCTCAGCATACACCCGTGTGGTTTCTAACAAGTCCAAAGAGACACAGGTTACCCTGTGTTTCCTTTCCTGAATCAACTTCTCGAAGTAGGGTGTTCTGCATCAAGCGAACTGCCTCAACCAAGGAACACCGTAGCTGCTCCTCTGGGCCTGTAGCTATTCAAAAGCCTGCAGTGCCACAGGAAGAAGAGGACTTCAATTGCAGTAGGAACACAAGCCGACTTTCTCTAGGAGGCATGGTGACTTCAGGCAGGATGTCCCAGATGGAATGCGAAGCCGAGGGTTTCTCTGAGTGCAGCTCGGACTAGGGCAATGCGTAAGACTTCGACGCCATGTGGGATGTGCTAGAACAGTGTTCCTGAGCGTGTGCAAGTGCTGGTGAAATTAAGCTGCTCCAAAAAGGAGTGTGGTGCGTTTCCCTATGCTCGGCATACACAGAGGAGCTCTAAAGGGCTACGGGCCTGGATGTTGCTTAGCAGACCCAGGGGGGCCTGGGGGTACTCAGTGTTCCCGTCGGGAACAGGGTGCCCACGCTAGCTTCCAAGGTGTCCAGAAAACGGTGCTGCAGTTAAAGATATGCAAAGCAGAGGCCACCGCCTCATGGAAACTGCAGCACACCGCTGCTTCTGCGTGGCCAATCGGGGCCTAACTTCCAGGCATGTGCTCATGCCAGGTGTGCCGGTAGCGACACAGCATGCTAAGAGGCTGAGTTTATCCTCGGATAGAGTGACTACAGGTACGAGGTCCTCCAAGTATTCAAAGCACAGTGTTTTCTCATGGCAGCTCACACAAGGGCCATGACGAAGTCTTCCTGGGCACTTGGGACTCACCAGCAATGTTGTCCTGAGGCCATTCGAGGACTCTGGAAATGTAGGTCTCCTCAAGGAAGGTACAGGGTGTTGCCCATCACTGGAAACGCACAGAGGGCCTCCGAGGGATCAACCGATGGGCGTTGAAGTTGCTCAGCCGGCCCACAGGTGTCTGGAGGTAGTCAGTGAAATTGGAGGGAAAATGATGCATACCCGAGAGGCCTAGGAGTACTCAAAAGTCTACTTCCTGTAAATTAAAGCACATAAGCCACTAAGAACTCATGGAAACAGCTACCTGCCTCCCTTTCTGCACGGCTACTCAGGGCCTAACCTGGAGGCAAGTTCTCACGTTGGGATTCCCTTTAGCTCTAGAGCTTGTCAGGCGGACCACCACCACGGCCATGGAAGCACCTGGTTCAGACAGAGCAAACTCATAATTTTCCCCGCAGCCTTCTTACAGGGTTTCCAGGCCTGTCAGGAGCAGGGAATGTCAAGTAGCTGCAAGGCAGCGTGAATGCGGCCTTCAAAGTGGGAAAGCAAGTCTATTTCCAGCAGGCCCCCGTTTCCATGGGCACCCTCAGCATACACCCCTGTGGTATCTAACAAGTCCAAAGAGACACAGGTTACCCTGTGTTTCCTACCCTGAATCAACTTCTCGAAGTAGGGAGTTCTGCATCAAGCGAACTGCCTCAACCAAGGAACGGCGTAGCTGCTCCTCTGGGCCTGTGGCTATTCAAAAGCCTGCAGCGCCACTGGAAGAAGAGGACTTAAATTGCAGTAAGAACGCAAGCCAACTTTCTCGAGGAGGCACGGTGACTTCAGGCAGGAGGTCCCAGACGGAATGCGACGCCGAGGGTTTCTCTGAGTGCAGCTCGGACTAGGGCATTGCGTAAGACTTCGACGCCATGTGGGATGTGCTAGAACAGTGTTCCTGAGCGTGTGCGAGTGCTGGGGAAATTAGGCTGCTCCAAAAGAGAGTGCGGTGCGTTTCCCTACGCTCGGCATACACAGAGGGGCTCTAAAGGGCTCCGGGCCTGGATATTGCTTAGCAGACCCAGGTGGGCCTGGGGGTACTCAGTGTCCCTGCCGGAAACAGGGTGCCCACGTGAGCCTCCTAGGTGTCCGGCAAACTGTGCTGCAGTTAAAGATAACCAGAGCAGGGGCCACCGCCTCATGGAAACTGCAGCACGCCTCCGCTTCTGCGCGGCCAATCAGAGCCTTACTTCCAGGCATGTGTTCATGCTGGGAGTGCCGGTAGCAACACAGCATGCTAAGAGGCTGAGTTTCTCCACGGGTAGAGTGACTACAGGTCCGAGGTCCTCAAAGTATTCAAAGCACAGTGTTTTCCCCGAAGCATTCTTCCAGGGCTCACTGGCCTGTCGGGAGCTGGGAAGGTCAGGTAGCTTCAAGGCAGGCATGAATGCCGCCCTCAAAATGGGAAAGCAGGGCTAGTTCCAGCAGGCCCCCGTTTTCATGGGCACACTCAGCGTACATCCCTGTGGCTTCTAACGAGTCCCAAGAGACACCGGTTACCCTGCGTTTCCTTCCCCGAATCAATGTATCGAAGTAGGGAGTCCCGCATCCGGCGAACTGTCTCAACCGAGGAACGCCGTAGCTGCTCCGCTGGGCCTGGGGCTGCCTGCAGTGCCGCAGAAGGAACAGGACTTAAAGTGCAGTAAGAACCCAAGCCGCCGTCCTCTAGGAGGCACGGTGACTTCAGTCAGGAGGTCCTGGATGGAAGGCGAAGACGAGGGCTCCTCTGAGGGCAGCTCCGACTAGGGCACCGCGTAAGACCTCCGCGCCACGTGGGACGTGCCAGAACGGTGTTCGCGAACGTGTGCGAGTGCGGAGGAAACTAAGCTGCTCCAAAGGAGAGGGCAGTGCGTTTCCCTACGCTCGGCCTGCACACACGGGGCTCTGAAGGGCTACGGGCCTGGATGTTGCTTAGCAGACCCAGGTGCACCTGGGGGTACTCAGTGTTCCTGCTGGGAGCAGGGTGCCCCGGCTAGCCTCCCATGTGTCCAGAAAGCTGTGCTGCCGTTAAAGGCATGCAGAGCAGAGGCCACCGCCTCCTGGAAGCTGCAGCACGCCTCCGCT
This sequence comes from Grampus griseus, assembly GCF_964374135.1. Lineage (NCBI taxonomy): Eukaryota > Metazoa > Chordata > Mammalia > Artiodactyla > Delphinidae > Grampus > Grampus griseus. The sequence goes on from NC_139010.1 coordinate 241,790, forward strand.
TCTGCATGGCGAATCAGGGCCTTCCTTCCAGGCATGGGTTCATGCTGGGTGTGCCGGTAGCGACACAGCGTGCTAAGATGCTGACTTTCTCCTCGAGCAGAGTGACTTCAGGTACGAGGGCGGGCCTCGCAGTGTTCTAAGCACAGTGTTCTCTCATGGCAGCTCACACAAGGGCCATGACAGAGTCTTCCTGGGCACTTCGCACTCACCAGCCATGTTGTCCCGAGGGCGTTCGAGGGCTCTGGAGATGTAGCGCTCCTCAAGGAACGCGCAGTGTGTTGCTGCCCAGCACTCGGCAGGCACAGAGGTCCTCCGGGGGATCAACCAATGGACCTCGACGTTGCTCCGCCGGCCCACAGGTGTCTGGAGGCACTCAGTGACCTCGGACGGAAAACGAGGCACACCCGTGGGGCCTAGGAGTCCCCGGACGCGTACTTCCTTTAAAATAAAGCACATAAGCGACTGAGAACTCATGGAAACAGCTGCATGCCTCCCTTTCTGCACGGCTACTCAGTGCCTAACCTGGAGGCGAGTTCTCACGTCAAGGTTCCCTTTCGCTCTAGAGCCTGTCAGGCGGACCACCACCGCGGCCATGGAAGCACCTGGTTCAGACAGAGCAAACTCACAATTTTCCCCGCAGCCTTCTTACAGGGTTTCCAGGCCTGTCAGGAGCAGGGAATGTCAAGTAGCTGCAAGGCAGCGTGAATGTGGCCTTCAAAGTGGGAAAGCAAGTCTATTTCCAGCAGGCCCCTGTTTCCATGGGCACCCTCAGCATAAACCCCTGCGGTACCTAACAAGTCCAAAGAGACACAGGTTACCCTGTGTTTCCTACCCTGAATCAAATTCTCGAAGTAGGGTGTTCTGCATCAAGCGAACTGCCTCAACCAAGGAACGGCGTAGCTGCTCCTCTGGGCCTGTGGCTATTCAAAAGCCTGCAGCGCCACAGGAAGAAGAGGACTTAAATTGCAGTAAGAACGCAAGCCAACTTTCTCGAGGAGGCACGGTGACTTCAGGCAGGAGGTCCCAGACGGAATGCGACGCCGAGGGTTTCTCTGAGTGCAGCTCGGACTAGGGCATTGCGTAAGACTTCGACGCCATGTGGGATGTGCTAGAACAGTGTTCCTGAGCGTGTGCGAGTGCTGGGGAAATTAGGCTGCTCCAAAAGAGAGTGCGGTGCGTTTCCCTACGCTCGGCATACACAGAGGGGCTCTAAAGGGCTCCGGGCCTGGATATTGCTTAGCAGACCCAGGTGGGCCTGGGGGGTACTCAGTGTCCCTGCCGGGAACAGGGTGCCCACGCGAGCCTCCTAGGTGTCCGGCAAACTGTGCTGCAGTTAAAGATATGCAGAGCAGAGGCCACAGCCTCATGGAAACTGCTGCATGCCTCCACTTCTGTGCGGCCAATCAGGACCTTACCTCCAGTCACGTGTTCATGCTGGGTGCCCCTTTAGCGACACAGCATGGTAAGATGCTGACTTTCTCCTCGAGCAGAGTGACTTTAGGTACGAGGTTCTCGAAGTATTCAATGCAGAGTGTTTTCTCATGGCAGCTCACACAAGGGCCATGACAAAGACTTCCTGGGCACTTCGGACTCACCAGAAATGAGGTCCTGCGGCTGTTCGAGGACTCTGGAAATGTAGTTCTCCTCAAGGAACGTGCAGTGTGTGGCCCGTCACTCGGCACACTCAGAGGGCCTCCACCGGACAGACCAACCGGCCTCGATGTTGCTAAGCCGGCCCACAGGGTTCTGGAGGTACTCAGTGACTTTGGAGGGACAATGATGCACTCCCGAGAGGCCTAGGAGTCTTCAAAGGGGTACTTCCTTGAAAATAAAGCAGAACAGCGACTAAGAACTCATGGAAACAGCTGTATGCCTCCCTTTCTGCCCGGCTACTCGGGACCTAAAATGGAGGCAAGTTCCCACGTTGAGTATCCTTTTAGCTCTAGAGCTTGTCAGGCAGACCACCGCCGCGGCCACGGAGGCACCTGGTTTAGACAGAGCAAACTCATTTTTTTCCAAGAAGCATTCCTACAGGGTTTAACAGGCCTGTCAACAGCAGGGAATGTCATGCAGCTTCAAGGCAGCATGAATGCAGCCTTCAAAATGGGAAAGCAAGGGTAGTTCCAGCAGGCCCCCGTTTCCATGGGCACCCTCAGCATACACCAGTGTGGTTTCTAACAAGTCCAAAGAGACACAGGTTACCCTGTGTTTCCTTTCCTGAATCAACTTCTCGAAGTAGGGTGTTCTGCATCAAGCGAACTGCCTCAACCAAGGAACACCGTAGCTGCTCCTCTGGGCCTGTAGCTATTCAAAAGCCTGCAGTGCCACAGGAAGAAGAGGACTTCAATTGCAGTAGGAACACAAGCCGACTTTCTCTAGGAGGCATGGTGACTTCAGGCAGGATGTCCCAGATGGAATGCGAAGCCGAGGGTTTCTCTGAGTGCAGCTCGGACTAGGGCAATGCGTAAGACTTCGACGCCATGTGGGATGTGCTAGAACAGTGTTCCTGAGCGTGTGCAAGTGCTGGTGAAATTAAGCTGCTCCAAAAAGGAGTGTGGTGCGTTTCCTTATGCTCGGCATACACAGAGGAGCTCTAAAGGGCTACGGGCCTGGATGTTGCTTAGCAGACCCAGGTGGGCCTGGGGGTACTCAGTGTTCCCGTCGGGAACAGGGTGCCCCCCCTAGCTTCCAAGGTGTCCACAAAACGGTGCTGCAGTTAAAGATATGCAAAGCAGAGGCCACCGCCTCATGGAAACTGCAGCACACCGCTGCTTCTGCGTGGCCAATCGGGGCCTAACTTCCAGGCATGTGCTCATGCCAGGTGTGCCGGTAGCGACACAGCATGCTAAGAGGCTGAGTTTATCCTCGGATAGAGTGACTACAGGTACGAGGTCCTCCAAGTATTCAAAGCACAGTGTTTTCTCATGGCAGCTCACACAAGGGCCATGACGAAGTCTTCCTGGGCACTTGGGACTCACCAGCAATGTTGTCCTGAGGCCATTCGAGGACTCTGGAAATGTAGGTCTCCTCAAGGAAGGTACAGGGTGTTGCCCATCACTGGAAACGCACAGAGGGCCTCCGAGGGATCAACCGATGGGCGTTGAAGTTGCTCAGCCGGCCCACAGGTGTCTGGAGGTAGTCAGTGAAATTGGAGGGAAAATGATGCATACCCGAGAGGCCTAGGAGTACTCAAAAGTCTACTTCCTGTAAATTAAAGCACATAAGCCACTAAGAACTCATGGAAACAGCTACATGCCTCCCTTTCTGCACGGCTACTCAGGGCCTAACCTGGAGGCAAGTTCTCATGTTGGGATTCCCTTTAGCTCTAGAGCTTGTCAGGCGGACCACCACCGCGGCCATGGAAGCACCTGGTTCAGACAGAGCAAACTCATAATTTTCCCCGCAGCCTTCTTACAGGGTTTCCAGGCCTGTCAGGAGCAGGGAAGGTCAAGTAGCTGCAAGGCAGCGTGAATGCGGCCTTCAAAGTGGGAAAGCAAGTCTATTTCCAGCAGGCCCCCGTTTCCATGGGCACCCTCAGCATACACCCCTGTGGTATCTAACAAGTCCAAAGAGACACAGGTTACCCTGTGTTTCCTACCCTGAATCAACTTCTCGAAGTAGGGAGTTCTGCATCAAGCGAACTGCCTCAACCAAGGAACGGCGTAGCTGCTCCTCTGAGCCTGTGGCTATTCAAAAGCCTGCAGCGCCACTGGAAGAAGAGGACTTAAATTGCAGTAAGAACGCAAGCCAACTTTCTCGAGGAGGCACGGTGACTTCAGGCAGGAGGTCCCAGACGGAATGCGACGCCGAGGGTTTCTCTGAGTGCAGCTCGGACTAGGGCATTGCGTAAGACTTCGACGCCATGTGGGATGTGCTAGAACAGTGTTCCTGAGCGTGTGCGAGTGCTGGGAAAATTAGGCTGCTCCAAAAGAGAGTGCGGTGCGTTTCCCTACGCTCAGCATACACAGAGGGGCTCTAAAGGGCTCCGGGCCTGGATATTGCTTAGCAGACCCAGGTGGGCCTGGGGGTACTCAGTGTCCCTGCCGGAAACAGGGTGCCCACGTGAGCCTCCTAGGTGTCCGGCAAACTGTGCTGCAGTTAAAGATAACCAGAGCAGGGGCCACCGCCTCATGGAAACTGCAGCACGCCTCCGCTTCTGCGCGGCCAATCAGAGCCTTACTTCCAGGCATGTGTTCATGCTGGGAGTGCCGGTAGCAACACAGCATGCTAAGAGGCTGAGTTTCTCCACGGGTAGAGTGACTACAGGTCCGAGGTCCTCAAAGTATTCAAAGCACAGTGTTTTCCCCGAAGCATTCTTCCAGGGCTCACTGGCCTGTCGGGAGCTGGGAAGGTCAGGTAGCTTCAAGGCAGGCATGAATGCCGCCCTCAAAATGGGAAAGCAGGGCTAGTTCCAGCAGGCCCCCGTTTTCATGGGCACACTCAGCGTACATCCCTGTGGCTTCTAACGAGTCCCAAGAGACACCGGTTACCCTGCGTTTCCTTCCCTGAATCAACGTATCGAAGTAGGGAGTCCCGCATCCGGCGAACTGTCTCAACCGAGGAACGCCGTAGCTGCTCCTCTGGGCCTGGGGCTGCCTGCAGTGCCGCAGAAGGAACAGGACTTAAAGTGCAGTAAGAACCCAAGCCGCCGTCCTCTAGGAGGCACGGTGACTTCAGTCAGGAGGTCCTGGATGGAAGGCGAAGACGAGGGCTCCTCTGAGGGCAGCTCCGACTAGGGCACCGCGTAAGACCTCCGCGCCACGTGGGACGTGCCAGAACGGTGTTCGCGAACGTGTGCGAGTGCCGAGGAAACTAAGCTGCTCCAAAGGAGAGGGCAGTGCGTTTCCCTACGCTCGGCCTGCACACACGGGGCTCTGAAGGGCTACGGGCCTGGATGTTGCTTAGCAGACCCAGGTGCACCTGGGGGTACTCACTGTTCCTGCTGGGAGCAGGGTGCCCCGGCTAGCCTCCCAGGTGTCCAGAAAGCTGTGCTGCCGTTAAAGGCATGCAGAGCAGAGGCCACCGCCTCCTGGAAGCTGCAGCACGCCTCCGCTTCTGCACGGCGAATCAGGGCCTTACTTCCAGGCATGGGTTCATGCTGGGTGTGCTGGTAGCGACACAGCATGGTAAGATGCTGACTTTCTCCTCGAGCAGAGTGACTTCAGTTACGAGGGCGGGCCTCGCAGTGTTCCAAGCACAGTGTTCTCTCATGGCAGCTCACACAAGGGCCATGACTGAGTCTTCCTGGGTACTTCGCACTCACCAGCCATATTGTCCCGAGGGCGTTCGAGGGCTCTGGAGATGTAGCGCTCCTCAAGGAACGTGCAGTGTGTTGCTGCCCAGCACTCGGCAGGCACAGAGGTCCTCCGGGGGATCAACCAATGGACCTCGACGTTGCTCCGCCGGCCCGCAGGTGTCTGGAGGCACTCAGTGACCTCGGAGGGAAAACGATGCACACCCGTGGGGCCTAGGAGTCCCCGGACGCGTACTTCCTTTAAAATAAAGCACATAAGCGACTGAGAAGTTGTGGAAACAGCTGCATGCCTCCCTTTCTGCACGGCTACTCAGGGCCTAACCTGGAGGCGAGTTCTCACTTCGAGGTTCCCTTTCGCTCTAGAGCCTGTCATGCGGACCGAGCTGCGGCCACGGAAGCCCCTGGTTTAGAGAGAGCAAACTCATAATTTTACCCGAAGCATTCTTCCAGGGCTCACTGGCCTGTCGGGAGCCGGGAATGTCAGGTAGCTTCAAGGCAGGCATGAATGCCGCCCTCAAAATGGGGAAGCAGGGCTAGTTCCAGCAGGCCCCCATTTTCATGGGCACACTCAGCGTACATCCCTGTGGCTTATAAGGACTCCCAAGAGACACCGGTTACCCTGCGTTTCCCTCCCTGAATCAACTTATCGAAGTAGGGAGTCCCACATCCGGCGAACTGTCTCAACCGAGGAATGCCGTAGCTGCTCCCCTGGGCCTGGGGCTGCCTGCAGTGCCGCAGAAGGAACAGGACTTAAAGTGCAGTAAGAACCCAAGCCGCCGTCCTCTAGGAGGCACGGTGACTTCAGTCAGGAGGTCCTGGATGAAACGCGAAGACGAGGGCTCCTCTGAGGGCAGGTCCGATTAGGGCACCGCGTAAGACCTCCGCGCCACGTGGGACGTGCCAGAACGGTGTTCGCGAACGTGTGCGAGTGCCGAGGAAACTAAGCTGCTCCGAAGGAGAGGGCAGTGCGTTTCCCTACGCTCGGCCTGCACACAGGGGTCTCTGAAGGGCTACGGGCCTGGATGTTGCTTAGCAGACCCAGGTGCACCTGGGGGTACTCAGTGTTCCTGCTGGGAGCAGGGTGCCCCGGCTAGCCTCCCATGTGTCCAGAAAGCTGTGCTGCCGTTAAAGGCATGCAGAGCAGAGGCCACCGCCTCCTGGAAGCTGCAGCACGCCTCCGCTTCTGCATGGCGAATCAGGGCCTTCCTCCAGGCATGGGTTCATGCTGGGTGTGCCGGTAGCGACACAGCGTGCTAAGATGCTGACTTTCTCCTCGAGCAGAGTGACTTCAGGTACGAGGGCGGGCCTCGCAGTGTTCCAAGCACAGTGTTCTCTCATGGCAGCTCACACAAGGGCCATGACAGAGTCTTCCTGGGCACTTCGCACTCACCAGCCATGTTGTCCCGAGGGCGTTCGAGGGCTCTGGAGATGTAGCGCTCCTCAAGGAACGCGCAGTGTGTTGCTGCCCAGCACTCGGCAGGCACAGAGGTCCTCCGGGGGATCAACCAATGGACCTCGACGTTGCTCCGCCGGCCCACAGGTGTCTGGAGGCACTCAGTGACCTCGGAGGGAAAACGAGGCACACCCGTGGGGCCTAGGAGTCCCCGGACGCGTACTTCCTTTAAAATAAAGCACATAAGCGACTGAGAACTCATGGAAACAGCTGCATGCATCCCTTTCTGCACGGCTACTCAGTGCCTAACCTGGAGGCGAGTTCTCACGTCAAGGTTCCCTTTCGCTCTAGAGCCTGTCATGTGGACCACCACCGCGGCCATGGAAGCACCTGGTTCAGACAGAGCAAACTCACAATTTTCCCCGCAGCCTTCTTACAGGGTTTCCAGGCCTGTCAGGAGCAGGGAATGTCAAGTAGCTGCAAGGCAGCGTGAATGTGGCCTTCAAAGTGGGAAAGCAAGTCTATTTCCAGCAGGCCCCCGTTTCCATGGGCACCCTCAGCATAAACCCCTGCGGTACCTAACAAGTCCAAAGAGACACAGGTTACCCTGTGTTTCCTACCCTGAATGAAATTCTCGAAGTAGGGTGTTCTGCATCAAGCGAACTGCCTCAACCAAGGAACGGCGTAGCTGCTCCTCTGGGCCTGTGGCTATTCAAAAGCCTGCAGCGCCACAGGAAGAAGAGGACTTAAATTGCAGTAAGAACGCAAGCCAACTTTCTCGAGGAGGCACGGTGACTTCAGGCAGGAGGTCCCAGACGGAATGCGACGCCGAGGGTTTCTCTGAGTGCAGCTCAGACTAGGGCATTGCGTAAGACTTCGACGCCATGTGGGATGTGCTAGAACAGTGTTCCTGAGCGTGTGCGAGTGCTGGGGAAATTAGGCTGCTCCAAAAGAGAGTGCGGTGCGTTTCCCTACGCTCGGCATACACAGAGGGGCTCTAAAGGGCTCCGGGCCTGGATATTGCTTAGCAGACCCAGGTGGGCCTGGAGGGTACTCAGTGTCCCTGCCGGGAACAGGGTGCCCACGCGAGCCTCCTAGGTGTCCGGCAAACTGTGCTGCAGTTAAAGATATGCAGAGCAGAGGCCACAGCCTCATGGAAACTGCTGCATGCCTCCACTTCTGTGCGGCCAATCAGGACCTTACCTCCAGTCACGTGTTCATGCTGGGTGCCCCTTTAGCGACACAGCATGGTAAGATGCTGACTTTCTCCTCGAGCAGAGTGACTTTAGGTACGAGGTTCTCGAAGTATTCAATGCAGAGTGTTTTCTCATGGCAGCTCACACAAGGGCCATGACAAAGACTTCCTGGGCACTTCGGACTCACCAGAAATGAGGTCCTGCGGCTGTTCGAGGACTCTGGAAATGTAGTTCTCCTCAAGGAACGTGCAGTGTGTGGCCCGTCACTCGGCACACTCAGAGGGCCTCCACCGGACAGACCAACCGGCCTCGATGTTGCTAAGCCGGCCCACAGGGTTCTGGAGGTACTCAGTGACTTTGGAGGGACAATGATGCACTCCCGAGAGGCCTAGGAGTCTTCAAAGGGGTACTTCCTTGAAAATAAAGCAGAACAGCGACTAAGAACTCATGGAAACAGCTGTATGCCTCCCTTTCTGCCCGGCTACTCGGGACCTAAAATGGAGGCAAGTTCCCACGTTGAGTATCCTTTTAGCTCTAGAGCTTGTCAGGCAGACCACCGCCGCGGCCACGGAGGCACCTGGTTTAGACAGAGCAAACTCATTTTTTTCCAAGAAGCATTCCTACAGGGTTTAACAGGCCTGTCAACAGCAGGGAATGTCATGCAGCTTCAAGGCAGCATGAATGCAGCCTTCAAAATGGGAAAGCAAGGGTAGTTCCAGCAGGCCCCCGTTTCCATGGGCACCCTCAGCATACACCCGTGTGGTTTCTAACAAGTCCAAAGAGACACAGGTTACCCTGTGTTTCCTTTCCTGAATCAACTTCTCGAAGTAGGGTGTTCTGCATCAAGCGAACTGCCTCAACCAAGGAACACCGTAGCTGCTCCTCTGGGCCTGTAGCTATTCAAAAGCCTGCAGTGCCACAGGAAGAAGAGGACTTCAATTGCAGTAGGAACACAAGCCGACTTTCTCTAGGAGGCATGGTGACTTCAGGCAGGATGTCCCAGATGGAATGCGAAGCCGAGGGTTTCTCTGAGTGCAGCTCGGACTAGGGCAATGCGTAAGACTTCGACGCCATGTGGGATGTGCTAGAACAGTGTTCCTGAGCGTGTGCAAGTGCTGGTGAAATTAAGCTGCTCCAAAAAGGAGTGTGGTGCGTTTCCTTATGCTCGGCATACACAGAGGAGCTCTAAAGGGCTACGGGCCTGGATGTTGCTTAGCAGACCCAGGGGGGGCCTGGGGGTACTCAGTGTTCCCGTCGGGAACAGGGTGCCCACCCTAGCTTCCAAGGTGTCCAGAAAACGGTGCTGCAGTTAAAGATATGCAAAGCAGAGGCCACCGCCTCATGGAAACTGCAGCACACCGCTGCTTCTGCGTGGCCAATCGGGGCCTAACTTCCAGGCATGTGCTCATGCCAGGTGTGCCGGTAGCGACACAGCATGCTAAGAGGCTGAGTTTATCCTCGGATAGAGTGACTACAGGTACGAGGTCCTCCAAGTATTCAAAGCACAGTGTTTTCTCATGGCAGCTCACACAAGGGCCATGACGAAGTCTTCCTGGGCACTTGGGACTCACCAGCAATGTTGTCCTGAGGCCATTCGAGGACTCTGGAAATGTAGGTCTCCTCAAGGAAGGTACAGGGTGTTGCCCATCACTGGAAACGCACAGAGGGCCTCCAAGGGATCAACCGATGGGCGTTGAAGTTGCTCAGCCGGCCCACAGGTGTCTGGAGGTAGTCAGTGAAATTGGAGGGAAAATGATGCATACCCGAGAGGCCTAGGAGTACTCAAAAGTCTACTTCCTGTAAATTAAAGCACATAAGCCACTAAGAACTCATGGAAACAGCTACATGCCTCCATTTCTGCACGGCTACTCAGGGCCTAACCTGGAGGCAAGTTCTCATGTTGGGATTCCCTTTAGCTCTAGAGCTTGTCAGGCGGACCACCACCGCGGCCATGGAAGCACCTGGTTCAGACAGAGCAAACTCATAATTTTCCCCGCAGCCTTCTTACAGGGTTTCCAGGCCTGTCAGGAGCAGGGAAGGTCAAGTAGCTGCAAGGCAGCGTGAATGCGGCCTTCAAAGTGGGAAAGCAAGTCTATTTCCAGCAGGCCCCCGTTTCCATGGGCACCCTCAGCATACACCCCTGTGGTATCTAACAAGTCCAAAGAGACACAGGTTACCCTGTGTTTCCTACCCTGAATCAACTTCTCGAAGTAGGGTGTTCTGCATCAAGCGAACTGCCTCAACCAAGGAACGGCGTAGCTGCTCCTCTGGGCCTGTGGCTATTCAAAAGCCTGCAGCGCCACTGGAAGAAGAGGACTTAAATTGCAGTAGGAACACAAGCCGACTTTCTCTAGGAGGCATGGTGACTTCAGGCAGGATGTCCCAGATGGAATGCGAAGCCGAGGGTTTCTCTGAGTGCAGCTCGGACTAGGGCAATGCGTAAGACTTCGACGCCATGTGGGATGTGCTAGAACAGTGTTCCTGAGCGTGTGCAAGTGCTGGTGAAATTAAGCTGCTCCAAAAAGGAGTGTGGTGCGTTTCCTTATGCTCGGCATACACAGAGGAGCTCTAAAGGGCTACGGGCCTGGATGTTGCTTAGCAGACCCAGGGGGGGCCTGGGGGTACTCAGTGTTCCCGTCGGGAACAGGGTGCCCACCCTAGCTTCCAAGGTGTCCACAAAACGGTGCTGCAGTTAAAGATATGCAAAGCAGAGGCCACCGCCTCATGGAAACTGCAGCACACCGCTGCTTCTGCGTGGCCAATCGGGGCCTAACTTCCAGGCATGTGCTCATGCCAGGTGTGCCGGTAGCGACACAGCATGCTAAGAGGCTGAGTTTATCCTCGGATAGAGTGACTACAGGTACGAGGTCCTCCAAGTATTCAAAGCACAGTGTTTTCTCATGGCAGCTCACACAAGGGCCATGACGAAGTCTTCCTGGGCACTTGGGACTCACCAGCAATGTTGTCCTGAGGCCATTCGAGGACTCTGGAAATGTAGGTCTCCTCAAGGAAGGTACAGGGTGTTGCCCATCACTGGAAACGCACAGAGGGCCTCCGAGGGATCAACCGATGGGCGTTGAAGTTGCTCAGCCGGCCCACAGGTGCCTGGAGGTAGTCAGTGAAATTGGAGGGAAAATGATGCATACCCGAGAGGCCTAGGAGTACTCAAAAGTCTACTTCCTGTAAATTAAAGCACATAAGCCACTAAGAACTCATGGAAACAGCTACATGCCTCCCTTTCTGCACGGCTACTCAGGGCCTAACCTGGAGGCAAGTTCTCACGTTGGGATTCCCTTTAGCTCTAGAGCTTGTCAGGCGGACCACCACCGCGGCCATGGAAGCACCTGGTTCAGACAGAGCAAACTCATAATTTTCCCCGCAGCCTTCTTACAGGGTTTCCAGGCCTGTCAGGAGCAGGGAAGGTCAAGTAGCTGCAAGGCAGCGTGAATGCGGCCTTCAAAGTGGGAAAGCAAGTCTATTTCCAGCAGGCCCCCGTTTCCATGGGCACCCTCAGCATACACCCCTGTGGTATCTAACAAGTCCAAAGAGACACAGGTTACCCTGTGTTTCCTACCCTGAATCAACTTCTCGAAGTAGGGAGTTCTGCATCAAGCGAACTGCCTCAACCAAGGAACGGCGTAGCTGCTCCTCTGGGCCTGTGGCTATTCAAAAGCCTGCAGCGCCACTGGAAGAAGAGGACTTAAATTGCAGTAAGAACGCAAGCCAACTTTCTCGAGGAGGCACGGTGACTTCAGGCAGGAGGTCCCAGACGGAATGCGACGCCGAGGGTTTCTCTGAGTGCAGCTCGGACTAGGGCATTGCGTAAGACTTCGACGCCATGTGGGATGTGCTAGAACAGTGTTCCTGAGCGTGTGCGAGTGCTGGGGAAATTAGGCTGCTCCAAAAGAGAGTGCGGTGCGTTTCCCTACGCTCGGCATACACAGAGGGGCTCTAAAGGGCTCCGGGCCTGGATATTGCTTAGCAGACCCAGGTGGGCCTGGGGGTACTCAGTGTCCCTGCCGGAAACAGGGTGCCCACGTGAGCCTCCTAGGTGTCCGGCAAACTGTGCTGCAGTTAAAGATAACCAGAGCAGGGGCCACCGCCTCATGGAAACTGCAGCACGCCTCCGCTTCTGCGCGGCCAATCAGAGCCTTACTTCCAGGCATGTGTTCATGCTGGGAGTGCCGGTAGCAACACAGCATGCTAAGAGGCTGAGTTTCTCCACGGGTAGAGTGACTACAGGTCCGAGGTCCTCAAAGTATTCAAAGCACAGTGTTTTCCCCGAAGCATTCTTCCAGGGCTCACTGGCCTGTCGGGAGCTGGGAAGGTCAGGTAGCTTCAAGGCAGGCATGAATGCCGCCCTCAAAATGGGAAAGCAGGGCTAGTTCCAGCAGGCCCCCGTTTTCATGGGCACACTCAGCGTACATCCCTGTGGCTTCTAACGAGTCCCAAGAGACACCGGTTACCCTGCGTTTCCTTCCCTGAATCAACGTATCGAAGTAGGGAGTCCCGCATCCGGCGAACTGTCTCAACCGAGGAACGCCGTAGCTGCTCCTCTGGGCCTGGGGCTGCCTGCAGTGCCGCAGAAGGAACAGGACTTAAAGTGCAGTAAGAACCCAAGCCGCCGTCCTCTAGGAGGCACGGTGACTTCAGTCAGGAGGTCCTGGATGGAAGGCGAAGACGAGGGCTCCTCTGAGGGCAGCTCCGACTAGGGCACCGCGTAAGACCTCCGCGCCACGTGGGACGTGCCAGAACGGTGTTCGCGAACGTGTGCGAGTGCCGAGGAAACTAAGCTGCTCCAAAGGAGAGGGCAGTGCGTTTCCCTACGCTCGGCCTGCACACACGGGGCTCTGAAGGGCTACGGGCCTGGATGTTCCTTAGCAGACCCAGGTGCACCTGGGGGTACTCAGTGTTCCTGCCGGGAGCAGGGTGCCCCGGCTAGCCTCCCAGGTATCCAGAAAGCTGTGCTGCCGTTAAAGGCATGCAGAGCAGAGGCCACCGCCTCCTGGAAGCTGCAGCACGCCTCCGCTTCTGCACGGCGAATCAGGGCCTTCCTTCCAGACATGGGTTCATGCTGGGTGTGCCGGTAGCGACACAGCGTGCTAAGATGCTGACTTTCTCCTCGAGCAGAGTGACTTCAGGTACGAGGGCGGGCCTCGCAGTGTTCCAAGCACAGTGTTCTCTCATGGCAGCTCACACAAGGGCCATGACAGAGTCTTCCTGGGCACTTCGCACTCACCAGCCATGTTGTCCCGAGGGCGTTCGAGGGCTCTGGAGAAGTAGTGCTCCTCAAGGAACGCGCAGTGTGTTGCTGCCCAGCACTCGGCAGGCACAGAGGTCCTCCGGGGGATCAACCAATGGACCTCGACGTTGCTCCGCCGGCCCACAGGTGTCTGGAGGCACTCAGTGACCTCGGAGGGAAAACGATGCACACCCGTGGGGCCTAGGAGTCCCCGGACGCGTACTTCCTTTAAAATAAAGCACATAAGCGACTGAGAACTCATGGAATCAGCTGCATGCCTCCCTTTCTGCACGGCTACTCAGGGCCTAACCTGGAGGCGAGTTCTCACGTCGAGGTTCCCTTTCGCTCTAGAGCCTGTCAGGCGGACCACCACCGCGGCCATGGAAGCACCTGGTTCAGACAGAGCAAACTCACAATTTTCCCCGCAGCCTTCTTACAGGGTTTCCAGGCCTGTCAGGAGCAGGGAATGTCAAGTAGCTGCAAGGCAGCGTGAATGCGGCCTTCAAAGTGGGAAAGCAAGTCTATTTCCAGCAGGCCCCCATTTCCATGGGCACCCTCAGCATAAACCCCTGCGGTACCTAACTAGTCCAAAGAGACACAGGTTACCCTGTGTTTCCTACCCTGAATGAAATTCTCGAAGTAGGGTGTTCTGCATCAAGCGAACTGCCTCAACCAAGGAACGGCGTAGCTGCTCCTCTGGGCCTGTGGCTATTCAAAAGCCTGCAGCGCCACTGGAAGAAGAGGACTTAAATTGCAGTAAGAACGCAAGCCAACTTTCTCGAGGAGGCACGGTGACTTCAGGCAGGAGGTCCCAGACGGAATGCGACGCCGAGGGTTTCTCTGAGTGCAGCTCGGACTAGGGCATTGCGTAAGACTTCGACGCCATGTGGGATGTGCTAGAACAGTGTTCCTGAGCGTGTGCGAGTGCTGGGGAAATTAGGCTGCTCCAAAAGAGAGTGCGGTGCGTTTCCCTACGCTCAGCATACACAGAGGGGCTCTAAAGGGCTCCGGGCCTGGATATTGCTTAGCAGACCCAGGTGGGCCTGGGGGTACTCAGTGTCCCTGCCGGAAACAGGGTGCCCACGTGAGCCTCCTAGGTGTCCGGCAAACTGTGCTGCAGTTAAAGATATGCAGAGCAGAGGCCACAGCCTCATGGAAACTGCTGCATGCCTCCACTTCTGTGCGGCCAATCAGGACCTTACCTCCAGTCACGTGTTCATGCTGGGTGCCCCTTTAGCGACACAGCATGGTAAGATGCTGACTTTCTCCTCGAGCAGAGTGACTTTAGGTACGAGGTTCTCGAAGTATTCAATGCAGAGTGTTTTCTCATGGCAGCTCACACAAGGGCCATGACAAAGACTTCCTGGGCACTTCGGACTCACCAGAAATGAGGTCCTGCGGCTGTTCGAGGACTCTGGAAATGTAGTTCTCCTCAAGGAACGTGCAGTGTGTTGCCCGTCACTCGGCACACTCAGAGGGCCTCCACCGGACAGACCAACCGGCCTCGATGTTGCTAAGCCGGCCCACAGGGTTCTGGAGGTACTCAGTGACTTTGGAGGGACAATGATGCACTCCCGAGAGGCCTAGGAGTCTTCAAAGGGGTACTTCCTTGAAAATAAAGCAGAACAGCGACTAAGAACTCATGGAAACAGCTGTATGACTCCCTTTCTGCCCGGCTACTCGGGACCTAAAATGGAGGCAAGTTCCCACGTTGAGTATCCTTTTAGCTCTAGAGCTTGTCAGGCAGACCACCGCCGCGGCCACGGAGGCACCTGGTTTAGACAGAGCAAACTCATTTTTTTCCAAGAAGCATTCCTACAGGGTTTAACAGGCCTGTCAACAGCAGGGAATGTCATGCAGCTTCAAGGCAGCATGAATGCAGCCTTCAAAATGGGAAAGCAAGGGTAGTTCCAGCAGGCCCCCATTTCCATGGGCACCCTCAGCATACACCCGTGTGGTTTCTAACAAGTCCAAAGAGACACAGGTTACCCTGTGTTTCCTTTCCTGAATCAACTTCTCGAAGTAGGGTGTTCTGCATCAAGCGAACTGCCTCAACCAAGGAACACCGTAGCTGCTCCTCTGGGCCTGTAGCTATTCAAAAGCCTGCAGTGCCACAGGAAGAAGAGGACTTCAATTGCAGTAGGAACACAAGCCGACTTTCTCTAGGAGGCATGGTGACTTCAGGCAGGATGTCCCAGATGGAATGCGAAGCCGAGGGTTTCTCTGAGTGCAGCTCGGACTAGGGCAATGCGTAAGACTTCGACGCCATGTGGGATGTGCTAGAACAGTGTTCCTGAGCGTGTGCAAGTGCTGGTGAAATTAAGCTGCTCCAAAAAGGAGTGTGGTGCGTTTCCCTATGCTCGGCATACACAGAGGAGCTCTAAAGGGCTACGGGCCTGGATGTTGCTTAGCAGACCCAGGGGGGCCTGGGGGTACTCAGTGTTCCCGTCGGGAACAGGGTGCCCACGCTAGCTTCCAAGGTGTCCAGAAAACGGTGCTGCAGTTAAAGATATGCAAAGCAGAGGCCACCGCCTCATGGAAACTGCAGCACACCGCTGCTTCTGCGTGGCCAATCGGGGCCTAACTTCCAGGCATGTGCTCATGCCAGGTGTGCCGGTAGCGACACAGCATGCTAAGAGGCTGAGTTTATCCTCGGATAGAGTGACTACAGGTACGAGGTCCTCCAAGTATTCAAAGCACAGTGTTTTCTCATGGCAGCTCACACAAAGGCCATGACGAAGTCTTCCTGGGCACTTGGGACTCACCAGCAATGTTGTCCTGAGGCCATTCGAGGACTCTGGAAATGTAGGTCTCCTCAAGGAAGGTACAGGGTGTTGCCCATCACTGGAAACGCACAGAGGGCCTCCAAGGGATCAACCGATGGGCGTTGAAGTTGCTCAGCCGGCCCACAGGTGTCTGGAGGTAGTCAGTGAAATTGGAGGGAAAATGATGCATACCCGAGAGGCCTAGGAGTACTCAAAAGTCTACTTCCTGTAAATTAAAGCACATAAGCCACTAAGAACTCATGGAAACAGCTACCTGCCTCCCTTTCTGCACGGCTACTCAGGGCCTAACCTGGAGGCAAGTTCTCACGTTGGGATTCCCTTTAGCTCTAGAGCTTGTCAGGCGGACCACCACCACGGCCATGGAAGCACCTGGTTCAGACAGAGCAAACTCATAATTTTCCCCGCAGCCTTCTTACAGGGTTTCCAGGCCTGTCAGGAGCAGGGAATGTCAAGTAGCTGCAAGGCAGCGTGAATGCGGCCTTCAAAGTGGGAAAGCAAGTCTATTTCCAGCAGGCCCCCGTTTCCATGGGCACCCTCAGCATACACCCCTGTGGTATCTAACAAGTCCAAAGAGACACAGGTTACCCTGTGTTTCCTACCCTGAATCAACTTCTCGAAGTAGGGAGTTCTGCATCAAGCGAACTGCCTCAACCAAGGAACGGCGTAGCTGCTCCTCTGGGCCTGTGGCTATTCAAAAGCCTGCAGCGCCACTGGAAGAAGAGGACTTAAATTGCAGTAAGAACGCAAGCCAACTTTCTCGAGGAGGCACGGTGACTTCAGGCAGGAGGTCCCAGACGGAATGCGACGCCGAGGGTTTCTCTGAGTGCAGCTCGGACTAGGGCATTGCGTAAGACTTCGACGCCATGTGGGATGTGCTAGAACAGTGTTCCTGAGCGTGTGCGAGTGCTGGGGAAATTAGGCTGCTCCAAAAGAGAGTGCGGTGCGTTTCCCTATGCTCGGCATACACAGAGGGGCTCTAAAGGGCTCCGGGCCTGGATATTGCTTAGCAGACCCAGGTGGGCCTGGGGGTACTCAGTGTCCCTGCCGGAAACAGGGTGCCCACGTGAGCCTCCTAGGTGTCCGGCAAACTGTGCTGCAGTTAAAGATAACCAGAGCAGGGGCCACCGCCTCATGGAAACTGCAGCACGCCTCCGCTTCTGCGCGGCCAATCAGAGCCTTACTTCCAGGCATGTGTTCATGCTGGGAGTGCCGGTAGCAACACAGCATGCTAAGAGGCTGAGTTTCTCCACGGGTAGAGTGACTACAGGTCCGAGGTCCTCAAAGTATTCAAAGCACAGTGTTTTCCCCGAAGCATTCTTCCAGGGCTCACTGGCCTGTCGGGAGCTGGGAAGGTCAGGTAGCTTCAAGGCAGGCATGAATGCCGCCCTCAAAATGGGAAAGCAGGGCTAGTTCCAGCAGGCCCCCGTTTTCATGGGCACACTCAGCGTACATCCCTGTGGCTTCTAACGAGTCCCAAGAGACACCGGTTACCCTGCGTTTCCTTCCCTGAATCAACGTATCGAAGTAGGGAGTCCCGCATCCGGCGAACTGTCTCAACCGAGGAACGCCGTAGCTGCTCCTCTGGGCCTGGGGCTGCCTGCAGTGCCGCAGAAGGAACAGGACTTAAAGTGCAGTAAGAACCCAAGCCGCCGTCCTCTAGGAGGCACGGTGACTTCAGTCAGGAGGTCCTGGATGGAAGGCGAAGACGAGGGCTCCTCTGAGGGCAGCTCCGACTAGGGCACCGCGTAAGACCTCCGCGCCACGTGGGACGTGCCAGAACGGTGTTCGCGAACGTGTGCGAGTGCCGAGGAAACTAAGCTGCTCCAAAGGAGAGGGCAGTGCGTTTCCCTACGCTCGGCCTGCACACAGGGGGCTCTGAAGGGCTACGGGCCTGGATGTTCCTTAGCAGACCCAGGTGCACCTGGGGGTACTCAGTGTTCCTGCCGGGAGCAGGGTGCCCCGGCTAGCCTCCCAGGTGTCCAGAAAGCTGTGCTGCCGTTAAAGGCATGCAGAGCAGAGGCCAACGCCTCCTGGAAGCTGCAGCACGCCTCCGCTTCTGCACGGCGAATCAGGGCCTTCCTTCCAGACATGGGTTCATGCTGGGTGTGCCGGTAGCGACACAGCGTGCTAAGATGCTGACTTTCTCCTCGAGCAGAGTGACTTCAGGTACGAGGGCGGGCCTCGCAGTGTTCCAAGCACAGTGTTCTCTCATGGCAGCTCACACAAGGGCCATGACAGAGTCTTCCTGGGCACTTCGCACTCACCAGCCATGTTGTCCCGAGGGCGTTCGAGGGCTCTGGAGAAGTAGTGCTCCTCAAGGAACGCGCAGTGTGTTGCTGCCCAGCACTCGGCAGGCACAGAGGTCCTCCGGGGGATCAACCAATGGACCTCGACGTTGCTCCGCCGGCCCACAGGTGTCTGGAGGCACTCAGTGACCTCGGAGGGAAAACGATGCACACCCGTGGGGCCTAGGAGTCCCCGGACGCGTACTTCCTTTAAAATAAAGCACATAAGCGACTGAGAAGTTGTGGAAACAGCTGCATGCCTCCCTTTCTGCACGGCTACTCAGGGCCTAACCTGGAGGCGAGTTCTCACTTCGAGGTTCCCTTTCGCTCTAGAGCCTGTCATGCGGACCGAGCTGCGGCCACGGAAGCCCCTGGTTTAGAGAGAGCAAACTCATAATTTTACCCGAAGCATTCTTCCAGGGCTCACTGGCCTGTCGGGAGCTGGGAATGTCAGGTAGCTTCAAGGCAGGCATGAATGCCGCCCTCAAAATGGGGAAGCAGGGCTAGTTCCAGCAGGCCCCCATTTTCATGGGCACACTCAGCGTACATCCCTGTGGCTTATAAGGACTCCCAAGAGACACCGGTTACCCTGCGTTTCCCTCCCTGAATCAACTTATCGAAGTAGGGAGTCCCACATCCGGCGAACTGTCTCAACCGAGGAACGCCGTAGCTGCTCCCCTGGGCCTGGGGCTGCCTGCAGTGCCGCAGAAGGAGCAGGACTTAAAGTGCAGTAAGAACCCAAGCCGCCGTCCTCTAGGAGGCACGGTGACTTCAGTCAGGAGGTCCTGGATGGAAGGCGAAGACGAGGGCTCCTCTGAGGGCAGCTCCGACTAGGGCACCGCGTAAGACCTCCGCGCCACGTGGGACGTGCCAGAACGGTGTTCGCGAACGTGTGCGTGTGCCGAGGAAACTAAGCTGCTCCGAAGGAGAGGGCAGTGCGTTTCCCTACGCTCGGCCTGCACACAGGGGTCTCTGAAGGGCTACGGGCCTGGATGTTGCTTAGCAGACCCAGGTGCACCTGGGGGTACTCAGTGTTCCTGCTGGGAGCAGGGTGCCCCGGCTAGCCTCCCAGGTGTCCAGAAAGCTGTGCTGCCGTTAAAGGCATGCAGAGCAGAGGCCACCGCCTCCTGGAAGCTGCAGCACGCCTCCGCTTCTGCATGGCGAATCAGGGCCTTATTTCCAGGCATGGGTTCATGCTGGGTGTGCCGGTAGCGACACAGCGTGCTAAGATGCTGACTTTCTCCTCGAGCAGAGTGACTTCAGGTACGAGGGTGGGCCTCGCAGTGTTCCAAGCACAGTGTTCTCTCATGGCAGCTCACACAAGGGCCATGACTGAGTCTTCCTGGGTACTTCGCACTCACCAGCCATGTTGTCCCGAGGGCGCTCGAGGGCTCTGGATATGTACCGCTCCTCAAGGAACGCGCAGTGTGTTGCTGCCCAGCACTCGGCAGGCACAGAGGTCCTCCGGGGCATCAACCAATGGACCTCGACATTGCTCCGCCGGCCCACAGGTGTCTGGAGGCACTCAGTGACCTCGGAGGGAAAACGATGCACACCCGTGGGGCCTAGGAGTACCCGGACGCGTACTTCCTTTAACATAAAGGACATAAGCGACTGAGAACTCGTGGAAACAGCTGCATGCCTCCCTTTCTGCACGGCTACTCAGGGCCTATCCTGGAGGCGAGTTCTCACTTCACGGTTCCCTTTCGCTCTAGAGCCTGTCATGCGGACCGCCGCCGCGGCCACGGAAGACCCTGGTTTAGAGAGAGCAAACTCATAATTTTCCCCGAAGCATTCTTCCAGGGCTCACTGGCCTGTCGGGAGCTGGGAATGTCAGGTAGCTTCAAGGCAGGCATGAATGCCACCCTCAAAATGGGAAAGCAGGGCTTGTTCCAGCAGGGCCCCGTTATCATGGGCACACAGAGCGTACATCCCTGTGGCTTCTAACGAGTCCCAAGAGACACCGGTTACCCTGCGTTTCCTTTCCTGAATCAACTTATCGAAGTAGGGAGTCCCGCATCCGTTGAACTGTCTCAACCGAGGAACGCCGTAGCTGCTCCTCTGGGCCTGGGGAAGCCTGCAGTGCCGCAGAAGGAACAGGACTTAAAGTGCAGTAAGAACCCAAGCCGCCGTCCTCTAGGAGGCACGGTGACTTCAGTCAGGAGGTCCTGGATGGAACGCGAAGACAAGGGCTCCTCTGACGGCAGCTCCGACTAGGGCACCGCGTAAGACCTCCGCGCCACGTGGGACGTGCCAGAACGGCGTTCGCGAACGTGTGCGAGTGCCGAGGAAACTAAGCTGCTCCGAAGGAGAGGGCAGTGCATTTCCCTACGCTCGGCCACACACAGGGGGCTCTGAAGGGCTACGGGCCTGGATGTTGCTTAGCAGACCCAGGTGCACCTGTGGGTACTCAGTGTTCCTGCTGGGAGCAGGGGGCCCCGGCTAGCCTCCCAGGTGTCCAGAAAGCTGTGCTGCCGTTAAAGGCATGCAGAGCAGAGGCCACCGCTTCCTGGAAGCTGCAGCACGCCTCCGCTTCTGCACGTTGAATCAGGGCCTTACTTCCAGGCATGGGTTCATGCTGGGTGTGCCGGTAGCGACACAGCGTGCTAAGATGCTGACTTTCTCCTCGAGCAGAGTGACTTCAGGTACGAGGGCGGGCCTCGCAGTGTTCCAAGCACAGTGTTCTCTCATGGCAGCTCACACAAGGGCCATGACAGAGTCTTCCTGGGTACTTCGCACTCACCAGCCATGTTGTCCCGAGGGCATTCGAGGGCTCTGGAGATGTAGCGCTCCTCAAGGAACGCGCAGTGTGTTGCTGCCCAGCACTCGGCAGGCACAGAGGTCCTCCGGGGGATCAACCAATGGACCTCGACGTTGCTCCGCCGGCCCACAGGTGTCTGGAGGCACTCAGTGACCTCGGAGGGAAAACGAGGCACACCCGTGGGGCCTAGGAGTCCCCGGACGCGTACTTCCTTTAAAATAAAGCACATAAGCGACTGAGAACTCATGGAAACAGCTGCATGCCTCCCTTTCTGCACGGCTACTCAGTGCCTAACCTGGAGGCGAGTTCTCACGTCAAGGTTCCCTTTCGCTCTAGAGCCTGTCAGGCGGACCACCACCGCGGCCATGGAAGCACCTGGTTCAGACAGAGCAAACTCACAATTTTCCCCGCAGCCTTCTTACAGGGTTTCCAGGCCTGTCAGGAGCAGGGAATGTCAAGTAGCTGCAAGGCAGCGTGAATGTGGCCTTCAAAGTGGGAAAGCAAGTCTATTTCCAGCAGGCCCCCGTTTCCATGGGCACCCTCAGCATAAACCCCTGCGGTACCTAACAAGTCCAAAGAGACACAGGTTACCCTGTGTTTCCTACCCTGAATCAAATTCTCGAAGTAGGGTGTTCTGCATCAAGCGAACTGCATCAACCAAGGAACGGCGTAGCTGCTCCTCTGGGCCTGTGGCTATTCAAAAGCCTGCAGCGCCACAGGAAGAAGAGGACTTAAATTGCAGTAAGAACGCAAGCCAACTTTCTCGAGGAGGCACGGTGACTTCAGGCAGGAGGTCCCAGACGGAATGCGACGCCGAGGGTTTCTCTGAGTGCAGCTCGGACTAGGGCATTGCGTAAGACTTCGACGCCATGTGGGATGTGCTAGAACAGTGTTCCTGAGCGTGTGCGAGTGCTGGGGAAATTAGGCTGCTCCAAAAGAGAGTGCGGTGCGTTTCCCTACGCTCGGCATACACAGAGGGGCTCTAAAGGGCTCCGGGCCTGGATATTGCTTAGCAGACCCAGGTGGGCCTGGGGGGTACTCAGTGTCCCTGCCGGGAACAGGGTGCCCACGCGAGCCTCCTAGGTGTCCGGCAAACTGTGCTGCAGTTAAAGATATGCAGAGCAGAGGCCACAGCCTCATGGAAACTGCTGCATGCCTCCACTTCTGTGCGGCCAATCAGGACCTTACCTCCAGTCACGTGTTCATGCTGGGTGCCCCTTTAGCGACACAGCATGGTAAGATGCTGACTTTCTCCTCGAGCAGAGTGACTTTAGGTACGAGGTTCTCGAAGTATTCAATGCAGAGTGTTTTCTCATGGCAGCTCACACAAGGGCCATGACAAAGACTTCCTGGGCACTTCGGACTCACCAGAAATGAGGTCCTGCGGCTGTTCGAGGACTCTGGAAATGTAGTTCTCCTCAAGGAACGTGCAGTGTGTGGCCCGTCACTCGGCACACTCAGAGGGCCTCCACCGGACAGACCAACCGGCCTCGATGTTGCTAAGCCGGCCCACAGGTGCCTGGAGGTAGTCAGTGAAATTGGAGGGAAAATGATGCATACCCGAGAGGCCTAGGAGTACTCAAAAGTCTACTTCCTGTAAATTAAAGCACATAAGCCACTAAGAACTCATGGAAACAGCTACATGCCTCCCTTTCTGCACGGCTACTCAGGGCCTAACCTGGAGGCAAGTTCTCATGTTGGGATTCCCTTTAGCTCTAGAGCTTGTCAGGCGGACCACCACCGCGGCCATGGAAGCACCTGGTTCAGACAGAGCAAACTCATAATTTTCCCCGCAGCCTTCTTACAGGGTTTCCAGGCCTGTCAGGAGCAGGGAAGGTCAAGTAGCTGCAAGGCAGCGTGAATGCGGCCTTCAAAGTGGGAAAGCAAGTCTATTTCCAGCAGGCCCCCGTTTCCATGGGCACCCTCAGCATACACCCCTGTGGTATCTAACAAGTCCAAAGAGACACAGGTTACCCTGTGTTTCCTACCCTGAATCAACTTCTCGAAGTAGGGAGTTCTGCATTAAGCGACCTGCCTCAAGCAAGGAACGGCGTAGCTGCTCCTCTGGGCCTGTGGCTATTCAAAAGCCTGCAGCGCCATTGGAAGAAGAGGACTTAAATTGCAGTAGGAACACAAGCCGACTTTCTCTAGGAGGCATGGTGACTTCAGGCAGGATGTCCCAGATGGAATGCGAAGCCGAGGGTTTCTCTGAGTGCAGCTCGGACTAGGGCAATGCGTAAGACTTCGACGCCATGTGGGATGTGCTAGAACAGTGTTCCTGAGCGTGTGCAAGTGTTGGTGAAATTAAGCTGCTCCAAAAAGGAGTGTGGTGCGTTTCCTTATGCTCGGCATACACAGAGGAGCTCTAAAGGGCTACGGGCCTGGATGTTGCTTAGCAGACCCGGGGGGGCCTGGGGGTACTCAGTGTTCCCGTCGGGAACAGGGTGCCCACCCTAGCTTCCAAGGTGTCCAGAAAACGGTGCTGCAGTTAAAGATATGCAAAGCAGAGGCCACCGCCTCATGGAAACTGCAGCACACCGCTGCTTCTGCGTGGCCAATCGGGGCCTAACTTCCAGGCATGTGCTCATGCCAGGTGTGCCGGTAGCGACACAGCATGCTAAGAGGCTGAGTTTATCCTCGGATAGAGTGACTACAGGTACGAGGTCCTCCAAGTATTCAAAGCACAGTGTTTTCTCATGGCAGCTCACACAAGGGCCATGACGAAGTCTTCCTGGGCACTTGGGACTCACCAGCAATGTTGTCCTGAGGCCATTCGAGGACTCTGGAAATGTAGGTCTCCTCAAGGAAGGTACAGGGTGTTGCCCATCACTGGAAACGCACAGAGGGCCTCCGAGGGATCAACCGATGGGCGTTGAAGTTGCTCAGCCGGCCCACAGGTGCCTGGAGGTATTCAGTGAAATTGGAGGGAAAATGATGCATACCCGAGAGGCCTAGGAGTACTCAAAAGTCTACTTCCTGTAAATTAAAGCACATAAGCCACTAAGAACTCATGGAAACAGCTACATGCCTCCCTTTCTGGACGGCTACTCAGGGCCTAACCTGGAGGCAAGTTCTCACGTTGGGATTCCCTTTAGCTCTAGAGCTTGTCAGGCGGACCACCACCGCGGCCATGGAAGCACCTGGTTCAGACAGAGCAAACTCATAATTTTCCCCACAGCCTTCTTACAGGGTTTCCAGGCCTGTCAGGAGCAGGGAAGGTCAAGTAGCTGCAAGGCAGCGTGAATGCGGCCTTCAAAGTGGGAAAGCAAGTCTATTTCCAGCAGGCCCCCGTTTCCATGGGCACCCTCAGCATATACCCCTGCGGTACCTAACAAGTCCAAAGAGACACAGGTTACCCTGTGTTTCCTACCCTGAATCAAATTCTCGAAGTAGGGTGTTCTGCATCAAGCGAACTGCCTCAACCAAGGAACGGCGTAGCTGCTCCTCTGGGCCTGTGGCTATTCAAAAGCCTGCAGGGCCACAGGAAGAAGAGGACTTAAATTGCAGTAAGAACGCAAGCCAACTTTTTCGAGGAGGCACGGTGACTTCAGGCAGGAGGTCCCAGACGGAATGCGACGCCGAGGGTTTCTCTGAGTGCAGCTCGGACTAGGGCATTGCGTAAGACTTCGACGCCATGTGGGATGTGCTAGAACAGTGTTCCTGAGCGTGTGCGAGTGCTGGGGAAATTAGGCTGCTCCAAAAGAGAGTGCGGTGCGTTTCCCTACGCTCGGCATACACAGAGGGGCTCTAAAGGGCTCCGGGCCTGGATATTGCTTAGCAGACCCAGGTGGGCCTGGGGGTACTCAGTGTCCCTGCCGGAAACAGGGTGCCCACGCGAGCCTCCTAGGTGTCCGGCAAACTGTGCTGCAGTTAAAGATAACCAGAGCAGGGGCCACCGCCTCATGGAAACTGCAGCACGCCTCCGCTTCTGCGCGGCCAATCAGAGCCTTACTTCCAGGCATGTGTTCATGCTGGGAGTGCCGGTAGCAACACAGCATGCTAAGAGGCTGAGTTTCTCCACGGGTAGAGTGACTACAGGTCCGAGGTCCTCAAAGTATTCAAAGCACAGTGTTTTCCCCGAAGCATTCTTCCAGGGCTCACTGGCCTGTCGGGAGCTGGGAAGGTCAGGTAGCTTCAAGGCAGGCATGAATGCCGCCCTCAAAATGGGAAAGCAGGGCTAGTTCCAGCAGGCCCCCGTTTTCATGGGCACACTCAGCGTACATCCCTGTGGCTTCTAACGAGTCCCAAGAGACACCGGTTACCCTGCGTTTCCTTCCCTGAATCAACGTATCGAAGTAGGGAGTCCCGCATCCGGTGAACTGTCTCAACCGAGGAACGCCGTAGCTGCTCCTCTGGGCCTGGGGCTGCCTGCAGTGCCGCAGAAGGAACAGGACTTAAAGTGCAGTAAGAACCCAAGCCGCCGTCCTCTAGGAGGCACGGTGACTTCAGTCAGGAGGTCCTGGATGGAAGGCGAAGACGAGGGCTCCTCTGAGGGCAGCTCCGACTAGGGCACCGCGTAAGACCTCCGCGCCACGTGGGACGTGCCAGAACGGTGTTCGCGAACGTGTGCGAGTGCCGAGGAAACTAAGCTGCTCCAAAGGAGAGGGCAGTGCGTTTCCCTACGCTCGGCCTGCACACAGGGGGCTCTGAAGGGCTACGGGCCTGGATGTTCCTTAGCAGACCCAGGTGCACCTGGGGGTACTCAGTGTTCCTGCCGGGAGCAGGGTGCCCCGGCTAGCCTCCCAGGTGTCCAGAAAGCTGTGCTGCCGTTAAAGGCATGCAGAGCAGAGGCCACCGCCTCCTGGAAGCTGCAGCACGCCTCCGCTTCTGCACGGCGAATCAGGGCCTTCCTTCCAGACATGGGTTCATGCTGGGTGTGCCGGTAGCGACACAGCGTGCTAAGATGCTGACTTTCTCCTCGAGCAGAGTGACTTCAGGTACGAGGGCGGGCCTCGCAGTGTTCCAAGCACAGTGTTCTCTCATGGCAGCTCACACAAGGGCCATGACAGAGTCTTCCTGGGCACTTCGCACTCACCAGCCATGTTGTCCCGAGGGCGTTCGAGGGCTCTGGAGAAGTAGTGCTCCTCAAGGAACGCGCAGTGTGTTGCTGCCCAGCACTCGGCAGGCACAGAGGTCCTCCGGGGGATCAACCAATGGACCTCGACGTTGCTCCGCCGGCCCACAGGTGTCTGGAGGCACTCAGTGACCTCGGAGGGAAAACGATGCACACCCGTGGGGCCTAGGAGTCCCCGGACGCGTACTTCCTTTAAAATAAAGCACATAAGCGACTGAGAACTCATGGAAACAGCTGCATGCCTCCCTTTCTGCACGGCTACTCAGTGCCTAACCTGGAGGCGAGTTCTCACGTCAAGGTTCCCTTTCGCTCTAGAGCCTGTCAGGCGGACCACCACCGCGGCCATGGAAGCACCTGGTTCAGACAGAGCAAACTCACAATTTTCCCCGCAGCCTTCTTACAGGGTTTCCAGGCCTGTCAGGAGCAGGGAATGTCAAGTAGCTGCAAGGCAGCCTGAATGTGGCCTTCAAAGTGGGAAAGCAAGTCTATTTCCAGCAGGCCCCCGTTTCCATGGGCACCCTCAGCATAAACCCCTGCGGTACCTAACAAGTCCAAAGAGACACAGGTTACCCTGTGTTTCCTACCCTGAATCAAATTCTCGAAGTAGGGTGTTCTGCATCAAGCGAACTGCATCAACCAAGGAACGGCGTAGCTGCTCCTCTGGGCCTGTGGCTATTCAAAAGCCTGCAGCGCCACAGGAAGAAGAGGACTTAAATTGCAGTAAGAACGCAAGCCAACTTTCTCGAGGAGGCACGGTGACTTCAGGCAGGAGGTCCCAGACGGAATGCGACGCCGAGGGTTTCTCTGAGTGCAGCTCGGACTAGGGCATTGCGTAAGACTTCGACGCCATGTGGGATGTGCTAGAACAGTGTTCCTGAGCGTGTGCGAGTGCTGGGGAAATTAGGCTGCTCCAAAAGAGAGTGCGGTGCGTTTCCCTACGCTCGGCATACACAGAGGGGCTCTAAAGGGCTCCGGGCCTGGATATTGCTTAGCAGACCCAGGTGGGCCTGGGGGGTACTCAGTGTCCCTGCCGGGAACAGGGTGCCCACGCGAGCCTCCTAGGTGTCCGGCAAACTGTGCTGCAGTTAAAGATATGCAGAGCAGAGGCCACAGCCTCATGGAAACTGCTGCATGCCTCCACTTCTGTGCGGCCAATCAGGACCTTACCTCCAGTCACGTGTTCATGCTGGGTGCCCCTTTAGCGACACAGCATGGTAAGATGCTGACTTTCTCCTTGAGCAGAGTGACTTTAGGTACGAGGTTCTCGAAGTATTCAATGCAGAGTGTTTTCTCATGGCAGCTCACACAAGGGCCATGACAAAGACTTCCTGGGCACTTCGGACTCACCAGAAATGAGGTCCTGCGGCTGTTCGAGGACTCTGGAAATGTAGTTCTCCTCAAGGAACGTGCAGTGTGTGGCCCGTCACTCGGCACACTCAGAGGGCCTCCACCGGACAGACCAACCGGCCTCGATGTTGCTAAGCCGGCCCACAGGTGCCTGGAGGTAGTCAGTGAAATTGGAGGGAAAATGATGCATACCCGAGAGGCCTAGGAGTACTCAAAAGTCTACTTCCTGTAAATTAAAGCACATAAGCCACTAAGAACTCATGGAAACAGCTACATGCCTCCCTTTCTGGACGGCTACTCAGGGCCTAACCTGGAGGCAAGTTCTCACGTTGGGATTCCCTTTAGCTCTAGAGCTTGTCAGGCGGACCACCACCGCGGCCATGGAAGCACCTGGTTCAGACAGAGCAAACTCATAATTTTCCCCGCAGCCTTCTTACAGGGTTTCCAGGCCTGTCAGGAGCAGGGAATGTCAAGTAGCTGCAAGGCAGCGTGAATGCGGCCTTCAACGTGGGAAAGCAAGTCTATTTCCAGCAGGCCCCCGTTTCCATGGGCACCCTCAGCATACACCCCTGTGGTATCTAACAAGTCCAAAGAGACACAGGTTACCCTGTGTTTCCTACCCTGAATCAACTTCTCGAAGTAGGGAGTTCTGCATCAAGCGAACTGCCTCAACCAAGGAACGGTGTAGCTGCTCCTCTGGGCCTGTGGCTATTCAAAAGCCTGCAGCGCCACTGGAAGAAGAGGACTTAAATTGCAGTAAGAACGCAAGCCAACTTTCTCGAGGAGGCACGGTGACTTCAGGCAGGAGGTCCCAGACGGAATGCGACGCCGAGGGTTTCTCTGAGTGCAGCTCGGACTAGGGCATTGCGTAAGACTTCGACGCCATGTGGGATGTGCTAGAACAGTGTTCCTGAGCGTGTGCGAGTGCTGGGGAAATTAGGCTGCTCCAAAAGAGAGTGCGGTGCGTTTCCCTACGCTCGGCATACACAGAGGGCCTCTAAAGGGCTCCGGGCCTGGATATTGCTTAGCAGACCCAGGTGGGCCTGGGGGTACTCAGTGTCCCTGCCGGAAACAGGGTGCCCACGTGAGCCTCCTAGGTGTCCGGCAAACTGTGCTGCAGTTAAAGATAACCAGAGCAGGGGCCACCGCCTCATGGAAACTGCAGCACGCCTCCGCTTCTGCGCGGCCAATCAGAGCCTTACTTCCAGGCATGTGTTCATGCTGGGAGTGCCGGTAGCAACACAGCATGCTAAGAGGCTGAGTTTCTCCACGGGTAGAGTGACTACAGGTCCGAGGTCCTCAAAGTATTCAAAGCACAGTGTTTTCCCCGAAGCATTCTTCCAGGGCTCACTGGCCTGTCGGGAGCTGGGAAGGTCAGGTAGCTTCAAGGCAGGCATGAATGCCGCCCTCAAAATGGGAAAGCAGGGCTAGTTCCAGCAGGCCCCCGTTTTCATGGGCACACTCAGCGTACATCCCTGTGGCTTCTAACGAGTCCCAAGAGACACTGGTTACCCTGCGTTTCCTTCCCTGAATCAACGTATCGAAGTAGGGAGTCCCGCATCCGGCGAACTGTCTCAACCGAGGAACGCCGTAGCTGCTCCTCTGGGCCTGGGGCTGCCTGCAGTGCCGCAGAAGGAACAGGACTTAAAGTGCAGTAAGAACCCAAGCCGCCGTCCTCTAGGAGGCACGGTGACTTCAGTCAGGAGGTCCTGGATGGAAGGCGAAGACGAGGGCTCCTCTGAGGGCAGCTCCGACTAGGGCACCGCGTAAGACCTCCGCGCCACGTGGGACGTGCCAGAACGGTGTTCGCGAACGTGTGCGAGTGCCGAGGAAACTAAGCTGCTCCAAAGGAGAGGGCAGTGCGTTTCCCTACGCTCGGCCTGCACACAGGGGGCTCTGAAGGGCTACGGGCCTGGATGTTCCTTAGCAGACCCAGGTGCACCTGGGGGTACTCAGTGTTCCTGCCGGGAGCAGGGTGCCCCGGCTAGCCTCCCAGGTGTCCAGAAAGCTGTGCTGCCGTTAAAGGCATGCAGAGCAGAGGCCACCGCCTCCTGGAAGCTGCAGCACGCCTCCGCTTCTGCACGGCGAATCAGGGCCTTCCTTCCAGACATGGGTTCATGCTGGGTGTGCCGGTAGCGACACAGCGTGCTAAGATGCTGACTTTCTCCTCGAGCAGAGTGACTTCAGGTACGAGGGCGGGCCTCGCAGTGTTCCAAGCACAGTGTTCTCTCATGGCAGCTCACACAAGGGCCATGACAGAGTCTTCCTGGGCACTTCGCACTCACCAGCCATGTTGTCCCGAGGGCGTTCGAGGGCTCTGGAGAAGTAGTGCTCCTCAAGGAACGCGCAGTGTGTTGCTGCCCAGCACTCGGCAGGCACAGAGGTCCTCCGGGGGATCAACCAATGGACCTCGACGTTGCTCCGCCGGCCCACAGGTGTCTGGAGGCACTCAGTGACCTCGGAGGGAAAACGATGCACACCCGTGGGGCCTAGGAGTCCCCGGACGCGTACTTCCTTTAAAATAAAGCACATAAGCGACTGAGAAGTTGTGGAAACAGCTGCATGCCTCCCTTTCTGCACGGCTACTCAGGGCCTAACCTGGAGGCGAGTTCTCACTTCGAGGTTCCCTTTCGCTCTAGAGCCTGTCATGCGGACCGAGCTGCGGCCACGGAAGCCCCTGGTTTAGAGAGAGCAAACTCATAATTTTACCCGAAGCATTCTTCCAGGGCTCACTGGCCTGTCGGGAGCTGGGAATGTCAGGTAGCTTCAAGGCAGGCATGAATGCCGCCCTCAAAATGGGGAAGCAGGGCTAGTTCCAGCAGGCCCCCATTTTCATGGGCACACTCAGCGTACATCCCTGTGGCTTATAAGGACTCCCAAGAGACACCGGTTACCCTGCGTTTCCCTCCCTGAATCAACTTATCGAAGTAGGGAGTCCCACATCCGGCGAACTGTCTCAACCGAGGAACGCCGTAGCTGCTCCCCTGGGCCTGGGGCTGCCTGCAGTGCCGCAGAAGGAGCAGGACTTAAAGTGCAGTAAGAACCCAAGCCGCCGTCCTCTAGGAGGCACGGTGACTTCAGTCAGGAGGTCCTGGATGGAAGGCGAAGACGAGGGCTCCTCTGAGGGCAGCTCCGACTAGGGCACCGCGTAAGACCTCCGCGCCACGTGGGACGTGCCAGAACGGTGTTCGCGAACGTGTGCGTGTGCCGAGGAAACTAAGCTGCTCCGAAGGAGAGGGCAGTGCGTTTCCCTACGCTCGGCCTGCACACAGGGGTCTCTGAAGGGCTACGGGCCTGGATGTTGCTTAGCAGACCCAGGTGCACCTGGGGGTACTCAGTGTTCCTGCTGGGAGCAGGGTGCCCCGGCTAGCCTCCCAGGTGTCCAGAAAGCTGTGCTGCCGTTAAAGGCATGCAGAGCAGAGGCCACCGCCTCCTGGAAGCTGCAGCACGCCTCCGCTTCTGCATGGCGAATCAGGGCCTTATTTTCAGGCATGGGTTCATGCTGGGTGTGCCGGTAGCGACACAGCGTGCTAAGATGCTGACTTTCTCCTCGAGCAGAGTGACTTCAGGTACGAGGGTGGGCCTCGCAGTGTTCCAAGCACAGTGTTCTCTCATGGCAGCTCACACAAGGGCCATGACTGAGTCTTCCTGGGTACTTCGCACTCACCAGCCATGTTGTCCCGAGGGCGCTCGAGGGCTCTGGATATGTACCGCTCCTCAAGGAACGCGCAGTGTGTTGCTGCCCAGCACTCGGCAGGCACAGAGGTCCTCCGGGGCATCAACCAATGGACCTCGACATTGCTCCGCCGGCCCACAGGTGTCTGGAGGCACTCAGTGACCTCGGAGGGAAAACGATGCACACCCGTGGGGCCTAGGAGTACCCGGACGCGTACTTCCTTTAACATAAAGGACATAAGCGACTGAGAACTCGTGGAAACAGCTGCATGCCTCCCTTTCTGCACGGCTACTCAGGGCCTATCCTGGAGGCGAGTTCTCACTTCACGGTTCCCTTTCGCTCTAGAGCCTGTCATGCGGACCGCCGCCGCGGCCACGGAAGACCCTGGTTTAGAGAGAGCAAACTCATAATTTTCCCCGAAGCATTCTTCCAGGGCTCACTGGCCTGTCGGGAGCTGGGAATGTCAGGTAGCTTCAAGGCAGGCATGAATGCCACCCTCAAAATGGGAAAGCAGGGCTTGTTCCAGCAGGGCCCCGTTATCATGGGCACACAGAGCGTACATCCCTGTGGCTTCTAACGAGTCCCAAGAGACACCGGTTACCCTGCGTTTCCTTTCCTGAATCAACTTATCGAAGTAGGGAGTCGCGCATCCGTTGAACTGTCTCAACCGAGGAACGCCGTAGCTGCTCCTCTGGGCCTGGGGAAGCCTGCAGTGCCGCAGAAGGAACAGGACTTAAAGTGCAGTAAGAACCCAAGCCGCCGTCCTCTAGGAGGCACGGTGACTTCAGTCAGGAGGTCCTGGATGGAACGCGAAGACAAGGGCTCCTCTGACGGCAGCTCCGACTAGGGCACCGCGTAAGACCTCCGCGCCACGTGGGACGTGCCAGAACGGCGTTCGCGAACGTGTGCGAGTGCCGAGGAAACTAAGCTGCTCCGAAGGAGAGGGCAGTGCATTTCCCTACGCTCGGCCACACACAGGGGGCTCTGAAGGGCTACGGGCCTGGATGTTGCTTAGCAGACCCAGGTGCACCTGTGGGTACTCAGTGTTCCTGCTGGGAGCAGGGGGCCCCGGCTAGCCTCCCAGGTGTCCAGAAAGCTGTGCTGCCGTTAAAGGCATGCAGAGCAGAGGCCACCGCTTCCTGGAAGCTGCAGCACGCCTCCGCTTCTGCACGTTGAATCAGGGCCTTACTTCCAGGCATGGGTTCATGCTGGGTGTGCCGGTAGCGACACAGCGTGCTAAGATGCTGACTTTCTCCTCGAGCAGAGTGACTTCAGGTACGAGGGCGGGCCTCGCAGTGTTCCAAGCACAGTGTTCTCTCATGGCAGCTCACACAAGGGCCATGACAGAGTCTTCCTGGGTACTTCGCACTCACCAGCCATGTTGTCCCGAGGGCATTCGAGGGCTCTGGAGATGTAGCGCTCCTCAAGGAACGCGCAGTGTGTTGCTGCCCAGCACTCGGCAGGCACAGAGGTCCTCCGGGGGATCAACCAATGGACCTCGACGTTGCTCCGCCAGCCCACAGGTGTCTGGAGGCACTCAGTGACCTCGGAGGGAAAACGAGGCACACCCGTGGGGCCTAGGAGTCCCCGGACGCGTACTTCCTTTAAAATAAAGCACATAAGCGACTGAGAACTCATGGAAACAGCTGCATGCCTCCCTTTCTGCACGGCTACTCAGTGCCTAACCTGGAGGCGAGTTCTCACGTCAAGGTTCCCTTTCGCTCTAGAGCCTGTCAGGCGGACCACCACCGCGGCCATGGAAGCACCTGGTTCAGACAGAGCAAACTCACAATTTTCCCCGCAGCCTTCTTACAGGGTTTCCAGGCCTGTCAGGAGCAGGGAATGTCAAGTAGCTGCAAGGCAGCGTGAATGCGGCCTTCAAAGTGGGAAAGCAAGTCTATTTCCAGCAGGCCCCCGTTTCCATGGGCACCCTCAGCATAAACCCCTGCGGTACCTAACAAGTCCAAAGAGACACAGGTTACCCTGTGTTTCCTACCCTGAATCAAATTCTCGAAGTAGGGTGTTCTGCATCAAGCGAACTGCATCAACCAAGGAACGGCGTAGCTGCTCCTCTGGGCCTGTGGCTATTCAAAAGCCTGCAGCGCCACAGGAAGAAGAGGACTTAAATTGCAGTAAGAACGCAAGCCAACTTTCTCGAGGAGGCACGGTGACTTCAGGCAGGAGGTCCCAGACGGAATGCGACGCCGAGGGTTTCTCTGAGTGCAGCTCGGACTAGGGCATTGCGTAAGACTTCGACGCCATGTGGGATGTGCTAGAACAGTGTTCCTGAGCGTGTGCGAGTGCTGGGGAAATTAGGCTGCTCCAAAAGAGAGTGCGGTGCGTTTCCCTACGCTCGGCATACACAGAGGGGCTCTAAAGGGCTCCGGGCCTGGATATTGCTTAGCAGACCCAGGTGGGCCTGGGGGGTACTCAGTGTCCCTGCCGGGAACAGGGTGCCCACGCGAGCCTCCTAGGTGTCCGGCAAACTGTGCTGCAGTTAAAGATATGCAGAGCAGAGGCCACAGCCTCATGGAAACTGCTGCATGCCTCCACTTCTGTGCGGCCAATCAGGACCTTACCTCCAGTCACGTGTTCATGCTGGGTGCCCCTTTAGCGACACAGCATGGTAAGATGCTGACTTTCTCCTCGAGCAGAGTGACTTTAGGTACGAGGTTCTCGAAGTATTCAATGCAGAGTGTTTTCTCATGGCAGCTCACACAAGGGCCATGACAAAGACTTCCTGGGCACTTCGGACTCACCAGAAATGAGGTCCTGCGGCTGTTCGAGGACTCTGGAAATGTAGTTCTCCTCAAGGAACGTGCAGTGTGTGGCCCGTCACTCGGCACACTCAGAGGGCCTCCACCGGACAGACCAACCGGCCTCGATGTTGCTAAGCCGGCCCACAGGTGCCTGGAGGTAGTCAGTGAAATTGGAGGGAAAATGATGCATACCCGAGAGGCCTAGGAGTACTCAAAAGTCTACTTCCTGTAAATTAAAGCACATAAGCCACTAAGAACTCATGGAAACAGCTACATGCCTCCCTTTCTGCACGGCTACTCAGGGCCTAACCTGGAGGCAAGTTCTCATGTTGGGATTCCCTTTAGCTCTAGAGCTTGTCAGGCGGACCACCACCGCGGCCATGGAAGCACCTGGTTCAGACAGAGCAAACTCATAATTTTCCCCGCAGCCTTCTTACAGGGTTTCCAGGCCTGTCAGGAGCAGGGAAGGTCAAGTAGCTGCAAGGCAGCGTGAATGCGGCCTTCAAAGTGGGAAAGCAAGTCTATTTCCAGCAGGCCCCCGTTTCCATGGGCACCCTCAGCATACACCCCTGTGGTATCTAACAAGTCCAAAGAGACACAGGTTACCCTGTGTTTCCTACCCTGAATCAACTTCTCGAAGTAGGGAGTTCTGCATTAAGCGACCTGCCTCAAGCAAGGAACGGCGTAGCTGCTCCTCTGGGCCTGTGGCTATTCAAAAGCCTGCAGCGCCACTGGAAGAAGAGGACTTAAATTGCAGTAGGAACACAAGCCGACTTTCTCTAGGAGGCATGGTGACTTCAGGCAGGATGTCCCAGATGGAATGCGAAGCCGAGGGTTTCTCTGAGTGCAGCTCGGACTAGGGCAATGCGTAAGACTTCGACGCCATGTGGGATGTGCTAGAACAGTGTTCCTGAGCGTGTGCAAGTGCTGGTGAAATTAAGCTGCTCCAAAAAGGAGTGTGGTGCGTTTCCTTATGCTCGGCATACACAGAGGAGCTCTAAAGGGCTACGGGCCTGGATGTTGCTTAGCAGACCCGGGGGGGCCTGGGGGTACTCAGTGTTCCCGTCGGGAACAGGGTGCCCACCCTAGCTTCCAAGGTGTCCAGAAAACGGTGCTGCAGTTAAAGATATGCAAAGCAGAGGCCACCGCCTCATGGAAACTGCAGCACACCGCTGCTTCTGCGTGGCCAATCGGGGCCTAACTTCCAGGCATGTGCTCATGCCAGGTGTGCCGGTAGCGACACAGCATGCTAAGAGGCTGAGTTTATCCTCGGATAGAGTGACTACAGGTACGAGGTCCTCCAAGTATTCAAAGCACAGTGTTTTCTCATGGCAGCTCACACAAGGGCCATGACGAAGTCTTCCTGGGCACTTGGGACTCACCAGCAATGTTGTCCTGAGGCCATTCGAGGACTCTGGAAATGTAGGTCTCCTCAAGGAAGGTACAGGGTGTTGCCCATCACTGGAAACGCACAGAGGGCCTCCGAGGGATCAACCGATGGGCGTTGAAGTTGCTCAGCCGGCCCACAGGTGCCTGGAGGTATTCAGTGAAATTGGAGGGAAAATGATGCATACCCGAGAGGCCTAGGAGTACTCAAAAGTCTACTTCCTGTAAATTAAAGCACATAAGCCACTAAGAACTCATGGAAACAGCTACATGCCTCCCTTTCTGGACGGCTACTCAGGGCCTAACCTGGAGGCAAGTTCTCACGTTGGGATTCCCTTTAGCTCTAGAGCTTGTCAGGCGGACCACCACCGCGGCCATGGAAGCACCTGGTTCAGACAGAGCAAACTCATAATTTTCCCCGCAGCCTTCTTACAGGGTTTCCAGGCCTGTCAGGAGCAGGGAAGGTCAAGTAGCTGCAAGGCAGCGTGAATGCGGCCTTCAAAGTGGGAAAGCAAGTCTATTTCCAGCAGGCCCCCGTTTCCATGGGCACCCTCAGCATATACCCCTGCGGTACCTAACAAGTCCAAAGAGACACAGGTTACCCTGTGTTTCCTACCCTGAATCAAATTCTCGAAGTAGGGTGTTCTGCATCAAGCGAACTGCCTCAACCAAGGAACGGCGTAGCTGCTCCTCTGGGCCTGTGGCTATTCAAAAGCCTGCAGGGCCACAGGAAGAAGAGGACTTAAATTGCAGTAAGAACGCAAGCCAACTTTTTCGAGGAGGCACGGTGACTTCAGGCAGGAGGTCCCAGACGGAATGCGACGCCGAGGGTTTCTCTGAGTGCAGCTCGGACTAGGGCATTGCGTAAGACTTCGACGCCATGTGGGATGTGCTAGAACAGTGTTCCTGAGCGTGTGCGAGTGCTGGGGAAATTAGGCTGCTCCAAAAGAGAGTGCGGTGCGTTTCCCTACGCTCGGCATACACAGAGGGGCTCTAAAGGGCTCCGGGCCTGGATATTGCTTAGCAGACCCAGGTGGGCCTGGGGGGTACTCAGTGTCCCTGCCGGGAACAGGGTGCCCCCACGCGAGCCTCCTAGGTGTCCGGCAAACTGTGCTGCAGTTAAAGATATGCAGAGCAGAGGCCACAGCCTCATGGAAACTGCTGCATGCCTCCACTTCTGTGCGGCCAATCAGGACCTTACCTCCAGTCACGTGTTCATGCTGGGTGCCCCTTTAGCGACACAGCATGGTAAGATGCTGACTTTCTCCTTGAGCAGAGTGACTTTAGGTACGAGGTTCTCGAAGTATTCAATGCAGAGTGTTTTCTCATGGCAGCTCACACAAGGGCCATGACAAAGACTTCCTGGGCACTTCGGACTCACCAGAAATGAGGTCCTGCGGCTGTTCGAGGACTCTGGAAATGTAGTTCTCCTCAAGGAACGTGCAGTGTGTGGCCCGTCACTCGGCACACTCAGAGGGCCTCCACCGGACAGACCAACCGGCCTCGATGTTGCTAAGCCGGCCCACAGGTGCCTGGAGGTAGTCAGTGAAATTGGAGGGAAAATGATGCATACCCGAGAGGCCTAGGAGTACTCAAAAGTCTACTTCCTGTAAATTAAAGCACATAAGCCACTAAGAACTCATGGAAACAGCTACATGCCTCCCTTTCTGGACGGCTACTCAGGGCCTAACCTGGAGGCAAGTTCTCACGTTGGGATTCCCTTTAGCTCTAGAGCTTGTCAGGCGGACCACCACCGCGGCCATGGAAGCACCTGGTTCAGACAGAGCAAACTCATAATTTTCCCCGCAGCCTTCTTACAGGGTTTCCAGGCCTGTCAGGAGCAGGGAATGTCAAGTAGCTGCAAGGCAGCGTGAATGCGGCCTTCAACGTGGGAAAGCAAGTCTATTTCCAGCAGGCCCCCGTTTCCATGGGCACCCTCAGCATACACCCCTGTGGTATCTAACAAGTCCAAAGAGACACAGGTTACCCTGTGTTTCCTACCCTGAATCAACTTCTCGAAGTAGGGAGTTCTGCATCAAGCGAACTGCCTCAACCAAGGAACGGTGTAGCTGCTCCTCTGGGCCTGTGGCTATTCAAAAGCCTGCAGCGCCACTGGAAGAAGAGGACTTAAATTGCAGTAAGAACGCAAGCCAACTTTCTCGAGGAGGCACGGTGACTTCAGGCAGGAGGTCCCAGACGGAATGCGACGCCGAGGGTTTCTCTGAGTGCAGCTCGGACTAGGGCATTGCGTAAGACTTCGACGCCATGTGGGATGTGCTAGAACAGTGTTCCTGAGCGTGTGCGAGTGCTGGGGAAATTAGGCTGCTCCAAAAGAGAGTGCGGTGCGTTTCCCTACGCTCGGCATACACAGAGGGCCTCTAAAGGGCTCCGGGCCTGGATATTGCTTAGCAGACCCAGGTGGGCCTGGGGGTACTCAGTGTCCCTGCCGGAAACAGGGTGCCCACGTGAGCCTCCTAGGTGTCCGGCAAACTGTGCTGCAGTTAAAGATAACCAGAGCAGGGGCCACCGCCTCATGGAAACTGCAGCACGCCTCCGCTTCTGCGCGGCCAATCAGAGCCTTACTTCCAGGCATGTGTTCATGCTGGGAGTGCCGGTAGCAACACAGCATGCTAAGAGGCTGAGTTTCTCCACGGGTAGAGTGACTACAGGTCCGAGGTCCTCAAAGTATTCAAAGCACAGTGTTTTCCCCGAAGCATTCTTCCAGGGCTCACTGGCCTGTCGGGAGCTGGGAAGGTCAGGTAGCTTCAAGGCAGGCATGAATGCCGCCCTCAAAATGGGAAAGCAGGGCTAGTTCCAGCAGGCCCCCGTTTTCATGGGCACACTCAGCGTACATCCCTGTGGCTTCTAACGAGTCCCAAGAGACACCGGTTACCCTGCGTTTCCTTCCCTGAATCAACGTATCGAAGTAGGGAGTCCCGCATCCGGCGAACTGTCTCAACCGAGGAACGCCGTAGCTGCTCCTCTGGGCCTGGGGCTGCCTGCAGTGCCGCAGAAGGAACAGGACTTAAAGTGCAGTAAGAACCCAAGCCGCCGTCCTCTAGGAGGCACGGTGACTTCAGTCAGGAGGTCCTGGATGGAAGGCGAAGACGAGGGCTCCTCTGAGGGCAGCTCCGACTAGGGCACCGCGTAAGACCTCCGCGCCACGTGGGACGTGCCAGAACGGTGTTCGCGAACGTGTGCGAGTGCCGAGGAAACTAAGCTGCTCCAAAGGAGAGGGCAGTGCGTTTCCCTACGCTCGGCCTGCACACAGGGGGCTCTGAAGGGCTACGGGCCTGGATGTTCCTTAGCAGACCCAGGTGCACCTGGGGGTACTCAGTGTTCCTGCCGGGAGCAGGGTGCCCCGGCTAGCCTCCCAGGTGTCCAGAAAGCTGTGCTGCCGTTAAAGGCATGCAGAGCAGAGGCCACCGCCTCCTGGAAGCTGCAGCACGCCTCCGCTTCTGCACGGCGAATCAGGGCCTTCCTTCCAGACATGGGTTCATGCTGGGTGTGCCGGTAGCGACACAGCGTGCTAAGATGCTGACTTTCTCCTCGAGCAGAGTGACTTCAGGTACGAGGGCGGGCCTCGCAGTGTTCCAAGCACAGTGTTCTCTCATGGCAGCTCACACAAGGGCCATGACAGAGTCTTCCTGGGCACTTCGCACTCACCAGCCATGTTGTCCCGAGGGCGTTCGAGGGCTCTGGAGAAGTAGTGCTCCTCAAGGAACGCGCAGTGTGTTGCTGCCCAGCACTCGGCAGGCACAGAGGTCCTCCGGGGGATCAACCAATGGACCTCGACGTTGCTCCGCCGGCCCACAGGTGTCTGGAGGCACTCAGTGACCTCGGAGGGAAAACGATGCACACCCGTGGGGCCTAGGAGTCCCCGGACGCGTACTTCCTTTAAAATAAAGCACATAAGCGACTGAGAACTCATGGAATCAGCTGCATGCCTCCCTTTCTGCACGGCTACTCAGGGCCTAACCTGGAGGCGAGTTCTCACGTCGAGGTTCCCTTTCGCTCTAGAGCCTGTCAGGCGGACCACCACCGCGGCCATGGAAGCACCTGGTTCAGACAGAGCAAACTCACAATTTTCCCCGCAGCCTTCTTACAGGGTTTCCAGGCCTGTCAGGAGCAGGGAATGTCAAGTAGCTGCAAGGCAGCGTGAATGCGGCCTTCAAAGTGGGAAAGCAAGTCTATTTCCAGCAGGCCCCCATTTCCATGGGCACCCTCAGCATAAACCCCTGCGGTACCTAACTAGTCCAAAGAGACACAGGTTACCCTGTGTTTCCTACCCTGAATGAAATTCTCGAAGTAGGGTGTTCTGCATCAAGCGAACTGCCTCAACCAAGGAAGGGCGTAGCTGCTCCTCTGGGCCTGTGGCTATTCAAAAGCCTGCAGCGCCACTGGAAGAAGAGGACTTAAATTGCAGTAAGAACGCAAGCCAACTTTCTCGAGGAGGCACGGTGACTTCAGGCAGGAGGTCCCAGACGGAATGCGACGCCGAGGGTTTCTCTGAGTGCAGCTCGGACTAGGGCATTGCGTAAGACTTCGACGCCATGTGGGATGTGCTAGAACAGTGTTCCTGAGCGTGTGCGAGTGCTGGGGAAATTAGGCTGCTCCAAAAGAGAGTGCGGTGCGTTTCCCTACACTCGGCATACACAGAGGGGCTCTAAAGGGCTCCGGGCCTGGATATTGCTTAGCAGACCCAGGTGGGCCTGGGGGGTACTCAGTGTCCCTGCCGGGAACAGGGTGCCCACGCGAGCCTCCTAGGTGTCCGGCAAACTGTGCTGCAGTTAAAGATATGCAGAGCAGAGGCCACAGCCTCATGGAAACTGCTGCATGCCTCCACTTCTGTGCGGCCAATCAGGACCTTACCTCCAGTCACGTGTTCATGCTGGGTGCCCCTTTAGCGACACAGCATGGTAAGATGCTGACTTTCTCCTCGAGCAGAGTGACTTTAGGTACGAGGTTCTCGAAGTATTCAATGCAGAGTGTTTTCTCATGGCAGCTCACACAAGGGCCATGACAAAGACTTCCTGGGCACTTCGGACTCACCAGAAATGAGGTCCTGCGGCTGTTCGAGGACTCTGGAAATGTAGTTCTCCTCAAGGAACGTGCAGTGTGTGGCCCGTCACTCGGCACACTCAGAGGGCCTCCACCGGACAGACCAACCGGCCTCGATGTTGCTAAGCCGGCCCACAGGGTTCTGGAGGTACTCAGTGACTTTGGAGGGACAATGATGCACTCCCGAGAGGCCTAGGAGTCTTCAAAGGGGTACTTCCTTGAAAATAAAGCAGAACAGCGACTAAGAACTCATGGAAACAGCTGTATGCCTCCCTTTCTGCCCGGCTACTCGGGACCTAAAATGGAGGCAAGTTCCCACGTTGAGTATCCTTTTAGCTCTAGAGCTTGTCAGGCAGACCACCGCCGCGGCCACGGAGGCACCTGGTTTAGACAGAGCAAACTCATTTTTTTCCAAGAAGCATTCCTACAGGGTTTAACAGGCCTGTCAACAGCAGGGAATGTCATGCAGCTTCAAGGCAGCATGAATGCAGCCTTCAAAATGGGAAAGCAAGGGTAGTTCCAGCAGGCCCCCGTTTCCATGGGCACCCTCAGCATACACCCGTGTGGTTTCTAACAAGTCCAAAGAGACACAGGTTACCCTGTGTTTCCTTTCCTGAATCAACTTCTCGAAGTAGGGTGTTCTGCATCAAGCGAACTGCCTCAACCAAGGAACACCGTAGCTGCTCCTCTGGGCCTGTAGCTATTCAAAAGCCTGCAGTGCCACAGGAAGAAGAGGACTTCAATTGCAGTAGGAACACAAGCCGACTTTCTCTAGGAGGCATGGTGACTTCAGGCAGGATGTCCCAGATGGAATGCGAAGCCGAGGGTTTCTCTGAGTGCAGCTCGGACTAGGGCAATGCGTAAGACTTCGACGCCATGTGGGATGTGCTAGAACAGTGTTCCTGAGCGTGTGCAAGTGCTGGTGAAATTAAGCTGCTCCAAAAAGGAGTGTGGTGCGTTTCCCTATGCTCGGCATACACAGAGGAGCTCTAAAGGGCTACGGGCCTGGATGTTGCTTAGCAGACCCAGGGGGGCCTGGGGGTACTCAGTGTTCCCGTCGGGAACAGGGTGCCCACGCTAGCTTCCAAGGTGTCCAGAAAACGGTGCTGCAGTTAAAGATATGCAAAGCAGAGGCCACCGCCTCATGGAAACTGCAGCACACCGCTGCTTCTGCGTGGCCAATCGGGGCCTAACTTCCAGGCATGTGCTCATGCCAGGTGTGCCGGTAGCGACACAGCATGCTAAGAGGCTGAGTTTATCCTCGGATAGAGTGACTACAGGTACGAGGTCCTCCAAGTATTCAAAGCACAGTGTTTTCTCATGGCAGCTCACACAAGGGCCATGACGAAGTCTTCCTGGGCACTTGGGACTCACCAGCAATGTTGTCCTGAGGCCATTCGAGGACTCTGGAAATGTAGGTCTCCTCAAGGAAGGTACAGGGTGTTGCCCATCACTGGAAACGCACAGAGGGCCTCCGAGGGATCAACCGATGGGCGTTGAAGTTGCTCAGCCGGCCCACAGGTGTCTGGAGGTAGTCAGTGAAATTGGAGGGAAAATGATGCAT
This sequence comes from Grampus griseus, assembly GCF_964374135.1. Classification (NCBI taxonomy): domain Eukaryota; kingdom Metazoa; phylum Chordata; class Mammalia; order Artiodactyla; family Delphinidae; genus Grampus; species Grampus griseus. The sequence goes on from NC_139010.1 coordinate 283,574, forward strand.
ACCCGAGAGGCCTAGGAGTACTCAAAAGTCTACTTCCTGTAAATTAAAGCACATAAGCCACTAAGAACTCATGGAAACAGCTACCTGCCTCCCTTTCTGCACGGCTACTTAGGGCCTAACCTGGAGGCAAGTTCTCACGTTGGGATTCCCTTTAGCTCTAGAGCTTGTCAGGCGGACCACCACCACGGCCATGGAAGCACCTGGTTCAGACAGAGCAAACTCATAATTTTCCCCGCAGCCTTCTTACAGGGTTTCCAGGCCTGTCAGGAGCAGGGAATGTCAAGTAGCTGCAAGGCAGCGTGAATGCGGCCTTCAAAGTGGGAAAGCAAGTCTATTTCCAGCAGGCCCCCGTTTCCATGGGCACCCTCAGCATACACCCCTGTGGTATCTAACAAGTCCAAAGAGACACAGGTTACCCTGTGTTTCCTACCCTGAATCAACTTCTCGAAGTAGGGAGTTCTGCATCAAGCGAACTGCCTCAACCAAGGAACGGCGTAGCTGCTCCTCTGGGCCTGTGGCTATTCAAAAGCCTGCAGCGCCACTGGAAGAAGAGGACTTAAATTGCAGTAAGAACGCAAGCCAACTTTCTCGAGGAGGCACGGTGACTTCAGGCAGGAGGTCCCAGACGGAATGCGACGCCGAGGGTTTCTCTGAGTGCAGCTCGGACTAGGGCATTGCGTAAGACTTCGACGCCATGTGGGATGTGCTAGAACAGTGTTCCTGAGCGTGTGCGAGTGCTGGGGAAATTAGGCTGCTCCAAAAGAGAGTGCGGTGCGTTTCCCTACGCTCGGCATACACAGAGGGGCTCTAAAGGGCTCCGGGCCTGGATATTGCTTAGCAGACCCAGGTGGGCCTGGGGGTACTCAGTGTCCCTGCCGGAAACAGGGTGCCCACGTGAGCCTCCTAGGTGTCCGGCAAACTGTGCTGCAGTTAAAGATAACCAGAGCAGGGGCCACCGCCTCATGGAAACTGCAGCACGCCTCCGCTTCTGCGCGGCCAATCAGAGCCTTACTTCCAGGCATGTGTTCATGCTGGGAGTGCCGGTAGCAACACAGCATGCTAAGAGGCTGAGTTTCTCCACGGGTAGAGTGACTACAGGTCCGAGGTCCTCAAAGTATTCAAAGCACAGTGTTTTCCCCGAAGCATTCTTCCAGGGCTCACTGGCCTGTCGGGAGCTGGGAAGGTCAGGTAGCTTCAAGGCAGGCATGAATGCCGCCCTCAAAATGGGAAAGCAGGGCTAGTTCCAGCAGGCCCCCGTTTTCATGGGCACACTCAGCGTACATCCCTGTGGCTTCTAACGAGTCCCAAGAGACACCGGTTACCCTGCGTTTCCTTCCCTGAATCAACGTATCGAAGTAGGGAGTCCCGCATCCGGCGAACTGTCTCAACCGAGGAACGCCGTAGCTGCTCCTCTGGGCCTGGGGCTGCCTGCAGTGCCGCAGAAGGAACAGGACTTAAAGTGCAGTAAGAACCCAAGCCGCCGTCCTCTAGGAGGCACGGTGACTTCAGTCAGGAGGTCCTGGATGGAAGGCGAAGACGAGGGCTCCTCTGAGGGCAGCTCCGACTAGGGCACCGCGTAAGACCTCCGCGCCACGTGGGACGTGCCAGAACGGTGTTCGCGAACGTGTGCGAGTGCCGAGGAAACTAAGCTGCTCCAAAGGAGAGGGCAGTGCGTTTCCCTACGCTCGGCCTGCACACAGGGGGCTCTGAAGGGCTACGGGCCTGGATGTTCCTTAGCAGACCCAGGTGCACCTGGGGGTACTCAGTGTTCCTGCCGGGAGCAGGGTGCCCCGGCTAGCCTCCCAGGTGTCCAGAAAGCTGTGCTGCCGTTAAAGGCATGCAGAGCAGAGGCCACCGCCTCCTGGAAGCTGCAGCACGCCTCCGCTTCTGCACGGCGAATCAGGGCCTTCCTTCCAGACATGGGTTCATGCTGGGTGTGCCGGTAGCGACACAGCGTGCTAAGATGCTGACTTTCTCCTCGAGCAGAGTGACTTCAGGTACGAGGGCGGGCCTCGCAGTGTTCCAAGCACAGTGTTCTCTCATGGCAGCTCACACAAGGGCCATGACAGAGTCTTCCTGGGCACTTCGCACTCACCAGCCATGTTGTCCCGAGGGCGTTCGAGGGCTCTGGAGAAGTAGTGCTCCTCAAGGAACGCGCAGTGTGTTGCTGCCCAGCACTCGGCAGGCACAGAGGTCCTCCGGGGGATCAACCAATGGACCTCGACGTTGCTCCGCCGGCCCACAGGTGTCTGGAGGCACTCAGTGACCTCGGAGGGAAAACGATGCACACCCGTGGGGCCTAGGAGTCCCCGGACGCGTACTTCCTTTAAAATAAAGCACATAAGCGACTGAGAACTCATGGAATCAGCTGCATGCCTCCCTTTCTGCACGGCTACTCAGGGCCTAACCTGGAGGCGAGTTCTCACGTCGAGGTTCCCTTTCGCTCTAGAGCCTGTCAGGCGGGCCACCACCGCGGCCATGGAAGCACCTGGTTCAGACAGAGCAAACTCACAATTTTCCCCGCAGCCTTCTTACAGGGTTTCCAGGCCTGTCAGGAGCAGGGAATGTCAAGTAGCTGCAAGGCAGCGTGAATGCGGCCTTCAAAGTGGGAAAGCAAGTCTATTTCCAGCAGGCCCCCGTTTCCATGGGCACCCTCAGCATAAACCCCTGCGGTACCTAACTAGTCCAAAGAGACACAGGTTACCCTGTGTTTCCTACCCTGAATGAAATTCTCGAAGTAGGGTGTTCTGCATCAAGCGAACTGCCTCAACCAAGGAACGGCGTAGCTGCTCCTCTGGGCCTGTGGCTATTCAAAAGCCTGCAGCGCCACTGGAAGAAGAGGACTTAAATTGCAGTAAGAACGCAAGCCAACTTTCTCGAGGAGGCACGGTGACTTCAGGCAGGAGGTCCCAGACGGAATGCGACGCCGAGGGTTTCTCTGAGTGCAGCTCGGACTAGGGCATTGCGTAAGACTTCGACGCCATGTGGGATGTGCTAGAACAGTGCTCCTGAGCGTGTGCGAGTGCTGGGGAAATTAGGCTGCTCCAAAAGAGAGTGCGGTGCGTTTCCCTACGCTCGGCATACACAGAGGGGCTCTAAAGGGCTCCGGGCCTGGATATTGCTTAGCAGAACCAGGTGGGCCTGGGGGGTACTCAGTGTTCCTGCCGGGAACAGGGTGCCCACGCGAGCCTCCTAGGTGTCCGGCAAACTGTGCTGCAGTTAAAGATATGCAGAGCAGAGGCCACAGCCTCATGGAAACTGCTGCATGCCTCCACTTCTGTGCGGCCAATCAGGACCTTACCTCCAGTCACGTGTTCATGCTGGGTGCCCCTTTAGCGACACAGCATGGTAAGATGCTGACTTTCTCCTCGAGCAGAGTGACTTTAGGTACGAGGTTCTCGAAGTATTCAATGCAGAGTGTTTTCTCATGGCAGCTCACACAAGGGCCATGACAAAGACTTCCTGGGCACTTCGGACTCACCAGAAATGAGGTCCTGCGGCTGTTCGAGGACTCTGGAAATGTAGTTCTCCTCAAGGAACGTGCAGTGTGTTGCCCGTCACTCGGCACACTCAGAGGGCCTCCACCGGACAGACCAACCGGCCTCGATGTTGCTAAGCCGGCCCACAGGGTTCTGGAGGTACTCAGTGACTTTGGAGGGACAATGATGCACTCCCGAGAGGCCTAGGAGTCTTCAAAGGGGTACTTCCTTGAAAATAAAGCAGAACAGCGACTAAGAACTCATGGAAACAGCTGTATGCCTCCCTTTCTGCCCGGCTACTCGGGACCTAAAATGGAGGCAAGTTCCCACGTTGAGTATCCTTTTAGCTCTAGAGCTTGTCAGGCAGACCACCGCCGCGGCCACGGAGGCACCTGGTTTAGACAGAGCAAACTCATTTTTTTCCAAGAAGCATTCCTACAGGGTTTAACAGGCCTGTCAACAGCAGGGAATGTCATGCAGCTTCAAGGCAGCATGAATGCAGCCTTCAAAATGGGAAAGCAAGGGTAGTTCCAGCAGGCCCCCGTTTCCATGGGCACCCTCAGCATACACCCGTGTGGTTTCTAACAAGTCCAAAGAGACACAGGTTACCCTGTGTTTCCTTTCCTGAATCAACTTCTCGAAGTAGGGTGTTCTGCATCAAGCGAACTGCCTCAACCAAGGAACACCGTAGCTGCTCCTCTGGGCCTGTAGCTATTCAAAAGCCTGCAGTGCCACAGGAAGAAGAGGACTTCAATTGCAGTAGGAACACAAGCCGACTTTCTCTAGGAGGCATGGTGACTTCAGGCAGGATGTCCCAGATGGAATGCGAAGCCGAGGGTTTCTCTGAGTGCAGCTCGGACTAGGGCAATGCGTAAGACTTCGACGCCATGTGGGATGTGCTAGAACAGTGTTCCTGAGCGTGTGCAAGTGCTGGTGAAATTAAGCTGCTCCAAAAAGGAGTGTGGTGCGTTTCCCTATGCTCGGCATACACAGAGGAGCTCTAAAGGGCTACGGGCCTGGATGTTGCTTAGCAGACCCAGGGGGGCCTGGGGGTACTCAGTGTTCCCGTCGGGAACAGGGTGCCCACGCTAGCTTCCAAGGTGTCCAGAAAACGGTGCTGCAGTTAAAGATATGCAAAGCAGAGGCCACCGCCTCATGGAAACTGCAGCACACCGCTGCTTCTGCGTGGCCAATCGGGGCCTAACTTCCAGGCATGTGCTCATGCCAGGTGTGCCGGTAGCGACACAGCATGCTAAGAGGCTGAGTTTATCCTCGGATAGAGTGACTACAGGTACGAGGTCCTCCAAGTATTCAAAGCACAGTGTTTTCTCATGGCAGCTCACACAAGGGCCATGACGAAGTCTTCCTGGGCACTTGGGACTCACCAGCAATGTTGTCCTGAGGCCATTCGAGGACTCTGGAAATGTAGGTCTCCTCAAGGAAGGTACAGGGTGTTGCCCATCACTGGAAACGCACAGAGGGCCTCCGAGGGATCAACCGATGGGCGTTGAAGTTGCTCAGCCGGCCCACAGGTGTCTGGAGGTAGTCAGTGAAATTGGAGGGAAAATGATGCATACCCGAGAGGCCTAGGAGTACTCAAAAGTCTACTTCCTGTAAATTAAAGCACATAAGCCACTAAGAACTCATGGAAACAGCTACCTGCCTCCCTTTCTGCACGGCTACTCAGGGCCTAACCTGGAGGCAAGTCCTCACGTTGGGATTCCCTTTAGCTCTAGAGCTTGTCAGGCGGACCACCACCACGGCCATGGAAGCACCTGGTTCAGACAGAGCAAACTCATAATTTTCCCCGCAGCCTTCTTACAGGGTTTCCAGGCCTGTCAGGAGCAGGGAATGTCAAGTAGCTGCAAGGCAGCGTGAATGCGGCCTTCAAAGTGGGAAAGCAAGTCTATTTCCAGCAGGCCCCCGTTTCCATGGGCACCCTCAGCATACACCCCTGTGGTATCTAACAAGTCCAAAGAGACACAGGTTACCCTGTGTTTCCTACCCTGAATCAACTTCTCGAAGTAGGGAGTTCTGCATCAAGCGAACTGCCTCAACCAAGGAACGGCGTAGCTGCTCCTCTGGGCCTGTGGCTATTCAAAAGCCTGCAGCGCCACTGGAAGAAGAGGACTTAAATTGCAGTAAGAACGCAAGCCAACTTTCTCGAGGAGGCACGGTGACTTCAGGCAGGAGGTCCCAGACGGAATGCGACGCCGAGGGTTTCTCTGAGTGCAGCTCGGACTAGGGCATTGCGTAAGACTTCGACGCCATGTGGGATGTGCTAGAACAGTGTTCCTGAGCGTGTGCGAGTGCTGGGGAAATTAGGCTGCTCCAAAAGAGAGTGCGGTGCGTTTCCCTACGCTCGGCATACACAGAGGGGCTCTAAAGGGCTCCGGGCCTGGATATTGCTTAGCAGACCCAGGTGGGCCTGGGGGTACTCAGTGTCCCTGCCGGAAACAGGGTGCCCACGTGAGCCTCCTAGGTGTCCGGCAAACTGTGCTGCAGTTAAAGATAACCAGAGCAGGGGCCACCGCCTCATGGAAACTGCAGCACGCCTCCGCTTCTGCGCGGCCAATCAGAGCCTTACTTCCAGGCATGTGTTCATGCTGGGAGTGCCGGTAGCAACACAGCATGCTAAGAGGCTGAGTTTCTCCACGGGTAGAGTGACTACAGGTCCGAGGTCCTCAAAGTATTCAAAGCACAGTGTTTTCCCCGAAGCATTCTTCCAGGGCTCACTGGCCTGTCGGGAGCTGGGAAGGTCAGGTAGCTTCAAGGCAGGCATGAATGCCGCCCTCAAAATGGGAAAGCAGGGCTAGTTCCAGCAGGCCCCCGTTTTCATGGGCACACTCAGCGTACATCCCTGTGGCTTCTAACGAGTCCCAAGAGACACCGGTTACCCTGCGTTTCCTTCCCTGAATCAACGTATCGAAGTAGGGAGTCCCGCATCCGGCGAACTGTCTCAACCGAGGAACGCCGTAGCTGCTCCTCTGGGCCTGGGGCTGCCTGCAGTGCCGCAGAAGGAACAGGACTTAAAGTGCAGTAAGAACCCAAGCCGCCGTCCTCTAGGAGGCACGGTGACTTCAGTCAGGAGGTCCTGGATGGAAGGCGAAGACGAGGGCTCCTCTGAGGGCAGCTCCGACTAGGGCACCGCGTAAGACCTCCGCGCCACGTGGGACGTGCCAGAACGGTGTTCGCGAACGTGTGCGAGTGCCGAGGAAACTAAGCTGCTCCAAAGGAGAGGGCAGTGCGTTTCCCTACGCTCGGCCTGCACACAGGGGGCTCTGAAGGGCTACGGGCCTGGATGTTCCTTAGCAGACCCAGGTGCACCTGGGGGTACTCAGTGTTCCTGCCGGGAGCAGGGTGCCCCGGCTAGCCTCCCAGGTGTCCAGAAAGCTGTGCTGCCGTTAAAGGCATGCAGAGCAGAGGCCACCGCCTCCTGGAAGCTGCAGCACGCCTCCGCTTCTGCACGGCGAATCAGGGCCTTCCTTCCAGACATGGGTTCATGCTGGGTGTGCCGGTAGCGACACAGCGTGCTAAGATGCTGACTTTCTCCTCGAGCAGAGTGACTTCAGGTACGAGGGCGGGCCTCGCAGTGTTCCAAGCACAGTGTTCTCTCATGGCAGCTCACACAAGGGCCATGACAGAGTCTTCCTGGGCACTTCGCACTCACCAGCCATGTTGTCCCGAGGGCGTTCGAGGGCTCTGGAGAAGTAGTGCTCCTCAAGGAACGCGCAGTGTGTTGCTGCCCAGCACTCGGCAGGCACAGAGGTCCTCTGGGGGATCAACCAATGGACCTCGACGTTGCTCCGCCGGCCCACAGGTGTCTGGAGGCACTCAGTGACCTCGGAGGGAAAACGATGCACACCCGTGGGGCCTAGGAGTCCCCGGACGCGTACTTCCTTTAAAATAAAGCACATAAGCGACTGAGAACTCATGGAATCAGCTGCATGCCTCCCTTTCTGCACGGCTACTCAGGGCCTAACCTGGAGGCGAGTTCTCACGTCGAGGTTCCCTTTCGCTCTAGAGCCTGTCAGGCGGACCACCACCGCGGCCATGGAAGCACCTGGTTCAGACAGAGCAAACTCACAATTTTCCCCGCAGCCTTCTTACAGGGTTTCCAGGCCTGTCAGGAGCAGGGAATGTCAAGTAGCTGCAAGGCAGCGTGAATGCGGCCTTCAAAGTGGGAAAGCAAGTCTATTTCCAGCAGGCCCCCATTTCCATGGGCACCCTCAGCATAAACCCCTGCGGTACCTAACTAGTCCAAAGAGACACAGGTTACCCTGTGTTTCCTACCCTGAATGAAATTCTCGAAGTAGGGTGTTCTGCATCAAGCGAACTGCCTCAACCAAGGAACGGCGTAGCTGCTCCTCTGGGCCTGTGGCTATTCAAAAGCCTGCAGCGCCACTGGAAGAAGAGGACTTAAATTGCAGTAAGAACGCAAGCCAACTTTCTCGAGGAGGCACGGTGACTTCAGGCAGGAGGTCCCAGACGGAATGCGACGCCGAGGGTTTCTCTGAGTGCAGCTCGGACTAGGGCATTGCGTAAGACTTCGACGCCATGTGGGATGTGCTAGAACAGTGTTCCTGAGCGTGTGCGAGTGCTGGGGAAATTAGGCTGCTCCAAAAGAGAGTGCGGTGCGTTTCCCTACGCTCGGCATACACAGAGGGGCTCTAAAGGGCTCCGGGCCTGGATATTGCTTAGCAGACCCAGGTGGGCCTGGGGGGTACTCAGTGTCCCTGCCGGGAACAGGGTGCCCACGCGAGCCTCCTAGGTGTCCGGCAAACTGTGCTGCAGTTAAAGATATGCAGAGCAGAGGCCACAGCCTCATGGAAACTGCTGCATGCCTCCACTTCTGTGCGGCCAATCAGGACCTTACCTCCAGTCACGTGTTCATGCTGGGTGCCCCTTTAGCGACACAGCATGGTAAGATGCTGACTTTCTCCTTGAGCAGAGTGACTTTAGGTACGAGGTTCTCGAAGTATTCAATGCAGAGTGTTTTCTCATGGCAGCTCACACAAGGGCCATGACAAAGACTTCCTGGGCACTTCGGACTCACCAGAAATGAGGTCCTGCGGCTGTTCGAGGACTCTGGAAATGTAGTTCTCCTCAAGGAACGTGCAGTGTGTGGCCCGTCACTCGGCACACTCAGAGGGCCTCCACCGGACAGACGAACAGGCCTCGATGTTGCTAAGCCGGCCCACAGGGTTCTGGAGGTACTCAGTGACTTTGGAGGGACAATGATGCACTCCCGAGAGGCCTAGGAGTCTTCAAAGGGGTACTTCCTTGAAAATAAAGCAGAACAGCGACTAAGAACTCATGGAAACAGCTGTATGCCTCCCTTTCTGCCCGGCTACTCGGGACCTAAAATGGAGGCAAGTTCCCACGTTGAGTATCCTTTTAGCTCTAGAGCTTGTCAGGCAGACCACCGCCGCGGCCACGGAGGCACCTGGTTTAGACAGAGCAAACTCATTTTTTTCCAAGAAGCATTCCTACAGGGTTTAACAGGCCTGTCAACAGCAGGGAATGTCATGCAGCTTCAAGGCAGCATGAATGCAGCCTTCAAAATGGGAAAGCAAGGGTAGTTCCAGCAGGCCCCCGTTTCCATGGGCACCCTCAGCATACACCCGTGTGGTTTCTAACAAGTCCAAAGAGACACAGGTTACCCTGTGTTTCCTTTCCTGAATCAACTTCTCGAAGTAGGGTGTTCTGCATCAAGCGAACTGCCTCAACCAAGGAACACCGTAGCTGCTCCTCTGGGCCTGTAGCTATTCAAAAGCCTGCAGTGCCACAGGAAGAAGAGGACTTCAATTGCAGTAGGAACACAAGCCGACTTTCTCTAGGAGGCATGGTGACTTCAGGCAGGATGTCCCAGATGGAATGCGAAGCCGAGGGTTTCTCTGAGTGCAGCTCGGAGTAGGGCAATGCGTAAGACTTCGACGCCATGTGGGATGTGCGAGAACAGTGTTCCTGAGCGTGTGCGAGTGCTGGGGAAATTAGGCTGCTCCAAAAGAGAGTGCAGTGCATTTCCCTATGCTCGGCATACACAGAGGGGCTCTAAAGGGCTCCGGGCCTGGATATTGCTTAGCAGACCCAGGTGGGCCTGGGGGTACTCAGTGTCCCTGCCGGAAACAGGGTGCCCACGTGAGCCTCCTAGGTGTCCGGCAAACTGTGCTGCAGTTAAAGATGTGCAGAGCAGAGGCCACCGCCTCATGGAAACTGCAGCACGCCTCCGCTTCTGCGCGGCCAATCAGAGCCTTACTTCCAGGCATGTGTTCATGCTGGGAGTGCCGGTAGCAACACAGCATGCTAAGAGGCTGAGTTTCTCCACGAGTAGAGTGACTACAGGTCCGAGGTCCTCAAAGTATTCAAAGCACAGTGTTTTCCCCGAAGCATTCTTCCAGGGCTCACTGGCCTGTCGGGAGCTGGGAAGGTCAGGTAGCTTCAAGGCAGGCATGAATGCCGCCCTCAAAATGGGAAAGCAGGGCTAGTTCCAGCAGGCCCCCGTTTTCATGGGCACACTCAGCGTACATCCCTGTGGCTTCTAACGAGTCCCAAGAGACACCGGTTACCCTGCGTTTCCTTCCCCGAATCAACGTATCGAAGTAGGGAGTCCCGCATCCGGCGAACTGTCTCAACCGAGGAACGCCGTAGCTGCTCCGCTGGGCCTGGGGCTGCCTGCAGTGCCGCAGAAGGAACAGGACTTAAAGTGCAGTAAGAACCCAAGCCGCCGTCCTCTAGGAGGCACGGTGACTTCAGTCAGGAGGTCCTGGATGGAAGGCGAAGACGAGGGCTCCTCTGAGGGCAGCTCCGACTAGGGCACCGCGTAAGACCTCCGCGCCACGTGGGACGTGCCAGAACGGTGTTCGCGAACGTGTGCGAGTGCCGAGGAAACTAAGCTGCTCCAAAGGAGAGGGCAGTGCGTTTCCCTACGCTCGGCCTGCACACAGGGGGCTCTGAAGGGTTACGGGCCTGGATGTTGCTTAGCAGACCCAGGTGCACCTGGGGGTACTCAGTGTTCCTGCTGGGAGCAGGGTGCCCCGGCTAGCCTCCCAGGTGTCCAGAAAGCTGTGCTGCCGTGAAAGGCATGCAGAGCAGAGGCCACCGCCTCCTGGAAGCTGCAGCACGCCTCCGCTTCTGCACGGTGAATCAGGGCCTTCCTTCCAGACATGGGTTCATGCTGGGTGTGCCGGTAGCGACACAGCGTGCTAAGATGCTGACTTTCTCCTCGAGCAGAGTGACTTCAGGTACGAGGGCGGGCCTCGCAGTGTTCCAAGCACAGTGTTCTCTCATGGCAGCTCACACAAGGGCCATGACAGAGTCTTCCTGGGCACTTCGCACTCACCAGCCATGTTGTCCCGAGGGCGTTCGAGGGCTCTGGAGAAGTAGTGCTCCTCAAGGAACGCGCAGTGTGTTGCTGCACAGCACTCGGCAGGCACAGAGGTCCTCCGGGGGATCAACCAATGGACCTCGACGTTGCTCCGCCGGCCCACAGGTGTCTGGATGCACTCAGTGACCTCGGAGGGAAAACGATGCACACCCGTGGGGCCAAGGAGTCTCCGGACGCGTACTTCCTTTAAAATAAAGCACATAAGCGACTGAGAACTCATGGAATCAGCTGCATGCCTCCCTTTATGCACGGCTACTCAGGGCCTAACCTGGAGGCGAGTTCTCACGTCGAGGTTCCCTTTCGCTCTAGAGCCTGTCAGGCGGACCACCACCGCGGCCGTGGAAGCACCTGGTTCAGACAGAGCAAACTCACAATTTTCCCCGCAGCCTTCTTACAGGGTTTCCAGGCCTGTCAGGAGCAGGGAATGTCAAGTAGCTGCAAGGCAGCGTGAATGCGGCCTTCAAAGTGGGAAAGCAAGTCTATTTCCAGCAGGCCCCCGTTTCCATGGGCACCCTCAGCATATACCCCTGCGGTACCTAACAAGTCCAAAGAGACACAGGTTACCCTGTGTTTCCTACCCTGAATCAAATTCTCGAAGTAGGGTGTTCTGCATCAAGCGAACTGCCTCAACCAAGGAACGGCGTAGCTGCTCCTCTGGGCCTGTGGCTATTCAAAAGCCTGCAGGGCCACAGGAAGAAGAGGACTTAAATTGCAGTAAGAACGCAAGCCAACTTTTTCGAGGAGGCACGGTGACTTCAGGCAGGAGGTCCCAGACGGAATGCGACGCCGAGGGTTTCTCTGAGTGCAGCTCGGACTAGGGCATTGCGTAAGACTTCGACGCCATGTGGGATGTGCTAGAACAGTGCTCCTGAGCGTGTGCGAGTGCTGGGGAAATTAGGCTGCTCCAAAAGAGAGTGCGGTGCGTTTCCCTACGCTTGGCATACACAGAGGGGCTCTAAAGGGCTCCGGGCCTGGATATTGCTTAGCAGAACCAGGTGGGCCTGGGGGGTACTCAGTGTCCCTGCCGGGAACAGGGTGCCCACGCGAGCCTCCTAGGTGTCCGGCAAACTGTGCTGCAGTTAAAGATATGCAGAGCAGAGGCCACAGCCTCATGGAAACTGCTGCATGCCTCCACTTCTGTGCGGCCAATCAGGACCTTACCTCCAGTCACGTGTTCATGCTGGGTGCCCCTTTAGCGACACAGCATGGTAAGATGCTGACTTTCTCCTCGAGCAGAGTGACTTTAGGTACGAGGTTCTCGAAGTATTCAATGCAGAGTGTTTTCTCATGGCAGCTCACACAAGGGCCATGACAAAGACTTCCTGGGCACTTCGGACTCACCAGAAATGAGGTCCTGCGGCTGTTCGAGGACTCTGGAAATGTAGTTCTCCTCAAGGAACGTGCAGTGTGTTGCCCGTCACTCGGCACACTCAGAGGGCCTCCACCGGACAGACCAACCGGCCTCGATGTTGCTAAGCCGGCCCACAGGGTTCTGGAGGTACTCAGTGACTTTGGAGGGACAATGATGCACTCCCGAGAGGCCTAGGAGTCTTCAAAGGGGTACTTCCTTGAAAATAAAGCAGAACAGCGACTAAGAACTCATGGAAACAGCTGTATGCCTCCCTTTCTGCCCGGCTACTCGGGACCTAAAATGGAGGCAAGTTCCCACGTTGAGTATCCTTTTAGCTCTAGAGCTTGTCAGGCAGACCACCGCCGCGGCCACGGAGGCACCTGGTTTAGACAGAGCAAACTCATTTTTTTCCAAGAAGCATTCCTACAGGGTTTAACAGGCCTGTCAACAGCAGGGAATGTCATGCAGCTTCAAGGCAGCATGAATGCAGCCTTCAAAATGGGAAAGCAAGGGTAGTTCCAGCAGGCCCCCGTTTCCATGGGCACCCTCAGCATACACCCGTGTGGTTTCTAACAAGTCCAAAGAGACACAGGTTACCCTGTGTTTCCTTTCCTGAATCAACTTCTCGAAGTAGGGTGTTCTGCATCAAGCGAACTGCCTCAACCAAGGAACACCGTAGCTGCTCCTCTGGGCCTGTAGCTATTCAAAAGCCTGCAGTGCCACAGGAAGAAGAGGACTTCAATTGCAGTAGGAACACAAGCCGACTTTCTCTAGGAGGCATGGTGACTTCAGGCAGGATGTCCCAGATGGAATGCGAAGCCGAGGGTTTCTCTGAGTGCAGCTCGGACTAGGGCAATGCGTAAGACTTCGACGCCATGTGGGATGTGCTAGAACAGTGTTCCTGAGCGTGTGCAAGTGCTGGTGAAATTAAGCTGCTCCAAAAAGGAGTGTGGTGCGTTTCCCTATGCTCGGCATACACAGAGGAGCTCTAAAGGGCTACGGGCCTGGATGTTGCTTAGCAGACCCAGGGGGGCCTGGGGGTACTCAGTGTTCCCGTCGGGAACAGGGTGCCCACGCTAGCTTCCAAGGTGTCCAGAAAACGGTGCTGCAGTTAAAGATATGCAAAGCAGAGGCCACCGCCTCATGGAAACTGCAGCACACCGCTGCTTCTGCGTGGCCAATCGGGGCCTAACTTCCAGGCATGTGCTCATGCCAGGTGTGCCGGTAGCGACACAGCATGCTAAGAGGCTGAGTTTATCCTCGGATAGAGTGACTACAGGTACGAGGTCCTCCAAGTATTCAAAGCACAGTGTTTTCTCATGGCAGCTCACACAAGGGCCATGACGAAGTCTTCCTGGGCACTTGGGACTCACCAGCAATGTTGTCCTGAGGCCATTCGAGGACTCTGGAAATGTAGGTCTCCTCAAGGAAGGTACAGGGTGTTGCCCATCACTGGAAACGCACAGAGGGCCTCCGAGGGATCAACCGATGGGCGTTGAAGTTGCTCAGCCGGCCCACAGGTGTCTGGAGGTAGTCAGTGAAATTGGAGGGAAAATGATGCATACCCGAGAGGCCTAGGAGTACTCAAAAGTCTACTTCCTGTAAATTAAAGCACATAAGCCACTAAGAACTCATGGAAACAGCTACCTGCCTCCCTTTCTGCACGGCTACTCAGGGCCTAACCTGGAGGCAAGTTCTCACGTTGGGATTCCCTTTAGCTCTAGAGCTTGTCAGGCGGACCACCACCACGGCCATGGAAGCACCTGGTTCAGACAGAGCAAACTCATAATTTTCCCCGCAGCCTTCTTACAGGGTTTCCAGGCCTGTCAGGAGCAGGGAATGTCAAGTAGCTGCAAGGCAGCGTGAATGCGGCCTTCAAAGTGGGAAAGCAAGTCTATTTCCAGCAGGCCCCCGTTTCCATGGGCACCCTCAGCATACACCCCTGTGGTATCTAACAAGTCCAAAGAGACACAGGTTACCCTGTGTTTCCTACCCTGAATCAACTTCTCGAAGTAGGGAGTTCTGCATCAAGCGAACTGCCTCAACCAAGGAACGGCGTAGCTGCTCCTCTGGGCCTGTGGCTATTCAAAAGCCTGCAGCGCCACTGGAAGAAGAGGACTTAAATTGCAGTAAGAACGCAAGCCAACTTTCTCGAGGAGGCACGGTGACTTCAGGCAGGAGGTCCCAGACGGAATGCGACGCCGAGGGTTTCTCTGAGTGCAGCTCGGACTAGGGCATTGCGTAAGACTTCGACGCCATGTGGGATGTGCTAGAACAGTGTTCCTGAGCGTGTGCGAGTGCTGGGGAAATTAGGCTGCTCCAAAAGAGAGTGCGGTGCGTTTCCCTACGCTCGGCATACACAGAGGGGCTCTAAAGGGCTCCGGGCCTGGATATTGCTTAGCAGACCCAGGTGGGCCTGGGGGTACTCAGTGTCCCTGCCGGAAACAGGGTGCCCACGTGAGCCTCCTAGGTGTCCGGCAAACTGTGCTGCAGTTAAAGATAACCAGAGCAGGGGCCACCGCCTCATGGAAACTGCAGCACGCCTCCGCTTCTGTGCGGCCAATCAGAGCCTTACTTCCAGGCATGTGTTCATGCTGGGAGTGCCGGTAGCAACACAGCATGCTAAGAGGCTGAGTTTCTCCACGGGTAGAGTGACTACAGGTCCGAGGTCCTCAAAGTATTCAAAGCACAGTGTTTTCCCCGAAGCATTCTTCCAGGGCTCACTGGCCTGTCGGGAGCTGGGAAGGTCAGGTAGCTTCAAGGCAGGCATGAATGCCGCCCTCAAAATGGGAAAGCAGGGCTAGTTCCAGCAGGCCCCCGTTTTCATGGGCACAATCAGCGTACATCCCTGTGGCTTCTAACGAGTCCCAAGAGACACCGGTTACCCTGCGTTTCCTTCCCTGAATCAACGTATCGAAGTAGGGAGTCCCGCATCCGGCGAACTGTCTCAACCGAGGAACGCCGTAGCTGCTCCTCTGGGCCTGGGGCTGCCTGCAGTGCCGCAGAAGGAACAGGACTTAAAGTGCAGTAAGAACCCAAGCCGCCGTCCTCTAGGAGGCACGGTGACTTCAGTCAGGAGGTCCTGGATGGAAGGCGAAGACGAGGGCTCCTCTGAGGGCAGCTCCGACTAGGGCACCGCGTAAGACCTCCGCGCCACGTGGGACGTGCCAGAACGGTGTTCGCGAACGTGTGCGAGTGCCGAGGAAACTAAGCTGCTCCAAAGGAGAGGGCAGTGCGTTTCCCTACGCTCGGCCTGCACACAGGGGGCTCTGAAGGGCTACGGGCCTGGATGTTCCTTAGCAGACCCAGGTGCACCTGGGGGTACTCAGTGTTCCTGCCGGGAGCAGGGTGCCCCGGCTAGCCTCCCAGGTGTCCAGAAAGCTGTGCTGCCGTTAAAGGCATGCAGAGCAGAGGCCACCGCCTCCTGGAAGCTGCAGCACGCCTCCGCTTCTGCATGGCGAATCAGGGCCTTCCTTCCAGACATGGGTTCATGCTGGGTGTGCCGGTAGCGACACAGCGTGCTAAGATGCTGACTTTCTCCTCGAGCAGAGTGACTTCAGGTACGAGGGCGGGCCTCGCAGTGTTCCAAGCACAGTGTTCTCTCATGGCAGCTCACACAAGGGCCATGACAGAGTCTTCCTGGGCACTTCGCACTCACCAGCCATGTTGTCCCGAGGGCGTTCGAGGGCTCTGGAGAAGTAGTGCTCCTCAAGGAACGCGCAGTGTGTTGCTGCCCAGCACTCGGCAGGCACAGAGGTCCTCCGGGGGATCAACCAATGGACCTCGACGTTGCTCCGCCGGCCCACAGGTGTCTGGAGGCACTCAGTGACCTCGGAGGGAAAACGATGCACACCCGTGGGGCCTAGGAGTCCCCGGACGCGTACTTCCTTTAAAATAAAGCACATAAGCGACTGAGAACTCATGGAATCAGCTGCATGCCTCCCTTTCTGCACGGCTACTCAGGGCCTAACCTGGAGGCGAGTTCTCACGTCGAGGTTCCCTTTCGCTCTAGAGCCTGTCAGGCGGACCACCACCGCGGCCATGGAAGCACCTGGTTCAGACAGAGTAAACTCACAATTTTCCCCGCAGCCTTCTTACAGGGTTTCCAGGCCTGTCAGGAGCAGGGAATGTCAAGTAGCTGCAAGGCAGCGTGAATGCGGCCTTCAAAGTGGGAAAGCAAGTCTATTTCCAGCAGGCCCCCATTTCCATGGGCACCCTCAGCATAAACCCCTGCGGTACCTAACTAGTCCAAAGAGACACAGGTTACCCTGTGTTTCCTACCCTGAATGAAATTCTCGAAGTAGGGTGTTCTGCATCAAGCGAACTGCCTCAACCAAGGAACGGCGTAGCTGCTCCTCTGGGCCTGTGGCTATTCAAAAGCCTGCAGCGCCACTGGAAGAAGAGGACTTAAATTGCAGTAAGAACGCAAGCCAACTTTCTCGAGGAGGCACGGTGACTTCAGGCAGGAGGTCCCGGACGGAATGTGACGCCGAGGGTTTCTCTGAGTGCAGCTCGGACTAGGGCATTGCGTAAGACTTCGACGCCATGTGGGATGTGCTAGAACAGTGTTCCTGAGCGTGTGCGAGTGCTGGGGAAATTAGGCTGCTCCAAAAGAGAGTGCGGTGCGTTTCCCTACGCTCGGCATACACAGAGGGGCTCTAAAGGGCTCCGGGCCTGGATATTGCTTAGCAGACCCAGGTGGGCCTGGGGGTACTCAGTGTCCCTGCCGGAAACAGGGTGCCCACGTGAGCCTCCTAGGTGTCCGGCAAACTGTGCTGCAGTTAAAGATGTGCAGAGCAGAGGCCACCGCCTCATGGAAACTGCAGCACGCCTCCGCTTCTGCGCGGCCAATCAGAGCCTTACTTCCAGGCATGTGTTCATGCTGGGAGTGCCGGTAGCAACACAGCATGCTAAGAGGCTGAGTTTCTCCACGAGTAGAGTGACTACAGGTCCGAGGTCCTCAAAGTATTCAAAGCACAGTGTTTTCCCCGAAGCATTCTTCCAGGGCTCACTGGCCTGTCGGGAGCTGGGAAGGTCAGGTAGCTTCAAGGCAGGCATGAATGCCGCCCTCAAAATGGGAAAGCAGGGCTAGTTCCAGCAGGCCCCCGTTTTCATGGGCACACTCAGCGTACATCCCTGTGGCTTCTAACGAGTCCCAAGAGACACCGGTTACCCTGCGTTTCCTTCCCCGAATCAACGTATCGAAGTAGGGAGTCCCGCATCCGGCGAACTGTCTCAACCGAGGAACGCCGTAGCTGCTCCGCTGGGCCTGGGGCTGCCTGCAGTGCCGCAGAAGGAACAGGACTTAAAGTGCAGTAAGAACCCAAGCCGCCGTCCTCTAGGAGGCACGGTGACTTCAGTCAGGAGGTCCTGGATGGAAGGCGAAGACGAGGGCTCCTCTGAGGGCAGCTCCGACTAGGGCACCGCGTAAGACCTCCGCGCCACGTGGGACGTGCCAGAACGGTGTTCGCGAACGTGTGCGAGTGCGGAGGAAACTAAGCTGCTCCAAAGGAGAGGGCAGTGCGTTTCCCTACGCTCGGCCTGCACACAGGGGGCTCTGAAGGGTTACGGGCCTGGATGTTGCTTAGCAGACCCAGGTGCACCTGGGGGTACTCAGTGTTCCTGCTGGGAGCAGGGTGCCCCGGCTAGCCTCCCAGGTGTCCAGAAAGCTGTGCTGCCGTGAAAGGCATGCAGAGCAGAGGCCACCGCCTCCTGGAAGCTGCAGCACGCCTCCGCTTCTGCACGGTGAATCAGGGCCTTCCTTCCAGACATGGGTTCATGCTGGGTGTGCCGGTAGCGACACAGCGTGCTAAGATGCTGACTTTCTCCTCGAGCAGAGTGACTTCAGGTACGAGGGCGGGCCTCGCAGTGTTCCAAGCACAGTGTTCTCTCATGGCAGCTCACACAAGGGCCATGACAGAGTCTTCCTGGGCACTTCGCACTCACCAGCCATGTTGTCCCGAGGGCGTTCGAGGGCTCTGGAGAAGTAGTGCTCCTCAAGGAACGCGCAGTGTGTTGCTGCCCAGCACTCGGCAGGCACAGAGGTCCTCCGGGGGATCAACCAATGGACCTCGACGTTGCTCCGCCGGCCCACAGGTGTCTGGAGGCACTCAGTGACCTCGGAGGGAAAACGATGCACACCCGTGGGGCCAAGGAGTCCCCGGACGCGTACTTCCTTTAAAATAAAGCACATAAGCGACTGAGAACTCATGGAATCAGCTGCATGCCTCCCTTTCTGCACGGCTACTCAGGGCCTAACCTGGAGGCGAGTTCTCACGTCGAGGTTCCCTTTCGCTCTAGAGCCTGTCAGGCGGACCACCACCGCGGCCGTGGAAGCACCTGGTTCAGACAGAGCAAACTCACAATTTTCCCCGCAGCCTTCTTACAGGATTTCCAGGCCTGTCAGGAGCAGGGAATGTCAAGTAGCTGCAAGGCAGCGTGAATGCGGCCTTCAAAGTGGGAAAGCAAGTCTATTTCCAGCAGGCCCCCGTTTCCATGGGCACCCTCAGCATATACCCCTGCGGTACCTAACAAGTCCAAAGAGACACAGGTTACCCTGTGTTTCCTACCCTGAATCAAATTCTCGAAGTAGGGTGTTCTGCATCAAGCGAACTGCCTCAACCAAGGAACGGCGTAGCTGCTCCTCTGGGCCTGTGGCTATTCAAAAGCCTGCAGGGCCACAGGAAGAAGAGGACTTAAATTGCAGTAAGAACGCAAGCCAACTTTTTCGAGGAGGCACGGTGACTTCAGGCAGGAGGTCCCAGACGGAATGCGACGCCGAGGGTTTCTCTGAGTGCAGCTCGGACTAGGGCATTGCGTAAGACTTCGACGCCATGTGGGATGTGCTAGAACAGTGCTCCTGAGCGTGTGCGAGTGCTGGGGAAATTAGGCTGCTCCAAAAGAGAGTGCGGTGCGTTTCCCTACGCTTGGCATACACAGAGGGGCTCTAAAGGGCTCCGGGCCTGGATATTGCTTAGCAGAACCAGGTGGGCCTGGGGGGTACTCAGTGTCCCTGCCGGGAACAGGGTGCCCACGCGAGCCTCCTAGGTGTCCGGCAAACTGTGCTGCAGTTAAAGATATGCAGAGCAGAGGCCACAGCCTCATGGAAACTGCTGCATGCCTCCACTTCTGTGCGGCCAATCAGGACCTTACCTCCAGTCACGTGTTCATGCTGGGTGCCCCTTTAGCGACACAGCATGGTAAGATGCTGACTTTCTCCTCGAGCAGAGTGACTTTAGGTACGATGTTCTCGAAGTATTCAATGCAGAGTGTTTTCTCATGGCAGCTCACACAAGGGCCATGACAAAGACTTCCTGGGCACTTCGGACTCACCAGAAATGAGGTCCTGCGGCTGTTCGAGGACTCTGGAAATGTAGTTCTCCTCAAGGAACGTGCAGTGTGTTGCCCGTCACTCGGCACACTCAGAGGGCCTCCACCGGACAGACCAACCGGCCTCGATGTTGCTAAGCCGGCCCACAGGGTTCTGGAGGTACTCAGTGACTTTGGAGGGACAATGATGCACTCCCGAGAGGCCTAGGAGTCTTCAAAGGGGTACTTCCTTGAAAATAAAGCAGAACAGCGACTAAGAACTCATGGAAACAGCTGTATGCCTCCCTTTCTGCCCGGCTACTCGGGACCTAAAATGGAGGCAAGTTCCCACGTTGAGTATCCTTTTAGCTCTAGAGCTTGTCAGGCAGACCACCGCCGCGGCCACGGAGGCACCTGGTTTAGACAGAGCAAACTCATTTTTTTCCAAGAAGCATTCCTACAGGGTTTAACAGGCCTGTCAACAGCAGGGAATGTCATGCAGCTTCAAGGCAGCATGAATGCAGCCTTCAAAATGGGAAAGCAAGGGTAGTTCCAGCAGGCCCCCGTTTCCATGGGCACCCTCAGCATACACCCGTGTGGTTTCTAACAAGTCCAAAGAGACACAGGTTACCCTGTGTTTCCTTTCCTGAATCAACTTCTCGAAGTAGGGTGTTCTGCATCAAGCGAACTGCCTCAACCAAGGAACACCGTAGCTGCTCCTCTGGGCCTGTAGCTATTCAAAAGCCTGCAGTGCCACAGGAAGAAGAGGACTTCAATTGCAGTAGGAACACAAGCCGACTTTCTCTAGGAGGCATGGTGACTTCAGGCAGGATGTCCCAGATGGAATGCGAAGCCGAGGGTTTCTCTGAGTGCAGCTCGGACTAGGGCAATGCGTAAGACTTCGACGCCATGTGGGATGTGCTAGAACAGTGTTCCTGAGCGTGTGCAAGTGCTGGTGAAATTAAGCTGCTCCAAAAAGGAGTGTGGTGCGTTTCCCTATGCTCGGCATACACAGAGGAGCTCTAAAGGGCTACGGGCCTGGATGTTGCTTAGCAGACCCAGGGGGGCCTGGGGGTACTCAGTGTTCCCGTCGGGAACAGGGTGCCCACGCTAGCTTCCAAGGTGTCCAGAAAACGGTGCTGCAGTTAAAGATATGCAAAGCAGAGGCCACCGCCTCATGGAAACTGCAGCACACCGCTGCTTCTGCGTGGCCAATCGGGGCCTAACTTCCAGGCATGTGCTCATGCCAGGTGTGCCGGTAGCGACACAGCATGCTAAGAGGCTGAGTTTATCCTCGGATAGAGTGACTACAGGTACGAGGTCCTCCAAGTATTCAAAGCACAGTGTTTTCTCATGGCAGCTCACACAAGGGCCATGACGAAGTCTTCCTGGGCACTTGGGACTCACCAGCAATGTTGTCCTGAGGCCATTCGAGGACTCTGGAAATGTAGGTCTCCTCAAGGAAGGTACAGGGTGTTGCCCATCACTGGAAACGCACAGAGGGCCTCCGAGGGATCAACCGATGGGCGTTGAAGTTGCTCAGCCGGCCCACAGGTGTCTGGAGGTAGTCAGTGAAATTGGAGGGAAAATGATGCATACCCGAGAGGCCTAGGAGTACTCAAAAGTCTACTTCCTGTAAATTAAAGCACATAAGCCACTAAGAACTCATGGAAACAGCTACCTGCCTCCCTTTCTGCACGGCTACTCAGGGCCTAACCTGGAGGCAAGTTCTCACGTTGGGATTCCCTTTAGCTCTAGAGCTTGTCAGGCGGACCACCACCACGGCCATGGAAGCACCTGGTTCAGACAGAGCAAACTCATAATTTTCCCCGCAGCCTTCTTACAGGGTTTCCAGGCCTGTCAGGAGCAGGGAATGTCAAGTAGCTGCAAGGCAGCGTGAATGCGGCCTTCAAAGTGGGAAAGCAAGTCTATTTCCAGCAGGCCCCCGTTTCCATGGGCACCCTCAGCATACACCCCTGTGGTATCTAACAAGTCCAAAGAGACACAGGTTACCCTGTGTTTCCTACCCTGAATCAACTTCTCGAAGTAGGGAGTTCTGCATCAAGCGAACTGCCTCAACCAAGGAACGGCGTAGCTGCTCCTCTGGGCCTGTGGCTATTCAAAAGCCTGCAGCGCCACTGGAAGAAGAGGACTTAAATTGCAGTAAGAACGCAAGCCAACTTTCTCGAGGAGGCACGGTGACTTCAGGCAGGAGGTCCAAGACGGAATGCGACGCCGAGGGTTTCTCTGAGTGCAGCTCGGACTAGGGCATTGCGTAAGACTTCGACGCCATGTGGGATGTGCTAGAACAGTGTTCCTGAGCGTGTGCGAGTGCTGGGGAAATTAGGCTGCTCCAAAAGAGAGTGCGGTGCGTTTCCCTACGCTCGGCATACACAGAGGGGCTCTAAAGGGCTCCGGGCCTGGATATTGCTTAGCAGACCCAGGTGGGCCTGGGGGTACTCAGTGCCCCTGCCGGAAACAGGGTGCCCACGTGAGCCTCCTAGGTGTCCGGCAAACTGTGCTGCAGTTAAAGATAACCAGAGCAGGGGCCACCGCCTCATGGAAACTGCAGCACGCCTCCGCTTCTGTGCGGCCAATCAGAGCCTTACTTCCAGGCATGTGTTCATGCTGGGAGTGCCGGTAGCAACACAGCATGCTAAGAGGCTGAGTTTCTCCACGGGTAGAGTGACTACAGGTCCGAGGTCCTCAAAGTATTCAAAGCACAGTGTTTTCCCCGAAGCATTCTTCCAGGGCTCACTGGCCTGTCGGGAGCTGGGAAGGTCAGGTAGCTTCAAGGCAGGCATGAATGCCGCCCTCAAAATGGGAAAGCAGGGCTAGTTCCAGCAGGCCCCCGTTTTCATGGGCACACTCAGCGTACATCCCTGTGGCTTCTAACGAGTCCCAAGAGACACCGGTTACCCTGCGTTTCCTTCCCTGAATCAACGTATCGAAGTAGGGAGTCCCGCATCCGGCGAACTGTCTCAACCGAGGAACGCCGTAGCTGCTCCTCTGGGCCTGGGGCTGCCTGCAGTGCCGCAGAAGGAACAGGACTTAAAGTGCAGTAAGAACCCAAGCCGCCGTCCTCTAGGAGGCACGGTGACTTCAGTCAGGAGGTCCTGGATGGAAGGCGAAGACGAGGGCTCCTCTGAGGGCAGCTCCGACTAGGGCACCGCGTAAGACCTCCGCGCCACGTGGGACGTGCCAGAACGGTGTTCGCGAACGTGTGCGAGTGCCGAGGAAACTAAGCTGCTCCAAAGGAGAGGGCAGTGCGTTTCCCTACGCTCGGCCTGCACACAGGGGGCTCTGAAGGGCTACGGGCCTGGATGTTCCTTAGCAGACCCAGGTGCACCTGGGGGTACTCAGTGTTCCTGCCGGGAGCAGGGTGCCCCGGCTAGCCTCCCAGGTGTCCAGAAAGCTGTGCTGCCGTTAAAGGCATGCAGAGCAGAGGCCACCGCCTCCTGGAAGCTGCAGCACGCCTCCGCTTCTGCACGGCGAATCAGGGCCTTCCTTCCAGACATGGGTTCATGCTGGGTGTGCCGGTAGCGACACAGCGTGCTAAGATGCTGACTTTCTCCTCGAGCAGAGTGACTTCAGGTACGAGGGCGGGCCTCGCAGTGTTCCAAGCACAGTGTTCTCTCATGGCAGCTCACACAAGGGCCATGACAGAGTCTTCCTGGGCACTTCGCACTCACCAGCCATGTTGTCCCGAGGGCGTTCGAGGGCTCTGGAGAAGTAGTGCTCCTCAAGGAACGCGCAGTGTGTTGCTGCCCAGCACTCGGCAGGCACAGAGGTCCTCCGGGGGATCAACCAATGGACCTCGACGTTGCTCCGCCGGCCCACAGGTGTCTGGAGGCACTCAGTGACCTCGGAGGGAAAACGATGCACACCCGTGGGGCCTAGGAGTCCCCGGACGCGTACTTCCTTTAAAATAAAGCACATAAGCGACTGAGAACTCATGGAATCAGCTGCATGCCTCCCTTTCTGCACGGCTACTCAGGGCCTAACCTGGAGGCGAGTTCTCACGTCGAGGTTCCCTTTCGCTCTAGAGCCTGTCAGGCGGACCACCACCGCGGCCATGGAAGCACCTGGTTCAGACAGAGTAAACTCACAATTTTCCCCGCAGCCTTCTTACAGGGTTTCCAGGCCTGTCAGGAGCAGGGAATGTCAAGTAGCTGCAAGGCAGCGTGAATGCGGCCTTCAAAGTGGGAAAGCAAGTCTATTTCCAGCAGGCCCCCATTTCCATGGGCACCCTCAGCATAAACCCCTGCGGTACCTAACTAGTCCAAAGAGACACAGGTTACCCTGTGTTTCCTACCCTGAATGAAATTCTCGAAGTAGGGTGTTCTGCATCAAGCGAACTGCCTCAACCAAGGAACGGCGTAGCTGCTCTTCTGGGCCTGTGGCTATTCAAAAGCCTGCAGCGCCACTGGAAGAAGAGGACTTAAATTGCAGTAAGAACGCAAGCCAACTTTCTCGAGGAGGCACGGTGACTTCAGGCAGGAGGTCCCGGACGGAATGCGACGCCGAGGGTTTCTCTGAGTGCAGCTCGGACTAGGGCATTGCGTAAGACTTCGACGCCATGTGGGATGTGCTAGAACAGTGTTCCTGAGCGTGTGCGAGTGCTGGGGAAATTAGGCTGCTCCAAAAGAGAGTGCGGTGCGTTTCCCTACGCTCGGCATACACAGAGGGGCTCTAAAGGGCTCCGGGCCTGGATATTGCTTAGCAGACCCAGGTGGGCCTGGGGGGTACTCAGTGTCCCTGCCGGGAACAGGGTGCCCACGCGAGCCTCCTAGGTGTCCGGCAAACTGTGCTGCAGTTAAAGATATGCAGAGCAGAGGCCACAGCCTCATGGAAACTGCTGCATGCCTCCACTTCTGTGCGGCCAATCAGGACCTTACCTCCAGTCACGTGTTCATGCTGGGTGCCCCTTTAGCGACACAGCATGGTAAGATGCTGACTTTCTCCTCGAGCAGAGTGACTTTAGGTACGAGGTTCTCGAAGTATTCAATGCAGAGTGTTTTCTCATGGCAGCTCACACAAGGGCCATGACAAAGACTTCCTGGGCACTTCGGACTCACCAGAAATGAGGTCCTGCGGCTGTTCGAGGACTCTGGAAATGTAGTTCTCCTCAAGGAACGTGCAGTGTGTTGCCCGTCACTCGGCACACTCAGAGGGCCTCCACCGGACAGACCAACCGGCCTCGATGTTGCTAAGCCGGCCCACAGGGTTCTGGAGGTACTCAGTGACTTTGGAGGGATAATGATGCACTCCCGAGAGGCCTAGGAGTCTTCAAAGGGGTACTTCCTTGAAAATAAAGCAGAACAGCGACTAAGAACTCATGGAAACAGCTGTATGCCTCCCTTTCTGCCCGGCTACTCGGGACCTAAAATGGAGGCAAGTTCCCACGTTGAGTATCCTTTTAGCTCTAGAGCTTGTCAGGCAGACCACCGCCGCGGCCACGGAGGCACCTGGTTTAGACAGAGCAAACTCATTTTTTTCCAAGAAGCATTCCTACAGGGTTTAACAGGCCTGTCAACAGCAGGGAATGTCATGCAGCTTCAAGGCAGCATGAATGCAGCCTTCAAAATGGGAAAGCAAGGGTAGTTCCAGCAGGCCCCCGTTTCCATGGGCACCCTCAGCATACACCCGTGTGGTTTCTAACAAGTCCAAAGAGACACAGGTTACCCTGTGTTTCCTTTCCTGAATCAACTTCTCGAAGTAGGGTGTTCTGCATCAAGCGAACTGCCTCAACCAAGGAACACCGTAGCTGCTCCTCTGGGCCTGTAGCTATTCAAAAGCCTGCAGTGCCACAGGAAGAAGAGGACTTCAATTGCAGTAGGAACACAAGCCGACTTTCTCTAGGAGGCATGGTGACTTCAGGCAGGATGTCCCAGATGGAATGCGAAGCCGAGGGTTTCTCTGAGTGCAGCTCGGACTAGGGCAATGCGTAAGACTTCGACGCCATGTGGGATGTGCTAGAACAGTGTTCCTGAGCGTGTGCAAGTGCTGGTGAAATTAAGCTGCTCCAAAAAGGAGTGTGGTGCGTTTCCCTATGCTCGGCATACACAGAGGAGCTCTAAAGGGCTACGGGCCTGGATGTTGCTTAGCAGACCCAGGGGGGCCTGGGGGTACTCAGTGTTCCCGTCGGGAACAGGGTGCCCACGCTAGCTTCCAAGGTGTCCAGAAAACGGTGCTGCAGTTAAAGATATGCAAAGCAGAGGCCACCGCCTCATGGAAACTGCAGCACACCGCTGCTTCTGCGTGGCCAATCGGGGCCTAACTTCCAGGCATGTGCTCATGCCAGGTGTGCCGGTAGCGACACAGCATGCTAAGAGGCTGAGTTTATCCTCGGATAGAGTGACTACAGGTACGAGGTCCTCCAAGTATTCAAAGCACAGTGTTTTCTCATGGCAGCTCACACAAGGGCCATGACGAAGTCTTCCTGGGCACTTGGGACTCACCAGCAATGTTGTCCTGAGGCCATTCGAGGACTCTGGAAATGTAGGTCTCCTCAAGGAAGGTACAGGGTGTTGCCCATCACTGGAAACGCACAGAGGGCCTCCGAGGGATCAACCGATGGGCGTTGAAGTTGCTCAGCCGGCCCACAGGTGTCTGGAGGTAGTCAGTGAAATTGGAGGGAAAATGATGCATACCCGAGAGGCCTAGGAGTACTCAAAAGTCTACTTCCTGTAAATTAAAGCACATAAGCCACTAAGAACTCATGGAAACAGCTACCTGCCTCCCTTTCTGCACGGCTACTCAGGGCCTAACCTGGAGGCAAGTTCTCACATTGGGATTCCCTTTAGCTCTAGAGCTTGTCAGGCGGACCACCACCACGGCCATGGAAGCACCTGGTTCAGACAGAGCAAACTCATAATTTTCCCCGCAGCCTTCTTACAGGGTTTCCAGGCCTGTCAGGAGCAGGGAATGTCAAGTAGCTGCAAGGCAGCGTGAATGCGGCCTTCAAAGTGGGAAAGCAAGTCTATTTCCAGCAGGCCCCCGTTTCCATGGGCACCCTCAGCATACACCCCTGTGGTATCTAACAAGTCCAAAGAGACACAGGTTACCCTGTGTTTCCTACCCTGAATCAACTTCTCGAAGTAGGGAGTTCTGCATCAAGCGAACTGCCTCAACCAAGGAACGGCGTAGCTGCTCCTCTGGGCCTGTGGCTATTCAAAAGCCTGCAGCGCCACTGGAAGAAGAGGACTTAAATTGCAGTAAGAACGCAAGCCAACTTTCTCGAGGAGGCACGGTGACTTCAGGCAGGAGGTCCCAGACGGAATGCGACGCCGAGGGTTTCTCTGAGTGCAGCTCGGACTAGGGCATTGCGTAAGACTTCGACGCCATGTGGGATGTGCTAGAACAGTGTTCCTGAGCGTGTGCGAGTGCTGGGGAAATTAGGCTGCTCCAAAAGAGAGTGCGGTGCGTTTCCCTACGCTCGGCATACACAGAGGGGCTCTAAAGGGCTCCGGGCCTGGATATTGCTTAGCAGACCCAGGTGGGCCTGGGGGTACTCAGTGTCCCTGCCGGAAACAGGGTGCCCACGTGAGCCTCCTAGGTGTCCGGCAAACTGTGCTGCAGTTAAAGATAACCAGAGCAGGGGCCACCGCCTCATGGAAACTGCAGCACGCCTCCGCTTCTGCGCGGCCAATCAGAGCCTTACTTCCAGGCATGTGTTCATGCTGGGAGTGCCGGTAGCAACACAGCATGCTAAGAGGCTGAGTTTCTCCACGGGTAGAGTGACTACAGGTCCGAGGTCCTCAAAGTATTCAAAGCACAGTGTTTTCCCCGAAGCATTCTTCCAGGGCTCACTGGCCTGTCGGGAGCTGGGAAGGTCAGGTAGCTTCAAGGCAGGCATGAATGCCGCCCTCAAAATGGGAAAGCAGGGCTAGTTCCAGCAGGCCCCCGTTTTCATGGGCACACTCAGCGTACATCCCTGTGGCTTCTAACGAGTCCCAAGAGACACCGGTTACCCTGCGTTTCCTTCCCTGAATCAACGTATCGAAGTAGGGAGTCCCGCATCCGGCGAACTGTCTCAACCGAGGAACGCCGTAGCTGCTCCTCTGGGCCTGGGGCTGCCTGCAGTGCCGCAGAAGGAACAGGACTTAAAGTGCAGTAAGAACCCAAGCCGCCGTCCTCTAGGAGGCACGGTGACTTCAGTCAGGAGGTCCTGGATGGAAGGCGAAGACGAGGGCTCCTCTGAGGGCAGCTCCGACTAGGGCACCGCGTAAGACCTCCGCGCCACGTGGGACGTGCCAGAACGGTGTTCGCGAACGTGTGCGAGTGCCGAGGAAACTAAGCTGCTCCAAAGGAGAGGGCAGTGCGTTTCCCTACGCTCGGCCTGCACACAGGGGGCTCTGAAGGGCTACGGGCCTGGATGTTCCTTAGCAGACCCAGGTGCACCTGGGGGTACTCAGTGTTCCTGCCGGGAGCAGGGTGCCCCGGCTAGCCTCCCAGGTGTCCAGAAAGCTGTGCTGCCGTTAAAGGCATGCAGAGCAGAGGCCACCGCCTCCTGGAAGCTGCAGCACGCCTCCGCTTCTGCACGGCGAATCAGGGCCTTCCTTCCAGACATGGGTTCATGCTGGGTGTGCCGGTAGCGACACAGCGTGCTAAGATGCTGACTTTCTCCTCGAGCAGAGTGACTTCAGGTACGAGAGCGGGCCTCGCAGTGTTCCAAGCACAGTGTTCTCTCATGGCAGCTCACACAAGGGCCATGACAGAGTCTTCCTGGGCACTTCGCACTCACCAGCCATGTTGTCCCGAGGGCGTTCGAGGGCTCTGGAGAAGTAGTGCTCCTCAAGGAACGCGCAGTGTGTTGCTGCCCAGCACTCGGCAGGCACAGAGGTCCTCCGGGGGATCAACCAATGGACCTCGACGTTGCTCCGCCGGCCCACAGGTTTCTGGAGGCACTCAGTGACCTCAGAGGGAAAACGATGCACACCCGTGGGGCCTAGGAGTCCCCGGACGCGTACTTCCTTTAAAATAAAGCACATAAGCGACTGAGAACTCATGGAATCAGCTGCATGCCTCCCTTTCTGCATGGCTACTCAGGGCCTAACCTGGAGGCGAGTTCTCACGTTGGGATTCCCTTTAGCTCTAGAGCCTGTCAGGCGGACCACCACCGCGGCCATGGAAGCACCTGGTTCAGACAGAGCAAACTCACAATTTTCCCCGCAGCCTTCTTACAGGGTTTCCAGGCCTGTCAGGAGCAGGGAAGGTCAAGTAGCTGCAAGGCAGCGTGAATGCGGCCTTCAAAGTGGGAAAGCAAGTCTATTTCCAGCAGGCCCCCGTTTCCATGGGCACCCTCAGCATACACCCCTGTGGTATCTAACAAGTCCAAAGAGACACAGGTTACCCTGTGTTTCCTACCCTGAATCAACATCTCGAAGTAGGGAGTTCTGCATCAAGCGAACTGCCTCAACCAAGGAACGGCGTAGCTGCTCCTCTGGGCCTGTGGCTATTCAAAAGCCTGCAGCGCCACTGGAAGAAGAGGACTTAAATTGCAGTAAGAACGCAAGCCAACTTTCTCGAGGAGGCACGGTGACTTCAGGCAGGAGGTCCCAGACGGAATGCGACGCCGAGGGTTTCTCTGAGTGCAGCTCGGACTAGGGCATTGCGTAAGACTTCGACGCCATGTGGGATGTGCTAGAACAGTGTTCCTGAGCGTGTGCGAGTGCTGGGGAAATTAGGCTGCTCCAAAAGAGAGTGTGGTGCGTTTCCCTACGCTCGGCATACACAGAGGGGCTCTAAAGGGCTCCGGGCCTGGATATTGCTTAGCAGACCCAGGTGGGCCTGGGGGGTACTCAGTGTCCCTGCCGGGAACAGGGTGCCCACGCGAGCCTCCTAGGTGTCCGGCAAACTGTGCTGCAGTTAAAGATATGCAGAGCAGAGGCCACAGCCTCATGGAAACTGCTGCATGTCTCCACTTCTGTGCGGCCAATCAGGACCTTACCTCCAGTCACGTGTTCATGCTGGGTGCCCCTTTAGCGACACAGCATGGTAAGATGCTGACTTTCTCCTTGAGCAGAGTGACTTTAGGTACGAGGTTCTCGAAGTATTCAATGCAGAGTGTTTTCTCATGGCAGCTCACACAAGGGCCATGACAAAGACTTCCTGGGCACTTCGGACTCACCAGAAATGAGGTCCTGCGGCTGTTCGAGGACTCTGGAAATGTAGTTCTCCTCAAGGAACGTGCAGTGTGTGGCCCGTCACTCGGCACACTCAGAGGGCCTCCACCGGACAGACCAACCGGCCTCGATGTTGCTAAGCCGGCCCACAGGGTTCTGGAGGTACTCAGTGACTTTGGAGGGACAATGATGCACTCCCGAGAGGCCTAGGAGTCTTCAAAGGGGTACTTCCTTGAAAATAAAGCAGAACAGCGACTAAGAACTCATGGAAACAGCTGTATGCCTCCCTTTCTGCCCGGCTACTCGGGACCTAAAATGGAGGCAAGTTCCCACGTTGAGTATCCTTTTAGCTCTAGAGCTTGTCAGGCAGACCACCGCCGCGGCCACGGAGGCACCTGGTTTAGACAGAGCAAACTCATTTTTTTCCAAGAAGCATTCCTACAGGGTTTAACAGGCCTGTCAACAGCAGGGAATGTCATGCAGCTTCAAGGCAGCATGAGTGCAGCCTTCAAAATGGGAAAGCAAGGGTAGTTCCAGCAGGCCCCCGTTTCCATGGGCACCCTCAGCATACACCCGTGTGGTTTCTAACAAGTCCAAAGAGACACAGGTTACCCTGTGTTTCCTTTCCTGAATCAACTTCTCGAAGTAGGGTGTTCTGCATCAAGCGAACTGCCTCAACCAAGGAACACCGTAGCTGCTCCTCTGGGCCTGTAGCTATTCAAAAGCCTGCAGCGCCACAGGAAGAAGAGGACTTCAATTGCAGTAGGAACACAAGCCGACTTTCTCTAGGAGGCATGGTGACTTCAGGCAGGATGTCCCAGATGGAATGCGAAGCCGAGGGTTTCTCTGAGTGCAGCTCGGAGTAGGGCAATGCGTAAGACTTCGACGCCATGTGGGATGTGCGAGAACAGTGTTCCTGAGCGTGTGCGAGTGCTGGGGAAATTAGGCTGCTCCAAAAGAGAGTGCAGTGCATTTCCCTATGCTCGGCATACACAGAGGGGCTCTAAAGGGCTCCGGGCCTGGATATTGCTTAGCAGACCCAGGTGGGCCTGGGGGTACTCAGTGTCCCTGCCGGAAACAGGGTGCCCACGTGAGCCTCCTAGGTGTCCGGCAAACTGTGCTGCAGTTAAAGATGTGCAGAGCAGAGGCCACCGCCTCATGGAAACTGCAGCACGCCTCCGCTTCTGCGCGGCCAATCAGAGCCTTACTTCCAGGCATGTGTTCATGCTGGGAGTGCCGGTAGCAACACAGCATGCTAAGAGGCTGAGTTTCTCCACGAGTAGAGTGACTACAGGTCCGAGGTCCTCAAAGTATTCAAAGCACAGTGTTTTCCCCGAAGCATTCTTCCAGGGCTCACTGGCCTGTCGGGAGCTGGGAAGGTCAGGTAGCTTCAAGGCAGGCATGAATGCCGCCCTCAAAATGGGAAAGCAGGGCTAGTTCCAGCAGGCCCCCGTTTTCATGGGCACACTCAGCGTACATCCCTGTGGCTTCTAACGAGTCCCAAGAGACACCGGTTACCCTGCGTTTCCTTCCCCGAATCAACGTATCGAAGTAGGGAGTCCCGCATCCGGCGAACTGTCTCAACCGAGGAACGCCGTAGCTGCTCCGCTGGGCCTGGGGCTGCCTGCAGTGCCGCAGAAGGAACAGGACTTAAAGTGCAGTAAGAACCCAAGCCACCGTCCTCTAGGAGGCACGGTGACTTCAGTCAGGAGGTCCTGGATGGAAGGCGAAGACGAGGGCTCCTCTGAGGGCAGCTCCGACTAGGGCACCGCGTAAGACCTCCGCGCCACGTGGGACGTGCCAGAACGGTGTTCGCGAACGTGTGCGAGTGCCGAGGAAACTAAGCTGCTCCAAAGGAGAGGGCAGTGCGTTTCCCTACGCTCGGCCTGCACACAGGGGGCTCTGAAGGGTTACGGGCCTGGATGTTGCTTAGCAGACCCAGGTGCACCTGGGGGTACTCAGTGTTCCTGCTGGGAGCAGGGTGCCCCGGCTAGCCTCCCAGGTGTCCAGAAAGCTGTGCTGCCGTGAAAGGCATGCAGAGCAGAGGCCACCGCCTCCTGGAAGCTGCAGCACGCCTCCGCTTCTGCACGGTGAATCAGGGCCTTCCTTCCAGACATGGGTTCATGCTGGGTGTGCCGGTAGCGACACAGCGTGCTAAGATGCTGACTTTCTCCTCGAGCAGAGTGACTTCAGGTACGAGGGCGGGCCTCGCAGTGTTCCAAGCACAGTGTTCTCTCATGGCAGCTCACACAAGGGCCATGACAGAGTCTTCCTGGGCACTTCGCACTCACCAGCCATGTTGTCCCGAGGGCGTTCGAGGGCTCTGGAGATGTAGCGCTCCTCAAGGAACGCGCAGTGTGTTGCTGCCCAGCACTCGGCAGGCACAGAGGTCCTCCGGGGTATCAACCAATGGACCTCGACGTTGCTCTGCCGGCCCACAGGTGTCTGGAGGCACTCAGTGACCTCGGAGGGAAAACGATGCACACCCGTGGGGCCAAGGAGTCCCCGGACGCGTACTTCCTTTAAAATAAAGCACATAAGCGACTGAGAACTCATGGAATCAGCTGCATGCCTCCCTTTCTGCACGGCTACTCAGGGCCTAACCTGGAGGCGAGTTCTCACGTCGAGGTTCCCTTTCGCTCTAGAGCCTGTCAGGCGGACCACCACCACGGCCGTGGAAGCACCTGGTTCAGACAGAGCAAACTCACAATTTTCCCCGCAGCCTTCTTACAGGGTTTCCAGGCCTGTCAGGAGCAGGGAATGTCAAGTAGCTGCAAGGCAGCGTGAATGCGGCCTTCAAAGTGGGAAAGCAAGTCTATTTCCAGCAGGCCCCCGTTTCCATGGGCACCCTCAGCATAAACCCCTGTGGTACCTAACAAGTCCAAAGAGACACAGGTTACCCTGTGTTTCCTACCCTGAATCAAATTCTCGAAGTAGGGTGTTCTGCATCAAGCGAACTGCCTCAACCAAGGAACGGCGTAGCTGCTCCTCTGGGCCTGTGGCTATTCAAAAGCCTGCAGGGCCACTGGAAGAAGAGGACTTAAATTGCAGTAAGAACGCAAGCCAACTTTTTCGAGGAGGCACGGTGACTTCAGGCAGGAGGTCCCAGACGGAATGCGACGCCGAGGGTTTCTCTGAGTGCAGCTCGGACTAGGGCATTGCGTAAGACTTCGACGCCATGTGGGATGTGCTAGAACAGTGCTCCTGAGCGTGTGCGAGTGCTGGGGAAATTAGGCTGCTCCAAAAGAGAGTGCGGTGCGTTTCCCTACGCTTGGCATACACAGAGGGGCTCTAAAGGGCTCCGGGCCTGGATATTGCTTAGCAGACCCAGGTGGGCCTGGGGGGTACTCAGTGTCCCTGCCGGGAACAGGGTGCCCACGCGAGCCTCCTAGGTGTCCGGCAAACTGTGCTGCAGTTAAAGATATGCAGAGCAGAGGCCACAGCCTCATGGAAACTGCTGCATGCCTCCACTTCTGTGCGGCCAATCAGGACCTTACCTCCAGTCACGTGTTCATGCTGGGTGCCCCTTTAGCGACACAGCATGGTAAGATGCTGACTTTCTCCTTGAGCAGAGTGACTTTAGGTACGAGGTTCTCGAAGTATTCAATGCAGAGTGTTTTCTCATGGCAGCTCACACAAGGGCCATGACAAAGACTTCCTGGGCACTTCGGACTCACCAGAAATGAGGTCCTGCGGCTGTTCGAGGACTCTGGAAATGTAGTTCTCCTCAAGGAACGTGCAGTGTGTGGCCCGTCACTCGGCACACTCAGAGGGCCTCCACCGGACAGACCAACCGGCCTCGATGTTGCTAAGCCGGCCCACAGGGTTCTGGAGGTACTCAGTGACTTTGGAGGGACAATGATGCACTCCCGAGAGGCCTAGGAGTCTTCAAAGGGGTACTTCCTTGAAAATAAAGCAGAACAGCGACTAAGAACTCATGGAAACAGCTGTATGCCTCCCTTTCTGCCCGGCTACTCGGGACCTAAAATGGAGGCAAGTTCCCACGTTGAGTATCCTTTTAGCTCTAGAGCTTGTCAGGCAGACCACCGCCGCGGCCACGGAGGCACCTGGTTTAGACAGAGCAAACTCATTTTTTTCCAAGAAGCATTCCTACAGGGTTTAACAGGCCTGTCAACAGCAGGGAATGTCATGCAGCTTCAAGGCAGCATGAATGCAGCCTTCAAAATGGGAAAGCAAGGGTAGTTCCAGCAGGCCCCCGTTTCCATGGGCACCCTCAGCATACACCCGTGTGGTTTCTAACAAGTCCAAAGAGACACAGGTTACCCTGTGTTTCCTTTCCTGAATCAACTTCTCGAAGTAGGGTGTTCTGCATCAAGCGAACTGCCTCAACCAAGGAACACCGTAGCTGCTCCTCTGGGCCTGTAGCTATTCAAAAGCCTGCAGTGCCACAGGAAGAAGAGGACTTCAATTGCAGTAGGAACACAAGCCGACTTTCTCTAGGAGGCATGGTGACTTCAGGCAGGATGTCCCAGATGGAATGCGAAGCCGAGGGTTTCTCTGAGTGCAGCTCGGACTAGGGCAATGCGTAAGACTTCGACGCCATGTGGGATGTGCTAGAACAGTGTTCCTGAGCGTGTGCAAGTGCTGGTGAAATTAAGCTGCTCCAAAAAGGAGTGTGGTGCGTTTCCCTATGCTCGGCATACACAGAGGAGCTCTAAAGGGCTACGGGCCTGGATGTTGCTTAGCAGACCCAGGGGGGCCTGGGGGTACTCAGTGTTCCCGTCGGGAACAGGGTGCCCACGCTAGCTTCCAAGGTGTCCAGAAAACGGTGCTGCAGTTAAAGATATGCAAAGCAGAGGCCACCGCCTCATGGAAACTGCAGCACACCGCTGCTTCTGCGTGGCCAATCGGGGCCTAACTTCCAGGCATGTGCTCATGCCAGGTGTGCCGGTAGCGACACAGCATGCTAAGAGGCTGAGTTTATCCTCGGATAGAGTGACTACAGGTACGAGGTCCTCCAAGTATTCAAAGCACAGTGTTTTCTCATGGCAGCTCACACAAGGGCCATGACGAAGTCTTCCTGGGCACTTGGGACTCACCAGCAATGTTGTCCTGAGGCCATTCGAGGACTCTGGAAATGTAGGTCTCCTCAAGGAAGGTACAGGGTGTTGCCCATCACTGGAAACGCACAGAGGACCTCCGAGGGATCAACCGATGGGCGTTGAAGTTGCTCAGCCGGCCCACAGGTGTCTGGAGGTAGTCAGTGAAATTGGAGGGAAAATGATGCATACCCGAGAGGCCTAGGAGTACTCAAAAGTCTACTTCCTGTAAATTAAAGCACATAAGCCACTAAGAACTCATGGAAACAGCTACCTGCCTCCCTTTCTGCACGGCTACTCTGGGCCTAACCTGGAGGCAAGTTCTCACGTTGGGATTCCCTTTAGCTCTAGAGCTTGTCAGGCGGACCACCACCACGGCCATGGAAGCACCTGGTTCAGACAGAGCAAACTCATAATTTTCCCCGCAGCCTTCTTACAGGGTTTCCAGGCCTGTCAGGAGCAGGGAATGTCAAGTAGCTGCAAGGCAGCGTGAATGCGGCCTTCAAAGTGGGAAAGCAAGTCTATTTCCAGCAGGCCCCCGTTTCCATGGGCACCCTCAGCATACACCCCTGTGGTATCTAACAAGTCCAAAGAGACACAGGTTACCCTGTGTTTCCTACCCTGAATCAACTTCTCGAAGTAGGGAGTTCTGCATCAAGCGAACTGCCTCAACCAAGGAACGGCGTAGCTGCTCCTCTGGGCCTGTGGCTATTCAAAAGCCTGCAGCGCCACTGGAAGAAAAGGACTTAAATTGCAGTAAGAACGCAAGCCAACTTTCTCGAGGAGGCACGGTGACTTCAGGCAGGAGGTCCCAGACGGAATGCGACGCCGAGGGTTTCTCTGAGTGCAGCTCGGACTAGGGCATCGCGTAAGACTTCGACGCCATGTGGGATGTGCTAGAACAGTGTTCCTGAGCGTGTGCGAGTGCTGGGGAAATTAGGCTGCTCCAAAAGAGAGTGCGGTGCGTTTCCCTACGCTCGGCATACACAGAGGGGCTCTAAAGGGCTCCGGGCCTGGATATTGCTTAGCAGACCCAGGTGGGCCTGGGGGTACTCAGTGTCCCTGCCGGAAACAGGGTGCCCACGTGAGCCTCCTAGGTGTCCGGCAAACTGTGCTGCAGTTAAAGATAACCAGAGCAGGGGCCACCGCCTCATGGAAACTGCAGCACGCCTCCGCTTCTGTGCGGCCAATCAGAGCCTTACTTCCAGGCATGTGTTCATGCTGGGAGTGCCGGTAGCAACACAGCATGCTAAGAGGCTGAGTTTCTCCACGGGTAGAGTGACTACAGGTCCGAGGTCCTCAAAGTATTCAAAGCACAGTGTTTTCCCCGAAGCATTCTTCCAGGGCTCACTGGCCTGTCGGGAGCCGGGAATGTCAGGTAGCTTCAAGGCAGGCATGAATGCCGCCCTCAAAATGGGGAAGCAGGGCTAGTTCCAGCAGGCCCCCATTTTCATGGGCACACTCAGCGTACATCCCTGTGGCTTATAAGGACTCCCAAGAGACACCGGTTACCCTGCGTTTCCCTCCCTGAATCAACTTATCGAAGTAGGGAGTCCCACATCCGGCGAACTGTCTCAACCGAGGAACGCCGTAGCTGCTCCCCTGGGCCTGGGGCTGCCTGCAGTGCCGCAGAAGGAACAGGACTTAAAGTGCAGTAAGAACCCAAGCCGCCATCCTCTAGGAGGCACGGTGACTTCAGTCAGGAGGTCCTGGATGAAACGCGAAGACGAGGGCTCCTCAGAGGGCAGGTCCGATTAGGGCACCGCGTAAGACCTCCGCGCCACGTGGGACGTGCCAGAACGGTGTTCGCGAACGTGTGCGAGTGCCGAGGAAACTAAGCTGCTCCGAAGGAGAGGGCAGTGCGTTTCCCTACGCTCGGCCTGCACACAGGGGGCTCTGAAGGGCTACGGGCCTGGATGTTCCTTAGCAGACCCAGGTGCACCTGGGGGTACTCAGTGTTCCTGCCGGGAGCAGGGTGCCCCGGCTAGCCTCCCAGGTGTCCAGAAAGCTGTGCTGCCGTTAAAGGCATGCAGAGCAGAGGCCACCGCCTCCTGGAAGCTGCAGCACGCCTCCGCTTCTGCACGGCGAATCAGGGCCTTCCTTCCAGACATGGGTTCATGCTGGGTGTGCCGGTAGCGACACAGCGTGCTAAGATGCTGACTTTCTCCTCGAGCAGAGTGACTTCAGGTACGAGGGCGGGCCTCGCAGTGTTCCAAGCACAGTGTTCTCTCATGGCAGCTCACACAAGGGCCATGACAGAGTCTTCCTGGGCACTTCGCACTCACCAGCCATGTTGTCCCGAGGGCGTTCGAGGGCTCTGGAGAAGTAGTGCTCCTCAAGGAACGCGCAGTGTGTTGCTGCCCAGCACTCGGCAGGCACAGAGGTCCTCCGGGGGATCAACCAATGGACCTCGACGTTGCTCCGCCGGCCCACAGGTGTCTGGAGGCACTCAGTGACCTCGGAGGGAAAACGATGCACACCCGTGGGGCCTAGGAGTCCCCGGACGCGTACTTCCTTTAAAATAAAGCACATAAGCGACTGAGAACTCATGGAATCAGCTGCATGCCTCCCTTTCTGCACGGCTACTCAGGGCCTAACCTGGAGGCGAGTTCTCACGTCGAGGTTCCCTTTCGCTCTAGAGCCTGTCAGGCGGACCACCACCGCGGCCATGGAAGCACCTGGTTCAGACAGAGCAAACTCACAATTTTCCCCGCAGCCTTCTTACAGGGTTTCCAGGCCTGTCAGGAGCAGGGAATGTCAAGTAGCTGCAAGGCAGCGTGAATGCGGCCTTCAAAGTGGGAAAGCAAGTCTATTTCCAGCAGGCCCCCATTTCCATGGGCACCCTCAGCATAAACCCCTGCAGTACCTAACTAGTCCAAAGAGACACAGGTTACCCTGTGTTTCCTACCCTGAATGAAATTCTCGAAGTAGGGTGTTCTGCATCAAGCGAACTGCCTCAACCAAGGAACGGCGTAGCTGCTCCTCTGGGCCTGTGGCTATTCAAAAGCCTGCAGCGCCACTGGAAGAAGAGGACTTAAATTGCAGTAAGAACGCAAGCCAACTTTCTCGAGGAGGCACGGTGACTTCAGGCAGGAGGTCCCAGACGGAATGCGACGCCGAGGGTTTCTCTGAGTGCAGCTCGGACTAGGGCATTGCGTAAGACTTCGACGCCATGTGGGATGTGCTAGAACAGTGTTCCTGAGCGTGTGCGAGTGCTAGGGAAATTAGGCTGCTCCAAAAGAGAGTGCGGTGCGTTTCCCTACGCTCGGCATACACAGAGGGGCTCTAAAGGGCTCCGGGCCTGGATATTGCTTAGCAGACCCAGGTGGGCCTGGGGGATACTCAGTGTCCCTGCCGGGAACAGGGTGCCCACGCGAGCCTCCTAGGTGTCCGGCAAACTGTGCTGCAGTTAAAGATATGCAGAGCAGAGGCCACAGCCTCATGGAAACTGCTGCATGCCTCCACTTCTGTGCGGCCAATCAGGACCTTACCTCCAGTCACGTGTTCATGCTGGGTGCCCCTTTAGCGACACAGCATGGTAAGATGCTGACTTTCTCCTCGAGCAGAGTGACTTTAGGTACGAGGTTCTCGAAGTATTCAATGCAGAGTGTTTTCTCATGGCAGCTCACACAAGGGCCATGACAAAGACTTCCTGGGCACTTCGGACTCACCAGAAATGAGGTCCTGCGGCTGTTCGAGGACTCTGGAAATGTAGTTCTCCTCAAGGAACGTGCAGTGTGTTGCCCGTCACTCGGCACACTCAGAGGGCCTCCACCGGACAGACCAACCGGCCTCGATGTTGCTAAGCCGGCCCACAGGGTTCTGGAGGTACTCAGTGACTTTGGAGGGATAATGATGCACTCCCGAGAGGCCTAGGAGTCTTCAAAGGGGTACTTCCTTGAAAATAAAGCAGAACAGCGACTAAGAACTCATGGAAACAGCTGTATGCCTCCCTTTCTGCCCGGCTACTCGGGACCTAAAATGGAGGCAAGTTCCCACGTTGAGTATCCTTTTAGCTCTAGAGCTTGTCAGGCAGACCACCGCCGCGGCCACGGAGGCACCTGGTTTAGACAGAGCAAACTCATTTTTTTCCAAGAAGCATTCCTACAGGGTTTAACAGGCCTGTCAACAGCAGGGAATGTCATGCAGCTTCAAGGCAGCATGAATGCAGCCTTCAAAATGGGAAAGCAAGGGTAGTTCCAGCAGGCCCCCGTTTCCATGGGCACCCTCAGCATACACCCGTGTGGTTTCTAACAAGTCCAAAGAGACACAGGTTACCCTGTGTTTCCTTTCCTGAATCAACTTCTCGAAGTAGGGTGTTCTGCATCAAGCGAACTGCCTCAACCAAGGAACACCGTAGCTGCTCCTCTGGGCCTGTAGCTATTCAAAAGCCTGCAGTGCCACAGGAAGAAGAGGACTTCAATTGCAGTAGGAACACAAGCCGACTTTCTCTAGGAGGCATGGTGACTTCAGGCAGGATGTCCCAGATGGAATGCGAAGCCGAGGGTTTCTCTGAGTGCAGCTCGGACTAGGGCAATGCGTAAGACTTCGACGCCATGTGGGATGTGCTAGAACAGTGTTCCTGAGCGTGTGCAAGTGCTGGTGAAATTAAGCTGCTCCAAAAAGGAGTGTGGTGCGTTTCCCTATGCTCGGCATACACAGAGGAGCTCTAAAGGGCTACGGGCCTGGATGTTGCTTAGCAGACCCAGGGGGGCCTGGGGGTACTCAGTGTTCCCGTCGGGAACAGGGTGCCCACGCTAGCTTCCAAGGTGTCCAGAAAACGGTGCTGCAGTTAAAGATATGCAAAGCAGAGGCCACCGCCTCATGGAAACTGCAGCACACCGCTGCTTCTGCGTGGCCAATCGGGGCCTAACTTCCAGGCATGTGCTCATGCCAGGTGTGCCGGTAGCGACACAGCATGCTAAGAGGCTGAGTTTATCCTCGGATAGAGTGACTACAGGTACGAGGTCCTCCAAGTATTCAAAGCACAGTGTTTTCTCATGGCAGCTCACACAAGGGCCATGACGAAGTCTTCCTGGGCACTTGGGACTCACCAGCAATGTTGTCCTGAGGCCATTCGAGGACTCTGGAAATGTAGGTCTCCTCAAGGAAGGTACAGGGTGTTGCCCATCACTGGAAACGCACAGAGGGCCTCCGAGGGATCAACCGATGGGCGTTGAAGTTGCTCAGCCGGCCCACAGGTGTCTGGAGGTAGTCAGTGAAATTGGAGGGAAAATGATGCATACCCGAGAGGCCTAGGAGTACTCAAAAGTCTACTTCCTGTAAATTAAAGCACATAAGCCACTAAGAACTCATGGAAACAGCTACCTGCCTCCCTTTCTGCACGGCTACTCAGGGCCTAACCTGGAGGCAAGTTCTCACATTGGGATTCCCTTTAGCTCTAGAGCTTGTCAGGCGGACCACCACCACGGCCATGGAAGCACCTGGTTCAGACAGAGCAAACTCATAATTTTCCCCGCAGCCTTCTTACAGGGTTTCCAGGCCTGTCAGGAGCAGGGAATGTCAAGTAGCTGCAAGGCAGCGTGAATGCGGCCTTCAAAGTGGGAAAGCAAGTCTATTTCCAGCAGGCCCCCGTTTCCATGGGCACCCTCAGCATACACCCCTGTGGTATCTAACAAGTCCAAAGAGACACAGGTTACCCTGTGTTTCCTACCCTGAATCAACTTCTCGAAGTAGGGAGTTCTGCATCAAGCGAACTGCCTCAACCAAGGAACGGCGTAGCTGCTCCTCTGGGCCTGTGGCTATTCAAAAGCCTGCAGCGCCACTGGAAGAAAAGGACTTAAATTGCAGTAAGAACGCAAGCCAACTTTCTCGAGGAGGCACGGTGACTTCAGGCAGGAGGTCCCAGACGGAATGCGACGCCGAGGGTTTCTCTGAGTGCAGCTCGGACTAGGGCATCGCGTAAGACTTCGACGCCATGTGGGATGTGCTAGAACAGTGTTCCTGAGCGTGTGCGAGTGCTGGGGAAATTAGGCTGCTCCAAAAGAGAGTGCGGTGCGTTTCCCTACGCTCGGCATACACAGAGGGGCTCTAAAGGGCTCCGGGCCTGGATATTGCTTAGCAGACCCAGGTGGGCCTGGGGGTACTCAGTGTCCCTGCCGGAAACAGGGTGCCCACGTGAGCCTCCTAGGTGTCCGGCAAACTGTGCTGCAGTTAAAGATAACCAGAGCAGGGGCCACCGCCTCATGGAAACTGCAGCACGCCTCCGCTTCTGTGCGGCCAATCAGAGCCTTACTTC
Organism: Grampus griseus; assembly: GCF_964374135.1. Taxonomy (NCBI): domain Eukaryota; kingdom Metazoa; phylum Chordata; class Mammalia; order Artiodactyla; family Delphinidae; genus Grampus; species Grampus griseus. The sequence goes on from NC_139010.1 coordinate 324,545, forward strand.
CAGGCATGTGTTCATGCTGGGAGTGCCGGTAGCAACACAGCATGCTAAGAGGCTGAGTTTCTCCACGGGTAGAGTGACTACAGGTCCGAGGTCCTCAAAGTATTCAAAGCACAGTGTTTTCCCCGAAGCATTCTTCCAGGGCTCACTGGCCTGTCGGGAGCTGGGAAGGTCAGGTAGCTTCAAGGCAGGCATGAATGCCGCCCTCAAAATGGGAAAGCAGGGCTAGTTCCAGCAGGCCCCCGTTTTCATGGGCACACTCAGCGTACATCCCTGTGGCTTCTAACGAGTCCCAAGAGACACCGGTTACCCTGCGTTTCCTTCCCCGAATCAACGTATCGAAGTAGGGAGTCCCGCATCCGGCGAACTGTCTCAACCGAGGAACGCCGTAGCTGCTCCGCTGGGCCTGGGGCTGCCTGCAGTGCCGCAGAAGGAACAGGACTTAAAGTGCAGTAAGAACCCAAGCCACCGTCCTCTAGGAGGCACGGTGACTTCAGTCAGGAGGTCCTGGATGGAAGGCGAAGACGAGGGATCCTCTGAGGGCAGCTCCGACTAGGGCACCGCGTAAGACCTCCGCGCCACGTGGGACGTGCCAGAACGGTGTTCGCGAACGTGTGCGAGTGCCGAGGAAACTAAGCTGCTCCAAAGGAGAGGGCAGTGCGTTTCCCTACGCTCGGCCTGCACACAGGGGGCTCTGAAGGGCTACGGGCCTGGATGTTCCTTAGCAGACCCAGGTGCACCTGGGGGTACTCAGTGTTCCTGCTGGGAGCAGGGTGCCCCGGCTAGCCTCCCAGGTGTCCAGAAAGCTGTGCTGCCGTGAAAGGCATGCAGAGCAGAGGCCACCGCCTCCTGGAAGCTGCAGCACGCCTCCGCTTCTGCACGGTGAATCAGGGCCTTCCTTCCAGACATGGGTTCATGTTGGGTGTGCCGGTAGCGACACAGCGTGCTAAGATGCTGACTTTCTCCTCGAGCAGAGTGACTTCAGGTACGAGGGCGGGCCTCGCAGTGTTCCAAGCACAGTGTTCTCTCATGGCAGCTCACACAAGGGCCATGACAGAGTCTTCCTGGGCACTTCGCACTCACCAGCCATGTTGTCCCGAGGGCGTTCGAGGGCTCTGGAGATGTAGCGCTCCTCAAGGAACGCGCAGTGTGTTGCTGCCCAGCACTCGGCAGGCACAGAGGTCCTCCGGGGTATCAACCAATGGACCTCGACGTTGCTCTGCCGGCCCACAGGTGTCTGGAGGCACTCAGTGACCTCGGAGGGAAAACGATGCACACCCGTGGGGCCAAGGAGTCCCCGGACGCGTACTTCCTTTAAAATAAAGCACATAAGCGACTGAGAACTTATGGAATCAGCTGCATGCCTCCCTTTCTGCACGGCTACTCAGGGCCTAACCTGGAGGCGAGTTCTCACGTCGAGGTTCCCTTTCGCTCTAGAGCCTGTCAGGCGGACCACCACCACGGCCGTGGAAGCACCTGGTTCAGACAGAGCAAACTCACAATTTTCCCCGCAGCCTTCTTACAGGGTTTCCAGGCCTGTCAGGAGCAGGGAATGTCAAGTAGCTGCAAGGCAGCGTGAATGCGGCCTTCAAAGTGGGAAAGCAAGTCTATTTCCAGCAGGCCCCCGTTTCCATGGGCACCCTCAGCATAAACCCCTGTGGTACCTAACAAGTCCAAAGAGACACAGGTTACCCTGTGTTTCCTACCCTGAATCAAATTCTCGAAGTAGGGTGTTCTGCATCAAGCGAACTGCCTCAACCAAGGAACGGCGTAGCTGCTCCTCTGGGCCTGTGGCTATTCAAAAGCCTGCAGGGCCACTGGAAGAAGAGGACTTAAATTGCAGTAAGAACGCAAGCCAACTTTTTCGAGGAGGCACGGTGACTTCAGGCAGGAGGTCCCAGACGGAATGCGACGCCGAGGGTTTCTCTGAGTGCAGCTCGGACTAGGGCATTGCGTAAGACTTCGACGCCATGTGGGATGTGCTAGAACAGTGCTCCTGAGCGTGTGCGAGTGCTGGGGAAATTAGGCTGCTCCAAAAGAGAGTGCGGTGCGTTTCCCTACGCTTGGCATACACAGAGGGGCTCTAAAGGGCTCCGGGCCTGGATATTGCTTAGCAGACCCAGGTGGGCCTGGGGGGTACTCAGTGTCCCTGCCGGGAACAGGGTGCCCACGCGAGCCTCCTAGGTGTCCGGCAAACTGTGCTGCAGTTAAAGATATGCAGAGCAGAGGCCACAGCCTCATGGAAACTGCTGCATGCCTCCACTTCTGTGCGGCCAATCAGGACCTTACCTCCAGTCACGTGTTCATGCTGGGTGCCCCTTTAGCGACACAGCATGGTAAGATGCTGACTTTCTCCTCGAGCAGAGTGACTTTAGGTACGAGGTTCTCGAAGTATTCAATGCAGAGTGTTTTCTCATGGCAGCTCACACAAGGGCCATGACAAACACTTCCTGGGCACTTCGGACTCACCAGAAATGAGGTCCTGCGGCTGTTCGAGGACTCTGGAAATGTAGTTCTCCTCAAGGAACGTGCAGTGTGTTGCCCGTCACTCGGCACACTCAGAGGGCCTCCACCGGACAGACCAACCGGCCTCGATGTTGCTAAGCTGGCCCACAGGGTTCTGGAGGTACTCAGTGACTTTGGAGGGATAATGATGCACTCCCGAGAGGCCTAGGAGTCTTCAAAGGGGTACTTCCTTGAAAATAAAGCAGAACAGCGACTAAGAACTCATGGAAACAGCTGTATGCCTCCCTTTCTGCCCGGCTACTCGGGACCTAAAATGGAGGCAAGTTCCCACGTTGAGTATCCTTTTAGCTCTAGAGCTTGTCAGGCAGACCACCGCCGTGGCCACGGAGGCACCTGGTTTAGACAGAGCAAACTCATTTTTTTCCAAGAAGCATTCCTACAGGGTTTAACAGGCCTGTCAACAGCAGGGAATGTCATGCAGCTTCAAGGCAGCATGAATGCAGCCTTCAAAATGGGAAAGCAAGGGTAGTTCCAGCAGGCCCCCGTTTCCATGGGCACCCTCAGCATACACCCGTGTGGTTTCTAACAAGTCCAAAGAGACACAGGTTACCCTGTGTTTCCTTTCCTGAATCAACTTCTCGAAGTAGGGTGTTCTGCATCAAGCGAACTGCCTCAACCAAGGAACACCGTAGCTGCTCCTCTGGGCCTGTAGCTATTCAAAAGCCTGCAGTGCCACAGGAAGAAGAGGACTTCAATTGCAGTAGGAACACAAGCCGACTTTCTCTAGGAGGCATGGTGACTTCAGGCAGGATGTCCCAGATGGAATGCGAAGCCGAGGGTTTCTCTGAGTGCAGCTCGGACTAGGGCAATGCGTAAGACTTCGACGCCATGTGGGATGTGCTAGAACAGTGTTCCTGAGCGTGTGCAAGTGCTGGTGAAATTAAGCTGCTCCAAAACGGAGTGTGGTGCGTTTCCTTATGCTCGGCATACACAGAGGAGCTCTAAAGGGCTACGGGCCTGGATGTTGCTTAGCAGACCCAGGGGGGGCCTGGGGGTACTCAGTGTTCCCGTCGGGAACAGGGTGCCCACGCTAGCTTCCAAGGTGTCCAGAAAACGGTGCTGCAGTTAAAGATATGCAAAGCAGAGGCCACCGCCTCATGGAAACTGCAGCACACCGCTGCTTCTGCGTGGCCAATCGGGGCCTAACTTCCAGGCATGTGCTCATGCCAGGTGTGCCGGTAGCGACACAGCATGCTAAGAGGCTGAGTTTATCCTCGGATAGAGTGACTACAGGTACGAGGTCCTCCAAGTATTCAAAGCACAGTGTTTTCTCATGGCAGCTCACACAAGGGCCATGACGAAGTCTTCCTGGGCACTTGGGACTCACCAGCAATGTTGTCCTGAGGCCATTCGAGGACTCTGGAAATGTAGGTCTCCTCAAGGAAGGTACAGGGTGTTGCCCATCACTGGAAACGCACAGAGGGCCTCCGAGGGATCAACCGATGGGCGTTGAAGTTGCTCAGCCGGCCCACAGGTGTCTGGAGGTAGTCAGTGAAATTGGAGGGAAAATGATGCATACCCGAGAGGCCTAGGAGTACTCAAAAGTCTACTTCCTGTAAATTAAAGCACATAAGCCACTAAGAACTCATGGAAACAGCTACCTGCCTCCCTTTCTGCACGGCTACTCAGGGCCTAACCTGGAGGCAAGTTCTCACGTTGGGATTCCCTTTAGCTCTAGAGCTTGTCAGGCGGACCACCACCACGGCCATGGAAGCACCTGGTTCAGACAGAGCAAACTCATAATTTTCCCCGCAGCCTTCTTACAGGGTTTCCAGGCCTGTCAGGAGCAGGGAATGTCAAGTAGCTGCAAGGCAGCGTGAATGCGGCCTTCAAAGTGGGAAAGCAAGTCTATTTCCAGCAGGCCCCCGTTTCCATGGGCACCCTCAGCATACACCCCTGTGGTATCTAACAAGTCCAAAGAGACACAGGTTACCCTGTGTTTCCTACCCTGAATCAACTTCTCGAAGTAGGGAGTTCTGCATCAAGCGAACTGCCTCAACCAAGGAACGGCGTAGCTGCTCCTCTGGGCCTGTGGCTATTCAAAAGCCTGCAGCGCCACTGGAAGAAGAGGACTTAAATTGCAGTAAGAACGCAAGCCAACTTTCTCGAGGAGGCACGGTGACTTCAGGCAGGAGGTCCCAGACGGAATGCGACGCCGAGGGTTTCTCTGAGTGCAGCTCGGACTAGGGCATTGCGTAAGACTTCGACGCCATGTGGGATGTGCTAGAACAGTGTTCCTGAGCGTGTGCGAGTGCTGGGGAAATTAGGCTGCTCCAAAAGAGAGTGCGGTGCGTTTCCCTACGCTCGGCATACACAGAGGGGCTCTAAAGGGCTCCGGGCCTGGATATTGCTTAGCAGACCCAGGTGGGCCTGGGGGTACTCAGTGTCCCTGCCGGAAACAGGGTGCCCACGTGAGCCTCCTAGGTGTCCGGCAAACTGTGCTGCAGTTAAAGATAACCAGAGCAGGGGCCACCGCCTCATGGAAACTGCAGCACGCCTCCGCTTCTGCGCGGCCAATCAGAGCCTTACTTCCAGGCATGTGTTCATGCTGGGAGTGCCGGTAGCAACACAGCATGCTAAGAGGCTGAGTTTCTCCACGGGTAGAGTGACTACAGGTCCGAGGTCCTCAAAGTATTCAAAGCACAGTGTTTTCCCCGAAGCATTCTTCCAGGGCTCACTGGCCTGTCGGGAGCTGGGAAGGTCAGGTAGCTTCAAGGCAGGCATGAATGCCGCCCTCAAAATGGGAAAGCAGGGCTAGTTCCAGCAGGCCCCCGTTTTCATGGGCACACTCAGCGTACATCCCTGTGGCTTCTAACGAGTCCCAAGAGACACCGGTTACCCTGCGTTTCCTTCCCTGAATCAACGTATCGAAGTAGGGAGTCCCGCATCCGGCGAACTGTCTCAACCGAGGAACGCCGTAGCTGCTCCTCTGGGCCTGGGGCTGCCTGCAGTGCCGCAGAAGGAACAGGACTTAAAGTGCAGTAAGAACCCAAGCCGCCGTCCTCTAGGAGGCACGGTGACTTCAGTCAGGAGGTCCTGGATGGAAGGCGAAGACGAGGGCTCCTCTGAGGGCAGCTCCGACTAGGGCACCGCGTAAGACCTCCGCGCCACGTGGGACGTGCCAGAACGGTGTTCGCGAACGTGTGCGAGTGCCGAGGAAACTAAGCTGCTCCAAAGGAGAGGGCAGTGCGTTTCCCTACGCTCGGCCTGCACACAGGGGGCTCTGAAGGGCTACGGGCCTGGATGTTCCTTAGCAGACCCAGGTGCACCTGGGGGTACTCAGTGTTCCTGCCGGGAGCAGGGTGCCCCGGCTAGCCTCCCAGGTGTCCAGAAAGCTGTGCTGCCGTTAAAGGCATGCAGAGCAGAGGCCACCGCCTCCTGGAAGCTGCAGCACGCCTCCGCTTCTGCACGGCGAATCAGGGCCTTCCTTCCAGACATGGGTTCATGCTGGGTGTGCCGGTAGCGACACAGCGTGCTAAGATGCTGACTTTCTCCTCGAGCAGAGTGACTTCAGGTACGAGGGTGGGCCTCGCAGTGTTCCAAGCACAGTGTTCTCTCATGGCAGCTCACACAAGGGCCATGACTGAGTCTTCCTGGGTACTTCGCACTCACCAGCCATGTTGTCCCGAGGGCGTTCGAGGGCTCTGGATATGTACCGCTCCTCAAGGAACGCGCAGTGTGTTGCTGCCCAGCACTCGGCAGGCACAGAGGTCCTCCGGGGCATCAACCAATGGACCTCGACATTGCTCCGCCGGCCCACAGGTGTCTGGAGGCACTCAGTGACCTCGGAGGGAAAACGATGCACACCCGTGGGGCCTAGGAGTCCCCGGACGCGTACTTCCTTTAACATAAAGGACATAAGCGACTGAGAACTCGTGGAAACAGCTGCATGCCTCCCTTTCTGCACGGCTACTCAGAGCCTATCCTGGAGGCGAGTTCTCACTTCACGGTTCCCTTTCGCTCTAGAGCCTGTCATGCGGACCACCGCCGCGGCCACGGAAGACCCTGGTTTAGAGAGAGCAAACTCATAATTTTCCCCGAAGCATTCTTCCAGGGCTCACTGGCCTGTCGGAAGCTGGGAATGTCAGGTAGCTTCAAGGCAGGCATGAATGCCACCCTCAAAATGGGAAAGCAGGGCTTGTTCCAGCAGGCCCCCGTTATCATGGGCACACTGAGCGTACATCCCTGTGGCTTCTAACGAGTCCCAAGAGACACCGGTTACCCTGCGTTTCCTTCCCTGAATCAACTTATCGAAGTAGGGAGTCCCGCATCCGGCGAACTGTCTCAACCGAGGAACGCCGTAGCTGCTCCTCTGGGCCTGGGGAAGCCTGCAGTGCCGCAGAAGGAACAGGACTTAAAGTGCAGTAAGAACCCAAGCCGCCGTCCTCTAGGAGGCACGGTGACTTCAGTCAGGAGGTCCTGGATGGAACGCGAAGACAAGGGCTCCTCTGACGGCAGCTCCGACTAGGGCACCGCGTAAGACTTCCGCGCCACGTGGGACGTGCCAGAACGGCGTTCGCGAACGTGTGCGAGTGCCGAGGAAACTAAGCTGCTCCGAAGGAGAGGGCAGTGCATTTCCCTACGCTCGGCCACACACAGGGGGCTCTGAAGGGCTACGGGCCTGGATGTTCCTTAGCAGACCCAGGTGCACCTGTGGGTACTCAGTGTTCCTGCTGGGAGCAGGGTGCCCCGGCTAGCCTCCCAGGTGTCCAGAAAGCTGTGCTGCCATTAAAGGCATGCAGAGCAGAGGCCACCGCCTCCTGGAAGCTGCAGCACGCCTCCGCTTCTGCACGGCGAATCAGGACCTTACTTCCAGGCATGGGTTCATGCTGGGTGTGCCGGTAGCAACACAGCGTGCTAAGATGCTGACTTTCTCCTCGAGCAGAGTGACTTCAGGTACGAGGGCGGGCCTCGCAGTGTTCCAAGCACAGTGTTCTCTCATGGCAGCTCACACAAGGGCCATGACAGAGTCTTCCTGGGTACTTCGCACTCACCAGCCATGTTGTCCCGAGGGCGTTCGAGGGCTCTGGAGATGTAGCGCTCCTCAAGGAACGCGCAGTGTGTTGCTGCCCAGCACTCGGCAGGCACAGAGGTCCTCCGGGGGATCAACCAATGGACCTCGACGTTGCTCCGCCAGCCCACAGGTGTCTGGAGGCACTCAGTGACCTCGGAGGGAAAACGAGGCACACCCGTGGGGCCTAGGAGTCCCCGGACGCGTACTTCCTTTAAAATAAAGCACATAAGCGACTGAGAACTCATGGAAACAGCTGCATGCCTCCCTTTCTGCACGGCTACTCAGTGCCTAACCTGGAGGCGAGTTCTCACCTCGAGGTTCCCTTTCGCTCTAGAGCCTGTCAGGCGGACCACCACCGCGGCCATGGAAGCACCTGGTTCAGACAGAGCAAACTCACAATTTTCCCTGCAGCCTTCTTACAGGGTTTCCAGGCCTGTCAGGAGCAGGGAATGTCAAGTAGCTGCAAGGCAGCGTGAATGTGGCCTTCAAAGTGGGAAAGCAAGTCTATTTCCAGCAGGCGCCCGTTTCCATGGGCACCCTCAGCATAAACCCCTGCGGTACCTAACAAGTCCAAAGAGACACAGGTTACCCTGTGTTTCCTACCCTGAATCAAATTCTCGAAGTAGGGTGTTCTGCATCAAGCGAACTGCCTCAACCAAGGAACGGCGTAGCTGCTCCTCTGGGCCTGTGGCTATTCAAAAGCCTGCAGCGCCACAGGAAGAAGAGGACTTAAATTGCAGTAAGAACGCAAGCCAACTTTCTCGAGGAGGCACGGTGACTTCAGGCAGGAGGTCCCAGACGGAATGCGACGCCGAGGGTTTCTCTGAGTGCAGCTCGGACTAGGGCATTGCGTAAGACTTCGACGCCATGTGGGATGTGCTAGAACAGTGTTCCTGAGCGTGTGCAAGTGCTGGGGAAATTAGGCTGCTCCAAAAGAGAGTGCGGTGCGTTTCCCTACGCTCGGCATACACAGAGGGGCTCTAAAGGGCTCCGGGCCTGGATATTGCTTAGCAGACCCAGGTGGGCCTGGGGGTACTCAGTGTCCCTGCCGGGAACAGGGTGCCCACGCGAGCCTCCTAGGTGTCCGGCAAACTGTGCTGCAGTTAAAGATATGCAGAGCAGAGGCCACAGCCTCATGGAAACTGCTGCATGCCTCCACTTCTGTGCGGCCAATCAGGACCTTACCTCCAGTCACGTGTTCATGCTGGGTGCCCCTTTAGCGACACAGCATGGTAAGATGCTGACTTTCTCCTCGAGCAGAGTGACTTTAGGTACGAGGTTCTCAAAGTATTCAATGCAGAGTGTTTTCTCATGGCAGCTCACACAAGGGCCATGACAAAGACTTCCTGGGCACTTCGGACTCACCAGAAATGAGGTCCTGCGGCTGTTCGAGGACTCTGGAAATGTAGTTCTCCTCAAGGAACGTGCAGTGTGTGGCCCGTCACTCGGCACACTCAGAGGGCCTCCACCGGACAGACCAACCGGCCTCGATGTTGCTAAGCCGGCCCACAGGGTTCTGGAGGTACTCAGTGACTTTGGAGGGACAATGATGCACTCCCGAGAGGCCTAGGAGTCTTCAAAGGGGTACTTCCTTGAAAATAAAGCAGAACAGCGACTAAGAACTCATGGAAACAGCTGTATGCCTCCCTTTCTGCCCGGCTACTCGGGACCTAAAATGGAGGCAAGTTCCCACGTTGAGTATCCTTTTAGCTCTAGAGCTTGTCAAGCAGACCACCGCCGCGGCCACGGAGGCACCTGGTTTAGACAGAGCAAACTCATTTTTTTCCAAGAAGCATTCCTACAGGGTTTAACAGGCCTGTCAACAGCAGGGAATGTCATGCAGCTTCAAGGCAGCATGAATGCAGCCTTCAAAATGGGAAAGCAAGGGTAGTTCCAGCAGGCCCCCGTTTCCATGGGCACCCTCAGCATACACCCGTGTGGTTTCTAACAAGTCCAAAGAGACACAGGTTACCCTGTGTTTCCTTTCCTGAATCAACTTCTCGAAGTAGGGTGTTCTGCATCAAGCGAACTGCCTCAACCAAGGAACACCGTAGCTGCTCCTCTGGGCCTGTAGCTATTCAAAAGCCTGCAGTGCCACAGGAAGAAGAGGACTTCAATTGCAGTAGGAACACAAGCCGACTTTCTCTAGGAGGCATGGTGACTTCAGGCAGGATGTCCCAGATGGAATGCGAAGCCGAGGGTTTCTCTGAGTGCAGCTCGGACTAGGGCAATGCGTAAGACTTCGACGCCATGTGGGATGTGCTAGAACAGTGTTCCTGAGCGTGTGCGAGTACTGGGGAAATTAGGCTGCTCCAAAAGAGAGTGCGGTGCGTTTCCCTATGCTCGGCATACACAGAGGGGCTCTAAAGGGCTCCGGGCCTGGATATTGCTTAGCAGACCCAGGTGGGCCTGGGGGTACTCAGTGTCCCTGCCGGAAACAGGGTGCCCACGTGAGCCTCCTAGGTGTCCGGCAAACTGTGCTGCAGTTAAAGATAACCAGAGCAGGGGCCACCGCCTCATGGAAACTGCAGCACGCCTCCACTTCTGCGCGGCCAATCAGAGCCTTACTTCCAGGCATGTGTTCATGCTGGGAGTGCCGGTAGCAACACAGCATGCTAGGAGGCTGAGTTTCTCCACGGGTAGAGTGACTACAGGTCCGAGGTCCTCAAAGTATTCAAAGCACAGTGTTTTCCCCGAAGCATTCTTCCAGGGCTCACTGGCCTGTCGGGAGCTGGGAAGGTCAGGTAGCTTCAAGGCAGGCATGAATGCCGCCCTCAAAATGGGAAAGCAGGGCTAGTTCCAGCAGGCCCCCGTTTTCATGGGCACACTCAGCGTACATCGCTGTGGCTTCTAACGAGTCCCAAGAGACACCGGTTACCCTGCGTTTCCTTCCCTGAATCAACGTATCGAAGTAGGGAGTCCCGCATCCGGCGAACTGTCTCAACCGAGGAACGCCGTAGCTGCTCCTCTGGGCCTGGGGCTGCCTGCAGTGCCGCAGAAGGAACAGGACTTAAAGTGCAGTAAGAACCCAAGCCGCCATCCTCTAGGAGGCACGGTGACTTCAGTCAGGAGGTCCTGGATGGAAGGCGAAGACGAGGGCTCCTCTGAGGGCAGCTCCGACTAGGGCACCGCGTAAGACCTCCGCGCCACGTGGGACGTGCCAGAACGGTGTTCGCGAACGTGTGCGAGTGCCGAGGAAACTAAGCTGCTCCGAAGGAGAGGGCAGTGCGTTTCCCTACGCTCGGCCTGCACACAGGGGTCTCTGAAGGGCTACGGGCCTGGATGTTGCTTAGCAGACCCAGGTGCACCTGGGGGTACTCAGTGTTCCTGCTGGGAGCAGGGTGCCCCGGCTAGCCTCCCATGTGTCCAGAAAGCTGTGCTGCCGTTAAAGGCATGCAGAGCAGAGGCCACCGCCTCCTGGAAGCTGCAGCACGCCTCCGCTTCTGCATGGCGAATCAGGGCCTTATTTCCAGGCATGGGTTCATGCTGGGTGTGCCGGTAGCGACACAGCGTGCTAAGATGCTGACTTTCTCCTCGAGCAGAGTGACTTCAGGTACGAGGGTGGGCCTCGCAGTGTTCCAAGCACAGTGTTCTCTCATGGCAGCTCACACAAGGGCCATGACTGAGTCTTCCTGGGTACTTCGCACTCACCAGCCATGTTGTCCCGAGGGCGTTCGAGGGCTCTGGATATGTACCGCTCCTCAAGGAACGCGCAGTGTGTTGCTGCCCAGCACTCGGCAGGCACAGAGGTCCTCCGGGGCATCAACCAATGGACCTCGACATTGCTCCGCCGGCCCACAGGTGTCTGGAGGCACTCAGTGACCTCGGAGGGAAAACGATGCACACCCGTGGGGCCTAGGAGTCCCCGGACGCGTACTTCCTTTAACATAAAGGACATAAGCGACTGAGAACTCGTGGAAACAGCTGCATGCCTCCCTTTCTGCACGGCTACTCAGAGCCTATCCTGGAGGCGAGTTCTCACTTCACGGTTCCCTTTCGCTCTAGAGCCTGTCATGCGGACCACCGCCGCGGCCACGGAAGACCCTGGTTTAGAGAGAGCAAACTCATAATTTTCCCCGAAGCATTCTTCCAGGGCTCACTGGCCTGTCGGAAGCTGGGAATGTCAGGTAGCTTCAAGGCAGGCATGAATGCCACCCTCAAAATGGGAAAGCAGGGCTTGTTCCAGCAGGCCCCCGTTATCATGGGCACACTGAGCGTACATCCCTGTGGCTTCTAACGAGTCCCAAGAGACACCGGTTACCCTGCGTTTCCTTCCCTGAATCAACTTATCGAAGTAGGGAGTCCCGCATCCGGCGAACTGTCTCAACCGAGGAACGCCGTAGCTGCTCCTCTGGGCCTGGGGAAGCCTGCAGTGCCGCAGAAGGAACAGGACTTAAAGTGCAGTAAGAACCCAAGCCGCCGTCCTCTAGGAGGCACGGTGACTTCAGTCAGGAGGTCCTGGATGGAACGCGAAGACAAGGGCTCCTCTGACGGCAGCTCCGACTAGGGCACCGCGTAAGACTTCCGCGCCACGTGGGACGTGCCAGAACGGCGTTCGCGAACGTGTGCGAGTGCCGAGGAAACTAAGCTGCTCCGAAGGAGAGGGCAGTGCATTTCCCTACGCTCGGCCACACACAGGGGGCTCTGAAGGGCTACGGGCCTGGATGTTCCTTAGCAGACCCAGGTGCACCTGTGGGTACTCAGTGTTCCTGCTGGGAGCAGGGTGCCCCGGCTAGCCTCCCAGGTGTCCAGAAAGCTGTGCTGCCATTAAAGGCATGCAGAGCAGAGGCCACCGCCTCCTGGAAGCTGCAGCACGCCTCCGCTTCTGCACGGCGAATCAGGACCTTACTTCCAGGCATGGGTTCATGCTGGGTGTGCCGGTAGCAACACAGCGTGCTAAGATGCTGACTTTCTCCTCGAGCAGAGTGACTTCAGGTACGAGGGTGGGCCTCGCAGTGTTCCAAGCACAGTGTTCTCTCATGGCAGCTCACACAAGGGCCATGACAGAGTCTTCCTGGGTACTTCGCACTCACCAGCCATGTTGTCCCGAGGGCGTTCGAGGGCTCTGGAGATGTAGCGCTCCTCAAGGAACGCGCAGTGTGTTGCTGCCCAGCACTCGGCAGGCACAGAGGTCCTCCGGGGGATCAACCAATGGACCTCGACATTGCTCCGCCGGCCCACAGGTGTCTGGAGGCACTCAGTGACCTCGGAGGGAAAACGAGGCACACCCGTGGGGCCTAGGAGTCCCCGGACGCGTACTTCCTTTAAAATAAAGCACATAAGCGACTGAGAACTCATGGAAACAGCTGCATGCCTCCCTTTCTGCACGGCTACTCAGTGCCTAACCTGGAGGCGAGTTCTCACCTCGAGGTTCCCTTTCGCTCTAGAGCCTGTCAGGCGGACCACCACCGCGGCCATGGAAGCACCTGGTTCAGACAGAGCAAACTCACAATTTTCCCTGCAGCCTTCATACAGGGTTTCCAGGCCTGTCAGGAGCAGGGAATGTCAAGTAGCTGCAAGGCAGCGTGAATGTGGCCTTCAAAGTGGGAAAGCAAGTCTATTTCCAGCAGGCCCCCGTTTCCATGGGCACCCTCAGCATAAACCCCTGCGGTACCTAACAAGTCCAAAGAGACACAGGTTACCCTGTGTTTCCTACCCTGAATCAAATTCTCGAAGTAGGGTGTTCTGCATCAAGCGAACTGCCTCAACCAAGGAACGGCGTAGCTGCTCCTCTGGGCCTGTGGCTATTCAAAAGCCTGCAGCGCCACAGGAAGAAGAGGACTTAAATTGCAGTAAGAACGCAAGCCAACTTTCTCGAGGAGGCACGGTGACTTCAGGCAGGAGGTCCCAGACGGAATGCGACGCCGAGGGTTTCTCTGAGTGCAGCTCGGACTAGGGCATTGCGTAAGACTTCGACGCCATGTGGGATGTGCTAGAACAGTGTTCCTGAGCGTGTGCGAGTGCTGGGGAAATTAGGCTGCTCCAAAAGAGAGTGCGGTGCGTTTCCCTACGCTCGGCATACACAGAGGGGCTCTAAAGGGCTCCGGGCCTGGATATTGCTTAGCAGACCCAGGTGGGCCTGGGGGTACTCAGTGTCCCTGCCGGGAACAGGGTGCCCACGCGAGCCTCCTAGGTGTCCGGCAAACTGTGCTGCAGTTAAAGATATGCAGAGCAGAGGCCACAGCCTCATGGAAACTGCTGCATGCCTCCACTTCTGTGCGGCCAATCAGGACCTTACCTCCAGTCACGTGTTCATGCTGGGTGCCCCTTTAGCGACACAGCATGGTAAGATGCTGACTTTCTCCTCGAGCAGAGTGACTTTAGGTACGAGGTTCTCAAAGTATTCAATGCAGAGTGTTTTCTCATGGCAGCTCACACAAGGGCCATGACAAAGACTTCCTGGGCACTTCGGACTCACCAGAAATGAGGTCCTGCGGCTGTTCGAGGACTCTGGAAATGTAGTTCTCCTCAAGGAACGTGCAGTGTGTGGCCCGTCACTCGGCACACTCAGAGGGCCTCCACCGGACAGACCAACCGGCCTCGATGTTGCTAAGCCAACCCACAGGGTTCTGGAGGTACTCAGTGACTTTGGAGGGACAATGATGCACTCCCGAGAGGCCTAGGAGTCTTCAAAGGGGTACTTCCTTGAAAATAAAGCAGAACAGCGACTAAGAACTCATGGAAACAGCTGTATGCCTCCCTTTCTGCCCGGCTACTCGGGACCTAAAATGGAGGCAAGTTCCCACGTTGAGTATCCTTTTAGCTCTAGAGCTTGTCAAGCAGACCACCGCCGCGGCCACGGAGGCACCTGGTTTAGACAGAGCAAACTCATTTTTTTCCAAGAAGCATTCCTACAGGGTTTAACAGGCCTGTCAACAGCAGGGAATGTCATGCAGCTTCAAGGCAGCATGAATGCAGCCTTCAAAATGGGAAAGCAAGGGTAGTTCCAGCAGGCCCCCGTTTCCATGGGCACCCTCAGCATACACCCGTGTGGTTTCTAACAAGTCCAAAGAGACACAGGTTACCCTGTGTTTCCTTTCCTGAATCAACTTCTCGAAGTAGGGTGTTCTGCATCAAGCGAACTGCCTCAACCAAGGAACACCGTAGCTGCTCCTCTGGGCCTGTAGCTATTCAAAAGCCTGCAGTGCCACAGGAAGAAGAGGACTTCAATTGCAGTAGGAACACAAGCCGACTTTCTCTAGGAGGCATGGTGACTTCAGGCAGGATGTCCCAGATGGAATGCGAAGCCGAGGGTTTCTCTGAGTGCAGCTCGGACTAGGGCAATGCGTAAGACTTCGACGCCATGTGGGATGTGCTAGAACAGTGTTCCTGAGCGTGTGCGAGTACTGGGGAAATTAGGCTGCTCCAAAAGAGAGTGCGGTGCGTTTCCCTACGCTCGGCATACACAGAGGGGCTCTAAAGGGCTCCGGGCCTGGATATTGCTTAGCAGACCCAGGTGGGCCTGGGGGTACTCAGTGTCCCTGCCGGAAACAGGGTGCCCACGTGAGCCTCCTAGGTGTCCGGCAAACTGTGCTGCAGTTAAAGATAACCAGAGCAGGGGCCACCGCCTCATGGAAACTGCAGCATGCCTCCGCTTCTGCGCGGCCAATCAGAGCCTTACTTCCAGGCATGTGTTCATGCTGGGAGTGCCGGTAGCAACACAGCATGCTAAGAGGCTGAGTTTCTCCACGGGTAGAGTGACTACAGGTCCGAGGTCCTCAAAGTATTCAAAGCACAGTGTTTTCCCCGAAGCATTCTTCCAGGGCTCACTGGCCTGTCGGGAGCTGGGAAGGTCAGGTAGCTTCAAGGCAGGCATGAATGCCGCCCTCAAAATGGGAAAGCAGGGCTAGTTCCAGCAGGCCCCCGTTTTCATGGGCACACTCAGCGTACATCCCTGTGGATTCTAACGAGTCCCAAGAGACACCGGTTACCCTGCGTTTCCTTCCCTGAATCAACGTATCGAAGTAGGGAGTCCCGCATCCGGCGAACTGTCTCAACCGAGGAACGCCGTAGCTCCTCCTCTGGGCCTGGGGCTGCCTGCAGTGCCGCAGAAGGAACAGGACTTAAAGTGCAGTAAGAACCCAAGCCGCCATCCTCTAGGAGGCACGGAGACTTCAGTCAGGAGGTCCTGGATGGAAGGCGAAGACGAGGGCTCCTCTGAGGGCAGCTCCGACTAGGGCACCGCGTAAGACCTCCGCGCCACGTGGGACGTGCCAGAACGGTGTTCGCGAACGTGTGCGAGTGCGGAGGAAACTAAGCTGCTCCAAAGGAGAGGGCAGTGCGTTTCCCTACGCTCGGCCTGCACACACGGGGCTCTGAAGGGCTACGGGCCTGGATGTTGCTTAGCAGACCCAGGTGCACCTGGGGGTACTCAGTGTTCCTGCTGGGAGCAGGGGGCCCCGGCTAGCCTCCCAGGTGTCCAGAAAGCTGTGCTGCCGTTAAAGGCATGCAGAGCAGAGGCCACCGCCTCCTGGAAGCTGCAGCACGCCTCCGCTTCTGCACGGCGAATCAGGGCCTTCCTTCCAGACATGGGTTCATGCTGAGTGTGCTGGTAGCGACACAGCGTGCTAAGATGCTGACTTTCTCCTCGAGCAGAGTGACTTCAGTTACGAGGGCGGGCCTCGCAGTGTTCCAAGCACAGTGTTCTCTCATGGCAGCTCACACAAGGGCCATGACTGAGTCTTCCTGGGTACTTCGCACTCACCAGCCATATTGTCCCGAGGGCGTTCGAGGGCTCTGGAGATGTAGCACTCCTCAAGGAACGTGCAGTGTGTTGCTGCCCAGCACTCGGCAGGCACAGAGGTCCTCCGGGGGATCAACCAATGGACCTCGACGATGCTCCGCCGGCCCACAGGTGTCTGGAGGCACTCAGTGACCTCGGAGGGAAAACGATGCACACCCGTGGGGCCTAGGAGTCCCTGGACGCGTACTTCCTTTAAAATAAAGCACATAAGCGACTGATAAGTTGTGGAAACAGCTGCATGCCTCCCTTTCTGCTCGGCTACTCAGGGCCTAACCTGGAGGCGAGTTCTCACTTCGAGGTTCCCTTTCCCTCTAGAGCCTGTCATGCGGACCGAGCTGCGGCCACGGAAGCCCCTGGTTTAGAGAGAGCAAACTCATAATTTTACCCGAAGCATTCTTCCAGGGCTCACTGGCCTGTCGGGAGCTGGGAATGTCAGGTAGCTTCAAGGCAGGCATGAATGCCGCCCTCAAAATGGGGAAGCAGGGCTAGTTCCAGCAGGCCCCCATTTTCATGGGCACACTCAGCGTACATCCCTGTGGCTTATAAGGACTCCCAAGAGACACCGGTTACCCTGCGTTTCCCTCCCTGAATCAACTTATCGAAGTAGGGAGTCCCGCATCCGGCGAACTGTCTCAACCGAGGAACGCCGTAGCTGCTCCCCTGGGCCTGGGGCTGCCTGCAGTGCCGCAGAAGGAACAGGACTTAAAGTGCAGTAAGAACCCAAGCCGCCGTCCTCTAGGAGGCACGGTGACTTCAGTCAGGAGGTCCTGGATGAAACGCGAAGACGAGGGCTCCTCTGAGGGCAGGTCCGATTAGGGCACCGCGTAAGACCTCCGCGCCACGTGGGACATGCCAGAACGGTGTTTGCGAACGTGTGCGAGTGCCGAGGAAACTAAGCTGCTCCGAAGGAGAGGGCAGTGCGTTTCCCTACGCTCGGCCTGCACACAGGGGGCTCTGAAGGGCTACGGGCCTGGATGTTGCTTAGCAGACCCAGGTGCACCTGGGGGTACTCAGTGTTCCTGCCGGGAGCAGGGTGCCCCGGCTAGCCTCCCAGGTGTCCAGAAAGCTGTGCTGCCGTTAAAGGCATGCAGAGCAGAGGCCACCGCCTCCTGGAAGCTGCAGCACGCCTCCGCTTCTGCATGGCGAATCAGGGCCTTATTTCCAGGCATGGGTTCATGCTGGGTGTGCCGGTAGCGACACAGCGTGCTAAGATGCTGACTTTCTCCTCGAGCAGAGTGACTTCAGGTACGAGGGTGGGCCTCGCAGTGTTCCAAGCACAGTGTTCTCTCATGGCAGCTCACACAAGGGCCATGACTGAGTCTTCCTGGGTACTTCGCACTCACCAGCCATGTTGTCCCGAGGGCGTTCGAGGGCTCTGGATATGTACCGCTCCTCAAGGAACGCGCAGTGTGTTGCTGCCCAGCACTCGGCAGGCACAGAGGTCCTCCGGGGCATCAACCAATGGACCTCGACATTGCTCCGCCGGCCCACAGGTGTCTGGAGGCACTCAGTGACCTCGGAGGGAAAACGATGCACACCCGTGGGGCCTAGGAGTCCCCGGACGCGTACTTCCTTTAACATAAAGGACATAAGCGACTGAGAACTCGTGGAAACAGCTGCATGCCTCCCTTTCTGCACGGCTACTCAGAGCCTATCCTGGAGGCGAGTTCTCACTTCACGGTTCCCTTTCGCTCTAGAGCCTGTCATGCGGACCACCGCCGCGGCCACGGAAGACCCTGGTTTAGAGAGAGCAAACTCATAATTTTCCCCGAAGCATTCTTCCAGGGCTCACTGGCCTGTCGGAAGCTGGGAATGTCAGGTAGCTTCAAGGCAGGCATGAATGCCACCCTCAAAATGGGAAAGCAGGGCTTGTTCCAGCAGGCCCCCGTTATCATGGGCACACTGAGCGTACATCCCTGTGGCTTCTAACGAGTCCCAAGAGACACCGGTTACCCTGCGTTTCCTTCCCTGAATCAACTTATCGAAGTAGGGAGTCCCGCATCCGGCGAACTGTCTCAACCGAGGAACGCCGTAGCTGCTCCTCTGGGCCTGGGGAAGCCTGCAGTGCCGCAGAAGGAACAGGACTTAAAGTGCAGTAAGAACCCAAGCCGCCGTCCTCTAGGAGGCACGGTGACTTCAGTCAGGAGGTCCTGGATGGAACGCGAAGACAAGGGCTCCTCTGACGGCAGCTCCGACTAGGGCACCGCGTAAGACTTCCGCGCCACGTGGGACGTGCCAGAACGGCGTTCGCGAACGTGTGCGAGTGCCGAGGAAACTAAGCTGCTCCGAAGGAGAGGGCAGTGCATTTCCCTACGCTCGGCCACACACAGGGGGCTCTGAAGGGCTACGGGCCTGGATGTTCCTTAGCAGACCCAGGTGCACCTGTGGGTACTCAGTGTTCCTGCTGGGAGCAGGGTGCCCCGGCTAGCCTCCCAGGTGTCCAGAAAGCTGTGCTGCCATTAAAGGCATGCAGAGCAGAGGCCACCGCCTCCTGGAAGCTGCAGCACGCCTCCGCTTCTGCACGGCGAATCAGGACCTTACTTCCAGGCATGGGTTCATGCTGGGTGTGCCGGTAGCAACACAGCGTGCTAAGATGCTGACTTTCTCCTCGAGCAGAGTGACTTCAGGTACGAGGGCGGGCCTCGCAGTGTTCCAAGCACAGTGTTCTCTCATGGCAGCTCACACAAGGGCCATGACAGAGTCTTCCTGGGTACTTCGCACTCACCAGCCATGTTGTCCCGAGGGCGTTCGAGGGCTCTGGAGATGTAGCGCTCCTCAAGGAACGCGCAGTGTGTTGCTGCCCAGCACTCGGCAGGCACAGAGGTCCTCCGGGGGATCAACCAATGGACCTCGACGTTGCTCCGCCGGCCCACAGGTGTCTGGAGGCACTCAGTGACCTCGGAGGGAAAACGAGGCACACCCGTGGGGCCTAGGAGTCCCCGGACGCGTACTTCCTTTAAAATAAAGCACATAAGCGACTGAGAACTCATGGAAACAGCTGCATGCCTCCCTTTCTGCACGGCTACTCAGTGCCTAACCTGGAGGCGAGTTCTCACGTCGAGGTTCCCTTTCGCTCTAGAGCCTGTCAGGCGGACCACCACCGCGGCCATGGAAGCACCTGGTTCAGACAGAGCAAACTCACAATTTTCCCTGCAGCCTTCTTACAGGGTTTCCAGGCCTGTCAGGAGCAGGGAATGTCAAGTAGCTGCAAGGCAGCGTGAATGTGGCCTTCAAAGTGGGAAAGCAAGTCTATTTCCAGCAGGCCCCCGTTTCCATGGGCACCCTCAGCATAAACCCCTGCGGTACCTAACAAGTCCAAAGAGACACAGGTTACCCTGTGTTTCCTACCCTGAATCAAATTCTCGAAGTAGGGTGTTCTGCATCAAGCGAACTGCCTCAACCAAGGAACGGCGTAGCTGCTCCTCTGGGCCTGTGGCTATTCAAAAGCCTGCAGCGCCACAGGAAGAAGAGGACTTAAATTGCAGTAAGAACGCAAGCCAACTTTCTCGAGGAGGCACGGTGACTTCAGGCAGGAGGTCCCAGACGGAATGCGACGCCGAGGGTTTCTCTGAGTGCAGCTCGGACTAGGGCATTGCGTAAGACTTCGACGCCATGTGGGATGTGCTAGAACAGTGTTCCTGAGCGTGTGCGAGTGCTGGGGAAATTAGGCTGCTCCAAAAGAGAGTGCGGTGCGTTTCCCTACGCTCGGCATACACAGAGGGGCTCTAAAGGGCTCCGGGCCTGGATATTGCTTAGCAGACCCAGGTGGGCCTGGGGGTACTCAGTGTCCCTGCCGGGAACAGGGTGCCCACGCGAGCCTCCTAGGTGTCCGGCAAACTGTGCTGCAGTTAAAGATATGCAGAGCAGAGGCCACAGCCTCATGGAAACTGCTGCATGCCTCCACTTCTGTGCGGCCAATCAGGACCTTACCTCCAGTCACGTGTTCATGCTGGGTGCCCCTTTAGCGACACAGCATGGTAAGATGCTGACTTTCTCCTCGAGCAGAGTGACTTTAGGTACGAGGTTCTCAAAGTATGCAATGCAGAGTGTTTTCTCATGGCAGCTCACACAAGGGCCATGACAAAGACTTCCTGGGCACTTCGGACTCACCAGAAATGAGGTCCTGCGGCTGTTCGAGGACTCTGGAAATGTAGTTCTCCTCAAGGAACGTGCAGTGTGTGGCCCGTCACTCGGCACACTCAGAGGGCCTCCACCGGACAGACCAACCGGCCTCGATGTTGCTAAGCCGGCCCACAGGGTTCTGGAGGTACTCAGTGACTTTGGAGGGACAATGATGCACTCCCGAGAGGCCTAGGAGTCTTCAAAGGGGTACTTCCTTGAAAATAAAGCAGAACAGCGACTAAGAACTCATGGAAACAGCTGTATGCCTCCCTTTCTGCCCGGCTACTCGGGACCTAAAATGGAGGCAAGTTCCCACGTTGAGTATCCTTTTAGCTCTAGAGCTTGTCAAGCAGACCACCGCCGCGGCCACGGAGGCACCTGGTTTAGACAGAGCAAACTCATTTTTTTCCAAGAAGCATTCCTACAGGGTTTAACAGGCCTGTCAACAGCAGGGAATGTCATGCAGCTTCAAGGCAGCATGAATGCAGCCTTCAAAATGGGAAAGCAAGGGTAGTTCCAGCAGGCCCCCGTTTCCATGGGCACCCTCAGCATACACCCGTGTGGTTTCTAACAAGTCCAAAGAGACACAGGTTACCCTGTGTTTCCTTTCCTGAATCAACTTCTCGAAGTAGGGTGTTCTGCATCAAGCGAACTGCCTCAACCAAGGAACACCGTAGCTGCTCCTCTGGGCCTGTAGCTATTCAAAAGCCTGCAGTGCCACAGGAAGAAGAGGACTTCAATTGCAGTAGGAACACAAGCCGACTTTCTCTAGGAGGCATGGTGACTTCAGGCAGGATGTCCCAGATGGAATGCGAAGCCGAGGGTTTCTCTGAGTGCAGCTCGGACTAGGGCAATGCGTAAGACTTCGACGCCATGTGGGATGTGCTAGAACAGTGTTCCTGAGCGTGTGCGAGTACTGGGGAAATTAGGCTGCTCCAAAAGAGAGTGCGGTGCGTTTCCCTACGCTCGGCATACACAGAGGGGCTCTAAAGGGCTCCGGGCCTGGATATTGCTTAGCAGACCCAGGTGGCCCTGGGGGTACTCAGTGTCCCTGCCGGAAACAGGGTGCCCACGTGAGCCTCCTAGGTGTCCGGCAAACTGTGCTGCAGTTAAAGATAACCAGAGCAGGGGCCACCGCCTCATGGAAACTGCAGCACGCCTCCGCTTCTGCGCGGCCAATCAGAGCCTTACTTCCAGGCATGTGTTCATGCTGGGAGTGCCGGTAGCAACACAGCATGCTAAGAGGCTGAGTTTCTCCACGGGTAGAGTGACTACAGGTCCGAGGTCCTCAAAGTATTCAAAGCACAGTGTTTTCCCCGAAGCATTCTTCCAGGGCTCACTGGCCTGTCGGGAGCTGGGAAGGTCAGGTAGCTTCAAGGCAGGCATGAATGCCGCCCTCAAAATGGGAAAGCAGGGCTAGTTCCAGCAGGCCCCCGTTTTCATGGGCACACTCAGCGTACATCGCTGTGGCTTCTAACGAGTCCCAAGAGACACCGGTTACCCTGCGTTTCCTTCCCTGAATCAACGTATCGAAGTAGGGAGTCCCGCATCCGGCGAACTGTCTCAACCGAGGAACGCCGTAGCTGCTCCTCTGGGCCTGGGGCTGCCTGCAGTGCCGCAGAAGGAACAGGACTTAAAGTGCAGTAAGAACCCAAGCCGCCATCCTCTAGGAGGCACGGTGACTTCAGTCAGGAGGTCCTGGATGGAAGGCGAAGACGAGGGCTCCTCTGAGGGCAGCTCCGACTAGGGCACCGCGTAAGACCTCCGCGCCACGTGGGACGTGCCAGAACGGTGTTCGCGAACGTGTGCGAGTGCCGAGGAAACTAAGCTGCTCCGAAGGAGAGGGCAGTGCGTTTCCCTACGCTCGGCCTGCACACAGGGGTCTCTGAAGGGCTACGGGCCTGGATGTTGCTTAGCAGACCCAGGTGCTCCTGGGGGTACTCAGTGTTCCTGCTGGGAGCAGGGTGCCCCGGCTAGCCTCCCAGGTGTCCAGAAAGCTGTGCTGCCGTTAAAGGCATGCAGAGCAGAGGCCACCGCCTCCTGGAAGCTGCAGCACGCCTCCGCTTCTGCATGGCGAATCAGGGCCTTATTTCCAGGCATGGGTTCATGCTGGGTGTGCCGGTAGCGACACAGCGTGCTAAGATGCTGACTTTCTCCTCGAGCAGAGTGACTTCAGGTACGAGGGTGGGCCTCGCAGTGTTCCAAGCACAGTGTTCTCTCATGGCAGCTCACACAAGGGCCATGACTGAGTCTTCCTGGGTACTTCGCACTCACCAGCCATGTTGTCCCGAGGGCGTTCGAGGGCTCTGGATATGTACCGCTCCTCAAGGAACGCGCAGTGTGTTGCTGCCCAGCACTCGGCAGGCACAGAGGTCCTCCGGGGCATCAACCAATGGACCTCGACATTGCTCCGCCGGCCCACAGGTGTCTGGAGGCACTCAGTGACCTCGGAGGGAAAACGATGCACACCCGTGGGGCCTAGGAGTCCCCGGACGCGTACTTCCTTTAACATAAAGGACATAAGCGACTGAGAACTCGTGGAAACAGCTGCATGCCTCCCTTTCTGCACGGCTACTCAGAGCCTATCCTGGAGGCGAGTTCTCACTTCACGGTTCCCTTTCGCTCTAGAGCCTGTCATGCGGACCACCGCCGCGGCCACGGAAGACCCTGGTTTAGAGAGAGCAAACTCATAATTTTCCCCGAAGCATTCTTCCAGGGCTCACTGGCCTGTCGGAAGCTGGGAATGTCAGGTAGCTTCAAGGCAGGCATGAATGCCACCCTCAAAATGGGAAAGCAGGGCTTGTTCCAGCAGGCCCCCGTTATCATGGGCACACTGAGCGTACATCCCTGTGGCTTCTAACGAGTCCCAAGAGACACCGGTTACCCTGCGTTTCCTTCCCTGAATCAACTTATCGAAGTAGGGAGTCCCGCATCCGGCGAACTGTCTCAACCGAGGAACGCCGTAGCTGCTCCTCTGGGCCTGGGGAAGCCTGCAGTGCCGCAGAAGGAACAGGACTTAAAGTGCAGTAAGAACCCAAGCCGCCGTCCTCTAGGAGGCACGGTGACTTCAGTCAGGAGGTCCTGGATGGAACGCGAAGACAAGGGCTCCTCTGACGGCAGCTCCGACTAGGGCACCGCGTAAGACTTCCGCGCCACGTGGGACGTGCCAGAACGGCGTTCGCGAACGTGTGCGAGTGCCGAGGAAACTAAGCTGCTCCGAAGGAGAGGGCAGTGCATTTCCCTACGCTCGGCCACACACAGGGGGCTCTGAAGGGCTACGGGCCTGGATGTTCCTTAGCAGACCCAGGTGCACCTGTGGGTACTCAGTGTTCCTGCTGGGAGCAGGGTGCCCCGGCTAGCCTCCCAGGTGTCCAGAAAGCTGTGCTGCCATTAAAGGCATGCAGAGCAGAGGCCACCGCCTCCTGGAAGCTGCAGCACGCCTCCGCTTCTGCACGGCGAATCAGGACCTTACTTCCAGGCATGGGTTCATGCTGGGTGTGCCGGTAGCAACACAGCGTGCTAAGATGCTGACTTTCTCCTCGAGCAGAGTGACTTCAGGTACGAGGGCGGGCCTCGCAGTGTTCCAAGCACAGTGTTCTCTCATGGCAGCTCACACAAGGGCCATGACAGAGTCTTCCTGGGTACTTCGCACTCACCAGCCATGTTGTCCCGAGGGCGTTCGAGGGCTCTGGAGATGTAGCGCTCCTCAAGGAACGCGCAGTGTGTTGCTGCCCAGCACTCGGCAGGCACAGAGGTCCTCCGGGGGATCAACCAATGGACCTCGACGTTG
This sequence comes from Grampus griseus, assembly GCF_964374135.1. Classification (NCBI taxonomy): domain Eukaryota; kingdom Metazoa; phylum Chordata; class Mammalia; order Artiodactyla; family Delphinidae; genus Grampus; species Grampus griseus. The sequence continues at coordinate 348,737 of NC_139010.1, forward strand.
CTCCGCCGGCCCACAGGTGTCTGGAGGCACTCAGTGACCTCGGAGGGAAAACGAGGCACACCCGTGGGGCCTAGGAGTCCCCGGACGCGTACTTCCTTTAAAATAAAGCACATAAGCGACTGAGAACTCATGGAAACAGCTGCATGCCTCCCTTTCTGCACGGCTACTCAGTGCCTAACCTGGAGGCGAGTTCTCACGTCGAGGTTCCCTTTCGCTCTAGAGCCTGTCAGGCGGACCACCACCGCGGCCATGGAAGCACCTGGTTCAGACAGAGCAAACTCACAATTTTCCCTGCAGCCTTCTTACAGGGTTTCCAGGCCTGTCAGGAGCAGGGAATGTCAAGTAGCTGCAAGGCAGCGTGAATGTGGCCTTCAAAGTGGGAAAGCAAGTCTATTTCCAGCAGGCCCCCGTTTCCATGGGCACCCTCAGCATAAACCCCTGTGGTACCTAACAAGTCCAAAGAGACACAGGTTACCCTGTGTTTCCTACCCTGAATCAAATTCTCGAAGTAGGGTGTTCTGCATCAAGCGAACTGCCTCAACCAAGGAACGGCGTAGCTGCTCCTCTGGGCCTGTGGCTATTCAAAAGCCTGCAGCGCCACAGGAAGAAGAGGACTTAAATTGCAGTAAGAACGCAAGCCAACTTTCTCGAGGAGGCACGGTGACTTCAGGCAGGAGGTCCCAGACGGAATGCGACGCCGAGGGTTTCTCTGAGTGCAGCTCGGACTAGGGCATTGCGTAAGACTTCGACGCCATGTGGGATGTGCTAGAACAGTGTTCCTGAGCGTGTGCGAGTGCTGGGGAAATTAGGCTGCTCCAAAAGAGAGTGCGGTGCGTTTCCCTACGCTCGGCATACACAGAGGGGCTCTAAAGGGCTCCGGGCCTGGATATTGCTTAGCAGACCCAGGTGGGCCTGGGGGTACTCAGTGTCCCTGCCGGGAACAGGGTGCCCATGCGAGCCTCCTAGGTGTCCGGCAAACTGTGCTGCAGTTAAAGATATGCAGAGCAGAGGCCACAGCCTCATGGAAACTGCTGCATGCCTCCACTTCTGTGCGGCCAATCAGGACCTTACCTCCAGTCACGTGTTCATGCTGGGTGCCCCTTTAGCGACACAGCATGGTAAGATGCTGACTTTCTCCTCGAGCAGAGTGACTTTAGGTACGAGGTTCTCAAAGTATTCAATGCAGAGTGTTTTCTCATGGCAGCTCACACAAGGGCCATGACAAAGACTTCCTGGGCACTTCGGACTCACCAGAAATGAGGTCCTGCGGCTGTTCGAGGACTCTGGAAATGTAGTTCTCCTCAAGGAACGTGCAGTGTGTGGCCCGTCACTCGGCACACTCAGAGGGCCTCCACCGGACAGACCAACCGGCCTCGATGTTGCTAAGCCGGCCCACAGGGTTCTGGAGGTACTCAGTGACTTTGGAGGGACAATGATGCACTCCCGAGAGGCCTAGGAGTCTTCAAAGGGGTACTTCCTTGAAAATAAAGCAGAACAGCGACTAAGAACTCATGGAAACAGCTGTATGCCTCCCTTTCTGCCCGGCTACTCGGGACCTAAAATGGAGGCAAGTTCCCACGTTGAGTATCCTTTTAGCTCTAGAGCTTGTCAAGCAGACCACCGCCGCGGCCACGGAGGCACCTGGTTTAGACAGAGCAAACTCATTTTTTTCCAAGAAGCATTCCTACAGGGTTTAACAGGCCTGTCAACAGCAGGGAATGTCATGCAGCTTCAAGGCAGCATGAATGCAGCCTTCAAAATGGGAAAGCAAGGGTAGTTCCAGCAGGCCCCCGTTTCCATGGGCACCCTCAGCATACACCCGTGTGGTTTCTAACAAGTCCAAAGAGACACAGGTTACCCTGTGTTTCCTTTCCTGAATCAACTTCTCGAAGTAGGGTGTTCTGCATCAAGCGAACTGCCTCAACCAAGGAACACCGTAGCTGCTCCTCTGGGCCTGTAGCTATTCAAAAGCCTGCAGTGCCACAGGAAGAAGAGGACTTCAATTGCAGTAGGAACACAAGCCGACTTTCTCTAGGAGGCATGGTGACTTCAGGCAGGATGTCCCAGATGGAATGCGAAGCCGAGGGTTTCTCTGAGTGCAGCTCGGACTAGGGCATTGCGTAAGACTTCGACGCCATGTGGGATGTGCTAGAACAGTGTTCCTGAGCGTGTGCGAGTGCTGGGGAAATTAGGCTGCTCCAAAAGAGAGTGCGGTGCGTTTCCCTACGCTCGGCATACACAGAGGGGCTCTAAAGGGCTCCGGGCCTGGATATTGCTTAGCAGACCCAGGTGGGCCTGGGGGTACTCAGTGTCCCTGCCGGAAACAGGGTGCCCACGTGAGCCTCCTAGGTGTCCGGCAAACTGTGCTGCAGTTAAAGATAACCAGAGCAGGGGCCACCGCCTCATGGAAACTGCAGCACGCCTCCGCTTCTGCGCGGCCAATCAGAGCCTTACTTCCAGGCATGTGTTCATGCTGGGAGTGCCGGTAGCAACACAGCATGCTAAGAGGCTGAGTTTCTCCACGGGTAGAGTGACTACAGGTCCGAGGTCCTCAAAGTATTCAAAGCACAGTGTTTTCCCCGAAGCATTCTTCCAGGGCTCACTGGCCTGTCGGGAGCTGGGAAGGTCAGGTAGCTTCAAGGCAGGCATGAATGCCGCCCTCAAAATGGGAAAGCAGGGCTAGTTCCAGCAGGCCCCCGTTTTCATGGGCACACTCAGCGTACATCCCTGTGGCTTCTAACGAGTCCCAAGAGACACCGGTTACCCTGCGTTTCCTTCCCTGAATCAACGTATCGAAGTAGGGAGTCCCGCATCCGGCGAACTGTCTCAACCGAGGAACGCCGTAGCTGCTCCTCTGGGCCTGGGGCTGCCTGCAGTGCCGCAGAAGGAACAGGACTTAAAGTGCAGTAAGAACCCAAGCCGCCATCCTCTAGGAGGCACGGTGACTTCAGTCAGGAGGTCCTGGATGGAAGGCGAAGACGAGGGCTCCTCTGAGGGCAGCTCCGACTAGGGCACCGCGTAAGATCTCCACGCCACGTGGGACGTGCCAGAACGGTGTTCGCGAACGTGTGCGAGTGCGGAGGAAACTAAGCTGCTCCAAAGGAGAGGGCAGTGCGTTTCCCTACGCTCGGCCTGCACACACGGGGCTCTGAAGGGCTACGGGCCTGGATGTTGCTTAGCAGACCCAGGTGCACCTGGGGGTACTCAGTGTTCCTGCTGGGAGCAGGGTGCCCCGGCTAGCCTCCCATGTGTCCAGAAAGCTGTGCTGCCATTAAAGGCATGCAGAGCAGAGGCCACCGCCTCCTGGAAGCTGCAGCACGCCTCCGCTTCTGCACGGCGAATCAGGACCTTACTTCCAGGCATGGGTTCATGCTGGGTGTGCCGGTAGCGACACAGCGTGCTAAGATGCTGACTTTCTCCTCGAGCAGAGTGACTTCAGGTATGAGGGCGGGCCTCGCAGTGTTCCAAGCACAGTGTTCTCTCATGGCAGCTCACACAAGGGCCATGACAGAGTCTTCCTGGGTACTTCGCACTCACCAGCCATGTTGTCCCGAGGGCGTTCGAGGGCTCTGGAGATGTAGCGCTCCTCAAGGAACGCGCAGTGTGTTGCTGCCCAGCACTCGGCAGGCACAGAGGTCCTCCGGGGGATCAACCAATGGACCTCGACGTTGCTCCGCCGGCCCACAGGTGTCTGGAGGCACTCAGTGACCTCGGAGGGAAAACGAGGCACACCCGTGGGGCCTAGGAGTCCCCGGACGCGTACTTCCTTTAAAATAAAGCACATAAGCGACTGAGAACTCATGGAAACAGCTGCATGCCTCCCTTTCTGCACGGCTACTCAGTGCCTAACCTGGAGGCGAGTTCTCACGTCGAGGTTCCCTTTCGCTCTAGAGCCTGTCAGGCGGACCACCACCGCGGCCATGGAAGCACCTGGTTCAGACAGAGCAAACTCACAATTTTCCCTGCAGCCTTCTTACAGGGTTTCCAGGCCTGTCAGGAGCAGGGAATGTCAAGTAGCTGCAAGGCAGCGTGAATGTGGCCTTCAAAGTGGGAAAGCAAGTCTATTTCCAGCAGGCCCCCGTTTCCATGGGCACCCTCAGCATAAACCCCTGCGGTACCTAACAAGTCCAAAGAGACACAGGTTACCCTGTGTTTCCTACCCTGAATCAAATTCTCGAAGTAGGGTGTTCTGCATCAAGCGAACTGCCTCAACCAAGGAACGGCGTAGCTGCTCCTCTGGGCCTGTGGCTATTCAAAAGCCTGCAGCGCCACTGGAAGAAGAGGACTTAAATTGCAGTAAGAACGCAAGCCAACTTTCTCGAGGAGGCACGGTGACTTCAGGCAGGAGGTCCCAGACGGAATGCGACGCCGAGGGTTTCTCTGAGTGCAGCTCGGACTAGGGCATTGCGTAAGACTTCGACGCCATGTGGGATGTGCTAGAACAGTGTTCCTGAGCGTGTGCGAGTGCTGGGGAAATTAGGCTGCTCCAAAAGAGAGTGCGGTGCGTTTCCCTACGCTCGGCATACACAGAGGGGCTCTAAAGGGCTCCGGGCCTGGATATTGCTTAGCAGACCCAGGTGGGCCTGGGGGTACTCAGTGTCCCTGCCGGGAACAGGGTGCCCACGCGAGCCTCCTAGGTGTCCGGCAAACTGTGCTGCAGTTAAAGATATGCAGAGCAGAGGCCACAGCCTCATGGAAACTGCTGCATGCCTCCACTTCTGTGCGGCCAATCAGGACCTTACCTCCAGTCACGTGTTCATGCTGGGTGCCCCTTTAGCGACACAGCATGGTAAGATGCTGACTTTCTCCTCGAGCAGAGTGACTTTAGGTACGAGGTTCTCAAAGTATTCAATGCAGAGTGTTTTCTCATGGCAGCTCACACAAGGGCCATGACAAAGACTTCCTGGGCACTTCGGACTCACCAGAAATGAGGTCCTGCGGCTGTTCGAGGACTCTGGAAATGTAGTTCTCCTCAAGGAACGTGCAGTGTGTGGCCCGTCACTCGGCACACTCAGAGGGCCTCCACCGGACAGACCAACCGGCCTCGATGTTGCTAAGCCGGCCCACAGGGTTCTGGAGGTACTCAGTGACTTTGGAGGGACAATGATGCACTCCCGAGAGGCCTAGGAGTCTTCAAAGGGGTACTTCCTTGAAAATAAAGCAGAACAGCGACTAAGAACTCATGGAAACAGCTGTATGCCTCCCTTTCTGCCCGGCTACTCGGGACCTAAAATGGAGGCAAGTTCCCACGTTGAGTATCCTTTTAGCTCTAGAGCTTGTCAAGCAGACCACCGCCGCGGCCACGGAGGCACCTGGTTTAGACAGAGCAAACTCATTTTTTTCCAAGAAGCATTCCTACAGGGTTTAACAGGCCTGTCAACAGCAGGGAATGTCATGCAGCTTCAAGGCAGCATGAATGCAGCCTTCAAAATGGGAAAGCAAGGGTAGTTCCAGCAGGCCCCCGTTTCCATGGGCACCCTCAGCATACACCCGTGTGGTTTCTAACAAGTCCAAAGAGACACAGGTTACCCTGTGTTTCCTTTCCTGAATCAACTTCTCGAAGTAGGGTGTTCTGCATCAAGCGAACTGCCTCAACCAAGGAACACCGTAGCTGCTCCTCTGGGCCTGTAGCTATTCAAAAGCCTGCAGTGCCACAGGAAGAAGAGGACTTCAATTGCAGTAGGAACACAAGCCGACTTTCTCTAGGAGGCATGGTGACTTCAGGCAGGATGTCCCAGATGGAATGCGAAGCCGAGGGTTTCTCTGAGTGCAGCTCGGACTAGGGCAATGCGTAAGACTTCGACGCCATGTGGGATGTGCTAGAACAGTGTTCCTGAGCGTGTGCGAGTACTGGGGAAATTAGGCTGCTCCAAAAGAGAGTGCGGTGCGTTTCCCTACGCTCGGCATACACAGAGGGGCTCTAAAGGGCTCCGGGCCTGGATATTGCTTAGCAGACCCAGGTGGGCCTGGGGGTACTCAGTGTCCCTGCCGGAAACAGGGTGCCCACGTGAGCCTCCTAGGTGTCCGGCAAACTGTGCTGCAGTTAAAGATAACCAGAGCAGGGGCCACCGCCTCATGGAAACTGCAGCACGCCTCCGCTTCTGCGCGGCCAATCAGAGCCTTACTTCCAGGCATGTGTTCATGCTGGGAGTGCCGGTAGCAACACAGCATGCTAAGAGGCTGAGTTTCTCCACGGGTAGAGTGACTACAGGTCCGAGGTCCTCAAAGTATTCAAAGCACAGTGTTTTCCCCGAAGCATTCTTCCAGGGCTCACTGGCCTGTCGGGAGCTGGGAAGGTCAGGTAGCTTCAAGGCAGGCATGAATGCCGCCCTCAAAATGGGAAAGCAGGGCTAGTTCCAGCAGGCCCCCGTTTTCATGGGCACACTCAGCGTACATCCCTGTGGCTTCTAACGAGTCCCAAGAGACACCGGTTACCCTGCGTTTCCTTCCCTGAATCAACGTATCGAAGTAGGGAGTCCCGCATCCGGCGAACTGTCTCAACCGAGGAACGCCGTAGCTGCTCCTCTGGGCCTGGGGCTGCCTGCAGTGCCGCAGAAGGAACAGGACTTAAAGTGCAGTAAGAACCCAAGCCGCCGTCCTCTAGGAGGCACGGTGACTTCAGTCAGGAGGTCCTGGATGGAAGGCGAAGACGAGGGCTCCTCTGAGGGCAGCTCCGACTAGGGCACCGCGTAAGACCTCCGCGCCACGTGGGACGTGCCAGAACGGTGTTCGCGAACGTGTGCGAGTGCGGAGGAAACTAAGCTGCTCCAAAGGAGAGGGCAGTGCGTTTCCCTACGCTCGGCCTGCACACACGGGGCTCTGAAGGGCTACGGGCCTGGATGTTGCTTAGCAGACCCAGGTGCACCTGGGGGTACTCAGTGTTCCTGCTGGGAGCAGGGTGCCCCGGCTAGCCTCCCAGGTGTCCAGAAAGCTGTGCTGCCGTTAAAGGCATGCAGAGCAGAGGCCACCGCCTCCTGGAAGCTGCAGCACGCCTCCGCTTCTGCACGGCGAATCAGGGCCTTACTTCCAGGCATGGGTTCATGCTGGGTGTGCTGGTAGCGACACAGCATGGTAAGATGCTGACTTTCTCCTCGAGCAGAGTGACTTCAGTTACGAGGGCGGGCCTCGCAGTGTTCCAAGCACAGTGTTCTCTCATGGCAGCTCACACAAGGGCCATGACTGAGTCTTCCTGGGTACTTCGCACTCACCAGCCATATTGTCCCGAGGGCGTTCGAGGGCTCTGGAGATGTAGCGCTCCTCAAGGAACGTGCAGTGTGTTGCTGCCCAGCACTCGGCAGGCACAGAGGTCCTCCGGGGGATCAACCAATGGACCTCGACGTTGCTCCGCCGGCCCACAGGTGTCTGGAGGCACTCAGTGACCTCGGAGGGAAAACGATGCACACCCGTGGGGCCTAGGAGTCCCCGGACGCGTACTTCCTTTAAAATAAAGCACATAAGCGACTGAGAAGTTGTGGAAACAGCTGCATGCCTCCCTTTCTGCACGGCTACTCAGGGCCTAACCTGGAGGCGAGTTCTCACTTCGAGGTTCCCTTTCGCTCTAGAGCCTGTCATGCGGACCGAGCTGCGGCCACGGAAGCCCCTGGTTTAGAGAGAGCAAACTCATAATTTTACCCGAAGCATTCTTCCAGGGCTCACTGGCCTGTCGGGAGCCGGGAATGTCAGGTAGCTTCAAGGCAGGCATGAATGCCGCCCTCAAAATGGGGAAGCAGGGCTTGTTCCAGCAGGGCCCCGTTATCATGGGCACACAGAGCGTACATCCCTGTGGCTTCTAACGAGTCCCAAGAGACACCGGTTACCCTGCGTTTCCTTCCCTGAATCAACTTATCGAAGTAGGGAGTCCCGCATCCGGCGAACTGTCTCAACCGAGGAACGCCGTAGCTGCTCCTCTGGGCCTGGGGAAGCCTGCAGTGCCGCAGAAGGAACAGGACTTAAAGTGCAGTAAGAACCCAAGCCGCCGTCCTCTAGGAGGCACGGTGACTTCAGTCAGGAGGTCCTGGATGGAACGCGAAGACAAGGGCTCCTCTGACGGCAGCTCCGACTAGGGCACCGCGTAAGACTTCCGCGCCACGTGGGACGTGCCAGAACGGCGTTCGCGAACGTGTGCGAGTGCCGAGGAAACTAAGCTGCTCCGAAGGAGAGGGCAGTGCATTTCCCTACGCTCGGCCACACACAGGGGGCTCTGAAGGGCTACGGGCCTGGATGTTGCTTAGCAGACCCAGGTGCACCTGTGGGTACTCAGTGTTCCTGCTGGGAGCAGGGTGCCCCGGCTAGCCTCCCAGGTGTCCAGAAAGCTGTGCTGCCGTTAAAGGCATGCAGAGCAGAGGCCACCGCCTCCTGGAAGCTGCAGCACGCCTCCGCTTCTGCACGGCGAATCAGGGCCTTACTTCCAGGCATGGGTTCATGCTGGGTGTGCCGGTAGCGACACAGCGTGCTAAGATGCTGACTTTCTCCTCGAGCAGAGTGACTTCAGGTACGAGGGCGGGCCTCGCAGTGTTCCAAGCACAGTGTTCTCTCATGGCAGCTCACACAAGGGCCATGACAGAGTCTTCCTGGGTACTTCGCACTCACCAGCCATGTTGTCCCGAGGGCGTTCGAGGGCTCTGGAGATGTAGCGCTCCTCAAGGAACGCGCAGTGTGTTGCTGCCCAGCACTCGGCAGGCACAGAGGTCCTCCGGGGGATCAACCAATGGACCTCGACGTTGCTCCGCCGGCCCACAGGTGTCTGGAGGCACTCAGTGACCTCGGAGGGAAAACGAGGCACACCCGTGGGGCCTAGGAGTCCCCGGACGCGTACTTCCTTTAAAATAAAGCACATAAGCGACTGAGAACTCATGGAAACAGCTGCATGCCTCCCTTTCTGCACGGCTACTCAGTGCCTAACCTGGAGGCGAGTTCTCACGTCAAGGTTCCCTTTCGCTCTAGAGCCTGTCAGGCGGACCACCACCGCGGCCATGGAAGCACCTGGTTCAGACAGAGCAAACTCACAATTTTCCCCGCAGCCTTCATACAGGGTTTCCAGGCCTGTCAGGAGCAGGGAATGTCAAGTAGCTGCAAGGCAGCGTGAATGTGGCCTTCAAAGTGGGAAAGCAAGTCTATTTCCAGCAGGCCCCCGTTTCCATGGGCACCCTCAGCATAAACCCCTGCGGTACCTAACAAGTCCAAAGAGACACAGGTTACCCTGTGTTTCCTACCCTGAATCAAATTCTCGAACTAGGGTGTTCTGCATCAAGCGAACTGCCTCAACCAAGGAACGGCGTAGCTGCTCCTCTGGGCCTGTGGCTATTCAAAAGCCTGCAGCGCCACAGGAAGAAGAGGACTTAAATTGCAGTAAGAACGCAAGCCAACTTTCTCGAGGAGGCACGGTGACTTCAGGCAGGAGGTCCCAGACGGAATGCGACGCCAAGGGTTTCTCTGAGTGCAGCTCGGACTAGGGCATTGCGTAAGACTTCGACGCCATGTGGGATGTGCTAGAACAGTGCTCCTGAGCGTGTGCGAGTGCTGGGGAAATTAGGCTGCTCCAAAAGAGAGTGCGGTGCGTTTCCCTACGCTCGGCATACACAGAGGGGCTCTAAAGGGCTCCGGGCCTGGATATTGCTTAGCAGACCCAGGTGGGCCTGGGGGGTACTCAGTGTCCCTGCCGGGAACAGGGTGCCCACGCGAGCCTCCTAGGTGTCCGGCAAACTGTGCTGCAGTTAAAGATATGCAGAGCAGAGGCCACAGCCTCATGGAAACTGCTGCATGCCTCCACTTCTGTGCGGCCAATCAGGACCTTACCTCCAGTCACGTGTTCATGCTGGGTGCCCCTTTAGCGACACAGCATGGTAAGATGCTGACTTTCTCCTCGAGCAGAGTGACTTTAGGTACGAGGTTCTCGAAGTATTCAATGCAGAGTGTTTTCTCATGGCAGCTCACACAAGGGCCATGACAAAGACTTCCTGGGCACTTCGGACTCACCAGAAATGAGGTCCTGCGGCTGTTCGAGGACTCTGGAAATGTAGTTCTCCTCAAGGAACGTGCAGTGTGTTGCCCGTCACTCGGCACACTCAGAGGGCCTCCACCGGACAGACCAACCGGCCTCGATGTTGCTAAGCCGGCCCACAGGGTTCTGGAGGTACTCAGTGACTTTGGAGGGACAATGATGCACTCCCGAGAGGCCTAGGAGTCTTCAAAGGGGTACTTCCTTGAAAATAAAGCAGAACAGCGACTAAGAACTCATGGAAACAGCTGTATGCCTCCATTTCTGCCCGGCTACTCGGGACCTAAAATGGAGGCAAGTTCCCACGTTGAGTATCCTTTTAGCTCTAGAGCTTGTCAGGTAGACCACCGCCGCGGCCACGGAGGCACCTGGTTTAGACAGAGCAAACTCATTTTTTTCCAAGAAGCATTCCTACAGGGTTTAACAGGCCTGTCAACAGCAGGGAATGTCATGCAGCTTCAAGGCAGCATGAATGCAGCCTTCAAAATGGGAAAGCAAGGGTAGTTCCAGCAGGCCCCCGTTTCCATGGGCACCCTCAGCATACACCCGTGTGGTTTCTAACAAGTCCAAAGAGACACAGGTTACCCTGTGTTTCCTTTCCTGAATCAACTTCTCGAAGTAGGGTGTTCTGCATCAAGCGAACTGCCTCAACCAAGGAACACCGTAGCTGCTCCTCTGGGCCTGTAGCTATTCAAAAGCCTGCAGTGCCACAGGAAGAAGAGGACTTCAATTGCAGTAGGAACACAAGCCGACTTTCTCTAGGAGGCATGGTGACTTCAGGCAGGATGTCCCAGATGGAATGCGAAGCCGAGGGTTTCTCTGAGTGCAGCTCGGACTAGGGCAATGCGTAAGACTTCGACGCCATGTGGGATGTGCTAGAACAGTGTTCCTGAGCGTGTGCAAGTGCTGGTGAAATTAAGCTGCTCCAAAAAGGAGTGTGGTGCGTTTCCCTATGCTCGGCATACACAGAGGAGCTCTAAAGGGCTACGGGCCTGGATGTTGCTTAGCAGACCCAGGGGGGCCTGGGGGTACTCAGTGTTCCCGTCGGGAACAGGGTGCCCACGCTAGCTTCCAAGGTGTCCAGAAAACGGTGCTGCAGTTAAAGATATGCAAAGCAGAGGCCACCGCCTCATGGAAACTGCAGCACACCGCTGCTTCTGCGTGGCCAATCGGGGCCTAACTTCCAGGCATGTGCTCATGCCAGGTGTGCCGGTAGCGACACAGCATGCTAAGAGGCTGAGTTTATCCTCGGATAGAGTGACTACAGGTACGAGGTCCTCCAAGTATTCAAAGCACAGTGTTTTCTCATGGCAGCTCACACAAGGGCCATGACGAAGTCTTCCTGGGCACTTGGGACTCACCAGCAATGTTGTCCTGAGGCCATTCGAGGACTCTGGAAATGTAGGTCTCCTCAAGGAAGGTACAGGGTGTTGCCCATCACTGGAAACGCACAGAGGGCCTCCGAGGGATCAACCGATGGGCGTTGAAGTTGCTCAGCCGGCCCACAGGTGTCTGGAGGTAGTCAGTGAAATTGGAGGGAAAATGATGCATACCCGAGAGGCCTAGGAGTACTCAAAAGTCTACTTCCTGGAAATTAAAGCACATAAGCCACTAAGAACTCATGGAAACAGCTACCTGCCTCCCTTTCTGCACGGCTACTCAGGACCTAACCTGGAGGCAAGTTCTCACGTTGGGATTCCCTTTAGCTCTAGAGCTTGTCAGGCGGACCACCACCACGGCCATGGAAGCACCTGGTTCAGACAGAGCAAACTCATAATTTTCCCCGCAGCCTTCTTACAGGGTTTCCAGGCCTGTCAGGAGCAGGGAATATCAAGTAGCTGCAAGGCAGCGTGAATGCGGCCTTCAAAGTGGGAAAGCAAGTCTATTTCCAGCAGGCCCCCGTTTCCATGGGCACCCTCAGCATACACCCCTGTGGTATCTAACAAGTCCAAAGAGACACAGGTTACCCTGTGTTTCCTACCCTGAATCAACTTCTCGAAGTAGGGAGTTCTGCATCAAGCGAACTGCCTCAACCAAGGAACGGCGTAGCTGCTCCTCTGGGCCTGTGGCTATTCAAAAGCCTGCAGCGCCACTGGAAGAAGAGGACTTAAATTGCAGTAAGAACGCAAGCCAACTTTCTCGAGGAGGCACGGTGACTTCAGGCAGGAGGTCCCAGACGGAATGCGACGCCGAGGGTTTCTCTGAGTGCAGCTCGGACTAGGGCATTGCGTAAGACTTCGACGCCATGTGGGATGTGCTAGAACAGTGTTCCTGAGCGTGTGCGAGTGCTGGGGAAATTAGGCTGCTCCAAAAGAGAGTGCGGTGCGTTTCCCTACGCTCGGCATACACAGAGGGGCTCTAAAGGGCTCCGGGCCTGGATATTGCTTAGCAGACCCAGGTGGGCCTGGGGGTACTCAGTGTCCCTGCCGGAAACAGGGTGCCCACGTGAGCCTCCTAGGTGTCCGGCAAACTGTGCTGCAGTTAAAGATAACCAGAGCAGGGGCCACCGCCTCATGGAAACTGCAGCACGCCTCCGCTTCTGCGCGGCCAATCAGAGCCTTACTTCCAGGCATGTGTTCATGCTGGGAGTGCCGGTAGCAACACAGCATGCTAAGAGGCTGAGTTTCTCCACGGGTAGAGTGACTACAGGTCCGAGGTCCTCAAAGTATTCAAAGCACAGTGTTTTCCCCGAAGCATTCTTCCAGGGCTCACTGGCCTGTCGGGAGCTGGGAAGGTCAGGTAGCTTCAAGGCAGGCATGAATGCCGCCCTCAAAATGGGAAAGCAGGGCTAGTTCCAGCAGGCCCCCGTTTTCATGGGCACACTCAGCGTACATCCCTGTGGCTTCTAACGAGTCCCAAGAGACACCGGTTACCCTGCGTTTCCTTCCCTGAATCAACGTATCGAAGTAGGGAATCCCGCATCCGGCGAACTGTCTCAACCGAGGAACGCCGTAGCTGCTCCTCTGGGCCTGGGGCTGCCTGCAGTGCCGCAGAAGGAACAGGACTTAAAGTGCAGTAAGAACCCAAGCCGCCGTCCTCTAGGAGGCACGGTGACTTCAGTCAGGAGGTCCTGGATGGAAGGCGAAGACGAGGGCTCCTCTGAGGGCAGCTCCGACTAGGGCACCGCGTAAGACCTCCGCGCCACGTGGGACGTGCCAGAACGGTGTTCGCGAACGTGTACGAGTGCGGAGGAAACTAAGCTGCTCCAAAGGAGAGGGCAGTGCGTTTCCCTACGCTCGGCCTGCACACACGGGGCTCTGAAGGGCTACGGGCCTGGATGTTGCTTAGCAGACCCAGGTGCACCTGGGGGTACTCAGTGTTCCTGCTGGGAGCAGGGTGCCCCGGCTAGCCTCCCAGGTGTCCAGAAAGCTGTGCTGCCGTTAAAGGCATGCAGAGCAGAGGCCACCACCTCCTGGAAGCTGCAGCACGCCTCCGCTTCTGCACGGCGAATCAGGGCCTTACTTCCAGGCATGGGTTCATGCTGGGTGTGCTGGTAGCGACACAGCATGGTAAGATGCTGACTTTCTCCTCGAGCAGAGTGACTTCAGTTACGAGGGCGGGCCTCGCAGTGTTTCAAGCACAGTGTTCTCTCATGGCAGCTCACACAAGGGCCATGACTGAGTCTTCCTGGGTACTTCGCACTCACCAGCCATATTGTCCCGAGGGCGTTCGAGGGCTCTGGAGATGTAGCGCTCCTCAAGGAACGTGCAGTGTGTTGCTGCCCAGCACTCGGCAGGCACAGAGGTCCTCCGGGGGATCAACCAATGGACCTCGACGATGCTCCGCCGGCCCACAGGTGTCTGGAGGTACTCAGTGACCTCGGAAGGAAAACGATGCACACCCGTGGGGCCTAGGAGTCCCCGGACGCGTACTTCCTTTAAAATAAAGCACATAAGCGACTGAGAAGTTGTGGAAACAGCTGCATGCCTCCCTTTCTGCTCGGCTACTCAGGGCCTAACCTGGAGGCGAGTTCTCACTTCGAGGTTCCCTTTCGCTCTAGAGCCTGTCATGCGGACCGAGCTGCGGCCACGGAAGCCCCTGGTTTAGAGAGAGCAAACTCATAATTTTACCCGAAGCATTCTTCCAGGGCTCACTGGCCTGTCGGGAGCCGGGAATGTCAGGTAGCTTCAAGGCAGGCATGAATGCCGCCATCAAAATGGGGAAGCAGGGCTAGTTCCAGCAGGCCCCCATTTTCATGGGCACACTCAGCGTACATCCCTGTGGCTTATAAGGACTCCCAAGAGACACCGGTTACCCTGCGTTTCCCTCCCTGAATCAACGTATCGAAGTAGGGAGTCCCACATCCGGCGAACTGTCTCAACCGAGGAACGCCGTAGCTGCTCCCCTGGGCCTGGGGCTGCCTGCAGTGCCGCAGAAGGAACAGGACTTAAAGTGCAGTAAGAACCCAAGCCGCCGTCCTCTAGGAGGCACGGTGACTTCAGTCAGGAGGTCCTGGATGAAACGCGAAGACGAGGGCTCCTCTGAGGGCAGGTCCGATTAGGGCACCGCGTAAGACCTCCGCGCCACGTGGGACGTGCCAGAACGGTGTTCGCGAACGTGTGCGAGTGCCGAGGAAACTAAGCTGCTCCAAAGGAGAGGGCAGTGCGTTTCCCTACGCTCGGCCTGCACACAGGGGTCTCTGAAGGGCTACGGGCCTGGATGTTGCTTAGCAGACCCAGGTGCACCTGGGGGTACTCAGTGTTCCTGCTGGGAGCAGGGTGCCCCGGCTAGCCTCCCAGGTGTCCAGAAAGCTGTGCTGCCGTTAAAGGCATGCAGAGCAGAGGCCACCGCCTCCTGGAAGCTGCAGCACGCCTCCGCTTCTGCACGGCGAATCAGGGCCTTACTTCCAGGCATGGGTTCATGCTGGGTGTGCCGGTAGCGACACAGCGTGCTAAGATGCTGACTTTCTCCTCGAGCAGAGTGACTTCAGGTACGAGGGTGGGCCTCGCAGTGTTCCAAGCACAGTGTTCTCTCATGGCAGCTCACACAAGGGCCATGACTGAGTCTTCCTGGGTACTTCGCACTCACCAGCCATGTTGTCCCGAGGGCGTTCGAGGGCTCTGGATATGTACCGCTCCTCAAGGAACGCGCAGTGTGTTGCTGCCCAGCACTCGGCAGGCACAGAGGTCCTCCGGGGCATCAACCAATGGACCTCGACATTGCTCCGCTGGCCCACAGGTGTCTGGAGGCACTCAGTGACCTCGGAGGGAAAACGATGCACACCCGTGGGGCCTAGGAGTCCCCGGACGCGTACTTCCTTTAACATAAAGGACATAAGCGACTGAGAACTCGTGGAAACAGCTGCATGCCTCCCTTTCTGCACGGCTACTCAGGGCCTATCCTGGAGGGGAGTTCTCACTTCACGGTTCCCTTTCGCTCTAGAGCCTGTCATGCGGACCGCCGCCGCGGCCACGGAAGACCCTGGTTTAGAGAGAGCAAACTCATAATTTTCCCCGAAGCATTCTTCTAGGGCTCACTGGCCTGTCGGGAGCTGGGAATGTCAGGTAGCTTCAAGGCAGGCATGAATGCCACCCTCAAAATGGGAAAGCAGGGCTTGTTCCAGCAGGCCCCCGTTATCATGGGCACACTGAGCGTACATCCCTGTGGCTTCTAACGAGTCCCAAGAGACACCGGTTACCCTGCGTTTCCTTCCCTGAATCAACGTATCGAAGTAGGGAGTCCCGCATCCGGCGAACTGTCTCAACCGAGGAACGCCGTAGCTGCTCCTCTGGGCCTGGGGAAGCCTGCAGTGCCGCAGAAGGAACAGGACTTAAAGTGCAGTAAGAACCCAAGCCGCCGTCCTCTAGGAGGCATGGTGACTTCAGTCAGGAGGTCCTGGATGGAACGCGAAGACAAGGGCTCCTCTGACGGCAGCTCCGACTAGGGCACCGCGTAAGACTTCCGCGCCACGTGGGACGTGCCAGAACGGCGTTCGCGAACGTGTGCGAGTGCCGAGGAAACTAAGCTGCTCCGAAGGAGAGGGCAGTGCATTTCCCTACGCTCGGCCACACACAGGGGGCTCTGAAGGGCTACGGGCCTGGATGTTGCTTAGCAGACCCAGGTGCACCTGTGGGTACTCAGTGTTCCTGCTGGGAGCAGGGGGCCCCGGCTAGCCTCCCAGGTGTCCAGAAAGTTGTGCTGCCGTTAAAGGCATGCAGAGCAGAGGCCACCGCCTCCTGGAAGCTGCAGCACGCCTCCGCTTCTGCACGGCGAATCAGGGCCTTACTTCCAGGCATGGGTTCATGCTGGGTGTGCCGGTAGCGACACAGCGTGCTAAGATGCTGACTTTCTCCTCGAGCAGAGTGACTTCAGGTACGAGGGCGGGCCTCGCAGTGTTCCAAGCACAGTGTTCTCTCATGGCAGCTCACACAAGGGCCATGACAGAGTCTTCCTGGGTACTTCGCACTCACCAGCCATGTTGTCCCGAGGGCGTTCGAGGGCTCTGGAGATGTAGCGCTCCTCAAGGAACGCGCAGTGTGTTGCTGCCCAGCACTCGGCAGGCACAGAGGTCCTCCGGGGGATCAACCAATGGACCTCGACGTTGCTCTGCCGGCCCACAGGTGTCTGGAGGCACTCAGTGACCTCGGAGGGTAAACGAGGCACACCCGTGGGGCCTAGGAGTCCCCGGACGCGTACTTCCTTTAAAATAAAGCACATAAGCGACTGAGAACTCATGGAAACAGCTGCATGCCTCCCTTTCTGCACGGCTACTCAGTGCCTAAACTGGAGGCGAGTTCTCACGTCGAGGTTCCCTTTCGCTCTAGAGCCTGTCAGGCGGACCACCACCGCGGCCATGGAAGCACCTGGTTCAGACAGAGCAAACTCACAATTTTCCCCGCAGCCTTCTTACAGGGTTTCCAGGCCTGTCAGGAGCAGGGAATGTCAAGTAGCTGCAAGGCAGCGTGAATGTGGCCTTCAAAGTGGGAAAGCAAGTCTATTTCCAGCAGGCCCCCGTTTCCATGGGCACCCTCAGCATAAACCCCTGCGGTACCTAACAAGTCCAAAGAGACACAGGTTACCCTGTTTTTCCTACCCTGAATCAAATTCTCGAAGTAGGGTGTTCTGCATCAAGCGAACTGCCTCAACCAAGGAACGGCGTAGCTGCTCCTCTGGGCCTGTGGCTATTCAAAAGCCTGCAGCGCCACAGGAAGAAGAGGACTTAAATTGCAGTAAGAACGCAAGCCAACTTTCTCGAGGAGGCACGGTGACTTCAGGCAGGAGGTCCCAGACGGAATGCGATGCCGAGGGTTTCTCTGAGTGCAGCTCGGACTAGGGCATTGCGTAAGACTTCGACGCCATGTGGGATGTGCTAGAACAGTGTTCCTGAGCGTGTGCGAGTGCTGGGGAAATTAGGCTGCTCCAAAAGAGAATGCGGTGCGTTTCCCTACGCTCGGCATACACAGAGGGGCTCTAAAGGGCTCCGGGCCTGGATATTGCTTAGCAGACCCAGGTGGGGCTGGAGGGTACTCAGTGTCCCTGCCGGGAACAGGGTGCCCACGCGAGCCTCCTAGGTGTCTGGCAAACTGTGCTGCAGTTAAAGATATGCAGAGCAGAGGCCACAGCCTCATGGAAACTGCTGCATGCCTCCACTTCTGTGCGGCCAATCAGGACCTTACCTCCCGTCACGTGTTCATGCTGGGTGCCCCTTTAGCGACACAGCATGGTAAGATGCTGACTTTCTCCTCGAGCAGAGTGACTTTAGGTACGAGGTTCTCGAAGTATTCAATGCAGAGTGTTTTCTCATGGCAGCTCACACAAGGGCCATGACAAAGACTTCCTGGGCACTTCGGACTCACCAGAAATGAGGTCCTGCGGCTGTTCGAGGACTCTGGAAATGTAGTTCTCCTCAAGGAACGTGCAGTGTGTGGCCCGTCACTCGGCACACTCAGAGGGCCTCCACCGGACAGACCAACCGGCCTCGATGTTGCTAAGCCGGCCCACAGGGTTCTGGAGGTACTCAGTGACTTTGGAGGGACAATGATGCACTCCCGAGAGGCCTAGGAGTCTTCAAAGGGGTACTTCCTTGAAAATAAAGCAGAACAGTGACTAAGAACTCATGGAAACAGCTGTATGCCTCCCTTTCTGCCCGGCTACTCGGGACCTAAAATGGAGGCAAGTTCCCACGTTGAGTATCCTTTTAGCTCTAGAGCTTGTCAGGCAGACCACCGCCGCGGCCACGGAGGCACCTGGTTTAGACAGAGCAAACTCATTTTTTTCCAAGAAGCATTCCTACAGGGTTTAACAGGCCTGTCAACAGCAGGGAATGTCATGCAGCTTCAAGGCAGCATGAATGCAGCCTTCAAAATGGGAAAGCAAGGGTAGTTCCAGCAGACCCCCGTTTCCATGAGCACCCTCAGCATACACCCGTGTGGTATCTAACAAGTCCAAAGAGACACAGGTTACCCTGTGTTTCCTTTCCTGAATCAACTTCTCGAAGTAGGGTGTTCTGCATCAAGCGAACTGCCTCAACCAAGGAACGGCGTAGCTGCTCCTCTGGGCCTGTGGCTATTCAAAAGCCTGCAGCGCCACTGGAAGAAGAGGACTTAAATTGCAGTAAGAACGCAAGCCAACTTTCTCGAGGAGGCACAGTGACTTCAGGCAGGAGGTCCCAGACGGAATGCGACGCCGAGGGTTTCTCTGAGTGTAGCTCGGACTAGGGCATTGCGTAAGACTTCGACGCCATGTGGGATGTGCTAGAACAGTGTTCCTGAGCGTGTGCGAGTGCTGGGGAAATTAGGCTGCTCCAAAAGAGAGTGCGGTGCGTTTCCCTACGCTCGGCATACACAGAGGGGCTCTAAAGGGCTCCGGGCCTGGATATTGCTTAGCAGACCCAGGTGGGCCTGGGGGTACTCAGTGTCCCTGCCGGAAACAGGGTGCCCACGTGAGCCTCCTAGGTGTCCGGCAAACTGTGCTGCAGTTAAAGATAACCAGAGCAGGGGCCACCGCCTCATGGAAACTGCAGCACGCCTCCGCTTCTGCGCGGCCAATCAGAGCCTTACTTCCAGGCATGTGTTCATGCTGGGAGTGCCGGTAGCAACACAGCATGCTAAGAGGCTGAGTTTCTCCACGGGTAGAGTGACTACAGGTCCGAGGTCCTCAAAGTATTCAAAGCACAGTGTTTTCCCCGAAGCATTCTTCCAGGGCTCACTGGCCTGTCGGGAGCTGGGAAGGTCAGGTAGCTTCAAGGCAGGCATGAATGCCGCCCTCAAAATGGGAAAGCAGGGCTAGTTCCAGCAGGCCCCCGTTTTCATGGGCACACTCAGCGTACATCCCTGTGGCTTCTAACGAGTCCCAAGAGACACCGGTTACCCTGCGTTTCCTTCCCTGAATCAACGTATCGAAGTAGGGAGTCCCGCATCCGGCGAACTGTCTCAACCGAGGAACGCCGTAGCTGCTCCTCTGGGCCTGGGGCTGCCTGCAGTGCCACAGAAGGAACAGGACTTAAAGTGCAGTAAGAACCCAAGCCGCCGTCCTCTAGGAGGCACGGTGACTTCAGTCAGGAGGTCCTGGATGGAAGGCGAAGACAAGGGCTCCTCTGAGGGCAGCTCCGACTAGGGCACCGCGTAAGACCTCCGCGCCACGTGGGACGTGCCAGAACGGTGTTCGCGAACGTGTGCGAGTGCGGAGGAAACTAAGCTGCTCCAAAGGAGAGGGCAGTGCGTTTCCCTACGCTCGGCCTGCACACACGGGGCTCTGAAGGGCTACGGGCCTGGATGTTGCTTAGCAGACCCAGGTGCACCTGGGGGTACTCAGTGTTCCTGCTGGGAGCAGGGTGCCCCGGCTAGCCTCCCAGGTGTCCAGAAAGCTGTGCTGCCGTTAAAGGCATGCAGAGCAGAGGCCACCGCCTCCTGGAAGCTGCAGCACGCCTCCGCTTCTGCACGGCGAATCAGGGCCTTCCTTCCAGGCATGGGTTCATGCTGGGTGTGCTGGTAGCGACACAGCATGGTAAGATGCTGACTTTCTCCTCGAGCAGAGTGACTTCAGTTACGAGGGCGGGCCTCGCAGTGTTCCAAGCACAGTGTTCTCTCATGGCAGCTCACACAAGGGCCATGACTGAGTCTTCCTGGGTACTTCGCACTCACCAGCCATATTGTCCCGAGGGCGTTCGAGGGCTCTGGAGATGTAGCGCTCCTCAAGGAACGTGCAGTGTGTTGCTGCCCAGCACTCGGCAGGCACAGAGGTCCTCCGGGGGATCAACCAATGGACCTCGACGTTGCTCCGCCGGCCCACAGGTGTCTGGAGGCACTCAGTGACCTCGGAGGGAAAACGATGCACACCCGTGGGGCCTAGGAGTCCCCGGACGCGTACTTCCTTTAAAATAAAGCACATAAGCGACTGAGAAGTTGTGGAAACAGCTGCATGCCTCCCTTTCTGCACGGCTACTCAGGGCCTAACCTGGAGGCGAGTTCTCACTTCGAGGTTCCCTTTCGCTCTAGAGCCTGTCATGCGGACCGAGCTGCGGCCACGGAAGCCCCTGGTTTAGAGAGAGCAAACTCATAATTTTACCCGAAGCATTCTTCCAGGGCTCACTGGCCTGTCGGGAGCCGGGAATGTCAGGTAGCTTCAAGGCAGGCATGAATGCCGCCATCAAAATGGGGAAGCAGGGCTAGTTCCAGCAGGCCCCCATTTTCATGGGCACACTCAGCGTACATCCCTGTGGCTTATAAGGACACCCAAGAGACACCGGTTACCCTGCGTTTCCCTCCCTGAATCAACTTATCGAAGTAGGGAGTCCCACATCCGGCGAACTGTCTCAACCGAGGAACGCCGTAGCTGCTCCCCTGGACCTGGGGCTGCCTGCAGTGCCGCAGAAGGAACAGGACTTAAAGTGCAGTAAGAACCCAAGCCGCCGTCCTCTAGGAGGCACGGTGACTTCAGTCAGGAGGTCCTGGATGAAACGCGAAGACGAGGGCTCCTCTGAGGGCAGGTCCGATTAGGGCACCGCGTAAGACCTCCGCGCCACGTGGGACGTGCCAGAACGGCGTTCGCAAACGTGTGCGAGTGCCGAGGAAACTAAGCTGCTCCGAAGGAGAGGGCAGTGCATTTCCCTACGCTCGGCCACACACAGGGGGCTCTGAAGGGCTACGGGCCTGGATGTTGCTTAGCAGACCCAGGTGCACCTGTGGGTACTCAGTGTTCCTGCTGGGAGCAGGGGGCCCCGGCTAGCCTCCCAGGTGTCCAGAAAGTTGTGCTGCCGTTAAAGGCATGCAGAGCAGAGGCCACCGCCTCCTGGAAGCTGCAGCACGCCTCCGCTTCTGCACGGCGAATCAGGGCCTTACTTCCAGGCATGGGTTCATGCTGGGTGTGCCGGTAGCGACACAGCGTGCTAAGATGCTGACTTTCTCCTCGAGCAGAGTGACTTCAGGTACGAGGGCGGGTCTCGCAGTGTTCCAAGCACAGTGTTCTCTCATGGCAGCTCACACAAGGGCCATGACAGAGTCTTCCTGGGTACTTCGCACTCACCAGCCATGTTGTCCCGAGGGCGTTCGAGGGCTCTGGAGAAGTAGTGCTCCTCAAGGAACGCGCAGTGTGTTGCTGCCCAGCACTCGGCAGGCACAGAGGTCCTCCGGGGGATCAACCAATGGACCTCGACGTTGATCCGCCGGCCCACAGGTGTCTGGAGGCACTCAGTGACCTCGGAGGGAAAACGATGCACACCCGTGGGGCCTAGGAGTCCCCGGACGCGTACTTCCTTTAAAATAAAGCACATAAGCGACTGAGAACTCATGGAATCAGCTGCATGCCTCCCTTTCTGCACGGCTACTCAGGGCCTAACCTGGAGGCGAGTTCTCACGTCGAGGTTCCCTTTCGCTCTAGAGCCTGTCAGGCGGACCACCACCGCGGCCATGGAAGCACCTGGTTCAGACAGAGCAAACTCACAATTTTCCCCGCAGCCTTCTTACAGGGTTTCCAGGCCTGTCAGGAGCAGGGAATGTCAAGTAGCTGCAAGGCAGCGTGAATGCGGCCTTCAAAGTGGGAAAGCAAGTCTATTTCCAGCAGGCCCCCATTTCCATGGGCACCCTCAGCATAAACCCCTGCGGTACCTAACTAGTCCAAAGAGACACAGGTTACCCTGTGTTTCCTACCCTGAATGAAATTCTCGAAGTAGGGTGTTCTGCATCAAGCGAACTGCCTCAACCAAGGAACGGCGTAGCTGCTCCTCTGGGCCTGTGGCTATTCAAAAGCCTGCAGCGCCACTGGAAGAAGAGGACTTAAATTGCAGTAAGAACGCAAGCCAACTTTCTCGAGGAGGCACGGTGACTTCAGGCAGGAGGTCCCAGACGGAATGCGACGCCGAGGGTTTCTCTGAGTGCAGCTCGGACTAGGGCATTGCGTAAGACTTCGACGCCATGTGGGATGTGCTAGAACAGTGCTCCTGAGCGTGTGCGAGTGCTGGGGAAATTAGGCTGCTCCAAAAGAGAGTGCGGTGTGTTTCCCTACGCTCGGCATACACAGAGGGGCTCTAAAGGGCTCCGGGCCTGGATATTGCTTAGCAGACCCAGGTGGGCCTGGGGGGTACTCAGTGTCCCTGCCGGGAACAGGGTGCCCACGCGAGCCTCCTAGGTGTCCGGCAAACTGGGCTGCAGTTAAAGATATGCAGAGCAGAGGCCACAGCCTCATGGAAACTGCTGCATGCCTCCACTTCTGTGCGGCCAATCAGGACCTTACCTCCAGTCACGTGTTCATGCTGGGTGCCCCTTTAGCGACACAGCATGGTAAGATGCTGACTTTCTCCTCGAGCAGAGTGACTTTAGGTACGAGGTTCTCGAAGTATTCAATGCAGAGTGTTTTCTCATGGCAGCTCACACAAGGGCCATGACAAAGACTTCCTGGGCACTTCGGACTCACCAGAAATGAGGTCCTGCGGCTGTTCGAGGACTCTGGAAATGTAGTTCTCCTCAAGGAACGTGCAGTGTGTTGCCCGTCACTCGGCACACTCAGAGGGCCTCCACCGGACAGACCAACCGGCCTCGATGTTGCTAAGCCGGCCCACAGGGTTCTGGAGGTACTCAGTGACTTTGGAGGGACAATGATGCACTCCCGAGAGGCCTAGGAGTCTTCAAAGGGGTACTTCCTTGAAAATAAAGCAGAACAGCGACTAAGAACTCATGGAAACAGCTGTATGCCTCCCTTTCTGCCCGGCTACTCGGGACCTAAAATGGAGGCAAGTTCCCACGTTGAGTATCCTTTTAGCTCTAGAGCTTGTCAGGCAGACCACCGCCGCGGCCACGGAGGCACCTGGTTTAGACAGAGCAAACTCATTTTTTTCCAAGAAGCATTCCTACAGGGTTTAACAGGCCTGTCAACAGCAGGGAATGTCATGCAGCTTCAAGGCAGCATGAATGCAGCCTTCAAAATGGGAAAGCAAGGGTAGTTCCAGCAGGCCCCTGTTTCCATGGGCACCCTCAGCATACACCCGTGTGGTATCTAACAAGTCCAAAGAGACACAGGTTACCCTGTGTTTCCTTTCCTGAATCAACTTCTCGAAGTAGGGTGTTCTGCATCAAGCGAACTGCCTCAACCAAGGAACACCGTAGCTGCTCCTCTGGGCCTGTAGCTATTCAAAAGCCTGCAGTGCCACAGGAAGAAGAGGACTTCAATTGCAGTAGGAACACAAGCCGACTTTCTCTAGGAGGCATGGTGACTTCAGGCAGGATGTCCCAGATGGAATGCGAAGCCGAGGGTTTCTCTGAGTGCAGCTCGGACTAGGGCAATGCGTAAGACTTCGACGCCATGTGGGATGTGCTAGAACAGTGTTCCTGAGCGTGTGCAAGTGCTGGTGAAATTAAGCTGCTCCAAAAAGGAGTGTGGTGCGTTTCCCTATGCTCGGCATACACAGAGGAGCTCTAAAGGGCTACGGGCCTGGATGTTGCTTAGCAGACCCAGGGGGGCCTGGGGGTACTCAGTGTTCCCGTCGGGAACAGGGTGCCCACGCTAGCTTCCAAGGTGTCCAGAAAACGGTGCTGCAGTTAAAGATATGCAAAGCAGAGGCCACTGCCTCATGGAAACTGCAGCACACCGCTGCTTCTGCGTGGCCAATCGGGGCCTAACTTCCAGGCATGTGCTCATGCCAGGTGTGCCGGTAGCGACACAGCATGCTAAGAGGCTGAGTTTATCCTCGGATAGAGTGATTACAGGTACGAGGTCCTCCAAGTATTCAAAGCACAGTGTTTTCTCATGGCAGCTCACACAAGGGCCATGACGAAGTCTTCCTGGGCACTTGGGACTCACCAGCAATGTTGTCCTGAGGCCATTCGAGGACTCTGGAAATGTAGGTCTCCTCATGGAAGGTACAGGGTGTTGCCCATCACTGGAAACGCACAGAGGGCCTCCGAGGGATCAACCGATGGGCGTTGAAGTTGCTCAGCCGGCCCACAGGTGTCTGGAGGTAGTCAGTGAAATTGGAGGGAAAATGATGCATACCTGAGAGGCCTAGGAGTACTCAAAAGTCTACTTCCTGTAAATTAAAGCACATAAGCCACTAAGAACTCATGGAAACAGCTACCTGCCTCCCTTTCTGCACAGCTACTCAGGGCCTAACCTGGAGGCAAGTTCTCACGTTGGGATTCCCTTTAGCTCTAGAGCTTGTCAGGCGGACCACCACCACGGCCATGGAAGCACCTGGTTCAGACAGAGCAAACTCATAATTTTCCCCACAGCCTTCTTACAGGGTTTCCAGGCCTGTCAGGAGCAGGGAATGTCAAGTAGCTGCAAGGCAGCGTGAATGCGGCCTTCAAAGTGGGAAAGCAAGTCTATTTCCAGCAGGCCCCCGTTTCCATGGGCACCCTCAGCATACACCCCTGTGGTATCTAACAAGTCCAAAGAGACACAGGTTACCCTGTGTTTCCTACCCTGAATCAACTTCTCGAAGTAGGGAGTTCTGCATCAAGCGAACTGCCTCAACCAAGGAACGGCGTAGCTGCTCCTCTGGGCCTGTGGCTATTCAAAAGCCTGCAACGCCACTGGAAGAAGAGGACTTAAATTGCAGTAAGAACGCAAGCCAACTTTCTCGAGGAGGCACGGTGACTTCAGGCAGGAGGTCCCAGACGGAATGCGACGCCGAGGGTTTCTCTGAGTGCAGCTCGGACTAGGGCATTGCGTAAGACTTCGACGCCATGTGGGATGTGCTAGAACAGTGTTCCTGAGCGTGTGCGAGTGCTGGGGAAATTAGGCTGCTCCAAAAGAGAGTGCGGTGCGTTTCCCTACGCTCGGCATACACAGAGGGGCTCTAAAGGGCTCCGGGCCTGGATATTGCTTAGCAGACCCAGGTGGGCCTGGGGGTACTCAGTGTCCCTGCCAGAAACAGGGTGCCCACGTGAGCCTCCTAGGTGTCCGGCAAACTGTGCTGCAGTTAAAGATAACCAGAGCAGGGGCCACCGCCTCATGGAAACTGCAGCACGCCTCCGCTTCTGCGCGGCCAATCAGAGCCTTACTTCCAGGCATGTGTTCATGCTGGGAGTGCCGGTAGCAACACAGCATGCTAAGAGGCTGAGTTTCTCCACGGGTAGAGTGACTACAGGTCCGAGGTCCTCAAAGTATTCAAAGCACAGTGTTTTCCCCGAAGCATTCTTCCAGGGCTCACTGGCCTGTCGGGAGCTGGGAAGGTCAGGTAGCTTCAAGGCAGGCATGAATGCCGCCCTCAAAATGGGAAAGCAGGGCTAGTTCCAGCAGGCCCCCGTTTTCATGGGCACACTCAGCGTACATCCCTGTGGCTTCTAACGAGTCCCAAGAGACACCGGTTACCCTGCGTTTCCTTCCCTGAATCAACGTATCGAAGTAGGGAGTCCCGCATCCGGCGAACTGTCTCAACCGAGGAACGCCGTAGCTGCTCCTCTGGGCCTGGGGCTGCCTGCAGTGCCGCAGAAGGAACAGGACTTAAAGTGCAGTAAGAACCCAAGCCGCCGTCCTCTAGGAGGCACGGTGACTTCAGTCAGGAGGTCCTGGATGGAAGGTGAAGACGAGGGCTCCTCTGAGGGCAGCTCCGACTAGGGCACCGCGTAAGACCTCCGCGCCACGTGGGACGTGCCAGAACGGTGTTCGCGAACGTGTGCGAGTGCGGAGGAAACTAAGCTGCTCCAAAGGAGAGGGCAGTGCGTTTCCCTACGCTCGGCCTGCACACACGGGGCTCTGAAGGGCTACGGGCCTGGATGTTGCTTAGCAGACCCAGGTGCACCTGGGGGTACTCAGTGTTCCTGCTGGGAGCAGGGGGCCCCGGCTAGCCTCCCAGGTGTCCAGAAAGCTGTGCTGCCGTTAAAGGCATGCAGAGCAGAGGCCACCGCCTCCTGGAAGCTGCAGCACGCCTCCGCTTCTGCACGGCGAATCAGGGCCTTCCTTCCAGACATGGGTTCATGCTGGGTGTGCTGGTAGCGACACAGCATGGTAAGATGCTGACTTTCTCCTCGAGCAGAGTGACTTCAGTTACGAGGGCGGGCCTCGCAGTGTTCCAAGCACAGTGTTCTCTCATGGCAGCTCACACAAGGGCCATGACTGAGTCTTCCTGGGTACTTCGCACTCACCAGCCATATTGTCCCGAGGGCGTTCGAGGGCTCTGGAGATGTAGCGCTCCTCAAGGAACGTGCAGTGTGTTGCTGCCCAGCACTCGGCAGGCACAGAGGTCCTCCGGGGGATCAACCAATGGACCTCGACGATGCTCCGCCGGCCCACAGGTGTCTGGAGGCACTCAGTGACCTCGGAGGGAAAACGATGCACACCCGTGGGGCCTAGGAGTCCCTGGACGCGTACTTCCTTTAAAATAAAGCACATAAGCGACTGAGAAGTTGTGGAAACAGCTGCATGCCTCCCTTTCTGCTCGGCTACTCAGGGCCTAACCTGGAGGCGAGTTCTCACTTCGAGGTTCCCTTTCGCTCTAGAGCCTGTCATGCGGACCGAGCTGCGGCCACGGAAGCCCCTGGTTTAGAGAGAGCAAACTCATAATTTTACCCGAAGCATTCTTCCAGGGCTCACTGGCCTGTCGGGAGCCGGGAATGTCAGGTAGCTTCAAGGCAGGCATGAATGCCGCCCTCAAAATGGGGAAGCAGGGCTAGTTCCAGCAGGCCCCCATTTTCATGGGCACACTCAGCGTACATCCCTGTGGCTTATAAGGACTCCCAAGAGACACCGGTTACCCTGCGTTTCCCTCCCTGAATCAACTTATCGAAGTAGGGAGTCCCACATCCGGCGAACTGTCTCAACCGAGGAACGCCGTAGCTGCTCCCCTGGGCCTGGGGCTGCCTGCAGTGCCGCAGAAGGAACAGGACTTAAAGTGCAGTAAGAACCCAAGCCGCCGTCCTCTAGGAGGCACGGTGACTTCAGTCAGGAGGTCCTGGATGAAACGCGAAGACGAGGGCTCCTCTGAGGGCAGGTCCGATTAGGGCACCGCGTAAGACCTCCGCGCCACGTGGGACATGCCAGAACGGTGTTCGCGAACGTGTGCGAGTGCCGAGGAAACTAAGCTGCTCCGAAGGAGAGGGCAGTGCGTTTCCCTACGCTCGGCCTGCACACAGGGGTCTCTGAAGGGCTACGGGACTGGATGTTGCTTAGCAGACCCAGGTGCACCTGGGGGTACTCAGTGTTCCTGCTGGGAGCAGGGTGCCCCGGCTAGCCTCCCAGGTGTCCAGAAAGCTGTGCTGCCGTTAAAGGCATGCAGAGCAGAGGCCACCGCCTCCTGGAAGCTGCAGCACGCCTCCGCTTCTGCATGGCGAATCAGGGCCTTATTTCCAGGCATGGGTTCATGCTGGGTGTGCCGGTAGCGACACAGCGTGCTAAGATGCTGACTTTCTCCTCGAGCAGAGTGACTTCAGGTACGAGGGTGGGCCTCGCAGTGTTCCAAGCACAGTGTTCTCTCATGGCAGCTCACACAAGGGCCATGACTGAGTCTTCCTGGGTACTTCGCACTCACCAGACATGTTGTCCCGAGGGCGTTCGAGGGCTCTGGATATGTACCGCTCCTCAAGGAACGCGCAGTGTGTTGCTGCCCAGCACTCGGCAGGCACAGAGGTCCTCCGGGGCATCAACCAATGGACCTCGACATTGCTCCGCCGGCCCACAGGTGTCTGGAGGCACTCAGTGACCTCGGAGGGAAAACGATGCACACCCGTGGGGCCTAGGAGTCCCCGGACGCGTACTTCCTTTAACATAAAGGACATAAGCGACTGAGAACTCGTGGAAACAGCTGCATGCCTCCCTTTCTGCACGGCTACTCAGAGCCTATCCTGGAGGCGAGTTCTCACTTCACGGTTCCCTTTCGCTCTAGAGCCTGTCATGCGGACCGCCGCCGCGGCCACGGAAGACCCTGGTTTAGAGAGAGCAAACTCATAATTTTCCCCGAAGCATTCTTCCAGGGCTCACTGGCCTGTCGGAAGCTGGGAATGTCAGGTAGCTTCAAGGCAGGCATGAATGCCACCCTCAAAATGGGAAAGCAGGGCTTGTTCCAGCAGGCCCCCGTTATCATGGGCACACTGAGCGTACATCCCTGTGGCTTCTAACGAGTCCCAAGAGACACCGGTTACCCTGCGTTTCCTTCCCTGAATCAACTTATCCAAGAAGGGAGTCCCGCATCCGGCGAACTGTCTCAACCGAGGAACGCCGTAGCTGCTCCTCTGGGCCTGGGGAAGCCTGCAGTGCCGCAGAAGGAACAGGACTTAAAGTGCAGTAAGAACCCAAGCCGCCGTCCTCTAGGAGGCACGGTGACTTCAGTCAGGAGGTCCTGGATGGAACGCGAAGACAAGGGCTCCTCTGACGGCAGCTCCGACTAGGGCACCGCGTAAGACTTCCGCGCCACGTGGGACGTGCCAGAACGGCGTTCGCGAACGTGTGCGAGTGCCGAGGAAACTAAGCTGCTCCGAAGGAGAGGGCAGTGCATTTCCCTACGCTCGGCCACACACAGGGGGCTCTGAAGGGCTACGGGCCTGGATGTTCCTTAGCAGACCCAGGTGCACCTGTGGGTACTCAGTGTTCCTGCTGGGAGCAGGGTGCCCCGGCTAGCCTCCCAGGTGTCCAGAAAGCTGTGCTGCCATTAAAGGCATGCAGAGCAGAGGCCACCGCCTCCTGGAAGCTGCAGCACGCCTCCGCTTCTGCACGGCGAATCAGGACCTTACTTCCAGGCATGGGTTCATGCTGGGTGTGCCGGTAGCGACACAGCGTGCTAAGATGCTGACTTTCTCCTCGAGCAGAGTGACTTCAGGTACGAGGGCGGGCCTCGCAGTGTTCCAAGCACAGTGTTCTCTCATGGCAGCTCACACAAGGGCCATGACAGAGTCTTCCTGGGTACTTCGCACTCACCAGCCATGTTGTCCCGAGGGCGTTCGAGGGCTCTGGAGATGTAGCGCTCCTCAAGGAACGCGCAGTGTGTTGCTGCCCAGCACTCGGCAGGCACAGAGGTCCTCCGGGGGATCAACCAATGGACCTCGACGTTGCTCCGCCGGCCCACAGGTGTCTGGAGGCACTCAGTGACCTCGGAGGGAAAACGAGGCACACCCGTGGGGCCTAGGAGTCCCCGGACGCGTACTTCCTTTAAAATAAAGCACATAAGCGACTGAGAACTCATGAAAACAGCTGCATGCCTCCCTTTCTGCACGGCTACTCAGTGCCTAACCTGGAGGCGAGTTCTCACGTCGAGGTTCCCTTTCGCTCTAGAGCCTGTCAGGCGGACCACCACCGCGGCCATGGAAGCACCTGGTTCAGACAGAGCAAACTCACAATTTTCCCCGCAGCCTTCTTACAGGGTTTCCAGGCCTGTCAGGAGCAGGGAATGTCAAGTAGCTGCAAGGCAGCGTGAATGTGGCCTTCAAAGTGGGAAAGCAAGTCTATTTCCAGCAGGCCCCCATTTCCATGGGCACCCTCAGCATAAACCCCTGCGGTACCTAACAAGTCCAAAGAGACACAGGTTACCCTGTGTTTCCTACCCTGAATCAAATTCTCGAAGTAGGGTGTTCTGCATCAAGCGAACTGCCTCAACCAAGGAACGGCGTAGCTGCTCCTCTGGGCCTGTGGCTATTCAAAAGCCTGCAGCGCCACTGGAAGAAGAGGACTTAAATTGCAGTAAGAACGCAAGCCAACTTTCTCGAGGAGGCACGGTGACTTCAGGCAGGAGGTCCCAGACGGAATGCGACGCCGAGGGTTTCTCTGAGTGCAGCTCGGACTAGGGCATTGCGTAAGACTTCGACGCCATGTGGGATGTGCTAGAACAGTGTTCCTGAGCGTGTGCGAGTGCTGGGGAAATTAGGCTGCTCCAAAAGAGAGTGCGGTGCGTTTCCCTACGCTCGGCATACACAGAGGGGCTCTAAAGGGCTCCGGGCCTGGATATTGCTTAGCAGACCCAGGTGGGCCTGGGGGTACTCAGTGTCCCTGCCGGGAACAGGGTGCCCACGCGAGCCTCCTAGGTGTCCGGCAAACTGTGCTGCAGTTAAAGATATGCAGAGCAGAGGCCACAGCCTCATGGAAACTGCTGCATGCCTCCACTTCTGTGCGGCCAATCAGGACCTTACCTCCAGTCACGTGTTCATGCTGGGTGCCCCTTTAGCGACACAGCATGGTAAGATGCTGACTTTCTCCTCGAGCAGAGTGACTTTAGGTACGAGGTTCTCAAAGTATTCAATGCAGAGTGTTTTCTCATGGCAGCTCACACAAGGGCCATGACAAAGACTTCCTGGGCACTTCGGACTCACCAGAAATGAGGTCCTGCGGCTGTTCGAGGACTCTGGAAATGTAGTTCTCCTCAAGGAACGTGCAGTGTGTGGCCCGTCACTCGGCACACTCAGAGGGCCTCCACCGGACAGACCAACCGGCCTCGATGTTGCTAAGCCGGCCCACAGGGTTCTGGAGGTACTCAGTGACTTTGGAGGGACAATGATGCACTCCCGAGAGGCCTAGGAGTCTTCAAAGGGGTACTTCCTTGAAAATAAAGCAGAACAGCGACTAAGAACTCATGGAAACAGCTGTATGCCTCCCTTTCTGCCCGGCTACTCGGGACCTAAAATGGAGGCAAGTTCCCACGTTGAGTATCCTTTTAGCTCTAGAGCTTGTCAAGCAGACCACCGCCGCGGCCACGGAGGCACCTGGTTTAGACAGAGCAAACTCATTTTTTTCCAAGAAGCATTCCTACAGGGTTTAACAGGCCTGTCAACAGCAGGGAATGTCATGCAGCTTCAAGGCAGCATGAATGCAGCCTTCAAAATGGGAAAGCAAGGGTAGTTCCAGCAGGCCCCCGTTTCCATGGGCACCCTCAGCATACACCCGTGTGGTTTCTAACAAGTCCAAAGAGACACAGGTTACCCTGTGTTTCCTACCCTGAATCAAATTCTCGAAGTAGGGTGTTCTGCATCAAGCGAACTGCCTCAACCAAGGAACACCGTAGCTGCTCCTCTGGGCCTGTAGCTATTCAAAAGCCTGCAGTGCCACAGGAAGAAGAGGACTTCAATTGCAGTAGGAACACAAGCCGACTTTCTCTAGGAGGCATGGTGACTTCAGGCAGGATGTCCCAGATGGAATGCGAAGCCGAGGGTTTCTCTGAGTGCAGCTCGGACTAGGGCAATGCGTAAGACTTCGACGCCATGTGGGATGTGCTAGAACAGTGTTCCTGAGCGTGTGCGAGTACTGGGGAAATTAGGCTGCTCCAAAAGAGAGTGCGGTGCGTTTCCCTACGCTCGGCATACACAGAGGGGCTCTAAAGGGCTCCGGGCCTGGATATTGCTTAGCAGACCCAGGTGGGCCTGGGGGTACTCAGTGTCCCTGCCGGAAACAGGGTGCCCACGTGAGCCTCCTAGGTGTCCGGCAAACTGTGCTGCAGTTAAAGATAACCAGAGCAGGGGCCACCGCCTCATGGAAACTGCAGCACGCCTCCGCTTCTGCGCGGCCAATCAGAGCCTTACTTCCAGGCATGTGTTCATGCTGGGAGTGCCGGTAGCAACACAGCATGCTAAGAGGCTGAGTTTCTCCACGGGTAGAGTGACTACAGGTCCGAGGTCCTCAAAGTATTCAAAGCACAGTGTTTTCCCCGAAGCATTCTTCCAGGGCTCACTGGCCTGTCGGGAGCTGGGAAGGTCAGGTAGCTTCAAGGCAGGCATGAATGCCGCCCTCAAAATGGGAAAGCAGGGCTAGTTCCAGCAGGCCCCCGTTTTCATGGGCACACTCAGCGTACATCGCTGTGGCTTCTAACGAGTCCCAAGAGACACCGGTTACCCTGCGTTTCCTTCCCTGAATCAACGTATCGAAGTAGGGAGTCCCGCATCCGGCGAACTGTCTCAATCGAGGAACGCCGTAGCTGCTCCTCTGGGCCTGGGGCTGCCTGCAGTGCCGCAGAAGGAACAGGACTTAAAGTGCAGTAAGAACCCAAGCCGCCGTCCTCTAGGAGGCACGGTGACTTCAGTCAGGAGGTCCTGGATGGAAGGCGAAGACGAGGGCTCCTCTGAGGGCAGCTCCGACTAGGGCACCGCGTAAGATCTCCGCGCCACGTGGGACGTGCCAGAACGGTGTTCGCGAACGTGTGCGAGTGCGGAGGAAACTAAGCTGCTCCAAAGGAGAGGGCAGTGCGTTTCCCTACGCTCGGCCTGCACACACGGGGCTCTGAAGGGCTACGGGCCTGGATGTTGCTTAGCAGACCCAGGTGCACCTGGGGGTACTCAGTGTTCCTGCTGGGAGCAGGGTGCCCCGGCTAGCCTCCCATGTGTCCAGAAAGCTGTGCTGCCGTTAAAGGCATGCAGAGCAGAGGCCACCGCCTCCTGGAAGCTGCAGCACGCCTCCGCTTCTGCACGGCGAATCAGGGCCTTACTTCCAGGCATGGGTTCATGCTGGGTGTGCTGGTAGCGACACAGCATGGTAAGATGCTGACTTTCTCCTCGAGCAGAGTGACTTCAGTTACGAGGGCGGGCCTCGCAGTGTTCCAAGCACAGTGTTCTCTCATGGCAGCTCACACAAGGGCCATGACTGAGTCTTCCTGGGTACTTCGCACTCACCAGCCATATTGTCCCGAGGGCGTTCGAGGGCTCTGGAGATGTAGCGCTCCTCAAGGAACGTGCAGTGTGTTGCTGCCCAGCACTCGGCAGGCACAGAGGTCCTCCGGGGGATCAACCAATGGACCTCGACGTTGCTCCGCCGGCCCACAGGTGTCTGGAGGCACTCAGTGACCTCGGAGGGAAAACGATGCACACCCGTGGGGCCTAGGAGTCCCCGGACGCGTACTTCCTTTAAAATAAAGCACATAAGCGACTGAGAAGTTGTGGAAACAGCTGCATGCCTCCCTTTCTGCACGGCTACTCAGGGCCTAACCTGGAGGCGAGTTCTCACTTCGAGGTTCCCTTTCGCTCTAGAGCCTGTCATGCGGACCGAGCTGCGGCCACGGAAGCCCCTGGTTTAGAGAGAGCAAACTCATAATTTTACCCGAAGCATTCTTCCAGGGCTCACTGGCCTGTCGGGAGCCGGGAATGTCAGGTAGCTTCAAGGCAGTCATGAATGCCGCCCTCAAAATGGGGAAGCAGGGCTAGTTCCAGCAGGCCCCCATTTTCATGGGCACACTCAGCGTACATCCCTGTGGCTTATAAGGACTCCCAAGAGACACCGGTTACCCTGCGTTTCCCTCCCTGAATCAACTTATCGAAGTAGGGAGTCCCACATCCGGCGAACTGTCTCAACCGAGGAACGCCGTAGCTGCTCCCCAGGGCCTGGGGCTGCCTGCAGTGCCGCAGAAGGAACAGGACTTAAAGTGCAGTAAGAACCCAAGCCGCCGTCCTCTAGGAGGCACGGTGACTTCAGTCAGGAGGTCCTGGATGAAACGCGAAGACGAGGGCTCCTCTGAGGGCAGGTCCGATTAGGGCACCGCGTAAGACCTCCGCGCCACGTGGGACGTGCCAGAACGGTGTTCGCGAACGTGTGCGAGTGCCGAGGAAACTAAGCTGCTCCGAAGGAGAGGGCAGTGCGTTTCCCTACGCTCGGCCTGCACACAGGGGTCTCTGAAGGGCTACGGGCCTGGATGTTGCTTAGCAGACCCAGGTGCACCTGGGGGTACTCAGTGTTCCTGCTGGGAGCAGGGTGCCCCGGCTAGCCTCCCAGGTGTCCAGAAAGCTGTGCTGCCGTTAAAGGCATGCAGAGCAGAGGCCACCGCCTCCTGGAAGCTGCAGCACGCCTCCGCTTCTGCATGGTGAATCAGGGCCTTATTTCCAGGCATGGGTTCATGCTGGGTGTGCCGGTAGCGACACAGCGTGCTAAGATGCTGACTTTCTCCTCGAGCAGAGTGACTTCAGGTACGAGGGTGGGCCTCGCAGTGTTCCAAGCACAGTGTTCTCTCATGGCAGCTCACACAAGGGCCATGACTGAGTCTTCCTGGGTACTTCGCACTCACCAGCCATGTTGTCCCGAGGGCGTTCGAGGGCTCTGGATATGTACCGCTCCTCAAGGAACGCGTAGTGTGTTGCTGCCCAGCACTCGGCAGGCACAGAGGTCCTCCGGGGCATCAACCAATGGACCTCGACATTGCTCCGCCGGCCCACAGGTGTCTGGAGGCACTCAGTGACCTCGGAGGGAAAACGATGCACACCCGTGGGGCCTAGGAGTCCCCGGACGCGTACTTCCTTTAACATAAAGGACATAAGCGACTGAGAACTCGTGGAAACAGCTGCATGCCTCCCTTTCTGCACGGCTACTCAGGGCCTATCCGGGAGGCGAGTTCTCACTTCACGGTTCCCTTTCGCTCTAGAGCCTGTCATGCGGACCGCCGCCGCAGCCACAGAAGACCCTGGTTTAGAGAGAGCAAACTCATAATTTTCCCCGAAGCATTCTTCCAGGGCTCACTGGCCTGTCGGGAGCTGGGAAGGTCAGGTAGCTTCAAGGCAGGCATGAATGCCGCCCTCAAAATGGGAAAGCAGGGCTAGTCCCAGCAGGCCCCCGTTTTCATGGGCACACTCAGCGTACATCCCTGTGGCTTCTAACGAGTCCCAAGAGACACCGGTTACCCTGCGTTTCCTTCCCTGAATCAACGTATCGAAGTAGGGAGTCTCGCATCCGGCGAACTGTCTCAACCGAGGAACGCCGTAGCTGCTCCTCTGGGCCTGGGGCTGCCTGCAGTGCCGCAGAAGGAACAGGACTTAAAGTGCAGTAAGAACCCAAGCCGCCGTCCTCTAGGAGGCACCGTGACTTCAGTCAGGAGGTCCTGGATGGAAGGCGAAGACGAGGGCTCCTCTGACGGCAGCTCCGACTAGGGCACCGCGTAAGACCTCCGCTCCACGTGGGACGTGCCAGAACGGTGTTCGCGAACGTGTGCGAGTGCCGAGGAAACTAAGCTGCTCCAAAGGAGAGGGCAGTGCGTTTCCCTACGCTCGGCCTGCACACAGGGGGCTCTGAAGGGCTACGGGCCTGGATGTTCCTTAGCAGACCCAGGTGCACCTGGGGGTACTCAGTGTTCCTGCCGGGAGCAGGGTGCCCCGGCTAGCCTCCCAGGTGTCCAGAAAGCTGTGCTGCCGTTAAAGGCATGCAGAGCAGAGGCCACTGCCTCCTGGAAGCTGCAGCACGCCTCCGCTTCTGCACGGCGAATCAGGGCCTTCCTTCCAGACATGGGTTCATGCTGGGTGTGCCGGTAGCGACACAGCGTGCTAAGATGCTGACTTTCTCCTCGAGCAGAGTGACTTCAGGTACGAGGGCGGGCCTCGCAGTGTTCCAAGCACAGTGTTCTCTCATGGCAGCTCACACAAGGGCCATGACAGAGTCTTCCTGGGCACTTCGCACTCACCAGCCATGTTGTCCCGAGGGCGTTCGAGGGCTCTGGAGAAGTAGTGCTCCTCAAGGAACGCGCAGTGTGTTGCTGCCCAGCACTCGGCAGGCACAGAGGTCCTCCGGGGGATCAACCAATGGACCTCGACGTTGCTCCGCCGGCCCACAGGTGTCTGGAGGCACTCAGTGACCTCGGAGGGAAAACGATGCACACCCGTGGGGCCTAGGAGTCCCCGGACGCGTACTTCCTTTAAAATAAAGCACATAAGCGACTGAGAACTCATGGAATCAGCTGCATGCCTCCCTTTCTGCACGGCTACTCAGGGCCTAACCTGGAGGCGAGTTCTCACGTCGAGGTTCCCTTTCGCTCTAGAGCCTGTCAGGCGGACCACCACCGCGGCCATGGAAGCACCTGGTTCAGACAGAGCAAACTCACAATTTTCCCCGCAGCCTTCTTACAGGGTTTCCAGGCCTGTCAGGAGCAGGGAATGTCAAGTAACTGCAAGGCAGCGTGAATGCGGCCTTCAAAGTGGGAAAGCAAGTCTATTTCCAGCAGGCCCCCATTTCCATGGGCACCCTCAGCATAAACCCCTGCGGTACCTAACTAGTCCAAAGAGACACAGGTTACCCTGTGTTTCCTACCCTGAATGAAATTCTCGAAGTAGGGTGTTCTGCATCAAGCGAACTGCCTCAACCAAGGAACGGCGTAGCTGCTCCTCTGGGCCTGTGGCTATTCAAAAGCCTGCAGCGCCACTGGAAGAAGAGGACTTAAATTGCAGTAAGAAAGCAAGCCAACTTTCTCGAGGAGGCACGGTGACTTCAGGCAGGAGGTCCCAGACGGAATGCGACGCCGAGGGTTTCTCTGAGTGCAGCTCGGACTAGGGCATTGCGTAAGACTTCGACGCCATGTGGGATGTGCTAGAACAGTGTTCCTGAGCGTGTGCGAGTGCTGGGGAAATTAGGCTGCTCCAAAAGAGAGTGCGGTGCGTTTCCCTACGCTCGGCATACACAGAGGGGCTCTAAAGGGCTCCGGGCCTGGATATTGCTTAGCAGACCCACGTGGGCCTGGGGGGTACTCAGTGTCCCTGCCGGGAACAGGGTGCCCACGCGAGCCTCCTAGGTGTCCGGCAAACTGTGCTGCAGTTAAAGATATGCAGAGCAGAGGCCACAGCCTCATGGAAACTGCTGCATGCCTCCACTTCTGTGCGGCCAATCAGGACCTTACCTCCAGTCACGTGTTCATGCTGGGTGCCCCTTTAGCGACACAGCATGGTAAGATGCTGACTTTCTCCTCGAGCAGAGTGACTTTAGGTACGAGGTTCTCGAAGTATTCAATGCAGAGTGTTTTCTCATGGCAGCTCACACAAGGGCCATGACAAAGACTTCCTGGGCACTTCGGACTCACCAGAAATGAGGTCCTGCGGCTGTTCGAGGACTCTGGAAATGTAGTTCTCCTCAAGGAACGTGCAGTGTGTGGCCCGTCACTCGGCACACTCAGAGGGCCTCCACCGGACAGACCAACCGGCCTCGATGTTGCTAAGCCGGCCCACAGGGTTCTGGAGGTACTCAGTGACTTTGGAGGGACAATGATGCACTCCCGAGAGGCCTAGGAGTCTTCAAAGGGGTACTTCCTTGAAAATAAAGCAGAACAGCGACTAAGAACTCATGGAAACAGCTGTATGCCTCCCTTTCTGCCCGGCTACTCGGGACCTAAAATGGAGGCAAGTTCCCACGTTGAGTATCCTTTTAGCTCTAGAGCTTGTCAGGCAGACCACCGCCGCGGCCATGGAGGCACCTGGTTTAGACAGAGCAAACTCATTTTTTTCCAAGAAGCATTCCTACAGGGTTTAACAGGCCTGTCAACAGCAGGGAATGTCATGCAGCTTCAAGGCAGCATGAATGCAGCCTTCAAAATGGGAAAGCAAGGGTAGTTCCAGCAGGCCCCCGTTTCCATGGGCACCCTCAGCATACACCCGTGTGGTTTCTAACAAGTCCAAAGAGACACAGGTTACCCTGTGTTTCCTTTCCTGAATCAACTTCTCGAAGTAGGGTGTTCTGCATCAAGCGAACTGCCTCAACCAAGGAACACCGTAGCTGCTCCTCTGGGCCTGTAGCTATTCAAAAGCCTGCAGTGCCACAGGAAGAAGAGGACTTCAATTGCAGTAGGAACACAAGCCGACTTTCTCTAGGAGGCATGGTGACTTCAGGCAGGATGTCCCAGATTGAATGCGAAGCCGAGGGTTTCTCTGAGTGCAGCTCGGACTAGGGCAATGCGTAAGACTTCGACGCCATGTGGGATGTGCTAGAACAGTGTTCCTGAGCGTGTGCAAGTGCTGGTGAAATTAAGCTGCTCCAAAAAGGAGTGTGGTGCGTTTCCTTATGCTCGGCATACACAGAGGAGCTCTAAAGGGCTACGGGCCTGGATGTTGCTTAGCAGACCCAGGGGGGGCCTGGGGGTACTCAGTGTTCCCGTCGGGAACAGGGTGCCCACCCTAGCTTCCAAGGTGTCCAGAAAACGGTGCTGCAGTTAAAGATATGCAAAGCAGAGGCCACCGCCTCATGGAAACTGCAGCACACCGCTGCTTCTGCGTGGCCAATCGGGGCCTAACTTCCAGGCATGTGCTCATGCCAGGTGTGCCGGTAGCGACACAGCATGCTAAGAGGCTGAGTTTATCCTCGGATAGAGTGACTACAGGTACGAGGTCCTCCAAGTATTCAAAGCACAGTGTTTTCTCATGGCAGCTCACACAAGGGCCATGACGAAGTCTTCCTGGGCACTTGGGACTCACCAGCAATGTTGTCCTGAGGCCATTCGAGGACTCTGGAAATGTAGGTCTCCTCAAGGAAGGTACAGGGTGTTGCCCATCACTGGAAACGCACAGAGGGCCTCCGAGGGATCAACCAATGGGCGTTGAAGTTGCTCAGCCGGCCCACAGGTGTCTGGAGGTAGTCAGTGAAATTGGAGGGAAAATGATGCATACCCGAGAGGCCTAGGAGTACTCAAAAGTCTACTTCCTGTAAATTAAAGCACATAAGCCACTAAGAACTCATGGAAACAGCTACATGCCTCCCTTTCTGCACGGCTACTCAGGGCCTAACCTGGAGGCAAGTTCTCATGTTGGGATTCCCTTTAGCTCTAGAGCTTGTCAGGCGGACCACCACCGCGGCCATGGAAGCACCTGGTTCAGACAGAGCAAACTCATAATTTTCCCCGCAGCCTTCTTACAGGGTTTCCAGGCCTGTCAGGAGCAGGGAATGTCAAGTAGCTGCAAGGCAGCGTGAATGCGGCCTTCAAAGTGGGAAAGCAAGTCTATTTCCAGCAGGCCCCCGTTTCCATGGGCACCCTCAGCATACACCCCTGCGGTATCTAACAAGTCCAAAGAGACACAGGTTACCCTGTGTTTCCTACCCTGAATCAACTTCTCGAAGTAGGGAGTTCTGCATCAAGCGAACTGCCTCAACCAAGGAACGGCGTAGCTGCTCCTCTGGGCCTGTGGCTATTCAAAAGCCTGCAGCGCCACTGGAAGAAGAGGACTTAAATTGCAGTAAGAACGCAAGCCAACTTTCTCGAGGAGGCACGGTGACTTCAGGCAGGAGGTCCCAGACGGAATGCGACGCCGAGGGTTTCTCTGAGTGCAGCTCGGACTAGGGCATTGCGTAAGACTTCGACGCCATGTGGGATGTGCTAGAACAGTGTTCCTGAGCGTGTGCGAGTGCTGGGGAAATTAGGCTGCTCCAAAAGAGAGTGCGGTGCGTTTCCCTACGCTCGGCATACACAGAGGGGCTCTAAAGGGCTCCGGGCCTGGATATTGCTTAGCAGACCCAGGTGGGCCTGGGGGTACTCAGTGTCCCTGCCAGAAACAGGGTGCCCACGTGAGCCTCCTAGGTGTCCGGCAAACTGTGCTGCAGTTAAAGATAACCAGAGCAGGGGCCACCGCCTCATGGAAACTGCAGCACGCCTCCGCTTCTGCGCGGCCAATCAGAGCCTTACTTCCAGGCATGTGTTCATGCTGGGAGTGCCGGTAGCAACACAGCATGCTAAGAGGCTGAGTTTCTCCACGGGTAGAGTGACTACAGGTCCGAGGTCCTCAAAGTATTCAAAGCACAGTGTTTTCCCCGAAGCATTCTTCCAGGGCTCACTGGCCTGTCGGGAGCTGGGAAGGTCAGGTAGCTTCAAGGCAGGCATGAATGCCGCCCTCAAAATGGGAAAGCAGGGCTAGTTCCAGCAGGCCCCCGTTTTCATGGGCACACTCAGCGTACATCGCTGTGGCTTCTAACGAGTCCCAAGAGACACCGGTTACCCTGCGTTTCCTTCCCTGAATCAACGTATCGAAGTAGGGAGTCCCGCATCCGGCGAACTGTCTCAATCGAGGAACGCCGTAGCTGCTCCTCTGGGCCTGGGGCTGCCTGCAGTGCCGCAGAAGGAACAGGACTTAAAGTGCAGTAAGAACCCAAGCCGCCGTCCTCTAGGAGGCACGGTGACTTCAGTCAGGAGGTCCTGGATGGAAGGCGAAGACGAGGGCTCCTCTGAGGGCAGCTCCGACTAGGGCACCGCGTAAGACCTCCGCGCCATGTGGGACGTGCCAGAACGGTGTTCGCGAACGTGTGCGAGTGTGGAAGAAACTAAGCTGCTCCAAAAGAGAGGGCAGTGCGTTTCCCTACGCTCGGCCTGCACACACGGGGCTCTGAAGGGCTACGGGCCTGGATGTTGCTTAGCAGACCCAGGTGCACCTGGGGGTACTCAGTGTTCCTGCTGGGAGCAGGGTGCCCCGGCTAGCCTCCCAGGTGTCCAGAAAGCTGTGCTGCCGTTAAAGGCATGCAGAGCAGAGGCCACCGCCTCCTGGAAGCTGCAGCACGCCTCCGCTTCTGCACGGCGAATCAGGGCCTTACTTCCAGGCATGGGTTCATGCTGGGTGTGCTGGTAGCGACACAGCATGGTAAGATGCTGACTTTCTCCTCGAGCAGAGTGACTTCAGTTACGAGGGCGGGCCTCGCAGTGTTCCAAGCACAGTGTTCTCTCATGGCAGCTCACACAAGGGCCATGACTGAGTCTTCCTGGGTACTTCGCACTCACCAGCCATATTGTCCCGAGGGCGTTCGAGGGCTCTGGAGATGTAGCGCTCCTCAAGGAACGTGCAGTGTGTTGCTGCCCAGCACTCGGCAGGCACAGAGGTCCTCCGGGGGATCAACCAATGGACCTCGACGTTGCTCCGCCGGCCCACAGGTGTCTGGAGGCACTCAGTGACCTCGGAGGGAAAACGATGCACACCCGTGGGGCCTAGGAGTCCCCGGACGCGTACTTCCTTTAAAATAAAGCACATAAGCGACTGAGAAGTTGTGGAAACAGCTGCATGCCTCCCTTTCTGCACGGCTACTCAGGGCCTAACCTGGAGGCGAGTTCTCACTTCGAGGTTCCCTTTCGCTCTAGAGCCTGTCATGCGGACCGAGCTGCGGCCACGGAAGCCCCTGGTTTAGAGAGAGCAAACTCATAATTTTACCCGAAGCATTCTTCCAGGGCTCACTGGCCTGTCGGGAGCCGGGAATGTCAGGTAGCTTCAAGGCAGGCATGAATGCCGCCCTCAAAATGGGGAAGCAGGGCTTGTTCCAGCAGGGCCCCGTTATCATGGGCACACAGAGCGTACATCCCTGTGGCTTCTAACGAGTCCCAAGAGACACCGGTTACCCTGCGTTTCCTTCCCTGAATCAACTTATCGAAGTAGGGAGTCCCGCATCCGGCGAACTGTCTCAACCGAGGAACGCCGTAGCTGCTCCTCTGGGCCTGGGGAAGCCTGCAGTGCCGCAGAAGGAACAGGACTTAAAGTGCAGTAAGAACCCAAGCCGCCGTCCTCTAGGAGGCACGGTGACTTCAGTCAGGAGGTCCTGGATGGAACGCGAAGACAAGGGCTCCGCTGACGGCAGCTCCGACTAGGGCACCGCGTAAGACCTCTGCGCCACGTGGGACGTGCCAGAACGGCGTTCGCGAACGTGTGCGAGTGCCGAGGAAACTAAGCTGCTCCGAAGGAGAGGGCAGTGCATTTCCCTACGCTCGGCCACACACAGGGGGCTCTGAAGGGGTACGGGCCTGGATGTTGCTTAGCAGACCCAGGTGCACCTGTGGGTACTCAGTGTTCCTGCTGGGAGCAGGGGGCCCCGGCTAGCCTCCCAGGTGTCCAGAAAGCTGTGCTGCCGTTAAAGGCATGCAGAGCAGAGGCCACCGCCTCCTGGAAGCTGCAGCACGCCTCCGCTTCTGCACGGCGAATCAGGGCCTTACTTCCAGGCATGGGTTCATGCTGGGTGTGCCGGTAGCGACACAGCATGCTAAGATGCTGACTTTCTCCTCGAGCAGAGTGACTTCAGGTACGAGGGCAGGCCTCGCAGTGTTCCAAGCACAGTGTTCTCTCATGGCAGCTCACACAAGGGCCATGACAGAGTCTTCCTGGGTACTTCGCACTCACCAGCCATGTTGTCCCGAGGGCGTTCGAGGGCTCTGGAGATGTAGCGCTCCTCAAGGAACGCGCAGTGTGTTGCTGCCCAGCACTCGGCAGGCACAGAGGTCCTCCGGGGGATCAACCAATGGACCTCGACGTTGCTCCGCCGGCCCACAGGTGTCTGGA
This sequence comes from Grampus griseus, assembly GCF_964374135.1. Classification (NCBI taxonomy): domain Eukaryota; kingdom Metazoa; phylum Chordata; class Mammalia; order Artiodactyla; family Delphinidae; genus Grampus; species Grampus griseus. Next base: position 391,046 of record NC_139010.1, read on the forward strand.
GGCACTCAGTGACCTCGGAGGGAAAACGAGGCACACCCGTGGGGCCTAGGAGTCCCCGGACGCGTACTTCCTTTAAAATAAAGCACATAAGCGACTGAGAACTCATGGAAACAGCTGCATGCCTCCCTTTCTGAACGGCTACTCAGTGCCTAACCTGGAGGCGAGTTCTCACGTCAAGGTTCCCTTTCGCTCTAGAGCCTGTCAGGCGGACCACCACCGCGGCCATGGAAGCACCTGGTTCAGACAGAGCAAACTCACAATTTTCCCCGCAGCCTTCATACAGGGTTTCCAGGCCTGTCAGGAGCAGGGAATGTCAAGTAGCTGCAAGGCAGCGTGAATGTGGCCTTCAAAGTGGGAAAGCAAGTCTATTTCCAGCAGGCCCCCGTTTCCATGGGCACCCTCAGCATAAACCCCTGCGGTACCTAACAAGTCCAAAGAGACACAGGTTACCCTGTGTTTCCTACCCTGAATCAAATTCTCGAACTAGGGTGTTCTGCATCAAGCGAACTGCCTCAACCAAGGAACGGCGTAGCTGCTCCTCTGGGCCTGTGGCTATTCAAAAGCCTGCAGCGCCACAGGAAGAAGAGGACTTAAATTGCAGTAAGAACGCAAGCCAACTTTCTCGAGGAGGCACGGTGACTTCAGGCAGGAGGTCCCAGACGGAATGCGACGCCGAGGGTTTCTCTGAGTGCAGCTCGGACTAGGGCATTGCGTAAGACTTCGACGCCATGTGGGATGTGCTAGAACAGTGCTCCTGAGCGTGTGCGAGTGCTGGGGAAATTAGGCTGCTCCAAAAGAGAGTGCGGTGCGTTTCCCTACGCTCGGCATACACAGAGGGGCTCTAAAGGGCTCCGGGCCTGGATATTGCTTAGCAGACCCAGGTGGGCCTGGGGGGTACTCAGTGTCCCTGCCGGGAACAGGGTGCCCACGCGAGCCTCCTAGGTGTCCGGCAAACTGTGCTGCAGTTAAAGATATGCAGAGCAGAGGCCACAGCCTCATGGAAACTGCTGCATGCCTCCACTTCTGTGCGGCCAATCAGGACCTTACCTCCAGTCACGTGTTCATGCTGGGTGCCCCTTTAGCGACACAGCATGGTAAGATGCTGACTTTCTCCTCGAGCAGAGTGACTTTAGGTACGAGGTTCTCGAAGTATTCAATGCAGAGTGTTTTCTCATGGCAGCTCACACAAGGGCCATGACAAAGACTTCCTGGGCACTTCGGACTCACCAGAAATGAGGTCCTGCGGCTGTTCGAGGACTCTGGAAATGTAGTTCTCCTCAAGGAACGTGCAGTGTGTTGCCCGTCACTCGGCACACTCAGAGGGCCTCCACCGGACAGACCAACCGGCCTCGATGTTGCTAAGCCGGCCCACAGGGTTCTGGAGGTACTCAGTGACTTTGGAGGGACAATGATGCACTCCCGAGAGGCCTAGGAGTCTTCAAAGGGGTACTTCCTTGAAAATAAAGCAGAACAGCGACTAAGAACTCATGGAAACAGCTGTATGCCTCCCTTTCTGCCCGGCTACTCGGGACCTAAAATGGAGGCAAGTTCCCACGTTGAGTATCCTTTTAGCTCTAGAGCTTGTCAGGTAGACCACCGCCGCGGCCACGGAGGCACCTGGTTTAGACAGAGCAAACTCATTTTTTTCCAAGAAGCATTCCTACAGGGTTTAACAGGCCTGTCAACAGCAGGGAATGTCATGCAGCTTCAAGGCAGCATGAATGCAGCCTTCAAAATGGGAAAGCAAGGGTAGTTCCAGCAGGCCCCCGTTTCCATGGGCACCCTCAGCATACACCCGTGTGGTTTCTAACAAGTCCAAAGAGACACAGGTTACCCTGTGTTTCCTTTCCTGAATCAACTTCTCGAAGTAGGGTGTTCTGCATCAAGCGAACTGCCTCAACCAAGGAACACCGTAGCTGCTCCTCTGGGCCTGTAGCTATTCAAAAGCCTGCAGTGCCACAGGAAGAAGAGGACTTCAATTGCAGTAGGAACACAAGCCGACTTTCTCTAGGAGGCATGGTGACTTCAGGCAGGATGTCCCAGATGGAATGCGAAGCCGAGGGTTTCTCTGAGTGCAGCTCGGACTAGGGCAATGCGTAAGACTTCGACGCCATGTGGGATGTGCTAGAACAGTGTTCCTGAGCGTGTGCAAGTGCTGGTGAAATTAAGCTGCTCCAAAAAGGAGTGTGGTGCGTTTCCCTATGCTCGGCATACACAGAGGAGCTCTAAAGGGCTACGGGCCTGGATGTTGCTTAGCAGACCCAGGAGGGCCTGGGGGTACTCAGTGTTCCCGTCGGGAACAGGGTGCCCACGCTAGCTTCCAAGGTGTCCAGAAAACGGTGCTGCAGTTAAAGATATGCAAAGCAGAGGCCACCGCCTCATGGAAACTGCAGCACACCGCTGCTTCTGCGTGGCCAATCGGGGCCTAACTTCCAGGCATGTGCTCATGCCAGGTGTGCCGGTAGCGACACAGCATGCTAAGAGGCTGAGTTTATCCTCGGATAGAGTGACTACAGGTACGAGGTCCTCCAAGTATTCAAAGCACAGTGTTTTCTCATGGCAGCTCACACAAGGGCCATGACGAAGTCTTCCTGGGCACTTGGGACTCACCAGCAATGTTGTCCTGAGGCCATTCGAGGACTCTGGAAATGTAGGTCTCCTCAAGGAAGGTACAGGGTGTTGCCCATCACTGGAAACGCACAGAGGGCCTCCGAGGGATCAACCGATGGGCGTTGAAGTTGCTCAGCCGGCCCACAGGTGTCTGGAGGTAGTCAGTGAAATTGGAGGGAAAATGATGCATACCCGAGAGGCCTAGGAGTACTCAAAAGTCTACTTCCTGTAAATTAAAGCACATAAGCCACTAAGAACTCATGGAAACAGCTACCTGCCTCCCTTTCTGCACGGCTACTCAGGGCCTAACCTGGAGGCAAGTTCTCACGTTGGGATTCCCTTTAGCTCTAGAGCTTGTCAGGCGGACCACCACCACGGCCATGGAAGCACCTGGTTCAGACAGAGCAAACTCATAATTTTCCCCGCAGCCTTCTTACAGGGTTTCCAGGCCTGTCAGGAGCAGGGAATGTCAAGTAGCTGCAAGGCAGCGTGAATGCGGCCTTCAAAGTGGGAAAGCAAGTCTATTTCCAGCAGGCCCCCGTTTCCATGGGCACCCTCAGCATACACCCCTGTGGTATCTAACAAGTCCAAAGAGACACAGGTTACCCTGTGTTTCCTACCCTGAATCAACTTCTCGAAGTAGGGAGTTCTGCATCAAGCGAACTGCCTCAACCAAGGAACGGCGTAGCTGCTCCTCTGGGCCTGTGGCTATTCAAAAGCCTGCAGCGCCACTGGAAGACGAGGACTTAAATTGCAGTAAGAACGCAAGCCAACTTTCTCGAGGAGGCACGGTGACTTCAGGCAGGAGGTCCCAGACGGAATGCGACGCCGAGGGTTTCTCTGAGTGCAGCTCGGACTAGGGCATTGCGTAAGACTTCGATGCCATGTGGGATGTGCTAGAACAGTGTTCCTGAGCGTGTGCGAGTGCTGGGGAAATTAGGCTGCTCCAAAAGAGAGTGTGGTGCGTTTCCCTACGCTCGGCATACACAGAGGGGCTCTAAAGGGCTCCGGGCCTGGATATTGCTTAGCAGACCCAGGTGGGCCTGGGGGTACTCAGTGTCCCTGCCGGAAACAGGGTGCCCACGTGAGCCTCCTAGGTGTCCGGCAAACTGTGCTGCAGTTAAAGATAACCAGAGCAGGGGCCACCGCCTCATGGAAACTGCAGCACGCCTCCGCTTCTGCGCGGCCAATCAGAGCCTTACTTCCAGGCATGTGTTCATGCTGGGAGTGCCGGTAGCAACACAGCATGCTAAGAGGCTGAGTTTCTCCACGGGTAGAGTGACTACAGGTCCGAGGTCCTCAAAGTATTCAAAGCACAGTGTTTTCCCCGAAGCATTCTTCCAGGGCTCACTGGCCTGTCGGGAGCTGGGAAGGTCAGGTAGCTTCAAGGCAGGCATGAATGCCACCCTCAAAATGGGAAAGCAGGGCTAGTTCCAGCAGGCCCCCGTTTTCATGGGCACACTCAGCGTACATCCCTGTGGCTTCTAACGAGTCCCAAGAGACACCGGTTACCCTGCGTTTCCTTCCCTGAATCAACGTATCGAAGTAGGGAGTCCCGCATCCGGCGAACTGTCTCAACCGAGGAACGCCGTAGCTGCTCCTCTGGGCCTGGGGCTGCCTGCAGTGCCGCAGAAGGAACAGGACTTAAAGTGCAGTAAGAACCCAAGCCGCCGTCCTCTAGGAGGCACGGTGACTTCAGTCAGGAGGTCCTGGATGGAAGGCGAAGACGAGGGCTCCTCTGAGGGCAGCTCCGACTAGGGCACCGCGTAAGACCTCCGCGCCACGTGGGACGTGCCAGAACGGTGTTCGCGAACGTGTGCGAGTGCCGAGGAAACTAAGCTGCTCCAAAGGAGAGGGCAGTGCGTTTCCCTACGCTCGGCCTGCACACAGGGGGCTCTGAAGGGCTACGGGCCTGGATGTTCCTTAGCAGACCCAGGTGCACCTGGGGGTACTCAGTGTTCCTGCCGGGAGCAGGGTGCCCCGGCTAGCCTCCCAGGTGTCCAGAAAGCTGTGCTGCCGTTAAAGGCATGCAGAGCAGAGGCCACCGCCTCCTGGAAGCTGCAGCACGCCTCCGCTTCTGCACGGCGAATCAGGGCCTTCCTTCCAGACATGGGTTCATGCTGGGTGTGCCGGTAGCGACACAGCGTGCTAAGATGCTGACTTTCTCCTCGAGCAGAGTGACTTCAGGTACGAGGGCGGGCCTCGCAGTGTTCCAAGCACAGTGTTCTCTCATGGCAGCTCACACAAGGGCCATGACAGAGTCTTCCTGGGCACTTCGCACTCACCAGCCATGTTGTCCCGAGGGCGTTCGAGGGCTCTGGAGAAGTAGTGCTCCTCAAGGAACGCGCAGTGTGTTGCTGCCCAGCACTCGGCAGGCACAGAGGTCCTCCGGGGGATCAACCAATGGACCTCGACGTTGCTCCGCCGGCCCACAGGTGTCTGGAGGCACTCAGTGACCTCGGAGGGAAAACGATGCACACCCGTGGGGCCTAGGAGTCCCCGGACGCGTACTTCCTTTAAAATAAAGCACATAAGCGACTGAGAACTCATGGAATCAGCTGCATGCCTCCCTTTCTGCACGGCTACTCAGGGCCTAACCTGGAGGCGAGTTCTCACGTCGAGGTTCCCTTTCGCTCTAGAGCCTGTCAGGCGGACCACCACCCCGGCCATGGAAGCACCTGGTTCAGACAGAGCAAACTCACAATTTTCCCCGCAGCCTTCTTACAGGGTTTCCAGGCCTGTCAGGAGCAGGGAATGTCAAGTAGCTGCAAGGCAGCGTGAATGCGGCCTTCAAAGTGGGAAAGCAAGTCTATTTCCAGCAGGCCCCCATTTCCATGGGCACCCTCAGCATAAACCCCTGCGGTACCTAACTAGTCCAAAGAGACACAGGTTACCCTGTGTTTCCTACCCTGAATGAAATTCTCGAAGTAGGGTGTTCTGCATCAAGCGAACTGCCTCAACCAAGGAACGGCGTAGCTGCTCCTCTGGGCCTGTGGCTATTCAAAAGCCTGCAGCACCACTGGAAGAAGAGGACTTAAATTGCAGTAAGAACGCAAGCCAACTTTCTCGAGGAGGCACGGTGACTTCAGGCAGGAGGTCCCAGACGGAATGCGACGCCGAGGGTTTCTCTGAGTGCAGCTCGGACTAGGGCATTGCGTAAGACTTCGACGCCATGTGGGATGTGCTAGAACAGTGTTCCTGAGCGTGTGCGAGTGCTGGGGAAATTAGGCTGCTCCAAAAGAGAGTGCAGTGCGTTTCCCTACGCTCGGCATACACAGAGGGGCTCTAAAGGGCTCCGGGCCTGGATATTGCTTAGCAGACCCAGGTGGGCCTGGGGGGTACTCAGTGTCCCTGCCGGGAACAGGGTGCCCACGCGAGCCTCCTAGGTGTCCGGCAAACTGTGCTGCAGTTAAAGATATGCAGAGCAGAGGCCACAGCCTCATGGAAACTGCTGCATGCCTCCACTTCTGTGCGGCCAATCAGGACCTTACCTCCAGTCACGTGTTCATGTTGGGTGCCCCTTTAGCGACACAGCATGGTAAGATGCTGACTTTCTCCTTGAGCAGAGTGACTTTAGGTACGAGGTTCTCGAAGTATTCAATGCAGAGTGTTTTCTCATGGCAGCTCACACAAGGGCCATGACAAAGACTTCCTGGGCACTTCGGACTCACCAGAAATGAGGTCCTGCGGCTGTTCGAGGACTCTGGAAATGTAGTTCTCCTCAAGGAACGTACAGTGTGTGGCCCGTCACTCGGCACACTCAGAGGGCCTCCACCGGACAGACCAACCGGCCTCGATGTTGCTAAGCCGGCCCACAGGGTTCTGGAGGTAGTCAGTGACTTTGGAGGGACAATGATGCACTCCCGAGAGGCCTAGGAGTCTTCAAAGGGGTACTTCCTTGAAAATAAAGCAGAACAGCGACTAAGAACTCATGGAAACAGCTGTATGCCTCCCTTTCTGCCCGGCTACTCGGGACCTAAAATGGAGGCAAGTTCCCACGTTGAGTATCCTTTTAGCTCTAGAGCTTGTCAGGCAGACCACCGCCGCGGCCACGGAGGCACCTGGTTTAGACAGAGCAAACTCATTTTTTTCCAAGAAGCATTCCTACAGGGTTTAACAGGCCTGTCAACAGCAGGGAATGTCATGCAGCTTCAAGGCAGCATGAATGCAGCCTTCAAAATGGGAAAGCAAGGGTAGTTCCAGCAGGCCCCCGTTTCCATGGGCACCCTCAGCATACACCCGTGTGGTTTCTAACAAGTCCAAAGAGACACAGGTTACCCTGTGTTTCCTTTCCTGAATCAACTTCTCGAAGTAGGGTGTTCTGCATCAAGCGAACTGCCTCAACCAAGGAACACCGTAGCTGCTCCTCTGGGCCTGTAGCTATTCAAAAGCCTGCAGTGCCACAGGAAGAAGAGGACTTCAATTGCAGTAGGAACACAAGCCGACTTTCTCTAGGAGGCATGGTGACTTCAGGCAGGATGTCCCAGATGGAATGCGAAGCCGAGGGTTTCTCTGAGTGCAGCTCGGACTAGGGCAATGCGTAAGACTTCGACGCCATGTGGGATGTGCTAGAACAGTGTTCCTGAGCGTGTGCAAGTGCTGGTGAAATTAAGCTGCTCCAAAAAGGAGTGTGGTGCGTTTCCCTATGCTCGGCATACACAGAGGAGCTCTAAAGGGCTACGGGCCTGGATGTTGCTTAGCAGACCCAGGGGGGCCTGGGGGTACTCAGTGTTCCCGTCGGGAACAGGGTGCCCACGCTAGCTTCCAAGGTGTCCAGAAAACGGTGCTGCAGTTAAAGATATGCAAAGCAGAGGCCACCGCCTCATGGAAACTGCAGCACACCGCTGCTTCTGCGTGGCCAATCGGGGCCTAACTTCCAGGCATGTGCTCATGCCAGGTGTGCCGGTAGCGACACAGCATGCTAAGAGGCTGGGTTTATCCTCGGATAGAGTGACTACAGGTACGAGGTCCTCCAAGTATTCAAAGCACAGTGTTTTCTCATGGCAGCTCACACAAGGGCCATGACGAAGTCTTCCTGGGCACTTGGGACTCACCAGCAATGTTGTCCTGAGGCCATTCGAGGACTCTGGAAATGTAGGTCTCCTCAAGGAAGGTACAGGGTGTTGCCCATCACTGGAAACGCACAGAGGGCCTCCGAGGGATCAACCGATGGGCGTTGAAGTTGCTCAGCCGGCCCACAGGTGTCTGGAGGTAGTCAGTGAAATTGGAGGGAAAATGATGCATACCCGAGAGGCCTAGGAGTACTCAAAAGTCTACTTCCTGTAAATTAAAGCACATAAGCCACTAAGAACTCATGGAAACAGCTACCTGCCTCCCTTTCTGCACGGCTACTCAGGGCCTAACCTGGAGGCAAGTTCTCACGTTGGGATTCCCTTTAGCTCTAGAGCTTGTCAGGCGGACCACCACCACGGCCATGGAAGCACCTGGTTCAGACAGAGCAAACTCATAATTTTCCCCGCAGCCTTCTTACAGGGTTTCCAGGCCTGTCAGGAGCAGGGAATGTCAAGTAGCTGCAAGGCAGCGTGAATGCGGCCTTCAAAGTGGGAAAGCAAGTCTATTTCCAGCAGGCCCCCGTTTCCATGGGCACCCTCAGCATACACCCCTGTGGTATCTAACAAGTCCAAAGAGACACAGGTTACCCTGTGTTTCCTACCCTGAATCAACTTCTCGAAGTAGGGAGTTCTGCATCAAGCGAACTGCCTCAACCAAGGAACGGCGTAGCTGCTCCTCTGGGCCTGTGGCTATTCAAAAGCCTGCAGCGCCACTGGAAGAAGAGGACTTAAATTGCAGTAAGAACGCAAGCCAACTTTCTCGAGGAGGCACGGTGACTTCAGGCAGGAGGTCCCAGACGGAATGCGACGCCGAGGGTTTCTCTGAGTGCAGCTCGGACTAGGGCATTGCGTAAGACTTCGACGCCATGTGGGATGTGCTAGAACAGTGTTCCTGAGCGTGTGCGAGTGCTGGGGAAATTAGGCTGCTCCAAAAGAGAGTGCGGTGCGTTTCCCTACGCTCGGCATACACAGAGGGGCTCTAAAGGGCTCCGGGCCTGGATATTGCTTAGCAGACCCAGGTGGGCCTGGGGGTACTCAGTGTCCCTGCCGGAAACAGGGTGCCCACGTGAGCCTCCTAGGTGTCCGGCAAACTGTGCTGCAGTTAAAGATAACCAGAGCAGGGGCCACCGCCTCATGGAAACTGCAGCACGCCTCCGCTTCTGCGCGGCCAATCAGAGCCTTACTTCCAGGCATGTGTTCATGCTGGGAGTGCCGGTAGCAACACAGCATGCTAAGAGGCTGAGTTTCTCCACGGGTAGAGTGACTACAGGTCCGAGGTCCTCAAAGTATTCAAAGCACAGTGTTTTCCCCGAAGCATTCTTCCAGGGCTCACTGGCCTGTCGGGAGCTGGGAAGGTCAGGTAGCTTCAAGGCAGGCATGAATGCCGCCCTCAAAATGGGAAAGCAGGGCTAGTTCCAGCAGGCCCCCGTTTTCATGGGCACACTCAGCGTACATCCCTGTGGCTTCTAACGAGTCCCAAGAGACACCGGTTACCCTGCGTTTCCTTCCCTGAATCAATGTATCGAAGTAGGGAGTCCCGCATCCGGCGAACTGTCTCAACCGAGGAACGCCGTAGCTGCTCCTCTGGGCCTGGGGCTGCCTGCAGTGCCGCAGAAGGAACAGGACTTAAAGTGCAGTAAGAACCCAAGCCGCCGTCCTCTAGGAGGCACGGTGACTTCAGTCAGGAGGTCCTGGATGGAAGGCGAAGACGAGGGCTCCTCTGAGGGCAGCTCCGACTAGGGCACCGCGTAAGACCTCCGCGCCACGTGGGACGTGCCAGAACGGTGTTCGCGAACGTGTGCGAGTGCCGAGGAAACTAAGCTGCTCCAAAGGAGAGGGCAGTGCGTTTCCCTACGCTCGGCCTGCACACACGGGGCTCTGAAGGGCTACGGGCCTGGATGTTGCTTAGCAGACCCAGGTGCACCTGGGGGTACTCATTGTTCCTGCCGGGAGCAGGGTGCCCCGGCTAGCCTCCCAGGTGTCCAGAAAGCTGTGCTGCCGTTAAAGGCATGCAGAGCAGAGGCCACCGCCTCCTGGAAGTGCAGCATGCCTCCGCTTCTGCACGGCGAATCAGGGCCTTCCTTCCAGACATGGGTTCATGCTGGGTGTGCCGGTAGCGACACAGCGTGCTAAGATGCTGACTTTCTCCTCGAGCAGAGTGACTTCAGGTACGAGGGCGGGCCTCGCAGTGTTCCAAGCACAGTGTTCTCTCATGGCAGCTCACACAAGGGCCATGACAGAGTCTTCCTGGGCACTTCGCACTCACCAGCCATGTTGTCCCGAGGGCGTTCGAGGGCTCTGGAGAAGTAGTGCTCCTCAAGGAACGCGCAGTGTGTTGCTGCCCAGCACTCAGCAGGCACAGAGGTCCTCCGGGGGATCAACCAATGGACCTCGACGTTGCTCCGCCGGCCCACAGGTGTCTGGAGGCACTCAGTGACCTCGGAGGGAAAACGATGCACACCCGTGGGGCCTAGGAGTCCCCGGACGCGTACTTCCTTTAAAATAAAGCACATAAGCGACTGAGAACTCATGGAATCAGCTGCATGCCTCCCTTTCTGCACGGCTACTCAGGGCCTAACCTGGAGGCGAGTTCTCACGTCGAGGTTCCCTTTCGCTCTAGAGCCTGTCAGGCGGACCACCACCGCGGCCATGGAAGCACCTGGTTCAGACAGAGCAAACTCACAATTTTCCCCGCAGCCTTCTTACAGGGTTTCCAGGCCTGTCAGGAGCAGGGAATGTCAAGTAGCTGCAAGGCAGCGTGAATGCGGCCTTCAAAGTGGGAAAGCAAGTCTATTTCCAGCAGGCCCCCATTTCCATGGGCACCCTCAGCATAAACCCCTGCGGTACCTAACTAGTCCAAAGAGACACAGGTTACCCTGTGTTTCCTACCCTGAATGAAATTCTCGAAGTAGGGTGTTCTGCATCAAGCGAACTGCCTCAACCAAGGAACGGCGTAGCTGCTCCTCTGGGCCTGTGGCTATTCAAAAGCCTGCAGCGCCACTGGAAGAAGAGGACTTAAATTGCAGTAAGAACGCAAGCCAACTTTCTCGAGGAGGCACGATGACTTCAGGCAGGAGGTCCCAGGCGGAATGCGACGCCGAGGGTTTCTCTGAGTGCAGCTCGGACTAGGGCATTGCGTAAGACTTCGACGCCATGTGGGATGTGCTAGAACAGTGTTCCTGAGCATGTGCGAGTGCTGGGGAAATTAGGCTGCTCCAAAAGAGAGTGCGGTGCGTTTCCCTACGCTCGGCATACACAGAGGGGCTCTAAAGGGCTCCGGGCCTGGATATTGCTTAGCAGACCCAGGTGGGCCTGGGGGGTACTCAGTGTCCCTGCCGGGAACAGGGTGCCCACGCGAGCCTCCTAGGTGTCCGGCAAACTGTGCTGCAGTTAAAGATATGCAGAGCAGAGGCCACAGCCTCATGGAAACTGCTGCATGCCTCCACTTCTGTGCGGCCAATCAGGACCTTACCTCCAGTCACGTGTTCATGCTGGGTGCCCCTTTAGCGACACAGCATGGTAAGATGCTGACTTTCTCCTTGAGCAGAGTGTCTTTAGGTACGAGGTTCTCGAAGTATTCAATGCAGAGTGTTTTCTCATGGCAGCTCACACAAGGGCCATGACAAAGACTTCCTGGGCACTTCGGACTCACCAGAAATGAGGTCCTGCGGCTGTTCGAGGACTCTGGAAATGTAGTTCTCCTCAAGGAACGTGCAGTGTGTGGCCCGTCACTCGGCACACTCAGAGGGCCTCCACCGGACAGACCAACCAGCCTCGATGTTGCTAAGCCGGCCCACAGGGTTCTGGAGGTACTCAGTGACTTTGGAGGGACAATGATGCACTCCCGAGAGGCCTAGGAGTCTTCAAAGGGGTACTTCCTTGAAAATAAAGCAGAACAGCGACTAAGAACTCATGGAAACAGCTGTATGCCTCCCTTTCTGCCCGGCTACTCGGGACCTAAAATGTAGGCAAGTTCCCACGTTGAGTATCCTTTTAGCTCTAGAGCTTGTCAGGCAGACCACCGCCGCGGCCACGGAGGCACCTGGTTTAGACAGAGCAAACTCATTTTTTTCCAAGAAGCATTCCTACAGGGTTTAACAGGCCTGTCAACAGCAGGGAATGTCATGCAGCTTCAAGGCAGCATGAATGCAGCCTTCAAAATGGGAAAGCAAGGGTAGTTCCAGCAGGCCCCCGTTTCCATGGGCACCCTCAGCATACACCCGTGTGGTTTCTAACAAGTCCAAAGAGACACAGGTTACCCTGTGTTTCCTTTCCTGAATCAACTTCTCGAAGTAGGGTGTTCTGCATCAAGCGAACTGCCTCAACCAAGGAACACCGTAGCTGCTCCTCTGGGCCTGTAGCTATTCAAAAGCCTGCAGCGCCACAGGAAGAAGAGGACTTCAATTGCAGTAGGAACACAAGCCGACTTTCTCTAGGAGGCATGGTGACTTCAGGCAGGATGTCCCAGATGGAATGCGAAGCCGAGGGTTTCTCTGAGTGCAGCTCGGACTAGGGCAATGCGTAAGACTTCGACGCCATGTGGGATGTGCTAGAACAGTGTTCCTGAGCGTGTGCGAGTGCTGGGGAAATTAGGCTGCTCCAAAAGAGAGTGCAGTGCATTTCCCTACGCTCGGCATACACAGAGGGGCTCTAAAGGGCTCCGGGCCTGGATATTGCTTAGCAGACCCAGGTGGGCCTGGGGGTACTCAGTGTCCCTGCCGGAAACAGGGTGCCCACGTGAGCCTCCTAGGTGTCCGGCAAACTGTGCTGCAGTTAAAGATAACCAGAGCAGGGGCCACCGCCTCATGGAAACTGCAGCACGCCTCCGCTTCTGCGCGGCCAATCAGAGCCTTACTTCCAGGCATGTGTTCATGCTGGGAGTGCCGGTAGCAACACAGCATGCTAAGAGGCTGAGTTTCTCCACGGGTAGAGTGACTACAGGTCCGAGGTCCTCAAAGTATTCAAAGCACAGTGTTTTCCCCGAAGCATTCTTCCAGGGCTCACTGGCCTGTCGGGAGCTGGGAAGGTCAGGTAGCTTCAAGGCAGGCATGAATGCCGCCCTCAAAATGGGAAAGCAGGGCTAGTTCCAGCAGGCCCCCGTTTTCATGGGCACACTCAGCGTACATCCCTGTGGCTTCTAACGAGTCCCAAGAGACACCGGTTACCCTGCGTTTCCTTCCCTGAATCAATGTATCGAAGTAGGGAGTCCCGCATCCGGCGAACTGTCTCAACCGAGGAACGCCGTAGCTGCTCCTCTGGGCCTGGGGCTGCCTGCAGTGCCGCAGAAGGAACAGGACTTAAAGTGCAGTAAGAACCCAAGCCGCCGTCCTCTAGGAGGCACGGTGACTTCAGTCAGGAGGTCCTGGATGGAAGGCGAAGACGAGGGCTCCTCTGAGGGCAGCTCCGACTAGGGCACCGCGTAAGACCTCCGCGCCACGTGGGACATGCCAGAACGGTGTTCCCGAACGTGTGCAAGTGCCGAGGAAACTAAGCTGCTCCAAAGGAGAGGGCAGTGCGTTTCCCTACGCTCGGCCTGCACACACGGGGCTCTGAAGGGCTACGGGCCTGGATGTTGCTTAGCAGACCCAGGTGCACCTGGGGGTACTCATTGTTCCTGCCGGGAGCAGGGTGCCCCGGCTAGCCTCCCAGGTGTCCAGAAAGCTGTGCTGCCGTTAAAGGCATGCAGAGCAGAGGCCACCGCCTCCTGGAAGTGCAGCATGCCTCCGCTTCTGCACGGCGAATCAGGGCCTTCCTTCCAGACATGGGTTCATGCTGGGTGTGCCGGTAGCGACACAGCGTGCTAAGATGCTGACTTTCTCCTCGAGCAGAGTGACTTCAGGTACGAGGGCGGGCCTCGCAGTGTTCCAAGCACAGTGTTCTCTCATGGCAGCTCACACAAGGGCCATGACAGAGTCTTCCTGGGCACTTCGCACTCACCAGCCATGTTGTCCCGAGGGCGTTCGAGGGCTCTGGAGAAGTAGTGCTCCTCAAGGAACGCGCAGTGTGTTGCTGCCCAGCACTCGGCAGGCACAGAGGTCCTCCGGGGGATCAACCAATGGACCTCGACGTTGCTCCGCTGGCCCACAGGTGTCTGGAGGCACTCAGTGACCTCGGAGGGAAAACGATGCACACCCGTGGGGCCTAGGAGTCCCCGGACGCGTACTTCCTTTAAAATAAAGCACATAAGCGACTGAGAACTCATGGAATCAGCTGCATGCCTCCCTTTCTGCACGGCTACTCAGGGCCTAACCTGGAGGCGAGTTCTCACGTCGAGGTTCCCTTTCGCTCTAGAGCCTGTCAGGCGGACCACCACCGCGGCCATGGAAGCACCTGGTTCAGACAGAGCAAACTCACAATTTTCCCCGCAGCCTTCTTACAGGGTTTCCAGGCCTGTCAGGAGCAGGGAATGTCAAGTAGCTGCAAGGCAGCGTGAATGCGGCCTTCAAAGTGGGAAAGCAAGTCTATTTCCAGCAGGCCCCCATTTCCATGGGCACCCTCAGCATAAACCCCTGCGGTACCTAACTAGTCCAAAGAGACACAGGTTACCCTGTGTTTCCTACCCTGAATGAAATTCTCGAAGTAGGGTGTTCTGCATCAAGCGAACTGCCTCAACCAAGGAACGGCGTAGCTGCTCCTCTGGGCCTGTGGCTATTCAAAAGCCTGCAGCGCCACTGGAAGAAGAGGACTTAAATTGCAGTAAGAACGCAAGCCAACTTTCTCGAGGAGGCACGGTGACTTCAGGCAGGAGGTCCCAGACGGAATGCGACGCCGAGGGTTTCTCTGAGTGCAGCTCGGACTAGGGCATTGCGTAAGACTTCGACGCCATGTGGGATGTGCTAGAACAGTGTTCCTGAGCGTGTGCGAGTGCTGGGGAAATTAGGCTGCTCCAAAAGAGAGTGCGGTGCGTTTCCCTACGCTCGGCATACACAGAGGGGCTCTAAAGGGCTCCGGGCCTGGATATTGCTTAGCAGACCCAGGTGGGCCTGGGGGGTACTCAGTGTCCCTGCCGGGAACAGGGTGCCCACGCGAGCCTCCTAGGTGTCCGGCAAACTGTGCTGCAGTTAAAGATATGCAGAGCAGAGGCCACAGCCTCATGGAAACTGCTGCATGCCTCCACTTCTGTGCGGCCAATCAGGACCTTACCTCCAGTCACGTGTTCATGCTGGGTGCCCCTTTAGCGACACAGCATGGTAAGATGCTGACTTTCTCCTTGAGCAGAGTGTCTTTAGGTACGAGGTTCTCGAAGTATTCAATGCAGAGTGTTTTCTCATGGCAGCTCACACAAGGGCCATGACAAAGACTTCCTGGGCACTTCGGACTCACCAGAAATGAGGTCCTGCGGCTGTTCGAGGACTCTGGAAATGTAGTTCTCCTCAAGGAACGTGCAGTGTGTGGCCCGTCACTCGGCACACTCAGAGGGCCTCCACCGGACAGACCAACCAGCCTCGATGTTGCTAAGCCGGCCCACAGGGTTCTGGAGGTACTCAGTGACTTTGGAGGGACAATGATGCACTCCCGAGAGGCCTAGGAGTCTTCAAAGGGGTACTTCCTTGAAAATAAAGCAGAACAGCGACTAAGAACTCATGGAAACAGCTGTATGCCTCCCTTTCTGCCCGGCTACTCGGGACCTAAAATGTAGGCAAGTTCCCACGTTCAGTATACTTTTAGCTCTAGAGCTTGTCAGGCAGACCACCGCCGCGGCCACGGAGGCACCTGGTTTAGACAGAGCAAACTCATTTTTTTCCAAGAAGCATTCCTACAGGGTTTAACAGGCCTGTCAACAGCAGGGAATGTCATGCAGCTTCAAGGCAGCATGAATGCAGCCTTCAAAATGGGAAAGCAAGGGTAGTTCCAACAGGCCCCCGTTTCCATGGGCACCCTCAGCATACACCCGTGTGGTTTCTAACAAGTCCAAAGAGACACAGGTTACCCTGTGTTTCCTTTCCTGAATCAACTTCTCGAAGTAGGGTGTTCTGCATCAAGCGAACTGCCTCAACCAAGGAACACCGTAGCTGCTCCTCTGGGCCTGTAGCTATTCAAAAGCCTGCAGCGCCACAGGAAGAAGAGGACTTCAATTGCAGTAGGAACACAAGCCGACTTTCTCTAGGAGGCATGGTGACTTCAGGCAGGATGTCCCAGATGGAATGCGAAGCCGAGGGTTTCTCTGAGTGCAGCTCGGACTAGGGCAATGCGTAAGACTTCGACGCCATGTGGGATGTGCTAGAACAGTGTTCCTGAGCGTGTGCGAGTGCTGGGGAAATTAGGCTGCTCCAAAAGAGAGTGCAGTGCATTTCCCTACGCTCGGCATACACAGAGGGGCTCTAAAGGGCTCCGGGCCTGGATATTGCTTAGCAGACCCAGGTGGGCCTGGGGGTACTCAGTGTCCCTGCCGGAAACAGGGTGCCCACGTGAGCCTCCTAGGTGTCCGGCAAACTGTGCTGCAGTTAAAGATGTGCAGAGCAGAGGCCACCGCCTCATGGAAACTGCAGCACGCCTCCGCTTCTGCGCGGCCAATCAGAGCCTTACTTCCAGGCATGTGTTCATGCTGGGAGTGCCGGTAGCAACACAGCATGCTAAGAGGCTGAGTTTCTCCACGAGTAGAGTGACTACAGGTCCGAGGTCCTCAAAGTATTCAAAGCACAGTGTTTTCCCCGAAGCATTCTTCCAGGGCTCACTGGCCTGTCGGGAGCTGGGAAGGTCAGGTAGCTTCAAGGCAGGCATGAATGCCGCCCTCAAAATGGGAAAGCAGGGCTAGTTCCAGCAGGCCCCCGTTTTCATGGGCACACTCAGCGTACATCCCTGTGGCTTCTAACGAGTCCCAAGAGACACCGGTTACCCTGCGTTTCCTTCCCCGAATCAACGTATCGAAGTAGGGAGTCCCGCATCCGGCGAACTGTCTCAACCGAGGAACGCCGTAGCTGCTCCGCTGGGCCTGGGGCTGCCTGCAGTGCCGCAGAAGGAACAGGACTTAAAGTGCAGTAAGAACCCAAGCCACCGTCCTCTAGGAGGCACGGTGACTTCAGTCAGGAGGTCCTGGATGGAAGGCGAAGACGAGGGCTCCTCTGAGGGCAGCTCCGACTAGGGCACCGCGTAAGACCTCCGCGCCACGTGGGACGTGCCAGAACGGTGTTCGCGAACGTGTGCGAGTGCGGAGGAAACTAAGCTGCTCCAAAGGAGAGGGCAGTGCGTTTCCCTACGCTCGGCCTGCACACAGGGGTCTCTGAAGGGCTACGGGCCTGGATGTTGCTTAGCAGACCCAGGTGCACCTGGGGGTACTCAGTGTTCCTGCTGGGAGCAGGGTGCCCCGGCTAGCCTCCCATGTGTCCAGAAAGCTGTGCTGCCGTTAAAGGCATGCAGAGCAGAGGCCACCGCCTCCTGGAAGCTGCAGCACGCCTCCGCTTCTGCATGGCGAATCAGGGCCTTCCTTCCAGGCATGGGTTCATGCTGGGTGTGCCGGTAGCGACACAGCGTGCTAAGATGCTGACTTTCTCCTCGAGCAGAGTGACTTCAGGTACGAGGGCGGGCCTCGCAGTGTTCCAAGCACAGTGTTCTCTCATGGCAGCTCACACAAGGGCCATGACAGAGTCTTCCTGGGCACTTCGCACTCACCAGCCATGTTGTCCCGAGGGCGTTCGAGGGCTCTGGAGATGTAGCGCTCCTCAAGGAACGCGCAGTGTGTTGCTGCCCAGCACTCGGCAGGCACAGAGGTCCTCCGGGGGATCAACCAATGGACCTCGACGTTGCTCCGCCGGCCCACAGATGTCTGGAGGCACTCAGTGACCTCGGACGGAAAACGAGGCACACCCGTGGGGCCTAGGAGTCCCCGGACGCGTACTTCCTTTAAAATAAAGCACATAAGCGACTGAGAACTCATGGAAACAGCTGCATGCCTCCCTTTCTGCACGGCTACTCAGTGCCTAACCTGGAGGCGAGTTCTCACGTCAAGGTTCCCTTTCGCTCTAGAGCCTGTCAGGCGGACCACCACCGCGGCCATGGAAGCACCTGGTTCAGACAGAGCAAACTCACAATTTTCCCCGCAGCCTTCTTACAGGGTTTCCAGGCCTGTCAGGAGCAGGGAATGTCAAGTAGCTGCAAGGCAGCGTGAATGTGGCCTTCAAAGTGGGAAAGCAAGTCTATTTCCAGCAGGCCCCCGTTTCCATGGGCACCCTCAGCATAAACCCCTGCGGTACCTAACAAGTCCAAAGAGACACAGGTTACCCTGTGTTTCCTACCCTGAATCAAATTCTCGAAGTAGGGTGTTCTGCATCAAGCGAACTGCCTCAACCAAGGAACGGCGTAGCTGCTCCTCTGGGCCTGTGGCTATTCAAAAGCCTGCAGCGCCACAGGAAGAAGAGGACTTAAATTGCAGTAAGAACGCAAGCCAACTTTCTCGAGGAGGCACGGTGACTTCAGGCAGGAGGTCCCAGACGGAATGCGACGCCGAGGGTTTCTCTGAGTGCAGCTCGGACTAGGGCATTGCGTAAGACTTCGACGCCATGTGGGATGTGCTAGAACAGTGTTCCTGAGCGTGTGCGAGTGCTGGGGAAATTAGGCTGCTCCAAAAGAGAGTGCGGTGCGTTTCCCTACGCTCGGCATACACAGAGGGGCTCTAAAGGGCTCCGGGCCTGGATATTGCTTAGCAGACCCAGGTGGGCCTGGGGGGTACTCAGTGTCCCTGCCGGGAACAGGGTGCCCACGCGAGCCTCCTAGGTGTCCGGCAAACTGTGCTGCAGTTAAAGATATGCAGAGCAGAGGCCACAGCCTCATGGAAACTGCTGCATGCCTCCACTTCTGTGCGGCCAATCAGGACCTTACCTCCAGTCACGTGTTCATGCTGGGTGCCCCTTTAGCGACACAGCATGGTAAGATGCTGACTTTCTCCTCGAGCAGAGTGACTTTAGGTACGAGGTTCTCGAAGTATTCAATGCAGAGTGTTTTCTCATGGCAGCTCACACAAGGGCCATGACAAAGACTTCCTGGGCACTTCGGACTCACCAGAAATGAGGTCCTGCGGCTGTTCGAGGACTCTGGAAATGTAGTTCTCCTCAAGGAACGTGCAGTGTGTGGCCCGTCACTCGGCACACTCAGAGGGCCTCCACCGGACAGACCAACCGGCCTCGATGTTGCTAAGCCGGCCCACAGGGTTCTGGAGGTACTCAGTGACTTTGGAGGGACAATGATGCACTCCCGAGAGGCCTAGGAGTCTTCAAAGGGGTACTTCCTTGAAAATAAAGCAGAACAGCGACTAAGAACTCATGGAAACAGCTGTATGCCTCCCTTTCTGCCCGGCTACTCGGGACCTAAAATGGAGGCAAGTTCCCACGTTGAGTATCCTTTTAGCTCTAGAGCTTGTCAGGCAGACCACCGCCGCGGCCACGGAGGCACCTGGTTTAGACAGAGCAAACTCATTTTTTTCCAAGAAGCATTCCTACAGGGTTTAACAGGCCTGTCAACAGCAGGGAATGTCATGCAGCTTCAAGGCAGCATGAATGCAGCCTTCAAAATGGGAAAGCAAGGGTAGTTCCAGCAGGCCCCCGTTTCCATGGGCACCCTCAGCATACACCCGTGTGGTTTCTAACAAGTCCAAAGAGACACAGGTTACCCTGTGTTTCCTTTCCTGAATCAACTTCTCGAAGTAGGGTGTTCTGCATCAAGCGAACTGCCTCAACCAAGGAACACCGTAGCTGCTCCTCTGGGCCTGTAGCTATTCAAAAGCCTGCAGTGCCACAGGAAGAAGAGGACTTCAATTGCAGTAGGAACACAAGCCGACTTTCTCTAGGAGGCATGGTGACTTCAGGCAGGATGTCCCAGATGGAATGCGAAGCCGAGGGTTTCTCTGAGTGCAGCTCGGACTAGGGCAATGCGTAAGACTTCGACGCCATGTGGGATGTGCTAGAACAGTGTTCCTGAGCGTGTGCAAGTGCTGGTGAAATTAAGCTGCTCCAAAAAGGAGTGTGGTGCGTTTCCTTATGCTCGGCATACACAGAGGAGCTCTAAAGGGCTACGGGCCTGGATGTTGCTTAGCAGACCCAGGGGGGCCTGGGGGTACTCAGTGTTCCCGTCGGGAACAGGGTGCCCACCCTAGCTTCCAAGGTGTCCAGAAAACGGTGCTGCAGTTAAAGATATGCAAAGCAGAGGCCACCGCCTCATGGAAACTGCAGCACACCGCTGCTTCTGCGTGGCCAATCGGGGCCTAACTTCCAGGCATGTGCTCATGCCAGGTGTGCCGGTAGCGACACAGCATGCTAAGAGGCTGAGTTTATCCTCGGATAGAGTGACTACAGGTACGAGGTCCTCCAAGTATTCAAAGCACAGTGTTTTCTCATGGCAGCTCACACAAGGGCCATGACGAAGTCTTCCTGGGCACTTGGGACTCACCAGCAATGTTGTCCTGAGGCCATTCGAGGACTCTGGAAATGTAGGTCTCCTCAAGGAAGGTACAGGGTGTTGCCCATCACTGGAAACGCACAGAGGGCCTCCGAGGGATCAACCGATGGGCGTTGAAGTTGCTCAGCCGGCCCACAGGTGTCTGGAGGTAGTCAGTGAAATTGGAGGGAAAATGATGCATACCCGAGAGGCCTAGGAGTACTCAAAAGTCTACTTCCTGTAAATTAAAGCACATAAGCCACTAAGAACTCATGGAAACAGCTACATGCCTCCCTTTCTGCACGGCTACTCAGGGCCTAACCTGGAGGCAAGTTCTCATGTTGGGATTCCCTTTAGCTCTAGAGCTTGTCAGGCGGACCACCACCGCGGCCATGGAAGCACCTGGTTCAGACAGAGCAAACTCATAATTTTCCCCGCAGCCTTCTTACAGGGTTTCCAGGCCTGTCAGGAGCAGGGAAGGTCAAGTAGCTGCAAGGCAGCGTGAATGCGGCCTTCAAAGTGGGAAAGCAAGTCTATTTCCAGCAGGCCCCCGTTTCCATGGGCACCCTCAGCATACACCCCTGTGGTATCTAACAAGTCCAAAGAGACACAGGTTACCCTGTGTTTCCTACCCTGAATCAACTTCTCGAAGTAGGGTGTTCTGCATCAAGCGAACTGCCTCAACCAAGGAACGGCGTAGCTGCTCCTCTGGGCCTGTGGCTATTCAAAAGCCTGCAGCGCCACTGGAAGAAGAGGACTTAAATTGCAGTAGGAACACAAGCCGACTTTCTCTAGGAGGCATGGTGACTTCAGGCAGGATGTCCCAGATGGAATGCGAAGCCGAGGGTTTCTCTGAGTGCAGCTCGGACTAGGGCAATGCGTAAGACTTCGACACCATGTGGGATGTGCTAGAACAGTGTTCCTGAGCGTGTGCAAGTGCTGGTGAAATTAAGCTGCTCCAAAAAGGAGTGTGGTGCGTTTCCTTATGCTCGGCATACACAGAGGAGCTCTAAAGGGCTACGGGCCTGGATGTTGCTTAGCAGACCCAGGGGGGGCCTGGGGGTACTCAGTGTTCCCGTCGGGAACAGGGTGCCCACCCTAGCTTCCAAGGTGTCCAGAAAACGGTGCTGCAGTTAAAGATATGCAAAGCAGAGGCCACCGCCTCATGGAAACTGCAGCACACCGCTGCTTCTGCGTGGCCAATCGGGGCCTAACTTCCAGGCATGTGCTCATGCCAGGTGTGCCGGTAGCGACACAGCATGCTAAGAGGCTGAGTTTATCCTCGGATAGAGTGACTACAGGTACGAGGTCCTCCAAGTATTCAAAGCACAGTGTTTTCTCATGGCAGCTCACACAAGGGCCATGACGAAGTC
Organism: Grampus griseus; assembly: GCF_964374135.1. Lineage (NCBI taxonomy): Eukaryota > Metazoa > Chordata > Mammalia > Artiodactyla > Delphinidae > Grampus > Grampus griseus. The sequence goes on from NC_139010.1 coordinate 412,467, forward strand.
TTCCTGGGCACTTGGGACTCACCAGCAATGTTGTCCTGAGGCCATTCGAGAACTCTGGAAATGTAGGTCTCCTCAAGGAAGGTACAGGGTGTTGCCCATCACTGGAAACGCACAGAGGGCCTCCGAGGGATCAACCAATGGGCGTTGAAGTTGCTCAGCCGGCCCACAGGTGCCTGGAGGTAGTCAGTGAAATTGGAGGGAAAATGATGCATACCCGAGAGGCCTAGGAGTACTCAAAAGTCTACTTCCTGTAAATTAAAGCACATAAGCCACTAAGAACTCATGGAAACAGCTACCTGCCTCCCTTTCTGCACGGCTACTCAGGGCCTAACCTGGAGGCAAGTTCTCACGTTGGGATTCCCTTTAGCTCTAGAGCTTGTCAGGCGGACCACCACCGCGGCCATGGAAGCACCTGGTTCAGACAGAGCAAACTCATAATTTTCCCCGCAGCCTTCTTACAGGGTTTCCAGGCCTGTCAGGAGCAGGGAAGGTCAAGTAGCTGCAAGGCAGCGTGAATGCGGCCTTCAAAGTGGGAAAGCAAGTCTATTTCCAGCAGGCCCCCGTTTCCATGGGCACCCTCAGCATACACCCCTGTGGTATCTAACAAGTCCAAAGAGACACAGGTTACCCTGTGTTTCCTACCCTGAATCAACTTCTCGAAGTAGGGAGTTCTGCATCAAGCGAACTGCCTCAACCAAGGAACGGCGTAGCTGCTCCTCTGGGCCTGTGGCTATTCAAAAGCCTGCAGCGCCACTGGAAGAAGAGGACTTAAATTGCAGTAAGAACGCAAGCCAACTTTCTCGAGGAGGCACGGTGACTTCAGGCAGGAGGTCCCAGACGGAATGCGACGCCGAGGGTTTCTCTGAGTGCAGCTCGGACTAGGGCATTGCGTAAGACTTCGACGCCATGTGGGATGTGCTAGAACAGTGTTCCTGAGCGTGTGCGAGTGCTGGGGAAATTAGGCTGCTCCAAAAGAGAGTGCGGTGCGTTTCCCTACGCTCGGCATACACAGAGGGGCTCTAAAGGGCTCCGGGCCTGGATATTGCTTAGCAGACCCAGGTGGGCCTGGGGGTACTCAGTGTCCCTGCCGGAAACAGGGTGCCCACGTGAGCCTCCTAGGTGTCCGGCAAACTGTGCTGCAGTTAAAGATAACCAGAGCAGGGGCCACCGCCTCATGGAAACTGCAGCACGCCTCCGCTTCTGCGCGGCCAATCAGAGCCTTACTTCCAGGCATGTGTTCATGCTGGGAGTGCCGGTAGCAACACAGCATGCTAAGAGGCTGAGTTTCTCCACGGGTAGAGTGACTACAGGTCCGAGGTCCTCAAAGTATTCAAAGCACAGTGTTTTCCCCGAAGCATTCTTCCAGGGCTCACTGGCCTGTCGGGAGCTGGGAAGGTCAGGTAGCTTCAAGGCAGGCATGAATGCCGCCCTCAAAATGGGAAAGCAGGGCTAGTTCCAGCAGGCCCCCGTTTTCATGGGCACACTCAGCGTACATCCCTGTGGCTTCTAACGAGTCCCAAGAGACACCGGTTACCCTGCGTTTCCTTCCCTGAATCAACGTATCGAAGTAGGGAGTCCCGCATCCGGCGAACTGTCTCAACCGAGGAACGCCGTAGCTGCTCCTCTGGGCCTGGGGCTGCCTGCAGTGCCGCAGAAGGAACAGGACTTAAAGTGCAGTAAGAACCCAAGCCGCCGTCCTCTAGGAGGCACGGTGACTTCAGTCAGGAGGTCCTGGATGGAAGGCGAAGACGAGGGCTCCTCTGAGGGCAGCTCCGACTAGGGCACCGCGTAAGACCTCCGCGCCACGTGGGACGTGCCAGAACGGTGTTCGCGAACGTGTGCGAGTGCCGAGGAAACTAAGCTGCTCCAAAGGAGAGGGCAGTGCGTTTCCCTACGCTCGGCCTGCACACAGGGGGCTCTGAAGGGCTACGGGCCTGGATGTTCCTTAGCAGACCCAGGTGCACCTGGGGGTACTCAGTGTTCCTGCCGGGAGCAGGGTGCCCCGGCTAGCCTCCCAGGTGTCCAGAAAGCTGTGCTGCCGTTAAAGGCATGCAGAGCAGAGGCCACCGCCTCCTGGAAGCTGCAGCACGCCTCCGCTTCTGCACGGCGAATCAGGGCCTTCCTTCCAGACATGGGTTCATGCTGGGTGTGCCGGTAGCGACACAGCGTGCTAAGATGCTGACTTTCTCCTCGAGCAGAGTGACTTCAGGTACGAGGGCGGGCCTCGCAGTGTTCCAAGCACAGTGTTCTCTCATGGCAGCTCACACAAGGGCCATGACAGAGTCTTCCTGGGCACTTCGCACTCACCAGCCATGTTGTCCCGAGGGCGTTCGAGGGCTCTGGAGAAGTAGTGCTCCTCAAGGAACGCGCAGTGTGTTGCTGCCCAGCACTCGGCAGGCACAGAGGTCCTCCGGGGGATCAACCAATGGACCTCGACGTTGCTCCGCCGGCCCACAGGTGTCTGGAGGCACTCAGTGACCTCGGAGGGAAAACGATGCACACCCGTGGGGCCTAGGAGTCCCCGGACGCGTACTTCCTTTAAAATAAAGCACATAAGCGACTGAGAACTCATGGAAACAGCTGCATGCCTCCCTTTCTGCACGGCTACTCAGGGCCTAACCTGGAGGCGAGTTCTCACGTCGAGGTTCCCTTTCGCTCTAGAGCCTGTCAGGCGGACCACCACCGCGGCCATGGAAGCACCTGGTTCAGACAGAGCAAACTCACAATTTTCCCCGCAGCCTTCTTACAGGGTTTCCAGGCCTGTCAGGAGCAGGGAATGTCAAGTAGCTGCAAGGCAGCGTGAATGCGGCCTTCAAAGTGGGAAAGCAAGTCTATTTCCAGCAGGCCCCCATTTCCATGGGCACCCTCAGCATAAACCCCTGCGGTACCTAACTAGTCCAAAGAGACACAGGTTACCCTGTGTTTCCTACCCTGAATGAAATTCTCGAAGTAGGGTGTTCTGCATCAAGCGAACTGCCTCAACCAAGGAACGGCGTAGCTGCTCCTCTGGGCCTGTGGCTATTCAAAAGCCTGCAGCACCACTGGAAGAAGAGGACTTAAATTGCAGTAAGAACGCAAGCCAACTTTCTCGAGGAGGCACGGTGACTTCAGGCAGGAGGTCCCAGACGGAATGCGACGCCGAGGGTTTCTCTGAGTGCAGCTCGGACTAGGGCATTGCGTAAGACTTCGACGCCATGTGGGATGTGCTAGAACAGTGTTCCTGAGCGTGTGCGAGTGCTGGGGAAATTAGGCTGCTCCAAAAGAGAGTGCGGTGCGTTTCCCTACGCTCAGCATACACAGAGGGGCTCTAAAGGGCTCCGGGCCTGGATATTGCTTAGCAGACCCAGGTGGGCCTGGGGGTACTCAGTGTCCCTGCCGGAAACAGGGTGCCCACGTGAGCCTCCTAGGTGTCCGGCAAACTGTGCTGCAGTTAAAGATATGCAGAGCAGAGGCCACAGCCTCATGGAAACTGCTGCATGCCTCCACTTCTGTGCGGCCAATCAGGACCTTACCTCCAGTCACGTGTTCATGCTGGGTGCCCCTTTAGCGACACAGCATGGTAAGATGCTGACTTTCTCCTCGAGCAGAGTGACTTTAGGTACGAGGTTCTCGAAGTATTCAATGCAGAGTGTTTTCTCATGGCAGCTCACACAAGGGCCATGACAAAGACTTCCTGGGCACTTCGGACTCACCAGAAATGAGGTCCTGCGGCTGTTCGAGGACTCTGGAAATGTAGTTCTCCTCAAGGAACGTGCAGTGTGTTGCCCGTCACTCGGCACACTCAGAGGGCTTCCACCGGACAGACCAACCGGCCTCGATGTTGCTAAGCCGGCCCACAGGGTTCTGGAGGTACTCAGTGACTTTGGAGGGACAATGATGCACTCCCGAGAGGCCTAGGAGTCTTCAAAGGGGTACTTCCTTGAAAATAAAGCAGAACAGCGACTAAGAACTCATGGAAACAGCTGTATGCCTCCCTTTCTGCCCGGCTACTCGGGACCTAAAATGGAGGCAAGTTCCCACGTTGAGTATCCTTTTAGCTCTAGAGCTTGTCAGGCAGACCACCGCCGCAGCCACGGAGGCACCTGGTTTAGACAGAGCAAACTCATTTTTTTCCAAGAAGCATTCCTACAGGGTTTAACAGGCCTGTCAACAGCAGGGAATGTCATGCAGCTTCAAGGCAGCATGAATGCAGCCTTCAAAATGGGAAAGCAAGGGTAGTTCCAGCAGGCCCCCGTTTCCATGGGCACCCTCAGCATACACCCGTGTGGTTTCTAACAAGTCCAAAGAGACACAGGTTACCCTGTGTTTCCTTTCCTGAATCAACTTCTCGAAGTAGGGTGTTCTGCATCAAGCGAACTGCCTCAACCAAGGAACACCGTAGCTGCTCCTCTGGGCCTGTAGCTATTCAAAAGCCTGCAGTGCCACAGGAAGAAGAGGACTTCAATTGCAGTAGGAACACAAGCCGACTTTCTCTAGGAGGCATGGTGACTTCAGGCAGGATGTCCCAGATGGAATGCGAAGCCGAGGGTTTCTCTGAGTGCAGCTCGGACTAGGGCAATGCGTAAGACTTCGACGCCATGTGGGATGTGCTAGAACAGTGTTCCTGAGCGTGTGCAAGTGCTGGTGAAATTAAGCTGCTCCAAAAAGGAGTGTGGTGCGTTTCCCTATGCTCGGCATACACAGAGGAGCTCTAAAGGGCTACGGGCCTGGATGTTGCTTAGCAGACCCAGGGGGGCCTGGGGGTACTCAGTGTTCCCGTCGGGAACAGGGTGCCCACGCTAGCTTCCAAGGTGTCCAGAAAACGGTGCTGCAGTTAAAGATATGCAAAGCAGAGGCCACCGCCTCATGGAAACTGCAGCACACCGCTGCTTCTGCGTGGCCAATCGGGGCCTAACTTCCAGGCATGTGCTCATGCCAGGTGTGCCGGTAGCGACACAGCATGCTAAGAGGCTGAGTTTATCCTCGGATAGAGTGACTACAGGTACGAGGTCCTCCAAGTATTCAAAGCACAGTGTTTTCTCATGGCAGCTCACACAAGGGCCATGACGAAGTCTTCCTGGGCACTTGGGACTCACCAGCAATGTTGTCCTGAGGCCATTCGAGGACTCTGGAAATGTAGGTCTCCTCAAGGAAGGTACAGGGTGTTGCCCATCACTGGAAACGCACAGAGGGCCTCCGAGGGATCAACCGATGGGCGTTGAAGTTGCTCAGCCGGCCCACAGGTGTCTGGAGGTAGTCAGTGAAATTGGAGGGAAAATGATGCATACCCGAGAGGCCTAGGAGTACTCAAAAGTCTACTTCCTGTAAATTAAAGCACATAAGCCACTAAGAACTCATGGAAACAGCTACCTGCCTCCCTTTCTGCACGGCTACTCAGGGCCTAACCTGGAGGCAAGTTCTCACGTTGGGATTCCCTTTAGCTCTAGAGCTTGTCAGGCGGACCACCACCACGGCCATGGAAGCACCTGGTTCAGACAGAGCAAACTCATAATTTTCCCCGCAGCCTTCTTACAGGGTTTCCAGGCCTGTCAGGAGCAGGGAAGGTCAAGTAGCTGCAAGGCAGCGTGAATGCGGCCTTCAAAGTGGGAAAGCAAGTCTATTTCCAGCAGGCCCCCGTTTCCATGGGCACCCTCAGCATACACCCCTGTGGTATCTAACAAGTCCAAAGAGACACAGGTTACCCTGTGTTTCCTACCCTGAATCAACTTCTCGAAGTAGGGAGTTCTGCATCAAGCGAACTGCCTCAACCAAGGAACGGCGTAGCTGCTCCTCTGGGCCTGTGGCTATTCAAAAGCCTGCAGCGCCACTGGAAGAAGAGGACTTAAATTGCAGTAAGAACGCAAGCCAACTTTCTCGAGGAGGCACGGTGACTTCAGGCAGGAGGTCCCAGACGGAATGCGACGCCGAGGGTTTCTCTGAGTGCAGCTCGGACTAGGGCATTGCGTAAGACTTCGACGCCATGTGGGATGTGCTAGAACAGTGTTCCTGAGCGTGTGCGAGTGCTGGGGAAATTAGGCTGCTCCAAAAGAGAGTGCGGTGCGTTTCCCTACGCTCGGCATACACAGAGGGGCTCTAAAGGGCTCCGGGCCTGGATATTGCTTAGCAGACCCAGGTGGGCCTGGGGGTACTCAGTGTCCCTGCCGGAAACAGGGTGCCCACGTGAGCCTCCTAGGTGTCCGGCAAACTGTGCTGCAGTTAAAGATAACCAGAGCAGGGGCCACCGCCTCATGGAAACTGCAGCACGCCTCCGCTTCTGCGCGGCCAATCAGAGCCTTACTTCCAGGCATGTGTTCATGCTGGGAGTGCCGGTAGCAACACAGCATGCTAAGAGGCTGAGTTTCTCCACGGGTAGAGTGACTACAGGTCCGAGGTCCTCAAAGTATTCAAAGCACAGTGTTTTCCCCGAAGCATTCTTCCAGGGCTCACTGACCTGTCGGGAGCTGGGAAGGTCAGGTAGCTTCAAGGCAGGCATGAATGCCGCCCTCAAAATGGGAAAGCAGGGCTAGTTCCAGCAGGCCCCCGTTTTCATGGGCACACTCAGCGTACATCCCTGTGGCTTCTAACGAGTCCCAAGAGACACCGGTTACCCTGCGTTTCCTTCCCTGAATCAACGTATCGAAGTAGGGAGTCCCGCATCCGGCGAACTGTCTCAACCGAGGAACGCCGTAGCTGCTCCTCTGGGCCTGGGGCTGCCTGCAGTGCCGCAGAAGGAACAGGACTTAAAGTGCAGTAAGAACCCAAGCCGCCGTCCTCTAGGAGGCACGGTGACTTCAGTCAGGAGGTCCTGGATGGAAGGCGAAGACGAGGGCTCCTCTGAGGGCAGCTCCGACTAGGGCACCGCGTAAGACCTCCGCGCCACGTGGGACGTGCCAGAACGGTGTTCGCGAACGTGTGCGAGTGCCGAGGAAACTAAGCTGCTCCAAAGGAGAGGGCAGTGCGTTTCCCTACGCTCGGCCTGCACACAGGGGGCTCTGAAGGGCTACGGGCCTGGATGTTCCTTAGCAGACCCAGGTGCACCTGGGGGTACTCAGTGTTCCTGCCGGGAGCAGGGTGCCCCGGCTAGCCTCCCAGGTGTCCAGAAAGCTGTGCTGCCGTTAAAGGCATGCAGAGCAGAGGCCACCGCCTCCTGGAAGCTGCAGCACGCCTCCGCTTCTGCACGGCGAATCAGGGCCTTCCTTCCAGACATGGGTTCATGCTGGGTGTGCCGGTAGCGACACAGCGTGCTAAGATGCTGACTTTCTCCTCGAGCAGAGTGACTTCAGGTACGAGGGCGGGCCTCGCAGTGTTCCAAGCACAGTGTTCTCTCATGGCAGCTCACACAAGGGCCATGACAGAGTCTTCCTGGGCACTTCGCACTCACCAGCCATGTTGTCCCGAGGGCGTTCGAGGGCTCTGGAGAAGTAGTGCTCCTCAAGGAACGCGCAGTGTGTTGCTGCCCAGCACTCGGCAGGCACAGAGGTCCTCCGGGGGATCAACCAATGGACCTCGACGTTGCTCCGCCGGCCCACAGGTGTCTGGAGGCACTCAGTGACCTCGGAGGGAAAACGATGCACACCCGTGGGGCCTAGGAGTCCCCGGACGCGTACTTCCTTTAAAATAAAGCACATAAGCGACTGAGAAGTTGTGGAAACAGCTGCATGCCTCCCTTTCTGCACGGCTACTCAGGGCCTAACCTGGAGGCGAGTTCTCACTTCGAGGTTCCCTTTCGCTCTAGAGCCTGTCATGCGGACCGAGCTGCGGCCACGGAAGCCCCTGGTTTAGAGAGAGCAAACTCATAATTTTACCCGAAGCATTCTTCCAGGGCTCACTGGCCTGTCGGGAGCTGGGAATGTCAGGTAGCTTCAAGGCAGGCATGAATGCCGCCCTCAAAATGGGGAAGCAGGGCTAGTTCCAGCAGGCCCCCATTTTCATGGGCACACTCAGCGTACATCCCTGTGGCTTATAAGGACTCCCAAGAGACACCGGTTACCCTGCGTTTCCCTCCCTGAATCAACTTATCGAAGTAGGGAGTCCCACATCCGGCGAACTGTCTCAACCGAGGAACGCCGTAGCTGCTCCCCTGGGCCTGGGGCTGCCTGCAGTGCCGCAGAAGGAGCAGGACTTAAAGTGCAGTAAGAACCCAAGCCGCCGTCCTCTAGGAGGCACGGTGACTTCAGTCAGGAGGTCCTGGATGGAAGGCGAAGACGAGGGCTCCTCTGAGGGCAGCTCCGACTAGGGCACCGCGTAAGACCTCCGCGCCACGTGGGACGTGCCAGAACGGTGTTCGCGAACGTGTGCGTGTGCCGAGGAAACTAAGCTGCTCCGAAGGAGAGGGCAGTGCGTTTCCCTAAGCTCGGCCTGCACACAGGGGTCTCTGAAGGGCTACGGGCCTGGATGTTGCTTAGCAGACCCAGGTGCACCTGGGGGTACTCAGTGTTCCTGCTGGGAGCAGGGTGCCCCGGCTAGCCTCCCAGGTGTCCAGAAAGCTGTGCTGCCGTTAAAGGCATGCAGAGCAGAGGCCACCGCCTCCTGGAAGCTGCAGCACGCCTCCGCTTCTGCATGGCGAATCAGGGCCTTATTTCCAGGCATGGGTTCATGCTGGGTGTGCCGGTAGCGACACAGCGTGCTAAGATGCTGACTTTCTCCTCGAGCAGAGTGACTTCAGGTACGAGGGTGGGCCTCGCAGTGTTCGAAGCACAGTGTTCTCTCATGGCAGCTCACACAAGGGCCATGACTGAGTCTTCCTGGGTACTTCGCACTCACCAGCCATGTTGTCCCGAGGGCGTTCGAGGGCTCTGGATATGTACCGCTCCTCAAGGAACGCGCAGTGTGTTGCTGCCCAGCACTCGGCAGGCACAGAGGTCCTCCGGGGCATCAACCAATGGACCTCGACATTGCTCCGCCGGCCCACAGGTGTCTGGAGGCACTCAGTGACCTCGGAGGGAAAACGATGCACACCCGTGGGGCCTAGGAGTACCCGGACGCGTACTTCCTTTAACATAAAGGACATAAGCGACTGAGAACTCGTGGAAACAGCTGCATGCCTCCCTTTCTGCACGGCTACTCAGGGCCTATCCTGGAGGCGAGTTCTCACTTCACGGTTCCCTTTCGCTCTAGAGCCTGTCATGCGGACCGCCGCCGCGGCCACGGAAGACCCTGGTTTAGAGAGAGCAAACTCATAATTTTCCCCGAAGCATTCTTCCAGGGCTCACTGGCCTGTCGGGAGCTGGGAATGTCAGGTAGCTTCAAGGCAGGCATGAATGCCACCCTCAAAATGGGAAAGCAGGGCTTGTTCCAGCAGGGCCCCGTTATCATGGGCACACAGAGCGTACATCCCTGTGGCTTCTAACGAGTCCCAAGAGACACCGGTTACCCTGCGTTTCCTTCCCTGAATCAACTTATCGAAGTAGGGAGTCGCGCATCCGTTGAACTGTCTCAACCGAGGAACGCCGTAGCTGCTCCTCTGGGCCTGGGGAAGCCTGCAGTGCCGCAGAAGGAACAGGACTTAAAGTGCAGTAAGAACCCAAGCCGCCGTCCTCTAGGAGGCACGGTGACTTCAGTCAGGAGGTCCTGGATGGAACGCGAAGACAAGGGCTCCTCTGACGGCAGCTCCGACTAGGGCACCGCGTAAGACCTCCGCGCCACGTGGGACGTGCCAGAACGGCGTTCGCGAACGTGTGCGAGTGCCGAGGAAACTAAGCTGCTCCGAAGGAGAGGGCAGTGCATTTCCCTACGCTCGGCCACACACAGGGGGCTCTGAAGGGCTACGGGCCTGGATGTTGCTTAGCAGACCCAGGTGCACCTGTGGGTACTCAGTGTTCCTGCTGGGAGCAGGGGGCCCCGGCTAGCCTCCCAGGTGTCCAGAAAGCTGTGCTGCCGTTAAAGGCATGCAGAGCAGAGGCCACCGCCTCCTGGAAGCTGCAGCACGCCTCCGCTTCTGCACGGCGAATCAGGGCCTTACTTCCAGGCTTGGGTTCATGCTGGGTGTGCCGGTAGCGACACAGCGTGCTAAGATGCTGACTTTCTCCTCGAGCAGAGTGACTTCAGGTACGAGGGCGGGCCTCGCAGTGTTCCAAGCACAGTGTTCTCTCATGGCAGCTCACACAAGGGCCATGACAGAGTCTTCCTAGGTACTTCGCACTCACCAGCCATGTTGTCCCGAGGGCATTCGAGGGCTCTGGAGATGTAGCGCTCCTCAAGGAACGCGCAGTGTGTTGCTGCCCAGCACTCGGCAGGCACAGAGGTCCTCCGGGGGATCAACCAATGGACCTCGACGTTGCTCCGCCAGCCCACAGGTGTCTGGAGGCACTCAGTGACCTCGGAGGGAAAACGAGGCACACCCGTGGGGCCTAGGAGTCCCCGGACGCGTACTTCCTTTAAAATAAAGCACATAAGCGACTGAGAACTCATGGAAACAGCTGCATGCCTCCCTTTCTGCACGGCTACTCAGTGCCTAACCTGGAGGCGAGTTCTCACGTCAAGGTTCCCTTTCGCTCTAGAGCCTGTCAGGCGGACCACCACCGCGGCCATGGAAGCACCTGGTTCAGACAGAGCAAACTCACAATTTTCCCCGCAGCCTTCTTACAGGGTTTCCAGGCCTGTCAGGAGCAGGGAATGTCAAGTAGCTGCAAGGCAGCGTGAATGTGGCCTTCAAAGTGGGAAAGCAAGTCTATTTCCAGCAGGCCCCCGTTTCCATGGGCACCCTCAGCATAAACCCCTGCGGTACCTAACAAGTCCAAAGAGACACAGGTTACCCTGTGTTTCCTACCCTGAATCAAATTCTCGAAGTAGGGTGTTCTGCATCAAGCGAACTGCATCAACCAAGGAACGGCGTAGCTGCTCCTCTGGGCCTGTGGCTATTCAAAAGCCTGCAGCGCCACAGGAAGAAGAGGACTTAAATTGCAGTAAGAACGCAAGCCAACTTTCTCGAGGAGGCACGGTGACTTCAGGCAGGAGGTCCCAGACGGAATGCGACGCCGAGGGTTTCTCTGAGTGCAGCTCGGACTAGGGCATTGCGTAAGACTTCGACGCCATGTGGGATGTGCTAGAACAGTGTTCCTGAGCGTGTGCGAGTGCTGGGGAAATTAGGCTGCTCCAAAAGAGAGTGCGGTGCGTTTCCCTACGCTCGGCATACACAGAGGGGCTCTAAAGGGCTCCGGGCCTGGATATTGCTTAGCAGACCCAGGTGGGCCTGGGGGGTACTCAGTGTCCCTGCCGGGAACAGGGTGCCCACGCGAGCCTCCTAGGTGTCCGGCAAACTGTGCTGCAGTTAAAGATATGCAGAGCAGAGGCCACAGCCTCATGGAAACTGCTGCATGCCTCCACTTCTGTGCGGCCAATCAGGACCTTACCTCCAGTCACGTGTTCATGCTGGGTGCCCCTTTAGCGACACAGCATGGTAAGATGCTGACTTTCTCCTCGAGCAGAGTGACTTTAGGTACGAGGTTCTCGAAGTATTCAATGCAGAGTGTTTTCTCATGGCAGCTCACTCAAGGGCCATGACAAAGACTTCCTGGGCACTTCGGACTCACCAGAAATGAGGTCCTGCGGCTGTTCGAGGACTCTGGAAATGTAGTTCTCCTCAAGGAACGTGCAGTGTGTGGCCCGTCACTCGGCACACTCAGAGGGCCTCCACCGGACAGACCAACCGGCCTCGATGTTGCTAAGCCGGCCCACAGGTGCCTGGAGGTAGTCAGTGAAATTGGAGGGAAAATGATGCATACCCGAGAGGCCTAGGAGTACTCAAAAGTCTACTTCCTGTAAATTAAAGCACATAAGCCACTAAGAACTCATGGAAACAGCTACATGCCTCCCTTTCTGCACGGCTACTCAGGGCCTAACCTGGAGGCAAGTTCTCATGTTGGGATTCCCTTTAGCTCTAGAGCTTGTCAGGCGGACCACCACCGCGGCCATGGAAGCACCTGGTTCAGACAGAGCAAACTCATAATTTTCCCCGCAGCCTTCTTACAGGGTTTCCAGGCCTGTCAGGAGCAGGGAAGGTCAAGTAGCTGCAAGGCAGCGTGAATGCGGCCTTCAAAGTGGGAAAGCAAGTCTATTTCCAGCAGGCCCCCGTTTCCATGGGCACCCTCAGCATACACCCCTGTGGTATCTAACAAGTCCAAAGAGACACAGGTTACCCTGTGTTTCCTACCCTGAATCAACTTCTCGAAGTAGGGAGTTCTGCATCAAGCGACCTGCCTCAACCAAGGAACGGCGTAGCTGCTCCTCTGGGCCTGTGGCTATTCAAAAGCCTGCAGCGCCACTGGAAGAAGAGGACTTAAATTGCAGTAGGAACACAAGCCGACTTTCTCTAGGAGGCATGGTGACTTCAGGCAGGATGTCCCAGATGGAATGCGAAGCCGAGGGTTTCTCTGAGTGCAGCTCGGACTAGGGCAATGCGTAAGACTTCGACGCCATGTGGGATGTGCTAGAACAGTGTTCCTGAGCGTGTGCAAGTGCTGGTGAAATTAAGCTGCTCCAAAAAGGAGTGTGGTGCGTTTCCTTATGCTCGGCATACACAGAGGAGCTCTAAAGGGCTACGGGCCTGGATGTTGCTTAGCAGACCCGGGGGGGCCTGGGGGTACTCAGTGTTCCCGTCGGGAACAGGGTGCCCACCCTAGCTTCCAAGGTGTCCAGAAAACGGTGCTGCAGTTAAAGATATGCAAAGCAGAGGCCACCGCCTCATGGAAACTGCAGCACACCGCTGCTTCTGCGTGGCCAATCGGGGCCTAACTTCCAGGCATGTGCTCATGCCAGGTGTGCCGGTAGCGACACAGCATGCTAAGAGGCTGAGTTTATCCTCGGATAGAGTGACTACAGGTACGAGGTCCTCCAAGTATTCAAAGCACAGTGTTTTCTCATGGCAGCTCACACAAGGGCCATGACGAAGTCTTCCTGGGCACTTGGGACTCACCAGCAATGTTGTCCTGAGGCCATTCGAGGACTCTGGAAATGTAGGTCTCCTCAAGGAAGGTACAGGGTGTTGCCCATCACTGGAAACGCACAGAGGGCCTCCGAGGGATCAACCGATGGGCGTTGAAGTTGCTCAGCCGGCCCACAGGTGCCTGGAGGTATTCAGTGAAATTGGAGGGAAAATGATGCATACCCGAGAGGCCTAGGAGTACTCAAAAGTCTACTTCCTGTAAATTAAAGCACATAAGCCACTAAGAACTCATGGAAACAGCTACCTGCCTCCCTTTCTGCACGGCTACTCAGGGCCTAACCTGGAGGCAAGTTCTCACGTTGGGATTCCCTTTAGCTCTAGAGCTTGTCAGGCGGACCACCACCGCGGCCATGGAAGCACCTGGTTCAGACAGAGCAAACTCATAATTTTCCCCGCAGCCTTCTTACAGGGTTTCCAGGCCTGTCAGGAGCAGGGAAGGTCAAGTAGCTGCAAGGCAGCGTGAATGCGGCCTTCAAAGTGGGAAAGCAAGTCTATTTCCAGCAGGCCCCCGTTTCCATGGGCACCCTCAGCATACACCCCTGTGGTATCTAACAAGTCCAAAGAGACACAGGTTACCCTGTGTTTCCTACCCTGAATCAACTTCTCGAAGTAGGGAGTTCTGCATCAAGCGAACTGCCTCAACCAAGGAACGGCGTAGCTGCTCCTCTGGGCCTGTGGCTATTCAAAAGCCTGCAGCGCCACTGGAAGAAGAGGACTTAAATTGCAGTAAGAACGCAAGCCAACTTTCTCGAGGAGGCACGGTGACTTCAGGCAGGAGGTCCCAGACGGAATGCGACGCCGAGGGTTTCTCTGAGTGCAGCTCGGACTAGGGCATTGCGTAAGACTTCGACGCCATGTGGGATGTGCTAGAACAGTGTTCCTGAGCGTGTGCGAGTGCTGGGGAAATTAGGCTGCTCCAAAAGAGAGTGCGGTGCGTTTCCCTACGCTCGGCATACACAGAGGGGCTCTAAAGGGCTCCGGGCCTGGATATTGCTTAGCAGACCCAGGTGGGCCTGGGGGTACTCAGTGTCCCTGCCGGAAACAGGGTGCCCACGTGAGCCTCCTAGGTGTCCGGCAAACTGTGCTGCAGTTAAAGATAACCAGAGCAGGGGCCACCGCCTCATGGAAACTGCAGCACGCCTCCGCTTCTGCGCGGCCAATCAGAGCCTTACTTCCAGGCATGTGTTCATGCTGGGAGTGCCGGTAGCAACACAGCATGCTAAGAGGCTGAGTTTCTCCACGGGTAGAGTGACTACAGGTCCGAGGTCCTCAAAGTATTCAAAGCACAGTGTTTTCCCCGAAGCATTCTTCCAGGGCTCACTGGCCTGTCGGGAGCTGGGAACGTCAGGTAGCTTCAAGGCAGGCATGAATGCCGCCCTCAAAATGGGAAAGCAGGGCTAGTTCCAGCAGGCCCCCGTTTTCATGGGCACACTCAGCGTACATCCCTGTGGCTTCTAACGAGTCCCAAGAGACACCGGTTACCCTGCGTTTCCTTCCCCGAATCAACGTATCGAAGTAGGGAGTCCCGCATCCGGCGAACTGTCTCAACCGAGGAACGCCGTAGCTGCTCCGCTGGGCCTGGGGCTGCCTGCAGTGCCGCAGAAGGAACAGGACTTAAAGTGCAGTAAGAACCCAAGCCGCCGTCCTCTAGGAGGCACGGTGACTTCAGTCAGGAGGTCCTGGATGGAAGGCGAAGACGAGGGCTCCTCTGAGGGCAGCTCCGACTAGGGCACCGCGTAAGACCTCCGCGCCACGTGGGACGTGCCAGAACGGTGTTCGCGAACGTGTGCGAGTGCCGAGGAAACTAAGCTGCTCCAAAGGAGAGGGCAGTGCGTTTCCCTACGCTCGGCCTGCACACAGGGGGCTCTGAAGGGCTACGGGCCTGGATGTTCCTTAGCAGACCCAGGTGCACCTGGGGGTACTCAGTGTTCCTGCCGGGAGCAGGGTGCCCCGGCTAGCCTCCCAGGTGTCCAGAAAGCTGTGCTGCCGTTAAAGGCATGCAGAGCAGAGGCCACCGCCTCCTGGAAGCTGCAGCACGCCTCCGCTTCTGCACGGCGAATCAGGGCCTTCCTTCCAGACATGGGTTCATGCTGGGTGTGCCGGTAGCGACACAGCGTGCTAAGATGCTGACTTTCTCCTCGAGCAGAGTGACTTCAGGTACGAGGGCGGGCCTCGCAGTGTTCCAAGCACAGTGTTCTCTCATGGCAGCTCACACAAGGGCCATGACAGAGTCTTCCTGGGCACTTCGCACTCACCAGCCATGTTGTCCCGAGGGCGTTCGAGGGCTCTGGAGAAGTAGTGCTCCTCAAGGAACGCGCAGTGTGTTGCTGCCCAGCACTCGGCAGGCACAGAGGTCCTCCGGGGGATCAACCAATGGACCTCGACGTTGCTCCGCCGGCCCACAGGTGTCTGGAGGCACTCAGTGACCTCGGAGGGAAAACGATGCACACCCGTGGGGCCTAGGAGTCCCCGGACGCGTACTTCCTTTAAAATAAAGCACATAAGCGACTGAGAACTCATGGAATCAGCTGCATGCCTCCCTTTCTGCACGGCTACTCAGGGCCTAACCTGGAGGCGAGTTCTCACGTCGAGGTTCCCTTTCGCTCTAGAGCCTGTCAGGCGGACCACCACCGCGGCCATGGAAGCACCTGGTTCAGACAGAGCAAACTCACAATTTTCCCCGCAGCCTTCTTACAGGGTTTCCAGGCCTGTCAGGAGCACGGAATGTCAAGTAACTGCAAGGCAGCGTGAATGCGGCCTTCAAAGTGGGAAAGCAAGTCTATTTCCAGCAGGCCCCCATTTCCATGGGCACCCTCAGCATAAACCCCTGCGGTACCTAACTAGTCCAAAGAGACACAGGTTACCCTGTGTTTCCTACCCTGAATGAAATTCTCGAAGTAGGGTGTTCTGCATCAAGCGAACTGCCTCAACCAAGGAACGGCGTAGCTGCTCCTCTGGGCCTGTGGCTATTCAAAAGCCTGCAGCGCCACTGGAAGAAGAGGACTTAAATTGCAGTAAGAACGCAAGCCAACTTTCTCGAGGAGGCACGGTGACTTCAGGCAGGGGGTCCCAGACGGAATGCGACGCCGAGGGTTTCTCTGAGTGCAGCTCGGACTAGGGCATTGCGTAAGACTTCGACGCCATGTGGGATGTGCTAGAACAGTGTTCCTGAGCGTGTGCGAGTGCTGGGGAAATTAGGCTGCTCCAAAAGAGAGTGCGGTGCGTTTCCCTACGCTCGGCATACACAGAGGGGCTCTAAAGGGCTCCGGGCCTGGATATTGCTTAGCAGACCCACGTGGGCCTGGGGGGTACTCAGTGTCCCTGCCGGGAACAGGGTGCCCACGCGAGCCTCCTAGGTGTCCGGCAAACTGTGCTGCAGTTAAAGATATGCAGAGCAGAGGCCACAGCCTCATGGAAACTGCTGCATGCCTCCACTTCTGTGCGGCCAATCAGGACCTTACCTCCAGTCACGTGTTCATGCTGGGTGCCCCTTTAGCGACACAGCATGGTAAGATGCTGACTTTCTCCTCGAGCAGAGTGACTTTAGGTACGAGGTTCTCGAAGTATTCAATGCAGAGTGTTTTCTCATGGCAGCTCACACAAGGGCCATGACAAAGACTTCCTGGGCACTTCGGACTCACCAGAAATGAGGTCCTGCGGCTGTTCGAGGACTCTGGAAATGTAGTTCTCCTCAAGGAACGTGCAGTGTGTGGCCCGTCACTCGGCACACTCAGAGGGCCTCCACCGGACAGACCAACCGGCCTCGATGTTGCTAAGCCGGCCCACAGGGTTCTGGAGGTACTCAGTGACTTTGGAGGGACAATGATGCACTCCCGAGAGGCCTAGGAGTCTTCAAAGGGGTACTTCCTTGAAAATAAAGCAGAACAGCGACTAAGAACTCATGGAAACAGCTGTATGCCTCCCTTTCTGCCCGGCTACTCGGGACCTAAAATGGAGGCAAGTTCCCACGTTGAGTATCCTTTTAGCTCTAGAGCTTGTCAGGCAGACCACCGCCGCGGCCACGGAGGCACCTGGTTTAGACAGAGCAAACTCATTTTTTTCCAAGAAGCATTCCTACAGGGTTTAACAGGCCTGTCAACAGCAGGGAATGTCATGCAGCTTCAAGGCAGCATGAATGCAGCCTTCAAAATGGGAAAGCAAGGGTAGTTCCAGCAGGCCCCCGTTTCCATGGGCACCCTCAGCATACACCCGTGTGGTTTCTAACAAGTCCAAAGAGACACAGGTTACCCTGTGTTTCCTTTCCTGAATCAACTTCTCGAAGTAGGGTGTTCTGCATCAAGCGAACTGCCTCAACCAAGGAACACCGTAGCTGCTCCTCTGGGCCTGTAGCTATTCAAAAGCCTGCAGTGCCACAGGAAGAAGAGGACTTCAATTGCAGTAGGAACACAAGCCGACTTTCTCTAGGAGGCATGGTGACTTCAGGCAGGATGTCCCAGATGGAATGCGAAGCCGAGGGTTTCTCTGAGTGCAGCTCGGACTAGGGCAATGCGTAAGACTTCGACGCCATGTGGGATGTGCTAGAACAGTGTTCCTGAGCGTGTGCAAGTGCTGGTGAAATTAAGCTGCTCCAAAAAGGAGTGTGGTGCGTTTCCCTATGCTCGGCATACACAGAGGAGCTCTAAAGGGCTACGGGCCTGGATGTTGCTTAGCAGACCCAGGGGGGCCTGGGGGTACTCAGTGTTCCCGTCGGGAACAGGGTGCCCACGCTAGCTTCCAAGGTGTCCAGAAAACGGTGCTGCAGTTAAAGATATGCAAAGCAGAGGCCACCGCCTCATGGAAACTGCAGCACACCGCTGCTTCTGCGTGGCCAATCGGGGCCTAACTTCCAGGCATGTGCTCATGCCAGGTGTGCCGGTAGTGACACAGCATGCTAAGAGGCTGAGTTTATCCTCGGATAGAGTGACTACAGGTACGAGGTCCTCCAAGTATTCAAAGCACAGTGTTTTCTCATGGCAGCTCACACAAGGGCCATGACGAAGTCTTCCTGGGCACTTGGGACTCACCAGCAATGTTGTCCTGAGGCCATTCGAGGACTCTGGAAATGTAGGTCTCCTCAAGGAAGGTACAGGGCGTTGCCCATCACTGGAAACGCACAGAGGGCCTCCGAGGGATCAACCGATGGGCGTTGAAGTTGCTCAGCCGGCCCACAGGTGCCTGGAGGTAGTCAGTGAAATTGGAGAGAAAATGATGCATACCCGAGAGGCCTAGGAGTACTCAAAAGTCTACTTCCTGTAAATTAAAGCACATAAGCCACTAAGAACTCATGGAAACAGCTACATGCCTCCCTTTCTGCACGGCTACTCAGGGCCTAACCTGGAGGCAAGTTCTCACGTTGGGATTCCCTTTAGCTCTAGAGCTTGTCAGGCGGACCACCACCGCGGCCATGGAAGCACCTGGTTCAGACAGAGCAAACTCATAATTTTCCCCTCAGCCTTCTTACAGGGTTTCCAGGCCTGTCAGGAGCAGGGAATGTCAAGTAGCTGCAAGGCAGCGTGAATGCGGCCTTCAAAGTGGGAAAGCAAGTCTATTTCCAGCAGGCCCCCGTTTCCATGGGCACCCTCAGCATACACCCCTGTGGTATCTAACAAGTCCAAAGAGACACAGGTTACCCTGTGTTTCCTACCCTGAATCAACTTCTCGAAGTAGGGAGTTCTGCATCAAGCGAACTGCCTCAACCAAGGAACGGCGTAGCTGCTCCTCTGGGCCTGTGGCTATTCAAAAGCCTGCAGCGCCACTGGAAGAAGAGGACTTAAATTGCAGTAAGAACGCAAGCCAACTTTCTCGAGGAGGCACGGTGACTTCAGGCAGGAGGTCCCAGACGGAATGCGACGCCGAGGGTTTCTCTGAGTGCAGCTCGGACTAGGGCATTGTGTAAGACTTCGACGCCATGTGGGATGGGCTAGAACAGTGTTCCTGAGCGTGTGCGAGTGCTGGGGAAATTAGGCTGCTCCAAAAGAGAGTGCGGTGCGTTTCCCTACGCTCGGCATACACAGAGGGGCTCTAAAGGGCTCCGGGCCTGGATATTGCTTAGCAGACCCAGGTGCACCTGGGGGTACTCAGTGTTCCTGCCGGGAGCAGGGTGCCCCGGCTAGCCTCCCAGGTGTCCAGAAAGCTGTGCTGCCGTTAAAGGCATGCAGAGCAGAGGCCACCGCCTCCTGGAAGCTGCAGCACGCCTCCGCTTCTGCACGGCGAATCAGGGCCTTACTTCCAGGCATGGGTTCATGCTGGGTGTGCCGGTAGCGACACAGCGTGCTAAGATGCTGACTTTCTCCTCGAGCAGAGTGACTTCAGGTACGAGGGCGGGCCTCGCAGTGTTCCAAGCACAGTGTTCTCTCATGGCAGCTCACACAAGGGCCATGACAGAGTCTTCCTGGGTACTTCGCACTCACCAGCCATGTTGTCCCGAGGGCATTCGAGGGCTCTGGAGATGTAGCGCTCCTCAAGGAACGCGCAGTGTGTTGCTGCCCAGCACTCGGCAGGCACAGAGGTCCTCCGGGGGATCAACCAATGGACCTCGACGTTGCTCCGCCAGCCCACAGGTGTCTGGAGGCACTCAGTGACCTCGGAGGGAAAACGAGGCACACCCGTGGGGCCTAGGAGTCCCCGGACGCGTACTTCCTTTAAAATAAAGCACATAAGCGACTGAGAACTCATGGAAACAGCTGCATGCCTCCCTTTCTGCACGGCTACTCAGTGCCTAACCTGGAGGCGAGTTCTCACGTCAAGGTTCCCTTTCGCTCTAGAGCCTGTCAGGCGGACCACCACCGCGGCCATGGAAGCACCTGGTTCAGACAGAGCAAACTCACAATTTTCCCCGCAGCCTTCTTACAGGGTTTCCAAGCCTGTCAGGAGCAGGGAATGTCAAGTAGCTGCAAGGCAGCGTGAATGTGGCCTTCAAAGTGGGAAAGCAAGTCTATTTCCAGCAGGCCCCCGTTTCCATGGGCACCCTCAGCATAAACCCCTGCGGTACCTAACAAGTCCAAAGAGACACAGGTTACCCTGTGTTTCCTACCCTGAATCAAATTCTCGAAGTAGGGTGTTCTGCATCAAGCGAACTGCATCAACCAAGGAACGGCGTAGCTGCTCCTCTGGGCCTGTGGCTATTCAAAAGCCTGCAGCGCCACAGGAAGAAGAGGACTTAAATTGCAGTAAGAACGCAAGCCAACTTTCTCGAGGAGGCACGGTGACTTCAGGCAGGAGGTCCCAGACGGAATGCGACGCCGAGGGTTTCTCTGAGTGCAGCTCGGACTAGGGCATTGCGTAAGACTTCGACGCCATGTGGGATGTGCTAGAACAGTGTTCCTGAGCGTGTGCGAGTGCTGGGGAAATTAGGCTGCTCCAAAAGAGAGTGCGGTGCGTTTCCCTACGCTCGGCATACACAGAGGGGCTCTAAAGGGCTCCGGGCCTGGATATTGCTTAGCAGACCCAGGTGGGCCTGGGGGGTACTCAGTGTCCCTGCCGGGAACAGGGTGCCCACGCGAGCCTCCTAGGTGTCCGGCAAACTGTGCTGCAGTTAAAGATATGCAGAGCAGAGGCCACAGCCTCATGGAAACTGCTGCATGCCTCCACTTCTGTGCGGCCAATCAGGACCTTACCTCCAGTCACGTGTTCATGCTGGGTGCCCCTTTAGCGACACAGCATGGTAAGATGCTGACTTTCTCCTCGAGCAGAGTGACTTTAGGTACGAGGTTCTCGAAGTATTCAATGCAGAGTGTTTTCTCATGGCAGCTCACACAAGGGCCATGACAAAGACTTCCTGGGCACTTCGGACTCACCAGAAATGAGGTCCTGCGGCTGTTCGAGGACTCTGGAAATGTAGTTCTCCTCAAGGAACGTGCAGTGTGTGGCCCGTCACTCGGCACACTCAGAGGGCCTCCACCGGACAGACCAACCGGCCTCGATGTTGCTAAGCCGGCCCACAGGTGCCTGGAGGTAGTCAGTGAAATTGGAGGGAAAATGATGCATACCCGAGAGGCCTAGGAGTACTCAAAAGTCTACTTCCTGTAAATTAAAGCACATAAGCCACTAAGAACTCATGGAAACAGCTACATGCCTCCCTTTCTGCACGGCTACTCAGGGCCTAACCTGGAGGCAAGTTCTCATGTTGGGATTCCCTTTAGCTCTAGAGCTTGTCAGGCGGACCACCACCGCGGCCATGGAAGCACCTGGTTCAGACAGAGCAAACTCATAATTTTCCCCGCAGCCTTCTTACAGGGTTTCCAGGCCTGTCAGGAGCAGGGAAGGTCAAGTAGCTGCAAGGCAGGGTGAATGCGGCCTTCAAAGTGGGAAAGCAAGTCTATTTCCAGCAGGCCCCCGTTTCCATGGGCACCCTCAGCATACACCCCTGTGGTATCTAACAAGTCCAAAGAGACACAGGTTACCCTGTGTTTCCTACCCTGAATCAACTTCTCGAAGTAGGGAGTTCTGCATCAAGCGACCTGCCTCAACCAAGGAACGGCGTAGCTGCTCCTCTGGGCCTGTGGCTATTCAAAAGCCTGCAGCGCCACTGGAAGAAGAGGACTTAAATTGCAGTAGGAACACAAGCCGACTTTCTCTAGGAGGCATGGTGACTTCAGGCAGGATGTCCCAGATGGAATGCGAAGCCGAGGGTTTCTCTGAGTGCAGCTCGGACTAGGGCAATGCGTAAGACTTCGACGCCATGTGGGATGTGCTAGAACAGTGTTCCTGAGCGTGTGCAAGTGCTGGTGAAATTAAGCTGCTCCAAAAAGGAGTGTGGTGCGTTTCCTTATGCTCGGCATACACAGAGGAGCTCTAAACGGCTACGGGCCTGGATGTTGCTTAGCAGACCCGGGGGGGCCTGGGGGTACTCAGTGTTCCCGTCGGGAACAGGGTGCCCACCCTAGCTTCCAAGGTGTCCAGAAAACGGTGCTGCAGTTAAAGATATGCAAAGCAGAGGCCACCGCCTCATGGAAACTGCAGCACACCGCTGCTTCTGCGTGGCCAATCGGGGCCTAACTTCCAGGCATGTGCTCATGCCAGGTGTGCCGGTAGCGACACAGCATGCTAAGAGGCTGAGTTTATCCTCGGATAGAGTGACTACAGGTACGAGGTCCTCCAAGTATTCAAAGCACAGTGTTTTCTCATGGCAGCTCACACAAGGGCCATGACGAAGTCTTCCTGGGCACTTGGGACTCACCAGCAATGTTGTCCTGAGGCCATTCGAGGACTCTGGAAATGTAGGTCTCCTCAAGGAAGGTACAGGGTGTTGCCCATCACTGGAAACGCACAGAGGGCCTCCGAGGGATCAACCGATGGGCGTTGAAGTTGCTCAGCCGGCCCACAGGTGCCTGGAGGTATTCAGTGAAATTGGAGGGAAAATGATGCATACCCGAGAGGCCTAGGAGTACTCAAAAGTCTACTTCCTGTAAATTAAAGCACATAAGCCACTAAGAACTCATGGAAACAGCTACATGCCTCCCTTTCTGGACGGCTACTCAGGGCCTAACCTGGAGGCAAGTTCTCACGTTGGGATTCCCTTTAGCTCTAGAGCTTGTCAGGCGGACCACCACCGCGGCCATGGAAGCACCTGGTTCAGACAGAGCAAACTCATAATTTTCCCCGCAGCCTTCTTACAGGGTTTCCAGGCCTGTCAGGAGCAGGGAATGTCAAGTAGCTGCAAGGCAGCGTGAATGCGGCCTTCAACGTGGGAAAGCAAGTCTATTTCCAGCAGGCCCCCGTTTCCATGGGCACCCTCAGCATACACCCCTGTGGTATCTAACAAGTCCAAAGAGACACAGGTTACCCTGTGTTTCCTACCCTGAATCAACTTCTCGAAGTAGGGAGTTCTGCATCAAGCGAACTGCCTCAACCAAGGAACGGCGTAGCTGCTCCTCTGGGCCTGTGGCTATTCAAAAGCCTGCAGCGCCACTGGAAGAAGAGGACTTAAATTGCAGTAAGAACGCAAGCCAACTTTCTCGAGGAGGCACGGTGACTTCAGGCAGGAGGTCCCAGACGGAATGCGACGCCGAGGGTTTCTCTGAGTGCAGCTCGGACTAGGGCATTGCGTAAGACTTCGACGCCATGTGGGATGTGCTAGAACAGTGTTCCTGAGCGTGTGCGAGTGCTGGGGAAATTAGGCTGCTCCAAAAGAGAGTGCGGTGCGTTTCCCTACGCTCGGCATACACAGAGGGGCTCTAAAGGGCTCCGGGCCTGGATATTGCTTAGCAGACCCAGGTGGGCCTGGGGGTACTCAGTGTCCCTGCCGGAAACAGGGTGCCCACGTGAGCCTCCTAGGTGTCCGGCAAACTGTGCTGCAGTTAAAGATAACCAGAGCAGGGGCCACCGCCTCATGGAAACTGCAGCACGCCTCCGCTTCTGCGCGGCCAATCAGAGCCTTACTTCCAGGCATGTGTTCATGCTGGGAGTGCCGGTAGCAACACAGCATGCTAAGAGGCTGAGTTTCTCCACGGGTAGAGTGACTACAGGTCCGAGGTCCTCAAAGTATTCAAAGCACAGTGTTTTCCCCGAAGCATTCTTCCAGGGCTCACTGGCCTGTCGGGAGCTGGGAAGGTCAGGTAGCTTCAAGGCAGGCATGAATGCCGCCCTCAAAATGGGAAAGCAGGGCTAGTTCCAGCAGACCCCCGTTTTCATGGGCACACTCAGCGTACATCCCTGTGGCTTCTAACGAGTCCCAAGAGACACCGGTTACCCTGCGTTTCCTTCCCTGAATCAACGTATCGAAGTAGGGAGTCCCGCATCCGGTGAACTGTCTCAACCGAGGAACGCCGTAGCTGCTCCTCTGGGCCTGGGGCTGCCTGCAGTGCCGCAGAAGGAACAGGACTTAAAGTGCAGTAAGAACCCAAGCCGCCGTCCTCTAGGAGGCACGGTGACTTCAGTCAGGAGGTCCTGGATGGAAGGCGAAGACGAGGGCTCCTCTGAGGGCAGCTCCGACTAGGGCACCGCGTAAGACCTCCGCGCCACGTGGGACGTGCCAGAATGGTGTTCGCGAACGTGTGCGAGTGCCGAGGAAACTAAGCTGCTCCAAAGGAGAGGGCAGTGCGTTTCCCTACGCTCGGCCTGCACACAGGGGGCTCTGAAGGGCTACGGGCCTGGATGTTCCTTAGCAGACCCAGGTGCACCTGGGGGTACTCAGTGTTCCTGCCGGGAGCAGGGTGCCCCGGCTAGCCTCCCAGGTGTCCAGAAAGCTGTGCTGCCGTTAAAGGCATGCAGAGCAGAGGCCACCGCCTCCTGGAAGCTGCAGCACGCCTCCGCTTCTGCACGGCGAATCAGGGCCTTCCTTCCAGACATGGGTTCATGCTGGGTGTGCCGGTAGCGACACAGCGTGCTAAGATGCTGACTTTCTCCTCGAGCAGAGTGACTTCAGGTACGAGGGCGGGCCTCGCAGTGTTCCAAGCACAGTGTTCTCTCATGGCAGCTCACACAAGGGCCATGACAGAGTCTTCCTGGGCACTTCGCACTCACCAGCCATGTTGTCCCGAGGGCGTTCGAGGGCTCTGGAGAAGTAGTGCTCCTCAAGGAACGCGCAGTGTGTTGCTGCCCAGCACTCGGCAGGCACAGAGGTCCTCCGGGGGATCAACCAATGGACCTCGACGTTGCTCCGCTGGCCCACAGGTGTCTGGAGGCACTCAGTGACCTCGGAGGGAAAACGATGCACACCCGTGGGGCCTAGGAGTCCCCGGACGCGTACTTCCTTTAAAATAAAGCACATAAGCGACTGAGAACTCATGGAATCAGCTGCATGCCTCCCTTTCTGCATGGCTACTCAGGGCCTAACCTGGAGGCGAGTTCTCACGTCGAGGTTCCCTTTCGCTCTAGAGCCTGTCAGGCGGACCACCACCGCGGCCATGGAAGCACCTGGTTCAGACAGAGCAAACTCACAATTTTCCCCGCAGCCTTCTTACAGGGTTTCCAGGCCTGTCAGGAGCAGGGAATGTCAAGTAGCTGCAAGGCAGCGTGAATGCGGCCTTCAAAGTGGGAAAGCAAGTCTATTTCCAGCAGGCCCCCATTTCCATGGGCACCCTCAGCATAAACCCCTGCGGTACCTAACTAGTCCAAAGAGACACAGGTTACCCTGTGTTTCCTACCCTGAATCAAATTCTCGAAGTAGGGTGTTCTGCATCAAGCGAACTGCCTCAACCAAGGAACGGCGTAGCTGCTCCTCTGGGCCTGTGGCTATTCAAAAGCCTGCAGCGCCACTGGAAGAAGAGGACTTAAATTGCAGTAAGAACGCAAGCCAACTTTCTCGAGGAGGCACGGTGACTTCAGGCAGGAGGTCCCAGACGGAATGCGACGCCGAGGGTTTCTCTGAGTGCAGCTCGGACTAGGGCATTGCGTAAGACTTCGACGCCATGTGGGATGTGCTAGAACAGTGTTCCTGAGCGTGTGCGAGTGCTGGGGAAATTAGGCTGCTCCAAAAGAGAGTGCGGTGCGTTTCCCTACGCTCGGCATACACAGAGGGGCTCTAAAGGGCTCCGGGCCTGGATATTGCTTAGCAGACCCAGGTGGGCCTGGGGGGTACTCAGTGTCCCTGCCGGGAACAGGGTGCCCACGCGAGCCTCCTAGGTGTCCGGCAAACTGTGCTGCAGTTAAAGATATGCAGAGCAGAGGCCACAGCCTCATGGAAACTGCTGCATGCCTCCACTTCTGTGCGGCCAATCAGGACCTTACCTCCAGTCACGTGTTCATGCTGGGTGCCCCTTTAGTGACACAGCATGGTAAGATGCTGACTTTCTCCTTGAGCAGAGTGACTTTAGGTACGAGGTTCTCGAAGTATTCAATGCAGAGTGTTTTCTCATGGCAGCTCACACAAGGGCCATGACAAAGACTTCCTGGGCACTTCGGACTCACCAGAAATGAGGTCCTGCGGCTGTTCGAGGACTCTGGAAATGTAGTTCTCCTCAAGGAACGTGCAGTGTGTGGCCCGTCACTCGGCACACTCAGAGGGCCTCCACCGGACAGACCAACCGGCCTCGATGTTGCTAAGCCGGCCCACAGGGTTCTGGAGGTACTCAGTGACTTTGGAGGGACAATGATGCACTCCCGAGAGGCCTAGGAGTCTTCAAAGGGGTACTTCCTTGAAAATAAAGCAGAACAGCGACTAAGAACTCATGGAAACAGCTGTATGCCTCCCTTTCTGCCCGGCTACTCGGGACCTAAAATGGAGGCAAGTTCCCACGTTGAGTATCCTTTTAGCTCTAGAGCTTGTCAGGCAGACCACCGCCGCGGCCACGGAGGCACCTGGTTTAGACAGAGCAAACTCATTTTTTTCCAAGAAGCATTCCTACAGGGTTTAACAGGCCTGTCAACAGCAGGGAATGTCATGCAGCTTCAAGGCAGCATGAATGCAGCCTTCAAAATGGGAAAGCAAGGGTAGTTCCAGCAGGCCCCCGTTTCCATGGGCACCCTCAGCATACACCCGTGTGGTTTCTAACAAGTCCAAAGAGACACAGGTTACCCTGTGTTTCCTTTCCTGAATCAACTTCTCGAAGTAGGGTGTTCTGCATCAAGCGAACTGCCTCAACCAAGGAACACCGTAGCTGCTCCTCTGGGCCTGTAGCTATTCAAAAGCCTGCAGTGCCACAGGAAGAAGAGGACTTCAATTGCAGTAGGAACACAAGCCGACTTTCTCTAGGAGGCATGGTGACTTCAGGCAGGATGTCCCAGATGGAATGCGAAGCCGAGGGTTTCTCTGAGTGCAGCTCGGACTAGGGCAATGCGTAAGACTTCGACGCCATGTGGGATGTGCTAGAACAGTGTTCCTGAGCGTGTGCAAGTGCTGGTGAAATTAAGCTGCTCCAAAAAGGAGTGTGGTGCGTTTCCCTATGCTCGGCATACACAGAGGAGCTCTAAAGGGCTACGGGCCTGGATGTTGCTTAGCAGACCCAGGGGGGCCTGGGGGTACTCAGTGTTCCCGTCGGGAACAGGGTGCCCACGCTAGCTTCCAAGGTGTCCAGAAAACGGTGCTGCAGTTAAAGATATGCAAAGCAGAGGCCACCGCCTCATGGAAACTGCAGCACACCGCTGCTTCTGCGTGGCCAATCGGGGCCTAACTTCCAGGCATGTGCTCATGCCAGGTGTGCCGGTAGCGACACAGCATGCTAAGAGGCTGAGTTTATCCTCGGATAGAGTGACTACAGGTACGAGGTCCTCCAAGTATTCAAAGCACAGTGTTTTCTCATGGCAGCTCACACAAGGGCCATGACGAAGTCTTCCTGGGCACTTGGGACTCACCAGCAATGTTGTCCTGAGGCCATTCGAGGACTCTGGAAATGTAGGTCTCCTCAAGGAAGGTACAGGGTGTTGCCCATCACTGGAAACGCACAGAGGGCCTCCGAGGGATCAACCGATGGGCGTTGAAGTTGCTCAGCCAGCCCACAGGTGTCTGGAGGTAGTCAGTGAAATTGGAGGGAAAATGATGCATACCCGAGAGGCCTAGGAGTACTCAAAAGTCTACTTCCTGTAAATTAAAGCACATAAGCCACTAAGAACTCATGGAAACAGCTACCTGCCTCCCTTTCTGCACGGCTACTCAGGGCCTAACCTGGAGGCAAGTTCTCACGTTGGGATTCCCTTTAGCTCTAGAGCTTGTCAGGCGGACCACCACCGCGGCCATGGAAGCACCTGGTTCAGACAGAGCAAACTCATAATTTTCCCCGCAGCCTTCTTACAGGGTTTCCAGGCCTGTCAGGAGCAGGGAATGTCAAGTAGCTGCAAGGCAGCGTGAATGCGGCCTTCAAAGTGGGAAAGCAAGTCTATTTCCAGCAGGCCCCCGTTTCCATGGGCACCCTCAGCATACACCCCTGTGGTATCTAACAAGTCCAAAGAGACACAGGTTACCCTGTGTTTCCTACCCTGAATCAACTTCTCGAAGTAGGGAGTTCTGCATCAAGCGAACTGCCTCAACCAAGGAACGGCGTAGCTGCTCCTCTGGGCCTGTGGCTATTCAAAAGCCTGCAGCGCCACTGGAAGAAGAGGACTTAAATTGCAGTAAGAACGCAAGCCAACTTTCTCGAGGAGGCACGGTGACTTCAGGCAGGAGGTCCCAGACGGAATGCGACGCCGAGGGTTTCTCTGAGTGCAGCTCGGACTAGGGCATCGCGTAAGACTTCGACGCCATGTGGGATGTGCTAGAACAGTGTTCCTGAGCGTGTGCGAGTGCTGGGGAAATTAGGCTGCTCCAAAAGAGAGTGCGGTGCGTTTCCCTACGCTCGGCATACACAGAGGGGCTCTAAAGGGCTCCGGGCCTGGATATTGCTTAGCAGACCCAGGTGGGCCTGGGGGTACTCAGTGTCCCTGCCGGAAACAGGGTGCCCACGTGAGCCTCCTAGGTGTCCGGCAAACTGTGCTGCAGTTAAAGATAACCAGAGCAGGGGCCACCGCCTCATGGAAACTGCAGCACGCCTCCGCTTCTGCGCGGCCAATCAGAGCCTTACTTCCAGGCATGTGTTCATGCTGGGAGTGCCGGTAGCAACACAGCATGCTAAGAGGTTGAGTTTCTCCACGGGTAGAGTGACTACAGGTCCGAGGTCCTCAAAGTATTCAAAGCACAGTGTTTTCCCCGAAGCATTCTTCCAGGGCTCACTGGCCTGTCGGGAGCTGGGAAGGTCAGGTAGCTTCAAGGCAGGCATGAATGCCGCCCTCAAAATGGGAAAGCAGGGCTAGTTCCAGCAGGCCCCCGTTTTCATGGGCACACTCAGCGTACATCCCTGTGGCTTCTAACGAGTCCCAAGAGACACCGGTTACCCTGCGTTTCCTTCCCTGAATCAACGTTTCGAAGTAGGGAGTCCCGCATCCGGCGAACTGTCTCAACCGAGGAACGCCGTAGCTGCTCCTCTGGGCCTGGGGCTGCCTGCAGTGCCGCAGAAGGAACAGGACTTAAAGTGCAGTAAGAACCCAAGCCGCCGTCCTCTAGGAGGCACGGTGACTTCAGTCAGGAGGTCCTGGATGGAAGGCGAAGACGAGGGCTCCTCTGAGGGCAGCTCCGACTAGGGCACCGCGTAAGACCTCCGCGCCACGTGGGACGTGCCAGAACGGTGTTCGCGAACGTGTGCGAGTGCCGAGGAAACTAAGCTGCTCCAAAGTAGAGGGCAGTGCGTTTCCCTACGCTCGGCCTGCACACAGGGGGCTCTGAAGGGCTACGGGCCTGGATGTTCCTTAGCAGACCCAGGTGCACCTGGGGGTACTCAGTGTTCCTGCCGGGAGCAGGGTGCCCCGGCTAGCCTCCCAGGTGTCCAGAAAGCTGTGCTGCCGTTAAAGGCATGCAGAGCAGAGGCCACCGCCTCCTGGAAGCTGCAGCACGCCTCCGCTTCTGCACGGCGAATCAGGGCCTTCCTTCCAGACATGGGTTCATGCTGGGTGTGCCGGTAGCGACACAGCGTGCTAAGATGCTGACTTTCTCCTCGAGCAGAGTGACTTCAGGTACGAGGGCGGGCCTCGCAGTGTTCCAAGCACAGTGTTCTCTCATGGCAGCTCACACAAGGGCCATGACAGAGTCTTCCTGGGCACTTCGCACTCACCAGCCATGTTGTCCCGAGGGCGTTCGAGGGCTCTGGAGAAGTAGTGCTCCTCAAGGAACGCGCAGTGTGTTGCTGCCCAGCACTCGGCAGGCACAGAGGTCCTCCGGGGGATCAACCAATGGACCTCGACGTTGCTCCGCCGGCCCACAGGTGTCTGGAGGCACTCAGTGACCTCGGAGGGAAAACGATGCACACCCGTGGGGCCTAGGAGTCCCCGGACGCGTACTTCCTTTAAAATAAAGCACATAAGCGACTGAGAACTCATGGAATCAGCTGCATGCCTCCCTTTCTGCACGGCTACTCAGGGCCTAACCTGGAGGCGAGTTCTCACGTCGAGGTTCCCTTTCGCTCTAGAGCCTGTCAGGCGGACCACCACCGCGGCCATGGAAGCACCTGGTTCAGACAGAGCAAACTCACAATTTTCCCCGCAGCCTTCTTACAGGGTTTCCAGGCCTGTCAGGAGCAGGGAATGTCAAGTAGCTGCAAGGCAGCGTGAATGCGGCCTTCAAAGTGGGAAAGCAAGTCTATTTCCAGCAGGCCCCCATTTCCATGGGCACCCTCAGCATAAACCCCTGCGGTACCTAACTAGTCCAAAGAGACACAGGTTACCCTGTGTTTCCTACCCTGAATGAAATTCTCGAAGTAGGGTGTTCTGCATCAAGCGAACTGCCTCAACCAAGGAACGGCGTAGCTGCTCCTCTGGGCCTGTGGCTATTCAAAAGCCTGCAGCGCCACTGGAAGAAGAGGACTTAAATTGCAGTAAGAACGCAAGCCAACTTTCTCGAGGAGGCACGGTGACTTCAGGCAGGAGGTCCCAGACGGAATGCGACGCCGAGGGTTTCTCTGAGTGCAGCTCGGACTAGGGCATTGCGTAAGACTTCGACGCCATGTGGGATGTGCTAGAACAGTGTTCCTGAGCGTGTGCGAGTGCTGGGGAAATTAGGCTGCTCCAAAAGAGAGTGCGGTGCGTTTCCCTACGCTCGGCATACACAGAGGGGCTCTAAAGGGCTCCGGGCCTGGATATTGCTTAGCAGACCCAGGTGGGCCTGGGGGGTACTCAGTGTCCCTGCCGGGAACAGGGTGCCCACGCGAGCCTCCTAGGTGTCCGGCAAACTGTGCTGCAGTTAAAGATATGCAGAGCAGAGGCCACAGCCTCATGGAAACTGCTGCATGCCTCCACTTCTGTGCGGCCAATCAGGACCTTACCTCCAGTCACGTGTTCATGCTGGGTGCCCCTTTAGCGACACAGCATGGTAAGATGCTGACTTTCTCCTTGAGCAGAGTGACTTTAGGTACGAGGTTCTCGAAGTATTCAATGCAGAGTGTTTTCTCATGGCAGCTCACACAAGGGCCATGACAAAGACTTCCTGGGCACTTCGGACTCACCAGAAATGAGGTCCTGCGGCTGTTCGAGGACTCTGGAAATGTAGTTCTCCTCAAGGAACGTGCAGTGTGTGGCCCGTCACTCGGCACACTCAGAGGGCCTCCACCGGACAGACCAACCGGCCTCGATGTTGCTAAGCCGGCCCACAGGGTTCTGGAGGTACTCAGTGACTTTGGAGGGACAATGATGCACTCCCGAGAGGCCTAGGAGTCTTCAAAGGGGTACTTCCTTGAAAATAAAGCAGAACAGCGACTAAGAACTCATGGAAACAGCTGTATGCCTCCCTTTCTGCCCGGCTACTCGGGACCTAAAATGGAGGCAAGTTCCCACGTTGAGTATCCTTTTAGCTCTAGAGCTTGTCAGGCAGACCACCGCCGCGGCCACGGAGGCACCTGGTTTAGACAGAGCAAACTCATTTTTTTCCAAGAAGCATTCCTACAGGGTTTAACAGGCCTGTCAACAGCAGGGAATGTCATGCAGCTTCAAGGCAGCATGAATGCAGCCTTCAAAATGGGAAAGCAAGGGTAGTTCCAGCAGGCCCCCGTTTCCATGGGCACCCTCAGCATACACCCGTGTGGTTTCTAACAAGTCCAAAGAGACACAGGTTACCCTGTGTTTCCTTTCCTGAATCAACTTCTCGAAGTAGGGTGTTCTGCATCAAGCGAACTGCCTCAACCAAGGAACACCGTAGCTGCTCCTCTGGGCCTGTAGCTATTCAAAAGCCTGCAGTGCCACAGGAAGAAGAGGACTTCAATTGCAGTAGGAACACAAGCCGACTTTCTCTAGGAGGCATGGTGACTTCAGGCAGGATGTCCCAGATGGAATGCGAAGCCGAGGGTTTCTCTGAGTGCAGCTCGGAGTAGGGCAATGCGTAAGACTTCGACGCCATGTGGGATGTGCTAGAACAGTGTTCCTGAGCGTGTGCGAGTGCTGGGGAAATTAGGCTGCTCCAAAAGAGAGTGCAGTGCATTTCCCTATGCTCGGCATACACAGAGGGGCTCTAAAGGGCTCCGGGCCTGGATATTGCTTAGCAGACCCAGGTGGGCCTGGGGGTACTCAGTGTCCCTGCCGGAAACAGGGTGCCCACGTGAGCCTCCTAGGTGTCCGGCAAACTGTGCTGCAGTTAAAGATGTGCAGAGCAGAGGCCACCGCCTCATGGAAACTGCAGCACGCCTCCGCTTCTGCGCGGCCAATCAGAGCCTTACTTCCAGGCATGTGTTCATGCTGGGAGTGCCGGTAGCAACACAGCATGCTAAGAGGCTGAGTTTCTCCACGAGTAGAGTGACTACAGGTCCGAGGTCCTCAAAGTATTCAAAGCACAGTGTTTTCCCCGAAGCATTCTTCCAGGGCTCACTGGCCTGTCGGGAGCTGGGAACGTCAGGTAGCTTCAAGGCAGGCATGAATGCCGCCCTCAAAATGGGAAAGCAGGGCTAGTTCCAGCAGGCCCCCGTTTTCATGGGCACACTCAGCGTACATCCCTGTGGCTTCTAACGAGTCCCAAGAGACACCGGTTACCCTGCGTTTCCTTCCCCGAATCAACGTATCGAAGTAGGGAGTCCCGCATCCGGCGAACTGTCTCAACCGAGGAACGCCGTAGCTGCTCCGCTGGGCCTGGGGCTGCCTGCAGTGCCGCAGAAGGAACAGGACTTAAAGTGCAGTAAGAACCCAAGCCGCCGTCCTCTAGGAGGCACGGTGACTTCAGTCAGGAGGTCCTGGATGGAAGGCGAAGACGAGGGCTCCTCTGAGGGCAGCTCCGACTAGGGCACCGCGTAAGACCTCCGCGCCACGTGGGACGTGCCAGAACGGTGTTCGCGAACGTGTGCGAGTGCCGAGGAAACTAAGCTGCTCCAAAGGAGAGGGCAGTGCGTTTCCCTACGCTCGGCCTGCACACAGGGGGCTCTGAAGGGCTACGGGCCTGGATGTTCCTTAGCAGACCCAGGTGCACCTGGGGGTACTCAGTGTTCCTGCCGGGAGCAGGGTGCCCCGGCTAGCCTCCCAGGTGTCCAGAAAGCTGTGCTGCCGTTAAAGGCATGCAGAGCAGAGGCCACCGCCTCCTGGAAGCTGCAGCACGCCTCCGCTTCTGCACGGCGAATCAGGGCCTTCCTTCCAGACATGGGTTCATGCTGGGTGTGCCGGTAGCGACACAGCGTGCTAAGATGCTGACTTTCTCCTCGAGCAGAGTGACTTCAGGTACGAGGGCGGGCCTCGCAGTGTTCCAAGCACAGTGTTCTCTCATGGCAGCTCACACAAGGGCCATGACAGAGTCTTCCTGGGCACTTCGCACTCACCAGCCATGTTGTCCCGAGGGCGTTCGAGGGCTCTGGAGATGTAGCGCTCCTCAAGGAACGCGCAGTGTGTTGCTGCCCAGCACTCGGCAGGCACAGAGGTCCTCCGGGGGATCAACCAATGGACCTCGACGTTGCTCTGCCGGCCCACAGGTGTCTGGAGGCACTCAGTGACCTCGGAGGGAAAACGATGCACACCCGTGGGGCCAAGGAGTCCCCGGACGCGTACTTCCTTTAAAATAAAGCACATAAGCGACTGAGAACTCATGGAATCAGCTGCATGCCTCCCTTTCTGCACGGCTACTCAGGGCCTAACCTGGAGGCGAGTTCTCACGTCGAGGTTCCCTTTCGCTCTAGAGCCTGTCAGGCGGACCACCACCGCGGCCGTGGAAGCACCTGGTTCAGACAGAGCAAACTCACAATTTTCCCCGCAGCCTTCTTACAGGGTTTCCAGGCCTGTCAGGAGCAGGGAATGTCAAGTAGCTGCAAGGCAGCGTGAATGCGGCCTTCAAAGTGGGAAAGCAAGTCTATTTCCAGCAGGCCCCCGTTTCCATGGGCACCCTCAGCATATACCCCTGCGGTACCTAACAAGTCCAAAGAGACACAGGTTACCCTGTGTTTCCTACCCTGAATCAAATTCTCGAAGTAGGGTGTTCTGCATCAAGCGAACTGCCTCAACCAAGGAACGGCGTAGCTGCTCCTCTGGGCCTGTGGCTATTCAAAAGCCTGCAGGGCCACAGGAAGAAGAGGACTTAAATTGCAGTAAGAACGCAAGCCAACTTTTTCGAGGAGGCACGGTGACTTCAGGCAGGAGGTCCCAGACGGAATGCGACGCCGAGGGTTTCTCTGAGTGCAGCTCGGACTAGGGCATTGCGTAAGACTTCGACGCCATGTGGGATGTGCTAGAACAGTGCTCCTGAGCGTGTGCGAGTGCTGGGGAAATTAGGCTGCTCCAAAAGAGAGTGCGGTGCGTTTCCCTACGCTTGGCATACACAGAGGGGCTCTAAAGGGCTCCGGGCCTGGATATTGCTTAGCAGAACCAGGTGGGCCTGGGGGGTACTCAGTGTCCCTGCCGGGAACAGGGTGCCCACGCGAGCCTCCTAGGTGTCCGGCAAACTGTGCTGCAGTTAAAGATATGCAGAGCAGAGGCCACAGCCTCATGGAAACTGCTGCATGCCTCCACTTCTGTGCGGCCAATCAGGACCTTACCTCCAGTCACGTGTTCATGCTGGGTGCCCCTTTAGCGACACAGCATGGTAAGATGCTGACTTTCTCCTCGAGCAGAGTGACTTTAGGTACGAGGTTCTCGAAGTATTCAATGCAGAGTGTTTTCTCATGGCAGCTCACACAAGGGCCATGACAAAGACTTCCTGGGCACTTCGGACTCACCAGAAATGAGGTCCTGCGGCTGTTCGAGGACTCTGGAAATGTAGTTCTCCTCAAGGAACGTGCAGTGTGTGGCCCGTCACTCGGCACACTCAGAGGGCCTCCACCGGACAGACCAACCGGCCTCGATGTTGCTAAGCCGGCCCACAGGGTTCTGGAGGTACTCAGTGACTTTGGAGGGACAATGATGCACTCCCGAGAGGCCTAGGAGTCTTCAAAGGGGTACTTCCTTGAAAATAAAGCAGAACAGCGACTAAGAACTCATGGAAACAGCTGTATGCCTCCCTTTCTGCCCGGCTACTCGGGACCTAAAATGGAGGCAAGTTCCCACGTTGAGTATCCTTTTAGCTCTAGAGCTTGTCAGGCAGACCACCGCCGCGGCCACGGAGGCACCTGGTTTAGACAGAGCAAACTCATTTTTTTCCAAGAAGCATTCCTACAGGGTTTAACAGGCCTGTCAACAGCAGGGAATGTCATGCAGCTTCAAGGCAGCATGAATGCAGCCTTCAAAATGGGAAAGCAAGGGTAGTTCCAGCAGGCCCCCGTTTCCATGGGCACCCTCAGCATACACCCGTGTGGTTTCTAACAAGTCCAAAGAGACACAGGTTACCCTGTGTTTCCTTTCCTGAATCAACTTCTCGAAGTAGGGTGTTCTGCATCAAGCGAACTGCCTCAACCAAGGAACACCGTAGCTGCTCCTCTGGGCCTGTAGCTATTCAAAAGCCTGCAGTGCCACAGGAAGAAGAGGACTTCAATTGCAGTAGGAACACAAGCCGACTTTCTCTAGGAGGCATGGTGACTTCAGGCAGGATGTCCCAGATGGAATGCGAAGCCGAGGGTTTCTCTGAGTGCAGCTCGGACTAGGGCAATGCGTAAGACTTCGACGCCATGTGGGATGTGCTAGAACAGTGTTCCTGAGCGTGTGCAAGTGCTGGTGAAATTAAGCTGCTCCAAAAAGGAGTGTGGTGCGTTTCCCTATGCTCGGCATACACAGAGGAGCTCTAAAGGGCTACGGGCCTGGATGTTGCTTAGCAGACCCAGGGGGGCCTGGGGGTACTCAGTGTTCCCGTCGGGAACAGGGTGCCCACGCTAGCTTCCAAGGTGTCCAGAAAACGGTGCTGCAGTTAAAGATATGCAAAGCAGAGGCCACCGCCTCATGGAAACTGCAGCACACCGCTGCTTCTGCGTGGCCAATCGGGGCCTAACTTCCAGGCATGTGCTCATGCCAGGTGTGCCGGTAGCGACACAGCATGCTAAGAGGCTGAGTTTATCCTCGGATAGAGTGACTACAGGTACGAGGTCCTCCAAGTATTCAAAGCACAGTGTTTTCTCATGGCAGCTCACACAAGGGCCATGACGAAGTCTTCCTGGGCACTTGGGACTCACCAGCAATGTTGTCCTGAGGCCATTCGAGGACTCTGGAAATGTAGGTCTCCTCAAGGAAGGTACAGGGTGTTGCCCATCACTGGAAACGCACAGAGGGCCTCCGAGGGATCAACCGATGGGCGTTGAAGTTGCTCAGCCGGCCCACAGGTGTCTGGAGGTAGTCAGTGAAATTGGAGGGAAAATGATGCATACCCGAGAGGCCTAGGAGTACTCAAAAGTCTACTTCCTGTAAATTAAAGCACATAAGCCACTAAAAACTCATGGAAACAGCTACCTGCCTCCCTTTCTGCACGGCTACTCAGGGCCTAACCTGGAGGCAAGTTCTCACGTTGGGATTCCCTTTAGCTCTAGAGCTTGTCAGGCGGACCACCACCACGGCCATGGAAGCACCTGGTTCAGACAGAGCAAACTCATAATTTTCCCCGCAGCCTTCTTACAGGGTTTCCAGGCCTGTCAGGAGCAGGGAATGTCAAGTAGCTGCAAGGCAGCGTGAATGCGGCCTTCAAAGTGGGAAAGCAAGTCTATTTCCAGCAGGCCCCCGTTTCCATGGGCACCCTCAGCATACACCCCTGTGGTATCTAACAAGTCCAAAGAGACACAGGTTACCCTGTGTTTCCTACCCTGAATCAACTTCTCGAAGTAGGGAGTTCTGCATCAAGCGAACTGCCTCAACCAAGGAACGGCGTAGCTGCTCCTCTGGGCCTGTGGCTATTCAAAAGCCTGCAGCGCCACTGGAAGAAGAGGACTTAAATTGCAGTAAGAACGCAAGCCAACTTTCTCGAGGAGGCACGGTGACTTCAGGCAGGAGGTCCCAGACGGAATGCGACGCCGAGGGTT
Organism: Grampus griseus; assembly: GCF_964374135.1. Classification (NCBI taxonomy): domain Eukaryota; kingdom Metazoa; phylum Chordata; class Mammalia; order Artiodactyla; family Delphinidae; genus Grampus; species Grampus griseus. The sequence goes on from NC_139010.1 coordinate 449,184, forward strand.
TCTCTGAGTGCAGCTCGGACTAGGGCATTGCGTAAGACTTCGACGCCATGTGGGATGTGCTAGAACAGTGTTCCTGAGCGTGTGCGAGTGCTGGGGAAATTAGGCTGCTCCAAAAGAGAGTGCGGTGCGTTTCCCTACGCTCGGCATACACAGAGGGGCTCTAAAGGGCTCCGGGCCTGGATATTGCTTAGCAGACCCAGGTGGGCCTGGGGGTACTCAGTGTCCCTGCCGGAAACAGGGTGCCCACGTGAGCCTCCTAGGTGTCCGGCAAACTGTGCTGCAGTTAAAGATAACCAGAGCAGGGGCCACCGCCTCATGGAAACTGCAGCACGCCTCCGCTTCTGTGCGGCCAATCAGAGCCTTACTTCCAGGCATGTGTTCATGCTGGGAGTGCCGGTAGCAACACAGCATGCTAAGAGGCTGAGTTTCTCCACGGGTAGAGTGACTACAGGTCCGAGGTCCTCAAAGTATTCAAAGCACAGTGTTTTCCCCGAAGCATTCTTCCAGGGCTCACTGGCCTGTCGGGAGCTGGGAAGGTCAGGTAGCTTCAAGGCAGGCATGAATGCCGCCCTCAAAATGGGAAAGCAGGGCTAGTTCCAGCAGGCCCCCGTTTTCATGGGCACACTCAGCGTACATCCCTGTGGCTTCTAACGAGTCCCAAGAGACACCGGTTACCCTGCGTTTCCTTCCCTGAATCAACGTATCGAAGTAGGGAGTCCCGCATCCGGCGAACTGTCTCAACCGAGGAACGCCGTAGCTGCTCCTCTGGGCCTGGGGCTGCCTGCAGTGCCGCAGAAGGAACAGGACTTAAAGTGCAGTAAGAACCCAAGCCGCCGTCCTCTAGGAGGCACGGTGACTTCAGTCAGGAGGTCCTGGATGGAAGGCGAAGACGAGGGCTCCTCTGAGGGCAGCTCCGACTAGGGCACCGCGTAAGACCTCCGCGCCACGTGGGACGTGCCAGAACGGTGTTCGCGAACGTGTGCGAGTGCCGAGGAAACTAAGCTGCTCCAAAGGAGAGGGCAGTGCGTTTCCCTACGCTCGGCCTGCACACAGGGGGCTCTGAAGGGCTACGGGCCTGGATGTTCCTTAGCAGACCCAGGTGCACCTGGGGGTACTCAGTGTTCCTGCCGGGAGCAGGGTGCCCCGGCTAGCCTCCCAGGTGTCCAGAAAGCTGTGCTGCCGTTAAAGGCATGCAGAGCAGAGGCCACCGCCTCCTGGAAGCTGCAGCACGCCTCCGCTTCTGCACGGCGAATCAGGGCCTTCCTTCCAGACATGGGTTCATGCTGGGTGTGCCGGTAGCGACACAGCGTGCTAAGATGCTGACTTTCTCCTCGAGCAGAGTGACTTCAGGTACGAGGGCGGGCCTCGCAGTGTTCCAAGCACAGTGTTCTCTCATGGCAGCTCACACAAGGGCCATGACAGAGTCTTCCTGGGCACTTCGCACTCACCAGCCATGTTGTCCCGAGGGCGTTCGAGGGCTCTGGAGAAGTAGTGCTCCTCAAGGAACGCGCAGTGTGTTGCTGCCCAGCACTCGGCAGGCACAGAGGTCCTCCGGGGGATCAACCAATGGACCTCGACGTTGCTCCACCGGCCCACAGGTGTCTGGAGGCACTCAGTGACCTCGGAGGGAAAACGATGCACACCCGTGGGGCCTAGGAGTCCCCGGACGCGTACTTCCTTTAAAATAAAGCACATAAGCGACTGAGAACTCATGGAATCAGCTGCATGCCTCCCTTTCTGCACGGCTACTCAGGGCCTAACCTGGAGGCGAGTTCTCACGTCGAGGTTCCCTTTCGCTCTAGAGCCTGTCAGGCGGACCACCACCGCGGCCATGGAAGCACCTGGTTCAGACAGAGCAAACTCACAATTTTCCCCGCAGCCTTCTTACAGGGTTTCCAGGCCTGTCAGGAGCAGGGAATGTCAAGTAGCTGCAAGGCAGCGTGAATGCGGCCTTCAAAGTGGGAAAGCAAGTCTATTTCCAGCAGGCCCCCATTTCCATGGGCACCCTCAGCATAAACCCCTGCGGTACCTAACTAGTCCAAAGAGACACAGGTTACCCTGTGTTTCCTACCCTGAATGAAATTCTCGAAGTAGGGTGTTCTGCATCAAGCGAACTGCCTCAACCAAGGAACGGCGTAGCTGCTCCTCTGGGCCTGTGGCTATTCAAAAGCCTGCAGCGCCACTGGAAGAAGAGGACTTAAATTGCAGTAAGAACGCAAGCCAACTTTCTCGAGGAGGCACGGTGACTTCAGGCAGGAGGTCCCAGACGGAATGCGACGCCGAGGGTTTCTCTGAGTGCAGCTCGGACTAGGGCATTGCGTAAGACTTCGACGCCATGTGGGATGTGCTAGAACAGTGTTCCTGAGCGTGTGCGAGTGCTGGGGAAATTAGGCTGCTCCAAAAGAGAGTGCGGTGCGTTTCCCTACGCTCGGCATACACAGAGGGGCTCTAAAGGGCTCCGGGCCTGGATATTGCTTAGCAGACCCAGGTGGGCCTGGGGGGTACTCAGTGTCCCTGCCGGGAACAGGGTGCCCACGCGAGCCTCCTAGGTGTCCGGCAAACTGTGCTGCAGTTAAAGATATGCAGAGCGGAGGCCACAGCCTCATGGAAACTGCTGCATGTCTCCACTTCTGTGCGGCCAATCAGGACCTTACCTCCAGTCACGTGTTCATGCTGGGTGCCCCTTTAGCGACACAGCATGGTAAGATGCTGACTTTCTCCTTGAGCAGAGTGACTTTAGGTACGAGGTTCTCGAAGTATTCAATGCAGAGTGTTTTCTCATGGCAGCTCACACAAGGGCCATGACAAAGACTTCCTGGGCACTTCGGACTCACCAGAAATGAGGTCCTGCGGCTGTTCGAGGACTCTGGAAATGTAGTTCTCCTCAAGGAACGTGCAGTGTGTGGCCCGTCACTCGGCACACTCAGAGGGCCTCCACCGGACAGACCAACCGGCCTCGATGTTGCTAAGCCGGCCCACAGGGTTCTGGAGGTACTCAGTGACTTTGGAGGGACAATGATGCACTCCCGAGAGGCCTAGGAGTCTTCAAAGGGGTACTTCCTTGAAAATAAAGCAGAACAGCGACTAAGAACTCATGGAAACAGCTGTATGCCTCCCTTTCTGCCCGGCTACTCGGGACCTAAAATGGAGGCAAGTTCCCACGTTGAGTATCCTTTTAGCTCTAGAGCTTGTCAGGCAGACCACCGCCGCGGCCACGGAGGCACCTGGTTTAGACAGAGCAAACTCATTTTTTTCCAAGAAGCATTCCTACAGGGTTTAACAGGCCTGTCAACAGCAGGGAATGTCATGCAGCTTCAAGGCAGCATGAGTGCAGCCTTCAAAATGGGAAAGCAAGGGTAGTTCCAGCAGGCCCCCGTTTCCATGGGCACCCTCAGCATACACCCGTGTGGTTTCTAACAAGTCCAAAGAGACACAGGTTACCCTGTGTTTCCTTTCCTGAATCAACTTCTCGAAGTAGGGTGTTCTCCATCAAGCGAACTGCCTCAACCAAGGAACACCGTAGCTGCTCCTCTGGGCCTGTAGCTATTCAAAAGCCTGCAGCGCCACAGGAAGAAGAGGACTTCAATTGCAGTAGGAACACAAGCCGACTTTCTCTAGGAGGCATGGTGACTTCAGGCAGGATGTCCCAGATGGAATGCGAAGCCGAGGGTTTCTCTGAGTGCAGCTCGGAGTAGGGCAATGCGTAAGACTTCGACGCCATGTGGGATGTGCGAGAACAGTGTTCCTGAGCGTGTGCGAGTGCTGGGGAAATTAGGCTGCTCCAAAAGAGAGTGCAGTGCATTTCCCTATGCTCGGCATACACAGAGGGGCTCTAAAGGGCTCCGGGCCTGGATATTGCTTAGCAGACCCAGGTGGGCCTGGGGGTACTCAGTGTCCCTGCCGGAAACAGGGTGCCCACGTGAGCCTCCTAGGTGTCCGGCAAACTGTGCTGCAGTTAAAGATGTGCAGAGCAGAGGCCACCGCCTCATGGAAACTGCAGCACGCCTCCGCTTCTGCGCGGCCAATCAGAGCCTTACTTCCAGGCATGTGTTCATGCTGGGAGTGCCGGTAGCAACACAGCATGCTAAGAGGCTGAGTTTCTCCACGAGTAGAGTGACTACAGGTCCGAGGTCCTCAAAGTATTCAAAGCACAGTGTTTTCCCCGAAGCATTCTTCCAGGGCTCACTGGCCTGTCGGGAGCTGGGAAGGTCAGGTAGCTTCAAGGCAGGCATGAATGCCGCCCTCAAAATGGGAAAGCAGGGCTAGTTCCAGCAGGCCCCCGTTTTCATGGGCACACTCAGCGTACATCCCTGTGGCTTCTAACGAGTCCCAAGAGACACCGGTTACCCTGCGTTTCCTTCCCCGAATCAACGTATCGAAGTAGGGAGTCCCGCATCCGGCGAACTGTCTCAACCGAGGAACGCCGTAGCTGCTCCGCTGGGCCTGGGGCTGCCTGCAGTGCCGCAGAAGGAACAGGACTTAAAGTGCAGTAAGAACCCAAGCCACCGTCCTCTAGGAGGCACGGTGACTTCAGTCAGGAGGTCCTGGATGGAAGGCGAAGACGAGGGCTCCTCTGAGGGCAGCTCCGACTAGGGCACCGCGTAAGACCTCCGCGCCACGTGGGACGTGCCAGAACGGTGTTCGCGAACGTGTGCGAGTGCCGAGGAAACTAAGCTGCTCCAAAGGAGAGGGCAGTGCGTTTCCCTACGCTCGGCCTGCACACAGGGGGCTCTGAAGGGTTACGGGCCTGGATGTTGCTTAGCAGACCCAGGTGCACCTGGGGGTACTCAGTGTTCCTGCTGGGAGCAGGGTGCCCCGGCTAGCCTCCCAGGTGTCCAGAAAGCTGTGCTGCCGTGAAAGGCATGCAGAGCAGAGGCCACCGCCTCCTGGAAGCTGCAGCACGCCTCCGCTTCTGCACGGTGAATCAGGGCCTTCCTTCCAGACATGGGTTCATGCTGGGTGTGCCGGTAGCGACACAGCGTGCTAAGATGCTGACTTTCTCCTCGAGCAGAGTGACTTCAGGTACGAGGGCGGGCCTCGCAGTGTTCCAAGCACAGTGTTCTCTCATGGCAGCTCACACAAGGGCCATGACAGAGTCTTCCTGGGCACTTCGCACTCACCAGCCATGTTGTCCCGAGGGCGTTCGAGGGCTCTGGAGATGTAGCGCTCCTCAAGGAACGCGCAGTGTGTTGCTGCCCAGCACTCGGCAGGCACAGAGGTCCTCCGGGGGATCAACCAATGGACCTCGACGTTGCTCTGCCGGCCCACAGGTGTCTGGAGGCACTCAGTGACCTCGGAGGGAAAACGATGCACACCCGTGGGGCCAAGGAGTCCCCGGACGCGTACTTCCTTTAAAATAAAGCACATAAGCGACTGAGAACTCATGGAATCAGCTGCATGCCTCCCTTTCTGCACGGCTACTCAGGGGCTAACCTGGAGGCGAGTTCTCATGTCGAGGTGCCCTTTCGCTCTAGAGCCTGTCAGGCGGACCACCACCACGGCCGTGGAAGCACCTGATTCAGACAGAGCAAACTCACAATTTTCCCCGCAGCCTTCTTACAGGGTTTCCAGGCCTGTCAGGAGCAGGGAATGTCAAGTAGCTGCAAGGCAGCGTGAATGCGGCCTTCAAAGTGGGAAAGCAAGTCTATTTCCAGCAGGCCCCCGTTTCCATGGGCACCCTCAGCATAAACCCCTGTGGTACCTAACAAGTCCAAAGAGACACAGGTTACCCTGTGTTTCCTACCCTGAATCAAATTCTCGAAGTAGGGTGTTCTGCATCAAGCGAACTGCCTCAACCAAGGAACGGCGTAGCTGCTCCTCTGGGCCTGTGGCTATTCAAAAGCCTGCAGGGCCACTGGAAGAAGAGGACTTAAATTGCAGTAAGAACGCAAGCCAACTTTTTCGAGGAGGCACGGTGACTTCAGGCAGGAGGTCCCAGACGGAATGCGACGCCGAGGGTTTCTCTGAGTGCAGCTCGGACTAGGGCATTGCGTAAGACTTCGACGCCATGTGGGATGTGCTAGAACAGTGCTCCTGAGCGTGTGCGAGTGCTGGGGAAATTAGGCTGCTCCAAAAGAGAGTGCGGTGCGTTTCCCTACGCTTGGCATACACAGAGGGGCTCTAAAGGGCTCCGGGCCTGGATATTGCTTAGCAGACCCAGGTGGGCCTGGGGGGTACTCAGTGTCCCTGCCGGGAACAGGGTGCCCACGCGAGCCTCCTAGGTGTCCGGCAAACTGTGCTGCAGTTAAAGATATGCAGAGCAGAGGCCACAGCCTCATGGAAACTGCTGCATGCCTCCACTTCTGTGCGGCCAATCAGGACCTTACCTCCAGTCACGTGTTCATGCTGGGTGCCCCTTTAGCGACACAGCATGGTAAGATGCTGACTTTCTCCTCGAGCAGAGTGACTTTAGGTACGAGGTTCTCGAAGTATTCAATGCAGAGTGTTTTCTCATGGCAGCTCACACAAGGGCCATGACAAAGACTTCCTGGGCACTTCGGACTCACCAGAAATGAGGTCCTGCGGCTGTTCGAGGACTCTGGAAATGTAGTTCTCCTCAAGGAACGTGCAGTGTGTGGCCCGTCACTCGGCACACTCAGAGGGCCTCCACCGGACAGACCAACCGGCCTCGATGTTGCTAAGCCGGCCCACAGGGTTCTGGAGGTACTCAGTGACTTTGGAGGGATAATGATGCACTCCCGAGAGGCCTAGGAGTCTTCAAAGGGGTACTTCCTTGAAAATAAAGCAGAACAGCGACTAAGAACTCATGGAAACAGCTGTATGCCTCCCTTTCTGCCCGGCTACTCGGGACCTAAAATGGAGGCAAGTTCCCACGTTGAGTATCCTTTTAGCTCTAGAGCTTGTCAGGCAGACCACCGCCGCGGCCACGGAGGCACCTGGTTTAGACAGAGCAAACTCATTTTTTTCCAAGAAGCATTCCTACAGGGTTTAACAGGCCTGTCAACAGCAGGGAATGTCATGCAGCTTCAAGGCAGCATGAATGCAGCCTTCAAAATGGGAAAGCAAGGGTAGTTCCAGCAGGCCCCCGTTTCCATGGGCACCCTCAGCATACACCCGTGTGGTTTCTAACAAGTCCAAAGAGACACAGGTTACCCTGTGTTTCCTTTCCTGAATCAACTTCTCGAAGTAGGGTGTTCTGCATCAAGCGAACTGCCTCAACCAAGGAACACCGTAGCTGCTCCTCTGGGCCTGTAGCTATTCAAAAGCCTGCAGTGCCACAGGAAGAAGAGGACTTCAATTGCAGTAGGAACACAAGCCGACTTTCTCTAGGAGGCATGGTGACTTCAGGCAGGATGTCCCAGATGGAATGCGAAGCCGAGGGTTTCTCTGAGTGCAGCTCGGACTAGGGCAATGCGTAAGACTTCGACGCCATGTGGGATGTGCTAGAACAGTGTTCCTGAGCGTGTGCAAGTGCTGGTGAAATTAAGCTGCTCCAAAACGGAGTGTGGTGCGTTTCCTTATGCTCGGCATACACAGAGGAGCTCTAAAGGGCTACGGGCCTGGATGTTGCTTAGCAGACCCAGGGGGGGCCTGGGGGTACTCAGTGTTCCCGTCGGGAACAGGGTGCCCACGCTAGCTTCCAAGGTGTCCAGAAAACGGTGCTGCAGTTAAAGATATGCAAAGCAGAGGCCACCGCCTCATGGAAACTGCAGCACACCGCTGCTTCTGCGTGGCCAATCGGGGCCTAACTTCCAGGCATGTGCTCATGCCAGGTGTGCCGGTAGCGACACAGCATGCTAAGAGGCTGAGTTTATCCTCGGATAGAGTGACTACAGGTACGAGGTCCTCCAAGTATTCAAAGCACAGTGTTTTCTCATGGCAGCTCACACAAGGGCCATGACGAAGTCTTCCTGGGCACTTGGGACTCACCAGCAATGTTGTCCTGAGGCCATTCGAGGACTCTGGAAATGTAGGTCTCCTCAAGGAAGGTACAGGGTGTTGCCCATCACTGGAAACGCACAGAGGGCCTCCGAGGGATCAACCGATGGGCGTTGAAGTTGCTCAGCCGGCCCACAGGTGTCTGGAGGTAGTCAGTGAAATTGGAGGGAAAATGATGCATACCCGAGAGGCCTAGGAGTACTCAAAAGTCTACTTCCTGTAAATTAAAGCACATAAGCCACTAAGAACTCATGGAAACAGCTACCTGCCTCCCTTTCTGCACGGCTACTCAGGGCCTAACCTGGAGGCAAGTTCTCACGTTGGGATTCCCTTTAGCTCTAGAGCTTGTCAGGCGGACCACCACCACGGCCATGGAAGCACCTGGTTCAGACAGAGCAAACTCATAATTTTCCCCGCAGCCTTCTTACAGGGTTTCCAGGCCTGTCAGGAGCAGGGAATGTCAAGTAGCTGCAAGGCAGCGTGAATGCGGCCTTCAAAGTGGGAAAGCAAGTCTATTTCCAGCAGGCCCCCATTTCCATGGGCACCCTCAGCATACACCCCTGTGGTATCTAACAAGTCCAAAGAGACACAGGTTACCCTGTGTTTCCTACCCTGAATCAACTTCTCGAAGTAGGGAGTTCTGCATCAAGCGAACTGCCTCAACCAAGGAACGGCGTAGCTGCTCCTCTGGGCCTGTGGCTATTCAAAAGCCTGCAGCGCCACTGGAAGAAGAGGACTTAAATTGCAGTAAGAACGCAAGCCAACTTTCTCGAGGAGGCACGGTGACTTCAGGCAGGAGGTCCCAGACGGAATGCGACGCCGAGGGTTTCTCTGAGTGCAGCTCGGACTAGGGCATTGCGTAAGACTTCGACGCCATGTGGGATGTGCTAGAACAGTGTTCCTGAGCGTGTGCGAGTGCTGGGGAAATTAGGCTGCTCCAAAAGAGAGTGCGGTGCGTTTCCCTACGCTCGGCATACACAGAGGGGCTCTAAAGGGCTCCGGGCCTGGATATTGCTTAGCAGACCCAGGTGGGCCTGGGGGTACTCAGTGTCCCTGCCGGAAACAGGGTGCCCACGTGAGCCTCCTAGGTGTCCGGCAAACTGTGCTGCAGTTAAAGATAACCAGAGCAGGGGCCACCGCCTCATGGAAACTGCAGCACGCCTCCGCTTCTGCGCGGCCAATCAGAGCCTTACTTCCAGGCATGTGTTCATGCTGGGAGTGCCGGTAGCAACACAGCATGCTAAGAGGCTGAGTTTCTCCACGGGTAGAGTGACTACAGGTCCGAGGTCCTCAAAGTATTCAAAGCACAGTGTTTTCCCCGAAGCATTCTTCCAGGGCTCACTGGCCTGTCGGGAGCTGGGAAGGTCAGGTAGCTTCAAGGCAGGCATGAATGCCGCCCTCAAAATGGGAAAGCAGGGCTAGTTCCAGCAGGCCCCCGTTTTCATGGGCACACTCAGCGTACATCCCTGTGGCTTCTAACGAGTCCCAAGAGACACCGGTTACCCTGCGTTTCCTTCCCTGAATCAACGTATCGAAGTAGGGAGTCCCGCATCCGGCGAACTGTCTCAACCGAGGAACGCCGTAGCTGCTCCTCTGGGCCTGGGGCTGCCTGCAGTGCCGCAGAAGGAACAGGACTTAAAGTGCAGTAAGAACCCAAGCCGCCGTCCTCTAGGAGGCACGGTGACTTCAGTCAGGAGGTCCTGGATGGAAGGCGAAGACGAGGGCTCCTCTGAGGGCAGCTCCGACTAGGGCACCGCGTAAGACCTCCGCGCCACGTGGGACGTGCCAGAACGGTGTTCGCGAACGTGTGCGAGTGCCGAGGAAACTAAGCTGCTCCAAAGGAGAGGGCAGTGCGTTTCCCTACGCTCGGCCTGCACACAGGGGGCTCTGAAGGGCTACGGGCCTGGATGTTCCTTAGCAGACCCAGGTGCACCTGGGGGTACTCAGTGTTCCTGCCGGGAGCAGGGTGCCCCGGCTAGCCTCCCAGGTGTCCAGAAAGCTGTGCTGCCGTTAAAGGCATGCAGAGCAGAGGCCACCGCCTCCTGGAAGCTGCAGCACGCCTCCGCTTCTGCACGGCGAATCAGGGCCTTCCTTCCAGACATGGGTTCATGCTGGGTGTGCCGGTAGCGACACAGCGTGCTAAGATGCTGACTTTCTCCTCGAGCAGAGTGACTTCAGGTACGAGGGCGGGCCTCGCAGTGTTCCAAGCACAGTGTTCTCTCATGGCAGCTCACACAAGGGCCATGACAGAGTCTTCCTGGGCACTTCGCACTCACCAGCCATGTTGTCCCGAGGGCGTTTGAGGGCTCTGGAGATGTAGCGCTCCTCAAGGAACGCGCAGTGTGTTGCTGCCCAGCACTCAGCAGGCACAGAGGTCCTCCGGGGGATCAACCAATGGACCTCGACGTTGCTCTGCCGGCCCACAGGTGTCTGGAGGCACTCAGTGACCTCGGAGGGAAAACGATGCACACCCGTGGGGCCAAGGAGTCCCCGGACGCGTACTTCCTTTAAAATAAAGCACATAAGCGACTGAGAACTCATGGAATCAGCTGCATGCCTCCCTTTCTGCACGGCTACTCAGGGCCTAACCTGGAGGCGAGTTCTCACGTCGAGGTTCCCTTTCGCTCTAGAGCCTGTCAGGCGGACCACCACCGCGGCCGTGGAAGCACCTGGTTCAGACAGAGCAAACTCACAATTTTCCCCGCAGCCTTCTTACAGGGTTTCCAGGCCTGTCAGGAGCAGGGAATGTCAAGTAGCTGCAAGGCAGCGTGAATGCGGCCTTCAAAGTGGGAAAGCAAGTCTATTTCCAGCAGGCCCCCGTTTCCATGGGCACCCTCAGCATATACCCCTGCGGTACCTAACAAGTCCAAAGAGACACAGGTTACCCTGTGTTTCCTACCCTGAATCAAATTCTCGAAGTAGGGTGTTCTGCATCAAGCGAACTGCCTCAACCAAGGAACGGCGTAGCTGCTCCTCTGGGCCTGTGGCTATTCAAAAGCCTGCAGGGCCACAGGAAGAAGAGGACTTAAATTGCAGTAAGAACGCAAGCCAACTTTTTCGAGGAGGCACGGTGACTTCAGGCAGGAGGTCCCAGACGGAATGCGACGCCGAGGGTTTCTCTGAGTGCAGCTCGGACTAGGGCATTGCGTAAGACTTCGACGCCATGTGGGATGTGCTAGAACAGTGCTCCTGAGCGTGTGCGAGTGCTGGGGAAATTAGGCTGCTCCAAAAGAGAGTGCGGTGCGTTTCCCTACGCTTGGCATACACAGAGGGGCTCTAAAGGGCTCCGGGCCTGGATATTGCTTAGCAGAACCAGGTGGGCCTGGGGGGTACTCAGTGTCCCTGCCGGGAACAGGGTGCCCACGCGAGCCTCCTAGGTGTCCGGCAAACTGTGCTGCAGTTAAAGATATGCAGAGCAGAGGCCACAGCCTCATGGAAACTGCTGCATGCCTCCACTTCTGTGCGGCCAATCAGGACCTTACCTCCAGTCACGTGTTCATGCTGGGTGCCCCTTTAGCGACACAGCATGGTAAGATGCTGACTTTCTCCTCGAGCAGAGTGACTTTAGGTACGAGGTTCTCGAAGTATTCAATGCAGAGTGTTTTCTCATGGCAGCTCACACAAGGGCCATGACAAAGACTTCCTGGGCACTTCGGACTCACCAGAAATGAGGTCCTGCGGCTGTTCGAGGACTCTGGAAATGTAGTTCTCCTCAAGGAACGTGCAGTGTGTTGCCCGTCACTCGGCACACTCAGAGGGCCTCCACCGGACAGACCAACCGGCCTCGATGTTGCTAAGCCGGCCCACAGGGTTCTGGAGGTACTCAGTGACTTTGGAGGGACAATGATGCACTCCCGAGAGGCCTAGGAGTCTTCAAAGGGGTACTTCCTTGAAAATAAAGCAGAACAGCGACTAAGAACTCATGGAAACAGCTGTATGCCTCCCTTTCTGCCCGGCTACTCGGGACCTAAAATGGAGGCAAGTTCCCACGTTGAGTATCCTTTTAGCTCTAGAGCTTGTCAGGCAGACCACCGCCGCGGCCACGGAGGCACCTGGTTTAGACAGAGCAAACTCATTTTTTTCCAAGAAGCATTCCTACAGGGTTTAACAGGCCTGTCAACAGCAGGGAATGTCATGCAGCTTCAAGGCAGCATGAATGCAGCCTTCAAAATGGGAAAGCAAGGGTAGTTCCAGCAGGCCCCCGTTTCCATGGGCACCCTCAGCATACACCCGTGTGGTTTCTAACAAGTCCAAAGAGACACAGGTTACCCTGTGTTTCCTTTCCTGAATCAACTTCTCGAAGTAGGGTGTTCTGCATCAAGCGAACTGCCTCAACCAAGGAACACCGTAGCTGCTCCTCTGGGCCTGTAGCTATTCAAAAGCCTGCAGTGCCACAGGAAGAAGAGGACTTCAATTGCAGTAGGAACACAAGCCGACTTTCTCTAGGAGGCATGGTGACTTCAGGCAGGATGTCCCAGATGGAATGCGAAGCCGAGGGTTTCTCTGAGTGCAGCTCGGAGTAGGGCAATGCGTAAGACTTCGACGCCATGTGGGATGTGCTAGAACAGTGTTCCTGAGCGTGTGCAAGTGCTGGTGAAATTAAGCTGCTCCAAAAAGGAGTGTGGTGCATTTCCCTATGCTCGGCATACACAGAGGAGCTCTAAAGGGCTACGGGCCTGGATGTTGCTTAGCAGAACCAGGGGGGCCTGGGGGTACTCAGTGTTCCCGTCGGGAACAGGGTGCCCACGCTAGCTTCCAAGGTGTCCAGAAAACGGTGCTGCAGTTAAAGATATGCAAAGCAGAGGCCACCGCCTCATGGAAACTGCAGCACACCGCTGCTTCTGCGTGGCCAATCGGGGCCTAACTTCCAGGCATGTGCTCATGCCAGGTGTGCCGGTAGCGACACAGCATGCTAAGAGGCTGAGTTTATCCTCGGATAGAGTGACTACAGGTACGAGGTCCTCCAAGTATTCAAAGCACAGTGTTTTCTCATGGCAGCTCACACAAGGGCCATGACGAAGTCTTCCTGGGCACTTGGGACTCACCAGCAATGTTGTCCTGAGGCCATTCGAGGACTCTGGAAATGTAGGTCTCCTCAAGGAAGGTACAGGGTGTTGCCCATCACTGGAAACGCACAGAGGGCCTCCGAGGGATCAACCGATGGGCGTTGAAGTTGCTCAGCCGGCCCACAGGTGTCTGGAGGTAGTCAGTGAAATTGGAGGGAAAATGATGCATACCCGAGAGGCCTAGGAGTACTCAAAAGTCTACTTCCTGTAAATTAAAGCACATAAGCCACTAAGAACTCATGGAAACAGCTACCTGCCTCCCTTTCTGCACGGCTACTCAGGGCCTAACCTGGAGGCAAGTTCTCACGTTGGGATTCCCTTTAGCTCTAGAGCTTGTCAGGCGGACCACCACCACGGCCATGGAAGCACCTGGTTCAGACAGAGCAAACTCATAATTTTCCCCGCAGCCTTCTTACAGGGTTTCCAGGCCTGTCAGGAGCAGGGAATGTCAAGTAGCTGCAAGGCAGCGTGAATGCGGCCTTCAAAGTGGGAAAGCAAGTCTATTTCCAGCAGGCCCCCGTTTCCATGGGCACCCTCAGCATACACCCCTGTGGTATCTAACAAGTCCAAAGAGACACAGGTTACCCTGTGTTTCCTACCCTGAATCAACTTCTCGAAGTAGGGAGTTCTGCATCAAGCGAACTGCCTCAACCAAGGAACGGCGTAGCTGCTCCTCTGGGCCTGTGGCTATTCAAAAGCCTGCAGCGCCACTGGAAGAAGAGGACTTAAATTGCAGTAAGAACGCAAGCCAACTTTCTCGAGGAGGCACGGTGACTTCAGGCAGGAGGTCCCAGACGGAATGCGACGCCGAGGGTTTCTCTGAGTGCAGCTCGGACTAGGGCATTGCGTAAGACTTCGACGCCATGTGGGATGTGCTAGAACAGTGTTCCTGAGCGTGTGCGAGTGCTGGGGAAATTAGGCTGCTCCAAAAGAGAGTGCGGTGCGTTTCCCTACGCTCGGCATACACAGAGGGGCTCTAAAGGGCTCCGGGCCTGGATATTGCTTAGCAGACCCAGGTGGGCCTGGGGGTACTCAGTGTCCCTGCCGGAAACAGGGTGCCCACGTGAGCCTCCTAGGTGTCCGGCAAACTGTGCTGCAGTTAAAGATAACCAGAGCAGGGGCCACCGCCTCATGGAAACTGCAGCACGCCTCCGCTTCTGTGCGGCCAATCAGAGCCTTACTTCCAGGCATGTGTTCATGCTGGGAGTGCCGGTAGCAACACAGCATGCTAAGAGGCTGAGTTTCTCCACGGGTAGAGTGACTACAGGTCCGAGGTCCTCAAAGTATTCAAAGCACAGTGTTTTCCCCGAAGCATTCTTCCAGGGCTCACTGGCCTGTCGGGAGCTGGGAAGGTCAGGTAGCTTCAAGGCAGGCATGAATGCCGCCCTCAAAATGGGAAAGCAGGGCTAGTTCCAGCAGGCCCCCGTTTTCATGGGCACACTCAGCGTACATCCCTGTGGCTTCTAACGAGTCCCAAGAGACACCGGTTACCCTGCGTTTCCTTCCCTGAATCAACGTATCGAAGTAGGGAGTCCCGCATCCGGCGAACTGTCTCAACCGAGGAACGCCGTAGCTGCTCCGCTGGGCCTGGGGCTGCCTGCAGTGCCGCAGAAGGAACAGGACTTAAAGTGCAGTAAGAACCCAAGCCGCCGTCCTCTAGGAGGCACGGTGACTTCAGTCAGGAGGTCCTGGATGGAAGGCGAAGACGAGGGCTCCTCTGAGGGCAGCTCCGACTAGGGCACCGCGTAAGACCTCCGCGCCACGTGGGACGTGCCAGAACGGTGTTCGCGAACGTGTGCGAGTGCCGAGGAAACTAAGCTGCTCCAAAGGAGAGGGCAGTGCGTTTCCCTACGCTCGGCCTGCACACAGGGGGCTCTGAAGGGCTACGGGCCTGGATGTTCCTTAGCAGACCCAGGTGCACCTGGGGGTACTCAGTGTTCCTGCCGGGAGCAGGGTGCCCCGGCTAGCCTCCCAGGTGTCCAGAAAGCTGTGCTGCCGTTAAAGGCATGCAGAGCAGAGGCCACCGCCTCCTGGAAGCTGCAGCACGCCTCCGCTTCTGCACGGCGAATCAGGGCCTTCCTTCCAGACATGGGTTCATGCTGGGTGTGCCGGTAGCGACACAGCGTGCTAAGATGCTGACTTTCTCCTCGAGCAGAGTGACTTCAGGTACGAGGGCGGGCCTCGCAGTGTTCCAAGCACAGTGTTCTCTCATGGCAGCTCACACAAGGGCCATGACAGAGTCTTCCTGGGCACTTCGCACTCACCAGCCATGTTGTCCCGAGGGCGTTCGAGGGCTCTGGAGAAGTAGTGCTCCTCAAGGAACGCGCAGTGTGTTGCTGCCCAGCACTCGGCAGGCACAGAGGTCCTCCGGGGGATCAACCAATGGACCTCGACGTTGCTCCGCCGGCCCACAGGTGTCTGGAGGCACTCAGTGACCTCGGAGGGAAAACGATGCACACCCGTGGGGCCTAGGAGTCCCCGGACGCGTACTTCCTTTAAAATAAAGCACATAAGCGACTGAGAACTCATGGAATCAGCTGCATGCCTCCCTTTCTGCACGGCTACTCAGGGCCTAACCTGGAGGCGAGTTCTCACGTCGAGGTTCCCTTTCGCTCTAGAGCCTGTCAGGCGGACCACCACCGCGGCCATGGAAGCTCCTGGTTCAGACAGAGTAAACTCACAATTTTCCCCGCAGCCTTCTTACAGGGTTTCCAGGCCTGTCAGGAGCAGGGAATGTCAAGTAGCTGCAAGGCAGCGTGAATGCGGCCTTCAAAGTGGGAAAGCAAGTCTATTTCCAGCAGGCCCCCATTTCCATGGGCACCCTCAGCATAAACCCCTGCAGTACCTAACTAGTCCAAAGAGACACAGGTTACCCTGTGTTTCCTACCCTGAATGAAATTCTCGAAGTAGGGTGTTCTGCATCAAGCGAACTGCCTCAACCAAGGAACGGCGTAGCTGCTCCTCTGGGCCTGTAGCTATTCAAAAGCCTGCAGCGCCACTGGAAGAAGAGGACTTAAATTGCAGTAAGAACGCAAGCCAACTTTCTCGAGGAGGCACGGTGACTTCAGGCAGGAGGTCCCAGACGGAATGCGACGCCGAGGGTTTCTCTGAGTGCAGCTCGGACTAGGGCATTGCGTAAGACTTCGACGCCATGTGGGATGTGCTAGAACAGTGTTCCTGAGCGTGTGCGAGTGCTGGGGAAATTAGGCTGCTCCAAAAGAGAGTGCGGTGCGTTTCCCTACGCTCGGCATACACAGAGGGGCTCTAAAGGGCTCCGGGCCTGGATATTGCTTAGCAGACCCAGGTGGGCCTGGGGGGTACTCAGTGTCCCTGCCGGGAACAGGGTGCCCACGCGAGCCTCCTAGGTGTCCGGCAAACTGTGCTGCAGTTAAAGATATGCAGAGCAGAGGCCACAGCCTCATGGAAACTGCTGCATGCCTCCACTTCTGTGCGGCCAATCAGGACCTTACCTCCAGTCACGTGTTCATGCTGGGTGCCCCTTTAGCGACACAGCATGGTAAGATGCTGACTTTCTCCTTGAGCAGAGTGACTTTAGGTACGAGGTTCTCGAAGTATTCAATGCAGAGTGTTTTCTCATGGCAGCTCACACAAGGGCCATGACAAAGACTTCCTGGGCACTTCGGACTCACCAGAAATGAGGTCCTGCGGCTGTTCGAGGACTCTGGAAATGTAGTTCTCCTCAAGGAACGTGCAGTGTGTTGCCCGTCACTCGGCACACTCAGAGGGCCTCCACCGGACAGACCAACCGGCCTCGATGTTGCTAAGCCGGCCCACAGGGTTCTGGAGGTACTCAGTGACTTTGGAGGGATAATGATGCACTCCCGAGAGGCCTAGGAGTCTTCAAAGGGGTACTTCCTTGAAAATAAAGCAGAACAGCGACTAAGAACTCATGGAAACAGCTGTATGCCTCCCTTTCTGCCCGGCTACTCGGGACCTAAAATGGAGGCAAGTTCCCACGTTGAGTATCCTTTTAGCTCTAGAGCTTGTCAGGCAGACCACCGCCGCGGCCACGGAGGCACCTGGTTTAGACAGAGCAAACTCATTTTTTTCCAAGAAGCATTCCTACAGGGTTTAACAGGCCTGTCAACAGCAGGGAATGTCATGCAGCTTCAAGGCAGCATGAATGCAGCCTTCAAAATGGGAAAGCAAGGGTAGTTCCAGCAGGCCCCCGTTTCCATGGGCACCCTCAGCATACACCCGTGTGGTTTCTAACAAGTCCAAAGAGACACAGGTTACCCTGTGTTTCCTTTCCTGAATCAACTTCTCGAAGTAGGGTGTTCTGCATCAAGCGAACTGCCTCAACCAAGGAACACCGTAGCTGCTCCTCTGGGCCTGTAGCTATTCAAAAGCCTGCAGTGCCACAGGAAGAAGAGGACTTCAATTGCAGTAGGAACACAAGCCGACTTTCTCTAGGAGGCATGGTGACTTCAGGCAGGATGTCCCAGATGGAATGCGAAGCCGAGGGTTTCTCTGAGTGCAGCTCGGACTAGGGCAATGCGTAAGACTTCGACGCCATGTGGGATGTGCTAGAACAGTGTTCCTGAGCGTGTGCAAGTGCTGGTGAAATTAAGCTGCTCCAAAAAGGAGTGTGGTGCGTTTCCCTATGCTCGGCATACACAGAGGAGCTCTAAAGGGCTACGGGCCTGGATGTTGCTTAGCAGACCCAGGGGGGCCTGGGGGTACTCAGTGTTCCCGTCGGGAACAGGGTGCCCACGCTAGCTTCCAAGGTGTCCAGAAAATGGTGCTGCAGTTAAAGATATGCAAAGCAGAGGCCACCGCCTCATGGAAACTGCAGCACACCGCTGCTTCTGCGTGGCCAATCGGGGCCTAACTTCCAGGCATGTGCTCATGCCAGGTGTGCCGGTAGCGACACAGCATGCTAAGAGGCTGAGTTTATCCTCGGATAGAGTGACTACAGGTACGAGGTCCTCCAAGTATTCAAAGCACAGTGTTTTCTCATGGCAGCTCACACAAGGGCCATGACGAAGTCTTCCTGGGCACTTGGGACTCACCAGCAATGTTGTCCTGAGGCCATTCGAGGACTCTGGAAATGTAGGTCTCCTCAAGGAAGGTACAGGGTGTTGCCCATCACTGGAAACGCACAGAGGGCCTCCGAGGGATCAACCGATGGGTGTTGAAGTTGCTCAGCCGGCCCACAGGTGTCTGGAGGTAGTCAGTGAAATTGGAGGGAAAATGATGCATACCCGAGAGGCCTAGGAGTACTCAAAAGTCTACTTCCTGTAAATTAAAGCACATAAGCCACTAAGAACTCATGGAAACAGCTACCTGCCTCCCTTTCTGCACGGCTACTCAGGGCCTAACCTGGAGGCAAGTTCTCACGTTGGGATTCCCTTTAGCTCTAGAGCTTGTCAGGCGGACCACCACCACGGCCATGGAAGCACCTGGTTCAGACAGAGCAAACTCATAATTTTCCCCGCAGCCTTCTTACAGGGTTTCCAGGCCTGTCAGGAGCAGGGAATGTCAAGTAGCTGCAAGGCAGCGTGAATGCGGCCTTCAAAGTGGGAAAGCAAGTCTATTTCCAGCAGGCCCCCGTTTCCATGGGCACCCTCAGCATACACCCCTGTGGTATCTAACAAGTCCAAAGAGACACAGGTTACCCTGTGTTTCCTACCCTGAATCAACTTCTCGAAGTAGGGAGTTCTGCATCAAGCGAACTGCCTCAACCAAGGAACGGCGTAGCTGCTCCTCTGGGCCTGTGGCTATTCAAAAGCCTGCAGCGCCACTGGAAGAAGAGGACTTAAATTGCAGTAAGAACGCAAGCCAACTTTCTCGAGGAGGCACGGTGACTTCAGGCAGGAGGTCCCAGACGGAATGCGACGCCGAGGGTTTCTCTGAGTGCAGCTCGGACTAGGGCATTGCGTAAGACTTCGACGCCATGTGGGATGTGCTAGAACAGTGTTCCTGAGCGTGTGCGAGTGCTGGGGAAATTAGGCTGCTCCAAAAGAGAGTGCGGTGCGTTTCCCTACGCTCGGCATACACAGAGGGGCTCTAAAGGGCTCCGGGCCTGGATATTGCTTAGCAGACCCAGGTGGGCCTGGGGGTACTCAGTGTCCCTGCCGGAAACAGGGTGCCCACGTGAGCCTCCTAGGTGTCCGGCAAACTGTGCTGCAGTTAAAGATAACCAGAGCAGGGGCCACCGCCTCATGGAAACTGCAGCATGCCTCCGCTTCTGCGCGGCCAATCAGAGCCTTACTTCCAGGCATGTGTTCATGCTGGGAGTGCCGGTAGCAACACAGCATGCTAAGAGGCTGAGTTTCTCCACGGGTAGAGTGACTACAGGTCCGAGGTCCTCAAAGTATTCAAAGCACAGTGTTTTCCCCGAAGCATTCTTCCAGGGCTCACTGGCCTGTCGGGAGCTGGGAAGGTCAGGTAGCTTCAAGGCAGGCATGAATGCCGCCCTCAAAATGGGAAAGCAGGGCTAGTTCCAGCAGGCCCCCGTTTTCATGGGCACACTCAGCGTACATCCCTGTGGCTTCTAACGAGTCCCAAGAGACACCGGTTACCCTGCGTTTCCTTCCCTGAATCAACGTATCGAAGTAGGGAGTCCCGCATCCGGCAAACTGTCTCAACCGAGGAACGCCGTAGCTGCTCCTCTGGGCCTGGGGCTGCCTGCAGTGCCGCAGAAGGAACAGGACTTAAAGTGCAGTAAGAACCCAAGCCGCCGTCCTCTAGGAGGCACGGTGACTTCAGTCAGGAGGTCCTGGATGGAAGGCGAAGACGAGGGCTCCTCTGAGGGCAGCTCCGACTAGGGCACCGCGTAAGACCTCCGCGCCACGTGGGACGTGCCAGAACGGTGTTCGCGAACGTGTGCGAATGCCGAGGAAACTAAGCTGCTCCAAAGGAGAGGGCAGTGCGTTTCCCTACGCTCGGCCTGCACACAGGGGTCTCTGAAGGGCTACGGGCCTGGATGTTCCTTAGCAGACCCAGGTGCACCTGGGGGTACTCAGTGTTCCTGCCGGGAGCAGGGTGCCCCGGCTAGCCTCCCAGGTGTCCAGAAAGCTGTGCTGCCGTTAAAGGCATGCAGAGCAGAGGCCACCGCCTCCTGGAAGCTGCAGCACGCCTCCGCTTCTGCACGGCGAATCAGGGCCTTCCTTCCAGACATGGGTTCATGCTGGGTGTGCCGGTAGCGACACAGCGTGCTAAGATGCTGACTTTCTCCTCGAGCAGAGTGACTTCAGGTACGAGAGCGGGCCTCGCAGTGTTCCAAGCACAGTGTTCTCTCATGGCAGCTCACACAAGGGCCATGACAGAGTCTTCCTGGGCACTTCGCACTCACCAGCCATGTTGTCCCGAGGGCGTTCGAGGGCTCTGGAGAAGTAGTGCTCCTCAAGGAACGCGCAGTGTGTTGCTGCCCAGCACTCGGCAGGCACAGAGGTCCTCCGGGGGATCAACCAATGGACCTCGACGTTGCTCCGCCGGCCCACAGGTGTCTGGAGGCACTCAGTGACCTCGGAGGGAAAACGATGCACACCCGTGGGGCCTAGGAGTCCCCGGACGCGTACTTCCTTTAAAATAAAGCACATAAGCGACTGAGAACTCATGGAATCAGCTGCATGCCTCCCTTTCTGCATGGCTACTCAGGGCCTAACCTGGAGGCGAGTTCTCACGTTGGGATTCCCTTTAGCTCTAGAGCCTGTCAGGCGGACCACCACCGCGGCCATGGAAGCACCTGGTTCAGACAGAGCAAACTCACAATTTTCCCCGCAGCCTTCTTACAGGGTTTCCAGGCCTGTCAGGAGCAGGGAAGGTCAAGTAGCTGCAAGGCAGCGTGAATGCGGCCTTCAAAGTGGGAAAGCAAGTCTATTTCCAGCAGGCCCCCGTTTCCATGGGCACCCTCAGCATACACCCCTGTGGTATCTAACAAGTCCAAAGAGACACAGGTTACCCTGTGTTTCCTACCCTGAATCAACATCTCGAAGTAGGGAGTTCTGCATCAAGCGAACTGCCTCAACCAAGGAACGGCGTAGCTGCTCCTCTGGGCCTGTGGCTATTCAAAAGCCTGCAGCGCCACTGGAAGAAGAGGACTTAAATTGCAGTAAGAACGCAAGCCAACTTTCTCGAGGAGGCACGGTGACTTCAGGCAGGAGGTCCCAGACGGAATGCGACGCCGAGGGTTTCTCTGAGTGCAGCTCGGACTAGGGCATTGCGTAAGACTTCGACGCCATGTGGGATGTGCTAGAACAGTGTTCCTGAGCGTGTGCGAGTGCTGGGGAAATTAGGCTGCTCCAAAAGAGAGTGCGGTGCGTTTCCCTACGCTCGGCATACACAGAGGGGCTCTAAAGGGCTCCGGGCCTGGATATTGCTTAGCAGACCCAGGTGGGCCTGGGGGGTACTCAGTGTCCCTGCCGGGAACAGGGTGCCCACGCGAGCCTCCTAGGTGTCCGGCAAACTGTGCTGCAGTTAAAGATATGCAGAGCAGAGGCCACAGCCTCATGGAAACTGCTGCATGTCTCCACTTCTGTGCGGCCAATCAGGACCTTACCTCCAGTCACGTGTTCATGCTGGGTGCCCCTTTAGCGACACAGCATGGTAAGATGCTGACTTTCTCCTTGAGCAGAGTGACTTTAGGTACGAGGTTCTCGAAGTATTCAATGCAGAGTGTTTTCTCATGGCAGCTCACACAAGGGCCATGACAAAGACTTCCTGGGCACTTCGGACTCACCAGAAATGAGGTCCTGCGGCTGTTCGAGGACTCTGGAAATGTAGTTCTCCTCAAGGAACGTGCAGTGTGTGGCCCGTCACTCGGCACACTCAGAGGGCCTCCACCGGACAGACCAACCGGCCTCGATGTTGCTAAGCCGGCCCACAGGGTTCTGGAGGTACTCAGTGACTTTGGAGGGACAATGATGCACTCCCGAGAGGACTAGGAGTCTTCAAAGGGGTACTTCCTTGAAAATAAAGCAGAACAGCGACTAAGAACTCATGGAAACAGCTGTATGCCTCCCTTTCTGCCCGGCTACTCGGGACCTAAAATGGAGGCAAGTTCCCACGTTGAGTATCCTTTAAGCTCTAGAGCTTGTCAGGCAGACCACCGCCGCGGCCACGGAGGCACCTGGTTTAGACAGAGCAAACTCATTTTTTTCCAAGAAGCATTCCTACAGGGTTTAACAGGCCTGTCAACAGCAGGGAATGTCATGCAGCTTCAAGGCAGCATGAGTGCAGCCTTCAAAATGGGAAAGCAAGGGTAGTTCCAGCAGGCCCCCGTTTCCATGGGCACCCTCAGCATACACCCGTGTGGTTTCTAACAAGTCCAAAGAGACACAGGTTACCCTGTGTTTCCTTTCCTGAATCAACTTCTCGAAGTAGGGTGTTCTGCATCAAGCGAACTGCCTCAACCAAGGAACACCGTAGCTGCTCCTCTGGGCCTGTAGCTATTCAAAAGCCTGCAGCGCCACAGGAAGAAGAGGACTTCAATTGCAGTAGGAACACAAGCCGACTTTCTCTAGGAGGCATGGTGACTTCAGGCAGGATGTCCCAGATGGAATGCGAAGCCGAGGGTTTCTCTGAGTGCAGCTCGGAGTAGGGCAATGCGTAAGACTTCGACGCCATGTGGGATGTGCGAGAACAGTGTTCCTGAGCGTGTGCGAGTGCTGGGGAAATTAGGCTGCTCCAAAAGAGAGTGCAGTGCATTTCCCTATGCTCGGCATACACAGAGGGGCTCTAAAGGGCTCCGGGCCTGGATATTGCTTAGCAGACCCAGGTGGGCCTGGGGGTACTCAGTGTCCCTGCCGGAAACAGGGTGCCCACGTGAGCCTCCTAGGTGTCCGGCAAACTGTGCTGCAGTTAAAGATGTGCAGAGCAGAGGCCACCGCCTCATGGAAACTGCAGCACGCCTCCGCTTCTGCGCGGCCAATCAGAGCCTTACTTCCAGGCATGTGTTCATGCTGGGAGTGCCGGTAGCAACACAGCATGCTAAGAGGCTGAGTTTCTCCACGAGTAGAGTGACTACAGGTCCGAGGTCCTCAAAGTATTCAAAGCACAGTGTTTTCCCCGAAGCATTCTTCCAGGGCTCACTGGCCTGTCGGGAGCTGGGAAGGTCAGGTAGCTTCAAGGCAGGCATGAATGCCGCCCTCAAAATGGGAAAGCAGGGCTAGTTCCAGCAGGCCCCCGTTTTCATGGGCACACTCAGCGTACATCCCTGTGGCTTCTAACGAGTCCCAAGAGACACCGGTTACCCTGCGTTTCCTTCCCCGAATCAACGTATCGAAGTAGGGAGTCCCGCATCCGGCGAACTGTCTCAACCGAGGAACGCCGTAGCTGCTCCGCTGGGCCTGGGGCTGCCTGCAGTGCCGCAGAAGGAACAGGACTTAAAGTGCAGTAAGAACCCAAGCCACCGTCCTCTAGGAGGCACGGTGACTTCAGTCAGGAGGTCCTGGATGGAAGGCGAAGACGAGGGCTCCTCTGAGGGCAGCTCCGACTAGGGCACCGCGTAAGACCTCCGCGCCACGTGGGACGTGCCAGAACGGTGTTCGCGAACGTGTGCGAATGCCGAGGAAACTAAGCTGCTCCAAAGGAGAGGGCAGTGCGTTTCCCTACGCTCGGCCTGCACACAGGGGTCTCTGAAGGGCTACGGGCCTGGATGTTCCTTAGCAGACCCAGGTGCACCTGGGGGTACTCAGTGTTCCTGCCGGGAGCAGGGTGCCCCGGCTAGCCTCCCAGGTGTCCAGAAAGCTGTGCTGCCGTTAAAGGCATGCAGAGCAGAGGCCACCGCCTCCTGGAAGCTGCAGCACGCCTCCGCTTCTGCACGGCGAATCAGGGCCTTCCTTCCAGACATGGGTTCATGCTGGGTGTGCCGGTAGCGACACAGCGTGCTAAGATGCTGACTTTCTCCTCGAGCAGAGTGACTTCAGGTACGAGAGCGGGCCTCGCAGTGTTCCAAGCACAGTGTTCTCTCATGGCAGCTCACACAAGGGCCATGACAGAGTCTTCCTGGGCACTTCGCACTCACCAGCCATGTTGTCCCGAGGGCGTTCGAGGGCTCTGGAGAAGTAGTGCTCCTCAAGGAACGCGCAGTGTGTTGCTGCCCAGCACTCGGCAGGCACAGAGGTCCTCCGGGGGATCAACCAATGGACCTCGACGTTGCTCCGCCGGCCCACAGGTGTCTGGAGGCACTCAGTGACCTCGGAGGGAAAACGATGCACACCCGTGGGGCCTAGGAGTCCCCGGACGCGTACTTCCTTTAAAATAAAGCACATAAGCGACTGAGAACTCATGGAATCAGCTGCATGCCTCCCTTTCTGCATGGCTACTCAGGGCCTAACCTGGAGGCGAGTTCTCACGTTGGGATTCCCTTTAGCTCTAGAGCCTGTCAGGCGGACCACCACCGCGGCCATGGAAGCACCTGGTTCAGACAGAGCAAACTCACAATTTTCCCCGCAGCCTTCTTACAGGGTTTCCAGGCCTGTCAGGAGCAGGGAAGGTCAAGTAGCTGCAAGGCAGCGTGAATGCGGCCTTCAAAGTGGGAAAGCAAGTCTATTTCCAGCAGGCCCCCGTTTCCATGGGCACCCTCAGCATACACCCCTGTGGTATCTAACAAGTCCAAAGAGACACAGGTTACCCTGTGTTTCCTACCCTGAATCAACATCTCGAAGTAGGGAGTTCTGCATCAAGCGAACTGCCTCAACCAAGGAACGGCGTAGCTGCTCCTCTGGGCCTGTGGCTATTCAAAAGCCTGCAGCGCCACTGGAAGAAGAGGACTTAAATTGCAGTAAGAACGCAAGCCAACTTTCTCGAGGAGGCACGGTGACTTCAGGCAGGAGGTCCCAGACGGAATGCGACGCCGAGGGTTTCTCTGAGTGCAGCTCGGACTAGGGCATTGCGTAAGACTTCGACGCCATGTGGGATGTGCTAGAACAGTGTTCCTGAGCGTGTGCGAGTGCTGGGGAAATTAGGCTGCTCCAAAAGAGAGTGCGGTGCGTTTCCCTACGCTCGGCATACACAGAGGGGCTCTAAAGGGCTCCGGGCCTGGATATTGCTTAGCAGACCCAGGTGGGCCTGGGGGGTACTCAGTGTCCCTGCCGGGAACAGGGTGCCCACGCGAGCCTCCTAGGTGTCCGGCAAACTGTGCTGCAGTTAAAGATATGCAGAGCAGAGGCCACAGCCTCATGGAAACTGCTGCATGTCTCCACTTCTGTGCGGCCAATCAGGACCTTACCTCCAGTCACGTGTTCATGCTGGGTGCCCCTTTAGCGACACAGCATGGTAAGATGCTGACTTTCTCCTTGAGCAGAGTGACTTTAGGTACGAGGTTCTCGAAGTATTCAATGCAGAGTGTTTTCTCATGGCAGCTCACACAAGGGCCATGACAAAGACTTCCTGGGCACTTCGGACTCACCAGAAATGAGGTCCTGCGGCTGTTCGAGGACTCTGGAAATGTAGTTCTCCTCAAGGAACGTGCAGTGTGTGGCCCGTCACTCGGCACACTCAGAGGGCCTCCACCGGACAGACCAACCGGCCTCGATGTTGCTAAGCCGGCCCACAGGGTTCTGGAGGTACTCAGTGACTTTGGAGGGACAATGATGCACTCCCGAGAGGACTAGGAGTCTTCAAAGGGGTACTTCCTTGAAAATAAAGCAGAACAGCGACTAAGAACTCATGGAAACAGCTGTATGCCTCCCTTTCTGCCCGGCTACTCGGGACCTAAAATGGAGGCAAGTTCCCACGTTGAGTATCCTTTAAGCTCTAGAGCTTGTCAGGCAGACCACCGCCGCGGCCACGGAGGCACCTGGTTTAGACAGAGCAAACTCATTTTTTTCCAAGAAGCATTCCTACAGGGTTTAACAGGCCTGTCAACAGCAGGGAATGTCATGCAGCTTCAAGGCAGCATGAGTGCAGCCTTCAAAATGGGAAAGCAAGGGTAGTTCCAGCAGGCCCCCGTTTCCATGGGCACCCTCAGCATACACCCGTGTGGTTTCTAACAAGTCCAAAGAGACACAGGTTACCCTGTGTTTCCTTTCCTGAATCAACTTCTCGAAGTAGGGTGTTCTGCATCAAGCGAACTGCCTCAACCAAGGAACACCGTAGCTGCTCCTCTGGGCCTGTAGCTATTCAAAAGCCTGCAGCGCCACAGGAAGAAGAGGACTTCAATTGCAGTAGGAACACAAGCCGACTTTCTCTAGGAGGCATGGTGACTTCAGGCAGGATGTCCCAGATGGAATGCGAAGCCGAGGGTTTCTCTGAGTGCAGCTCGGAGTAGGGCAATGCGTAAGACTTCGACGCCATGTGGGATGTGCGAGAACAGTGTTCCTGAGCGTGTGCGAGTGCTGGGGAAATTAGGCTGCTCCAAAAGAGAGTGCAGTGCATTTCCCTATGCTCGGCATACACAGAGGGGCTCTAAAGGGCTCCGGGCCTGGATATTGCTTAGCAGACCCAGGTGGGCCTGGGGGTACTCAGTGTCCCTGCCGGAAACAGGGTGCCCACGTGAGCCTCCTAGGTGTCCGGCAAACTGTGCTGCAGTTAAAGATGTGCAGAGCAGAGGCCACCGCCTCATGGAAACTGCAGCACGCCTCCGCTTCTGCGCGGCCAATCAGAGCCTTACTTCCAGGCATGTGTTCATGCTGGGAGTGCCGGTAGCAACACAGCATGCTAAGAGGCTGAGTTTCTCCACGAGTAGAGTGACTACAGGTCCGAGGTCCTCAAAGTATTCAAAGCACAGTGTTTTCCCCGAAGCATTCTTCCAGGGCTCACTGGCCTGTCGGGAGCTGGGAAGGTCAGGTAGCTTCAAGGCAGGCATGAATGCCGCCCTCAAAATGGGAAAGCAGGGCTAGTTCCAGCAGGCCCCCGTTTTCATGGGCACACTCAGCGTACATCCCTGTGGCTTCTAACGAGTCCCAAGAGACACCGGTTACCCTGCGTTTCCTTCCCCGAATCAACGTATCGAAGTAGGGAGTCCCGCATCCGGCGAACTGTCTCAACCGAGGAACGCCGTAGCTGCTCCGCTGGGCCTGGGGCTGCCTGCAGTGCCGCAGAAGGAACAGGACTTAAAGTGCAGTAAGAACCCAAGCCACCGTCCTCTAGGAGGCACGGTGACTTCAGTCAGGAGGTCCTGGATGGAAGGCGAAGACGAGGGCTCCTCTGAGGGCAGCTCCGACTAGGGCACCGCGTAAGACCTCCGCGCCACGTGGGACATGCCAGAACGGTGTTCGCGAACGTGTGCGAGTGCCGAGGAAACTAAGCTGCTCCAAAGGAGAGGGCAGTGCGTTTCCCTACGCTCGGCCTGCACACAGGGGGCTCTGAAGGGTTACGGGCCTGGATGTTCCTTAGCAGACCCAGGTGCACCTGGGGGTACTCAGTGTTCCTGCTGGGAGCAGGGTGCCCCGGCTAGCCTCCCAGGTGTCCAGAAAGCTGTGCTGCCGTGAAAGGCATGCAGAGCAGAGGCCACCGCCTCCTGGAAGCTGCAGCACGCCTCCGCTTCTGCACGGTGAATCAGGGCCTTCCTTCCAGACATGGGTTCATGCTGGGTGTGCCGGTAGCGACACAGCGTGCTAAGATGCTGACTTTCTCCTCGAGCAGAGTGACTTCAGGTACGAGGGCGGGCCTCGCAGTGTTCCAAGCACAGTGTTCTCTCATGGCAGCTCACACAAGGGCCATGACAGAGTCTTCCTGGGCACTTCGCACTCACCAGCCATGTTGTCCCGAGGGCGTTCGAGGGCTCTGGAGATGTAGCGCTCCTCAAGGAACGCGCAGTGTGTTGCTGCCCAGCACTCGGCAGGCACAGAGGTCCTCCGGGGTATCAACCAATGGACCTCGACGTTGCTCTGCCGGCCCACAGGTGTCTGGAGGCACTCAGTGACCTCGGAGGGAAAACGATGCACACCCGTGGGGCCAAGGAGTCCCCGGACGCGTACTTCCTTTAAAATAAAGCACATAAGCGACTGAGAACTCATGGAATCAGCTGCATGCCTCCCTTTCTGCACGGCTACTCAGGGCCTAACCTGGAGGCGAGTTCTCACGTCGAGGTTCCCTTTCGCTCTAGAGCCTGTCAGGCGGACCACCACCACGGCCGTGGAAGCACCTGGTTCAGACAGAGCAAACTCACAATTTTCCCCGCAGCCTTCTTACAGGGTTTCCAGGCCTGTCAGGAGCAGGGAATGTCAAGTAGCTGCAAGGCAGCGTGAATGCGGCCTTCAAAGTGGGAAAGCAAGTCTATTTCCAGCAGGCCCCCGTTTCCATGGGCACCCTCAGCATAAACCCCTGTGGTACCTAACAAGTCCAAAGAGACACAGGTTACCCTGTGTTTCCTACCCTGAATCAAATTCTCGAAGTAGGGTGTTCTGCATCAAGCGAACTGCCTCAACCAAGGAACGGCGTAGCTGCTCCTCTGGGCCTGTGGCTATTCAAAAGCCTGCAGGGCCACTGGAAGAAGAGGACTTAAATTGCAGTAAGAACGCAAGCCAACTTTTTCGAGGAGGCACGGTGACTTCAGGCAGGAGGTCCCAGACGGAATGCGACGCCGAGGGTTTCTCTGAGTGCAGCTCGGACTAGGGCATTGCGTAAGACTTCGACGCCATGTGGGATGTGCTAGAACAGTGCTCCTGAGCGTGTGCGAGTGCTGGGGAAATTAGGCTGCTCCAAAAGAGAGTGCGGTGCGTTTCCCTACGCTTGGCATACACAGAGGGCCTCTAAAGGGCTCCGGGCCTGGATATTGCTTAGCAGACCCAGGTGGGCCTGGGGGGTACTCAGTGTCCCTGCCGGGAACAGGGTGCCCACGCGAGCCTCCTAGGTGTCCGGCAAACTGTGCTGCAGTTAAAGATATGCAGAGCAGAGGCCACAGCCTCATGGAAACTGCTGCATGCCTCCACTTCTGTGCGGCCAATCAGGACCTTACCTCCAGTCACGTGTTCATGCTGGGTGCCCCTTTAGCGACACAGCATGGTAAGATGCTGACTTTCTCCTCGAGCAGAGTGACTTTAGGTACGAGGTTCTCGAAGTATTCAATGCAGAGTGTTTTCTCATGGCAGCTCACACAAGGGCCATGACAAACACTTCCTGGGCACTTCGGACTCACCAGAAATGAGGTCCTGCGGCTGTTCGAGGACTCTGGAAATGTAGTTCTCCTCAAGGAACGTGCAGTGTGTTGCCCGTCACTCGGCACACTCAGAGGGCCTCCACCGGACAGACCAACCGGCCTCGATGTTGCTAAGCCGGCCCACAGGGTTCTGGAGGTACTCAGTGACTTTGGAGGGATAATGATGCACTCCCGAGAGGCCTAGGAGTCTTCAAAGGGGTACTTCCTTGAAAATAAAGCAGAACAGCGACTAAGAACTCATGGAAACAGCTGTATGCCTCCCTTTCTGCCCGGCTACTCGGGACCTAAAATGGAGGCAAGTTCCCACGTTGAGTATCCTTTTAGCTCTAGAGCTTGTCAGGCAGACCACCGCCGCGGCCACGGAGGCACCTGGTTTAGACAGAGCAAACTCATTTTTTTCCAAGAAGCATTCCTACAGGGTTTAACAGGCCTGTCAACAGCAGGGAATGTCATGCAGCTTCAAGGCAGCATGAATGCAGCCTTCAAAATGGGAAAGCAAGGGTAGTTCCAGCAGGCCCCCGTTTCCATGGGCACCCTCAGCATACACCCGTGTGGTTTCTAACAAGTCCAAAGAGACACAGGTTACCCTGTGTTTCCTTTCCTGAATCAACTTCTCGAAGTAGGGTGTTCTGCATCAAGCGAACTGCCTCAACCAAGGAACACCGTAGCTGCTCCTCTGGGCCTGTAGCTATTCAAAAGCCTGCAGTGCCACAGGAAGAAGAGGACTTCAATTGCAGTAGGAACACAAGCCGACTTTCTCTAGGAGGCATGGTGACTTCAGGCAGGATGTCCCAGATGGAATGCGAAGCCGAGGGTTTCTCTGAGTGCAGCTCGGAGTAGGGCAATGCGTAAGACTTCGACGCCATGTGGGATGTGCTAGAACAGTGTTCCTGAGCGTGTGCAAGTGCTGGTGAAATTAAGCTGCTCCAAAACGGAGTGTGGTGCGTTTCCTTATGCTCGGCATACACAGAGGAGCTCTAAAGGGCTACGGGCCTGGATGTTGCTTAGCAGACCCAGGGGGGGCCTGGGGGTACTCAGTGTTCCCGTCGGGAACAGGGTGCCCACGCTAGCTTCCAAGGTGTCCAGAAAACGGTGCTGCAGTTAAAGATATGCAAAGCAGAGGCCACCGCCTCATGGAAACTGCAGCACACCGCTGCTTCTGCGTTGCCAATCGGGGCCTAACTTCCAGGCATGTGCTCATGCCAGGTGTGCCGGTAGCGACACAGCATGCTAAGAGGCTGAGTTTATCCTCGGATAGAGTGACTACAGGTACGAGGTCCTCCAAGTATTCAAAGCACAGTGTTTTCTCATGGCAGCTCACACAAGGGCCATGACGAAGTCTTCCTGGGCACTTGGGACTCACCAGCAATGTTGTCCTGAGGCCATTCGAGGACTCTGGAAATGTAGGTCTCCTCAAGGAAGGTACAGGGTGTTGCCCATCACTGGAAACGCACAGAGGGCCTCCGAGGGATCAACCGATGGGCGTTGAAGTTGCTCAGCCGGCCCACAGGTGTCTGGAGGTAGTCAGTGAAATTGGAGGGAAAATGATGCATACCCGAGAGGCCTAGGAGTACTCAAAAGTCTACTTCCTGTAAATTAAAGCACATAAGCCACTAAGAACTCATGGAAACAGCTACCTGCCTCCCTTTCTGCATGGCTACTCAGGGCCTAACCTGGAGGCAAGTTCTCACGTTGGGATTCCCTTTAGCTCTAGAGCTTGTCAGGCGGACCACCACCACGGCCATGGAAGCACCTGGTTCAGACAGAGCAAACTCATAATTTTCCCCGCAGCCTTCTTACAGGGTTTCCAGGCCTGTCAGGAGCAGGGAATGTCAAGTAGCTGCAAGGCAGCGTGAATGCGGCCTTCAAAGTGGGAAAGCAAGTCTATTTCCAGCAGGCCCCCATTTCCATGGGCACCCTCAGCATACACCCCTGTGGTATCTAACAAGTCCAAAGAGACACAGGTTACCCTGTGTTTCCTACCCTGAATCAACTTCTCGAAGTAGGGAGTTCTGCATCAAGCGAACTGCCTCAACCAAGGAACGGCGTAGCTGCTCCTCTGGGCCTGTGGCTATTCAAAAGCCTGCAGCGCCACAGGAAGAAGAGGACTTAAATTGCAGTAAGAACGCAAGCCAACTTTCTCGAGGAGGCACGGTGACTTCAGGCAGGAGGTCCCAGACGGAATGCGACGCCGAGGGTTTCTCTGAGTGCAGCTCGGACTAGGGCATTGCGTAAGACTTCGACGCCATGTGGGATGTGCTAGAACAGTGTTCCTGAGCGTGTGCGAGTGCTGGGGAAATTAGGCTGCTCCAAAAGAGAGTGCGGTGCGTTTCCCTACGCTCGGCATACACAGAGGGGCTCTAAAGGGCTCCGGGCCTGGATATTGCTTAGCAGACCCAGGTGGGCCTGGGGGTACTCAGTGTCCCTGCCGGAAACAGGGTGCCCACGTGAGCCTCCTAGGTGTCCGGCAAACTGTGCTGCAGTTAAAGATAACCAGAGCAGGGGCCACCGCCTCATGGAAACTGCAGCACGCCTCCGCTTCTGCGCGGCCAATCAGAGCCTTACTTCCAGGCATGTGTTCATGCTGGGAGTGCCGGTAGCAACACAGCATGCTAAGAGGCTGAGTTTCTCCACGGGTAGAGTGACTACAGGTCCGAGGTCCTCAAAGTATTCAAAGCACAGTGTTTTCCCCGAAGCATTCTTCCAGGGCTCACTGGCCTGTCGGGAGCTGGGAAGGTCAGGTAGCTTCAAGGCAGGCATGAATGCCGCCCTCAAAATGGGAAAGCAGGGCTAGTTCCAGCAGGCCCCCGTTTTCATGGGCACACTCAGCGTACATCCCTGTGGCTTCTAACGAGTCCCAAGAGACACCGGTTACCCTGCGTTTCCTTCCCTGAATCAACGTATCGAAGTAGGGAGTCCCGCATCCGGCGAACTGTCTCAACCGAGGAACGCCGTAGCTGCTCCTCTGGGCCTGGGGCTGCCTGCAGTGCCGCAGAAGGAACAGGACTTAAAGTGCAGTAAGAACCCAAGCCGCCGTCCTCTAGGAGGCACGGTGACTTCAGTCAGGAGGTCCTGGATGGAAGGCGAAGACGAGGGCTCCTCTGAGGGCAGCTCCGACTAGGGCACCGCGTAAGACCTCCGCGCCACGTGGGACGTGCCAGAACGGTGTTCGCGAACGTGTGCGAGTGCCGAGGAAACTAAGCTGCTCCAAAGGAGAGGGCAGTGCGTTTCCCTACGCTCGGCCTGCACACAGGGGGCTCTGAAGGGCTACGGGCCTGGATGTTCCTTAGCAGACCCAGGTGCACCTGGGGGTACTCAGTGTTCCTGCCGGGAGCAGGGTGCCCCGGCTAGCCTCCCAGGTGTCCAGAAAGCTGTGCTGCCGTTAAAGGCATGCAGAGCAGAGGCCACCGCCTCCTGGAAGCTGCAGCACGCCTCCGCTTCTGCACGGCGAATCAGGGCCTTCCTTCCAGACATGGGTTCATGCTGGGTGTGCCGGTAGCGACACAGCGTGCTAAGATGCTGACTTTCTCCTCGAGCAGAGTGACTTCAGGTACGAGGGCGGGCCTCGCAGTGTTCCAAGCACAGTGTTCTCTCATGGCAGCTCACACAAGGGCCATGACAGAGTCTTCCTGGGCACTTCGCACTCACCAGCCATGTTGTCCCGAGGGCGTTCGAGGGCTCTGGAGATGTAGCGCTCCTCAAGGAACGCGCAGTGTGTTGCTGCCCAGCACTCAGCAGGCACAGAGGTCCTCCGGGGGATCAACCAATGGACCTCGACGTTGCTCTGCCGGCCCACAGGTGTCTGGAGGCACTCAGTGACCTCGGAGGGAAAACGATGCACACCCGTGGGGCCAAGGAGTCCCCGGACGCGTACTTCCTTTAAAATAAAGCACATAAGCGACTGAGAACTCATGGAATCAGCTGCATGCCTCCCTTTATGCACGGCTACTCAGGGCCTAACCTGGAGGCGAGTTCTCACGTCGAGGTTCCCTTTCGCTCTAGAGCCTGTCAGGCGGACCACCACCGCGGCCGTGGAAGCACCTGGTTCAGACAGAGCAAACTCACAATTTTCCCCGCAGCCTTCTTACAGGGTTTCCAGGCCTGTCAGGAGCAGGGAATGTCAAGTAGCTGCAAGGCAGCGTGAATGCGGCCTTCAAAGTGGGAAAGCAAGTCTATTTCCAGCAGGCCCCCGTTTCCATGGGCACCCTCAGCATATACCCCTGCGGTACCTAACAAGTCCAAAGAGACACAGGTTACCCTGTGTTTCCTACCCTGAATCAAATTCTCGAAGTAGGGTGTTCTGCATCAAGCGAACTGCCTCAACCAAGGAACGGCGTAGCTGCTCCTCTGGGCCTGTGGCTATTCAAAAGCCTGCAGGGCCACAGGAAGAAGAGGACTTAAATTGCAGTAAGAACGCAAGCCAACTTTTTCGAGGAGGCACGGTGACTTCAGGCAGGAGGTCCCAGACGGAATGCGACGCCGAGGGTTTCTCTGAGTGCAGCTCGGACTAGGGCATTGCGTAAGACTTCGACGCCATGTGGGATGTGCTAGAACAGTGCTCCTGAGCGTGTGCGAGTGCTGGGGAAATTAGGCTGCTCCAAAAGAGAGTGCGGTGCGTTTCCCTACGCTTGGCATACACAGAGGGGCTCTAAAGGGCTCCGGGCCTGGATATTGCTTAGCAGAACCAGGTGGGCCTGGGGGGTACTCAGTGTCCCTGCCGGGAACAGGGTGCCCACGCGAGCCTCCTAGGTGTCCGGCAAACTGTGCTGCAGTTAAAGATATGCAGAGCAGAGGCCACAGCCTCATGGAAACTGCTGCATGCCTCCACTTCTGTGCGGCCAATCAGGACCTTACCTCCAGTCACGTGTTCATGCTGGGTGCCCCTTTAGCGACACAGCATGGTAAGATGCTGACTTTCTCCTCGAGCAGAGTGACTTTAGGTACGAGGTTCTCGAAGTATTCAATGCAGAGTGTTTTCTCATGGCAGCTCACACAAGGGCCATGACAAAGACTTCCTGGGCACTTCGGACTCACCAGAAATGAGGTCCTGCGGCTGTTCGAGGACTCTGGAAATGTAGTTCTCCTCAAGGAACGTGCAGTGTGTTGCCCGTCACTCGGCACACTCAGAGGGCCTCCACCGGACAGACCAACCGGCCTCGATGTTGCTAAGCCGGCCCACAGGGTTCTGGAGGTACTCAGTGACTTTGGAGGGACAATGATGCACTCCCGAGAGGCCTAGGAGTCTTCAAAGGGGTACTTCCTTGAAAATAAAGCAGAACAGCGACTAAGAACTCATGGAAACAGCTGTATGCCTCCCTTTCTGCCCGGCTACTCGGGACCTAAAATGGAGGCAAGTTCCCACGTTGAGTATCCTTTTAGCTCTAGAGCTTGTCAGGCAGACCACCGCCGCGGCCACGGAGGCACCTGGTTTAGACAGAGCAAACTCATTTTTTTCCAAGAAGCATTCCTACAGGGTTTAACAGGCCTGTCAACAGCAGGGAATGTCATGCAGCTTCAAGGCAGCATGAATGCAGCCTTCAAAATGGGAAAGCAAGGGTAGTTCCAGCAGGCCCCCGTTTCCATGGGCACCCTCAGCATACACCCGTGTGGTTTCTAACAAGTCCAAAGAGACACAGGTTACCCTGTGTTTCCTTTCCTGAATCAACTTCTCGAAGTAGGGTGTTCTGCATCAAGCGAACTGCCTCAACAAGGAACACCGTAGCTGCTCCTCTGGGCCTGTAGCTATTCAAAAGCCTGCAGTGCCACAGGAAGAAGAGGACTTCAATTGCAGTAGGAACACAAGCCGACTTTCTCTAGGAGGCATGGTGACTTCAGGCAGGATGTCCCAGATGGAATGCGAAGCCGAGGGTTTCTCTGAGTGCAGCTCGGACTAGGGCAATGCGTAAGACTTCGACGCCATGTGGGATGTGCTAGAACAGTGTTCCTGAGCGTGTGCAAGTGCTGGTGAAATTAAGCTGCTCCAAAAGAGAGTGCGGTGCGTTTCCCTACGCTCGTCATACACAGAGGGGCTCTAAAGGGCTTCGGGCCTGGATGTTGCTTAGCAGACCCAGGGGGGCCTGGGGGTACTCAGTGTTCCCGTCGGGAACAGGGTGCCCACGCTAGCTTCCAAGGTGTCCAGAAAACGGTGCTGCAGTTAAAGATATGCAAAGCAGAGGCCACCGCCTCATGGAAACTGCAGCACACCGCTGCTTCTGCGTGGCCAATCGGGGCCTAACTTCCAGGCATGTGCTCATGCCAGGTGTGCCGGTAGCGACACAGCATGCTAAGAGGCTGAGTTTATCCTCGGATAGAGTGACTACAGGTACGAGGTCCTCCAAGTATTCAAAGCACAGTGTTTTCTCATGGCAGCTCACACAAGGGCCATGACGAAGTCTTCCTGGGCACTTGGGACTCACCAGCAATGTTGTCCTGAGGCCATTCGAGGACTCTGGAAATGTAGGTCTCCTCAAGGAAGGTACAGGGTGTTGCCCATCACTGGAAACGCACAGAGGGCCTCCGAGGGATCAACCGATGGGCGTTGAAGTTGCTCAGCCGGCCCACAGGTGTCTGGAGGTAGTCAGTGAAATTGGAGGGAAAATGATGCATACCCGAGAGGCCTAGGAGTACTCAAAAGTCTACTTCCTGTAAATTAAAGCACATAAGCCACTAAGAACTCATGGAAACAGCTACCTGCCTCCCTTTCTGCACGGCTACTCAGGGCCTAACCTGGAGGCAAGTTCTCACGTTGGGATTCCCTTTAGCTCTAGAGCTTGTCAGGCGGACCACCACCACGGCCATGGAAGCACCTGGTTCAGACAGAGCAAACTCATAATTTTCCCCGCAGCCTTCTTACAGGGTTTCCAGGCCTGTCAGGAGCAGGGAATGTCAAGTAGCTGCAAGGCAGCGTGAATGCGGCCTTCAAAGTGGGAAAGCAAGTCTATTTCCAGCAGGCCCCCGTTTCCATGGGCACCCTCAGCATACACCCCTGTGGTATCTAACAAGTCCAAAGAGACACAGGTTACCCTGTGTTTCCTACCCTGAATCAACTTCTCGAAGTAGGGAGTTCTGCATCAAGCGAACTGCCTCAACCAAGGAACGGCGTAGCTGCTCCTCTGGGCCTGTGGCTATTCAAAAGCCTGCAGCGCCACTGGAAGACGAGGACTTAAATTGCAGTAAGAACGCAAGCCAACTTTCTCGAGGAGGCACGGTGACTTCAGGCAGGAGGTCCCAGACGGAATGCGACGCCGAGGGTTTCTCTGAGTGCAGCTCGGACTAGGGCATTGCGTAAGACTTCGACGCCATGTGGGATGTGCTAGAACAGTGTTCCTGAGCGTGTGCGAGTGCTGGGGAAATTAGGCTGCTCCAAAAGAGAGTGCGGTGCGTTTCCCTACGCTCGGCATACACAGAGGGGCTCTAAAGGGCTCCGGGCCTGGATATTGCTTAGCAGACCCAGGTGGGCCTGGGGGTACTCAGTGTCCCTGCCGGAAACAGGGTGCCCACGTGAGCCTCCTAGGTGTCCGGCAAACTGTGCTGCAGTTAAAGATAACCAGAGCAGGGGCCACAGCCTCATGGAAACTGCAGCACGCCTCCGCTTCTGCGCGGCCAATCAGAGCCTTACTTCCAGGCATGTGTTCATGCTGGGAGTGCCGGTAGCAACACAGCATGCTAAGAGGCTGAGTTTCTCCACGGGTAGAGTGACTACAGGTCCGAGGTCCTCAAAGTATTCAAAGCACAGTGTTTTCCCCGAAGCATTCTTCCAGGGCTCACTGGCCTGTCGGGAG
This sequence comes from Grampus griseus, assembly GCF_964374135.1. Taxonomy (NCBI): domain Eukaryota; kingdom Metazoa; phylum Chordata; class Mammalia; order Artiodactyla; family Delphinidae; genus Grampus; species Grampus griseus. The sequence goes on from NC_139010.1 coordinate 485,999, forward strand.
CTGGGAAGGTCAGGTAGCTTCAAGGCAGGCATGAATGCCGCCCTCAAAATGGGAAAGCAGGGCTAGTTCCAGCAGGCCCCCGTTTTCATGGGCACACTCAGCGTACATCCCTGTGGCTTCTAACGAGTCCCAAGAGACACCGGTTACCCTGCGTTTCCTTCCCTGAATCAACGTATCGAAGTAGGGAGTCCCGCATCCGGCGAACTGTCTCAACCGAGGAACGCCGTAGCTGCTCCTCTGGGCCTGGGGCTGCCTGCAGTGCCGCAGAAGGAACAGGACTTAAAGTGCAGTAAGAACCCAAGCCACCGTCCTCTAGGAGGCACGGTGACTTCAGTCAGGAGGTCCTGGATGGAAGGCGAAGACGAGGGCTCCTCTGAGGGCAGCTCCGACTAGGGCACCGCGTAAGACCTCCGCGCCACGTGGGACGTGCCAGAACAGTGTTCGCGAACGTGTGCGAGTGTGGAGGAAACTAAGTTGCTCCAAAGGAGAGGGCAGTGCGTTTCCCTACGCTCGGCCTGCACACAGGGGGCTCTGAAGGGCTACGGGCCTGGATGTTCCTTAGCAGACCCAGGTGCACCTGGGGGTACTCAGTGTTCCTGCCGGGAGCAGGGTGCCCCGGCTAGCCTCCCAGGTGTCCAGAAAGCTGTGCTGCCGTTAAAGGCATGCAGAGCAGAGGCCACCGCCTCCTGGAAGCTGCAGCACGCCTCCGCTTCTGCACGGCGAATCAGGGCCTTCCTTCCAGACATGGGTTCATGCTGGGTGTGCCGGTAGCGACACAGCGTGCTAAGATGCTGACTTTCTCCTCGAGCAGAGTGACTTCAGGTACGAGGGCGGGCCTCGCAGTGTTCCAAGCACAGTGTTCTCTCATGGCAGCTCACACAAGGGCCATGACAGAGTCTTCCTGGGCACTTCGCACTCACCAGCCATGTTGTCCCGAGGGCGTTCGAGGGCTCTGGAGAAGTAGTGCTCCTCAAGGAACGCGCAGTGTGTTGCTGCCCAGCACTCGGCAGGCACAGAGGTCCTCCGGGGGATCAACCAATGGACCTCGACGTTGCTCCGCCGGCCCACAGGTGTCTGGAGGCACTCAGTGACCTCGGAGGGAAAACGATGCACACCCGTGGGGCCTAGGAGTCCCCGGACGCGTACTTCCTTTAAAATAAAGCACATAAGCGACTGAGAACTCATGGAATCAGCTGCATGCCTCCCTTTCTGCACGGCTACTCAGGGCCTAACCTGGAGGCGAGTTCTCACGTCGAGGTTCCCTTTCGCTCTAGAGCCTGTCAGGCGGACCACCACCGCGGCCATGGAAGCACCTGGTTCAGACAGAGCAAACTCACAATTTTCCCCGCAGCCTTCTTACAGGGTTTCCAGGCCTGTCAGGAGCAGGGAATGTCAAGTAGCTGCAAGGCAGCGTGAATGCGGCCTTCAAAGTGGGAAAGCAAGTCTATTTCCAGCAGGCCCCCATTTCCATGGGCACCCTCAGCATAAACCCCTGCGGTACCTAACTAGTCCAAAGAGACACAGGTTACCCTGTGTTTCCTACCCTGAATGAAATTCTCGAAGTAGGGTGTTCTGCATCAAGCGAACTGCCTCAACCAAGGAACGGCGTAGCTGCTCCTCTGGGCCTGTGGCTATTCAAAAGCCTGCAGCGCCACTGGAAGTAGAGGACTTAAATTGCAGTAAGAACGCAAGCCAACTTTCTCGAGGAGGCACGGTGACTTCAGGCAGGAGGTCCCAGACGGAATGCGACGCCGAGGGTTTCTCTGAGTGCAGCTCGGACTAGGGCATTGCGTAAGACTTCGACGCCATGTGGGATGTGCTAGAACAGTGTTCCTGAGCGTGTGCGAGTGCTGGGGAAATTAGGCTGCTCCAAAAGAGAGTGCGGTGCGTTTCCCTACGCTCGGCATACACAGAGGGGCTCTAAAGGGCTCCGGGCCTGGATATTGCTTAGCAGACCCAGGTGGGCCTGGGGGGTACTCAGTGTCCCTGCCGGGAACAGGGTGCCCACGCGAGCCTCCTAGGTGTCCGGCAAACTGTGCTGCAGTTAAAGATATGCAGAGCAGAGGCCACAGCCTCATGGAAACTGCTGCATGCCTCCACTTCTGTGCGGCCAATCAGGACCTTACCTTCAGTCACGTGTTCATGCTGGGTGCCCCTTTAGCGACACAGCATGGTAAGATGCTGACTTTCTCCTCGAGCAGAGTGACTTTAGGTACGAGGTTCTCGAAGTATTCAATGCAGAGTGTTTTCTCATGGCAGCTCACACAAGGGCCATGACAAAGACTTCCTGGGCACTTCGGACTCACCAGAAATGAGGTCCTGCGGCTGTTCGAGGACTCTGGAAATGTAGTTCTCCTCAAGGAACGTGCAGTGTGTTGCCCGTCACTCGGCACACTCAGAGGGCCTCCACCGGACAGACCAACCGGCCTCGATGTTGCTAAGCCGGCCCACAGGGTTCTGGAGGTACTCAGTGACTTTGGAGGGACAATGATGCACTCCCGAGAGGCCTAGGAGTCTTCAAAGGGGTACTTCCTTGAAAATAAAGCAGAACAGCGACTAAGAACTCATGGAAACAGCTGTATGCCTCCCTTTCTGCCCGGCTACTCGGGACCTAAAATGGAGGCAAGTTCCCACGTTGAGTATCCTTTTAGCTCTAGAGCTTGTCAGGCAGACCACCGCCGCGGCCACGGAGGCACCTGGTTTAGACAGAGCAAACTCATTTTTTTCCAAGAAGCATTCCTACAGGGTTTAACAGGCCTGTCAACAGCAGGGAATGTCATGCAGCTTCAAGGCAGCATGAATGCAGCCTTCAAAATGGGAAAGCAAGGGTAGTTCCAGCAGGCCCCCGTTTCCATGGGCACCCTCAGCATACACCCGTGTGGTTTCTAACAAGTCCAAAGAGACACAGGTTACCCTGTGTTTCCTTTCCTGAATCAACTTCTCGAAGTAGGGTGTTCTGCATCAAGCGAACTGCCTCAACCAAGGAACACCGTAGCTGCTCCTCTGGGCCTGTAGCTATTCAAAAGCCTGCAGTGCCACAGGAAGAAGAGGACTTCAATTGCAGTAGGAACACAAGCCGACTTTCTCTAGGAGGCATGGTGACTTCAGGCAGGATGTCCCAGATGGAATGCGAAGCCGAGGGTTTCTCTGAGTGCAGCTCGGACTAGGGCAATGCGTAAGACTTCGACGCCATGTGGGATGTGCTAGAACAGTGTTCCTGAGCGTGTGCAAGTGCTGGTGAAATTAAGCTGCTCCAAAAAGGAGTGTGGTGCGTTTCCCTATGCTCGGCATACACAGAGGAGCTCTAAAGGGCTACGGGCCTGGATGTTGCTTAGCAGACCCAGGGGGGCCTGGGGGTACTCAGTGTTCCCGTCGGGAACAGGGTGCCCACGCTAGCTTCCAAGGTGTCCAGAAAACGGTGCTGCAGTTAAAGATATGCAAAGCAGAGGCCACCGCCTCATGGAAACTGCAGCACACCGCTGCTTCTGCGTGGCCAATCGGGGCCTAACTTCCAGGCATGTGCTCATGCCAGGTGTGCCGGTAGCGACACAGCATGCTAAGAGGCTGAGTTTATCCTCGGATAGAGTGACTACAGGTACGAGGTCCTCCAAGTATTCAAAGCACAGTGTTTTCTCATGGCAGCTCACACAAGGGCCATGACGAAGTCTTCCTGGGCACTTGGGACTCACCAGCAATGTTGTCCTGAGGCCATTCGAGGACTCTGGAAATGTAGGTCTCCTCAAGGAAGGTACAGGGTGTTGCCCATCACTGGAAACGCACAGAGGGCCTCCGAGGGATCAACCGATGGGCGTTGAAGTTGCTCAGCCGGCCCACAGGTGTCTGGAGGTAGTCAGTGAAATTGGAGGGAAAATGATGCATACCCGAGAGGCCTAGGAGTACTCAAAAGTCTACTTCCTGGAAATTAAAGCACATAAGCCACTAAGAACTCATGGAAACAGCTACCTGCCTCCCTTTCTGCACGGCTACTCAGGGCCTAACCTGGAGGCAAGTTCTCACGTTGGGATTCCCTTTAGCTCTAGAGCTTGTCAGGCGGACCACCACCACGGCCATGGAAGCACCTGGTTCAGACAGAGCAAACTCATAATTTTCCCCGCAGCCTTCTTACAGGGTTTCCAGGCCTGTCAGGAGCAGGGAATGTCAAGTAGCTGCAAGGCAGCGTGAATGCGGCCTTCAAAGTGGGAAAGCAAGTCTATTTCCAGCAGGCCCCCGTTTCCATGGGCACCCTCAGCATACACCCCTGTGGTATCTAACAAGTCCAAAGAGACACAGGTTACCCTGTGTTTCCTACCCTGAATCAACTTCTCGAAGTAGGGAGTTCTGCATCAAGCGAACTGCCTCAACCAAGGAACGGCGTAGCTGCTCCTCTGGGCCTGTGGCTATTCAAAAGCCTGCAGCGCCACTGGAAGAAGAGGACTTAAATTGCAGTAAGAACGCAAGCCAACTTTCTCGAGGAGGCACGGTGACTTCAGGCAGGAGGTCCCAGACGGAATGCGACGCCGAGGGTTTCTCTGAGTGCAGCTCGGACTAGGGCATTGCGTAAGACTTCGACGCCATGTGGGATGTGCTAGAACAGTGTTCCTGAGCGTGTGCGAGTGCTGGGGAAATTAGGCTGCTCCAAAAGAGAGTGCGGTGCGTTTCCCTACGCTCGGCATACACAGAGGGGCTCTAAAGGGCTCCGGGCCTGGATATTGCTTAGCAGACCCAGGTGGGCCTGGGGGTACTCAGTGTCCCTGCCGGAAACAGGGTGCCCACGTGAGCCTCCTAGGTGTCCGGCAAACTGTGCTGCAGTTAAAGATAACCAGAGCAGGGGCCACCGCCTCATGGAAACTGCAGCACGCCTCCGCTTCTGCGCGGCCAATCAGAGCCTTACTTCCAGGCATGTGTTCATGCTGGGAGTGCCGGTAGCAACACAGCATGCTAAGAGGCTGAGTTTCTCCACGGGTAGAGTGACTACAGGTCCGAGGTCCTCAAAGTATTCAAAGCACAGTGTTTTCCCCGAAGCATTCTTCCAGGGCTCACTGGCCTGTCGGGAGCTGGGAAGGTCAGGTAGCTTCAAGGCAGGCATGAATGCCGCCCTCAAAATGGGAAAGCAGGGCTAGTTCCAGCAGGCCCCCGTTTTCATGGGCACACTCAGCGTACATCCCTGTGGCTTCTAACGAGTCCCAAGAGACACCGGTTACCCTGCGTTTCCTTCCCTGAATCAACGTATCGAAGTAGGGAGTCCCGCATCCGGCGAACTGTCTCAACCGAGGAACGCCGTAGCTGCTCCTCTGGGCCTGGGGCTGCCTGCAGTGCCGCAGAAGGAACAGGACTTAAAGTGCAGTAAGAACCCAAGCCGCCGTCCTCTAGGAGGCACGGTGACTTCAGTCAGGAGGTCCTGGATGGAAGGCGAAGACGAGGGCTCCTCTGAGGGCAGCTCCGACTAGGGCACCGCGTAAGACCTCCGCGCCACGTGGGACGTGCCAGAACGGTGTTCGCGAACGTGTGCGAGTGCCGAGGAAACTAAGCTGCTCCAAAGGAGAGGGCAGTGCGTTTCCCTACGCTCGGCCTGCACACAGGGGGCTCTGAAGGGCTACGGGCCTGGATGTTCCTTAGCAGACCCAGGTGCACCTGGGGGTACTCAGTGTTCCTGCCGGGAGCAGGGTGCCCCGGCTAGCCTCCCAGGTGTCCAGAAAGCTGTGCTGCCGTTAAAGGCATGCAGAGCAGAGGCCACCGCCTCCTGAAAGCTGCAGCACGCCTCCGCTTCTGCACGGCGAATCAGGGCCTTCCTTCCAGACATGGGTTCATGCTGGGTGTGCCGGTAGCGACACAGCGTGCTAAGATGCTGACTTTCTCCTCGAGCAGAGTGACTTCAGGTACGAGGGCGGGCCTCGCAGTGTTCCAAGCACAGTGTTCTCTCATGGCAGCTCACACAAGGGCCATGACAGAGTCTTCCTGGGCACTTCGCACTCACCAGCCATGTTGTCCCGAGGGCGTTCGAGGGCTCTGGAGAAGTAGTGCTCCTCAAGGAACGCGCAGTGTGTTGCTGCCCAGCACTCGGCAGGCACAGAGGTCCTCCGGGGGATCAACCAATGGACCTCGACATTGCTCCGCCGGCCCACAGGTGTCTGGAGGCACTCAGTGACCTCGGAGGGAAAACGATGCACACCCGTGGGGCCTAGGAGTCCCCGGACGCGTACTTCCTTTAAAATAAAGCACATAAGCGACTGAGAACTCATGGAATCAGCTGCATGCCTCCCTTTCTGCACGGCTACTCAGGGCCTAAGCTGGAGGCGAGTTCTCACGTCGAGGTTCCCTTTCGCTCTAGAGCCTGTCAGGCGGACCACCACCGCGGCCATGGAAGCACCTGGTTCAGACAGAGCAAACTCACAATTTTCCCCGCAGCCTTCTTACAGGGTTTCCAGGCCTGTCAGGAGCAGGGAATGTCAAGTAGCTGCAAGGCAGCGTGAATGCGGCCTTCAAAGTGGGAAAGCAAGTCTATTTCCAGCAGGCCCCCATTTCCATGGGCACCCTCAGCATAAACCCCTGCGGTACCTAACTAGTCCAAAGAGACACAGGTTACCCTGTGTTTCCTACCCTGAATGAAATTCTCGAAGTAGGGTGTTCTGCATCAAGCGAACTGCCTCAACCAAGGAACGGCGTAGCTGCTCCTCTGGGCCTGTGGCTATTCAAAAGCCTGCAGCGCCACTGGAAGAAGAGGACTTAAATTGCAGTAAGAACGCAAGCCAACTTTCTCGAGGAGGCACGGTGACTTCAGGCAGGAGGTCCCAGACGGAATGCGACGCCGAGGGTTTCTCTGAGTGCAGCTCGGACTAGGGCATTGCGTAAGACTTCGACGCCATGTGGGATGTGCTAGAACAGTGTTCCTGAGCGTGTGCGAGTGCTGGGGAAATTAGGCTGCTCCAAAAGAGAGTGCGGTGCGTTTCCCTACGCTCGGCATACACAGAGGGGCTCTAAAGGGCTCCGGGCCTGGATATTGCTTAGCAGACCCAGGTGGGCCTGGGGGGTACTCAGTGTCCCTGCCGGGAACAGGGTGCCCACGCGAGCCTCCTAGGTGTCCGGCAAACTGTGCTGCAGTTAAAGATATGCAGAGCAGAGGCCACAGCCTCATGGAAACTGCTGCATGCCTCCACTTCTGTGCGGCCAATCAGGACCTTACCTCCAGTCACGTGTTCATGCTGGGTGCCCCTTTAGCGACACAGCATGGTAAGATGCTGACTTTCTCCTCGAGCAGAGTGACTTTAGGTACGAGGTTCTCGAAGTATTCAATGCAGAGTGTTTTCTCATGGCAGCTCACACAAGGGCCATGACAAAGACTTCCTGGGCACTTCGGACTCACCAGAAATGAGGTCCTGCGGCTGTTCGAGGACTCTGGAAATGTAGTTCTCCTCAAGGAACGTGCAGTGTGTGGCCCGTCACTCGGCACACTCAGAGGGCCTCCACCGGACAGACCAACCGGCCTCGATGTTGCTAAGCCGGCCCACAGGGTTCTGGAGGTACTCAGTGACTTTGGAGGGACAATGATGCACTCCCGAGAGGCCTAGGAGTCTTCAAAGGGGTACTTCCTTGAAAATAAAGCAGAACAGCGACTAAGAACTCATGGAAACAGCTGTATGCCTCCCTTTCTGCCCGGCTACTCGGGACCTAAAATGGAGGCAAGTTCCCACGTTGAGTATCCTTTTAGCTCTAGAGCTTGTCAGGCAGACCACCGCCGCGGCCACGGAGGCACCTGGTTTAGACAGAGCAAACTCATTTTTTTCCAAGAAGCATTCCTACAGGGTTTAACAGGCCTGTCAACAGCAGGGAATGTCATGCAGCTTCAAGGCAGCATGAATGCAGCCTTCAAAATGGGAAAGCAAGGGTAGTTCCAGCAGGCCCCCGTTTCCATGGGCACCCTCAGCATACACCCGTGTGGTTTCTAACAAGTCCAAAGAGACACAGGTTACCCTGTGTTTCCTTTCCTGAATCAACTTCTCGAAGTAGGGTGTTCTGCATCAAGCGAACTGCCTCAACCAAGGAACACCGTAGCTGCTCCTCTGGGCCTGTAGCTATTCAAAAGCCTGCAGTGCCACAGGAAGAAGAGGACTTCAATTGCAGTAGGAACACAAGCCGACTTTCTCTAGGAGGCATGGTGACTTCAGGCAGGATGTCCCAGATGGAATGCGAAGCCGAGGGTTTCTCTGAGTGCAGCTCGGACTAGGGCAATGCGTAAGACTTCGACGCCATGTGGGATGTGCTAGAACAGTGTTCCTGAGCGTGTGCAAGTGCTGGTGAAATTAAGCTGCTCCAAAAAGGAGTGTGGTGCGTTTCCCTATGCTCGGCATACACAGAGGAGCTCTAAAGGGCTACGGGCCTGGATGTTGCTTAGCAGACCCAGGGGGGCCTGGGGGTACTCAGTGTTCCCGTCGGGAACAGGGTGCCCACGCTAGCTTCCAAGGTGTCCAGAAAACGGTGCTGCAGTTAAAGATATGCAAAGCAGAGGCCACCGCCTCATGGAAACTGCAGCACACCGCTGCTTCTGCGTGGCCAATCGGGGCCTAACTTCCAGGCATGTGCTCATGCCAGGTGTGCCGGTAGCGACACAGCATGCTAAGAGGCTGAGTTTATCCTCGGATAGAGTGACTACAGGTACGAGGTCCTCCAAGTATTCAAAGCACAGTGTTTTCTCATGGCAGCTCACACAAGGGCCATGACGAAGTCTTCCTAGGCACTTGGGACTCACCAGCAATGTTGTCCTGAGGCCATTCGAGGACTCTGGAAATGTAGGTCTCCTCAAGGAAGGTACAGGGTGTTGCCCATCACTGGAAACGCACAGAGGGCCTCCGAGGGATCAACCGATGGGCGTTGAAGTTGCTCAGCCGGCCCACAGGTGTCTGGAGGTAGTCAGTGAAATTGGAGGGAAAATGATGCATACCCGAGAGGCCTAGGAGTACTCAAAAGTCTACTTCCTGTAAATTAAAGCACATAAGCCACTAAGAACTCATGGAAACAGCTACCTGCCTCCCTTTCTGCACGGCTACTCAGGGCCTAACCTGGAGGCAAGTTCTCACGTTGGGATTCCCTTTAGCTCTAGAGCTTGTCAGGCGGACCACCACCACGGCCATGGAAGCACCTGGTTCAGACAGAGCAAACTCATAATTTTCCCCGCAGCCTTCTTACAGGGTTTCCAGGCCTGTCAGGAGCAGGGAATGTCAAGTAGCTGCAAGGCAGCGTGAATGCGGCCTTCAAAGTGGGAAAGCAAGTCTATTTCCAGCAGGCCCCCGTTTCCATGGGCACCCTCAGCATACACCCCTGTGGTATCTAACAAGTCCAAAGAGACACAGGTTACCCTGTGTTTCCTACCCTGAATCAACTTCTCGAAGTAGGGAGTTCTGCATCAAGCGAACTGCCTCAACCAAGGAACGGCGTAGCTGCTCCTCTGGGCCTGTGGCTATTCAAAAGCCTGCAGCGCCACTGGAAGAAGAGGACTTAAATTGCAGTAAGAACGCAAGCCAACTTTCTCGAGGAGGCACGGTGACTTCAGGCAGGAGGTCCCAGACGGAATGCGACGCCGAGGGTTTCTCTGAGTGCAGCTCGGACTAGGGCATTGCGTAAGACTTCGACGCCATGTGGGATGTGCTAGAACAGTGTTCCTGAGCGTGTGCGAGTGCTGGGGAAATTAGGCTGCTCCAAAAGAGAGTGCGGTGCGTTTCCCTACGCTCGGCATACACAGAGGGGCTCTAAAGGGCTCCGGGCCTGGATATTGCTTAGCAGACCCAGGTGGGCCTGGGGGTACTCAGTGTCCCTGCCGGAAACAGGGTGCCCACGTGAGCCTCCTAGGTGTCCGGCAAACTGTGCTGCAGTTAAAGATAACCAGAGCAGGGGCCACCGCCTCATGGAAACTGCAGCACGCCTCCGCTTCTGCGCGGCCAATCAGAGCCTTACTTCCAGGCATGTGTTCATGCTGGGAGTGCCGGTAGCAACACAGCATGCTAAGAGGCTGAGTTTCTCCACGGGTAGAGTGACTACAGGTCCGAGGTCCTCAAAGTATTCAAAGCACAGTGTTTTCCCCGAAGCATTCTTCCAGGGCTCACTGGCCTGTCGGGAGCTGGGAAGGTCAGGTAGCTTCAAGGCAGGCATGAATGCCGCCCTCAAAATGGGAAAGCAGGGCTAGTTCCAGCAGGCCCCCGTTTTCATGGGCACACTCAGCGTACATCCCTGTGGCTTCTAACGAGTCCCAAGAGACACCGGTTACCCTGCGTTTCCTTCCCTGAATCAAGGTATCGAAGTAGGGAGTCCCGCATCCGGCGAACTGTCTCAACCGAGGAACGCCGTAGCTGCTCCTCTGGGCCTGGGGCTGCCTGCAGTGCCGCAGAAGGAACAGGACTTAAAGTGCAGTAAGAACCCAAGCCGCCGTCCTCTAGGAGGCACGGTGACTTCAGTCAGGAGGTCCTGGATGGAAGGCGAAGACGAGGGCTCCTCTGAGGGCAGCTCCGACTAGGGCACCGCGTAAGACCTCCGCGTCACGTGGGACGTGCCAGAACGGTGTTCGCGAACGTGTGCGAGTGCCGAGGAAACTAAGCTGCTCCAAAGGAGAGGGCAGTGCGTTTCCCTACGCTCGGCCTGCACACAGGGGGCTCTGAAGGGCTACGGGCCTGGATGTTCCTTAGCAGACCCAGGTGCACCTGGGGGTACTCAGTGTTCCTGCCGGGAGCAGGGTGCCCCGGCTAGCCTCCCAGGTGTCCAGAAAGCTGTGCTGCCGTTAAAGGCATGCAGAGCAGAGGCCACCGCCTCCTGGAAGCTGCAGCACGCCTCCGCTTCTGCACGGCGAATCAGGGCCTTCCTTCCAGACATGGGTTCATGCTGGGTGTGCCGGTAGCGACACAGCGTGCTAAGATGCTGACTTTCTCCTCGAGCAGAGTGACTTCAGGTACGAGGGCGGGCCTCGCAGTGTTCCAAGCACAGTGTTCTCTCATGGCAGCTCACACAAGGGCCATGACAGAGTCTTCCTGGGCACTTCGCACTCACCAGCCATGTTGTCCCGAGGGCGTTCGAGGGCTCTGGAGAAGTAGTGCTCCTCAAGGAACGCGCAGTGTGTTGCTGCCCAGCACTCGGCAGGCACAGAGGTCCTCCGGGGGATCAACCAATGGACCTCGACGTTGCTCCGCCGGCCCACAGGTGTCTGGAGGCACTCAGTGACCTCAGAGGGAAAACGATGCACACCCGTGGGGCCTAGGAGTCCCCGGACGCGTACTTCCTTTAAAATAAAGCACATAAGCGACTGAGAACTCATGGAATCAGCTGCATGCCTCCCTTTCTGCATGGCTACTCAGGGCCTAACCTGGAGGCGAGTTCTCACGTTGGGATTCCCTTTAGCTCTAGAGCCTGTCAGGCGGACCACCACCGCGGCCATGGAAGCACCTGGTTCAGACAGAGCAAACTCACAATTTTCCCCGCAGCCTTCTTACAGGGTTTCCAGGCCTGTCAGGAGCAGGGAAGGTCAAGTAGCTGCAAGGCAGCGTGAATGCGGCCTTCAAAGTGGGAAAGCAAGTCTATTTCCAGCAGGCCCCCGTTTCCATGGGCACCCTCAGCATACACCCCTGTGGTATCTAACAAGTCCAAAGAGACACAGGTTACCCTGTGTTTCCTACCCTGAATCAACATCTCGAAGTAGGGAGTTCTGCATCAAGCGAACTGCCTCAACCAAGGAACGGCGTAGCTGCTCCTCTGGGCCTGTGGCTATTCAAAAGCCTGCAGCGCCACTGGAAGAAGAGGACTTAAATTGCAGTAAGAACGCAAGCCAACTTTCTCGAGGAGGCACGGTGACTTCAGGCAGGAGGTCCCAGACGGAATGCGACGCCGAGGGTTTCTCTGAGTGCAGCTCGGACTAGGGCATTGCGTAAGACTTCGACGCCATGTGGGATGTGCTAGAACAGTGTTCCTGAGCGTGTGCGAGTGCTGGGGAAATTAGGCTGCTCCAAAAGAGAGTGCGGTGCGTTTCCCTACGCTCGGCATACACAGAGGGGCTCTAAAGGGCTCCGGGCCTGGATATTGCTTAGCAGACCCAGGTGGGCCTGGGGGGTACTCAGTGTCCCTGCCGGGAACAGGGTGCCCACGCGAGCCTCCTAGGTGTCCGGCAAACTGTGCTGCAGTTAAAGATATGCAGAGCAGAGGCCACAGCCTCATGGAAACTGCTGCATGCCTCCACTTCTGTGCGGCCAATCAGGACCTTACCTCCAGTCACGTGTTCATGCTGGGTGCCCCTTTAGCGACACAGCATGGTAAGATGCTGACTTTCTCCTTGAGCAGAGTGACTTTAGGTACGAGGTTCTCGAAGTATTCAATGCAGAGTGTTTTCTCATGGCAGCTCACACAAGGGCCATGACAAAGACTTCCTGGGCACTTCGGACTCACCAGAAATGAGGTCCTGCGGCTGTTCGAGGACTCTGGAAATGTAGTTCTCCTCAAGGAACGTGCAGTGTGTGGCCCGTCACTCGGCACACTCAGAGGGCCTCCACCGGACAGACCAACCGGCCTCGATGTTGCTAAGCCGGCCCACAGGGTTCTGGAGGTACTCAGTGACTTTGGAGGGACAATGATGCACTCCCGAGAGGCCTAGGAGTCTTCAAAGGGGTACTTCCTTGAAAATAAAGCAGAACAGCGACTAAGAACTCATGGAAACAGCTGTATGCCTCCCTTTCTGCCCGGCTACTCGGGACCTAAAATGGAGGCAAGTTCCCACGTTGAGTATCCTTTTAGCTCTAGAGCTTGTCAGGCAGACCACCGCCGCGGCCACGGAGGCACCTGGTTTAGACAGAGCAAACTCATTTTTTTCCAAGAAGCATTCCTACAGGGTTTAACAGGCCTGTCAACAGCAGGGAATGTCATGCAGCTTCAAGGCAGCATGAGTGCAGCCTTCAAAATGGGAAAGCAAGGGTAGTTCCAGCAGGCCCCCGTTTCCATGGGCACCCTCAGCATACACCCGTGTGGTTTCTAACAAGTCCAAAGAGACACAGGTTACCCTGTGTTTCCTTTCCTGAATCAACTTCTCGAAGTAGGGTGTTCTCCATCAAGCGAACTGCCTCAACCAAGGAACACCGTAGCTGCTCCTCTGGGCCTGTAGCTATTCAAAAGCCTGCAGCGCCACAGGAAGAAGAGGACTTCAATTGCAGTAGGAACACAAGCCGACTTTCTCTAGGAGGCATGGTGACTTCAGGCAGGATGTCCCAGATGGAATGCGAAGCCGAGGGTTTCTCTGAGTGCAGCTCGGACTAGGGCAATGCGTAAGACTTCGACGCCATGTGGGATGTGCGAGAACAGTGTTCCTGAGCGTGTGCGAGTGCTGGGGAAATTAGGCTGCTCCAAAAGAGAGTGCAGTGCATTTCCCTATGCTCGGCATACACAGAGGGGCTCTAAAGGGCTCCGGGCCTGGATATTGCTTAGCAGACCCAGGTGGGCCTGGGGGTACTCAGTGTCCCTGCCGGAAACAGGGTGCCCACGTGAGCCTCCTAGGTGTCCGGCAAACTGTGCTGCAGTTAAAGATGTGCAGAGCAGAGGCCACCGCCTCATGGAAACTGCAGCACGCCTCCGCTTCTGCGCGGCCAATCAGAGCCTTACTTCCAGGCATGTGTTCATGCTGGGAGTGCCGGTAGCAACACAGCATGCTAAGAGGCTGAGTTTCTCCACGAGTAGAGTGACTACAGGTCCGAGGTCCTCAAAGTATTCAAAGCACAGTGTTTTCCCCGAAGCATTCTTCCAGGGCTCACTGGCCTGTCGGGAGCTGGGAAGGTCAGGTAGCTTCAAGGCAGGCATGAATGCCGCCCTCAAAATGGGAAAGCAGGGCTAGTTCCAGCAGGCCCCCGTTTTCATGGGCACACTCAGCGTACATCCCTGTGGCTTCTAACGAGTCCCAAGAGACACCGGTTACCCTGCGTTTCCTTCCCCGAATCAACGTATCGAAGTAGGGAGTCCCGCATCCGGCGAACTGTCTCAACCGAGGAACGCCGTAGCTGCTCCGCTGGGCCTGGGGCTGCCTGCAGTGCCGCAGAAGGAACAGGACTTAAAGTGCAGTAAGAACCCAAGCCACCGTCCTCTAGGAGGCACGGTGACTTCAGTCAGGAGGTCCTGGATGGAAGGCGAAGACGAGGGCTCCTCTGAGGGCAGCTCCGACTAGGGCACCGCGTAAGACCTCCGCGCCACGTGGGACGTGCCAGAACGGTGTTCGCGAACGTGTGCGAGTGCCGAGGAAACTAAGCTGCTCCAAAGGAGAGGGCAGTGCGTTTCCCTACGCTCGGCCTGCACACAGGGGGCTCTGAAGGGCTACGGGCCTGGATGTTCCTTAGCAGACCCAGGTGCACCTGGGGGTACTCAGTGTTCCTGCCGGGAGCAGGGTGCCCCGGCTAGCCTCCCAGGTGTCCAGAAAGCTGTGCTGCCGTTAAAGGCATGCAGAGCAGAGGCCACCGCCTCCTGGAAGCTGCAGCACGCCTCCGCTTCTGCACGGCGAATCAGGGCCTTCCTTCCAGACATGGGTTCATGCTGGGTGTGCCGGTAGCGACACAGCGTGCTAAGATGCTGACTTTCTCCTCGAGCAGAGTGACTTCAGGTACGAGGGCGGGCCTCGCAGTGTTCCAAGCACAGTGTTCTCTCATGGCAGCTCACACAAGGGCCATGACAGAGTCTTCCTGGGCACTTCGCACTCACCAGCCATGTTGTCCCGAGGGCGTTCGAGGGCTCTGGAGATGTAGCGCTCCTCAAGGAACGCGCAGTGTGTTGCTGCCCAGCACTCGGCAGGCACAGAGGTCCTCCGGGGTATCAACCAATGGACCTCGACGTTGCTCTGCCGGCCCACAGGTGTCTGGAGGCACTCAGTGACCTCGGAGGGAAAACGATGCACACCCGTGGGGCCAAGGAGTCCCCGGACGCGTACTTCCTTTAAAATAAAGCACATAAGCGACTGAGAACTCATGGAATCAGCTGCATGCCTCCCTTTCTGCACGGCTACTCAGGGCCTAACCTGGAGGCGAGTTCTCACGTCGAGGTTCCCTTTCGCTCTAGAGCCTGTCAGGCGGACCACCACCACGGCCGTGGAAGCACCTGGTTCAGACAGAGCAAACTCACAATTTTCCCCGCAGCCTTCTTACAGGGTTTCCAGGCCTGTCAGGAGCAGGGAATGTCAAGTAGCTGCAAGGCAGCGTGAATGCGGCCTTCAAAGTGGGAAAGCAAGTCTATTTCCAGCAGGCCCCCGTTTCCATGGGCACCCTCAGCATAAACCCCTGTGGTACCTAACAAGTCCAAAGAGACACAGGTTACCCTGTGTTTCCTACCCTGAATCAAATTCTCGAAGTAGGGAGTTCTGCATCAAGCGAACTGCCTCAACCAAGGAACGGCGTAGCTGCTCCTCTGGGCCTGTGGCTATTCAAAAGCCTGCAGGGCCACTGGAAGAAGAGGACTTAAATTGCAGTAAGAACGCAAGCCAACTTTTTCGAGGAGGCACGGTGACTTCAGGCAGGAGGTCCCAGACGGAATGCGACGCCGAGGGTTTCTCTGAGTGCAGCTCGGACTAGGGCATTGCGTAAGACTTCGACGCCATGTGGGATGTGCTAGAACAGTGCTCCTGAGCGTGTGCGAGTGCTGGGGAAATTAGGCTGCTCCAAAAGAGAGTGCGGTGCGTTTCCCTACGCTTGGCATACACAGAGGGGCTCTAAAGGGCTCCGGGCCTGGATATTGCTTAGCAGACCCAGGTGGGCCTGGGGGGTACTCAGTGTCCCTGCCGGGAACAGGGTGCCCACGCGAGCCTCCTAGGTGTCCGGCAAACTGTGCTGCAGTTAAAGATATGCAGAGCAGAGGCCACAGCCTCATGGAAACTGCTGCATGCCTCCACTTCTGTGCGGCCAATCAGGACCTTACCTCCAGTCACGTGTTCATGCTGGGTGCCCCTTTAGCGACACAGCATGGTAAGATGCTGACTTTCTCCTTGAGCAGAGTGACTTTAGGTACGAGGTTCTCGAAGTATTCAATGCAGAGTGTTTTCTCATGGCAGCTCACACAAGGGCCATGACAAAGACTTCCTGGGCACTTCGGACTCACCAGAAATGAGGTCCTGCGGCTGTTCGAGGACTCTGGAAATGTAGTTCTCCTCAAGGAACGTGCAGTGTGTGGCCCGTCACTCGGCACACTCAGAGGGCCTCCACCGGACAGACCAACCGGCCTCGATGTTGCTAAGCCGGCCCACAGGGTTCTGGAGGTACTCAGTGACTTTGGAGGGATAATGATGCACTCCCGAGAGGCCTAGGAGTCTTCAAAGGGGTACTTCCTTGAAAATAAAGCAGAACAGCGACTAAGAACTCATGGAAACAGCTGTATGCCTCCCTTTCTGCCCGGCTACTCGGGACCTAAAATGGAGGCAAGTTCCCACGTTGAGTATCCTTTTAGCTCTAGAGCTTGTCAGGCAGACCACCGCCGCGGCCATGGAGGCACCTGGTTTAGACAGAGCAAACTCATTTTTTTCCAAGAAGCATTCCTACAGGGTTTAACAGGCCTGTCAACAGCAGGGAATGTCATGCAGCTTCAAGGCAGCATGAATGCAGCCTTCAAAATGGGAAAGCAAGGGTAGTTCCAGCAGGCCCCCGTTTCCATGGGCACCCTCAGCATACACCCGTGTGGTTTCTAACAAGTCCAAAGAGACACAGGTTACCCTGTGTTTCCTTTCCTGAATCAACTTCTCGAAGTAGGGTGTTCTGCATCAAGCGAACTGCCTCAACCAAGGAACACCGTAGCTGCTCCTCTGGGCCTGTAGCTATTCAAAAGCCTGCAGTGCCACAGGAAGAAGAGGACTTCAATTGCAGTAGGAACACAAGGCGACTTTCTCTAGGAGGCATGGTGACTTCAGGCAGGATGTCCCAGATGGAATGCGAAGCCGAGGGTTTCTCTGAGTGCAGCTCGGACTAGGGCAATGCGTAAGACTTCGACGCCATGTGGGATGTGCTAGAACAGTGTTCCTGAGCGTGTGCAAGTGCTGGTGAAATTAAGCTGCTCCAAAAAGGAGTGTGGTGTGTTTCCCTATGCTCGGCATACACAGAGGAGCTCTAAAGGGCTACGGGCCTGGATGTTGCTTAGCAGACCCAGGGGGGCCTGGGGGTACTCAGTGTTCCCGTCGGGAACAGGGTGCCCACGCTAGCTTCCAAGGTGTCCAGAAAACGGTGCTGCAGTTAAAGATATGCAAAGCAGAGGCCACCGCCTCATGGAAACTGCAGCACACCGCTGCTTCTGCGTGGCCAATCGGGGCCTAACTTCCAGGCATGTGCTCATGCCAGGTGTGCCGGTAGCGACACAGCATGCTAAGAGGCTGAGTTTATCCTCGGATAGAGTGACTACAGGTACGAGGTCCTCCAAGTATTCAAAGCACAGTGTTTTCTCATGGCAGCTCACACAAGGGCCATGACGAAGTCTTCCTGGGCACTTGGGACTCACCAGCAATGTTGTCCTGAGGCCATTCGAGGACTCTGGAAATGTAGGTCTCCTCAAGGAAGGTACAGGGTGTTGCCCATCACTGGAAACGCACAGAGGGCCTCCGAGGGATCAACCGATGGGCGTTGAAGTTGCTCAGCCGGCCCACAGGTGTCTGGAGGTAGTCAGTGTAATTGGAGGGAAAATGATGCATACCCGAGAGGCCTAGGAGTACTCAAAAGTCTACTTCCTGTAAATTAAAGCACATAAGCCACTAAGAACTCATGGAAACAGCTACCTGCCTCCCTTTCTGCACGGCTACTCAGGGCCTAACCTGGAGGCAAGTTCTCACGTTGGGATTCCCTTTAGCTCTAGAGCTTGTCAGGCGGACCACCACCACGGCCATGGAAGCACCTGGTTCAGACAGAGCAAACTCATAATTTTCCCCGCAGCCTTCTTACAGGGTTTCCAGGCCTGTCAGGAGCAGGGAATGTCAAGTAGCTGCAAGGCAGCGTGAATGCGGCCTTCAAAGTGGGAAAGCAAGTCTATTTCCAGCAGGCCCCCGTTTCCATGGGCACCCTCAGCATACACCCCTGTGGTATCTAACAAGTCCAAAGAGACACAGGTTACCCTGTGTTTCCTACCCTGAATCAACTTCTCGAAGTAGGGAGTTCTGCATCAAGCGAACTGCCTCAACCAAGGAACGGCGTAGCTGCTCCTCTGGGCCTGTGGCTATTCAAAAGCCTGCAGCGCCACTGGAAGAAGAGGACTTAAATTGCAGTAAGAACGCAAGCCAACTTTCTCGAGGAGGCACGGTGACTTCAGGCAGGAGGTCCCAGACGGAATGCGACGCCGAGGGTTTCTCTGAGTGCAGCTCGGACTAGGGCATTGCGTAAGACTTCGACGCCATGTGGGATGTGCTAGAACAGTGTTCCTGAGCGTGTGCGAGTGCTGGGGAAATTAGGCTGCTCCAAAAGAGAGTGCGGTGCGTTTCCCTACGCTCGGCATACACAGAGGGGCTCTAAAGGGCTCCGGGCCTGGATATTGCTTAGCAGACCCAGGTGGGCCTGGGGGTACTCAGTGTCCCTGCCGGAAACAGGGTGCCCACGTGAGCCTCCTAGGTGTCCGGCAAACTGTGCTGCAGTTAAAGATAACCAGAGCAGGGGCCACCGCCTCATGGAAACTGCAGCACGCCTCCGCTTCTGCGCGGCCAATCAGAGCCTTACTTCCAGGCATGTGTTCATGCTGGGAGTGCCGGTAGCAACACAGCATGCTAAGAGGCTGAGTTTCTCCACGGGTAGAGTGACTACAGGTCCGAGGTCCTCAAAGTATTCAAAGCACAGTGTTTTCCCCGAAGCATTCTTCCAGGGCTCACTGGCCTGTCGGGAGCTGGGAAGGTCAGGTAGCTTCAAGGCAGGCATGAATGCCGCCCTCAAAATGGGAAAGCAGGGCTAGTTCCAGCAGGCCCCCGTTTTCATGGGCACACTCAGCGTACATCCCTGTGGCTTCTAACGAGTCCCAAGAGACACCGGTTACCCTGCGTTTCCTTCCCTGAATCAAGGTATCGAAGTAGGGAGTCCCGCATCCGGCGAACTGTCTCAACCGAGGAACGCCGTAGCTGCTCCTCTGGGCCTGGGGCTGCCTGCAGTGCCGCAGAAGGAACAGGACTTAAAGTGCAGTAAGAACCCAAGCCGCCGTCCTCTAGGAGGCATGGTGACTTCAGTCAGGAGGTCCTGGATGGAAGGCGAAGACGAGGGCTCCTCTGAGGGCAGCTCCGACTAGGGCACCGCGTAAGACCTCCGCGCCACGTGGGACGTGCCAGAACGGTGTTCGCGAACGTGTGCGAGTGCCGAGGAAACTAAGCTGCTCCAAAGGAGAGGGCAGTGCGTTTCCCTACGCTCGGCCTGCACACAGGGGGCTCTGAAGGGCTACGGGCCTGGATGTTCCTTAGCAGACCCAGGTGCACCTGGGGGTACTCAGTGTTCCTGCCGGGAGCAGGGTGCCCCGGCTAGCCTCCCAGGTGTCCAGAAAGCTGTGCTGCCGTTAAAGGCATGCAGAGCAGAGGCCACCGCCTCCTGGAAGCTGCAGCACGCCTCCGCTTCTGCACGGCGAATCAGGGCCTTCCTTCCAGACATGGGTTCATGCTGGGTGTGCCGGTAGCGACACAGCGTGCTAAGATGCTGACTTTCTCCTCGAGCAGAGTGACTTCAGGTACGAGGGCGGGCCTCGCAGTGTTCCAAGCACAGTGTTCTCTCATGGCAGCTCACACAAGGGCCATGACAGAGTCTTCCTGGGCACTTCGCACTCACCAGCCATGTTGTCCCGAGGGCGTTCGAGGGCTCTGGAGAAGTAGTGCTCCTCAAGGAACGCGCAGTGTGTTGCTGCCCAGCACTCGGCAGGCACAGAGGTCCTCCGGGGGATCAACCAATGGACCTCGACGTTGCTCCGCCGGCCCACAGGTGTCTGGAGGCACTCAGTGACCTCAGAGGGAAAACGATGCACACCCGTGGGGCCTAGGAGTCCCCGGACGCGTACTTCCTTTAAAATAAAGCACATAAGCGACTGAGAACTCATGGAATCAGCTGCATGCCTCCCTTTCTGCATGGCTACTCAGGGCCTAACCTGGAGGCGAGTTCTCACGTTGGGATTCCCTTTAGCTCTAGAGCCTGTCAGGCGGACCACCACCGCGGCCATGGAAGCACCTGGTTCAGACAGAGCAAACTCACAATTTTCCCCGCAGCCTTCTTACAGGGTTTCCAGGCCTGTCAGGAGCAGGGAAGGTCAAGTAGCTGCAAGGCAGCGTGAATGCGGCCTTCAAAGTGGGAAAGCAAGTCTATTTCCAGCAGGCCCCCGTTTCCATGGGCACCCTCAGCATACACCCCTGTGGTATCTAACAAGTCCAAAGAGACACAGGTTACCCTGTGTTTCCTACCCTGAATCAACATCTCGAAGTAGGGAGTTCTGCATCAAGCGAACTGCCTCAACCAAGGAACGGCGTAGCTGCTCCTCTGGACCTGTGGCTATTCAAAAGCCTGCAGCGCCACTGGAAGAAGAGGACTTAAATTGCAGTAAGAACGCAAGCCAACTTTCTCGAGGAGGCACGGTGACTTCAGGCAGGAGGTCCCAGACGGAATGCGACGCCGAGGGTTTCTCTGAGTGCAGCTCGGACTAGGGCATTGCGTAAGACTTCGACGCCATGTGGGATGTGCTAGAACAGTGTTCCTGAGCGTGTGCGAGTGCTGGGGAAATTAGGCTGCTCCAAAAGAGAGTGCGGTGCGTTTCCCTACGCTCGGCATACACAGAGGGGCTCTAAAGGGCTCCGGGCCTGGATATTGCTTAGCAGACCCAGGTGGGCCTGGGGGGTACTCAGTGTCCCTGCCGGGAACAGGGTGCCCACGCGAGCCTCCTAGGTGTCCGGCAAACTGTGCTGCAGTTAAAGATATGCAGAGCAGAGGCCACAGCCTCATGGAAACTGCTGCATGTCTCCACTTCTGTGCGGCCAATCAGGACCTTACCTCCAGTCACGTGTTCATGCTGGGTGCCCCTTTAGCGACACAGCATGGTAAGATGCTGACTTTCTCCTTGAGCAGAGTGACTTTAGGTACGAGGTTCTCGAAGTATTCAATGCAGAGTGTTTTCTCATGGCAGCTCACACAAGGGCCATGACAAAGACTTCCTGGGCACTTCGGACTCACCAGAAATGAGGTCCTGCGGCTGTTCGAGGACTCTGGAAATGTAGTTCTCCTCAAGGAACGTGCAGTGTGTGGCCCGTCACTCGGCACACTCAGAGGGCCTCCACCGGACAGACCAACCGGCCTCGATGTTGCTAAGCCGGCCCACAGGGTTCTGGAGGTACTCAGTGACTTTGGA
Source organism: Grampus griseus (assembly GCF_964374135.1). Classification (NCBI taxonomy): domain Eukaryota; kingdom Metazoa; phylum Chordata; class Mammalia; order Artiodactyla; family Delphinidae; genus Grampus; species Grampus griseus. The sequence goes on from NC_139010.1 coordinate 507,314, forward strand.
GGGACAATGATGCACTCCCGAGAGGCCTAGGAGTCTTCAAAGGGGTACTTCCTTGAAAATAAAGCAGAACAGCGACTAAGAACTCATGGAAACAGCTGTATGCCTCCCTTTCTGCCCGGCTACTCGGGACCTAAAATGGAGGCAAGTTCCCACGTTGAGTATCCTTTTAGTTCTAGAGCTTGTCAGGCAGACCACCGCCGCGGCCACGGAGGCACCTGGTTTAGACAGAGCAAACTCATTTTTTTCCAAGAAGCATTCCTACAGGGTTTAACAGGCCTGTCAACAGCAGGGAATGTCATGCAGCTTCAAGGCAGCATGAGTGCAGCCTTCAAAATGGGAAAGCAAGGGTAGTTCCAGCAGGCCCCCGTTTCCATGGGCACCCTCAGCATACACCCGTGTGGTTTCTAACAAGTCCAAAGAGACACAGGTTACCCTGTGTTTCCTTTCCTGAATCAACTTCTCGAAGTAGGGTGTTCTGCATCAAGCGAACTGCCTCAACCAAGGAACACCGTAGCTGCTCCTCTGGGCCTGTAGCTATTCAAAAGCCTGCAGCGCCACAGGAAGAAGAGGACTTCAATTGCAGTAGGAACACAAGCCGACTTTCTCTAGGAGGCATGGTGACTTCAGGCAGGATGTCCCAGATGGAATGCGAAGCCGAGTGTTTCTCTGAGTGCAGCTCGGAGTAGGGCAATGCGTAAGACTTCGACGCCATGTGGGATGTGCGAGAACAGTGTTCCTGAGCGTGTGCGAGTGCTGGGGAAATTAGGCTGCTCCAAAAGAGAGTGCAGTGCATTTCCCTATGCTCGGCATACACAGAGGGGCTCTAAAGGGCTCCGGGCCTGGATATTGCTTAGCAGACCCAGGTGGGCCTGGGGGTACTCAGTGTCCCTGCCGGAAACAGGGTGCCCACGTGAGCCTCCTAGGTGTCCGGCAAACTGTGCTGCAGTTAAAGATGTGCAGAGCAGAGGCCACCGCCTCATGGAAACTGCAGCACACCTCCGCTTCTGCGCGGCCAATCAGAGCCTTACTTCCAGGCATGTGTTCATGCTGGGAGTGCCGGTAGCAACACAGCATGCTAAGAGGCTGAGTTTCTCCACGAGTAGAGTGACTACAGGTCCGAGGTCCTCAAAGTATTCAAAGCACAGTGTTTTCCCCGAAGCATTCTTCCAGGGCTCACTGGCCTGTCGGGAGCTGGGAAGGTCAGGTAGCTTCAAGGCAGGCATGAATGCCGCCCTCAAAATGGGAAAGCAGGGCTAGTTCCAGCAGGCCCCCGTTTTCATGGGCACACTCAGCGTACATCCCTGTGGCTTCTAACGAGTCCCAAGAGACACCGGTTACCCTGCGTTTCCTTCCCCGAATCAACGTATCGAAGTAGGGAGTCCCGCATCCGGCGAACTGTCTCAACCGAGGAACGCCGTAGCTGCTCCGCTGGGCCTGGGGCTGCCTGCAGTGCCGCAGAAGGAACAGGACTTAAAGTGCAGTAAGAACCCAAGCCACCGTCCTCTAGGAGGCACGGTGACTTCAGTCAGGAGGTCCTGGATGGAAGGCGAAGACGAGGGCTCCTCTGAGGGCAGCTCCGACTAGGGCACCGCGTAAGACCTCCGCGCCACGTGGGACGTGCCAGAACGGTGTTCGCGAACGTGTGCGAGTGCCGAGGAAACTAAGCTGCTCCAAAGGAGAGGGCAGTGCGTTTCCCTACGCTCGGCCTGCACACAGGGGGCTCTGAAGGGTTACGGGCCTGGATGTTGCTTAGCAGACCCAGGTGCACCTGGGGGTACTCAGTGTTCCTGCTGGGAGCAGGGTGCCCCGGCTAGCCTCCCAGGTGTCCAGAAAGCTGTGCTGCCGTGAAAGGCAAGCAGAGCAGAGGCCACCGCCTCCTGGAAGCTGCAGCACGCCTCCGCTTCTGCACGGTGAATCAGGGCCTTCCTTCCAGACATGGGTTCATGCTGGGTGTGCCGGTAGCGACACAGCGTGCTAAGATGCTGACTTTCTCCTCGAGCAGAGTGACTTCAGGTACGAGGGCGGGCCTCGCAGTGTTCCAAGCACAGTGTTCTCTCATGGCAGCTCACACAAGGGCCATGACAGAGTCTTCCTGGGCACTTCGCACTCACCAGCCATGTTGTCCCGAGGGCGTTCGAGGGCTCTGGAGATGTAGCGCTCCTCAAGGAACGCGCAGTGTGTTGCTGCCCAGCACTCGGCAGGCACAGAGGTCCTCCGGGGTATCAACCAATGGACCTCGACGTTGCTCTGCCGGCCCACAGGTGTCTGGAGGCACTCAGTGACCTCGGAGGGAAAACGATGCACACCCGTGGGGCCAAGGAGTCCCCGGACGCGTACTTCCTTTAAAATAAAGCACATAAGCGACTGAGAACTCATGGAATCAGCTGCATGCCTCCCTTTCTGCACGGCTACTCAGGGCCTAACCTGGAGGCGAGTTCTCACGTCGAGGTTCCCTTTCGCTCTAGAGCCTGTCAGGCGGACCACCACCACGGCCGTGGAAGCACCTGGTTCAGACAGAGCAAACTCACAATTTTCCCCGCAGCCTTCTTACAGGGTTTCCAGGCCTGTCAGGAGCAGGGAATGTCAAGTAGCTGCAAGGCAGCGTGAATGCGGCCTTCAAAGTGGGAAAGCAAGTCTATTTCCAGCAGGCCCCCGTTTCCATGGGCACCCTCAGCATAAACCCCTGTGGTACCTAACAAGTCCAAAGAGACACAGGTTACCCTGTGTTTCCTACCCTGAATCAAATTCTCGAAGTAGGGTGTTCTGCATCAAGCGAACTGCCTCAACCAAGGAACGGCGTAGCTGCTCCTCTGGGCCTGTGGCTATTCAAAAGCCTGCAGGGCCACTGGAAGAAGAGGACTTAAATTGCAGTAAGAACGCAAGCCAACTTTTTCGAGGAGGCACGGTGACTTCAGGCAGGAGGTCCCAGACGGAATGCGACGCCGAGGGTTTCTCTGAGTGCAGCTCGGACTAGGGCATTGCGTAAGACTTCGACGCCATGTGGGATGTGCTAGAACAGTGCTCCTGAGCGTGTGCGAGTGCTGGGGAAATTAGGCTGCTCCAAAAGAGAGTGCGGTGCGTTTCCCTACGCTTGGCATACACAGAGGGGCTCTAAAGGGCTCCGGGCCTGGATATTGCTTAGCAGACCCAGGTGGGCCTGGGGGGTACTCAGTGTCCCTGCCGGGAACAGGGTGCCCACGCGAGCCTCCTAGGTGTCCGGCAAACTGTGCTGCAGTTAAAGATATGCAGAGCAGAGGCCACAGCCTCATGGAAACTGCTGCATGCCTCCACTTCTGTGCGGCCAATCAGGACCTTACCTCCAGTCACGTGTTCATGCTGGGTGCCCCTTTAGCGACACAGCATGGTAAGATGCTGACTTTCTCCTCGAGCAGAGTGACTTTAGGTACGAGGTTCTCGAAGTATTCAATGCAGAGTGTTTTCTCATGGCAGCTCACACAAGGGCCATGACAAAGACTTCCTGGGCACTTCGGACTCACCAGAAATGAGGTCCTGCGGCTGTTCGAGGACTCTGGAAATGTAGTTCTCCTCAAGGAACGTGCAGTGTGTTGCCCGTCACTCGGCACACTCAGAGGGCCTCCACCGGACAGACGAACCGGCCTCGATGTTGCTAAGCCGGCCCACAGGGTTCTGGAGGTACTCAGTGACTTTGGAGGGACAATGATGCACTCCCGAGAGGCCTAGGAGTCTTCAAAGGGGTACTTCCTTGAAAATAAAGCAGAACAGCGACTAAGAACTCATGGAAACAGCTGTATGCCTCCCTTTCTGCCCGGCTACTCGGGACCTAAAATGGAGGCAAGTTCCCACGTTGAGTATCCTTTTAGCTCTAGAGCTTGTCAGGCAGACCACTGCCGCGGCCATGGAGGCACCTGGTTTAGACAGAGCAAACTCATTTTTTTCCAAGAAGCATTCCTACAGGGTTTAACAGGCCTGTCAACAGCAGGGAATGTCATGCAGCTTCAAGGCAGCATGAATGCAGCCTTCAAAATGGGAAAGCAAGGGTAGTTCCAGCAGGCCCCCGTTTCCATGGGCACCCTCAGCATACACCCGTGTGGTTTCTAACAAGTCCAAAGAGACACAGGTTACCCTGTGTTTCCTTTCCTGAATCAACTTCTCGAAGTAGGGTGTTCTGCATCAAGCGAACTGCCTCAACCAAGGAACAGCGTAGCTGCTCCTCTGGGCCTGTAGCTATTCAAAAGCCTGCAGTGCCACAGGAAGAAGAGGACTTCAATTGCAGTAGGAACACAAGCCGACTTTCTCTAGGAGGCATGGTGACTTCAGGCAGGATGTCCCAGATGGAATGCGAAGCCGAGGGTTTCTCTGAGTGCAGCTCGGACTAGGGCAATGCGTAAGACTTCGACGCCATGTGGGATGTGCTAGAACAGTGTTCCTGAGCGTGTGCAAGTGCTGGTGAAATTAAGCTGCTCCAAAAAGGAGTGTGGTGCGTTTCCCTATGCTCGGCATACACAGAGGAGCTCTAAAGGGCTACGGGCCTGGATGTTGCTTAGCAGACCCAGGGGGGCCTGGGGGTACTCAGTGTTCCCGTCGGGAACAGGGTGCCCACGCTAGCTTCCAAGGTGTCCAGAAAACGGTGCTGCAGTTAAAGATATGCAAAGCAGAGGCCACCGCCTCATGGAAACTGCAGCACACCGCTGCTTCTGCGTGGCCAATCGGGGCCTAACTTCCAGGCATGTGCTCATGCCAGGTGTGCCGGTAGCGACACAGCATGCTAAGAGGCTGAGTTTATCCTCGGATAGAGTGACTACAGGTACGAGGTCCTCCAAGTATTCAAAGCACAGTGTTTTCTCATGGCAGCTCACACAAGGGCCATGACGAAGTCTTCCTGGGCACTTGGGACTCACCAGCAATGTTGTCCTGAGGCCATTCGAGGACTCTGGAAATGTAGGTCTCCTCAAGGAAGGTACAGGGTGTTGCCCATCACTGGAAACGCACAGAGGGCCTCCGAGGGATCAACCGATGGGCGTTGAAGTTGCTCAGCCGGCCCACAGGTGTCTGGAGGTAGTCAGTGTAATTGGAGGGAAAATGATGCATACCCGAGAGGCCTAGGAGTACTCAAAAGTCTACTTCCTGTAAATTAAAGCACATAAGCCACTAAGAACTCATGGAAACAGCTACCTGCCTCCCTTTCTGCACGGCTACTCAGGGCCTAACCTGGAGGCAAGTTCTCACGTTGGGATTCCCTTTAGCTCTAGAGCTTGTCAGGCGGACCACCACCACGGCCATGGAAGCACCTGGTTCAGACAGAGCAAACTCATAATTTTCCCCGCAGCCTTCTTACAGGGTTTCCAGGCCTGTCAGGAGCAGGGAATGTCAAGTAGCTGCAAGGCAGCGTGAATGCGGCCTTCAAAGTGGGAAAGCAAGTCTATTTCCAGCAGGCCCCCGTTTCCATGGGCACCCTCAGCATACACCCCTGTGGTATCTAACAAGTCCAAAGAGACACAGGTTACCCTGTGTTTCCTACCCTGAATCAACTTCTCGAAGTAGGGAGTTCTGCATCAAGCGAACTGCCTCAACCAAGGAACGGCGTAGCTGCTCCTCTGGGCCTGTGGCTATTCAAAAGCCTGCAGCGCCACTGGAAGAAGAGGACTTAAATTGCAGTAAGAACGCAAGCCAACTTTCTCGAGGAGGCACGGTGACTTCAGGCAGGAGGTCCCAGACGGAATGCGACGCCGAGGGTTTCTCTGAGTGCAGCTCGGACTAGGGCATTGCGTAAGACTTCGACGCCATGTGGGATGTGCTAGAACAGTGTTCCTGAGCGTGTGCGAGTGCTGGGGAAATTAGGCTGCTCCAAAAGAGAGTGCGGTGCGTTTCCCTACGCTCGGCATACACAGAGGGGCTCTAAAGGGCTCCGGGCCTGGATATTGCTTAGCAGACCCAGGTGGGCCTGGGGGTACTCAGTGTCCCTGCCGGAAACAGGGTGCCCACGTGAGCCTCCTAGGTGTCCGGCAAACTGTGCTGCAGTTAAAGATAACCAGAGCAGGGGCCACCGCCTCATGGAAACTGCAGCACGCCTCCGCTTCTGCGCGGCCAATCAGAGCCTTACTTCCAGGCATGTGTTCATGCTGGGAGTGCCGGTAGCAACACAGCATGCTAAGAGGCTGAGTTTCTCCACGGGTAGAGTGACTACAGGTCCGAGGTCCTCAAAGTATTCAAAGCACAGTGTTTTCCCCGAAGCATTCTTCCAGGGCTCACTGGCCTGTCGGGAGCTGGGAAGGTCAGGTAGCTTCAAGGCAGGCATGAATGCCGCCCTCAAAATGGGAAAGCAGGGCTAGTTCCAGCAGGCCCCCGTTTTCATGGGCACACTCAGCGTACATCCCTGTGGCTTCTAACGAGTCCCAAGAGACACCGGTTACCCTGCGTTTCCTTCCCTGAATCAACGTATCGAAGTAGGGAGTCCCGCATCCGGCGAACTGTCTCAACCGAGGAACGCCGTAGCTGCTCCTCTGGGCCTGGGGCTGCCTGCAGTGCCGCAGAAGGAACAGGACTTAAAGTGCAGTAAGAACCCAAGCCGCCGTCCTCTAGGAGGCACGGTGACTTCAGTCAGGAGGTCCTGGATGGAAGGCGAAGACGAGGGCTCCTCTGAGGGCAGCTCCGACTAGGGCACCGCGTAAGACCTCCGCGCCACGTGGGACGTGCCAGAACGGTGTTCGCGAACGTGTGCGAGTGCCGAGGAAACTAAGCTGCTCCAAAGGAGAGGGCAGTGCGTTTCCCTACGCTCGGCCTGCACACAGGGGGCTCTGAAGGGCTACGGGCCTGGATGTTCCTTAGCAGACCCAGGTGCACCTGGGGGTACTCAGTGTTCCTGCCGGGAGCAGGGTGCCCCGGCTAGCCTCCCAGGTGTCCAGAAAGCTGTGCTGCCGTTAAAGGCATGCAGAGCAGAGGCCACCGCCTCCTGGAAGCTGCAGCACGCCTCCGCTTCTGCACGGCGAATCAGGGCCTTCCTTCCAGACATGGGTTCATGCTGGGTGTGCCGGTAGCGACACAGCGTGCTAAGATGCTGACTTTCTCCTCGAGCAGAGTGACTTCAGGTACGAGGGCGGGCCTCGCAGTGTTCCAAGCACAGTGTTCTCTCATGGCAGCTCACACAAGGGCCATGACAGAGTCTTCCTGGGCACTTCGCACTCACCAGCCATGTTGTCCCGAGGGCGTTCGAGGGCTCTGGAGAAGTAGTGCTCCTCAAGGAACGCGCAGTGTGTTGCTGCCCAGCACTCGGCAGGCACAGAGGTCCTCCGGGGGATCAACCAATGGACCTCGACATTGCTCCGCCGGCCCACAGGTGTCTGGAGGCACTCAGTGACCTCGGAGGGAAAACGATGCACATCCGTGGGGCCTAGGAGTCCCCGGACCGTACTTCCTTTAAAATAAAGCACATAAGCGACTGAGAACTCATGGAATCAGCTGCATGCCTCCCTTTCTGCACGGCTACTCAGGGCCTAACCTGGAGGCGAGTTCTCACGTCGAGGTTCCCTTTCGCTCTAGAGCCTGTCAGGCGGACCACCACCGCGGCCATGGAAGCACCTGGTTCAGACAGAGCAAACTCACAATTTTCCCCGCAGCCTTCTTACAGGGTTTCCAGGCCTGTCAGGAGCAGGGAATGTCAAGTAGCTGCAAGGCAGCGTGAATGCGGCCTTCAAAGTGGGAAAGCAAGTCTATTTCCAGCAGGCCCCCATTTCCATGGGCACCCTCAGCATAAACCCCTGCGGTACCTAACTAGTCCAAAGAGACACAGGTTACCCTGTGTTTCCTACCCTGAATGAAATTCTCGAAGTAGGGTGTTCTGCATCAAGCGAACTGCCTCAACCAAGGAACGGCGTAGCTGCTCCTCTGGGCCTGTGGCTATTCAAAAGCCTGCAGCGCCACTGGAAGAAGAGGACTTAAATTGCAGTAAGAACGCAAGCCAACTTTCTCGAGGAGGCACGGTGACTTCAGGCAGGAGGTCCCAGACGGAATGCGACGCCGAGGGTTTCTCTGAGTGCAGCTCGGACTAGGGCATTGCGTAAGACTTCGACGCCATGTGGGATGTGCTAGAACAGTGTTCCTGAGCGTGTGCGAGTGCTGGGGAAATTAGGCTGCTCCAAAAGAGAGTGCGGTGCGTTTCCCTACGCTCGGCATACACAGAGGGGCTCTAAAGGGCTCCGGGCCTGGATATTGCTTAGCAGACCCAGGTGGGCCTGGGGGTACTCAGTGTCCCTGCCGGAAACAGGGTGCCCACGTGAGCCTCCTAGGTGTCCGGCAAACTGTGCTGCAGTTAAAGATAACCAGAGCAGGGGCCACCGCCTCATGGAAACTGCAGCACGCCTCCGCTTCTGCGCGGCCAATCAGAGCCTTACTTCCAGGCATGTGTTCATGCTGGGAGTGCCGGTAGCAACACAGCATGCTAAGAGGCTGAGTTTCTCCACGGGTAGAGTGACTACAGGTCCGAGGTCCTCAAAGTATTCAAAGCACAGTGTTTTCCCCGAAGCATTCTTCCAGGGCTCACTGGCCTGTCGGGAGCTGGGAAGGTCAGGTAGCTTCAAGGCAGGCATGAATGCCGCCCTCAAAATGGGAAAGCAGGGCTAGTTCCAGCAGGCCCCCGTTTTCATGGGCACACTCAGCGTACATCCCTGTGGCTTCTAACGAGTCCCAAGAGACACCGGTTACCCTGCGTTTCCTTCCCTGAATCAACGTATCGAAGTAGGGAGTCCCGCATCCGGCGAACTGTCTCAACCGAGGAACGCCGTAGCTGCTCCTCTGGGCCTGGGGCTGCCTGCAGTGCCGCAGAAGGAACAGGACTTAAAGTGCAGTAAGAACCCAAGCCGCCGTCCTCTAGGAGGCACGGTGACTTCAGTCAGGAGGTCCTGGATGGAAGGCGAAGACGAGGGCTCCTCTGAGGGCAGCTCCGACTAGGGCACCGCGTAAGACCTCCGCGCCACGTGGGACGTGCCAGAACGGTGTTCGCGAACGTGTGCGAGTGCCGAGGAAACTAAGCTGCTCCAAAGGAGAGGGCAGTGCGTTTCCCTACGCTCGGCCTGCACACAGGGGGCTCTGAAGGGCTACGGGCCTGGATGTTCCTTAGCAGACCCAGGTGCACCTGGGGGTACTCAGTGTTCCTGCCGGGAGCAGGGTGCCCCGGCTAGCCTCCCAGGTGTCCAGAAAGCTGTGCTGCCGTTAAAGGCATGCAGAGCAGAGGCCACCGCCTCCTGGAAGCTGCAGCACGCCTCCGCTTCTGCACGGCGAATCAGGGCCTTCCTTCCAGACATGGGTTCATGCTGGGTGTGCCGGTAGCGACACAGCGTGCTAAGATGCTGACTTTCTCCTCGAGCAGAGTGACTTCAGGTACGAGGGCGGGCCTCGCAGTGTTCCAAGCACAGTGTTCTCTCATGGCAGCTCACACAAGGGCCATGACAGAGTCTTCCTGGGCACTTCGCACTCACCAGCCATGTTGTCCCGAGGGCGTTCGAGGGCTCTGGAGAAGTAGTGCTCCTCAAGGAACGCGCAGTGTGTTGCTGCCCAGCACTCGGCAGGCACAGAGGTCCTCCGGGGGATCAACCAATGGACCTCGACATTGCTCCGCCGGCCCACAGGTGTCTGGAGGCACTCACTGACCTCGGAGGGAAAACGATGCACATCCGTGGGGCCTAGGAGTCCCCGGACCGTACTTCCTTTAAAATAAAGCACATAAGCGACTGAGAACTCATGGAATCAGCTGCATGCCTCCCTTTCTGCACGGCTACTCAGGGCCTAACCTGGAGGCGAGTTCTCACGTCGAGGTTCCCTTTCGCTCTAGAGCCTGTCAGGCGGACCACCACCGCGGCCATGGAAGCACCTGGTTCAGACAGAGCAAACTCACAATTTTCCCCGCAGCCTTCTTACAGGGTTTCCAGGCCTGTCAGGAGCAGGGAATGTCAAGTAGCTGCAAGGCAGCGTGAATGCGGCCTTCAAAGTGGGAAAGCAAGTCTATTTCCAGCAGGCCCCCATTTCCATGGGCACCCTCAGCATAAACCCCTGCGGTACCTAACTAGTCCAAAGAGACACAGGTTACCCTGTGTTTCCTACCCTGAATGAAATTCTCGAAGTAGGGTGTTCTGCATCAAGCGAACTGCCTCAACCAAGGAACGGCGTAGCTGCTCCTCTGGGCCTGTGGCTATTCAAAAGCCTGCAGCGCCACTGGAAGAAGAGGACTTAAATTGCAGTAAGAACGCAAGCCAACTTTCTCGAGGAGGCACGGTGACTTCAGGCAGGAGGTCCCAGACGGAATGCGACGCCGAGGGTTTCTCTGAGTGCAGCTCGGACTAGGGCATTGCGTAAGACTTCGACGCCATGTGGGATGTGCTAGAACAGTGTTCCTGAGCGTGTGCGAGTGCTGGGGAAATTAGGCTGCTCCAAAAGAGAGTGCGGTGCGTTTCCCTACGCTCGGCATACACAGAGGGGCTCTAAAGGGCTCCGGGCCTGGATATTGCTTAGCAGACCCAGGTGGGCCTGGGGGGTACTCAGTGTCCCTGCCGGGAACAGGGTGCCCACGCGAGCCTCCTAGGTGTCCGGCAAACTGTGCTGCAGTTAAAGATATGCAGAGCAGAGGCCACAGCCTCATGGAAACTGCTGCATGCCTCCACTTCTGTGCGGCCAATCAGGACCTTACCTCAAGTCACGTGTTCATGCTGGGTGCCCCTTTAGCGACACAGCATGGTAAGATGCTGACTTTCTCCTCGAGCAGAGTGACTTTAGGTACGAGGTTCTCGAAGTATTCAATGCAGAGTGTTTTCTCATGGCAGCTCACACAAGGGCCATGACAAAGACTTCCTGGGCACTTCGGACTCACCAGAAATGAGGTCCTGCGGCTGTTCGAGGACTCTGGAAATGTAGTTCTCCTCAAGGAACGTGCAGTGTGTGGCCCGTCACTCGGCACACTCAGAGGGCCTCCACCGGACAGACCAACCGGCCTCGATGTTGCTAAGCCGGCCCACAGGGTTCTGGAGGTACTCAGTGACTTTGGAGGGACAATGATGCACTCCCGAGAGGCCTAGGAGTCTTCAAAGGGGTACTTCCTTGAAAATAAAGCAGAACAGCGACTAAGAACTCATGGAAACAGCTACCTGCCTCCCTTTCTGCACGGCTACTCAGGGCCTAACCTGGAGGCAAGTTCTCACGTTGGGATTCCCTTTAGCTCTAGAGCTTGTCAGGCGGACCACCACCACGGCCATGGAAGCACCTGGTTCAGACAGAGCAAACTCATAATTTTCCCCGCAGCCTTCTTACAGGGTTTCCAGGCCTGTCAGGAGCAGGGAATGTCAAGTAGCTGCAAGGCAGCGTGAATGCGGCCTTCAAAGTGGGAAAGCAAGTCTATTTCCAGCAGGCCCCCGTTTCCATGGGCACCCTCAGCATACACCCCTGTGGTATCTAACAAGTCCAAAGAGACACAGGTTACCCTGTGTTTCCTACCCTGAATCAACTTCTCGAAGTAGGGAGTTCTGCATCAAGCGAACTGCCTCAACCAAGGAACGGCGTAGCTGCTCCTCTGGGCCTGTGGCTATTCAAAAGCCTGCAGCGCCACTGGAAGAAGAGGACTTAAATTGCAGTAAGAACGCAAGCCAACTTTCTCGAGGAGGCACGGTGACTTCAGGCAGGAGGTCCCAGACGGAATGCGACGCCGAGGGTTTCTCTGAGTGCAGCTCGGACTAGGGCATTGCGTAAGACTTCGACGCCATGTGGGATGTGCTAGAACAGTGTTCCTGAGCGTGTGCGAGTGCTGGGGAAATTAGGCTGCTCCAAAAGAGAGTGCGGTGCGTTTCCCTACGCTCGGCATACACAGAGGGGCTCTAAAGGGCTCCGGGCCTGGATATTGCTTAGCAGACCCAGGTGGGCCTGGGGGTACTCAGTGTCCCTGCCGGAAACAGGGTGCCCACGTGAGCCTCCTAGGTGTCCGGCAAACTGTGCTGCAGTTAAAGATAACCAGAGCAGGGGCCACCGCCTCATGGAAACTGCAGCACGCCTCCGCTTCTGCGCGGCCAATCAGAGCCTTACTTCCAGGCATGTGTTCATGCTGGGAGTGCCGGTAGCAACACAGCATGCTAAGAGGCTGAGTTTCTCCACGGGTAGAGTGACTACAGGTCCGAGGTCCTCAAAGTATTCAAAGCACAGTGTTTTCCCCGAAGCATTCTTCCAGGGCTCACTGGCCTGTCGGGAGCTGGGAAGGTCAGGTAGCTTCAAGGCAGGCATGAATGCCGCCCTCAAAATGGGAAAGCAGGGCTAGTTCCAGCAGGCCCCCGTTTTCATGGGCACACTCAGCGTACATCCCTGTGGCTTCTAACGAGTCCCAAGAGACACCGGTTACCCTGCGTTTCCTTCCCTGAATCAACGTATCGAAGTAGGGAGTCCCGCATCCGGCGAACTGTCTCAACCGAGGAACGCCGTAGCTGCTCCTCTGGGCCTGGGGCTGCCTGCAGTGCCGCAGAAGGAACAGGACTTAAAGTGCAGTAAGAACCCAAGCCGCCGTCCTCTAGGAGGCACGGTGACTTCAGTCAGGAGGTCCTGGATGGAAGGCGAAGACGAGGGCTCCTCTGAGGGCAGCTCCGACTAGGGCACCGCGTAAGACCTCCGCGCCACGTGGGACGTGCCAGAACGGTGTTCGCGAACGTGTGCGAGTGCCGAGGAAACTAAGCTGCTCCAAAGGAGAGGGCAGTGCGTTTCCCTACGCTCGGCCTGCACACAGGGGGCTCTGAAGGGCTACGGGCCTGGATGTTCCTTAGCAGACCCAGGTGCACCTGGGGGTACTCAGTGTTCCTGCCGGGAGCAGGGTGCCCCGGCTAGCCTCCCAGGTGTCCAGAAAGCTGTGCTGCCGTTAAAGGCATGCAGAGCAGAGGCCACCGCCTCCTGGAAGCTGCAGCACGCCTCCGCTTCTGCACGGCGAATCAGGGCCTTCCTTCCAGACATGGGTTCATGCTGGGTGTGCCGGTAGCGACACAGCGTGCTAAGATGCTGACTTTCTCCTCGAGCAGAGTGACTTCAGGTACGAGGGCGGGCCTCGCAGTGTTCCAAGCACAGTGTTCTCTCATGGCAGCTCACACAAGGGCCATGACAGAGTCTTCCTGGGCACTTCGCACTCACCAGCCATGTTGTCCCGAGGGCGTTCGAGGGCTCTGGAGATGTAGCGCTCCTCAAGGAACGCGCAGTGTGTTGCTGCCCAGCACTCGGCAGGCACAGAGGTCCTCCGGGGGATCAACCAATGGACCTCGACGTTGCTCTGCCGGCCCACAGGTGTCTGGAGGCACTCAGTGACCTCGGAGGGAAAACGATGCACACCCGTGGGGCCAAGGAGTCCCCGGACGCGTACTTCCTTTAAAATAAAGCACATAAGCGACTGAGAACTCATGGAATCAGCTGCATGCCTCCCTTTCTGCACGGCTACTCAGGGCCTAACCTGGAGGCGAGTTCTCACGTCGAGGTTCCCTTTCGCTCTAGAGCCTGTCAGGCGGACCACCACCGCGGCCGTGGAAGCACCTGGTTCAGACAGAGCAAACTCACAATTTTCCCCGCAGCCTTCTTACAGGGTTTCCAGGCCTGTCAGGAGCAGGGAATGTCAAGTAGCTGCAAGGCAGCATGAATGCGGCCTTCAAAGTGGGAAAGCAAGTCTATTTCCAGCAGGCCCCCGTTTCCATGGGCACCCTCAGCATATACCCCTGCGGTACCTAACAAGTCCAAAGAGACACAGGTTACCCTGTGTTTCCTACCCTGAATCAAATTCTCGAAGTAGGGTGTTCTGCATCAAGCGAACTGCCTCAACCAAGGAACGGCGTAGCTGCTCCTCTGGGCCTGTGGCTATTCAAAAGCCTGCAGGGCCACAGGAAGAAGAGGACTTAAATTGCAGTAAGAACGCAAGCCAACTTTTTCGAGGAGGCACGGTGACTTCAGGCAGGAGGTCCCAGACGGAATGCGACGCCGAGGGTTTCTCTGAGTGCAGCTCGGACTAGGGCATTGCGTAAGACTTCGACGCCATGTGGGATGTGCTAGAACAGTGCTCCTGAGCGTGTGCGAGTGCTGGGGAAATTAGGCTGCTCCAAAAGAGAGTGCGGTGCGTTTCCCTACGCTTGGCATACACAGAGGGGCTCTAAAGGGCTCCGGGCCTGGATATTGCTTAGCAGACCCAGGTGGGCCTGGGGGGTACTCAGTGTCCCTGCCGGGAACAGGGTGCCCACGCGAGCCTCCTAGGTGTCCGGCAAACTGTGCTGCAGTTAAAGATATGCAGAGCAGAGGCCACAGCCTCATGGAAACTGCTGCATGCCTCCACTTCTGTGCGGCCAATCAGGACCTTACCTCCAGTCACGTGTTCATGCTGGGTGCCCCTTTAGCGACACAGCATGGTAAGATGCTGACTTTCTCCTCGAGCAGAGTGACTTTAGGTACGAGGTTCTCGAAGTATTCAATGCAGAGTGTTTTCTCATGGCAGCTCACACAAGGGCCATGACAAAGACTTCCTGGGCACTTCGGACTCACCAGAAATGAGGTCCTGCGGCTGTTCGAGGACTCTGGAAATGTAGTTCTCCTCAAGGAACGTGCAGTGTGTTGCCCGTCACTCGGCACACTCAGAGGGCCTCCACCGGACAGACCAACCGGCCTCGATGTTGCTAAGCCGGCCCACAGGGTTCTGGAGGTACTCAGTGACTTTGGAGGGACAATGATGCACTCCCGAGAGGCCTAGGAGTCTTCAAAGGGGTACTTCCTTGAAAATAAAGCAGAACAGCGACTAAGAACTCATGGAAACAGCTGTATGCCTCCCTTTCTGCCCGGCTACTCGGGACCTAAAATGGAGGCAAGTTCCCACGTTGAGTATCCTTTTAGCTCTAGAGCTTGTCAGGCAGACCACCGCCGCGGCCACGGAGGCACCTGGATTAGACAGAGCAAACTCATTTTTTTCCAAGAAGCATTCCTACAGGGTTTAACAGGCCTGTCAACAGCAGGGAATGTCATGCAGCTTCAAGGCAGCATGAATGCAGCCTTCAAAATGGGAAAGCAAGGGTAGTTCCAGCAGGCCCCCGTTTCCATGGGCACCCTCAGCATACACCCGTGTGGTTTCTAACAAGTCCAAAGAGACACAGGTTACCCTGTGTTTCCTTTCCTGAATCAACTTCTCGAAGTAGGGTGTTCTGCATCAAGCGAACTGCCTCAACCAAGGAACACCGTAGCTGCTCCTCTGGGCCTGTAGCTATTCAAAAGCCTGCAGTGCCACAGGAAGAAGAGGACTTCAATTGCAGTAGGAACACAAGCCGACTTTCTCTAGGAGGCATGGTGACTTCAGGCAGGATGTCCCAGATGGAATGCGAAGCCGAGGGTTTCTCTGAGTGCAGCTCGGACTAGGGCAATGCGTAAGACTTCGACGCCATGTGGGATGTGCTAGAACAGTGTTCCTGAGCGTGTGCAAGTGCTGGTGAAATTAAGCTGCTCCAAAAGAGAGTGCGGTGCGTTTCCCTACGCTCGGCATACACAGAGGGGCTCTAAAGGGCTTCGGGCCTGGATGTTGCTTAGCAGACCCAGGGGGGCCTGGGGGTACTCAGTGTTCCCGTCGGGAACAGGGTGCCCACGCTAGCTTCCAAGGTGTCCAGAAAACGGTGCTGCAGTTAAAGATATGCAAAGCAGAGGCCACCACCTCATGGAAACTGCAGCACACCGCTGCTTCTGCGTGGCCAATCGGGGCCTAACTTCCAGGCATGTGCTCATGCCAGGTGTGCCGGTAGCGACACAGCATGCTAAGAGGCTGAGTTTATCCTCGGATAGAGTGACTACAGGTACGAGGTCCTCCAAGTATTCAAAGCACAGTGTTTTCTCATGGCAGCTCACACAAGGGCCATGACGAAGTCTTCCTGGGCACTTGGGACTCACCAGCAATGTTGTCCTGAGGCCATTCGAGGACTCTGGAAATGTAGGTCTCCTCAAGGAAGGTACAGGGTGTTGCCCATCACTGGAAACGCACAGAGGGCCTCCGAGGGATCAACCGATGGGCGTTGAAGTTGCTCAGCCGGCCCACAGGTGTCTGGAGGTAGTCAGTGAAATTGGAGGGAAAATGATGCATACCCGAGAGGCCTAGGAGTACTCAAAAGTCTACTTCCTGTAAATTAAAGCACATAAGCCACTAAGAACTCATGGAAACAGCTACCTGCCTCCCTTTCTGCACGGCTACTCAGGGCCTAACCTGGAGGCAAGTTCTCACGTTGGGATTCCCTTTAGCTCTAGAGCTTGTCAGGCGGACCACCACCACGGCCATGGAAGCACCTGGTTCAGACAGAGCAAACTCATAATTTTCCCCGCAGCCTTCTTACAGGGTTTCCAGGCCTGTCAGGAGCAGGGAATGTCAAGTAGCTGCAAGGCAGCGTGAATGCGGCCTTCAAAGTGGGAAAGCAAGTCTATTTCCAGCAGGCCCCCGTTTCCATGGGCACCCTCAGCATACACCCCTGTGGTATCTAACAAGTCCAAAGAGACACAGGTTACCCTGTGTTTCCTACCCTGAATCAACTTCTCGAAGTAGGGAGTTCTGCATCAAGCGAACTGCCTCAACCAAGGAACGGCGTAGCTGCTCCTCTGGGCCTGTGGCTATTCAAAAGCCTGCAGCGCCACTGGAAGACGAGGACTTAAATTGCAGTAAGAACGCAAGCCAACTTTCTCGAGGAGGCACGGTGACTTCAGGCAGGAGGTCCCAGACGGAATGCGACGCCGAGGGTTTCTCTGAGTGCAGCTCGGACTAGGGCATTGCGTAAGACTTCGACGCCATGTGGGATGTGCTAGAACAGTGTTCCTGAGCGTGTGCGAGTGCTGGGGAAATTAGGCTGCTCCAAAAGAGAGTGCGGTGCGTTTCCCTACGCTCGGCATACACAGAGGGGCTCTAAAGGGCTCCGGGCCTGGATATTGCTTAGCAGACCCAGGTGGGCCTGGGGGTACTCAGTGTCCCTGCCGGAAACAGGGTGCCCACGTGAGCCTCCTAGGTGTCCGGCAAACTGTGCTGCAGTTAAAGATAACCAGAGCAGGGGCCACCGCCTCATGGAAACTGCAGCACGCCTCCGCTTCTGCGCGGCCAATCAGAGCCTTACTTCCAGGCATGTGTTCATGCTGGGAGTGCCGGTAGCAACACAGCATGCTAAGAGGCTGAGTTTCTCCACGGGTAGAGTGACTACAGGTCCGAGGTCCTCAAAGTATTCAAAGCACAGTGTTTTCCCCGAAGCATTCTTCCAGGGCTCACTGGCCTGTCGGGAGCTGGGAAGGTCAGGTAGCTTCAAGGCAGGCATGAATGCCGCCCTCAAAATGGGAAAGCAGGGCTAGTTCCAGCAGGCCCCCGTTTTCATGGGCACACTCAGCGTACATCCCTGTGGCTTCTAACGAGTCCCAAGAGACACCGGTTACCCTGCGTTTCCTTCCCTGAATCAACGTATCGAAGTAGGGAGTCCCGCATCCGGCGAACTGTCTCAACCGAGGAACGCCGTAGCTGCTCCTCTGGGCCTGGGGCTGCCTGCAGTGCCGCAGAAGGAACAGGACTTAAAGTGCAGTAAGAACCCAAGCCACCGTCCTCTAGGAGGCACGGTGACTTCAGTCAGGAGGTCCTGGATGGAAGGCGAAGACGAGGGCTCCTCTGAGGGCAGCTCCGACTAGGGCACCGCGTAAGACCTCCGCGCCACGTGGGACGTGCCAGAACGGTGTTCGCGAACGTGTGCGAGTGCGGAGGAAACTAAGTTGCTCCAAAGGAGAGGGCAGTGCGTTTCCCTACGCTCGGCCTGCACACAGGGGGCTCTGAAGGGCTACGGGCCTGGATGTTCCTTAGCAGACCCAGGTGCACCTGGGGGTACTCAGTGTTCCTGCCGGGAGCAGGGTGCCCCGGCTAGCCTCCCAGGTGTCCAGAAAGCTGTGCTGCCGTTAAAGGCATGCAGAGCAGAGGCCACCGCCTCCTGGAAGCTGCAGCACGCCTCCGCTTCTGCACGGCGAATCAGGGCCTTCCTTCCAGACATGGGTTCATGCTGGGTGTGCCGGTAGCGACACAGCGTGCTAAGATGCTGACTTTCTCCTCGAGCAGAGTGACTTCAGGTACGAGGGCGGGCCTCGCAGTGTTCCAAGCACAGTGTTCTCTCATGGCAGCTCACACAAGGGCCATGACAGAGTCTTCCTGGGCACTTAGCACTCACCAGCCATGTTGTCCCGAGGGCGTTCGAGGGCTCTGGAGAAGTAGTGCTCCTCAAGGAACGCGCAGTGTGTTGCTGCCCAGCACTCGGCAGGCACAGAGGTCCTCCGGGGGATCAACCAATGGACCTCGACGTTGCTCCGCCGGCCCACAGGTGTCTGGAGGCACTCAGTGACCTCGGAGGGAAAACGATGCACACCCGTGGGGCCTAGGAGTCCCCGGACGCATACTTCCTTTAAAATAAAGCACATAAGCGACTGAGAACTCATGGAATCAGCTGCATGCCTCCCTTTCTGCACGGCTACTCAGGGCCTAACCTGGAGGCGAGTTCTCACGTTGGGATTCCCTTTAGCTCTAGAGCCTGTCAGGCGGACCACCACCGCGGCCATGGAAGCACCTGGTTCAGACAGAGCAAACTCACAATTTTCCCCGCAGCCTTCTTACAGGGTTTCCAGGCCTGTCAGGAGCAGGGAATGTCAAGTAGCTGCAAGGCAGCGTGAATGCGGCCTTCAAAGTGGGAAAGCAAGTCTATTTCCAGCAGGCCCCCATTTCCATGGGCACCCTCAGCATAAACCCCTGCGGTACCTAACTAGTCCAAAGAGACACAGGTTACCCTGTGTTTCCTACCCTGAATGAAATTCTCGAAGTAGGGTGTTCTGCATCAAGCGAACTGCCTCAACCAAGGAACGGCGTAGCTGCTCCTCTGGGCCTGTGGCTATTCAAAAGCCTGCAGCGCCACTGGAAGAAGAGGACTTAAATTGCAGTAAGAACGCAAGCCAACTTTCTCGAGGAGGCACGGTGACTTCAGGCAGGAGGTCCCAGACGGAATGCGACGCCGAGGGTTTCTCTGAGTGCAGCTCGGACTAGGGCATTGCGTAAGACTTCGACGCCATGTGGGATGTGCTAGAACAGTGTTCCTGAGCGTGTGCGAGTGCTGGGGAAATTAGGCTGCTCCAAAAGAGAGTGCGGTGCGTTTCCCTACGCTCGGCATACACAGAGGGGCTCTAAAGGGCTCCGGGCCTGGATATTGCTTAGCAGACCCAGGTGGGCCTGGGGGGTACTCAGTGTCCCTGCCGGGAACAGGGTGCCCACGCGAGCCTCCTAGGTGTCCGGCAAACTGTGCTGCAGTTAAAGATATGCAGAGCAGAGGCCACAGCCTCATGGAAACTGCTGCATGCCTCC
The DNA here is from genome assembly GCF_964374135.1 of Grampus griseus. Classification (NCBI taxonomy): domain Eukaryota; kingdom Metazoa; phylum Chordata; class Mammalia; order Artiodactyla; family Delphinidae; genus Grampus; species Grampus griseus. Next base: position 526,668 of record NC_139010.1, read on the forward strand.
ACTTCTGTGCGGCCAATCAGGACCTTACCTCCAGTCACGTGTTCATGCTGGGTGCCCCTTTAGCGACACAGCATGGTAAGATGCTGACTTTCTCCTTGAGCAGAGTGACTTTAGGTACGAGGTTCTCGAAGTATTCAATGCAGAGTGTTTTCTCATGGCAGCTCACACAAGGGCCATGACAAAGACTTCCTGGGCACTTCGGACTCACCAGAAATGAGGTCCTGCGGCTGTTCGAGGACTCTGGAAATGTAGTTCTCCTCAAGGAACGTGCAGTGTGTGGCCCGTCACTCGGCACACTCAGAGGGCCTCCACCGGACAGACCAACCGGCCTCGATGTTGCTAAGCCGGCCCACAGGGTTCTGGAGGTACTCAGTGACTTTGGAGGGACAATGATGCACTCCCGAGAGGCCTAGGAGTCTTCAAAGGGGTACTTCCTTGAAAATAAAACAGAACAGCGACTAAGAACTCATGGAAACAGCTGTATGCCTCCCTTTCTGCCCGGCTACTCGGGACCTAAAATGGAGGCAAGTTCCCACGTTGAGTATCCTTTTAGCTCTAGAGCTTGTCAGGCAGACCACCGCCGCGGCCACGGAGGCACCTGGTTTAGACAGAGCAAACTCATTTTTTTCCAAGAAGCATTCCTACAGGGTTTAACAGGCCTGTCAACAGCAGGGAATGTCATGCAGCTTCAAGGCAGCATGAATGCAGCCTTCAAAATGGGAAAGCAAGGGTAGTTCCAGCAGGCCCCCGTTTCCATGGGCACCCTCAGCATACACCCGTGTGGTTTCTAACAAGTCCAAAGAGACACAGGTTACCCTGTGTTTCCTTTCCTGAATCAACTTCTCGAAGTAGGGTGTTCTGCATCAAGTGAACTGCCTCAACCAAGGAACACCGTAGCTGCTCCTCTGGGCCTGTAGCTATTCAAAAGCCTGCAGTGCCACAGGAAGAAGAGGACTTCAATTGCAGTAGGAACACAAGCCGACTTTCTCTAGGAGGCATGGTGACTTCAGGCAGGATGTCCCAGATGGAATGCGAAGCCGAGGGTTTCTCTGAGTGCAGCTCGGACTAGGGCAATGCGTAAGACTTCGACGCCATGTGGGATGTGCTAGAACAGTGTTCCTGAGCGTGTGCAAGTGCTGGTGAAATTAAGCTGCTCCAAAAAGGAGTGTGGTGCGTTTCCCTATGCTCGGCATACACAGAGGAGCTCTAAAGGGCTTCGGGCCTGGATGTTGCTTAGCAGACCCAGGGGGGCCTGGGGGTACTCAGTGTTCCTGTCGGGAACAGGGTGCCCACGCTAGCTTCCAAGGTGTCCAGAAAACGGTGCTGCAGTTAAAGATATGCAAAGCAGAGGCCACCGCCTCATGGAAACTGCAGCACACCGCTGCTTCTGCGTGGCCAATCGGGGCCTAACTTCCAGGCATGTGCTCATGCCAGGTGTGCCGGTAGCGACACAGCATGCTAAGAGGCTGAGTTTATCCTCGGATAGAGTGACTACAGGTACGAGGTCCTCCAAGTATTCAAAGCACAGTGTTTTCTCATGGCAGCTCACACAAGGGCCATGACGAAGTCTTCCTGGGCACTTGGGACTCACCAGCAATGTTGTCCTGAGGCCATTCGAGGACTCTGGAAATGTAGGTCTCCTCAAGGAAGGTACAGGGTGTTGCCCATCACTGGAAACGCACAGAGGGCCTCCGAGGGATCAACCGATGGGCGTTGAAGTTGCTCAGCCGGCCCACAGGTGTCTGGAGGTAGTCAGTGAAATTGGAGGGAAAATGATGCATACCCGAGAGGCCTAGGAGTACTCAAAAGTCTACTTCCTGGAAATTAAAGCACATAAGCCACTAAGAACTCATGGAAACAGCTACCTGCCTCCCTTTCTGCACGGCTACTCAGGGCCTAACCTGGAGGCAAGTTCTCACGTTGGGATTCCCTTTAGCTCTAGAGCTTGTCAGGCGGACCACCACCACGGCCATGGAAGCACCTGGTTCAGACAGAGCAAACTCATAATTTTCCCCGCAGCCTTCTTACAGGGTTTCCAGGCCTGTCAGGAGCAGGGAATGTCAAGTAGCTGCAAGGCAGCGTGAATGCGGCCTTCAAAGTGGGAAAGCAAGTCTATTTCCAGCAGGCCCCCGTTTCCATGGGCACCCTCAGCATACACCCCTGTGGTATCTAACAAGTCCAAAGAGACACAGGTTACCCTGTGTTTCCTACCCTGAATCAACTTCTCGAAGTAGGGAGTTCTGCATCAAGCGAACTGCCTCAACCAAGGAACGGCGTAGCTGCTCCTCTGGGCCTGTGGCTATTCAAAAGCCTGCAGCGCCACTGGAAGAAGAGGACTTAAATTGCAGTAAGAACGCAAGCCAACTTTCTCGAGGAGGCACGGTGACTTCAGGCAGGAGGTCCCAGACGGAATGCGACGCCGAGGGTTTCTCTGAGTGCAGCTCGGACTAGGGCATTGCGTAAGACTTCGACGCCATGTGGGATGTGCTAGAACAGTGTTCCTGAGCGTGTGCGAGTGCTGGGGAAATTAGGCTGCTCCAAAAGAGAGTGCGGTGCGTTTCCCTACGCTCGGCATACACAGAGGGGCTCTAAAGGGCTCCGGGCCTGGATATTGCTTAGCAGACCCAGGTGGGCCTGGGGGTACTCAGTGTCCCTGCCGGAAACAGGGTGCCCACGTGAGCCTCCTAGGTGTCCGGCAAACTGTGCTGCAGTTAAAGATAACCAGAGCAGGGGCCACCGCCTCATGGAAACTGCAGCACGCCTCCGCTTCTGCGCGGCCAATCAGAGCCTTACTTCCAGGCATGTGTTCATGCTGGGAGTGCCGGTAGCAACACAGCATGCTAAGAGGCTGAGTTTCTCCACGGGTAGAGTGACTACAGGTCCGAGGTCCTCAAAGTATTCAAAGCACAGTGTTTTCCCCGAAGCATTCTTCCAGGACTCACTGGCCTGTCGGGAGCTGGGAAGGTCAGGTAGCTTCAAGGCAGGCATGAATGCCGCCCTCAAAATGGGAAAGCAGGGCTAGTTCCAGCAGGCCCCCGTTTTCATGGGCACACTCAGCGTACATCCCTGTGGCTTCTAACGAGTCCCAAGAGACACCGGTTACCCTGCGTTTCCTTCCCTGAATCAACGTATCGAAGTAGGGAGTCCCGCATCCGGCGAACTGTCTCAACCGAGGAACGCCGTAGCTGCTCCTCTGGGCCTGGGGCTGCCTGCAGTGCCGCAGAAGGAACAGGACTTAAAGTGCAGTAAGAACCCAAGCCGCCGTCCTCTAGGAGGCACGGTGACTTCAGTCAGGAGGTCCTGGATGGAAGGCGAAGACGAGGGCTCCTCTGAGGGCAGCTCCGACTAGGGCACCGCGTAAGACCTCCGCGCCACGTGGGACGTGCCAGAACGGTGTTCGCGAACGTGTGCGAGTGCCGAGGAAACTAAGCTGCTCCAAAGGAGAGGGCAGTGCGTTTCCCTACGCTCGGCCTGCACACAGGGGGCTCTGAAGGGCTACGGGCCTGGATGTTCCTTAGCAGACCCAGGTGCACCTGGGGGTACTCAGTGTTCCTGCCGGGAGCAGGGTGCCCCGGCTAGCCTCCCAGGTGTCCAGAAAGCTGTGCTGCCGTTAAAGGCATGCAGAGCAGAGGCCACCGCCTCCTGGAAGCTGCAGCACGCCTCCGCTTCTGCACGGCGAATCAGGGCCTTCCTTCCAGACATGGGTTCATGCTGGGTGTGCCGGTAGCGACACAGCGTGCTAAGATGCTGACTTTCTCCTCGAGCAGAGTGACTTCAGGTACGAGGGCGGGCCTCGCAGTGTTCCAAGCACAGTGTTCTCTCATGGCAGCTCACACAAGGGCCATGACAGAGTCTTCCTGGGCACTTCGCACTCACCAGCCATGTTGTCCCGAGGGCGTTCGAGGGCTCTGGAGAAGTAGCGCTCCTCAAGGAACGCGCAGTGTGTTGCTGCCCAGCACTCGGCAGGCACAGAGGTCCTCCGGGGGATCAACCAATGGACCTCGACGTTGCTCCGCCGGCCCACAGGTGTCTGGAGGCACTCAGTGACCTCGGAGGGAAAACGATGCACACCCGTGGGGCCTAGGAGTCCCCGGACGCGTACTTCCTTTAAAATAAAGCACATAAGCGACTGAGAACTCATGGAATCAGCTGCATGCCTCCCTTTCTGCACGGCTACTCAGGGCCTAACCTGGAGGCGAGTTCTCACGTCGAGGTTCCCTTTCGCTCTAGAGCCTGTCAGGCGGACCACCACCGCGGCCATGGAAGCACCTGGTTCAGACAGAGCAAACTCACAATTTTCCCCGCAGCCTTCTTACAGGATTTCCAGGCCTGTCAGGAGCAGGGAATGTCAAGTAGCTGCAAGGCAGCGTGAATGCGGCCTTCAAAGTGGGAAAGCAAGTCTATTTCCAGCAGGCCCCCATTTCCATGGGCACCCTCAGCATAAACCCCTGCGGTACCTAACTAGTCCAAAGAGACACAGGTTACCCTGTGTTTCCTACCCTGAATGAAATTCTCGAAGTAGGGTGTTCTGCATCAAGCGAACTGCCTCAACCAAGGAACGGCGTAGCTGCTCCTCTGGGCCTGTGGCTATTCAAAAGCCTGCAGCGCCACTGGAAGAAGAGGACTTAAATTGCAGTAAGAACGCAAGCCAACTTTCTCGAGGAGGCACGGTGACTTCAGGCAGGAGGTCCCAGATGGAATGCGACGCCGAGGGTTTCTCTGAGTGCAGCTCGGACTAGGGCATTGCGTAAGACTTCGACGCCATGTGGGATGTGCTAGAACAGTGTTCCTGAGCGTGTGCGAGTGCTGGGGAAATTAGGCTGCTCCAAAAGAGAGTGCGGTGCGTTTCCCTACGCTCGGCATACACAGAGGGGCTCTAAAGGGCTCCGGGCCTGGATATTGCTTAGCAGACCCAGGTGGGCCTGGGGGGTACTCAGTGTCCCTGCCGGGAACAGGGTGCCCACGCGAGCCTCCTAGGTGTCCGGCAAACTGTGCTGCAGTTAAAGATATGCAGAGCAGAGGCCACAGCCTCATGGAAACTGCTGCATGCCTCCACTTCTGTGCGGCCAATCAGGACCTTACCTCCAGTCACGTGTTCATGCTGGGTGCCCCTTTAGCGACACAGCATGGTAAGATGCTGACTTTCTCCTCGAGCAGAGTGACTTTAGGTACGAGGTTCTCGAAGTATTCAATGCAGAGTGTTTTCTCATGGCAGCTCACACAAGGGCCATGACAAAGACTTCCTGGGCACTTCGGACTCACCAGAAATGAGGTCCTGCGGCTGTTCGAGGACTCTGGAAATGTAGTTCTCCTCAAGGAACGTGCAGTGTGTGGCCCGTCACTCGGCACACTCAGAGGGCCTCCACCGGACAGACCAACCGGCCTCTATGTTGCTAAGCCGGCCCACAGGGTTCTGGAGGTACTCAGTGACTTTGGAGGGACAATGATGCACTCCCGAGAGGCCTAGGAGTCTTCAAAGGGGTACTTCCTTGAAAATAAAGCAGAACAGCGACTAAGAACTCATGGAAACAGCTGTATGCCTCCCTTTCTGCCCGGCTACTCGGGACCTAAAATGGAGGCAAGTTCCCACGTTGAGTATCCTTTTAGCTCTAGAGCTTGTCAGGCAGACCACCGCCGCGGCCACGGAGGCACCTGGTTTAGACAGAGCAAACTCATTTTTTTCCAAGAAGCATTCCTACAGGGTTTAACAGGCCTGTCAACAGCAGGGAATGTCATGCAGCTTCAAGGCAGCATGAATGCAGCCTTCAAAATGGGAAAGCAAGGGTAGTTCCAGCAGGCCCCCGTTTCCATGGGCACCCTCAGCATACACCCGTGTGGTTTCTAACAAGTCCAAAGAGACACAGGTTACCCTGTGTTTCCTTTCCTGAATCAACTTCTCGAAGTAGGGTGTTCTGCATCAAGCGAACTGCCTCAACCAAGGAACACCGTAGCTGCTCCTCTGGGCCTGTAGCTATTCAAAAGCCTGCAGTGCCACAGGAAGAAGAGGACTTCAATTGCAGTAGGAACACAAGCCGACTTTCTCTAGGAGGCATGGTGACTTCAGGCAGGATGTCCCAGATGGAATGCGAAGCCGAGGGTTTCTCTGAGTGCAGCTCGGACTAGGGCAATGCGTAAGACTTCGACGCCATGTGGGATGTGCTAGAACAGTGTTCCTGAGCGTGTGCAAGTGCTGGTGAAATTAAGCTGCTCCAAAAAGGAGTGTGGTGCGTTTCCCTATGCTCGGCATACACAGAGGAGCTCTAAAGGGCTACGGGCCTGGATGTTGCTTAGCAGACCCAGGGGGGCCTGGGGGTACTCAGTGTTCCCGTCGGGAACAGGGTGCCCACGCTAGCTTCCAAGGTGTCCAGAAAACGGTGCTGCAGTTAAAGATATGCAAAGCAGAGGCCACCGCCTCATGGAAACTGCAGCACACCGCTGCTTCTGCGTGGCCAATCGGGGCCTAACTTCCAGGCATGTGCTCATGCCAGGTGTGCCGGTAGCGACACAGCATGCTAAGAGGCTGGGTTTATCCTCGGATAGAGTGACTACAGGTACGAGGTCCTCCAAGTATTCAAAGCACAGTGTTTTCTCATGGCAGCTCACACAAGGGCCATGACGAAGTCTTCCTGGGCACTTGGGACTCACCAGCAATGTTGTCCTGAGGCCATTCGAGGACTCTGGAAATGTAGGTCTCCTCAAGGAAGGTACAGGGTGTTGCCCATCACTGGAAACGCACAGAGGGCCTCCGAGGGATCAACCGATGGGCGTTGAAGTTGCTCAGCCGGCCCACAGGTGTCTGGAGGTAGTCAGTGAAATTGGAGGGAAAATGATGCATACCCGAGAGGCCTAGGAGTACTCAAAAGTCTACTTCCTGGAAATTAAAGCACATAAGCCACTAAGAACTCATGGAAACAGCTACCTGCCTCCCTTTCTGCACGGCTACTCAGGGCCTAACCTGGAGGCAAGTTCTCACGTTGGGATTCCCTTTAGCTCTAGAGCTTGTCAGGCGGACCACCACCACGGCCATGGAAGCACCTGGTTCAGACAGAGCAAACTCATAATTTTCCCCGCAGCCTTCTTACAGGGTTTCCAGGCCTGTCAGGAGCAGGGAATGTCAAGTAGCTGCAAGGCAGCGTGAATGCGGCCTTCAAAGTGGGAAAGCAAGTCTATTTCCAGCAGGCCCCCGTTTCCATGGGCACCCTCAGCATACACCCCTGTGGTATCTAACAAGTCCAAAGAGACACAGGTTACCCTGTGTTTCCTACCCTGAATCAACTTCTCGAAGTAGGGAGTTCTGCATCAAGCGAACTGCCTCAACCAAGGAACGGCGTAGCTGCTCCTCTGGGCCTGTGGCTATTCAAAAGCCTGCAGCGCCACTGGAAGAAGAGGACTTAAATTGCAGTAAGAACGCAAGCCAACTTTCTCGAGGAGGCACGGTGACTTCAGGCAGGAGGTCCCAGACGGAATGCGACGCCGAGGGTTTCTCTGAGTGCAGCTCGGACTAGGGCATTGCGTAAGACTTCGACGCCATGTGGGATGTGCTAGAACAGTGTTCCTGAGCGTGTGCGAGTGCTGGGGAAATTAGGCTGCTCCAAAAGAGAGTGCGGTGCGTTTCCCTACGCTCGGCATACACAGAGGGGCTCTAAAGGGCTCCGGGCCTGGATATTGCTTAGCAGACCCAGGTGGGCCTGGGGGTACTCAGTGTCCCTGCCGGAAACAGGGTGCCCACGTGAGCCTCCTAGGTGTCCGGCAAACTGTGCTGCAGTTAAAGATAACCAGAGCAGGGGCCACCGCCTCATGGAAACTGCAGCACGCCTCCGCTTCTGCGCGGCCAATCAGAGCCTTACTTCCAGGCATGTGTTCATGCTGGGAGTGCCGGTAGCAACACAGCATGCTAAGAGGCTGAGTTTCTCCACGGGTAGAGTGACTACAGGTCCGAGGTCCTCAAAGTATTCAAAGCACAGTGTTTTCCCCGAAGCATTCTTCCAGGGCTCACTGGCCTGTCGGGAGCTGGGAAGGTCAGGTAGCTTCAAGGCAGGCATGAATGCCGCCCTCAAAATGGGAAAGCAGGGCTAGTTCCAGCAGGCCCCCGTTTTCATGGGCACACTCAGCGTACATCCCTGTGGCTTCTAACGAGTCCCAAGAGACACCGGTTACCCTGCGTTTCCTTCCCTGAATCAACGTATCGAAGTAGGGAGTCCCGCATCCGGCGAACTGTCTCAACCGAGGAACGCCGTAGCTGCTCCTCTGGGCCTGGGGCTGCCTGCAGTGCCGCAGAAGGAACAGGACTTAAAGTGCAGTAAGAACCCAAGCCGCCGTCCTCTAGGAGGCACGGTGACTTCAGTCAGGAGGTCCTGGATGGAAGGCGAAGACGAGGGCTCCTCTGAGGGCAGCTCCGACTAGGGCACCGCGTAAGACCTCCGCGCCACGTGGGACGTGCCAGAACGGTGTTCGCGAACGTGTGCGAGTGCCGAGGAAACTAAGCTGCTCCAAAGGAGAGGGCAGTGCGTTTCCCTACGCTCGGCCTGCACACAGGGGGCTCTGAAGGGCTACGGGCCTGGATGTTCCTTAGCAGACCCAGGTGCACCTGGGGGTACTCAGTGTTCCTGCCGGGAGCAGGGTGCCCCGGCTAGCCTCCCAGGTGTCCAGAAAGCTGTGCTGCCGTTAAAGGCATGCAGAGCAGAGGCCACCGCCTCCTGGAAGCTGCAGCACGCCTCCGCTTCTGCACGGCGAATCAGGGCCTTCCTTCCAGACATGGGTTCATGCTGGGTGTGCCGGTAGCGACACAGCGTGCTAAGATGCTGACTTTCTCCTCGAGCAGAGTGACTTCAGGTACGAGGGCGGGCCTCGCAGTGTTCCAAGCACAGTGTTCTCTCATGGCAGCTCACACAAGGGCCATGACAGAGTCTTCCTGGGCACTTCGCACTCACCAGCCATGTTGTCCCGAGGGCGTTCGAGGGCTCTGGAGAAGTAGTGCTCCTCAAGGAACGCGCAGTGTGTTGCTGCCCAGCACTCGGCAGGCACAGAGGTCCTCCGGGGGATCAACCAATGGACCTCGACGTTGCTCCGCCGGCCCACAGGTGTCTGGAGGCACTCAGTGACCTCGGAGGGAAAACGATGCACACCCGTGGGGCCTAGGAGTCCCCGGACGCGTACTTCCTTTAAAATAAAGCACATAAGCGACTGAGAACTCATGGAATCAGCTGCATGCCTCCCTTTCTGCACGGCTACTCAGGGCCTAACCTGGAGGCGAGTTCTCACGTCGAGGTTCCCTTTCGCTCTAGAGCCTGTCAGGCGGACCACCACCGCGGCCATGGAAGCACCTGGTTCAGACAGAGCAAACTCACAATTTTCCCCGCAGCCTTCTTACAGGGTTTCCAGGCCTGTCAGGAGCAGGGAATGTCAAGTAGCTGCAAGGCAGCGTGAATGCGGCCTTCAAAGTGGGAAAGCAAGTCTATTTCCAGCAGGCCCCCATTTCCATGGGCACCCTCAGCATAAACCCCTGCGGTACCTAACTAGTCCAAAGAGACACAGGTTACCCTGTGTTTCCTACCCTGAATGAAATTCTCGAAGTAGGGTGTTCTGCATCAAGCAAACTGCCTCAACCAAGGAACGGCGTAGCTGCTCCTCTGGGCCTGTGGCTATTCAAAAGCCTGCAGCGCCACTGGAAGAAGAGGACTTAAATTGCAGTAAGAACGCAAGCCAACTTTCTCGAGGAGGCACGGTGACTTCAGGCAGGAGGTCCCAGATGGAATGCGACGCCGAGGGTTTCTCTGAGTGCAGCTCGGACTAGGGCATTGCGTAAGACTTCGACGCCATGTGGGATGTGCTAGAACAGTGTTCCTGAGCGTGTGCGAGTGCTGGGGAAATTAGGCTGCTCCAAAAAAGAGTGCGGTGCGTTTCCCTATGCTCGGCATACACAGAGGGGCTCTAAAGGGCTCCGGGCCTGGATATTGCTTAGCAGACCCAGGTGGGCCTGGGGGGTACTCAGTGTCCCTGCCGGGAACAGGGTGCCCACGCGAGCCTCCTAGGTGTCCGGCAAACTGTGCTGCAGTTAAAGATATGCAGAGCAGAGGCCACAGCCTCATGGAAACTGCTGCATGCCTCCACTTCTGTGCGGCCAATCAGGACCTTACCTCCAGTCACGTGTTCATGCTGGGTGCCCCTTTAGCGACACAGCATGGTAAGATGCTGACTTTCTCCTCGAGCAGAGTGACTTTAGGTACGAGGTTCTCGAAGTATTCAATGCAGAGTGTTTTCTCATGGCAGCTCACACAAGGGCCATGACAAAGACTTCCTGGGCACTTCGGACTCACCAGAAATGAGGTCCTGCGGCTGTTCGAGGACTCTGGAAATGTAGTTCTCCTCAAGGAACGTGCAGTGTGTGGCCCGTCACTCGGCACACTCAGAGGGCCTCCACCGGACAGACCAACCGGCCTCGATGTTGCTAAGCCGGCCCACAGGGTTCTGGAGGTACTCAGTGACTTTGGAGGGACAATGATGCACTCCCGAGAGGCCTAGGAGTCTTCAAAGGGGTACTTCCTTGAAAATAAAGCAGAACAGCGACTAAGAACTCATGGAAACAGCTGTATGCCTCCCTTTCTGCCCGGCTACTCGGGACCTAAAATGGAGGCAAGTTCCCACGTTGAGTATCCTTTTAGCTCTAGAGCTTGTCAGGCAGACCACCGCCGCGGCCACGGAGGCACCTGGTTTAGACAGAGCAAACTCATTTTTTTCCAAGAAGCATTCCTACAGGGTTTAACAGGCCTGTCAACAGCAGGGAATGTCATGCAGCTTCAAGGCAGCATGAATGCAGCCTTCAAAATGGGAAAGCAAGGGTAGTTCCAGCAGGCCCCCGTTTCCATGGGCACCCTCAGCATACACCCGTGTGGTTTCTAACAAGTCCAAAGAGACACAGGTTACCCTGTGTTTCCTTTCCTGAATCAACTTCTCGAAGTAGGGTGTTCTGCATCAAGCGAACTGCCTCAACCAAGGAACACCGTAGCTGCTCCTCTGGGCCTGTAGCTATTCAAAAGCCTGCAGTGCCACAGGAAGAAGAGGACTTCAATTGCAGTAGGAACACAAGCCGACTTTCTCTAGGAGGCATGGTGACTTCAGGCAGGATGTCCCAGATGGAATGCGAAGCCGAGGGTTTCTCTGAGTGCAGCTCGGACTAGGGCAATGCGTAAGACTTCGACGCCATGTGGGATGTGCTAGAACAGTGTTCCTGAGCGTGTGCAAGTGCTGGTGAAATTAAGCTGCTCCAAAAAGGAGTGTGGTGCGTTTCCCTATGCTCGGCATACACAGAGGAGCTCTAAAGGGCTACGGGCCTGGATGTTGCTTAGCAGACCCAGGGGGGCCTGGGGGTACTCAGTGTTCCCGTCGGGAACAGGGTGCCCACGCTAGCTTCCAAGGTGTCCAGAAAACGGTGCTGCAGTTAAAGATATGCAAAGCAGAGGCCACCGCCTCATGGAAACTGCAGCACACCGCTGCTTCTGCGTGGCCAATCGGGGCCTAACTTCCAGGCATGTGCTCATGCCAGGTGTGCCGGTAGCGACACAGCATGCTAAGAGGCTGAGTTTATCCTCGGATAGAGTGACTACAGGTACGAGGTCCTCCAAGTATTCAAAGCACAGTGTTTTCTCATGGCAGCTCACACAAGGGCCATGACGAAGTCTTCCTGGGCACTTGGGACTCACCAGCAATGTTGTCCTGAGGCCATTCGAGGACTCTGGAAATGTAGGTCTCCTCAAGGAAGGTACAGGGTGTTGCCCATCACTGGAAACGCACAGAGGGCCTCCGAGGGATCAACCGATGGGTGTTGAAGTTGCTCAGCCGGCCCACAGGTGTCTGGAGGTAGTCAGTGAAATTGGAGGGAAAATGATGCATACCCGAGAGGCCTAGGAGTACTCAAAAGTCTACTTCCTGTAAATTAAAGCACATAAGCCACTAAGAACTCATGGAAACAGCTACCTGCCTCCCTTTCTGCACGGCTACTCAGGGCCTAACCTGGAGGCAAGTTCTCACGTTGGGATTCCCTTTAGCTCTAGAGCTTGTCAGGCGGACCACCACCACGGCCATGGAAGCACCTGGTTCAGACAGAGCAAACTCATAATTTTCCCCGCAGCCTTCTTACAGGGTTTCCAGGCCTGTCAGGAGCAGGGAATGTCAAGTAGCTGCAAGGCAGCGTGAATGCGGCCTTCAAAGTGGGAAAGCAAGTCTATTTCCAGCAGGCCCCCGTTTCCATGGGCACCCTCAGCATACACCCCTGTGGTATCTAACAAGTCCAAAGAGACACAGGTTACCCTGTGTTTCCTACCCTGAATCAACTTCTCGAAGTAGGGAGTTCTGCATCAAGCGAACTGCCTCAACCAAGGAACGGCGTAGCTGCTCCTCTGGGCCTGTGGCTATTCAAAAGCCTGCAGCGCCACTGGAAGAAGAGGACTTAAATTGCAGTAAGAACGCAAGCCAACTTTCTCGAGGAGGCACGGTGACTTCAGGCAGGAGGTCCCAGACGGAATGCGACGCCGAGGGTTTCTCTGAGTGCAGCTCGGACTAGGGCATTGCGTAAGACTTCGACGCCATGTGGGATGTGCTAGAACAGTGTTCCTGAGCGTGTGCGAGTGCTGGGGAAATTAGGCTGCTCCAAAAGAGAGTGCGGTGCGTTTCCCTACGCTCGGCATACACAGAGGGGCTCTAAAGGGCTCCGGGCCTGGATATTGCTTAGCAGACCCAGGTGGGCCTGGGGGTACTCAGTGTCCCTGCCGGAAACAGGGTGCCCACGTGAGCCTCCTAGGTGTCCGGCAAACTGTGCTGCAGTTAAAGATAACCAGAGCAGGGGCCACCGCCTCATGGAAACTGCAGCACGCCTCCGCTTCTGCGCGGCCAATCAGAGCCTTACTTCCAGGCATGTGTTCATGCTGGGAGTGCCGGTAGCAACACAGCATGCTAAGAGGCTGAGTTTCTCCACGGGTAGAGTGACTACAGGTCCGAGGTCCTCAAAGTATTCAAAGCACAGTGTTTTCCCCGAAGCATTCTTCCAGGGCTCACTGGCCTGTCGGGAGCTGGGAAGGTCAGGTAGCTTCAAGGCAGGCATGAATGCCGCCCTCAAAATGGGAAAGCAGGGCTAGTTCCAGCAGGCCCCCGTTTTCATGGGCACACTCAGCGTACATCCCTGTGGCTTCTAACGAGTCCCAAGAGACACCGGTTACCCTGCGTTTCCTTCCCTGAATCAACGTATCGAAGTAGGGAGTCCCGCATCCGGCGAACTGTCTCAACCGAGGAACGCCGTAGCTGCTCCTCTGGGCCTGGGGCTGCCTGCAGTGCCGCAGAAGGAACAGGACTTAAAGTGCAGTAAGAACCCAAGCCGCCGTCCTCTAGGAGGCACGGTGACTTCAGTCAGGAGGTCCTGGATGGAAGGCGAAGACGAGGGCTCCTCTGAGGGCAGCTCCGACTAGGGCACCGCGTAAGACCTCCGCGCCACGTGGGACGTGCCAGAACGGTGTTCGCGAACGTGTGCGAGTGCCGAGGAAACTAAGCTGCTCCAAAGGAGAGGGCAGTGCGTTTCCCTACGCTCGGCCTGCACACAGGGGGCTCTGAAGGGCTACGGGCCTGGATGTTCCTTAGCAGACCCAGGTGCACCTGGGGGTACTCAGTGTTCCTGCCGGGAGCAGGGTGCCCCGGCTAGCCTCCCAGGTGTCCAGAAAGCTGTGCTGCCGTTAAAGGCATGCAGAGCAGAGGCCACCGCCTCCTGGAAGCTGCAGCACGCCTCCGCTTCTGCACGGCGAATCAGGGCCTTCCTTCCAGACATGGGTTCATGCTGGGTGTGCCGGTAGCGACACAGCGTGCTAAGATGCTGACTTTCTCCTCGAGCAGAGTGACTTCAGGTACGAGGGCGGGCCTCGCAGTGTTCCAAGCACAGTGTTCTCTCATGGCAGCTCACACAAGGGCCATGACAGAGTCTTCCTGGGCACTTCGCACTCACCAGCCATGTTGTCCCGAGGGCGTTCGAGGGCTCTGGAGAAGTAGTGCTCCTCAAGGAACGCGCAGTGTGTTGCTGCCCAGCACTCGGCAGGCACAGAGGTCCTCCGGGGGATCAACCAATGGACCTCGACGTTGCTCCGCCGGCCCACAGGTGTCTGGAGGCACTCAGTGACCTCAGAGGGAAAACGATGCACACCCGTGGGGCCTAGGAGTCCCCGGACGCGTACTTCCTTTAAAATAAAGCACATAAGCGACTGAGAACTCATGGAATCAGCTGCATGCCTCCCTTTCTGCATGGCTACTCAGGGCCTAACCTGGAGGCGAGTTCTCACGTTGGGATTCCCTTTAGCTCTAGAGCCTGTCAGGCGGACCACCACCGCGGCCATGGAAGCACCTGGTTCAGACAGAGCAAACTCACAATTTTCCCCGCAGCCTTCTTACAGGGTTTCCAGGCCTGTCAGGAGCAGGGAAGGTCAAGTAGCTGCAAGGCAGCGTGAATGCGGCCTTCAAAGTGGGAAAGCAAGTCTATTTCCAGCAGGCCCCCGTTTCCATGGGCACCCTCAGCATACACCCCTGTGGTATCTAACAAGTCCAAAGAGACACAGGTTACCCTGTGTTTCCTACCCTGAATCAACATCTCGAAGTAGGGAGTTCTGCATCAAGCGAACTGCCTCAACCAAGGAACGGCGTAGCTGCTCCTCTGGGCCTGTGGCTATTCAAAAGCCTGCAGCGCCACTGGAAGAAGAGGACTTAAATTGCAGTAAGAACGCAAGCCAACTTTCTCGAGGAGGCACGGTGACTTCAGGCAGGAGGTCCCAGACGGAATGCGACGCCGAGGGTTTCTCTGAGTGCAGCTCGGACTAGGGCATTGCGTAAGACTTCGACGCCATGTGGGATGTGCTACAACAGTGTTCCTGAGCGTGTGCGAGTGCTGGGGAAATTAGGCTGCTCCAAAAGAGAGTGCGGTGCGTTTCCCTACGCTCGGCATACACAGAGGGGCTCTAAAGGGCTCCGGGCCTGGATATTGCTTAGCAGACCCAGGTGGGCCTGGGGGGTACTCAGTGTCCCTGCCGGGAACAGGGTGCCCACGCGAGCCTCCTAGGTGTCCGGCAAACTGTGCTGCAGTTAAAGATATGCAGAGCAGAGGCCACAGCCTCATGGAAACTGCTGCATGCCTCCACTTCTGTGCGGCCAATCAGGACCTTACCTCCAGTCACGTGTTCATGCTGGGTGCCCCTTTAGCGACACAGCATGGTAAGATGCTGACTTTCTCCTTGAGCAGAGTGACTTTAGGTACGAGGTTCTCGAAGTATTCAATGCAGAGTGTTTTCTCATGGCAGCTCACACAAGGGCCATGACAAAGACTTCCTGGGCACTTCGGACTCACCAGAAATGAGGTCCTGCGGCTGTTCGAGGACTCTGGAAATGTAGTTCTCCTCAAGGAACGTGCAGTGTGTGGCCCGTCACTCGGCACACTCAGAGGGCCTCCACCGGACAGACCAACCGGCCTCGATGTTGCTAAGCCGGCCCACAGGGTTCTGGAGGTACTCAGTGACTTTGGAGGGACAATGATGCACTCCCGAGAGGCCTAGGAGTCTTCAAAGGGGTACTTCCTTGAAAATAAAGCAGAACAGCGACTAAGAACTCATGGAAACAGCTGTATGCCTCCCTTTCTGCCCGGCTACTCGGGACCTAAAATGGAGGCAAGTTCCCACGTTGAGTATCCTTTTAGCTCTAGAGCTTGTCAGGCAGACCACCGCCGCGGCCACGGAGGCACCTGGTTTAGACAGAGCAAACTCATTTTTTTCCAAGAAGCATTCCTACAGGGTTTAACAGGCCTGTCAACAGCAGGGAATGTCATGCAGCTTCAAGGTAGCATGAATGCAGCCTTCAAAATGGGAAAGCAAGGGTAGTTCCAGCAGGCCCCCGTTTCCATGGGCACCCTCAGCATACACCCGTGTGGTTTCTAACAAGTCCAAAGAGACACAGGTTACCCTGTGTTTCCTTTCCTGAATCAACTTCTCGAAGTAGGGTGTTCTGCATCAAGCGAACTGCCTCAACCAAGGAACACCGTAGCTGCTCCTCTGGGCCTGTAGTTATTCAAAAGCCTGCAGTGCCACAGGAAGAAGAGGACTTCAATTGCAGTAGGAACACAAGCCGACTTTCTCTAGGAGGCATGGTGACTTCAGGCAGGATGTCCCAGATGGAATGCGAAGCCGAGGGTTTCTCTGAGTGCAGCTCGGACTAGGGCAATGCGTAAGACTTCGACGCCATGTGGGATGTGCTAGAACAGTGTTCCTGAGCGTGTGCAAGTGCTGGTGAAATTAAGCTGCTCCAAAAAGGAGTGTGGTGCGTTTCCCTATGCTCGGCATACACAGAGGAGCTCTAAAGGGCTACGGGCCTGGATGTTGCTTAGCAGACCCAGGGGGGCCTGGGGGTACTCAGTGTTCCCGTCGGGAACAGGGTGCCCACGCTAGCTTCCAAGGTGTCCAGAAAACGGTGCTGCAGTTAAAGATATGCAAAGCAGAGGCCACCGCCTCATGGAAACTGCAGCACACCGCTGCTTCTGCGTGGCCAATCGGGGCCTAACTTCCAGGCATGTGCTCATGCCAGGTGTGCCGGTAGCGACACAGCATGCTAAGAGGCTGGGTTTATCCTCGGATAGAGTGACTACAGGTACGAGGTCCTCCAAGTATTCAAAGCACAGTGTTTTCTCATGGCAGCTCACACAAGGGCCATGACGAAGTCTTCCTGGGCACTTGGGACTCACCAGCAATGTTGTCCTGAGGCCATTCGAGGACTCTGGAAATGTAGGTCTCCTCAAGGAAGGTACAGGGTGTTGCCCATCACTGGAAACGCACAGAGGGCCTCCGAGGGATCAACCGATGGGCGTTGAAGTTGCTCAGCCGGCCCACAGGTGTCTGGAGGTAGTCAGTGAAATTGGAGGGAAAATGATGCATACCCGAGAGGCCTAGGAGTACTCAAAAGTCTACTTCCTGTAAATTAAAGCACATAAGCCACTAAGAACTCATGGAAACAGCTACCTGCCTCCCTTTCTGCACGGCTACTCAGGGCCTAACCTGGAGGCAAGTTCTCACGTTGGGATTCCCTTTAGCTCTAGAGCTTGTCAGGCGGACCACCACCACGGCCATGGAAGCACCTGGTTCAGACAGAGCAAACTCATAATTTTCCCCGCAGCCTTCTTACAGGGTTTCCAGGCCTGTCAGGAGCAGGGAATGTCAAGTAGCTGCAAGGCAGCGTGAATGCGGCCTTCAAAGTGGGAAAGCAAGTCTATTTCCAGCAGGCCCCCGTTTCCATGGGCACCCTCAGCATACACCCCTGTGGTATCTAACAAGTCCAAAGAGACACAGGTTACCCTGTGTTTCCTACCCTGAATCAACTTCTCGAAGTAGGGAGTTCTGCATCAAGCGAACTGCCTCAACCAAGGAATGGCGTAGCTGCTCCTCTGGGCCTGTGGCTATTCAAAAGCCTGCAGCGCCACTGGAAGAAGAGGACTTAAATTGCAGTAAGAACGCAAGCCAACTTTCTCGAGGAGGCACGGTGACTTCAGGCAGGAGGTCCCAGACGGAATGCGACGCCGAGGGTTTCTCTGAGTGCAGCTCGGACTAGGGCATTGCGTAAGACTTCGACGCCATGTGGGATGTGCTAGAACAGTGTTCCTGAGCGTGTGCGAGTGCTGGGGAAATTAGGCTGCTCCAAAAGAGAGTGCGGTGCGTTTCCCTACGCTCGGCATACACAGAGGGGCTCTAAAGGGCTCCGGGCCTGGATATTGCTTAGCAGACCCAGGTGGGCCTGGGGGTACTCAGTGTCCCTGCCGGAAACAGGGTGCCCACGTGAGCCTCCTAGGTGTCCGGCAAACTGTGCTGCAGTTAAAGATAACCAGAGCAGGGGCCACCGCCTCATGGAAACTGCAGCACGCCTCCGCTTCTGCGCGGCCAATCAGAGCCTTACTTCCAGGCATGTGTTCATGCTGGGAGTGCCGGTAGCAACACAGCATGCTAAGAGGCTGAGTTTCTCCACGGGTAGAGTCACTACAGGTCCGAGGTCCTCAAAGTATTCAAAGCACAGTGTTTTCCCCGAAGCATTCTTCCAGGGCTCACTGGCCTGTCGGGAGCTGGGAAGGTCAGGTAGCTTCAAGGCAGGCATGAATGCCGCCCTCAAAATGGGAAAGCAGGGCTAGTTCCAGCAGGCCCCCGTTTTCATGGGCACACTCAGCGTACATCCCTGTGGCTTCTAACGAGTCCCAAGAGACACCGGTTACCCTGCGTTTCCTTCCCTGAATCAACGTATCGAAGTAGGGAGTCCCGCATCCGGCGAACTGTCTCAACCGAGGAACGCCGTAGCTGCTCCTCTGGGCCTGGGGCTGCCTGCAGTGCCGCAGAAGGAACAGGACTTAAAGTGCAGTAAGAACCCAAGCCGCCGTCCTCTAGGAGGCACGGTGACTTCAGTCAGGAGGTCCTGGATGGAAGGCGAAGACGAGGGCTCCTCTGAGGGCAGCTCCGACTAGGGCACCGCGTAAGACCTCCGCGCCACGTGGGACGTGCCAGAACGGTGTTCGCGAACGTGTGCGAATGCCGAGGAAACTAAGCTGCTCCAAAGGAGAGGGCAGTGCGTTTCCCTACGCTCGGCCTGCACACAGGGGGCTCTGAAGGGCTACGGGCCTGGATGTTCCTTAGCAGACCCAGGTGCACCTGGGGGTACTCAGTGTTCCTGCCGGGAGCAGGGTGCCCCGGCTAGCCTCCCAGGTGTCCAGAAAGCTGTGCTGCCGTTAAAGGCATGCAGAGCAGAGGCCACCGCCTCCTGGAAGCTGCAGCACGCCTCCGCTTCTGCACGGCGAATCAGGGCCTTCCTTCCAGACATGGGTTCATGCTGGGTGTGCCGGTAGCGACACAGCGTGCTAAGATGCTGACTTTCTCCTCGAGCAGAGTGACTTCAGGTACGAGGGCGGGCCTCGCAGTGTTCCAAGCACAGTGTTCTCTCATGGCAGCTCACACAAGGGCCATGACAGAGTCTTCCTGGGCACTTCGCACTCACCAGCCATGTTGTCCCGAGGGCGTTCGAGGGCTCTGGAGAAGTAGTGCTCCTCAAGGAACGCGCAGTGTGTTGCTGCCCAGCACTCGGCAGGCACAGAGGTCCTCCGGGGGATCAACCAATGGACCTCGACGTTGCTCCGCCGGCCCACAGGTGTCTGGAGGCACTCAGTGACCTCAGAGGGAAAACGATGCACACCCGTGGGGCCTAGGAGTCCCCGGACGCGTACTTCCTTTAAAATAAAGCACATAAGCGACTGAGAACTCATGGAATCAGCTGCATGCCTCCCTTTCTGCATGGCTACTCAGGGCCTAACCTGGAGGCGAGTTCTCACGTTGGGATTCCCTTTAGCTCTAGAGCCTGTCAGGCGGACCACCACCGCGGCCATGGAAGCACCTGGTTCAGACAGAGCAAACTCACAATTTTCCCCGCAGCCTTCTTACAGGGTTTCCAGGCCTGTCAGGAGCAGGGAAGGTCAAGTAGCTGCAAGGCAGCATGAATGCGGCCTTTAAAGTGGGAAAGCAAGTCTATTTCCAGCAGGCCCCCGTTTCCATGGGCACCCTCAGCATACACCCCTGTGGTATCTAACAAGTCCAAAGAGACACAGGTTACCCTGTGTTTCCTACCCTGAATCAACATCTCGAAGTAGGGAGTTCTGCATCAAGCGAACTGCCTCAACCAAGGAACGGCGTAGCTGCTCCTCTGGGCCTGTGGCTATTCAAAAGCCTGCAGCGCCACTGGAAGAAGAGGACTTAAATTGCAGTAAGAACGCAAGCCAACTTTCTCGAGGAGGCACGGTGACTTCAGGCAGGAGGTCCCAGACGGAATGCGACGCCGAGGGTTTCTCTGAGTGCAGCTCGGACTAGGGCATTGCGTAAGACTTCGACGCCATGTGGGATGTGCTAGAACAGTGTTCCTGAGCGTGTGCGAGTGCTGGGGAAATTAGGCTGCTCCAAAAGAGAGTGCGGTGCGTTTCCCTACGCTCGGCATACACAGAGGGGCTCTAAAGGGCTCCGGGCCTGGATATTGCTTAGCAGACCCAGGTGGGCCTGGGGGGTACTCAGTGTCCCTGCCGGGAACAGGGTGCCCACGCGAGCCTCCTAGGTGTCCGGCAAACTGTGCTGCAGTTAAAGATATGCAGAGCAGAGGCCACAGCCTCATGGAAACTGCTGCATGCCTCCACTTCTGTGCGGCCAATCAGGACCTTACCTCCAGTCACGTGTTCATGCTGGGTGCCCCTTTAGCGACACAGCATGGTAAGATGCTGACTTTCTCCTCGAGCAGAGTGACTTTAGGTACGAGGTTCTCGAAGTATTCAATGCAGAGTGTTTTCTCATGGCAGCTCACACAAGGGCCATGACAAAGACTTCCTGGGCACTTCGGACTCACCAGAAATGAGGTCCTGCGGCTGTTCGAGGACTCTGGAAATGTAGTTCTCCTCAAGGAACGTGCAGTGTGTGGCCCGTCACTCGGCACACTCAGAGGGCCTCCACCGGACAGACCAACCGGCCTCGATGTTGCTAAGCCGGCCCACAGGGTTCTGGAGGTACTCAGTGACTTTGGAGGGACAATGATGCACTCCCGAGAGGCCTAGGAGTCTTCAAAGGGGTACTTCCTTGAAAATAAAGCAGAACAGCGACTAAGAACTCATGGAAACAGCTGTATGCCTCCCTTTCTGCCCGGCTACTCGGGACCTAAAATGGAGGCAAGTTCCCACGTTGAGTATCCTTTTAGCTCTAGAGCTTGTCAGGCAGACCACCGCCGCGGCCACGGAGGCACCTGGTTTAGACAGAGCAAACTCATTTTTTTCCAAGAAGCATTCCTACAGGGTTTAACAGGCCTGTCAACAGCAGGGAATGTCATGCAGCTTCAAGGCAGCATGAGTGCAGCCTTCAAAATGGGAAAGCAAGGGTAGTTCCAGCAGGCCCCCGTTTCCATGGGCACCCTCAGCATACACCCGTGTGGTTTCTAACAAGTCCAAAGAGACACAGGTTACCCTGTGTTTCCTTTCCTGAATCAACTTCTCGAAGTAGGGTGTTCTGCATCAAGCGAACTGCCTCAACCAAGGAACACCGTAGCTGCTCCTCTGGGCCTGTAGCTATTCAAAAGCCTGCAGCGCCACAGGAAGAAGAGGACTTCAATTGCAGTAGGAACACAAGCCGACTTTCTCTAGGAGGCATGGTGACTTCAGGCAGGATGTCCCAGATGGAATGCGAAGCCGAGGGTTTCTCTGAGTGCAGCTCGGAGTAGGGCAATGCGTAAGACTTCGACGCCATGTGGGATGTGCTAGAACAGTGTTCCTGAGCGTGTGCGAGTGCTGGGGAAATTAGGCTGCTCCAAAAGAGAGTGCAGTGCATTTCCCTATGCTCGGCATACACAGAGGGGCTCTAAAGGGCTCCGGGCCTGGATATTGCTTAGCAGACCCAGGTGGGCCTGGGGGTACTCAGTGTCCCTGCCGGAAACAGGGTGCCCACGTGAGCCTCCTAGGTGTCCGGCAAACTGTGCTGCAGTTAAAGATGTGCAGAGCAGAGGCCACCGCCTCATGGAAACTGCAGCACGCCTCCGCTTCTGCGCGGCCAATCAGAGCCTTACTTCCAGGCATGTGTTCATGCTGGGAGTGCCGGTAGCAACACAGCATGCTAAGAGGCTGAGTTTCTCCACGAGTAGAGTGACTACAGGTCCGAGGTCCTCAAAGTATTCAAAGCACAGTGTTTTCCCCGAAGCATTCTTCCAGGGCTCACTGGCCTGTCGGGAGCTGGGAAGGTCAGGTACCTTCAAGGCAGGCATGAATGCCGCCCTCAAAATGGGAAAGCAGGGCTAGTTCCAGCAGGCCCCCGTTTTCATGGGCACACTCAGCGTACATCCCTGTGGCTTCTAACGAGTCCCAAGAGACACCGGTTACCCTGCGTTTCCTTCCCCGAATCAACGTATCGAAGTAGGGAGTCCCGCATCCGGCGAACTGTCTCAACCGAGGAACGCCGTAGCTGCTCCGCTGGGCCTGGGGCTGCCTGCAGTGACGCAGAAGGAACAGGACTTAAAGTGCAGTAAGAACCCAAGCCACCGTCCTCTAGGAGGCACGGTGACTTCAGTCAGGAGGTCCTGGATGGAAGGCGAAGACGAGGGCTCCTCTGAGGGCAGCTCCGACTAGGGCACCGCGTAAGACCTCCGCGCCACGTGGGACGTGCCAGAACGGTGTTCGCGAACGTGTGCGAGTGCGGAGGAAACTAAGCTGCTCCAAAGGAGAGGGCAGTGCGTTTCCCTACGCTCGGCCTGCACACAGGGGGCTCTGAAGGGTTACGGGCCTGGATGTTGCTTAGCAGACCCAGGTGCACCTGGGGGTACTCAGTGTTCCTGCCGGGAGCAGGGTGCCCCGGCTAGCCTCCCAGGTGTCCAGAAAGCTGTGCTGCCGTGAAAGGCATGCAGAGGAGAGGCCACCGCCTCCTGGAAGCTGCAGCACGCCTCCGCTTCTGCACGGTGAATCAGGGCCTTCCTTCCAGACATGGGATCATGCTGGGTGTGCCGGTAGCGACACAGCGTGCTAAGATGCTGACTTTCTCCTCGAGCAGAGTGACTTCAGGTACGAGGGCGGGCCTCGCAGTGTTCCAAGCACAGTGTTCTCTCATGGCAGCTCACACAAGGGCCATGACAGAGTCTTCCTGGGCACTTCGCACTCACCAGCCATGTTGTCCCGAGGGCGTTCGAGGGCTCTGGAGATGTAGCGCTCCTCAAGGAACGCGCAGTGTGTTGCTGCCCAGCACTCGGCAGGCACAGAGGTCCTCCGGGGTATCAACCAATGGACCTCGACGTTGCTCTGCCGGCCCACAGGTGTCTGGAGGCACTCAGTGACCTCGGAGGGAAAACGATGCACACCCGAGGGGCCAAGGAGTCCCCGGACGCGTACTTCCTTTAAAATAAAGCACATAAGCGACTGAGAACTCATGGAATCAGCTGCATGCCTCCCTTTCTGCACGGCTACTCAGGGCCTAACCTGGAGGCGAGTTCTCACGTCGAGGTTCCCTTTCGCTCTAGAGCCTGTCAGGCGGACCACCACCGCGGCCGTGGAAGCACCTGGTTCAGACAGAGCAAACTCACAATTTTCCCCGCAGCCTTCTTACAGGGTTTCCAGGCCTGTCAGGAGCAAGGAATGTCAAGTAGCTGCAAGGCAGCGTGAATGCGGCCTTCAAAGTGGGAAAGCAAGTCTATTTCCAGCAGGCCCCCGTTTCCATGGGCACCCTCAGCATAAACCCCTGCGGTACCTAACAAGTCCAAAGAGACACAGGTTACCCTGTGTTTCCTACCCTGAATGAAATTCTCGAAGTAGGGTGTTCTGCATCAAGCGAACTGCCTCAACCAAGGAACGGCGTAGCTGCTCCTCTGGGCCTGTGGCTATTCAAAAGCCTGCAGGGCCACTGGAAGAAGAGGACTTAAATTGCAGTAAGAACGCAAGCCAACTTTTTCGAGGAGTCACGGTGACTTCAGGCAGGAGGTCCCAGACGGAATGCGAAGCCGAGGGTTTCTCTGAGTGCAGCTCGGACTAGGGCATTGCGTAAGACTTCGACGCCATGTGGGATGTGCTAGAACAGTGCTCCTGAGCGTGTGCGAGTGCTGGGGAAATTAGGCTGCTCCAAAAGAGAGTGCGGTGCGTTTCCCTACGCTCGGCATACACAGAGGGGCTCTAAAGGGCTCCGGGCCTGGATATTGCTTAGCAGACCCAGGTGGGCCTGGGGGGTACTCAGTGTCCCTGCCGGGAACAGGGTGCCCACGCGAGCCTCCTAGGTGTCCGGCAAACTGTGCTGCAGTTAAAGATATGCAGAGCAGAGGCCACAGCCTCATGGAAACTGCTGCATGCCTCCACTTCTGTGCGGCCAATCAGGACCTTACCTCCAGTCACGTGTTCATGCTGGGTGCCCCTTTAGCGACACAGCATGGTAAGATGCTGACTTTCTCCTCGAGCAGAGTGACTTTAGGTACGGGGTTCTCGAAGTATTCAATGCAGAGTGTTTTCTCATGGCAGCTCACACAAGGGCCATGACAAAGACTTCCTGGGCACTTCGGACTCACCAGAAATGAGGTCCTGCGGCTGTTCGAGGACTCTGGAAATGTAGTTCTCCTCAAGGAACGTGCAGTGTGTGGCCCGTCACTCGGCACACTCAGAGGGCCTCCACCGGACAGACCAACCGGCCTCGATGTTGCTAAGCCGGCCCACAGGGTTCTGGAGGTACTCAGTGACTTTGGAGGGACAATGATGCACTCCCGAGAGGCCTAGGAGTCTTCAAAGGGGTACTTCCTTGAAAATAAAGCAGAACAGCGACTAAGAACTCATGGAAACAGCTGTATGCCTCCCTTTCTGCCCGGCTACTCGGGACCTAAAATGGAGGCAAGTTCCCACGTTGAGTATCCTTTTAGCTCTAGAGCTTGTCAGGCAGACCACCGCCGCGGCCACGGAGGCACCTGGTTTAGACAGAGCAAACTCATTTTTTTCCAAGAAGCATTCCTACAGGGTTTAACAGGCCTGTCAACAGCAGGGAATGTCATGCAGCTTCAAGGCAGCATGAATGCAGCCTTCAAAATGGGAAAGCAAGGGTAGTT
This sequence comes from Grampus griseus, assembly GCF_964374135.1. Lineage (NCBI taxonomy): Eukaryota > Metazoa > Chordata > Mammalia > Artiodactyla > Delphinidae > Grampus > Grampus griseus. Next base: position 551,292 of record NC_139010.1, read on the forward strand.
CCAGCAGGCCCCCGTTTCCATGGGCACCCTCAGCATACACCCGTGTGGTTTCTAACAAGTCCAAAGAGACACAGGTTACCCTGTGTTTCCTTTCCTGAATCAACTTCTCGAAGTAGGGTGTTCTGCATCAAGCGAACTGCCTCAACCAAGGAACACCGTAGCTGCTCCTCTGGGCCTGTAGCTATTCAAAAGCCTGCAGTGCCACAGGAAGAAGAGGACTTCAATTGCAGTAGGAACACAAGCCGACTTTCTCTAGGAGGCATGGTGACTTCAGGCAGGATGTCCCAGATGGAATGCGAAGCCGAGGGTTTCTCTGAGTGCAGCTCGGACTAGGGCAATGCGTAAGACTTCGACGCCATGTGGGATGTGCTAGAACAGTGTTCCTGAGCGTGTGCAAGTGCTGGTGAAATTAAGCTGCTCCAAAAAGGAGTGTGGTGCGTTTCCCTATGCTCGGCATACACAGAGGAGCTCTAAAGGGCTACGGGCCTGGATGTTGCTTAGCAGACCCAGGGGGGCCTGGGGGTACTCAGTGTTCCCGTCGGGAACAGGGTGCCCACGCTAGCTTCCAAGGTGTCCAGAAAACGGTGCTGCAGTTAAAGATATGCAAAGCAGAGGCCACCGCCTCATGGAAACTGCAGCACACCGCTGCTTCTGCGTGGCCAATCGGGGCCTAACTTCCAGGCATGTGCTCATGCCAGGTGTGCCGGTAGCGACACAGCATGCTAAGAGGCTGAGTTTATCCTCGGATAGAGTGACTACAGGTACGAGGTCCTCCAAGTATTCAAAGCACAGTGTTTTCTCATGGCAGCTCACACAAGGGCCATGACGAAGTCTTCCTGGGCACTTGGGACTCACCAGCAATGTTGTCCTGAGGCCATTCGAGGACTCTGGAAATGTAGGTCTCCTCAAGGAAGGTACAGGGTGTTGCCCATCACTGGAAACGCACAGAGGGCCTCCGAGGGATCAACCGATGGGTGTTGAAGTTGCTCAGCCGGCCCACAGGTGTCTGGAGGTAGTCAGTGAAATTGGAGGGAAAATGATGCATACCCGAGAGGCCTAGGAGTACTCAAAAGTCTACTTCCTGTAAATTAAAGCACATAAGCCACTAAGAACTCATGGAAACAGCTACCTGCCTCCCTTTCTGCACGGCTACTCAGGGCCTAACCTGGAGGCAAGTTCTCACGTTGGGATTCCCTTTAGCTCTAGAGCTTGTCAGGCGGACCACCACCACGGCCATGGAAGCACCTGGTTCAGACAGAGCAAACTCATAATTTTCCCCGCAGCCTTCTTACAGGGTTTCCAGGCCTGTCAGGAGCAGGGAATGTCAAGTAGCTGCAAGGCAGCGTGAATGCGGCCTTCAAAGTGGGAAAGCAAGTCTATTTCCAGCAGGCCCCCGTTTCCATGGGCACCCTCAGCATACACCCCTGTGGTATCTAACAAGTCCAAAGAGACACAGGTTACCCTGTGTTTCCTACCCTGAATCAACTTCTCGAAGTAGGGAGTTCTGCATCAAGCGAACTGCCTCAACCAAGGAACGGCGTAGCTGCTCCTCTGGGCCTGTGGCTATTCAAAAGCCTGCAGCGCCACTGGAAGAAGAGGACTTAAATTGCAGTAAGAACGCAAGCCAACTTTCTCGAGGAGGCACGGTGACTTCAGGCAGGAGGTCCCAGACGGAATGCGACGCCGAGGGTTTCTCTGAGTGCAGCTCGGACTAGGGCATTGCGTAAGACTTCGACGCCATGTGGGATGTGCTAGAACAGTGTTCCTGAGCGTGTGCGAGTGCTGGGGAAATTAGGCTGCTCCAAAAGAGAGTGCGGTGCGTTTCCCTACGCTCGGCATACACAGAGGGGCTCTAAAGGGCTCCGGGCCTGGATATTGCTTAGCAGACCCAGGTGGGCCTGGGGGTACTCAGTGTCCCTGCCGGAAACAGGGTGCCCACGTGAGCCTCCTAGGTGTCCGGCAAACTGTGCTGCAGTTAAAGATAACCAGAGCAGGGGCCACCGCCTCATGGAAACTGCAGCACGCCTCCGCTTCTGTGCGGCCAATCAGAGCCTTACTTCCAGGCATGTGTTCATGCTGGGAGTGCCGGTAGCAACACAGCATGCTAAGAGGCTGAGTTTCTCCACGGGTAGAGTGACTACAGGTCCGAGGTCCTCAAAGTATTCAAAGCACAGTGTTTTCCCCGAAGCATTCTTCCAGGGCTCACTGGCCTGTCGGGAGCTGGGAAGGTCAGGTAGCTTCAAGGCAGGCATGAATGCCGCCCTCAAAATGGGAAAGCAGGGCTAGTTCCAGCAGGCCCCCGTTTTCATGGGCACACTCAGCGTACATCCCTGTGGCTTCTAACGAGTCCCAAGAGACACCGGTTACCCTGCGTTTCCTTCCCTGAATCAACGTATCGAAGTAGGGAGTCCCGCATCCGGCGAACTGTCTCAACCGAGGAACGCCGTAGCTGCTCCTCTGGGCCTGGGGCTGCCTGCAGTGCCGCAGAAGGAACAGGACTTAAAGTGCAGTAAGAACCCAAGCCGCCGTCCTCTAGGAGGCACGGTGACTTCAGTCAGGAGGTCCTGGATGGAAGGCGAAGACGAGGGCTCCTCTGAGGGCAGCTCCGACTAGGGCACCGCGTAAGACCTCCGCGCCACGTGGGACGTGCCAGAACGGTGTTCGCGAACGTGTGCGAGTGCCGAGGAAACTAAGCTGCTCCAAAGGAGAGGGCAGTGCGTTTCCCTACGCTCGGCCTGCACAAAGGGGGCTCTGAAGGGCTACGGGCCTGGATGTTCCTTAGCAGACCCAGGTGCACCTGGGGGTACTCAGTGTTCCTGCCGGGAGCAGGGTGCCCCGGCTAGCCTCCCAGGTGTCCAGAAAGCTGTGCTGCCGTTAAAGGCATGCAGAGCAGAGGCCACCGCCTCCTGGAAGCTGCAGCACGCCTCCGCTTCTGCACGGCGAATCAGGGCCTTCCTTCCAGACATGGGTTCATGCTGGGTGTGCCGGTAGCGACACAGCGTGCTAAGATGCTGACTTTCTCCTCGAGCAGAGTGACTTCAGGTACGAGGGCGGGCCTCGCAGTGTTCCAAGCACAGTGTTCTCTCATGGCAGCTCACACAAGGGCCATGACAGAGTCTTCCTGGGCACTTCGCACTCACCAGCCATGTTGTCCCGAGGGCGTTCGAGGGCTCTGGAGAAGTAGTGCTCCTCAAGGAACGCGCAGTGTGTTGCTGCCCAGCACTCGGCAGGCACAGAGGTCCTCCGGGGGATCAACCAATGGACCTCGACGTTGCTCCGCCGGCCCACAGGTGTCTGGAGGCACTCAGTGACCTCGGAGGGAAAACGATGCACACCCGTGGGGCCTAGGAGTCCCCGGACGCGTACTTCCTTTAAAATAAAGCACATAAGCGACTGAGAACTCATGGAATCAGCTGCATGCCTCCCTTTCTGCACGGCTACTCAGGGCCTAACCTGGAGGCGAGTTCTCACGTCGAGGTTCCCTTTCGCTCTAGAGCCTGTCAGGCGGACCACCACCGCGGCCATGGAAGCTCCTGGTTCAGACAGAGTAAACTCACAATTTTCCCCGCAGCCTTCTTACAGGGTTTCCAGGCCTGTCAGGAGCAGGGAATGTCAAGTAGCTGCAAGGCAGCGTGAATGCGGCCTTCAAAGTGGGAAAGCAAGTCTATTTCCAGCAGGCCCCCATTTCCATGGGCACCCTCAGCATAAACCCCTGCAGTACCTAACTAGTCCAAAGAGACACAGGTTACCCTGTGTTTCCTACCCTGAATGAAATTCTCGAAGTAGGGTGTTCTGCATCAAGCGAACTGCCTCAACCAAGGAACGGCGTAGCTGCTCCTCTGGGCCTGTAGCTATTCAAAAGCCTGCAGCGCCACTGGAAGAAGAGGACTTAAATTGCAGTAAGAACGCAAGCCAACTTTCTCGAGGAGGCACGGTGACTTCAGGCAGGAGGTCCCAGACGGAATGCGACGCCGAGGGTTTCTCTGAGTGCAGCTCGGACTAGGGCATTGCGTAAGACTTCGACGCCATGTGGGATGTGCTAGAACAGTGTTCCTGAGCGTGTGCGAGTGCTGGGGAAATTAGGCTGCTCCAAAAGAGAGTGCGGTGCGTTTCCCTACGCTCGGCATACACAGAGGGGCTCTAAAGGGCTCCGGGCCTGGATATTGCTTAGCAGACCCAGGTGGGCCTGGGGGGTACTCAGTGTCCCTGCCGGGAACAGGGTGCCCACGCGAGCCTCCTAGGTGTCCGGCAAACTGTGCTGCAGTTAAAGATATGCAGAGCAGAGGCCACAGCCTCATGGAAACTGCTGCATGCCTCCACTTCTGTGCGGCCAATCAGGACCTTACCTCCAGTCACGTGTTCATGCTGGGTGCCCCTTTAGCGACACAGCATGGTAAGATGCTGACTTTCTCCTCGAGCAGAGTGACTTTAGGTACGAGGTTCTCGAAGTATTCAATGCAGAGTGTTTTCTCATGGCAGCTCACACAAGGGCCATGACAAAGACTTCCTGGGCACTTCGGACTCACCAGAAATGAGGTCCTGCGGCTGTTCGAGGACTCTGGAAATGTAGTTCTCCTCAAGGAACGTGCAGTGTGTGGCCCGTCACTCGGCACACTCAGAGGGCCTCCACCGGACAGACCAACCGGCCTCGATGTTGCTAAGCCGGCCCACAGGGTTCTGGAGGTACTCAGTGACTTTGGAGGGATAATGATGCACTCCCGAGAGGCCTAGGAGTCTTCAAAGGGGTACTTCCTTGAAAATAAAGCAGAACAGCGACTAAGAACTCATGGAAACAGCTGTATGCCTCCCTTTCTGCCCGGCTACTCGGGACCTAAAATGGAGGCAAGTTCCCACGTTGAGTATCCTTTTAGCTCTAGAGCTTGTCAGGCAGACCACCGCCGCGGCCACGGAGGCACCTGGTTTAGACAGAGCAAACTCATTTTTTTCCAAGAAGCATTCCTACAGGGTTTAACAGGCCTGTCAACAGCAGGGAATGTCATGCAGCTTCAAGGCAGCATGAATGCAGCCTTCAAAATGGGAAAGCAAGGGTAGTTCCAGCAGGCCCCCGTTTCCATGGGCACCCTCAGCATACACCCGTGTGGTTTCTAACAAGTCCAAAGAGACACAGGTTACCCTGTGTTTCCTTTCCTGAATCAACTTCTCGAAGTAGGGTGTTCTGCATCAAGCGAACTGCCTCAACCAAGGAACACCGTAGCTGCTCCTCTGGGCCTGTAGCTATTCAAAAGCCTGCAGTGCCACAGGAAGAAGAGGACTTCAATTGCAGTAGGAACACAAGCCGACTTTCTCTAGGAGGCATGGTGACTTCAGGCAGGATGTCCCAGATGGAATGCGAAGCCGAGGGTTTCTCTGAGTGCAGCTCGGACTAGGGCAATGCGTAAGACTTCGACGCCATGTGGGATGTGCTAGAACAGTGTTCCTGAGCGTGTGCAAGTGCTGGTGAAATTAAGCTGCTCCAAAAAGGAGTGTGGTGCGTTTCCCTATGCTCGGCATACACAGAGGAGCTCTAAAGGGCTACGGGCCTGGATGTTGCTTAGCAGACCCAGGGGGGCCTGGGGGTACTCAGTGTTCCCGTCGGGAACAGGGTGCCCACGCTAGCTTCCAAGGTGTCCAGAAAACGGTGCTGCAGTTAAAGATATGCAAAGCAGAGGCCACCGCCTCATGGAAACTGCAGCACACCGCTGCTTCTGCGTGGCCAATCGGGGCCTAACTTCCAGGCATGTGCTCATGCCAGGTGTGCCGGTAGCGACACAGCATGCTAAGAGGCTGAGTTTATCCTCGGATAGAGTGACTACAGGTACGAGGTCCTCCAAGTATTCAAAGCACAGTGTTTTCTCATGGCAGCTCACACAAGGGCCATGACGAAGTCTTCCTGGGCACTTGGGACTCACCAGCAATGTTGTCCTGAGGCCATTCGAGGACTCTGGAAATGTAGGTCTCCTCAAGGAAGGTACAGGGTGTTGCCCATCACTGGAAACGCACAGAGGGCCTCCGAGGGATCAACCGATGGGCGTTGAAGTTGCTCAGCCGGCCCACAGGTGTCTGGAGGTAGTCAGTGAAATTGGAGGGAAAATGATGCATACCCGAGAGGCCTAGGAGTACTCAAAAGTCTACTTCCTGTAAATTAAAGCACATAAGCCACTAAGAACTCATGGAAACAGCTACCTGCCTCCCTTTCTGCACGGCTACTCAGGGCCTAACCTGGAGGCAAGTTCTCACGTTGGGATTCCCTTTAGCTCTAGAGCTTGTCAGGCGGACCACCACCACGGCCATGGAAGCACCTGGTTCAGACAGAGCAAACTCATAATTTTCCCCGCAGCCTTCTTACAGGGTTTCCAGGCCTGTCAGGAGCAGGGAATGTCAAGTAGCTGCAAGGCAGCGTGAATGCGGCCTTCAAAGTGGGAAAGCAAGTCTATTTCCAGCAGGCCCCCGTTTCCATGGGCACCCTCAGCATACACCCCTGTGGTATCTAACAAGTCCAAAGAGACACAGGTTACCCTGTGTTTCCTACCCTGAATCAACTTCTCGAAGTAGGGAGTTCTGCATCAAGCGAACTGCCTCAACCAAGGAACGGCGTAGCTGCTCCTCTGGGCCTGTGGCTATTCAAAAGCCTGCAGCGCCACTGGAAGAAGAGGACTTAAATTGCAGTAAGAACGCAAGCCAACTTTCTCGAGGAGGCACGGTGACTTCAGGCAGGAGGTCCCAGACGGAATGCGACGCCGAGGGTTTCTCTGAGTGCAGCTCGGACTAGGGCATTGCGTAAGACTTCGACGCCATGTGGGATGTGCTAGAACAGTGTTCCTGAGCGTGTGCGAGTGCTGGGGAAATTAGGCTGCTCCAAAAGAGAGTGCGGTGCGTTTCCCTACGCTCGGCATACACAGAGGGGCTCTAAAGGGCTCCGGGCCTGGATATTGCTTAGCAGACCCAGGTGGGCCTGGGGGTACTCAGTGTCCCTGCCGGAAACAGGGTGCCCACGTGAGCCTCCTAGGTGTCCGGCAAACTGTGCTGCAGTTAAAGATAACCAGAGCAGGGGCCACCGCCTCATGGAAACTGCAGCACGCCTCCGCTTCTGCGCGGCCAATCAGAGCCTTACTTCCAGGCATGTGTTCATGCTGGGAGTGCCGGTAGCAACACAGCATGCTAAGAGGCTGAGTTTCTCCACGGGTAGAGTGACTACAGGTCCGAGGTCCTCAAAGTATTCAAAGCACAGTGTTTTCCCCGAAGCATTCTTCCAGGGCTCACTGGCCTGTCGGGAGCTGGGAAGGTCAGGTAGCTTCAAGGCAGGCATGAATGCCGCCCTCAAAATGGGAAAGCAGGGCTAGTTCCAGCAGGCCCCCGTTTTCATGGGCACACTCAGCGTACATCCCTGTGGCTTCTAACGAGTCCCAAGAGACACCGGTTACCCTGCGTTTCCTTCCCTGAATCAACGTATCGAAGTAGGGAGTCCCGCATCCGGCAAACTGTCTCAACCGAGGAACGCCGTAGCTGCTCCTCTGGGCCTGGGGCTGCCTGCAGTGCCGCAGAAGGAACAGGACTTAAAGTGCAGTAAGAACCCAAGCCGCCGTCCTCTAGGAGGCACGGTGACTTCAGTCAGGAGGTCCTGGATGGAAGGCGAAGACGAGGGCTCCTCTGAGGGCAGCTCCGACTAGGGCACCGCGTAAGACCTCCACGCCACGTGGGACGTGCCAGAACGGTGTTCGCGAACGTGTGCGAGTGCCGAGGAAACTAAGCTGCTCCAAAGGAGAGGGCAGTGCGTTTCCCTACGCTCGGCCTGCACACAGGGGGCTCTGAAGGGCTACGGGCCTGGATGTTCCTTAGCAGACCCAGGTGCACCTGGGGGTACTCAGTGTTCCTGCCGGGAGCAGGGTGCCCCGGCTAGCCTCCCAGGTGTCCAGAAAGCTGTGCTGCCGTTAAAGGCATGCAGAGCAGAGGCCACCGCCTCCTGGAAGCTGCAGCACGCCTCCGCTTCTGCACGGCGAATCAGGGCCTTCCTTCCAGACATGGGTTCATGCTGGGTGTGCCGGTAGCGACACAGCGTGCTAAGATGCTGACTTTCTCCTCGAGCAGAGTGACTTCAGGTACGAGAGCGGGCCTTGCAGTGTTCCAAGCACAGTGTTCTCTCATGGCAGCTCACACAAGGGCCATGACAGAGTCTTCCTGGGCACTTCGCACTCACCAGCCATGTTGTCCCGAGGGCGTTCGAGGGCTCTGGAGAAGTAGTGCTCCTCAAGGAACGCGCAGTGTGTTGCTGCCCAGCACTCGGCAGGCACAGAGGTCCTCCGGGGGATCAACCAATGGACCTCGACGTTGCTCCGCCGGCCCACAGGTGTCTGGAGGCACTCAGTGACCTCGGAGGGAAAACGATGCACACCCGTGGGGCCTAGGAGTCCCCGGACGCGTACTTCCTTTAAAATAAAGCACATAAGCGACTGAGAACTCATGGAATCAGCTGCATGCCTCCCTTTCTGCATGGCTACTCAGGGCCTAACCTGGAGGCGAGTTCTCTCGTTGGGATTCCCTTTAGCTCTAGAGCCTGTCAGGCGGACCACCACCGCGGCCATGGAAGCACCTGGTTCAGACAGAGCAAACTCACAATTTTCCCCGCAGCCTTCTTACAGGGTTTCCAGGCCTGTCAGGAGCAGGGAAGGTCAAGTAGCTGCAAGGCAGCGTGAATGCGGCCTTCAAAGTGGGAAAGCAAGTCTATTTCCAGCAGGCCCCCGTTTCCATGGGCACCCTCAGCATACACCCCTGTGGTATCTAACAAGTCCAAAGAGACACAGGTTACCCTGTGTTTCCTACCCTGAATCAACATCTCGAAGTAGGGAGTTCTGCATCAAGCGAACTGCCTCAACCAAGGAACGGCGTAGCTGCTCCTCTGGGCCTGTGGCTATTCAAAAGCCTGCAGCGCCACTGGAAGAAGAGGACTTAAATTGCAGTAAGAACGCAAGCCAACTTTCTCGAGGAGGCACGGTGACTTCAGGCAGGAGGTCCCAGACGGAATGCGACGCCGAGGGTTTGTCTGAGTGCAGCTCGGACTAGGGCATTGCGTAAGACTTCGACGCCATGTGGGATGTGCTAGAACAGTGTTCCTGAGCGTGTGCGAGTGCTGGGGAAATTAGGCTGCTCCAAAAGAGAGTGCGGTGCGTTTCCCTACGCTCGGCATACACAGAGGGGCTCTAAAGGGCTCCGGGCCTGGATATTGCTTAGCAGACCCAGGTGGGCCTGGGGGGTACTCAGTGTCCCTGCCGGGAACAGGGTGCCCACGCGAGCCTCCTAGGTGTCCGGCAAACTGTGCTGCAGTTAAAGATATGCAGAGCAGAGGCCACAGCCTCATGGAAACTGCTGCATGTCTCCACTTCTGTGCGGCCAATCAGGACCTTACCTCCAGTCACGTGTTCATGCTGGGTGCCCCTTTAGCGACACAGCATGGTAAGATGCTGACTTTCTCCTTGAGCAGAGTGACTTTAGGTACGAGGTTCTCGAAGTATTCAATGCAGAGTGTTTTCTCATGGCAGCTCACACAAGGGCCATGACAAAGACTTCCTGGGCACTTCGGACTCACCAGAAATGAGGTCCTGCGGCTGTTCGAGGACTCTGGAAATGTAGTTCTCCTCAAGGAACGTGCAGTGTGTGGCCCGTCACTCGGCACACTCAGAGGGCCTCCACCGGACAGACCAACCGGCCTCGATGTTGCTAAGCCGGCCCACAGGGTTCTGGAGGTACTCAGTGACTTTGGAGGGACAATGATGCACTCCCGAGAGGCCTAGGAGTCTTCAAAGGGGTACTTCCTTGAAAATAAAGCAGAACAGCGACTAAGAACTCATGGAAACAGCTGTATGCCTCCCTTTCTGCCCGGCTACTCGGGACCTAAAATGGAGGCAAGTTCCCACGTTGAGTATCCTTTTAGCTCTAGAGCTTGTCAGGCAGACCACCGCCGCGGCCACGGAGGCACCTGGTTTAGACAGAGCAAACTCATTTTTTTCCAAGAAGCATTCCTACAGGGTTTAACAGGCCTGTCAACAGCAGGGAATGTCATGCAGCTTCAAGGCAGCATGAGTGCAGCCTTCAAAATGGGAAAGCAAGGGTAGTTCCAGCAGGCCCCCGTTTCCATGGGCACCCTCAGCATACACCCGTGTGGTTTCTAACAAGTCCAAAGAGACACAGGTTACCCTGTGTTTCCTTTCCTGAATCAACTTCTCGAAGTAGGGTGTTCTGCATCAAGCGAACTGCCTCAACCAAGGAACACCGTAGCTGCTCCTCTGGGCCTGTGGCTATTCAAAAGCCTGCAGCGCCACAGGAAGAAGAGGACTTCAATTGCAGTAGGAACACAAGCCGACTTTCTCTAGGAGGCATGGTGACTTCAGGCAGGATGTCCCAGATGGAATGCGAAGCCGAGGGTTTCTCTGAGTGCAGCTCGGAGTAGGGCAATGCGTAAGACTTCGACGCCATGTGGGATGTGCGAGAACAGTGTTCCTGAGCGTGTGCGAGTGCTGGGGAAATTAGGCTGCTCCAAAAGAGAGTGCAGTGCATTTCCCTATGCTCGGCATACACAGAGGGGCTCTAAAGGGCTCCGGGCCTGGATATTGCTTAGCAGACCCAGGTGGGCCTGGGGGTACTCAGTGTCCCTGCCGGAAACAGGGTGCCCACGTGAGCCTCCTAGGTGTCCGGCAAACTGTGCTGCAGTTAAAGATGTGCAGAGCAGAGGCCACCGCCTCGTGGAAACTGCAGCACGCCTCCGCTTCTGCGCGGCCAATCAGAGCCTTACTTCCAGGCATGTGTTCATGCTGGGAGTGCCGGTAGCAACACAGCATGCTAAGAGGCTGAGTTTCTCCACGAGTAGAGTGACTACAGGTCCGAGGTCCTCAAAGTATTCAAAGCACAGTGTTTTCCCCGAAGCATTCTTCCAGGGCTCACTGGCCTGTCGGGAGCTGGGAAGGTCAGGTAGCTTCAAGGCAGGCATGAATGCCGCCCTCAAAATGGGAAAGCAGGGCTAGTTCCAGCAGGCCCCCGTTTTCATGGGCACACTCAGCGTACATCCCTGTGGCTTCTAACGAGTCCCAAGAGACACCGGTTACCCTGCGTTTCCTTCCCCGAATCAACGTATCGAAGTAGGGAGTCCCGCATCCGGCGAACTGTCTCAACCGAGGAACGCCGTAGCTGCTCCGCTGGGCCTGGGGCTGCCTGCAGTGCCGCAGAAGGAACAGGACTTAAAGTGCAGTAAGAACCCAAGCCACCGTCCTCTAGGAGGCACGGTGACTTCAGTCAGGAGGTCCTGGATGGAAGGCGAAGACGAGGGCTCCTCTGAGGGCAGCTCCGACTAGGGCACCGCGTAAGACCTCCGCGCCACGTGGGACGTGCCAGAACGGTGTTCGCAAACGTGTGCGAGTGCCGAGGAAACTAAGCTGCTCCAAAGGAGAGGGCAGTGCGTTTCCCTACGCTCGGCCTGCACACAGGGGGCTCTGAAGGGTTACGGGCCTGGATGTTGCTTAGCAGACCCAGGTGCACCTGGGGGTACTCAGTGTTCCTGCTGGGAGCAGGGTGCCCCGGCTAGCCTCCCAGGTGTCCAGAAAGCTGTGCTGCCGTGAAAGGCATGCAGAGCAGAGGCCACCGCCTCCTGGAAGCTGCAGCACGCCTCCGCTTCTGCACGGTGAATCAGGGCCTTCCTTCCAGACATGGGTTCATGCTGGGTGTGCCGGTAGCGACACAGCGTGCTAAGATGCTGACTTTCTCCTCGAGCAGAGTGACTTCAGGTACGAGGGCGGGCCTCGCAGTGTTCCAAGCACAGTGTTCTCTCATGGCAGCTCACACAAGGGCCATGACAGAGTCTTCCTGGGCACTTCGCACTCACCAGCCATGTTGTCCCGAGGGCGTTCGAGGGCTCTGGAGATGTAGCGCTCCTCAAGGAACGCGCAGTGTGTTGCTGCCCAGCACTCGGCAGGCACAGAGGTCCTCCGGGGTATCAACCAATGGACCTCGACGTTGCTCTGCCGGCCCACAGGTGTCTGGAGGCACTCAGTGACCTCGGAGGGAAAACGATGCACACCCGTGGGGCCAAGGAGTCCCCGGACGCGTACTTCCTTTAAAATAAAGCACATAAGCGACTGAGAACTCATGGAATCAGCTGCATGCCTCCCTTTCTGCACGGCTACTCAGGGCCTAACCTGGAGGTGAGTTCTCACGTCGAGGTTTCCTTTCGCTCTAGAGCCTGTCAGGCGGACCACCACCACGGCCGTGGAAGCACCTGGTTCAGACAGAGCAAACTCACAATTTTCCCCGCAGCCTTCTTACAGGGTTTCCAGGCCTGTCAGGAGCAGGGAATGTCAAGTAGCTGCAAGGCAGCGTGAATGCGGCCTTCAAAGTGGGAAAGCAAGTCTATTTCCAGCAGGCCCCCGTTTCCATGGGCACCCTCAGCATAAACCCCTGTGGTACCTAACAAGTCCAAAGAGACACAGGTTACCCTGTGTTTCCTACCCTGAATCAAATTCTCGAAGTAGGGTGTTCTGCATCAAGCGAACTGCCTCAACCAAGGAACGGCGTAGCTGCTCCTCTGGGCCTGTGGCTATTCAAAAGCCTGCAGGGCCACTGGAAGAAGAGGACTTAAATTGCAGTAAGAACGCAAGCCAACTTTTTCGAGGAGGCACGGTGACTTCAGGCAGGAGGTCCCAGACGGAATGCGACGCCGAGGGTTTCTCTGAGTGCAGCTCGGACTAGGGCATTGCGTAAGACTTCGACGCCATGTGGGATGTGCTAGAACAGTGCTCCTGAGCGTGTGCGAGTGCTGGGGAAATTAGGCTGCTCCAAAAGAGAGTGCGGTGCGTTTCCCTACGCTCGGCATACACAGAGGGGCTCTAAAGGGCTCCGGGCCTGGATATTGCTTAGCAGACCCAGGTGGGCCTGGGGGGTACTCAGTGTCCCTGCCGGGAACAGGGTGCCCACGCGAGCCTCCTAGGTGTCCGGCAAACTGTGCTGCAGTTAAAGATATGCAGAGCAGAGGCCACAGCCTCATGGAAACTGCTGCATGCCTCCACTTCTGTGCGGCCAATCAGGACCTTACCTCCAGTCACGTGTTCATGCTGGGTGCCCCTTTAGCGACACAGCATGGTAAGATGCTGACTTTCTCCTCGAGCAGAGTGACTTTAGGTACGAGGTTCTCGAAGTATTCAATGCAGAGTGTTTTCTCATGGCAGCTCACACAAGGGCCATGACAAAGACTTCCTGGGCACTTCGGACTCACCAGAAATGAGGTCCTGCGGCTGTTCGAGGACTCTGGAAATGTAGTTCTCCTCAAGGAACGTGCAGTGTGTTGCCCGTCACTCGGCACACTCAGAGGGCCTCCACCGGACAGACCAACCGGCCTCGATGTTGCTAAGCCGGCCCACAGGGTTCTGGAGGTACTCAGTGACTTTGGAGGGATAATGATGCACTCCCGAGAGGCCTAGGAGTCTTCAAAGGGGTACTTCCTTGAAAATAAAGCAGAACAGCGACTAAGAACTCATGGAAACAGCTGTATGCCTCCCTTTCTGCCCGGCTACTCGGGACCTAAAATGGAGGCAAGTTCCCACGTTGAGTATCCTTTTAGCTCTAGAGCTTGTCAGGCAGACCACCGCCGCGGCCACGGAGGCACCTGGTTTAGACAGAGCAAACTCATTTTTTTCCAAGAAGCATTCCTACAGGGTTTAACAGGCCTGTCAACAGCAGGGAATGTCATGCAGCTTCAAGGCAGCATGAATGCAGCCTTCAAAATGGGAAAGCAAGGGTAGTTCCAGCAGGCCCCCGTTTCCATGGGCACCCTCAGCATACACCCGTGTGGTTTCTAACAAGTCCAAAGAGACACAGGTTACCCTGTGTTTCCTTTCCTGAATCAACTTCTCGAAGTAGGGTGTTCTGCATCAAGCGAACTGCCTCAACCAAGGAACACCATAGCTGCTCCTCTGGGCCTGTAGCTATTCAAAAGCCTGCAGTGCCACAGGAAGAAGAGGACTTCAATTGCAGTAGGAACACAAGCCGACTTTCTCTAGGAGGCATGGTGACTTCAGGCAGGATGTCCCAGATGGAATGCGAAGCCGAGGGTTTCTCTGAGTGCAGCTCGGACTAGGGCAATGCGTAAGACTTCGACGCCATGTGGGATGTGCTAGAACAGTGTTCCTGAGCGTGTGCAAGTGCTGGTGAAATTAAGCTGCTCCAAAAGAGAGTGCGGTGCGTTTCCCTACGCTCGGCATACACAGAGGGGCTCTAAAGGGCTTCGGGCCTGGATGTTGCTTAGCAGACCCAGGGGGGCCTGGGGGTACTCAGTGTTCCCGTCGGGAACAGGGTGCCCACGCTAGCTTCCAAGGTGTCCAGAAAACGGTGCTGCAGTTAAAGATATGCAAAGCAGAGGCCACCGCCTCATGGAAACTGCAGCACACCGCTGCTTCTGCGTGGCCAATCGGGGCCTAACTTCCAGGCATGTGCTCATGCCAGGTGTGCCGGTAGCGACACAGCATGCTAAGAGGCTGAGTTTATCCTCGGATAGAGTGACTACAGGTACGAGGTCCTCCAAGTATTCAAAGCACAGTGTTTTCTCATGGCAGCTCACACAAGGGCCATGACGAAGTCTTCCTGGGCACTTGGGACTCACCAGCAATGTTGTCCTGAGGCCATTCGAGGACTCTGGAAATGTAGGTCTCCTCAAGGAAGGTACAGGGTGTTGCCCATCACTGGAAACGCACAGAGGGCCTCCGAGGGATCAACCGATGGGCGTTGAAGTTGCTCAGCCGGCCCACAGGTGTCTGGAGGTAGTCAGTGAAATTGGAGGGAAAATGATGCATACCCGAGAGGCCTAGGAGTACTCAAAAGTCTACTTCCTGTAAATTAAAGCACATAAGCCACTAAGAACTCATGGAAACAGCTACCTGCCTCCCTTTCTGCACGGCTACTCAGGGCCTAACCTGGAGGCAAGTTCTCACGTTGGGATTCCCTTTAGCTCTAGAGCTTGTCAGGCGGACCACCACCACGGCCATGGAAGCACCTGGTTCAGACAGAGCAAACTCATAATTTTCCCCGCAGCCTTCTTACAGGGTTTCCAGGCCTGTCAGGAGCAGGGAATGTCAAGTAGCTGCAAGGCAGCGTGAATGCGGCCTTCAAAGTGGGAAAGCAAGTCTATTTCCAGCAGGCCCCCGTTTCCATGGGCACCCTCAGCATACACCCCTGTGGTATCTAACAAGTCCAAAGAGACACAGGTTACCCTGTGTTTCCTACCCTGAATCAACTTCTCGAAGTAGGGAGTTCTGCATCAAGCGAACTGCCTCAACCAAGGAACGGCGTAGCTGCTCCTCTGGGCCTGTGGCTATTCAAAAGCCTGCAGCGCCACTGGAAGAAGAGGACTTAAATTGCAGTAAGAACGCAAGCCAACTTTCTCGAGGAGGCACGGTGACTTCAGGCAGGAGGTCCCAGACGGAATGCGACGCCGAGGGTTTCTCTGAGTGCAGCTCGGACTAGGGCATTGCGTAAGACTTCGACGCCATGTGGGATGTGCTAGAACAGTGTTCCTGAGCGTGTGCGAGTGCTGGGGAAATTAGGCTGCTCCAAAAGAGAGTGCGGTGCGTTTCCCTACGCTCGGCATACACAGAGGGGCTCTAAAGGGCTCCGGGCCTGGATATTGCTTAGCAGACCCAGGTGGGCCTGGGGGTACTCAGTGTCCCTGCCGGAAACAGGGTGCCCACGTGAGCCTCCTAGGTGTCCGGCAAACTGTGCTGCAGTTAAAGATAACCAGAGCAGGGGCCACAGCCTCATGGAAACTGCAGCACGCCTCCGCTTCTGCGCGGCCAATCAGAGCCTTACTTCCAGGCATGTGTTCATGCTGGGAGTGCCGGTAGCAACACAGCATGCTAAGAGGCTGAGTTTCTCCACGGGTAGAGTGACTACAGGTCCGAGGTCCTCAAAGTATTCAAAGCACAGTGTTTTCCCCGAAGCATTCTTCCAGGGCTCACTGGCCTGTCGGGAGCTGGGAAGGTCAGGTAGCTTCAAGGCAGGCATGAATGCCGCCCTCAAAATGGGAAAGCAGGGCTAGTTCCAGCAGGCCCCCGTTTTCATGGGCACACTCAGCGTACATCCCTGTGGCTTCTAACGAGTCCCAAGAGACACCGGTTACCCTGCGTTTCCTTCCCTGAATCAACGTATCGAAGTAGGGAGTCCCGCATCCGGCGAACTGTCTCAACCGAGGAACGCCGTAGCTGCTCCTCTGGGCCTGGGGCTGCCTGCAGTGCCGCAGAAGGAACAGGACTTAAAGTGCAGTAAGAACCCAAGCCACCGTCCTCTAGGAGGCACGGTGACTTCAGTCAGGAGGTCCTGGATGGAAGGCGAAGACGAGGGCTCCTCTGAGGGCAGCTCCGACTAGGGCACCGCGTAAGACCTCCGCGCCACGTGGGACGTGCCAGAACGGTGTTCGCGAACGTGTGCGAGTGCGGAGGAAACTAAGTTGCTCCAAAGGAGAGGGCAGTGCGTTTCCCTACGCTCGGCCTGCACACAGGGGGCTCTGAAGGGCTACGGGCCTGGATGTTCCTTAGCAGACCCAGGTGCACCTGGGGGTACTCAGTGTTCCTGCCGGGAGCAGGGTGCCCCGGCTAGCCTCCCAGGTGTCCAGAAAGCTGTGCTGCCGTTAAAGGCATGCAGAGCAGAGGCCACCGCCTCCTGGAAGCTGCAGCACGCCTCCGCTTCTGCACGGCGAATCAGGGCCTTCCTTCCAGACATGGGTTCATGCTGGGTGTGCCGGTAGCGACACAGCGTGCTAAGATGCTGACTTTCTCCTCGAGCAGAGTGACTTCAGGTACGAGGGCGGGCCTCGCAGTGTTCCAAGCACAGTGTTCTCTCATGGCAGCTCACACAAGGGCCATGACAGAGTCTTCCTGGGCACTTCGCACTCACCAGCCATGTTGTCCCGAGGGCGTTTGAGGGCTCTGGAGAAGTAGTGCTCCTCAAGGAACGCGCAGTGTGTTGCTGCCCAGCACTCGGCAGGCACAGAGGTCCTCCGGGGGATCAACCAATGGACCTCGACGTTGCTCCGCCGGCCCACAGGTGTCTGGAGGCACTCAGTGACCTCGGAGGGAAAACGATGCACACCCGTGGGGCCTAGGAGTCCCCGGACGCGTACTTCCTTTAAAATAAAGCACATAAGCGACTGAGAACTCATGGAATCAGCTGCATGCCTCCCTTTCTGCACGGCTACTCAGGGCCTAACCTGGAGGCGAGTTCTCACGTCGAGGTTCCCTTTCGCTCTAGAGCCTGTCAGGCGGACCACCACCGCGGCCATGGAAGCACCTGGTTCAGACAGAGCAAACTCACAATTTTCCCCGCAGCCTTCTTACAGGGTTTCCAGGCCTGTCAGGAGCAGGGAATGTCAAGTAGCTGCAAGGCAGCGTGAATGCGGCCTTCAAAGTGGGAAAGCAAGTCTATTTCCAGCAGGCCCCCATTTCCATGGGCACCCTCAGCATAAACCCCTGCGGTACCTAACTAGTCCAAAGAGACACAGGTTACCCTGTGTTTCCTACCCTGAATGAAATTCTCGAAGTAGGGTGTTCTGCATCAAGCGAACTGCCTCAACCAAGGAACGGCGTAGCTGCTCCTCTGGGCCTGTGGCTATTCAAAAGCCTGCAGCGCCACTGGAAGAAGAGGACTTAAATTGCAGTAAGAACGCAAGCCAACTTTCTCGAGGAGGCACGGTGACTTCAGGCAGGAGGTCCCAGACGGAATGCGACGCCGAGGGTTTCTCTGAGTGCAGCTCGGACTAGGGCATTGCGTAAGACTTCGACGCCATGTGGGATGTGCTAGAACAGTGTTCCTGAGCGTGTGCGAGTGCTGGGGAAATTAGGCTGCTCCAAAAGAGAGTGCGGTGCGTTTCCCTACGCTCGGCATACACAGAGGGGCTCTAAAGGGCTCCGGGCCTGGATATTGCTTAGCAGACCCAGGTGGGCCTGGGGGGTACTCAGTGTCCCTGCCGGGAACAGGGTGCCCACGCGAGCCTCCTAGGTGTCCGGCAAACTGTGCTGCAGTTAAAGATATGCAGAGCAGAGGCCACAGCCTCATGGAAACTGCTGCATGCCTCCACTTCTGTGCGGCCAATCAGGACCTTACCTCCAGTCACGTGTTCATGCTGGGTGCCCCTTTAGCGACACAGCATGGTAAGATGCTGACTTTCTCCTTGAGCAGAGTGACTTTAGGTACGAGGTTCTCGAAGTATTCAATGCAGAGTGTTTTCTCATGGCAGCTCACACAAGGGCCATGACAAAGACTTCCTGGGCACTTCGGACTCACCAGAAATGAGGTCCTGCGGCTGTTCGAGGACTCTGGAAATGTAGTTCTCCTCAAGGAACGTGCAGTGTGTGGCCCGTCACTCGGCACACTCAGAGGGCCTCCACCGGACAGACGAACCGGCCTCGATGTTGCTAAGCCGGCCCACAGGGTTCTGGAGGTACTCAGTGACTTTGGAGGGACAATGATGCACTCCCGAGAGGCCTAGGAGTCTTCAAAGGGGTACTTCCTTGAAAATAAAGCAGAACAGCGACTAAGAACTCATGGAAACAGCTGTATGCCTCCCTTTCTGCCCGGCTACTCGGGACCTAAAATGGAGGCAAGTTCCCACGTTGAGTATCCTTTTAGCTCTAGAGCTTGTCAGGCAGACCACCGCCGCGGCCACGGAGGCACCTGGTTTAGACAGAGCAAACTCATTTTTTTCCAAGAAGCATTCCTACAGGGTTTAACAGGCCTGTCAACAGCAGGGAATGTCATGCAGCTTCAAGGCAGCATGAATGCAGCCTTCAAAATGGGAAAGCAAGGGTAGTTCCAGCAGGCCCCCGTTTCCATGGGCACCCTCAGCATACACCCGTGTGGTTTCTAACAAGTCCAAAGAGACACAGGTTACCCTGTGTTTCCTTTCCTGAATCAACTTCTCGAAGTAGGGTGTTCTGCATCAAGCGAACTGCCTCAACCAAGGAACAGCGTAGCTGCTCCTCTGGGCCTGTAGCTATTCAAAAGCCTGCAGTGCCACAGGAAGAAGAGGACTTCAATTGCAGTAGGAACACAAGCCGACTTTCTCTAGGAGGCATGGTGACTTCAGGCAGGATGTCCCAGATGGAATGCGAAGCCGAGGGTTTCTCTGAGTGCAGCTCGGACTAGGGCAATGCGTAAGACTTCGACGCCATGTGGGATGTGCTAGAACAGTGTTCCTGAGCGTGTGCAAGTGCTGGTGAAATTAAGCTGCTCCAAAAAGGAGTGTGGTGCGTTTCCCTATGCTCGGCATACACAGAGGAGCTCTAAAGGGCTACGGGCCTGGATGTTGCTTAGCAGACCCAGGGGGGCCTGGGGGTACTCAGTGTTCCCGTCGGGAACAGGGTGCCCACGCTAGCTTCCAAGGTGTCCAGAAAACGGTGCTGCAGTTAAAGATATGCAAAGCAGAGGCCACCGCCTCATGGAAACTGCAGCACACCGCTGCTTCTGCGTGGCCAATCGGGGCCTAACTTCCAGGCATGTGCTCATGCCAGGTGTGCCGGTAGCGACACAGCATGCTAAGAGGCTGAGTTTATCCTCGGATAGAGTGACTACAGGTACGAGGTCCTCCAAGTATTCAAAGCACAGTGTTTTCTCATGGCAGCTCACACAAGGGCCATGACGAAGTCTTCCTGGGCACTTGGGACTCACCAGCAATGTTGTCCTGAGGCCATTCGAGGACTCTGGAAATGTAGGTCTCCTCAAGGAAGGTACAGGGTGTTGCCCATCACTGGAAACGCACAGAGGGCCTCCGAGGGATCAACCGATGGGCGTTGAAGTTGCTCAGCCGGCCCACAGGTGTCTGGAGGTAGTCAGTGAAATTGGAGGGAAAATGATGCATACCCGAGAGGCCTAGGAGTACTCAAAAGTCTACTTCCTGTAAATTAAAGCACATAAGCCACTAAGAACTCATGGAAACAGCTACCTGCCTCCCTTTCTGCACGGCTACTCAGGGCCTAACCTGGAGGCAAGTTCTCACGTTGGGATTCCCTTTAGCTCTAGAGCTTGTCAGGCGGACCACCACCACGGCCATGGAAGCACCTGGTTCAGACAGAGCAAACTCATAATTTTCCCCGCAGCCTTCTTACAGGGTTTCCAGGCCTGTCAGGAGCAGGGAATGTCAAGTAGCTGCAAGGCAGCGTGAATGCGGCCTTCAAAGTGGGAAAGCAAGTCTATTTCCAGCAGGCCCCCGTTTCCATGGGCACCCTCAGCATACACCCCTGTGGTATCTAACAAGTCCAAAGAGACACAGGTTACCCTGTGTTTCCTACCCTGAATCAACTTCTCGAAGTAGGGAGTTCTGCATCAAGCGAACTGCCTCAACCAAGGAACGGCGTAGCTGCTCCTCTGGGCCTGTGGCTATTCAAAAGCCTGCAGCGCCACTGGAAGAAGAGGACTTAAATTGCAGTAAGAACGCAAGCCAACTTTCTCGAGGAGGCACGGTGACTTCAGGCAGGAGGTCCCAGACGGAATGCGACGCCGAGGGTTTCTCTGAGTGCAGCTCGGACTAGGGCATTGCGTAAGACTTCGACGCCATGTGGGATGTGCTAGAACAGTGTTCCTGAGCGTGTGCGAGTGCTGGGGAAATTAGGCTGCTCCAAAAGAGAGTGCGGTGCGTTTCCCTACGCTCGGCATACACAGAGGGGCTCTAAAGGGCTCCGGGCCTGGATATTGCTTAGCAGACCCAGGTGGGCCTGGGGGTACTCAGTGTCCCTGCCGGAAACAGGGTGCCCACGTGAGCCTCCTAGGTGTCCGGCAAACTGTGCTGCAGTTAAAGATAACCAGAGCAGGGGCCACCGCCTCATGGAAACTGCAGCACGCCTCCGCTTCTGCGCGGCCAATCAGAGCCTTACTTCCAGGCATGTGTTCATGCTGGGAGTGCCGGTAGCAACACAGCATGCTAAGAGGCTGAGTTTCTCCACGGGTAGAGTGACTACAGGTCCGAGGTCCTCAAAGTATTCAAAGCACAGTGTTTTCCCCGAAGCATTCTTCCAGGGCTCACTGGCCTGTCGGGAGCTGGGAAGGTCAGGTAGCTTCAAGGCAGGCATGAATGCCGCCCTCAAAATGGGAAAGCAGGGCTAGTTCCAGCAGGCCCCCGTTTTCATGGGCACACTCAGCGTACATCCCTGTGGCTTCTAACGAGTCCCAAGAGACACCGGTTACCCTGCGTTTCCTTCCCTGAATCAACGTATCGAAGTAGGGAGTCCCGCATCCGGCGAACTGTCTCAACCGAGGAACGCCGTAGCTGCTCCTCTGGGCCTGGGGCTGCCTGCAGTGCCGCAGAAGGAACAGGACTTAAAGTGCAGTAAGAACCCAAGCCGCCGTCCTCTAGGAGGCACGGTGACTTCAGTCAGGAGGTCCTGGATGGAAGGCGAAGACGAGGGCTCCTCTGAGGGCAGCTCCGACTAGGGCACCGCGTAAGACCTCCGCGCCACGTGGGACGTGCCAGAACGGTGTTCGCGAACGTGTGCGAGTGCCGAGGAAACTAAGCTGCTCCAAAGGAGAGGGCAGTGCGTTTCCCTACGCTCGGCCTGCACACAGGGGGCTCTGAAGGGCTACGGGCCTGGATGTTCCTTAGCAGACCCAGGTGCACCTGGGGGTACTCAGTGTTCCTGCCGGGAGCAGGGTGCCCCGGCTAGCCTCCCAGGTGTCCAGAAAGCTGTGCTGCCATTAAAGGCATGCAGAGCAGAGGCCACCGCCTCCTGGAAGCTGCAGCACGCCTCCGCTTCTGCACGGCGAATCAGGGCCTTCCTTCCAGACATGGGTTCATGCTGGGTGTGCCGGTAGCGACACAGCGTGCTAAGATGCTGACTTTCTCCTCGAGCAGAGTGACTTCAGGTACGAGGGCGGGCCTCGCAGTGTTCCAAGCACAGTGTTCTCTCATGGCAGCTCACACAAGGGCCATGACAGAGTCTTCCTGGGCACTTCGCACTCACCAGCCATGTTGTCGCGAGGGCGTTTGAGGGCTCTGGAGAAGTAGTGCTCCTCAAGGAACGCGCAGTGTGTTGCTGCCCAGCACTCGGCAGGCACAGAGGTCCTCCGGGGGATCAACCAATGGACCTCGACGTTGCTCCGCCGGCCCACAGGTGTCTGGAGGCACTCAGTGACCTCGGAGGGAAAACGATGCACACCCGTGGGGCCTAGGAGTCCCCGGACGCGTACTTCCTTTAAAATAAAGCACATAAGCGACTGAGAACTCATGGAATCAGCTGCATGCCTCCCTTTCTGCACGGCTACTCAGGGCCTAACCTGGAGGCGAGTTCTCACGTCGAGGTTCCCTTTCGCTCTAGAGCCTGTCAGGCGGACCACCACCGCGGCCATGGAAGCACCTGGTTCAGACAGAGCAAACTCACAATTTTCCCCGCAGCCTTCTTACAGGGTTTCCAGGCCTGTCAGGAGCAGGGAATGTCAAGTAGCTGCAAGGCAGCGTGAATGCGGCCTTCAAAGTGGGAAAGCAAGTCTATTTCCAGCAGGCCCCCATTTCCATGGGCACCCTCAGCATAAACCCCTGCGGTACCTAACTAGTCCAAAGAGACACAGGTTACCCTGTGTTTCCTACCCTGAATGAAATTCTCGAAGTAGGGTGTTCTGCATCAAGCGAACTGCCTCAACCAAGGAACGGCGTAGCTGCTCCTCTGGGCCTGTGGCTATTCAAAAGCCTGCAGCGCCACTGGAAGAAGAGGACTTAAATTGCAGTAAGAACGCAAGCCAACTTTCTCGAGGAGGCACGGTGACTTCAGGCAGGAGGTCCCAGACGGAATGCGACGCCGAGGGTTTCTCTGAGTGCAGCTCGGACTAGGGCATTGCGTAAGACTTCGACGCCATGTGGGATGTGCTAGAACAGTGTTCCTGAGCGTGTGCGAGTGCTGGGGAAATTAGGCTGCTCCAAAAGAGAGTGCGGTGCGTTTCCCTACGCTCGGCATACACAGAGGGGCTCTAAAGGGCTCCGGGCCTGGATATTGCTTAGCAGACCCAGGTGGGCCTGGGGGGTACTCAGTGTCCCTGCCGGGAACAGGGTGCCCACGCGAGCCTCCTAGGTGTCCGGCAAACTGTGCTGCAGTTAAAGATATGCAGAGCAGAGGCCACAGCCTCATGGAAACTGCTGCATGCCTCCACTTCTGTGCGGCCAATCAGGACCTTACCTCCAGTCACGTGTTCATGCTGGGTGCCCCTTTAGCGACACAGCATGGTAAGATGCTGACTTTCTCCTTGAGCAGAGTGACTTTAGGTACGAGGTTCTCGAAGTATTCAATGCAGAGTGTTTTCTCATGGCAGCTCACACAAGGGCCATGACAAAGACTTCCTGGGCACTTCGGACTCACCAGAAATGAGGTCCTGCGGCTGTTCGAGGACTCTGGAAATGTAGTTCTCCTCAAGGAACGTGCAGTGTGTGGCCCGTCACTCGGCACACTCAGAGGGCCTCCACCGGACAGACGAACCGGCCTCGATGTTGCTAAGCCGGCCCACAGGGTTCTGGAGGTACTCAGTGACTTTGGAGGGACAATGATGCACTCCCGAGAGGCCTAGGAGTCTTCAAAGGGGTACTTCCTTGAAAATAAAGCAGAACAGCGACTAAGAACTCATGGAAACAGCTGTATGCCTCCCTTTCTGCCCGGCTACTCGGGACCTAAAATGGAGGCAAGTTCCCACGTTGAGTATCCTTTTAGCTCTAGAGCTTGTCAGGCAGACCACCGCCGCGGCCACGGAGGCACCTGGTTTAGACAGAGCAAACTCATTTTTTTCCAAGAAGCATTCCTACAGGGTTTAACAGGCCTGTCAACAGCAGGGAATGTCATGCAGCTTCAAGGCAGCATGAATGCAGCCTTCAAAATGGGAAAGCAAGGGTAGTTCCAGCAGGCCCCCGTTTCCATGGGCACCCTCAGCATACACCCGTGTGGTTTCTAACAAGTCCAAAGAGACACAGGTTACCCTGTGTTTCCTTTCCTGAATCAACTTCTCGAAGTAGGGTGTTCTGCATCAAGCGAACTGCCTCAACCAAGGAACAGCGTAGCTGCTCCTCTGGGCCTGTAGCTATTCAAAAGCCTGCAGTGCCACAGGAAGAAGAGGACTTCAATTGCAGTAGGAACACAAGCCGACTTTCTCTAGGAGGCATGGTGACTTCAGGCAGGATGTCCCAGATGGAATGCGAAGCCGAGGGTTTCTCTGAGTGCAGCTCGGACTAGGGCAATGCGTAAGACTTCGACGCCATGTGGGATGTGCTAGAACAGTGTTCCTGAGCGTGTGCAAGTGCTGGTGAAATTAAGCTGCTCCAAAAAGGAGTGTGGTGCGTTTCCCTATGCTCGGCATACACAGAGGAGCTCTAAAGGGCTACGGGCCTGGATGTTGCTTAGCAGACCCAGGGGGGCCTGGGGGTACTCAGTGTTCCCGTCGGGAACAGGGTGCCCACGCTAGCTTCCAAGGTGTCCAGAAAACGGTGCTGCAGTTAAAGATATGCAAAGCAGAGGCCACCGCCTCATGGAAACTGCAGCACACCGCTGCTTCTGCGTGGCCAATCGGGGCCTAACTTCCAGGCATGTGCTCATGCCAGGTGTGCCGGTAGCGACACAGCATGCTAAGAGGCTGAGTTTATCCTCGGATAGAGTGACTACAGGTACGAGGTCCTCCAAGTATTCAAAGCACAGTGTTTTCTCATGGCAGCTCACACAAGGGCCATGACGAAGTCTTCCTGGGCACTTGGGACTCACCAGCAATGTTGTCCTGAGGCCATTCGAGGACTCTGGAAATGTAGGTCTCCTCAAGGAAGGTACAGGGTGTTGCCCATCACTGGAAACGCACAGAGGGCCTCCGAGGGATCAACCGATGGGCGTTGAAGTTGCTCAGCCGGCCCACAGGTGTCTGGAGGTAGTCAGTGAAATTGGAGGGAAAATGATGCATACCCGAGAGGCCTAGGAGTACTCAAAAGTCTACTTCCTGTAAATTAAAGCACATAAGCCACTAAGAACTCATGGAAACAGCTACCTGCCTCCCTTTCTGCACGGCTACTCAGGGCCTAACCTGGAGGCAAGTTCTCACGTTGGGATTCCCTTTAGCTCTAGAGCTTGTCAGGCGGACCACCACCACGGCCATGGAAGCACCTGGTTCAGACAGAGCAAACTCATAATTTTCCCCGCAGCCTTCTTACAGGGTTTCCAGGCCTGTCAGGAGCAGGGAATGTCAAGTAGCTGCAAGGCAGCGTGAATGCGGCCTTCAAAGTGGGAAAGCAAGTCTATTTCCAGCAGGCCCCCGTTTCCATGGGCACCCTCAGCATACACCCCTGTGGTATCTAACAAGTCCAAAGAGACACAGGTTACCCTGTGTTTCCTACCCTGAATCAACTTCTCGAAGTAGGGAGTTCTGCATCAAGCGAACTGCCTCAACCAAGGAACGGCGTAGCTGCTCCTCTGGGCCTGTGGCTATTCAAAAGCCTGCAGCGCCACTGGAAGAAGAGGACTTAAATTGCAGTAAGAACGCAAGCCAACTTTCTCGAGGAGGCACGGTGACTTCAGGCAGGAGGTCCCAGACGGAATGCGACGCCGAGGGTTTCTCTGAGTGCAGCTCGGACTAGGGCATTGCGTAAGACTTCGACGCCATGTGGGATGTGCTAGAACAGTGTTCCTGAGCGTGTGCGAGTGCTGGGGAAATTAGGCTGCTCCAAAAGAGAGTGCGGTGCGTTTCCCTACGCTCGGCATACACAGAGGGGCTCTAAAGGGCTCCGGGCCTGGATATTGCTTAGCAGACCCAGGTGGGCCTGGGGGTACTCAGTGTCCCTGCCGGAAACAGGGTGCCCACGTGAGCCTCCTAGGTGTCCGGCAAACTGTGCTGCAGTTAAAGATAACCAGAGCAGGGGCCACCGCCTCATGGAAACTGCAGCACGCCTCCGCTTCTGCGCGGCCAATCAGAGCCTTACTTCCAGGCATGTGTTCATGCTGGGAGTGCCGGTAGCAACACAGCATGCTAAGAGGCTGAGTTTCTCCACGGGTAGAGTGACTACAGGTCCGAGGTCCTCAAAGTATTCAAAGCACAGTGTTTTCCCCGAAGCATTCTTCCAGGGCTCACTGGCCTGTCGGGAGCTGGGAAGGTCAGGTAGCTTCAAGGCAGGCATGAATGCCGCCCTCAAAATGGGAAAGCAGGGCTAGTTCCAGCAGGCCCCCGTTTTCATGGGCACACTCAGCGTACATCCCTGTGGCTTCTAACGAGTCCCAAGAGACACCGGTTACCCTGCGTTTCCTTCCCTGAATCAACGTATCGAAGTAGGGAGTCCCGCATCCGGCGAACTGTCTCAACCGAGGAACGCCGTAGCTGCTCCTCTGGGCCTGGGGCTGCCTGCAGTGCCGCAGAAGGAACAGGACTTAAAGTGCAGTAAGAACCCAAGCCGCCGTCCTCTAGGAGGCACGGTGACTTCAGTCAGGAGGTCCTGGATGGAAGGCGAAGACGAGGGCTCCTCTGAGGGCAGCTCCGACTAGGGCACCGCGTAAGACCTCCGCGCCACGTGGGACGTGCCAGAACGGTGTTCGCGAACGTGTGCGAGTGCCGAGGAAACTAAGCTGCTCCAAAGGAGAGGGCAGTGCGTTTCCCTACGCTCGGCCTGCACACAGGGGGCTCTGAAGGGCTACGGGCCTGGATGTTCCTTAGCAGACCCAGGTGCACCTGGGGGTACTCAGTGTTCCTGCCGGGAGCAGGGTGCCCCGGCTAGCCTCCCAGGTGTCCAGAAAGCTGTGCTGCCATTAAAGGCATGCAGAGCAGAGGCCACCGCCTCCTGGAAGCTGCAGCACGCCTCCGCTTCTGCACGGCGAATCAGGGCCTTCCTTCCAGACATGGGTTCATGCTGGGTGTGCCGGTAGCGACACAGCGTGCTAAGATGCTGACTTTCTCCTCGAGCAGAGTGACTTCAGGTACGAGGGCGGGCCTCGCAGTGTTCCAAGCACAGTGTTCTCTCATGGCAGCTCACACAAGGGCCATGACAGAGTCTTCCTGGGCACTTCGCACTCACCAGCCATGTTGTCCCGAGGGCGTTCGAGGGCTCTGGAGAAGTAGTGCTCCTCAAGGAACGCGCAGTGTGTTGCTGCCCAGCACTCGGCAGGCACAGAGGTCCTCCGGGGGATCAACCAATGGACCTCGACATTGCTCCGCCGGCCCACAGGTGTCTGGAGGCACTCAGTGACCTCGGAGGGAAAACGATGCACACCCGTGGGGCCTAGGAGTCCCCGGACGCGTACTTCCTTTAAAATAAAGCACATAAGCGACTGAGAACTCATGGAATCAGCTGCATGCCTCCCTTTCTGCACGGCTACTCAGGGCCTAACCTGGAGGCGAGTTCTCACGTCGAGGTTCCCTTTCGCTCTAGAGCCTGTCAGGCGGACCACCACCGCGGCCATGGAAGCACCTGGTTCAGACAGAGCAAACTCACAATTTTCCCCGCAGCCTTCTTACAGGGTTTCCAGGCCTGTCAGGAGCAGGGAATGTCAAGTAGCTGCAAGGCAGCGTGAATGCGGCCTTCAAAGTGGGAAAGCAAGTCTATTTCCAGCAGGCCCCCATTTCCATGGGCACCCTCAGCATAAACCCCTGCGGTACCTAACTAGTCCAAAGAGACACAGGTTACCCTGTGTTTCCTACCCTGAATGAAATTCTCGAAGTAGGGTGTTCTGCATCAAGCGAACTGCCTCAACCAAGGAACGGCGTAGCTGCTCCTCTGGGCCTGTGGCTATTCAAAAGCCTGCAGCGCCACTGGAAGAAGAGGACTTAAATTGCAGTAAGAACGCAAGCCAACTTTCTCGAGGAGGCACGGTGACTTCAGGCAGGAGGTCCCAGACGGAATGCGACGCCGAGGGTTTCTCTGAGTGCAGCTCGGACTAGGGCATTGCGTAAGACTTCGACGCCATGTGGGATGTGCTAGAACAGTGTTCCTGAGCGTGTGCGAGTGCTGGGGAAATTAGGCTGCTCCAAAAGAGAGTGCGGTGCGTTTCCCTACGCTCGGCATACACAGAGGGGCTCTAAAGGGCTCCGGGCCTGGATATTGCTTAGCAGACCCAGGTGGGCCTGGGGGGTACTCAGTGTCCCTGCCGGGAACAGGGTGCCCACGCGAGCCTCCTAGGTGTCCGGCAAACTGTGCTGCAGTTAAAGATATGCAGAGCAGAGGCCACAGCCTCATGGAAACTGCTGCATGCCTCCACTTCTGTGCGGCCAATCAGGACCTTACCTCCAGTCACGTGTTCATGCTGGGTGCCCCTTTAGCGACACAGCATGGTAAGATGCTGACTTTCTCCTCGAGCAGAGTGACTTTAGGTACGAGGTTCTCGAAGTATTCAATGCAGAGTGTTTTCTCATGGCAGCTCACACAAGGGCCATGACAAAGACTTCCTGGGCACTTCGGACTCACCAGAAATGAGGTCCTGCGGCTGTTCGAGGACTCTGGAAATGTAGTTCTCCTCAAGGAACGTGCAGTGTGTGGCCCGTCACTCGGCACACTCAGAGGGCCTCCACCGGACAGACCAACCGGCCTCGATGTTGCTAAGCCGGCCCACAGGGTTCTGGAGGTACTCAGTGACTTTGGAGGGACAATGATGCACTCCCGAGAGGCCTAGGAGTCTTCAAAGGGGTACTTCCTTGAAAATAAAGCAGAACAGCGACTAAGAACTCATGGAAACAGCTGTATGCCTCCCTTTCTGCCCGGCTACTCGGGACCTAAAATGGAGGCAAGTTCCCACGTTGAGTATCCTTTTAGCTCTAGAGCTTGTCAGGCAGACCACCGCCGCGGCCACGGAGGCACCTGGTTTAGACAGAGCAAACTCATTTTTTTCCAAGAAGCATTCCTACAGGGTTTAACAGGCCTGTCAACAGCAGGGAATGTCATGCAGCTTCAAGGCAGCATGAATGCAGCCTTCAAAATGGGAAAGCAAGGGTAGTTCCAGCAGGCCCCCGTTTCCATGGGCACCCTCAGCATACACCCGTGTGGTTTCTAACAAGTCCAAAGAGACACAGGTTACCCTGTGTTTCCTTTCCTGAATCAACTTCTCGAAGTAGGGTGTTCTGCATCAAGCGAACTGCCTCAACCAAGGAACACCGTAGCTGCTCCTCTGAGCCTGTAGCTATTCAAAAGCCTGCAGTGCCACAGGAAGAAGAGGACTTCAATTGCAGTAGGAACACAAGCCGACTTTCTCTAGGAGGCATGGTGACTTCAGGCAGGATGTCCCAGATGGAATGCGAAGCCGAGGGTTTCTCTGAGTGCAGCTCGGACTAGGGCAATGCGTAAGACTTCGACGCCATGTGGGATGTGCGAGAACAGTGTTCCTGAGCGTGTGCAAGTGCTGGTGAAATTAAGCTGCTCCAAAAAGGAGTGTGGTGCGTTTCCCTATGCTCGTCATACACAGAGGAGCTCTAAAGGGCTACGGGCCTGGATGTTGCTTAGCAGACCCAGGGGGGCCTGGGGGTACTCAGTGTTCCCGTCGGGAACAGGGTGCCCACGCTAGCTTCCAAGGTGTCCAGAAAACGGTGCTGCAGTTAAAGATATGCAAAGCAGAGGCCACCGCCTCATGGAAACTGCAGCACACCGCTGCTTCTGCGTGGCCAATCGGGGCCTAACTTCCAGGCATGTGCTCATGCCAGGTGTGCCGGTAGCGACACAGCATGCTAAGAGGCTGAGTTTATCCTCGGATAGAGTGACTACAGGTACGAGGTCCTCCAAGTATTCAAAGCACAGTGTTTTCTCATGGCAGCTCACACAAGGGCCATGACGAAGTCTTCCTGGGCACTTGGGACTCACCAGCAATGTTGTCCTGAGGCCATTCGAGGACTCTGGAAATGTAGGTCTCCTCAAGGAAGGTACAGGGTGTTGCCCATCACTGGAAACGCACAGAGGGCCTCCGAGGGATCAACCGATGGGCGTTGAAGTTGCTCAGCCGGCCCACAGGTGTCTGGAGGTAGTCAGTGAAATTGGAGGGAAAATGATGCATACCCGAGAGGCCTAGGAGTACTCAAAAGTCTACTTCCTGTAAATTAAAGCACATAAGCCACTAAGAACTCATGGAAACAGCTACCTGCCTCCCTTTCTGCACGGCTACTCAGGGCCTAACCTGGAGGCAAGTTCTCACGTTGGGATTCCCTTTAGCTCTAGAGCTTGTCAGGCGGACCACCACCACGGCCATGGAAGCACCTGGTTCAGACAGAGCAAACTCATAATTTTCCCCGCAGCCTTCTTACAGGGTTTCCAGGCCTGTCAGGAGCAGGGAATGTCAAGTAGCTGCAAGGCAGCGTGAATGCGGCCTTCAAAGTGGGAAAGCAAGTCTATTTCCAGCAGGCCCCCGTTTCCATGGGCACCCTCAGCATACACCCCTGTGGTATCTAACAAGTCCAAAGAGACACAGGTTACCCTGTGTTTCCTACCCTGAATCAACTTCTCGAAGTAGGGAGTTCTGCATCAAGCGAACTGCCTCAACCAAGGAACGGCGTAGCTGCTCCTCTGGGCCTGTGGCTATTCAAAAGCCTGCAGCGCCACTGGAAGAAGAGGACTTAAATTGCAGTAAGAACGCAAGCCAACTTTCTCGAGGAGGCACGGTGACTTCAGGCAGGAGGTCCCAGACGGAATGCGACGCCGAGGGTTTCTCTGAGTGCAGCTCGGACTAGGGCATTGCGTAAGACTTCGACGCCATGTGGGATGTGCTAGAACAGTGTTCCTGAGCGTGTGCGAGTGCTGGGGAAATTAGGCTGCTCCAAAAGAGAGTGCGGTGCGTTTCCCTACGCTCGGCATACACAGAGGGGCTCTAAAGGGCTCCGGGCCTGGATATTGCTTAGCAGACCCAGGTGGGCCTGGGGGTACTCAGTGTCCCTGCCGGAAACAGGGTGCCCACGTGAGCCTCCTAGGTGTCCGGCAAACTGTGCTGCAGTTAAAGATAACCAGAGCAGGGGCCACCGCCTCATGGAAACTGCAGCACGCCTCCGCTTCTGCGCGGCCAATCAGAGCCTTACTTCCAGGCATGTGTTCATGCTGGGAGTGCCGGTAGCAACACAGCATGCTAAGAGGCTGAGTTTCTCCACGGGTAGAGTGACTACAGGTCCGAGGTCCTCAAAGTATTCAAAGCACAGTGTTTTCCCCGAAGCATTCTTCCAGGGCTCACTGGCCTGTCGGGAGCTGGGAAGGTCAGGTAGCTTCAAGGCAGGCATGAATGCCGCCCTCAAAATGGGAAAGCAGGGCTAGTTCCAGCAGGCCCCCGTTTTCATGGGCACACTCAGCGTACATCCCTGTGGCTTCTAACGAGTCCCAAGAGACACCGGTTACCCTGCGTTTCCTTCCCTGAATCAAGGTATCGAAGTAGGGAGTCCCGCATCCGGCGAACTGTCTCAACCGAGGAACGCCGTAGCTGCTCCTCTGGGCCTGGGGCTGCCTGCAGTGCCGCAGAAGGAACAGGACTTAAAGTGCAGTAAGAACCCAAGCCGCCGTCCTCTAGGAGGCACGGTGACTTCAGTCAGGAGGTCCTGGATGGAAGGCGAAGACGAGGGCTCCTCTGAGGGCAGCTCCGACTAGGGCACCGCGTAAGACCTCCGCGCCACGTGGGACGTGCCAGAACGGTGTTCGCGAACGTGTGCGAGTGCCGAGGAAACTAAGCTGCTCCAAAGGAGAGGGCAGTGTGTTTCCCTACGCTCGGCCTGCACACAGGGGGCTCTGAAGGGCTACGGGCCTGGATGTTCCTTAGCAGACCCAGGTGCACCTGGGGGTACTCAGTGTTCCTGCCGGGAGCAGGGTGCCCCGGCTAGCCTCCCAGGTGTCCAGAAAGCTGTGCTGCCGTTAAAGGCATGCAGAGCAGAGGCCACCGCCTCCTGGAAGCTGCAGCACGCCTCCGCTTCTGCACGGCGAATCAGGGCCTTCCTTCCAGACATGGGTTCATGCTGGGTGTGCCGGTAGCGACACAGCGTGCTAAGATGCTGACTTTCTCCTCGAGCAGAGTGACTTCAGGTACGAGGGCGGGCCTCGCAGTGTTCCAAGCACAGTGTTCTCTCATGGCAGCTCACACAAGGGCCATGACAGAGTCTTCCTGGGCACTTCGCACTCACCAGCCATGTTGTCCCGAGGGCGTTCGAGGGCTCTGGAGAAGTAGTGCTCCTCAAGGAACGCGCAGTGTGTTGCTGCCCAGCACTCAGCAGGCACAGAGGTCCTCCGGGGGATCAACCAATGGACCTCGACGTTGCTCTGCCGGCCCACAGGTGTCTGGAGGCACTCAGTGACCTCGGAGGGAAAACGATGCACACCCGTGGGGCCAAGGAGTCCCCGGACGCGTACTTCCTTTAAAATAAAGCACATAAGCGACTGAGAACTCATGGAATCAGCTGCATGCCTCCCTTTATGCACGGCTACTCAGGGCCTAACCTGGAGGCGAGTTCTCACGTCGAGGTTCCCTTTCGCTCTAGAGCCTGTCAGGCGGACCACCACCGCGGCCGTGGAAGCACCTGGTTCAGACAGAGCAAACTCACAATTTTCCCCGCAGCCTTCTTACAGGGTTTCCAGGCCTGTCAGGAGCAGGGAATGTCAAGTAGCTGCAAGGCAGCGTGAATGCGGCCTTCAAAGTGGGAAAGCAAGTCTATTTCCAGCAGGCCCCCGTTTCCATGGGCACCCTCAGCATATACCCCTGCGGTACCTAACAAGTCCAAAGAGACACAGGTTACCCTGTGTTTCCTACCCTGAATCAAATTCTCGAAGTAGGGTGTTCTGCATCAAGCGAACTGCCTCAACCAAGGAACGGCGTAGCTGCTCCTCTGGGCCTGTGGCTATTCAAAAGCCTGCAGGGCCACAGGAAGAAGAGGACTTAAATTGCAGTAAGAACGCAAGCCAACTTTTTCGAGGAGGCACGGTGACTTCAGGCAGGAGGTCCCAGACGGAATGCGACGCCGAGGGTTTCTCTGAGTGCAGCTCGGACTAGGGCATTGCGTAAGACTTCGACGCCATGTGGGATGTGCTAGAACAGTGCTCCTGAGCGTGTGCGAGTGCTGGGGAAATTAGGCTGCTCCAAAAGAGAGTGCGGTGCGTTTCCCTACGCTTGGCATACACAGAGGGGCTCTAAAGGGCTCCGGGCCTGGATATTGCTTAGCAGAACCAGGTGGGCCTGGGGGGTACTCAGTGTCCCTGCCGGGAACAGGGTGCCCACGCGAGCCTCCTAGGTGTCCGGCAAACTGTGCTGCAGTTAAAGATATGCAGAGCAGAGGCCACAGCCTCATGGAAACTGCTGCATGCCTCCACTTCTGTGCGGCCAATCAGGACCTTACCTCCAGTCACGTGTTCATGCTGGGTGCCCCTTTAGCGACACAGCATGGTAAGATGCTGACTTTCTCCTCGAGCAGAGTGACTTTAGGTACGAGGTTCTCGAAGTATTCAATGCAGAGTGTTTTCTCATGGCAGCTCACACAAGGGCCATGACAAAGACTTCCTGGGCACTTCGGACTCACCAGAAATGAGGTCCTGCGGCTGTTCGAGGACTCTGGAAATGTAGTTCTCCTCAAGGAACGTGCAGTGTGTTGCCCGTCACTCGGCACACTCAGAGGGCCTCCACCGGACAGACCAACCGGCCTCGATGTTGCTAAGCCGGCCCACAGGGTTCTGGAGGTACTCAGTGACTTTGGAGGGACAATGATGCACTCCCGAGAGGCCTAGGAGTCTTCAAAGGGGTACTTCCTTGAAAATAAAGCAGAACAGCGACTAAGAACTCATGGAAACAGCTGTATGCCTCCCTTTCTGCCCGGCTACTCGGGACCTAAAATGGAGGCAAGTTCCCACGTTGAGTATCCTTTTAGCTCTAGAGCTTGTCAGGCAGACCACCGCCGCGGCCACGGAGGCACCTGGTTTAGACAGAGCAAACTCATTTTTTTCCAAGAAGCATTCCTACAGGGTTTAACAGGCCTGTCAACAGCAGGGAATGTCATGCAGCTTCAAGGCAGCATGAATGCAGCCTTCAAAATGGGAAAGCAAGGGTAGTTCCAGCAGGCCCCCGTTTCCATGGGCACCCTCAGCATACACCCGTGTGGTTTCTAACAAGTCCAAAGAGACACAGGTTACCCTGTGTTTCCTTTCCTGAATCAACTTCTCGAAGTAGGGTGTTCTGCATCAAGCGAACTGCCTCAACCAAGGAACACCATAGCTGCTCCTCTGGGCCTGTAGCTATTCAAAAGCCTGCAGTGCCACAGGAAGAAGAGGACTTCAATTGCAGTAGGAACACAAGCCGACTTTCTCTAGGAGGCATGGTGACTTCAGGCAGGATGTCCCAGATGGAATGCGAAGCCGAGGGTTTCTCTGAGTGCAGCTCGGACTAGGGCAATGCGTAAGACTTCGACGCCATGTGGGATGTGCTAGAACAGTGTTCCTGAGCGTGTGCAAGTGCTGGTGAAATTAAGCTGCTCCAAAAGAGAGTGCGGTGCGTTTCCCTACGCTCGGCATACACAGAGGGGCTCTAAAGGGCTTCGGGCCTGGATGTTGCTTAGCAGACCCAGGGGGGCCTGGGGGTACTCAGTGTTCCCGTCGGGAACAGGGTGCCCACGCTAGCTTCCAAGGTGTCCAGAAAACGGTGCTGCAGTTAAAGATATGCAAAGCAGAGGCCACCGCCTCATGGAAACTGCAGCACACCGCTGCTTCTGCGTGGCCAATCGGGGCCTAACTTCCAGGCATGTGCTCATGCCAGGTGTGCCGGTAGCGACACAGCATGCTAAGAGGCTGAGTTTATCCTCGGATAGAGTGACTACAGGTACGAGGTCCTCCAAGTATTCAAAGCACAGTGTTTTCTCATGGCAGCTCACACAAGGGCCATGACGAAGTCTTCCTGGGCACTTGGGACTCACCAGCAATGTTGTCCTGAGGCCATTCGAGGACTCTGGAAATGTAGGTCTCCTCAAGGAAGGTACAGGGTGTTGCCCATCACTGGAAACGCACAGAGGGCCTCCGAGGGATCAACCGATGGGCGTTGAAGTTGCTCAGCCGGCCCACAGGTGTCTGGAGGTAGTCAGTGAAATTGGAGGGAAAATGATGCATACCCGAGAGGCCTAGGAGTACTCAAAAGTCTACTTCCTGTAAATTAAAGCACATAAGCCACTAAGAACTCATGGAAACAGCTACCTGCCTCCCTTTCTGCACGGCTACTCAGGGCCTAACCTGGAGGCAAGTTCTCACGTTGGGATTCCCTTTAGCTCTAGAGCTTGTCAGGCGGACCACCACCACGGCCATGGAAGCACCTGGTTCAGACAGAGCAAACTCATAATTTTCCCCGCAGCCTTCTTACAGGGTTTCCAGGCCTGTCAGGAGCAGGGAATGTCAAGTAGCTGCAAGGCAGCGTGAATGCGGCCTTCAAAGTGGGAAAGCAAGTCTATTTCCAGCAGGCCCCCGTTTCCATGGGCACCCTCAGCATACACCCCTGTGGTATCTAACAAGTCCAAAGAGACACAGGTTACCCTGTGTTTCCTACCCTGAATCAACTTCTCGAAGTAGGGAGTTCTGCATCAAGCGAACTGCCTCAACCAAGGAACGGCGTAGCTGCTCCTCTGGGCCTGTGGCTATTCAAAAGCCTGCAGCGCCACTGGAAGAAGAGGACTTAAATTGCAGTAAGAACGCAAGCCAACTTTCTCGAGGAGGCACGGTGACTTCAGGCAGGAGGTCCCAGACGGAATGCGACGCCGAGGGTTTCTCTGAGTGCAGCTCGGACTAGGGCATTGCGTAAGACTTCGACGCCATGTGGGATGTGCTAGAACAGTGTTCCTGAGCGTGTGCGAGTGCTGGGGAAATTAGGCTGCTCCAAAAGAGAGTGCGGTGCGTTTCCCTACGCTCGGCATACACAGAGGGGCTCTAAAGGGCTCCGGGCCTGGATATTGCTTAGCAGACCCAGGTGGGCCTGGGGGTACTCAGTGTCCCTGCCGGAAACAGGGTGCCCACGTGAGCCTCCTAGGTGTCCGGCAAACTGTGCTGCAGTTAAAGATAACCAGAGCAGGGGCCACAGCCTCATGGAAACTGCAGCACGCCTCCGCTTCTGCGCGGCCAATCAGAGCCTTACTTCCAGGCATGTGTTCATGCTGGGAGTGCCGGTAGCAACACAGCATGCTAAGAGGCTGAGTTTCTCCACGGGTAGAGTGACTACAGGTCCGAGGTCCTCAAAGTATTCAAAGCACAGTGTTTTCCCCGAAGCATTCTTCCAGGGCTCACTGGCCTGTCGGGAGCTGGGAAGGTCAGGTAGCTTCAAGGCAGGCATGAATGCCGCCCTCAAAATGGGAAAGCAGGGCTAGTTCCAGCAGGCCCCCGTTTTCATGGGCACACTCAGCGTACATCCCTGTGGCTTCTAACGAGTCCCAAGAGACACCGGTTACCCTGCGTTTCCTTCCCTGAATCAACGTATCGAAGTAGGGAGTCCCGCATCCGGCGAACTGTCTCAACCGAGGAACGCCGTAGCTGCTCCTCTGGGCCTGGGGCTGCCTGCAGTGCCGCAGAAGGAACAGGACTTAAAGTGCAGTAAGAACCCAAGCCACCGTCCTCTAGGAGGCACGGTGACTTCAGTCAGGAGGTCCTGGATGGAAGGCGAAGACGAGGGCTCCTCTGAGGGCAGCTCCGACTAGGGCACCGCGTAAGACCTCCGCGCCACGTGGGACGTGCCAGAACGGTGTTCGCGAACGTGTGCGAGTGCGGAGGAAACTAAGTTGCTCCAAAGGAGAGGGCAGTGCGTTTCCCTACGCTCGGCCTGCACACAGGGGGCTCTGAAGGGCTACGGGCCTGGATGTTCCTTAGCAGACCCAGGTGCACCTGGGGGTACTCAGTGTTCCTGCCGGGAGCAGGGTGCCCCGGCTAGCCTCCCAGGTGTCCAGAAAGCTGTGCTGCCGTTAAAGGCATGCAGAGCAGAGGCCACCGCCTCCTGGAAGCTGCAGCACGCCTCCGCTTCTGCACGGCGAATCAGGGCCTTCCTTCCAGACATGGGTTCATGCTGGGTGTGCCGGTAGCGACACAGCGTGCTAAGATGCTGACTTTCTCCTCGAGCAGAGTGACTTCAGGTACGAGGGCGGGCCTCGCAGTGTTCCAAGCACAGTGTTCTCTCATGGCAGCTCACACAAGGGCCATGACAGAGTCTTCCTGGGCACTTCGCACTCACCAGCCATGTTGTCCCGAGGGCGTTTGAGGGCTCTGGAGAAGTAGTGCTCCTCAAGGAACGCGCAGTGTGTTGCTGCCCAGCACTCGGCAGGCACAGAGGTCCTCCGGGGGATCAACCAATGGACCTCGACGTTGCTCCGCCGGCCCACAGGTGTCTGGAGGCACTCAGTGACCTCGGAGGGAAAACGATGCACACCCGTGGGGCCTAGGAGTCCCCGGACGCGTACTTCCTTTAAAATAAAGCACATAAGCGACTGAGAACTCATGGAATCAGCTGCATGCCTCCCTTTCTGCACGGCTACTCAGGGCCTAACCTGGAGGCGAGTTCTCACGTCGAGGTTCCCTTTCGCTCTAGAGCCTGTCAGGCGGACCACCACCGCGGCCATGGAAGCACCTGGTTCAGACAGAGCAAACTCACAATTTTCCCCGCAGCCTTCTTACAGGGTTTCCAGGCCTGTCAGGAGCAGGGAATGTCAAGTAGCTGCAAGGCAGCGTGAATGCGGCCTTCAAAGTGGGAAAGCAAGTCTATTTCCAGCAGGCCCCCATTTCCATGGGCACCCTCAGCATAAACCCCTGCGGTACCTAACTAGTCCAAAGAGACACAGGTTACCCTGTGTTTCCTACCCTGAATGAAATTCTCGAAGTAGGGTGTTCTGCATCAAGCGAACTGCCTCAACCAAGGAACGGCGTAGCTGCTCCTCTGGGCCTGTGGCTATTCAAAAGCCTGCAGCGCCACTGGAAGAAGAGGACTTAAATTGCAGTAAGAACGCAAGCCAACTTTCTCGAGGAGGCACGGTGACTTCAGGCAGGAGGTCCCAGACGGAATGCGACGCCGAGGGTTTCTCTGAGTGCAGCTCGGACTAGGGCATTGCGTAAGACTTCGACGCCATGTGGGATGTGCTAGAACAGTGTTCCTGAGCGTGTGCGAGTGCTGGGGAAATTAGGCTGCTCCAAAAGAGAGTGCGGTGCGTTTCCCTACGCTCGGCATACACAGAGGGGCTCTAAAGGGCTCCGGGCCTGGATATTGCTTAGCAGACCCAGGTGGGCCTGGGGGGTACTCAGTGTCCCTGCCGGGAACAGGGTGCCCACGCGAGCCTCCTAGGTGTCCGGCAAACTGTGCTGCAGTTAAAGATATGCAGAGCAGAGGCCACAGCCTCATGGAAACTGCTGCATGCCTCCACTTCTGTGCGGCCAATCAGGACCTTACCTCCAGTCACGTGTTCATGCTGGGTGCCCCTTTAGCGACACAGCATGGTAAGATGCTGACTTTCTCCTTGAGCAGAGTGACTTTAGGTACGAGGTTCTCGAAGTATTCAATGCAGAGTGTTTTCTCATGGCAGCTCACACAAGGGCCATGACAAAGACTTCCTGGGCACTTCGGACTCACCAGAAATGAGGTCCTGCGGCTGTTCGAGGACTCTGGAAATGTAGTTCTCCTCAAGGAACGTGCAGTGTGTGGCCCGTCACTCGGCACACTCAGAGGGCCTCCACCGGACAGACGAACCGGCCTCGATGTTGCTAAGCCGGCCCACAGGGTTCTGGAGGTACTCAGTGACTTTGGAGGGACAATGATGCACTCCCGAGAGGCCTAGGAGTCTTCAAAGGGGTACTTCCTTGAAAATAAAGCAGAACAGCGACTAAGAACTCATGGAAACAGCTGTATGCCTCCCTTTCTGCCCGGCTACTCGGGACCTAAAATGGAGGCAAGTTCCCACGTTGAGTATCCTTTTAGCTCTAGAGCTTGTCAGGCAGACCACCGCCGCGGCCACGGAGGCACCTGGTTTAGACAGAGCAAACTCATTTTTTTCCAAGAAGCATTCCTACAGGGTTTAACAGGCCTGTCAACAGCAGGGAATGTCATGCAGCTTCAAGGCAGCATGAATGCAGCCTTCAAAATGGGAAAGCAAGGGTAGTTCCAGCAGGCCCCCGTTTCCATGGGCACCCTCAGCATACACCCGTGTGGTTTCTAACAAGTCCAAAGAGACACAGGTTACCCTGTGTTTCCTTTCCTGAATCAACTTCTCGAAGTAGGGTGTTCTGCATCAAGCGAACTGCCTCAACCAAGGAACAGCGTAGCTGCTCCTCTGGGCCTGTAGCTATTCAAAAGCCTGCAGTGCCACAGGAAGAAGAGGACTTCAATTGCAGTAGGAACACAAGCCGACTTTCTCTAGGAGGCATGGTGACTTCAGGCAGGATGTCCCAGATGGAATGCGAAGCCGAGGGTTTCTCTGAGTGCAGCTCGGACTAGGGCAATGCGTAAGACTTCGACGCCATGTGGGATGTGCTAGAACAGTGTTCCTGAGCGTGTGCAAGTGCTGGTGAAATTAAGCTGCTCCAAAAAGGAGTGTGGTGCGTTTCCCTATGCTCGGCATACACAGAGGAGCTCTAAAGGGCTACGGGCCTGGATGTTGCTTAGCAGACCCAGGGGGGCCTGGGGGTACTCAGTGTTCCCGTCGGGAACAGGGTGCCCACGCTAGCTTCCAAGGTGTCCAGAAAACGGTGCTGCAGTTAAAGATATGCAAAGCAGAGGCCACCGCCTCATGGAAACTGCAGCACACCGCTGCTTCTGCGTGGCCAATCGGGGCCTAACTTCCAGGCATGTGCTCATGCCAGGTGTGCCGGTAGCGACACAGCATGCTAAGAGGCTGAGTTTATCCTCGGATAGAGTGACTACAGGTACGAGGTCCTCCAAGTATTCAAAGCACAGTGTTTTCTCATGGCAGCTCACACAAGGGCCATGACGAAGTCTTCCTGGGCACTTGGGACTCACCAGCAATGTTGTCCTGAGGCCATTCGAGGACTCTGGAAATGTAGGTCTCCTCAAGGAAGGTACAGGGTGTTGCCCATCACTGGAAACGCACAGAGGGCCTCCGAGGGATCAACCGATGGGCGTTGAAGTTGCTCAGCCGGCCCACAGGTGTCTGGAGGTAGTCAGTGAAATTGGAGGGAAAATGATGCATACCCGAGAGGCCTAGGAGTACTCAAAAGTCTACTTCCTGTAAATTAAAGCACATAAGCCACTAAGAACTCATGGAAACAGCTACCTGCCTCCCTTTCTGCACGGCTACTCAGGGCCTAACCTGGAGGCAAGTTCTCACGTTGGGATTCCCTTTAGCTCTAGAGCTTGTCAGGCGGACCACCACCACGGCCATGGAAGCACCTGGTTCAGACAGAGCAAACTCATAATTTTCCCCGCAGCCTTCTTACAGGGTTTCCAGGCCTGTCAGGAGCAGGGAATGTCAAGTAGCTGCAAGGCAGCGTGAATGCGGCCTTCAAAGTGGGAAAGCAAGTCTATTTCCAGCAGGCCCCCGTTTCCATGGGCACCCTCAGCATACACCCCTGTGGTATCTAACAAGTCCAAAGAGACACAGGTTACCCTGTGTTTCCTACCCTGAATCAACTTCTCGAAGTAGGGAGTTCTGCATCAAGCGAACTGCCTCAACCAAGGAACGGCGTAGCTGCTCCTCTGGGCCTGTGGCTATTCAAAAGCCTGCAGCGCCACTGGAAGAAGAGGACTTAAATTGCAGTAAGAACGCAAGCCAACTTTCTCGAGGAGGCACGGTGACTTCAGGCAGGAGGTCCCAGACGGAATGCGACGCCGAGGGTTTCTCTGAGTGCAGCTCGGACTAGGGCATTGCGTAAGACTTCGACGCCATGTGGGATGTGCTAGAACAGTGTTCCTGAGCGTGTGCGAGTGCTGGGGAAATTAGGCTGCTCCAAAAGAGAGTGCGGTGCGTTTCCCTACGCTCGGCATACACAGAGGGGCTCTAAAGGGCTCCGGGCCTGGATATTGCTTAGCAGACCCAGGTGGGCCTGGGGGTACTCAGTGTCCCTGCCGGAAACAGGGTGCCCACGTGAGCCTCCTAGGTGTCCGGCAAACTGTGCTGCAGTTAAAGATAACCAGAGCAGGGGCCACCGCCTCATGGAAACTGCAGCACGCCTCCGCTTCTGCGCGGCCAATCAGAGCCTTACTTCCAGGCATGTGTTCATGCTGGGAGTGCCGGTAGCAACACAGCATGCTAAGAGGCTGAGTTTCTCCACGGGTAGAGTGACTACAGGTCCGAGGTCCTCAAAGTATTCAAAGCACAGTGTTTTCCCCGAAGCATTCTTCCAGGGCTCACTGGCCTGTCGGGAGCTGGGAAGGTCAGGTAGCTTCAAGGCAGGCATGAATGCCGCCCTCAAAATGGGAAAGCAGGGCTAGTTCCAGCAGGCCCCCGTTTTCATGGGCACACTCAGCGTACATCCCTGTGGCTTCTAACGAGTCCCAAGAGACACCGGTTACCCTGCGTTTCCTTCCCTGAATCAACGTATCGAAGTAGGGAGTCCCGCATCCGGCGAACTGTCTCAACCGAGGAACGCCGTAGCTGCTCCTCTGGGCCTGGGGCTGCCTGCAGTGCCGCAGAAGGAACAGGACTTAAAGTGCAGTAAGAACCCAAGCCGCCGTCCTCTAGGAGGCACGGTGACTTCAGTCAGGAGGTCCTGGATGGAAGGCGAAGACGAGGGCTCCTCTGAGGGCAGCTCCGACTAGGGCACCGCGTAAGACCTCCGCGCCACGTGGGACGTGCCAGAACGGTGTTCGCGAACGTGTGCGAGTGCCGAGGAAACTAAGCTGCTCCAAAGGAGAGGGCAGTGCGTTTCCCTACGCTCGGCCTGCACACAGGGGGCTCTGAAGGGCTACGGGCCTGGATGTTCCTTAGCAGACCCAGGTGCACCTGGGGGTACTCAGTGTTCCTGCCGGGAGCAGGGTGCCCCGGCTAGCCTCCCAGGTGTCCAGAAAGCTGTGCTGCCATTAAAGGCATGCAGAGCAGAGGCCACCGCCTCCTGGAAGCTGCAGCACGCCTCCGCTTCTGCACGGCGAATCAGGGCCTTCCTTCCAGACATGGGTTCATGCTGGGTGTGCCGGTAGCGACACAGCGTGCTAAGATGCTGACTTTCTCCTCGAGCAGAGTGACTTCAGGTACGAGGGCGGGCCTCGCAGTGTTCCAAGCACAGTGTTCTCTCATGGCAGCTCACACAAGGGCCATGACAGAGTCTTCCTGGGCACTTCGCACTCACCAGCCATGTTGTCGCGAGGGCGTTTGAGGGCTCTGGAGAAGTAGTGCTCCTCAAGGAACGCGCAGTGTGTTGCTGCCCAGCACTCGGCAGGCACAGAGGTCCTCCGGGGGATCAACCAATGGACCTCGACGTTGCTCCGCCGGCCCACAGGTGTCTGGAGGCACTCAGTGACCTCGGAGGGAAAACGATGCACACCCGTGGGGCCTAGGAGTCCCCGGACGCGTACTTCCTTTAAAATAAAGCACATAAGCGACTGAGAACTCATGGAATCAGCTGCATGCCTCCCTTTCTGCACGGCTACTCAGGGCCTAACCTGGAGGCGAGTTCTCACGTCGAGGTTCCCTTTCGCTCTAGAGCCTGTCAGGCGGACCACCACCGCGGCCATGGAAGCACCTGGTTCAGACAGAGCAAACTCACAATTTTCCCCGCAGCCTTCTTACAGGGTTTCCAGGCCTGTCAGGAGCAGGGAATGTCAAGTAGCTGCAAGGCAGCGTGAATGCGGCCTTCAAAGTGGGAAAGCAAGTCTATTTCCAGCAGGCCCCCATTTCCATGGGCACCCTCAGCATAAACCCCTGCGGTACCTAACTAGTCCAAAGAGACACAGGTTACCCTGTGTTTCCTACCCTGAATGAAATTCTCGAAGTAGGGTGT
The DNA here is from genome assembly GCF_964374135.1 of Grampus griseus. Lineage (NCBI taxonomy): Eukaryota > Metazoa > Chordata > Mammalia > Artiodactyla > Delphinidae > Grampus > Grampus griseus. The sequence continues at coordinate 594,133 of NC_139010.1, forward strand.
TCTGCATCAAGCGAACTGCCTCAACCAAGGAACGGCGTAGCTGCTCCTCTGGGCCTGTGGCTATTCAAAAGCCTGCAGCGCCACTGGAAGAAGAGGACTTAAATTGCAGTAAGAACGCAAGCCAACTTTCTCGAGGAGGCACGGTGACTTCAGGCAGGAGGTCCCAGACGGAATGCGACGCCGAGGGTTTCTCTGAGTGCAGCTCGGACTAGGGCATTGCGTAAGACTTCGACGCCATGTGGGATGTGCTAGAACAGTGTTCCTGAGCGTGTGCGAGTGCTGGGGAAATTAGGCTGCTCCAAAAGAGAGTGCGGTGCGTTTCCCTACGCTCGGCATACACAGAGGGGCTCTAAAGGGCTCCGGGCCTGGATATTGCTTAGCAGACCCAGGTGGGCCTGGGGGGTACTCAGTGTCCCTGCCGGGAACAGGGTGCCCACGCGAGCCTCCTAGGTGTCCGGCAAACTGTGCTGCAGTTAAAGATATGCAGAGCAGAGGCCACAGCCTCATGGAAACTGCTGCATGCCTCCACTTCTGTGCGGCCAATCAGGACCTTACCTCCAGTCACGTGTTCATGCTGGGTGCCCCTTTAGCGACACAGCATGGTAAGATGCTGACTTTCTCCTTGAGCAGAGTGACTTTAGGTACGAGGTTCTCGAAGTATTCAATGCAGAGTGTTTTCTCATGGCAGCTCACACAAGGGCCATGACAAAGACTTCCTGGGCACTTCGGACTCACCAGAAATGAGGTCCTGCGGCTGTTCGAGGACTCTGGAAATGTAGTTCTCCTCAAGGAACGTGCAGTGTGTGGCCCGTCACTCGGCACACTCAGAGGGCCTCCACCGGACAGACGAACCGGCCTCGATGTTGCTAAGCCGGCCCACAGGGTTCTGGAGGTACTCAGTGACTTTGGAGGGACAATGATGCACTCCCGAGAGGCCTAGGAGTCTTCAAAGGGGTACTTCCTTGAAAATAAAGCAGAACAGCGACTAAGAACTCATGGAAACAGCTGTATGCCTCCCTTTCTGCCCGGCTACTCGGGACCTAAAATGGAGGCAAGTTCCCACGTTGAGTATCCTTTTAGCTCTAGAGCTTGTCAGGCAGACCACCGCCGCGGCCACGGAGGCACCTGGTTTAGACAGAGCAAACTCATTTTTTTCCAAGAAGCATTCCTACAGGGTTTAACAGGCCTGTCAACAGCAGGGAATGTCATGCAGCTTCAAGGCAGCATGAATGCAGCCTTCAAAATGGGAAAGCAAGGGTAGTTCCAGCAGGCCCCCGTTTCCATGGGCACCCTCAGCATACACCCGTGTGGTTTCTAACAAGTCCAAAGAGACACAGGTTACCCTGTGTTTCCTTTCCTGAATCAACTTCTCGAAGTAGGGTGTTCTGCATCAAGCGAACTGCCTCAACCAAGGAACAGCGTAGCTGCTCCTCTGGGCCTGTAGCTATTCAAAAGCCTGCAGTGCCACAGGAAGAAGAGGACTTCAATTGCAGTAGGAACACAAGCCGACTTTCTCTAGGAGGCATGGTGACTTCAGGCAGGATGTCCCAGATGGAATGCGAAGCCGAGGGTTTCTCTGAGTGCAGCTCGGACTAGGGCAATGCGTAAGACTTCGACGCCATGTGGGATGTGCTAGAACAGTGTTCCTGAGCGTGTGCAAGTGCTGGTGAAATTAAGCTGCTCCAAAAAGGAGTGTGGTGCGTTTCCCTATGCTCGGCATACACAGAGGAGCTCTAAAGGGCTACGGGCCTGGATGTTGCTTAGCAGACCCAGGGGGGCCTGGGGGTACTCAGTGTTCCCGTCGGGAACAGGGTGCCCACGCTAGCTTCCAAGGTGTCCAGAAAACGGTGCTGCAGTTAAAGATATGCAAAGCAGAGGCCACCGCCTCATGGAAACTGCAGCACACCGCTGCTTCTGCGTGGCCAATCGGGGCCTAACTTCCAGGCATGTGCTCATGCCAGGTGTGCCGGTAGCGACACAGCATGCTAAGAGGCTGAGTTTATCCTCGGATAGAGTGACTACAGGTACGAGGTCCTCCAAGTATTCAAAGCACAGTGTTTTCTCATGGCAGCTCACACAAGGGCCATGACGAAGTCTTCCTGGGCACTTGGGACTCACCAGCAATGTTGTCCTGAGGCCATTCGAGGACTCTGGAAATGTAGGTCTCCTCAAGGAAGGTACAGGGTGTTGCCCATCACTGGAAACGCACAGAGGGCCTCCGAGGGATCAACCGATGGGCGTTGAAGTTGCTCAGCCGGCCCACAGGTGTCTGGAGGTAGTCAGTGAAATTGGAGGGAAAATGATGCATACCCGAGAGGCCTAGGAGTACTCAAAAGTCTACTTCCTGTAAATTAAAGCACATAAGCCACTAAGAACTCATGGAAACAGCTACCTGCCTCCCTTTCTGCACGGCTACTCAGGGCCTAACCTGGAGGCAAGTTCTCACGTTGGGATTCCCTTTAGCTCTAGAGCTTGTCAGGCGGACCACCACCACGGCCATGGAAGCACCTGGTTCAGACAGAGCAAACTCATAATTTTCCCCGCAGCCTTCTTACAGGGTTTCCAGGCCTGTCAGGAGCAGGGAATGTCAAGTAGCTGCAAGGCAGCGTGAATGCGGCCTTCAAAGTGGGAAAGCAAGTCTATTTCCAGCAGGCCCCCGTTTCCATGGGCACCCTCAGCATACACCCCTGTGGTATCTAACAAGTCCAAAGAGACACAGGTTACCCTGTGTTTCCTACCCTGAATCAACTTCTCGAAGTAGGGAGTTCTGCATCAAGCGAACTGCCTCAACCAAGGAACGGCGTAGCTGCTCCTCTGGGCCTGTGGCTATTCAAAAGCCTGCAGCGCCACTGGAAGAAGAGGACTTAAATTGCAGTAAGAACGCAAGCCAACTTTCTCGAGGAGGCACGGTGACTTCAGGCAGGAGGTCCCAGACGGAATGCGACGCCGAGGGTTTCTCTGAGTGCAGCTCGGACTAGGGCATTGCGTAAGACTTCGACGCCATGTGGGATGTGCTAGAACAGTGTTCCTGAGCGTGTGCGAGTGCTGGGGAAATTAGGCTGCTCCAAAAGAGAGTGCGGTGCGTTTCCCTACGCTCGGCATACACAGAGGGGCTCTAAAGGGCTCCGGGCCTGGATATTGCTTAGCAGACCCAGGTGGGCCTGGGGGTACTCAGTGTCCCTGCCGGAAACAGGGTGCCCACGTGAGCCTCCTAGGTGTCCGGCAAACTGTGCTGCAGTTAAAGATAACCAGAGCAGGGGCCACCGCCTCATGGAAACTGCAGCACGCCTCCGCTTCTGCGCGGCCAATCAGAGCCTTACTTCCAGGCATGTGTTCATGCTGGGAGTGCCGGTAGCAACACAGCATGCTAAGAGGCTGAGTTTCTCCACGGGTAGAGTGACTACAGGTCCGAGGTCCTCAAAGTATTCAAAGCACAGTGTTTTCCCCGAAGCATTCTTCCAGGGCTCACTGGCCTGTCGGGAGCTGGGAAGGTCAGGTAGCTTCAAGGCAGGCATGAATGCCGCCCTCAAAATGGGAAAGCAGGGCTAGTTCCAGCAGGCCCCCGTTTTCATGGGCACACTCAGCGTACATCCCTGTGGCTTCTAACGAGTCCCAAGAGACACCGGTTACCCTGCGTTTCCTTCCCTGAATCAACGTATCGAAGTAGGGAGTCCCGCATCCGGCGAACTGTCTCAACCGAGGAACGCCGTAGCTGCTCCGCTGGGCCTGGGGCTGCCTGCAGTGCCGCAGAAGGAACAGGACTTAAAGTGCAGTAAGAACCCAAGCCGCCGTCCTCTAGGAGGCACGGTGACTTCAGTCAGGAGGTCCTGGATGGAAGGCGAAGACGAGGGCTCCTCTGAGGGCAGCTCCGACTAGGGCACCGCGTAAGACCTCCGCGCCACGTGGGACGTGCCAGAACGGTGTTCGCGAACGTGTGCGAGTGCCGAGGAAACTAAGCTGCTCCAAAGGAGAGGGCAGTGCGTTTCCCTACGCTCGGCCTGCACACAGGGGGCTCTGAAGGGCTACGGGCCTGGATGTTCCTTAGCAGACCCAGGTGCACCTGGGGGTACTCAGTGTTCCTGCCGGGAGCAGGGTGCCCCGGCTAGCCTCCCAGGTGTCCAGAAAGCTGTGCTGCCATTAAAGGCATGCAGAGCAGAGGCCACCGCCTCCTGGAAGCTGCAGCACGCCTCCGCTTCTGCACGGCGAATCAGGGCCTTCCTTCCAGACATGGGTTCATGCTGGGTGTGCCGGTAGCGACACAGCGTGCTAAGATGCTGACTTTCTCCTCGAGCAGAGTGACTTCAGGTACGAGGGCGGGCCTCGCAGTGTTCCAAGCACAGTGTTCTCTCATGGCAGCTCACACAAGGGCCATGACAGAGTCTTCCTGGGCACTTCGCACTCACCAGCCATGTTGTCCCGAGGGCGTTCGAGGGCTCTGGAGAAGTAGTGCTCCTCAAGGAACGCGCAGTGTGTTGCTGCCCAGCACTCGGCAGGCACAGAGGTCCTCCGGGGGATCAACCAATGGACCTCGACATTGCTCCGCCGGCCCACAGGTGTCTGGAGGCACTCAGTGACCTCGGAGGGAAAACGATGCACACCCGTGGGGCCTAGGAGTCCCCGGACGCGTACTTCCTTTAAAATAAAGCACATAAGCGACTGAGAACTCATGGAATCAGCTGCATGCCTCCCTTTCTGCACGGCTACTCAGGGCCTAACCTGGAGGCGAGTTCTCACGTCGAGGTTCCCTTTCGCTCTAGAGCCTGTCAGGCGGACCACCACCGCGGCCATGGAAGCACCTGGTTCAGACAGAGCAAACTCACAATTTTCCCCGCAGCCTTCTTACAGGGTTTCCAGGCCTGTCAGGAGCAGGGAATGTCAAGTAGCTGCAAGGCAGCGTGAATGCGGCCTTCAAAGTGGGAAAGCAAGTCTATTTCCAGCAGGCCCCCATTTCCATGGGCACCCTCAGCATAAACCCCTGCGGTACCTAACTAGTCCAAAGAGACACAGGTTACCCTGTGTTTCCTACCCTGAATGAAATTCTCGAAGTAGGGTGTTCTGCATCAAGCGAACTGCCTCAACCAAGGAACGGCGTAGCTGCTCCTCTGGGCCTGTGGCTATTCAAAAGCCTGCAGCGCCACTGGAAGAAGAGGACTTAAATTGCAGTAAGAACGCAAGCCAACTTTCTCGAGGAGGCACGGTGACTTCAGGCAGGAGGTCCCAGACGGAATGCGACGCCGAGGGTTTCTCTGAGTGCAGCTCGGACTAGGGCATTGCGTAAGACTTCGACGCCATGTGGGATGTGCTAGAACAGTGTTCCTGAGCGTGTGCGAGTGCTGGGGAAATTAGGCTGCTCCAAAAGAGAGTGCGGTGCGTTTCCCTACGCTCGGCATACACAGAGGGGCTCTAAAGGGCTCCGGGCCTGGATATTGCTTAGCAGACCCAGGTGGGCCTGGGGGGTACTCAGTGTCCCTGCCGGGAACAGGGTGCCCACGCGAGCCTCCTAGGTGTCCGGCAAACTGTGCTGCAGTTAAAGATATGCAGAGCAGAGGCCACAGCCTCATGGAAACTGCTGCATGCCTCCACTTCTGTGCGGCCAATCAGGACCTTACCTCCAGTCACGTGTTCATGCTGGGTGCCCCTTTAGCGACACAGCATGGTAAGATGCTGACTTTCTCCTCGAGCAGAGTGACTTTAGGTACGAGGTTCTCGAAGTATTCAATGCAGAGTGTTTTCTCATGGCAGCTCACACAAGGGCCATGACAAAGACTTCCTGGGCACTTCGGACTCACCAGAAATGAGGTCCTGCGGCTGTTCGAGGACTCTGGAAATGTAGTTCTCCTCAAGGAACGTGCAGTGTGTGGCCCGTCACTCGGCACACTCAGAGGGCCTCCACCGGACAGACCAACCGGCCTCGATGTTGCTAAGCCGGCCCACAGGGTTCTGGAGGTACTCAGTGACTTTGGAGGGACAATGATGCACTCCCGAGAGGCCTAGGAGTCTTCAAAGGGGTACTTCCTTGAAAATAAAGCAGAACAGCGACTAAGAACTCATGGAAACAGCTGTATGCCTCCCTTTCTGCCCGGCTACTCGGGACCTAAAATGGAGGCAAGTTCCCACGTTGAGTATCCTTTTAGCTCTAGAGCTTGTCAGGCAGACCACCGCCGCGGCCACGGAGGCACCTGGTTTAGACAGAGCAAACTCATTTTTTTCCAAGAAGCATTCCTACAGGGTTTAACAGGCCTGTCAACAGCAGGGAATGTCATGCAGCTTCAAGGCAGCATGAATGCAGCCTTCAAAATGGGAAAGCAAGGGTAGTTCCAGCAGGCCCCCGTTTCCATGGGCACCCTCAGCATACACCCGTGTGGTTTCTAACAAGTCCAAAGAGACACAGGTTACCCTGTGTTTCCTTTCCTGAATCAACTTCTCGAAGTAGGGTGTTCTGCATCAAGCGAACTGCCTCAACCAAGGAACACCGTAGCTGCTCCTCTGAGCCTGTAGCTATTCAAAAGCCTGCAGTGCCACAGGAAGAAGAGGACTTCAATTGCAGTAGGAACACAAGCCGACTTTCTCTAGGAGGCATGGTGACTTCAGGCAGGATGTCCCAGATGGAATGCGAAGCCGAGGGTTTCTCTGAGTGCAGCTCGGACTAGGGCAATGCGTAAGACTTCGACGCCATGTGGGATGTGCTAGAACAGTGTTCCTGAGCGTGTGCAAGTGCTGGTGAAATTAAGCTGCTCCAAAAAGGAGTGTGGTGCGTTTCCCTATGCTCGTCATACACAGAGGAGCTCTAAAGGGCTACGGGCCTGGATGTTGCTTAGCAGACCCAGGGGGGCCTGGGGGTACTCAGTGTTCCCGTCGGGAACAGGGTGCCCACGCTAGCTTCCAAGGTGTCCAGAAAACGGTGCTGCAGTTAAAGATATGCAAAGCAGAGGCCACCGCCTCATGGAAACTGCAGCACACCGCTGCTTCTGCGTGGCCAATCGGGGCCTAACTTCCAGGCATGTGCTCATGCCAGGTGTGCCGGTAGCGACACAGCATGCTAAGAGGCTGAGTTTATCCTCGGATAGAGTGACTACAGGTACGAGGTCCTCCAAGTATTCAAAGCACAGTGTTTTCTCATGGCAGCTCACACAAGGGCCATGACGAAGTCTTCCTGGGCACTTGGGACTCACCAGCAATGTTGTCCTGAGGCCATTCGAGGACTCTGGAAATGTAGGTCTCCTCAAGGAAGGTACAGGGTGTTGCCCATCACTGGAAACGCACAGAGGGCCTCCGAGGGATCAACCGATGGGCGTTGAAGTTGCTCAGCCGGCCCACAGGTGTCTGGAGGTAGTCAGTGAAATTGGAGGGAAAATGATGCATACCCGAGAGGCCTAGGAGTACTCAAAAGTCTACTTCCTGTAAATTAAAGCACATAAGCCACTAAGAACTCATGGAAACAGCTACCTGCCTCCCTTTCTGCACGGCTACTCAGGGCCTAACCTGGAGGCAAGTTCTCACGTTGGGATTCCCTTTAGCTCTAGAGCTTGTCAGGCGGACCACCACCACGGCCATGGAAGCACCTGGTTCAGACAGAGCAAACTCATAATTTTCCCCGCAGCCTTCTTACAGGGTTTCCAGGCCTGTCAGGAGCAGGGAATGTCAAGTAGCTGCAAGGCAGCGTGAATGCGGCCTTCAAAGTGGGAAAGCAAGTCTATTTCCAGCAGGCCCCCGTTTCCATGGGCACCCTCAGCATACACCCCTGTGGTATCTAACAAGTCCAAAGAGACACAGGTTACCCTGTGTTTCCTACCCTGAATCAACTTCTCGAAGTAGGGAGTTCTGCATCAAGCGAACTGCCTCAACCAAGGAACGGCGTAGCTGCTCCTCTGGGCCTGTGGCTATTCAAAAGCCTGCAGCGCCACTGGAAGAAGAGGACTTAAATTGCAGTAAGAACGCAAGCCAACTTTCTCGAGGAGGCACGGTGACTTCAGGCAGGAGGTCCCAGACGGAATGCGACGCCGAGGGTTTCTCTGAGTGCAGCTCGGACTAGGGCATTGCGTAAGACTTCGACGCCATGTGGGATGTGCTAGAACAGTGTTCCTGAGCGTGTGCGAGTGCTGGGGAAATTAGGCTGCTCCAAAAGAGAGTGCGGTGCGTTTCCCTACGCTCGGCATACACAGAGGGGCTCTAAAGGGCTCCGGGCCTGGATATTGCTTAGCAGACCCAGGTGGGCCTGGGGGTACTCAGTGTCCCTGCCGGAAACAGGGTGCCCACGTGAGCCTCCTAGGTGTCCGGCAAACTGTGCTGCAGTTAAAGATAACCAGAGCAGGGGCCACCGCCTCATGGAAACTGCAGCACGCCTCCGCTTCTGCGCGGCCAATCAGAGCCTTACTTCCAGGCATGTGTTCATGCTGGGAGTGCCGGTAGCAACACAGCATGCTAAGAGGCTGAGTTTCTCCACGGGTAGAGTGACTACAGGTCCGAGGTCCTCAAAGTATTCAAAGCACAGTGTTTTCCCCGAAGCATTCTTCCAGGGCTCACTGGCCTGTCGGGAGCTGGGAAGGTCAGGTAGCTTCAAGGCAGGCATGAATGCCGCCCTCAAAATGGGAAAGCAGGGCTAGTTCCAGCAGGCCCCCGTTTTCATGGGCACACTCAGCGTACATCCCTGTGGCTTCTAACGAGTCCCAAGAGACACCGGTTACCCTGCGTTTCCTTCCCTGAATCAAGGTATCGAAGTAGGGAGTCCCGCATCCGGCGAACTGTCTCAACCGAGGAACGCCGTAGCTGCTCCTCTGGGCCTGGGGCTGCCTGCAGTGCCGCAGAAGGAACAGGACTTAAAGTGCAGTAAGAACCCAAGCCGCCGTCCTCTAGGAGGCACGGTGACTTCAGTCAGGAGGTCCTGGATGGAAGGCGAAGACGAGGGCTCCTCTGAGGGCAGCTCCGACTAGGGCACCGCGTAAGACCTCCGCGCCACGTGGGACGTGCCAGAACGGTGTTCGCGAACGTGTGCGAGTGCCGAGGAAACTAAGCTGCTCCAAAGGAGAGGGCAGTGTGTTTCCCTACGCTCGGCCTGCACACAGGGGGCTCTGAAGGGCTACGGGCCTGGATGTTCCTTAGCAGACCCAGGTGCACCTGGGGGTACTCAGTGTTCCTGCCGGGAGCAGGGTGCCCCGGCTAGCCTCCCAGGTGTCCAGAAAGCTGTGCTGCCGTTAAAGGCATGCAGAGCAGAGGCCACCGCCTCCTGGAAGCTGCAGCACGCCTCCGCTTCTGCACGGCGAATCAGGGCCTTCCTTCCAGACATGGGTTCATGCTGGGTGTGCCGGTAGCGACACAGCGTGCTAAGATGCTGACTTTCTCCTCGAGCAGAGTGACTTCAGGTACGAGGGCGGGCCTCGCAGTGTTCCAAGCACAGTGTTCTCTCATGGCAGCTCACACAAGGGCCATGACAGAGTCTTCCTGGGCACTTCGCACTCACCAGCCATGTTGTCCCGAGGGCGTTCGAGGGCTCTGGAGAAGTAGTGCTCCTCAAGGAACGCGCAGTGTGTTGCTGCCCAGCACTCGGCAGGCACAGAGGTCCTCCGGGGGATCAACCAATGGACCTCGACGTTGCTCCGCCGGCCCACAGGTGTCTGGAGGCACTCAGTGACCTCAGAGGGAAAACGATGCACACCCGTGGGGCCTAGGAGTCCCCGGACGCGTACTTCCTTTAAAATAAAGCACATAAGCGACTGAGAACTCATGGAATCAGCTGCATGCCTCCCTTTCTGCATGGCTACTCAGGGCCTAACCTGGAGGCGAGTTCTCACGTTGGGATTCCCTTTAGCTCTAGAGCCTGTCAGGCGGACCACCACCGCGGCCATGGAAGCACCTGGTTCAGACAGAGCAAACTCACAATTTTCCCCGCAGCCTTCTTACAGGGTTTCCAGGCCTGTCAGGAGCAGGGAAGGTCAAGTAGCTGCAAGGCAGCGTGAATGCGGCCTTCAAAGTGGGAAAGCAAGTCTATTTCCAGCAGGCCCCCGTTTCCATGGGCACCCTCAGCATACACCCCTGTGGTATCTAACAAGTCCAAAGAGACACAGGTTACCCTGTGTTTCCTACCCTGAATCAACATCTCGAAGTAGGGAGTTCTGCATCAAGCGAACTGCCTCAACCAAGGAACGGCGTAGCTGCTCCTCTGGGCCTGTGGCTATTCAAAAGCCTGCAGCGCCACTGGAAGAAGAGGACTTAAATTGCAGTAAGAACGCAAGCCAACTTTCTCGAGGAGGCACGGTGACTTCAGGCAGGAGGTCCCAGACGGAATGCGACGCCGAGGGTTTCTCTGAGTGCAGCTCGGACTAGGGCATTGCGTAAGACTTCGACGCCATGTGGGATGTGCTAGAACAGTGTTCCTGAGCGTGTGCGAGTGCTGGGGAAATTAGGCTGCTCCAAAAGAGAGTGCGGTGCGTTTCCCTACGCTCGGCATACACAGAGGGGCTCTAAAGGGCTCCGGGCCTGGATATTGCTTAGCAGACCCAGGTGGGCCTGGGGGGTACTCAGTGTCCCTGCCGGGAACAGGGTGCCCACGCGAGCCTCCTAGGTGTCCGGCAAACTGTGCTGCAGTTAAAGATATGCAGAGCAGAGGCCACAGCCTCATGGAAACTGCTGCATGCCTCCACTTCTGTGCGGCCAATCAGGACCTTACCTCCAGTCACGTGTTCATGCTGGGTGCCCCTTTAGCGACACAGCATGGTAAGATGCTGACTTTCTCCTTGAGCAGAGTGACTTTAGGTACGAGGTTCTCGAAGTATTCAATGCAGAGTGTTTTCTCATGGCAGCTCACACAAGGGCCATGACAAAGACTTCCTGGGCACTTCGGACTCACCAGAAATGAGGTCCTGCGGCTGTTCGAGGACTCTGGAAATGTAGTTCTCCTCAAGGAACGTGCAGTGTGTGGCCCGTCACTCGGCACACTCAGAGGGCCTCCACCGGACAGACGAACCGGCCTCGATGTTGCTAAGCCGGCCCACAGGGTTCTGGAGGTACTCAGTGACTTTGGAGGGACAATGATGCACTCCCGAGAGGCCTAGGAGTCTTCAAAGGGGTACTTCCTTGAAAATAAAGCAGAACAGCGACTAAGAACTCATGGAAACAGCTGTATGCCTCCCTTTCTGCCCGGCTACTCGGGACCTAAAATGGAGGCAAGTTCCCACGTTGAGTATCCTTTTAGCTCTAGAGCTTGTCAGGCAGACCACCGCCGCGGCCACGGAGGCACCTGGTTTAGACAGAGCAAACTCATTTTTTTCCAAGAAGCATTCCTACAGGGTTTAACAGGCCTGTCAACAGCAGGGAATGTCATGCAGCTTCAAGGCAGCATGAGTGCAGCCTTCAAAATGGGAAAGCAAGGGTAGTTCCAGCAGGCCCCCGTTTCCATGGGCACCCTCAGCATACACCCGTGTGGTTTCTAACAAGTCCAAAGAGACACAGGTTACCCTGTGTTTCCTTTCCTGAATCAACTTCTCGAAGTAGGGTGTTCTGCATCAAGCGAACTGCCTCAACCAAGGAACACCGTAGCTGCTCCTCTGGGCCTGTAGCTATTCAAAAGCCTGCAGCGCCACAGGAAGAAGAGGACTTCAATTGCAGTAGGAACACAAGCCGACTTTCTCTAGGAGGCATGGTGACTTCAGGCAGGATGTCCCAGATGGAATGCGAAGCCGAGGGTTTCTCTGAGTGCAGCTCGGACTAGGGCAATGCGTAAGACTTCGACGCCATGTGGGATGTGCTAGAACAGTGTTCCTGAGCGTGTGCAAGTGCTGGTGAAATTAAGCTGCTCCAAAAAGGAGTGTGGTGCGTTTCCCTATGCTCGGCATACACAGAGGAGCTCTAAAGGGCTACGGGCCTGGATGTTGCTTAGCAGACCCAGGGGGGCCTGGGGGTACTCAGTGTTCCCGTCGGGAACAGGGTGCCCACGCTAGCTTCCAAGGTGTCCAGAAAACGGTGCTGCAGTTAAAGATATGCAAAGCAGAGGCCACCGCCTCATGGAAACTGCAGCACACCGCTGCTTCTGCGTGGCCAATCGGGGCCTAACTTCCAGGCATGTGCTCATGCCAGGTGTGCCGGTAGCGACACAGCATGCTAAGAGGCTGAGTTTATCCTCGGATAGAGTGACTACAGGTACGAGGTCCTCCAAGTATTCAAAGCACAGTGTTTTCTCATGGCAGCTCACACAAGGGCCATGACGAAGTCTTCCTGGGCACTTGGGACTCACCAGCAATGTTGTCCTGAGGCCATTCGAGGACTCTGGAAATGTAGGTCTCCTCAAGGAAGGTACAGGGTGTTGCCCATCACTGGAAACGCACAGAGGGCCTCCGAGGGATCAACCGATGGGCGTTGAAGTTGCTCAGCCGGCCCACAGGTGTCTGGAGGTAGTCAGTGTAATTGGAGGGAAAATGATGCATACCCGAGAGGCCTAGGAGTACTCAAAAGTCTACTTCCTGTAAATTAAAGCACATAAGCCACTAAGAACTCATGGAAACAGCTACCTGCCTCCCTTTCTGCACGGCTACTCAGGGCCTAACCTGGAGGCAAGTTCTCACGTTGGGATTCCCTTTAGCTCTAGAGCTTGTCAGGCGGACCACCACCACGGCCATGGAAGCACCTGGTTCAGACAGAGCAAACTCATAATTTTCCCCGCAGCCTTCTTACAGGGTTTCCAGGCCTGTCAGGAGCAGGGAATGTCAAGTAGCTGCAAGGCAGCGTGAATGCGGCCTTCAAAGTGGGAAAGCAAGTCTATTTCCAGCAGGCCCCCGTTTCCATGGGCACCCTCAGCATACACCCCTGTGGTATCTAACAAGTCCAAAGAGACACAGGTTACCCTGTGTTTCCTACCCTGAATCAACTTCTCGAAGTAGGGAGTTCTGCATCAAGCGAACTGCCTCAACCAAGGAACGGCGTAGCTGCTCCTCTGGGCCTGTGGCTATTCAAAAGCCTGCAGCGCCACTGGAAGAAGAGGACTTAAATTGCAGTAAGAACGCAAGCCAACTTTCTCGAGGAGGCACGGTGACTTCAGGCAGGAGGTCCCAGACGGAATGCGACGCCGAGGGTTTCTCTGAGTGCAGCTCGGACTAGGGCATTGCGTAAGACTTCGACGCCATGTGGGATGTGCTAGAACAGTGTTCCTGAGCGTGTGCGAGTGCTGGGGAAATTAGGCTGCTCCAAAAGAGAGTGCGGTGCGTTTCCCTACGCTCGGCATACACAGAGGGGCTCTAAAGGGCTCCGGGCCTGGATATTGCTTAGCAGACCCAGGTGGGCCTGGGGGTACTCAGTGTCCCTGCCGGAAACAGGGTGCCCACGTGAGCCTCCTAGGTGTCCGGCAAACTGTGCTGCAGTTAAAGATAACCAGAGCAGGGGCCACCGCCTCATGGAAACTGCAGCACGCCTCCGCTTCTGCGCGGCCAATCAGAGCCTTACTTCCAGGCATGTGTTCATGCTGGGAGTGCCGGTAGCAACACAGCATGCTAAGAGGCTGAGTTTCTCCACGGGTAGAGTGACTACAGGTCCGAGGTCCTCAAAGTATTCAAAGCACAGTGTTTTCCCCGAAGCATTCTTCCAGGGCTCACTGGCCTGTCGGGAGCTGGGAAGGTCAGGTAGCTTCAAGGCAGGCATGAATGCCGCCCTCAAAATGAGAAAGCAGGGCTAGTTCCAGCAGGCCCCCGTTTTCATGGGCACACTCAGCGTACATCCCTGTGGCTTCTAACGAGTCCCAAGAGACACCGGTTACCCTGCGTTTCCTTCCCTGAATCAAGGTATCGAAGTAGGGAGTCCCGCATCCGGCGAACTGTCTCAACCGAGGAACGCCGTAGCTGCTCCTCTGGGCCTGGGGCTGCCTGCAGTGCCGCAGAAGGAACAGGACTTAAAGTGCAGTAAGAACCCAAGCCGCCGTCCTCTAGGAGGCACGGTGACTTCAGTCAGGAGGTCCTGGATGGAAGGCGAAGACGAGGGCTCCTCTGAGGGCAGCTCCGACTAGGGCACCGCGTAAGACCTCCGCGCCACGTGGGACGTGCCAGAACGGTGTTCGCGAACGTGTGCGAGTGCCGAGGAAACTAAGCTGCTCCAAAGGAGAGGGCAGTGTGTTTCCCTACGCTCGGCCTGCACACAGGGGGCTCTGAAGGGCTACGGGCCTGGATGTTCCTTAGCAGACCCAGGTGCACCTGGGGGTACTCAGTGTTCCTGCCGGGAGCAGGGTGCCCCGGCTAGCCTCCCAGGTGTCCAGAAAGCTGTGCTGCCGTTAAAGGCATGCAGAGCAGAGGCCACCGCCTCCTGGAAGCTGCAGCACGCCTCCGCTTCTGCACGGCGAATCAGGGCCTTCCTTCCAGACATGGGTTCATGCTGGGTGTGCCGGTAGCGACACAGCGTGCTAAGATGCTGACTTTCTCCTCGAGCAGAGTGACTTCAGGTACGAGGGCGGGCCTCGCAGTGTTCCAAGCACAGTGTTCTCTCATGGCAGCTCACACAAGGGCCATGACAGAGTCTTCCTGGGCACTTCGCACTCACCAGCCATGTTGTCCCGAGGGCGTTCGAGGGCTCTGGAGAAGTAGTGCTCCTCAAGGAACGCGCAGTGTGTTGCTGCCCAGCACTCGGCAGGCACAGAGGTCCTCCGGGGGATCAACCAATGGACCTCGACGTTGCTCCGCCGGCCCACAGGTGTCTGGAGGCACTCAGTGACCTCAGAGGGAAAACGATGCACACCCGTGGGGCCTAGGAGTCCCCGGACGCGTACTTCCTTTAAAATAAAGCACATAAGCGACTGAGAACTCATGGAATCAGCTGCATGCCTCCCTTTCTGCATGGCTACTCAGGGCCTAACCTGGAGGCGAGTTCTCACGTTGGGATTCCCTTTAGCTCTAGAGCCTGTCAGGCGGACCACCACCGCGGCCATGGAAGCACCTGGTTCAGACAGAGCAAACTCACAATTTTCCCCGCAGCCTTCTTACAGGGTTTCCAGGCCTGTCAGGAGCAGGGAAGGTCAAGTAGCTGCAAGGCAGCGTGAATGCGGCCTTCAAAGTGGGAAAGCAAGTCTATTTCCAGCAGGCCCCCGTTTCCATGGGCACCCTCAGCATACACCCCTGTGGTATCTAACAAGTCCAAAGAGACACAGGTTACCCTGTGTTTCCTACCCTGAATCAACATCTCGAAGTAGGGAGTTCTGCATCAAGCGAACTGCCTCAACCAAGGAACGGCGTAGCTGCTCCTCTGGGCCTGTGGCTATTCAAAAGCCTGCAGCGCCACTGGAAGAAGAGGACTTAAATTGCAGTAAGAACGCAAGCCAACTTTCTCGAGGAGGCACGGTGACTTCAGGCAGGAGGTCCCAGACGGAATGCGACGCCGAGGGTTTCTCTGAGTGCAGCTCGGACTAGGGCATTGCGTAAGACTTCGACGCCATGTGGGATGTGCTAGAACAGTGTTCCTGAGCGTGTGCGAGTGCTGGGGAAATTAGGCTGCTCCAAAAGAGAGTGCGGTGCGTTTCCCTACGCTCGGCATACACAGAGGGGCTCTAAAGGGCTCCGGGCCTGGATATTGCTTAGCAGACCCAGGTGGGCCTGGGGGGTACTCAGTGTCCCTGCCGGGAACAGGGTGCCCACGCGAGCCTCCTAGGTGTCCGGCAAACTGTGCTGCAGTTAAAGATATGCAGAGCAGAGGCCACAGCCTCATGGAAACTGCTGCATGCCTCCACTTCTGTGCGGCCAATCAGGACCTTACCTCCAGTCACGTGTTCATGCTGGGTGCCCCTTTAGCGACACAGCATGGTAAGATGCTGACTTTCTCCTTGAGCAGAGTGACTTTAGGTACGAGGTTCTCGAAGTATTCAATGCAGAGTGTTTTCTCATGGCAGCTCACACAAGGGCCATGACAAAGACTTCCTGGGCACTTCGGACTCACCAGAAATGAGGTCCTGCGGCTGTTCGAGGACTCTGGAAATGTAGTTCTCCTCAAGGAACGTGCAGTGTGTGGCCCGTCACTCGGCACACTCAGAGGGCCTCCACCGGACAGACGAACCGGCCTCGATGTTGCTAAGCCGGCCCACAGGGTTCTGGAGGTACTCAGTGACTTTGGAGGGACAATGATGCACTCCCGAGAGGCCTAGGAGTCTTCAAAGGGGTACTTCCTTGAAAATAAAGCAGAACAGCGACTAAGAACTCATGGAAACAGCTGTATGCCTCCCTTTCTGCCCGGCTACTCGGGACCTAAAATGGAGGCAAGTTCCCACGTTGAGTATCCTTTTAGCTCTAGAGCTTGTCAGGCAGACCACCGCCGCGGCCACGGAGGCACCTGGTTTAGACAGAGCAAACTCATTTTTTTCCAAGAAGCATTCCTACAGGGTTTAACAGGCCTGTCAACAGCAGGGAATGTCATGCAGCTTCAAGGCAGCATGAGTGCAGCCTTCAAAATGGGAAAGCAAGGGTAGTTCCAGCAGGCCCCCGTTTCCATGGGCACCCTCAGCATACACCCGTGTGGTTTCTAACAAGTCCAAAGAGACACAGGTTACCCTGTGTTTCCTTTCCTGAATCAACTTCTCGAAGTAGGGTGTTCTGCATCAAGCGAACTGCCTCAACCAAGGAACACCGTAGCTGCTCCTCTGGGCCTGTAGCTATTCAAAAGCCTGCATCGCCACAGGAAGAAGAGGACTTCAATTGCAGTAGGAACACAAGCCGACTTTCTCTAGGAGGCATGGTGACTTCAGGCAGGATGTCCCAGATGGAATGCGAAGCCGAGGGTTTCTCTGAGTGCAGCTCGGAGTAGGGCAATGCGTAAGACTTCGACGCCATGTGGGATGTGCGAGAACAGTGTTCCTGAGCGTGTGCGAGTGCTGGGGAAATTAGGCTGCTCCAAAAGAGAGTGCAGTGCATTTCCCTATGCTCGGCATACACAGAGGGGCTCTAAAGGGCTCCGGGCCTGGATATTGCTTAGCAGACCCAGGTGGGCCTGGGGGTACTCAGTGTCCCTGCCGGAAACAGGGTGCCCACGTGAGCCTCCTAGGTGTCCGGCAAACTGTGCTGCAGTTAAAGATGTGCAGAGCAGAGGCCACCGCCTCATGGAAACTGCAGCACGCCTCCGCTTCTGCGCGGCCAATCAGAGCCTTACTTCCAGGCATGTGTTCATGCTGGGAGTGCCGGTAGCAACACAGCATGCTAAGAGGCTGAGTTTCTCCACGAGTAGAGTGACTACAGGTCCGAGGTCCTCAAAGTATTCAAAGCACAGTGTTTTCCCCGAAGCATTCTTCCAGGGCTCACTGGCCTGTCGGGAGCTGGGAAGGTCAGGTAGCTTCAAGGCAGGCATGAATGCCGCCCTCAAAATGGGAAAGCAGGGCTAGTTCCAGCAGGCCCCCGTTTTCATGGGCACACTCAGCGTACATCCCTGTGGCTTCTAACGAGTCCCAAGAGACACCGGTTACCCTGCGTTTCCTTCCCCGAATCAACGTATCGAAGTAGGGAGTCCCGCATCCGGCGAACTGTCTCAACCGAGGAACGCCGTAGCTGCTCCGCTGGGCCTGGGGCTGCCTGCAGTGCCGCAGAAGGAACAGGACTTAAAGTGCAGTAAGAACCCAAGCCACCGTCCTCTAGGAGGCACGGTGACTTCAGTCAGGAGGTCCTGGATGGAAGGCGAAGACGAGGGCTCCTCTGAGGGCAGCTCCGACTAGGGCACCGCGTAAGACCTCCGCGCCACGTGGGACG
The DNA here is from genome assembly GCF_964374135.1 of Grampus griseus. Classification (NCBI taxonomy): domain Eukaryota; kingdom Metazoa; phylum Chordata; class Mammalia; order Artiodactyla; family Delphinidae; genus Grampus; species Grampus griseus. The sequence continues at coordinate 611,823 of NC_139010.1, forward strand.
TGCCAGAACGGTGTTCGCGAACGTGTGCGAGTGCCGAGGAAACTAAGCTGCTCCAAAGGAGAGGGCAGTGCGTTTCCCTACGCTCGGCCTGCACACAGGGGGCTCTGAAGGGTTACGGGCCTGGATGTTGCTTAGCAGACCCAGGTGCACCTGGGGGTACTCAGTGTTCCTGCTGGGAGCAGGGTGCCCCGGCTAGCCTCCCAGGTGTCCAGAAAGCTGTGCTGCCGTGAAAGGCATGCAGAGCAGAGGCCACCGCCTCCTGGAAGCTGCAGCACGCCTCCGCTTCTGCACGGTGAATCAGGGCCTTCCTTCCAGACATGGGTTCATGCTGGGTGTGCCGGTAGCGACACAGCGTGCTAAGATGCTGACTTTCTCCTCGAGCAGAGTGACTTCAGGTACGAGGGCGGGCCTCGCAGTGTTCCAAGCACAGTGTTCTCTCATGGCAGCTCACACAAGGGCCATGACAGAGTCTTCCTGGGCACTTCGCACTCACCAGCCATGTTGTCCCGAGGGCGTTCGAGGGCTCTGGAGATGTAGCGCTCCTCAAGGAACGCGCAGTGTGTTGCTGCCCAGCACTCGGCAGGCACAGAGGTCCTCCGGGGTATCAACCAATGGACCTCGACGTTGCTCTGCCGGCCCACAGGTGTCTGGAGGCACTCAGTGACCTCGGAGGGAAAACGATGCACACCCGTGGGGCCAAGGAGTCCCCGGACGCGTACTTCCTTTAAAATAAAGCACATAAGCGACTGAGAACTCATGGAATCAGCTGCATGCCTCCCTTTCTGCACGGCTACTCAGGGCCTAACCTGGAGGCGAGTTCTCACGTCGAGGTTCCCTTTCGCTCTAGAGCCTGTCAGGCGGACCACCACCACGGCCGTGGAAGCACCTGGTTCAGACAGAGCAAACTCACAATTTTCCCCGCAGCCTTCTTACAGGGTTTCCAGGCCTGTCAGGAGCAGGGAATGTCAAGTAGCTGCAAGGCAGCGTGAATGCGGCCTTCAAAGTGGGAAAGCAAGTCTATTTCCAGCAGGCCCCCGTTTCCATGGGCACCCTCAGCATAAACCCCTGTGGTACCTAACAAGTCCAAAGAGACACAGGTTACCCTGTGTTTCCTACCCTGAATCAAATTCTCGAAGTAGGGTGTTCTGCATCAAGCGAACTGCCTCAACCAAGGAACGGCGTAGCTGCTCCTCTGGGCCTGTGGCTATTCAAAAGCCTGCAGGGCCACTGGAAGAAGAGGACTTAAATTGCAGTAAGAACGCAAGCCAACTTTTTCGAGGAGGCACGGTGACTTCAGGCAGGAGGTCCCAGACGGAATGCGACGCCGAGGGTTTCTCTGAGTGCAGCTCGGACTAGGGCATTGCGTAAGACTTCGACGCCATGTGGGATGTGCTAGAACAGTGCTCCTGAGCGTGTGCGAGTGCTGGGGAAATTAGGCTGCTCCAAAAGAGAGTGCGGTGCGTTTCCCTACGCTTGGCATACACAGAGGGGCTCTAAAGGGCTCCGGGCCTGGATATTGCTTAGCAGACCCAGGTGGGCCTGGGGGGTACTCAGTGTCCCTGCCGGGAACAGGGTGCCCACGCGAGCCTCCTAGGTGTCCGGCAAACTGTGCTGCAGTTAAAGATATGCAGAGCAGAGGCCACAGCCTCATGGAAACTGCTGCATGCCTCCACTTCTGTGCGGCCAATCAGGACCTTACCTCCAGTCACGTGTTCATGCTGGGTGCCCCTTTAGCGACACAGCATGGTAAGATGCTGACTTTCTCCTCGAGCAGAGTGACTTTAGGTACGAGGTTCTCGAAGTATTCAATGCAGAGTGTTTTCTCATGGCAGCTCACACAAGGGCCATGACAAAGACTTCCTGGGCACTTCGGACTCACCAGAAATGAGGTCCTGCGGCTGTTCGAGGACTCTGGAAATGTAGTTCTCCTCAAGGAACGTGCAGTGTGTGGCCCGTCACTCGGCACACTCAGAGGGCCTCCACCGGACAGACGAACCGGCCTCGATGTTGCTAAGCCGGCCCACAGGGTTCTGGAGGTACTCAGTGACTTTGGAGGGATAATGATGCACTCCCGAGAGGCCTAGGAGTCTTCAAAGGGGTACTTCCTTGAAAATAAAGCAGAACAGCGACTAAGAACTCATGGAAACAGCTGTATGCCTCCCTTTCTGCCCGGCTACTCGGGACCTAAAATGGAGGCAAGTTCCCACGTTGAGTATCCTTTTAGCTCTAGAGCTTGTCAGGCAGACCACCGCCGCGGCCATGGAGGCACCTGGTTTAGACAGAGCAAACTCATTTTTTTCCAAGAAGCATTCCTACAGGGTTTAACAGGCCTGTCAACAGCAGGGAATGTCATGCAGCTTCAAGGCAGCATGAATGCAGCCTTCAAAATGGGAAAGCAAGGGTAGTTCCAGCAGGCCCCCGTTTCCATGGGCACCCTCAGCATACACCCGTGTGGTTTCTAACAAGTCCAAAGAGACACAGGTTACCCTGTGTTTCCTTTCCTGAATCAACTTCTCGAAGTAGGGTGTTCTGCATCAAGCGAACTGCCTCAACCAAGGAACACCGTAGCTGCTCCTCTGGGCCTGTAGCTATTCAAAAGCCTGCAGTGCCACAGGAAGAAGAGGACTTCAATTGCAGTAGGAACACAAGCCGACTTTCTCTAGGAGGCATGGTGACTTCAGGCAGGATGTCCCAGATGGAATGCGAAGCCGAGGGTTTCTCTGAGTGCAGCTCGGACTAGGGCAATGCGTAAGACTTCGACGCCATGTGGGATGTGCTAGAACAGTGTTCCTGAGCGTGTGCAAGTGCTGGTGAAATTAAGCTGCTCCAAAAAGGAGTGTGGTGCGTTTCCCTATGCTCGGCATACACAGAGGAGCTCTAAAGGGCTACGGGCCTGGATGTTGCTTAGCAGACCCAGGGGGGCCTGGGGGTACTCAGTGTTCCCGTCGGGAACAGGGTGCCCACGCTAGCTTCCAAGGTGTCCAGAAAACGGTGCTGCAGTTAAAGATATGCAAAGCAGAGGCCACCGCCTCATGGAAACTGCAGCACACCGCTGCTTCTGCGTGGCCAATCGGGGCCTAACTTCCAGGCATGTGCTCATGCCAGGTGTGCCGGTAGCGACACAGCATGCTAAGAGGCTGAGTTTATCCTCGGATAGAGTGACTACAGGTACGAGGTCCTCCAAGTATTCAAAGCACAGTGTTTTCTCATGGCAGCTCACACAAGGGCCATGACGAAGTCTTCCTGGGCACTTGGGACTCACCAGCAATGTTGTCCTGAGGCCATTCGAGGACTCTGGAAATGTAGGTCTCCTCAAGGAAGGTACAGGGTGTTGCCCATCACTGGAAACGCACAGAGGGCCTCCGAGGGATCAACCGATGGGCGTTGAAGTTGCTCAGCCGGCCCACAGGTGTCTGGAGGTAGTCAGTGTAATTGGAGGGAAAATGATGCATACCCGAGAGGCCTAGGAGTACTCAAAAGTCTACTTCCTGTAAATTAAAGCACATAAGCCACTAAGAACTCATGGAAACAGCTACCTGCCTCCCTTTCTGCACGGCTACTCAGGGCCTAACCTGGAGGCAAGTTCTCACGTTGGGATTCCCTTTAGCTCTAGAGCTTGTCAGGCGGACCACCACCACGGCCATGGAAGCACCTGGTTCAGACAGAGCAAACTCATAATTTTCCCCGCAGCCTTCTTACAGGGTTTCCAGGCCTGTCAGGAGCAGGGAATGTCAAGTAGCTGCAAGGCAGCGTGAATGCGGCCTTCAAAGTGGGAAAGCAAGTCTATTTCCAGCAGGCCCCCGTTTCCATGGGCACCCTCAGCATACACCCCTGTGGTATCTAACAAGTCCAAAGAGACACAGGTTACCCTGTGTTTCCTACCCTGAATCAACTTCTCGAAGTAGGGAGTTCTGCATCAAGCGAACTGCCTCAACCAAGGAACGGCGTAGCTGCTCCTCTGGGCCTGTGGCTATTCAAAAGCCTGCAGCGCCACTGGAAGAAGAGGACTTAAATTGCAGTAAGAACGCAAGCCAACTTTCTCGAGGAGGCACGGTGACTTCAGGCAGGAGGTCCCAGACGGAATGCGACGCCGAGGGTTTCTCTGAGTGCAGCTCGGACTAGGGCATTGCGTAAGACTTCGACGCCATGTGGGATGTGCTAGAACAGTGTTCCTGAGCGTGTGCGAGTGCTGGGGAAATTAGGCTGCTCCAAAAGAGAGTGCGGTGCGTTTCCCTACGCTCGGCATACACAGAGGGGCTCTAAAGGGCTCCGGGCCTGGATATTGCTTAGCAGACCCAGGTGGGCCTGGGGGTACTCAGTGTCCCTGCCGGAAACAGGGTGCCCACGTGAGCCTCCTAGGTGTCCGGCAAACTGTGCTGCAGTTAAAGATAACCAGAGCAGGGGCCACCGCCTCATGGAAACTGCAGCACGCCTCCGCTTCTGCGCGGCCAATCAGAGCCTTACTTCCAGGCATGTGTTCATGCTGGGAGTGCCGGTAGCAACACAGCATGCTAAGAGGCTGAGTTTCTCCACGGGTAGAGTGACTACAGGTCCGAGGTCCTCAAAGTATTCAAAGCACAGTGTTTTCCCCGAAGCATTCTTCCAGGGCTCACTGGCCTGTCGGGAGCTGGGAAGGTCAGGTAGCTTCAAGGCAGGCATGAATGCCGCCCTCAAAATGGGAAAGCAGGGCTAGTTCCAGCAGGCCCCCGTTTTCATGGGCACACTCAGCGTACATCCCTGTGGCTTCTAACGAGTCCCAAGAGACACCGGTTACCCTGCGTTTCCTTCCCTGAATCAAGGTATCGAAGTAGGGAGTCCCGCATCCGGCGAACTGTCTCAACCGAGGAACGCCGTAGCTGCTCCTCTGGGCCTGGGGCTGCCTGCAGTGCCGCAGAAGGAACAGGACTTAAAGTGCAGTAAGAACCCAAGCCGCCGTCCTCTAGGAGGCACGGTGACTTCAGTCAGGAGGTCCTGGATGGAAGGCGAAGACGAGGGCTCCTCTGAGGGCAGCTCCGACTAGGGCACCGCGTAAGACCTCCGCGTCACGTGGGACGTGCCAGAACGGTGTTCGCGAACGTGTGCGAGTGCCGAGGAAACTAAGCTGCTCCAAAGGAGAGGGCAGTGCGTTTCCCTACGCTCGGCCTGCACACAGGGGGCTCTGAAGGGCTACGGGCCTGGATGTTCCTTAGCAGACCCAGGTGCACCTGGGGGTACTCAGTGTTCCTGCCGGGAGCAGGGTGCCCCGGCTAGCCTCCCAGGTGTCCAGAAAGCTGTGCTGCCGTTAAAGGCATGCAGAGCAGAGGCCACCGCCTCCTGGAAGCTGCAGCACGCCTCCGCTTCTGCACGGCGAATCAGGGCCTTCCTTCCAGACATGGGTTCATGCTGGGTGTGCCGGTAGCGACACAGCGTGCTAAGATGCTGACTTTCTCCTCGAGCAGAGTGACTTCAGGTACGAGGGCGGGCCTCGCAGTGTTCCAAGCACAGTGTTCTCTCATGGCAGCTCACACAAGGGCCATGACAGAGTCTTCCTGGGCACTTCGCACTCACCAGCCATGTTGTCCCGAGGGCGTTCGAGGGCTCTGGAGAAGTAGTGCTCCTCAAGGAACGCGCAGTGTGTTGCTGCCCAGCACTCGGCAGGCACAGAGGTCCTCCGGGGGATCAACCAATGGACCTCGACGTTGCTCCGCCGGCCCACAGGTGTCTGGAGGCACTCAGTGACCTCAGAGGGAAAACGATGCACACCCGTGGGGCCTAGGAGTCCCCGGACGCGTACTTCCTTTAAAATAAAGCACATAAGCGACTGAGAACTCATGGAATCAGCTGCATGCCTCCCTTTCTGCATGGCTACTCAGGGCCTAACCTGGAGGCGAGTTCTCACGTTGGGATTCCCTTTAGCTCTAGAGCCTGTCAGGCGGACCACCACCGCGGCCATGGAAGCACCTGGTTCAGACAGAGCAAACTCACAATTTTCCCCGCAGCCTTCTTACAGGGTTTCCAGGCCTGTCAGGAGCAGGGAAGGTCAAGTAGCTGCAAGGCAGCGTGAATGCGGCCTTCAAAGTGGGAAAGCAAGTCTATTTCCAGCAGGCCCCCGTTTCCATGGGCACCCTCAGCATACACCCCTGTGGTATCTAACAAGTCCAAAGAGACACAGGTTACCCTGTGTTTCCTACCCTGAATCAACATCTCGAAGTAGGGAGTTCTGCATCAAGCGAACTGCCTCAACCAAGGAACGGCGTAGCTGCTCCTCTGGACCTGTGGCTATTCAAAAGCCTGCAGCGCCACTGGAAGAAGAGGACTTAAATTGCAGTAAGAACGCAAGCCAACTTTCTCGAGGAGGCACGGTGACTTCAGGCAGGAGGTCCCAGACGGAATGCGACGCCGAGGGTTTCTCTGAGTGCAGCTCGGACTAGGGCATTGCGTAAGACTTCGACGCCATGTGGGATGTGCTAGAACAGTGTTCCTGAGCGTGTGCGAGTGCTGGGGAAATTAGGCTGCTCCAAAAGAGAGTGCGGTGCGTTTCCCTACGCTCGGCATACACAGAGGGGCTCTAAAGGGCTCCGGGCCTGGATATTGCTTAGCAGACCCAGGTGGGCCTGGGGGGTACTCAGTGTCCCTGCCGGGAACAGGGTGCCCACGCGAGCCTCCTAGGTGTCCGGCAAACTGTGCTGCAGTTAAAGATATGCAGAGCAGAGGCCACAGCCTCATGGAAACTGCTGCATGTCTCCACTTCTGTGCGGCCAATCAGGACCTTACCTCCAGTCACGTGTTCATGCTGGGTGCCCCTTTAGCGACACAGCATGGTAAGATGCTGACTTTCTCCTTGAGCAGAGTGACTTTAGGTACGAGGTTCTCGAAGTATTCAATGCAGAGTGTTTTCTCATGGCAGCTCACACAAGGGCCATGACAAAGACTTCCTGGGCACTTCGGACTCACCAGAAATGAGGTCCTGCGGCTGTTCGAGGACTCTGGAAATGTAGTTCTCCTCAAGGAACGTGCAGTGTGTGGCCCGTCACTCAGCACACTCAGAGGGCCTCCACCGGACAGACCAACCGGCCTCGATGTTGCTAAGCCGGCCCACAGGGTTCTGGAGGTACTCAGTGACTTTGGAGGGACAATGATGCACTCCCGAGAGGCCTAGGAGTCTTCAAAGGGGTACTTCCTTGAAAATAAAGCAGAACAGCGACTAAGAACTCATGGAAACAGCTGTATGCCTCCCTTTCTGCCCGGCTACTCGGGACCTAAAATGGAGGCAAGTTCCCACGTTGAGTATCCTTTTAGTTCTAGAGCTTGTCAGGCAGACCACCGCCGCGGCCACGGAGGCACCTGGTTTAGACAGAGCAAACTCATTTTTTTCCAAGAAGCATTCCTACAGGGTTTAACAGGCCTGTCAACAGCAGGGAATGTCATGCAGCTTCAAGGCAGCATGAGTGCAGCCTTCAAAATGGGAAAGCAAGGGTAGTTCCAGCAGGCCCCCGTTTCCATGGGCACCCTCAGCATACACCCGTGTGGTTTCTAACAAGTCCAAAGAGACACAGGTTACCCTGTGTTTCCTTTCCTGAATCAACTTCTCGAAGTAGGGTGTTCTGCATCAAGCGAACTGCCTCAACCAAGGAACACCGTAGCTGCTCCTCTGGGCCTGTAGCTATTCAAAAGCCTGCAGCGCCACAGGAAGAAGAGGACTTCAATTGCAGTAGGAACACAAGCCGACTTTCTCTAGGAGGCATGGTGACTTCAGGCAGGATGTCCCAGATGGAATGCGAAGCCGAGGGTTTCTCTGAGTGCAGCTCGGAGTAGGTCAATGCGTAAGACTTCGACGCCATGTGGGATGTGCGAGAACAGTGTTCCTGAGCGTGTGCGAGTGCTGGGGAAATTAGGCTGCTCCAAAAGAGAGTGCAGTGCATTTCCCTATGCTCGGCATACACAGAGGGGCTCTAAAGGGCTCCGGGCCTGGATATTGCTTAGCAGACCCAGGTGGGCCTGGGGGTACTCAGTGTCCCTGCCGGAAACAGGGTGCCCACGTGAGCCTCCTAGGTGTCCGGCAAACTGTGCTGCAGTTAAAGATGTGCAGAGCAGAGGCCACCGCCTCATGGAAACTGCAGCACGCCTCCGCTTCTGCGCGGCCAATCAGAGCCTTACTTCCAGGCATGTGTTCATGCTGGGAGTGCCGGTAGCAACACAGCATGCTAAGAGGCTGAGTTTCTCCACGAGTAGAGTGACTACAGGTCCGAGGTCCTCAAAGTATTCAAAGCACAGTGTTTTCCCCGAAGCATTCTTCCAGGGCTCACTGGCCTGTCGGGAGCTGGGAAGGTCAGGTAGCTTCAAGGCAGGCATGAATGCCGCCCTCAAAATGGGAAAGCAGGGCTAGTTCCAGCAGGCCCCCGTTTTCATGGGCACACTCAGCGTACATCCCTGTGGCTTCTAACGAGTCCCAAGAGACACCGGTTACCCTGCGTTTCCTTCCCCGAATCAACGTATCGAAGTAGGGAGTCCCGCATCCGGCGAACTGTCTCAACCGAGGAACGCCGTAGCTGCTCCTCTGGGCCTGGGGCTGCCTGCAGTGCCGCAGAAGGAACAGGACTTAAAGTGCAGTAAGAACCCAAGCCACCGTCCTCTAGGAGGCACGGTGACTTCAGTCAGGAGGTCCTGGATGGAAGGCGAAGACGAGGGCTCCTCTGAGGGCAGCTCCGACTAGGGCACCGCGTAAGACCTCCGCGCCACGTGGGACGTGCCAGAACGGTGTTCGCGAACGTGTGCGAGTGCCGAGGAAACTAAGCTGCTCCAAAGGAGAGGGCAGTGCGTTTCCCTACGCTCGGCCTGCACACAGGGGGCTCTGAAGGGTTACGGGCCTGGATGTTGCTTAGCAGACCCAGGTGCACCTGGGGGTACTCAGTGTTCCTGCTGGGAGCAGGGTGCCCCGGCTAGCCTCCCAGGTGTCCAGAAAGCTGTGCTGCCGTGAAAGGCATGCAGAGCAGAGGCCACCGCCTCCTGGAAGCTGCAGCACGCCTCCGCTTCTGCACGGTGAATCAGGGCCTTCCTTCCAGACATGGGTTCATGCTGGGTGTGCCGGTAGCGACACAGCGTGCTAAGATGCTGACTTTCTCCTCGAGCAGAGTGACTTCAGGTACGAGGGCGGGCCTCGCAGTGTTCCAAGCACAGTGTTCTCTCATGGCAGCTCACACAAGGGCCATGACAGAGTCTTCCTGGGCACTTCGCACTCACCAGCCATGTTGTCCCGAGGGCGTTCGAGGGCTCTGGAGATGTAGCGCTCCTCAAGGAAAGCGCAGTGTGTTGCTGCCCAGCACTCGGCAGGCACAGAGGTCCTCCGGGGTATCAACCAATGGACCTCGACGTTGCTCTGCCGGCCCACAGGTGTCTGGAGGCACTCAGTGACCTCGGAGGGAAAACGATGCACACCCGTGGGGCCAAGGAATCCCCGGACGCGTACTTCCTTTAAAATAAAGCACATAAGCGACTGAGAACTCATGGAATCAGCTGCATGCCTCCCTTTCTGCACGGCTACTCAGGGCCTAACCTGGAGGCGAGTTCTCACGTCGAGGTTCCCTTTCGCTCTAGAGCCTGTCAGGCGGACCACCACCACGGCCGTGGAAGCACCTGGTTCAGACAGAGCAAACTCACAATTTTCCCGCAGCCTTCTTACAGGGTTTCCAGGCCTGTCAGGAGCAGGGAATGTCAAGTAGCTGCAAGGCAGCGTGAATGCGGCCTTCAAAGTGGGAAAGCAAGTCTATTTCCAGCAGGCCCCCGTTTCCATGGGCACCCTCAGCATAAACCCCTGTGGTACCTAACAAGTCCAAAGAGACACAGGTTACCCTGTGTTTCCTACCCTGAATCAAATTCTCGAAGTAGGGTGTTCTGCATCAAGCGAACTGCCTCAACCAAGGAACGGCGTAGCTGCTCCTCTGGGCCTGTGGCTATTCAAAAGCCTGCAGGGCCACTGGAAGAAGAGGACTTAAATTGCAGTAAGAACGCAAGCCAACTTTTTCGAGGAGGCACGGTGACTTCAGGCAGGAGGTCCCAGACGGAATGCGACGCCTAGGGTTTCTCTGAGTGCAGCTCGGACTAGGGCATTGCGTAAGACTTCGACGCCATGTGGGATGTGCTAGAACAGTGCTCCTGAGCGTGTGCGAGTGCTGGGGAAATTAGGCTGCTCCAAAAGAGAGTGCGTTGCGTTTCCCTACGCTCGGCATACACAGAGGGGCTCTAAAGGGCTCCGGGCCTGGATATTGCTTAGCAGACCCAGGTGGGCCTGGGGGGTACTCAGTGTCCCTGCCGGGAACAGGGTGCCCACGCGAGCCTCCTAGGTGTCCGGCAAACTGTGCTGCAGTTAAAGATATGCAGAGCAGAGGCCACAGCCTCATGGAAACTGCTGCATGCCTCCACTTCTGTGCGGCCAATCAGGACCTTACCTCCAGTCACGTGTTCATGCTGGGTGCCCCTTTAGCGACACAGCATGGTAAGATGCTGACTTTCTCCTCGAGCAGAGTGACTTTAGGTACGAGGTTCTCGAAGTATTCAATGCAGAGTGTTTTCTCATGGCAGCTCACACAAGGGCCATGACAAAGACTTCCTGGGCACTTCGGACTCACCAGAAATGAGGTCCTGCGGCTGTTCGAGGACTCTGGAAATGTAGTTCTCCTCAAGGAACGTGCAGTGTGTGGCCCGTCACTCGGCACACTCAGAGGGCCTCCACCGGACAGACCAACCGGCCTCGATGTTGCTAAGCCGGCCCACAGGGTTCTGGAGGTACTCAGTGACTTTGGAGGGACAATGATGCACTCCCGAGAGGCCTAGGAGTCTTCAAAGGGGTACTTCCTTGAAAATAAAGCAGAACAGCGACTAAGAACTCATGGAAACAGCTGTATGCCTCCCTTTCTGCCCGGCTACTCGGGACCTAAAATGGAGGCAAGTTCCCACGTTGAGTATCCTTTTAGCTCTAGAGCTTGTCAGGCAGACCACCGCCGCGGCCACGGAGGCACCTGGTTTAGACAGAGCAAACTCATTTTTTTCCAAGAAGCATTCCTACAGGGTTTAACAGGCCTGTCAACAGCAGGGAATGTCATGCAGCTTCAAGGCAGCATGAATGCAGCCTTCAAAATGGGAAAGCAAGGGTAGTTCCAGCAGGCCCCCGTTTCCATGGGCACCCTCAGCATACACCCGTGTGGTTTCTAACAAGTCCAAAGAGACACAGGTTACCCTGTGTTTCCTTTCCTGAATCAACTTCTCGAAGTAGGGTGTTCTGCATCAAGCGAACTGCCTCAACCAAGGAACACCGTAGCTGCTCCTCTGGGCCTGTAGCTATTCAAAAGCCTGCAGTGCCACAGGAAGAAGAGGACTTCAATTGCAGTAGGAACACAAGCCGACTTTCTCTAGGAGGCATGGTGACTTCAGGCAGGATGTCCCAGATGGAATGCGAAGCCGAGGGTTTCTCTGAGTGCAGCTCGGACTAGGGCAATGCGTAAGACTTCGACGCCATGTGGGATGTGCTAGAACAGTGTTCCTGAGCGTGTGCAAGTGCTGGTGAAATTAAGCTGCTCCAAAAAGGAGTGTGGTGCGTTTCCCTATGCTCGGCATACACAGAGGAGCTCTAAAGGGCTATGGGCCTGGATGTTGCTTAGCAGACCCAGGGGGGCCTGGGGGTACTCAGTGTTCCTGTCGGGAACAGGGTGCCCACGCTAGCTTCCAAGGTGTCCAGAAAACGGTGCTGCAGTTAAAGATATGCAAAGCAGAGGCCACCGCCTCATGGAAACTGCAGCACACCGCTGCTTCTGCGTGGCCAATCGGGGCCTAACTTCCAGGCATGTGCTCATGCCAGGTGTGCCGGTAGCGACACAGCATGCTAAGAGGCTGAGTTTATCCTCGGATAGAGTGACTACAGGTACGAGGTCCTCCAAGTATTCAAAGCACAGTGTTTTCTCATGGCAGCTCACACAAGGGCCATGACGAAGTCTTCCTGGGCACTTGGGACTCACCAGCAATGTTGTCCTGAGGCCATTCGAGGACTCTGGAAATGTAGGTCTCCTCAAGGAAGGTACAGGGTGTTGCCCATCACTGGAAACGCACAGAGGGCCTCCGAGGGATCAACCGATGGGCGTTGAAGTTGCTCAGCCGGCCCACAGGTGTCTGGAGGTAGTCAGTGAAATTGGAGGGAAAATGATGCATACCCGAGAGGCCTAGGAGTACTCAAAAGTCTACTTCCTGTAAATTAAAGCACATAAGCCACTAAGAACTCATGGAAACAGCTACCTGCCTCCCTTTCTGCACGGCTACTCAGGGCCTAACCTGGAGGCAAGTTCTCACGTTGGGATTCCCTTTAGCTCTAGAGCTTGTCAGGCGGACCACCACCACAGCCATGGAAGCACCTGGTTCAGACAGAGCAAACTCATAATTTTCCCCGCAGCCTTCTTACAGGGTTTCCAGGCCTGTCAGGAGCAGGGAATGTCAAGTAGCTGCAAGGCAGCGTGAATGCGGCCTTCAAAGTGGGAAAGCAAGTCTATTTCCAGCAGGCCCCCGTTTCCATGGGCACCCTCAGCATACACCCCTGTGGTATCTAACAAGTCCAAAGAGACACAGGTTACCCTGTGTTTCCTACCCTGAATCAACTTCTCGAAGTAGGGAGTTCTGCATCAAGCGAACTGCCTCAACCAAGGAACGGCGTAGCTGCTCCTCTGGGCCTGTGGCTATTCAAAAGCCTGCAGCGCCACTGGAAGAAGAGGACTTAAATTGCAGTAAGAACGCAAGCCAACTTTCTCGAGGAGGCACGGTGACTTCAGGCAGGAGGTCCCAGACGGAATGCGACGCCGAGGGTTTCTCTGAGTGCAGCTCGGACTAGGGCATTGCGTAAGACTTCGACGCCATGTGGGATGTGCTAGAACAGTGTTCCTGAGCGTGTGCGAGTGCTGGGGAAATTAGGCTGCTCCAAAAGAGAGTGCGGTGCGTTTCCCTACGCTCGGCATACACAGAGGGGCTCTAAAGGGCTCCGGGCCTGGATATTGCTTAGCAGACCCAGGTGGGCCTGGGGGTACTCAGTGTCCCTGCCGGAAACAGGGTGCCCACGTGAGCCTCCTAGGTGTCCGGCAAACTGTGCTGCAGTTAAAGATAACCAGAGCAGGGGCCACCGCCTCATGGAAACTGCAGCACGCCTCCGCTTCTGCGCGGCCAATCAGAGCCTTACTTCCAGGCATGTGTTCATGCTGGGAGTGCCGGTAGCAACACAGCATGCTAAGAGGCTGAGTTTCTCCACGGGTAGAGTGACTACAGGTCCGAGGTCCTCAAAGTATTCAAAGCACAGTGTTTTCCCCGAAGCATTCTTCCAGGACTCACTGGCCTGTCGGGAGCTGGGAAGGTCAGGTAGCTTCAAGGCAGGCATGAATGCCGCCCTCAAAATGGGAAAGCAGGGCTAGTTCCAGCAGGCCCCCGTTTTCATGGGCACACTCAGCGTACATCCCTGTGGCTTCTAACGAGTCCCAAGAGACACCGGTTACCCTGCGTTTCCTTCCCTGAATCAACGTATCGAAGTAGGGAGTCCCGCATCCGGCGAACTGTCTCAACCGAGGAACGCCGTAGCTGCTCCTCTGGGCCTGGGGCTGCCTGCAGTGCCGCAGAAGGAACAGGACTTAAAGTGCAGTAAGAACCCAAGCCGCCGTCCTCTAGGAGGCACGGTGACTTCAGTCAGGAGGTCCTGGATGGAAGGCGAAGACGAGGGCTCCTCTGAGGGCAGCTCCGACTAGGGCACCGCGTAAGACCTCCGCGCCACGTGGGACGTGCCAGAACGGTGTTCGCGAACGTGTGCGAGTGCCGAGGAAACTAAGCTGCTCCAAAGGAGAGGGCAGTGCGTTTCCCTACGCTCGGCCTGCACACAGGGGGCTCTGAAGGGCTACGGGCCTGGATGTTCCTTAGCAGACCCAGGTGCACCTGGGGGTACTCAGTGTTCCTGCCGGGAGCAGGGTGCCCCGGCTAGCCTCCCAGGTGTCCAGAAAGCTGTGCTGCCGTTAAAGGCATGCAGAGCAGAGGCCACCGCCTCCTGGAAGCTGCAGCACGCCTCCGCTTCTGCACGGCGAATCAGGGCCTTCCTTCCAGACATGGGTTCATGCTGGGTGTGCCGGTAGCGACACAGCGTGCTAAGATGCTGACTTTCTCCTCGAGCAGAGTGACTTCAGGTACGAGGGCGGGCCTCGCAGTGTTCCAAGCACAGTGTTCTCTCATGGCAGCTCACACAAGGGCCATGACAGAGTCTTCCTGGGCACTTCGCACTCACCAGCCATGTTGTCCCGAGGGCGTTCGAGGGCTCTGGAGAAGTAGTGCTCCTCAAGGAACGCGCAGTGTGTTGCTGCCCAGCACTCGGCAGGCACAGAGGTCCTCCGGGGGATCAACCAATGGACCTCGACGTTGCTCCGCCGGCCCACAGGTGTCTGGAGGCACTCAGTGACCTCGGAGGGAAAACGATGCACACCCGTGGGGCCTAGGAGTCCCCGGACGCGTACTTCCTTTAAAATAAAGCACATAAGCGACTGAGAACTCATGGAATCAGCTGCATGCCTCCCTTTCTGCACGGCTACTCAGGGCCTAACCTGGAGGCGAGTTCTCACGTCGAGGTTCCCTTTCGCTCTAGAGCCTGTCAGGCGGACCACCACCGCGGCCATGGAAGCACCTGGTTCAGACAGAGCAAACTCACAATTTTCCCCGCAGCCTTCTTACAGGGTTTCCAGGCCTGTCAGGAGCAGGGAATGTCAAGTAGCTGCAAGGCAGCGTGAATGCGGCCTTCAAAGTGGGAAAGCAAGTCTATTTCCAGCAGGCCCCCATTTCCATGGGCACCCTCAGCATAAACCCCTGCGGTACCTAACTAGTCCAAAGAGACACAGGTTACCCTGTGTTTCCTACCCTGAATGAAATTCTCGAAGTAGGGTGTTCTGCATCAAGCGAACTGCCTCAACCAAGGAACGGCGTAGCTGCTCCTCTGGGCCTGTGGCTATTCAAAAGCCTGCAGCGCCACTGGAAGAAGAGGACTTAAATTGCAGTAAGAACGCAAGCCAACTTTCTCGAGGAGGCACGGTGACTTCAGGCAGGAGGTCCCAGACGGAATGCGACGCCGAGGGTTTCTCTGAGTGCAGCTCGGACTAGGGCATTGCGTAAGACTTCGACGCCATGTGGGATGTGCTAGAACAGTGTTCCTGAGCGTGTGCGAGTGCTGGGGAAATTAGGCTGCTCCAAAAGAGAGTGCGGTGCGTTTCCCTACGCTCGGCATACACAGAGGGGCTCTAAAGGGCTCCGGGCCTGGATATTGCTTAGCAGACCCAGGTGGGCCTGGGGGGTACTCAGTGTCCCTGCCGGGAACAGGGTGCCCACGCGAGCCTCCTAGGTGTCCGGCAAACTGTGCTGCAGTTAAAGATATGCAGAGCAGAGGCCACAGCCTCATGGAAACTGCTGCATGCCTCCACTTCTGTGCGGCCAATCAGGACCTTACCTCCAGTCACGTGTTCATGCTGGGTGCCCCTTTAGCGACACAGCATGGTAAGATGCTGACTTTCTCCTCGAGCAGAGTGACTTTAGGTACGAGGTTCTCGAAGTATTCAATGCAGAGTGTTTTCTCATGGCAGCTCACACAAGGGCCATGACAAAGACTTCCTGGGCACTTCGGACTCACCAGAAATGAGGTCCTGCGGCTGTTCGAGGACTCTGGAAATGTAGTTCTCCTCAAGGAACGTGCAGTGTGTGGCCCGTCACTCGGCACACTCAGAGGGCCTCCACCGGACAGACCAACCGGCCTCGATGTTGCTAAGCCGGCCCACAGGGTTCTGGAGGTACTCAGTGACTTTGGAGGGACAATGATGCACTCCCGAGAGGCCTAGGAGTCTTCAAAGGGGTACTTCCTTGAAAATAAAGCAGAACAGCGACTAAGAACTCATGGAAACAGCTGTATGCCTCCCTTTCTGCCCGGCTACTCGGGACCTAAAATGGAGGCAAGTTCCCACGTTGAGTATCCTTTTAGCTCTAGAGCTTGTCAGGCAGACCACCGCCGCGGCCACGGAGGCACCTGGTTTAGACAGAGCAAACTCATTTTTTTCCAAGAAGCATTCCTACAGGGTTTAACAGGCCTGTCAACAGCAGGGAATGTCATGCAGCTTCAAGGCAGCATGAATGCAGCCTTCAAAATGGGAAAGCAAGGGTAGTTCCAGCAGGCCCCCGTTTCCATGGGCACCCTCAGCATACACCCGTGTGGTTTCTAACAAGTCCAAAGAGACACAGGTTACCCTGTGTTTCCTTTCCTGAATCAACTTCTCGAAGTAGGGTGTTCTGCATCAAGCGAACTGCCTCAACCAAGGAACACCGTAGCTGCTCCTCTGGGCCTGTAGCTATTCAAAAGCCTGCAGTGCCACAGGAAGAAGAGGACTTCAATTGCAGTAGGAACACAAGCCGACTTTCTCTAGGAGGCATGGTGACTTCAGGCAGGATGTCCCAGATGGAATGCGAAGCTGAGGGTTTCTCTGAGTGCAGCTCGGACTAGGGCAATGCGTAAGACTTCGACGCCATGTGGGATGTGCTAGAACAGTGTTCCTGAGCGTGTGCAAGTGCTGGTGAAATTAAGCTGCTCCAAAAAGGAGTGTGGTGCGTTTCCCTATGCTCGGCATACACAGAGGAGCTCTAAAGGGCTACGGGCCTGGATGTTGCTTAGCAGACCCAGGGGGGCCTGGGGGTACTCAGTGTTCCCGTCGGGAACAGGGTGCCCACGCTAGCTTCCAAGGTGTCCAGAAAACGGTGCTGCAGTTAAAGATATGCAAAGCAGAGGCCACCGCCTCATGGAAACTGCAGCACACCGCTGCTTCTGCGTGGCCAATCGGGGCCTAAATTCCAGGCATGTGCTCATGCCAGGTGTGCCGGTAGCGACACAGCATGCTAAGAGGCTGGGTTTATCCTCGGATAGAGTGACTACAGGTACGAGGTCCTCCAAGTATTCAAAGCACAGTGTTTTCTCATGGCAGCTCACACAAGGGCCATGACGAAGTCTTCCTGGGCACTTGGGACTCACCAGCAATGTTGTCCTGAGGCCATTCGAGGACTCTGGAAATGTAGGTCTCCTCAAGGAAGGTACAGGGTGTTGCCCATCACTGGAAACGCACAGAGGGCCTCCGAGGGATCAACCGATGGGCGTTGAAGTTGCTCAGCCGGCCCACAGGTGTCTGGAGGTAGTCAGTGAAATTGGAGGGAAAATGATGCATACCCGAGAGGCCTAGGAGTACTCAAAAGTCTACTTCCTGTAAATTAAAGCACATAAGCCACTAAGAACTCATGGAAACAGCTACCTGCCTCCCTTTCTGCACGGCTACTCAGGGCCTAACCTGGAGGCAAGTTCTCACGTTGGGATTCCCTTTAGCTCTAGAGCTTGTCAGGCGGACCACCACCACGGCCATGGAAGCACCTGGTTCAGACAGAGCAAACTCATAATTTTCCCCGCAGCCTTCTTACAGGGTTTCCAGGCCTGTCAGGAGCAGGGAATGTCAAGTAGCTGCAAGGCAGCGTGAATGCGGCCTTCAAAGTGGGAAAGCAAGTCTATTTCCAGCAGGCCCCCGTTTCCATGGGCACCCTCAGCATACACCCCTGTGGTATCTAACAAGTCCAAAGAGACACAGGTTACCCTGTGTTTCCTACCCTGAATCAACTTCTCGAAGTAGGGAGTTCTGCATCAAGCGAACTGCCTCAACCAAGGAACGGCGTAGCTGCTCCTCTGGGCCTGTGGCTATTCAAAAGCCTGCAGCGCCACTGGAAGAAGAGGACTTAAATTGCAGTAAGAACGCAAGCCAACTTTCTCGAGGAGGCACGGTGACTTCAGGCAGGAGGTCCCAGACGGAATGCGACGCCGAGGGTTTCTCTGAGTGCAGCTCGGACTAGGGCATTGCGTAAGACTTCGACGCCATGTGGGATGTGCTAGAACAGTGTTCCTGAGCGTGTGCGAGTGCTGGGGAAATTAGGCTGCTCCAAAAGAGAGTGCGGTGCGTTTCCCTACGCTCGGCATACACAGAGGGGCTCTAAAGGGCTCCGGGCCTGGATATTGCTTAGCAGACCCAGGTGGGCCTGGGGGTACTCAGTGTCCCTGCCGGAAACAGGGTGCCCACGTGAGCCTCCTAGGTGTCCGGCAAACTGTGCTGCAGTTAAAGATAACCAGAGCAGGGGCCACCGCCTCATGGAAACTGCAGCACGCCTCCGCTTCTGCGCGGCCAATCAGAGCCTTACTTCCAGGCATGTGTTCATGCTGGGAGTGCCGGTAGCAACACAGCATGCTAAGAGGCTGAGTTTCTCCACGGGTAGAGTGACTACAGGTCCGAGGTCCTCAAAGTATTCAAAGCACAGTGTTTTCCCCGAAGCATTCTTCCAGGGCTCACTGGCCTGTCGGGAGCTGGGAAGGTCAGGTAGCTTCAAGGCAGGCATGAATGCCGCCCTCAAAATGGGAAAGCAGGGCTAGTTCCAGCAGGCCCCCGTTTTCATGGGCACACTCAGCGTACATCCCTGTGGCTTCTAACGAGTCCCAAGAGACACCGATTACCCTGCGTTTCCTTCCCTGAATCAACGTATCGAAGTAGGGAGTCCCGCATCCGGCGAACTGTCTCAACCGAGGAACGCCGTAGCTGCTCCTCTGGGCCTGGGGCTGCCTGCAGTGCCGCAGAAGGAACAGGACTTAAAGTGCAGTAAGAACCCAAGCCGCCGTCCTCTAGGAGGCACGGTGACTTCAGTCAGGAGGTCCTGGATGGAAGGCGAAGACGAGGGCTCCTCTGAGGGCAGCTCCGACTAGGGCACCGCGTAAGACCTCCGCGCCACGTGGGACGTGCCAGAACGGTGTTCGCGAACGTGTGCGAGTGCCGAGGAAACTAAGCTGCTCCAAAGGAGAGGGCAGTGCGTTTCCCTACGCTCGGCCTGCACACAGGGGGCTCTGAAGGGCTACGGGCCTGGATGTTCCTTAGCAGACCCAGGTGCACCTGGGGGTACTCAGTGTTCCTGCCGGGAGCAGGGTGCCCCGGCTAGCCTCCCAGGTGTCCAGAAAGCTGTGCTGCCGTTAAAGGCATGCAGAGCAGAGGCCACCGCCTCCTGGAAGCTGCAGCACGCCTCCGCTTCTGCACGGCGAATCAGGGCCTTCCTTCCAGACATGGGTTCATGCTGGGTGTGCCGGTAGCGACACAGCGTGCTAAGATGCTGACTTTCTCCTCGAGCAGAGTGACTTCAGGTACGAGGGCGGGCCTCGCAGTGTTCCAAGCACAGTGTTCTCTCATGGCAGCTCACACAAGGGCCATGACAGAGTCTTCCTGGGCACTTCGCACTCACCAGCCATGTTGTCCCGAGGGCGTTCGAGGGCTCTGGAGAAGTAGTGCTCCTCAAGGAACGCGCAGTGTGTTGCTGCCCAGCACTCGGCAGGCACAGAGGTCCTCCGGGGGATCAACCAATGGACCTCGACGTTGCTCCGCCGGCCCACAGGTGTCTGGAGGCACTCAGTGACCTCGGAGGGAAAACGATGCACACCCGTGGGGCCTAGGAGTCCCCGGACGCGTACTTCCTTTAAAATAAAGCACATAAGCGACTGAGAACTCATGGAATCAGCTGCATGCCTCCCTTTCTGCACGGCTACTCAGGGCCTAACCTGGAGGCGAGTTCTCACGTCGAGGTTCCCTTTCGCTCTAGAGCCTGTCAGGCGGACCACCACCGCGGCCATGGAAGCACCTGGTTCAGACAGAGCAAACTCACAATTTTCCCCGCAGCCTTCTTACAGGGTTTCCAGGCCTGTCAGGAGCAGGGAAGGTCAAGTAGCTGCAAGGCAGCGTGAATGCGGCCTTCAAAGTGGGAAAGCAAGTCTATTTCCAGCAGGCCCCCATTTCCGTGGGCACCCTCAGCATAAACCCCTGCGGTACCTAACTAGTCCAAAGAGACACAGGTTACCCTGTGTTTCCTACCCTGAATGAAATTCTCGAAGTAGGGTGTTCTGCATCAAGCGAACTGCCTCAACCAAGGAACGGCGTAGCTGCTCCTCTGGGCCTGTGGCTATTCAAAAGCCTGCAGCGCCACTGGAAGAAGAGGACTTAAATTGCAGTAAGAACGCAAGCCAACTTTCTCGAGGAGGCACGGTGACTTCAGGCAGGAGGTCCCAGACGGAATGCGACGCCGAGGGTTTCTCTGAGTGCAGCTCGGACTAGGGCATTGCGTAAGACTTCGACGCCATGTGGGATGTGCTAGAACAGTGTTCCTGAGCGTGTGCGAGTGCTGGGGAAATTAGGCTGCTCCAAAAGAGAGTGCGGTGCGTTTCCCTACGCTCGGCATACACAGAGGGGCTCTAAAGGGCTCCGGGCCTGGATATTGCTTAGCAGACCCAGGTGGGCCTGGGGGGTACTCAGTGTCCCTGCCGGGAACAGGGTGCCCACGCGAGCCTCCTAGGTGTCCGGCAAACTGTGCTGCAGTTAAAGATATGCAGAGCAGAGGCCACAGCCTCATGGAAACTGCTGCATGCCTCCACTTCTGTGCGGCCAATCAGGACCTTACCTCCAGTCACGTGTTCATGCTGGGTGCCCCTTTAGCGACACAGCATGGTAAGATGCTGACTTTCTCCTCGAGCAGAGTGACTTTAGGTACGAGGTTCTCGAAGTATTCAATGCAGAGTGTTTTCTCATGGCAGCTCACACAAGGGCCATGACAAAGACTTCCTGGGCACTTCGGACTCACCAGAAATGAGGTCCTGCGGCTGTTCGAGGACTCTGGAAATGTAGTTCTCCTCAAGGAACGTGCAGTGTGTGGCCCGTCACTCGGCACACTCAGAGGGCCTCCACCGGACAGACCAACCGGCCTCGATGTTGCTAAGCCGGCCCACAGGGTTCTGGAGGTACTCAGTGACTTTGGAGGGACAATGATGCACTCCCGAGAGGCCTAGGAGTCTTCAAAGGGGTACTTCCTTGAAAATAAAGCAGAACAGCGACTAAGAACTCATGGAAACAGCTGTATGCCTCCCTTTCTGCCCGGCTACTCGGGACCTAAAATGGAGGCAAGTTCCCACGTTGAGTATCCTTTTAGCTCTAGAGCTTGTCAGGCAGACCACCGCCGCGGCCACGGAGGCACCTGGTTTAGACAGAGCAAACTCATTTTTTTCCAAGAAGCATTCCTACAGGGTTTAACAGGCCTGTCAACAGCAGGGAATGTCATGCAGCTTCAAGGCAGCATGAATGCAGCCTTCAAAATGGGAAAGCAAGGGTAGTTCCAGCAGGCCCCCGTTTCCATGGGCACCCTCAGCATACACCCGTGTGGTTTCTAACAAGTCCAAAGAGACACAGGTTACCCTGTGTTTCCTTTCCTGAATCAACTTCTCGAAGTAGGGTGTTCTGCATCAAGCGAACTGCCTCAACCAAGGAACACCGTAGCTGCTCCTCTGGGCCTGTAGCTATTCAAAAGCCTGCAGTGCCACAGGAAGAAGAGGACTTCAATTGCAGTAGGAACACAAGCCGACTTTCTCTAGGAGGCATGGTGACTTCAGGCAGGATGTCCCAGATGGAATGCGAAGCCGAGGGTTTCTCTGAGTGCAGCTCGGACTAGGGCAATGCGTAAGACTTCGACGCCATGTGGGATGTGCTAGAACAGTGTTCCTGAGCGTGTGCAAGTGCTGGTGAAATTAAGCTGCTCCAAAAAGGAGTGTGGTGCGTTTCCCTATGCTCGGCATACACAGAGGAGCTCTAAAGGGCTACGGGCCTGGATGTTGCTTAGCAGACCCAGGGGGGCCTGGGGGTACTCAGTGTTCCCGTCGGGAACAGGGTGCCCACGCTAGCTTCCAAGGTGTCCAGAAAACGGTGCTGCAGTTAAAGATATGCAAAGCAGAGGCCACCGCCTCATGGAAACTGCAGCACACCGCTGCTTCTGCGTGGCCAATCGGGGCCTAACTTCCAGGCATGTGCTCATGCCAGGTGTGCCGGTAGCGACACAGCATGCTAAGAGGCTGGGTTTATCCTCGGATAGAGTGACTACAGGTACGAGGTCCTCCAAGTATTCAAAGCACAGTGTTTTCTCATGGCAGCTCACACAAGGGCCATGACGAAGTCTTCCTGGGCACTTGGGACTCACCAGCAATGTTGTCCTGAGGCCATTCGAGGACTCTGGAAATGTAGGTCTCCTCAAGGAAGGTACAGGGTGTTGCCCATCACTGGAAACGCACAGAGGGCCTCCGAGGGATCAACCGATGGGCGTTGAAGTTGCTCAGCCGGCCCACAGGTGTCTGGAGGTAGTCAGTGAAATTGGAGGGAAAATGATGCATACCCGAGAGGCCTAGGAGTACTCAAAAGTCTACTTCCTGTAAATTAAAGCACATAAGCCACTAAGAACTCATGGAAACAGCTACCTGCCTCCCTTTCTGCACGGCTACTCAGGGCCTAACCTGGAGGCAAGTTCTCACGTTGGGATTCCCTTTAGCTCTAGAGCTTGTCAGGCGGACCACCACCACGGCCATGGAAGCACCTGGTTCAGACAGAGCAAACTCATAATTTTCCCCGCAGCCTTCTTACAGGGTTTCCAGGCCTGTCAGGAGCAGGGAATGTCAAGTAGCTGCAAGGCAGCGTGAATGCGGCCTTCAAAGTGGGAAAGCAAGTCTATTTCCAGCAGGCCCCCGTTTCCATGGGCACCCTCAGCATACACCCCTGTGGTATCTAACAAGTCCAAAGAGACACAGGTTACCCTGTGTTTCCTACCCTGAATCAACTTCTCGAAGTAGGGAGTTCTGCATCAAGCGAACTGCCTCAACCAAGGAACGGCGTAGCTGCTCCTCTGGGCCTGTGGCTATTCAAAAGCCTGCAGCGCCACTGGAAGAAGAGGACTTAAATTGCAGTAAGAACGCAAGCCAACTTTCTCGAGGAGGCACGGTGACTTCAGGCAGGAGGTCCCAGACGGAATGCGACGCCGAGGGTTTCTCTGAGTGCAGCTCGGACTAGGGCATTGCGTAAGACTTCGACGCCATGTGGGATGTGCTAGAACAGTGTTCCTGAGCGTGTGCGAGTGCTGGGGAAATTAGGCTGCTCCAAAAGAGAGTGCGGTGCGTTTCCCTACGCTCGGCATACACAGAGGGGCTCTAAAGGGCTCCGGGCCTGGATATTGCTTAGCAGACCCAGGTGGGCCTGGGGGTACTCAGTGTCCCTGCCGGAAACAGGGTGCCCACGTGAGCCTCCTAGGTGTCCGGCAAACTGTGCTGCAGTTAAAGATAACCAGAGCAGGGGCCACCGCCTCATGGAAACTGCAGCACGCCTCCGCTTCTGCGCGGCCAATCAGAGCCTTACTTCCAGGCATGTGTTCATGCTGGGAGTGCCGGTAGCAACACAGCATGCTAAGAGGCTGAGTTTCTCCACGGGTAGAGTGACTACAGGTCCGAGGTCCTCAAAGTATTCAAAGCACAGTGTTTTCCCCGAAGCATTCTTCCAGGGCTCACTGGCCTGTCGGGAGCTGGGAAGGTCAGGTAGCTTCAAGGCAGGCATGAATGCCGCCCTCAAAATGGGAAAGCAGGGCTAGTTCCAGCAGGCCCCCGTTTTCATGGGCACACTCAGCGTACATCCCTGTGGCTTCTAACGAGTCCCAAGAGACACCGGTTACCCTGCGTTTCCTTCCCTGAATCAACGTATCGAAGTAGGGAGTCCCGCATCCGGCGAACTGTCTCAACCGAGGAACGCCGTAGCTGCTCCTCTGGGCCTGGGGCTGCCTGCAGTGCCGCAGAAGGAACAGGACTTAAAGTGCAGTAAGAACCCAAGCCGCCGTCCTCTAGGAGGCACGGTGACTTCAGTCAGGAGGTCCTGGATGGAAGGCGAAGACGAGGGCTCCTCTGAGGGCAGCTCCGACTAGGGCACCGCGTAAGACCTCCGCGCCACGTGGGACGTGCCAGAACGGTGTTCGCGAACGTGTGCGAGTGCCGAGGAAACTAAGCTGCTCCAAAGGAGAGGGCAGTGCGTTTCCCTACGCTCGGCCTGCACACAGGGGGCTCTGAAGGGCTACGGGCCTGGATGTTCCTTAGCAGACCCAGGTGCACCTGGGGGTACTCAGTGTTCCTGCCGGGAGCAGGGTGCCCCGGCTAGCCTCCCAGGTGTCCAGAAAGCTGTGCTGCCGTTAAAGGCATGCAGAGCAGAGGCCACCGCCTCCTGGAAGCTGCAGCACGCCTCCGCTTCTGCACGGCGAATCAGGGCCTTCCTTCCAGACATGGGTTCATGCTGGGTGTGCCGGTAGCGACACAGCGTGCTAAGATGCTGACTTTCTCCTCGAGCAGAGTGACTTCAGGTACGAGGGCGGGCCTCGCAGTGTTCCAAGCACAGTGTTCTCTCATGGCAGCTCACACAAGGGCCATGACAGAGTCTTCCTGGGCACTTCGCACTCACCAGCCATGTTGTCCCGAGGGCGTTCGAGGGCTCTGGAGAAGTAGTGCTCCTCAAGGAACGCGCAGTGTGTTGCTGCCCAGCACTCGGCAGGCACAGAGGTCCTCCGGGGGATCAACCAATGGACCTCGACGTTGCTCCGCCGGCCCACAGGTGTCTGGAGGCACTCAGTGACCTCGGAGGGAAAACGATGCACACCCGTGGGGCCAAGGAGTCCCCGGACGCGTACTTCCTTTAAAATAAAGCACATAAGCGACTGAGAACACATGGAATCAGCTGCATGCCTCCCTTTCTGCACGGCTACTCAGGGCCTAACCTGGAGGCGAGTTCTCACGTCGAGGTTCCCTTTCGCTCTAGAGCCTGTCAGGCGGACCACCACCGCGGCCGTGGAAGCACCTGGTTCAGACAGAGCAAACTCACAATTTTCCCCGCAGCCTTCTTACAGGGTTTCCAGGCCTGTCAGGAGCAGGGAATGTCAAGTAGCTGCAAGGCAGCATGAATGCGGCCTTCAAAGTGGGAAAGCAAGTCTATTTCCAGCAGGCCCCCGTTTCCATGGGCACCCTCAGCATACACCCCTGTGGTATCTAACAAGTCCAAAGAGACACAGGTTACCCTGTGTTTCCTACCCTGAATCAACATCTCGAAGTAGGGAGTTCTGCATCAAGCGAACTGCCTCAACCAAGGAACGGCGTAGCTGCTCCTCTGGGCCTGTGGCTATTCAAAAGCCTGCAGCGCCACTGGAAGAAGAGGACTTAAATTGCAGTAAGAACGCAAGCCAACTTTCTCGAGGAGGCACGGTGACTTCAGGCAGGAGGTCCCAGACGGAATGCGACGCCGAGGGTTTGTCTGAGTGCAGCTCGGACTAGGGCATTGCGTAAGACTTCGACGCCATGTGGGATGTGCTACAACAGTGTTCCTGAGCGTGTGCGAGTGCTGGGGAAATTAGGCTGCTCCAAAAGAGAGTGCGGTGCGTTTCCCTACGCTCGGCATACACAGAGGGGCTCTAAAGGGCTCCGGGCCTGGATATTGCTTAGCAGACCCAGGTGGGCCTGGGGGGTACTCAGTGTCCCTGCCGGGAACAGGGTGCCCACGCGAGCCTCCTAGGTGTCCGGCAAACTGTGCTGCAGTTAAAGATATGCAGAGCAGAGGCCACAGCCTCATGGAAACTGCTGCATGCCTCCACTTCTGTGCGGCCAATCAGGACCTTACCTCCAGTCACGTGTTCATGCTGGGTGCCCCTTTAGCGACACAGCATGGTAAGATGCTGACTTTCTCCTCGAGCAGAGTGACTTTAGGTACGAGGTTCTCGAAGTATTCAATGCAGAGTGTTTTCTCATGGCAGCTCACACAAGGGCCATGACAAAGACTTCCTGGGCACTTCGGACTCACCAGAAATGAGGTCCTGCGGCTGTTCGAGGACTCTGGAAATGTAGTTCTCCTCAAGGAACGTGCAGTGTGTGGCCCGTCACTCGGCACACTCAGAGGGCCTCCACCGGACAGACCAACCGGCCTCGATGTTGCTAAGCCGGCCCACAGGGTTCTGGAGGTACTCAGTGACTTTGGAGGGACAATGATGCACTCCCGAGAGGCCTAGGAGTCTTCAAAGGGGTACTTCCTTGAAAATAAAACAGAACAGCGACTAAGAACTCATGGAAACAGCTGTATGCCTCCCTTTCTGCCCGGCTACTCGGGACCTAAAATGGAGGCAAGTTCCCACGTTGAGTATCCTTTTAGCTCTAGAGCTTGTCAGGCAGACCACCGCCGCGGCCACGGAGGCACCTGGTTTAGACAGAGCAAACTCATTTTTTTCCAAGAAGCATTCCTACAGGGTTTAACAGGCCTGTCAACAGCAGGGAATGTCATGCAGCTTCAAGGCAGCATGAATGCAGCCTTCAAAATGGGAAAGCAAGGGTAGTTCCAGCAGGCCCCCGTTTCCATGGGCACCCTCAGCATACACCCGTGTGGTTTCTAACAAGTCCAAAGAGACACAGGTTACCCTGTGTTTCCTTTCCTGAATCAACTTCTCGAAGTAGGGTGTTCTGCATCAAGCGAACTGCCTCAACCAAGGAACACCGTAGCTGCTCCTCTGGGCCTGTAGCTATTCAAAAGCCTGCAGTGCCACAGGAAGAAGAGGACTTCAATTGCAGTAGGAACACAAGCCGACTTTCTCTAGGAGGCATGGTGACTTCAGGCAGGATGTCCCAGATGGAATGCGAAGCCGAGGGTTTCTCTGAGTGCAGCTCGGACTAGGGCAATGCGTAAGACTTCGACGCCATGTGGGATGTGCTAGAACAGTGTTCCTGAGCGTGTGCAAGTGCTGGTGAAATTAAGCTGCTCCAAAAAGGAGTGTGGTGCGTTTCCCTATGCTCGGCATACACAGAGGAGCTCTAAAGGGCTACGGGCCTGGATGTTGCTTAGCAGACCCAGGGGGGCCTGGGGGTACTCAGTGTTCCCGTCGGGAACAGGGTGCCCACGCTAGCTTCCAAGGTGTCCAGAAAACGGTGCTGCAGTTAAAGATATGCAAAGCAGAGGCCACCGCCTCATGGAAACTGCAGCACATCGCTGCTTCTGCGTGGCCAATCGGGGCCTAACTTCCAGGCATGTGCTCATGCCAGGTGTGCCGGTAGCGACACAGCATGCTAAGAGGCTGGGTTTATCCTCGGATACAGTGACTACAGGTACGAGGTCCTCCAAGTATTCAAAGCACAGTGTTTTCTCATGGCAGCTCACACAAGGGCCATGACGAAGTCTTCCTGGGCACTTGGGACTCACCAGCAATGTTGTCCTGAGGCCATTCGAGGACTCTGGAAATGTAGGTCTCCTCAAGGAAGGTACAGGGTGTTGCCCATCACTGGAAACGCACAGAGGGCCTCCGAGGGATCAACCGATGGGCGTTGAAGTTGCTCAGCCGGCCCACAGGTGTCTGGAGGTAGTCAGTGAAATTGGAGGGAAAATGATGCATACCCGAGAGGCCTAGGAGTACTCAAAAGTCTACTTCCTGTAAATTAAAGCACATAAGCCACTAAGAACTCATGGAAACAGCTACCTGCCTCCCTTTCTGCACGGCTACTCAGGGCCTAACCTGGAGGCAAGTTCTCACGTTGGGATTCCCTTTAGCTCTAGAGCTTGTCAGGCGGACCACCACCACGGCCATGGAAGCACCTGGTTCAGACAGAGCAAACTCATAATTTTCCCCGCAGCCTTCTTACAGGGTTTCCAGGCCTGTCAGGAGCAGGGAATGTCAAGTAGCTGCAAGGCAGCGTGAATGCGGCCTTCAAAGTGGGAAAGCAAGTCTATTTCCAGCAGGCCCCCGTTTCCATGGGCACCCTCAGCATACACCCCTGTGGTATCTAACAAGTCCAAAGAGACACAGGTTACCCTGTGTTTCCTACCCTGAATCAACTTCTCGAAGTAGGGAGTTCTGCATCAAGCGAACTGCCTCAACCAAGGAATGGCGTAGCTGCTCCTCTGGGCCTGTGGCTATTCAAAAGCCTGCAGCGCCACTGGAAGAAGAGGACTTAAATTGCAGTAAGAACGCAAGCCAACTTTCTCGAGGAGGCACGGTGACTTCAGGCAGGAGGTCCCAGACGGAATGCGACGCCGAGGGTTTGTCTGAGTGCAGCTCGGACTAGGGCATTGCGTAAGACTTCGACGCCATGTGGGATGTGCTAGAACAGTGTTCCTGAGCGTGTGCGAGTGCTGGGGAAATTAGGCTGCTCCAAAAGAGAGTGCGGTGCGTTTCCCTACGCTCGGCATACACAGAGGGGCTCTAAAGGGCTCCGGGCCTGGATATTGCTTAGCAGACCCAGGTGGGCCTGGGGGTACTCAGTGTCCCTGCCGGAAACAGGGTGCCCACGTGAGCCTCCTAGGTGTCCGGCAAACTGTGCTGCAGTTAAAGATAACCAGAGCAGGGGCCACCGCCTCATGGAAACTGCAGCACGCCTCCGCTTCTGCGCGGCCAATCAGAGCCTTACTTCCAGGCATGTGTTCATGCTGGGAGTGCCGGTAGCAACACAGCATGCTAAGAGGCTGAGTTTCTCCACGGGTAGAGTGACTACAGGTCCGAGGTCCTCAAAGTATTCAAAGCACAGTGTTTTCCCCGAAGCATTCTTCCAGGGCTCACTGGCCTGTCGGGAGCTGGGAAGGTCAGGTAGCTTCAAGGCAGGCATGAATGCCGCCCTCAAAATGGGAAAGCAGGGCTAGTTCCAGCAGGCCCCCGTTTTCATGGGCACACTCAGCGTACATCCCTGTGGCTTCTAACGAGTCCCAAGAGACACCGGTTACCCTGCGTTTCCTTCCCTGAATCAACGTATCGAAGTAGGGAGTCCCGCATCCGGCGAACTGTCTCAACCGAGGAACGCCGTAGCTGCTCCTCTGGGCCTGGGGCTGCCTGCAGTGCCGCAGAAGGAACAGGACTTAAAGTGCAGTAAGAACCCAAGCCGCCGTCCTCTAGGAGGCACGGTGACTTCAGTCAGGAGGTCCTGGATGGAAGGCGAAGACGAGGGCTCCTCTGAGGGCAGCTCCGACTAGGGCACCGCGTAAGACCTCCGCGCCACGTGGGACGTGCCAGAACGGTGTTCGCGAACGTGTGCGAGTGCCGAGGAAACTAAGCTGCTCCAAAGGAGAGGGCAGTGCGTTTCCCTACGCTCGGCCTGCACACAGGGGGCTCTGAAGGGCTACGGGCCTGGATGTTCCTTAGCAGACCCAGGTGCACCTGGGGTTACTCAGTGTTCCTGCCGGGAGCAGGGTGCCCCAGCTAGCCTCCCAGGTGTCCAGAAAGCTGTGCTGCCGTTAAAGGCATGCAGAGCAGAGGCCACCGCCTCCTGGAAGCTGCAGCACGCCTCCGCTTCTGCACGGCGAATCAGGGCCTTCCTTCCAGACATGGGTTCATGCTGGGTGTGCCGGTAGCGACACAGCGTGCTAAGATGCTGACTTTCTCCTCGAGCAGAGTGACTTCAGGTACGAGGGCGGGCCTCGCAGTGTTCCAAGCACAGTGTTCTCTCATGGCAGCTCACACAAGGGCCATGACAGAGTCTTCCTGGGCACTTCGCACTCACCAGCCATGTTGTCCCGAGGGCGTTCGAGGGCTCTGGAGAAGTAGTGCTCCTCAAGGAACGCGCAGTGTGTTGCTGCCCAGCACTCGGCAGGCACAGAGGTCCTCCGGGGGATCAACCAATGGACCTCGACGTTGCTCCGCCGGCCCACAGGTGTCTGGAGGCACTCAGTGACCTCAGAGGGAAAACGATGCACACCCGTGGGGCCTAGGAGTCCCCGGACGCGTACTTCCTTTAAAATAAAGCACATAAGCGACTGAGAACTCATGGAATCAGCTGCATGCCTCCCTTTCTGCATGGCTACTCAGGGCCTAACCTGGAGGCGAGTTCTCACGTTGGGATTCCCTTTAGCTCTAGAGCCTGTCAGGCGGACCACCACCGCGGCCATGGAAGCACCTGGTTCAGACAGAGCAAACTCACAATTTTCCCCGCAGCCTTCTTACAGGGTTTCCAGGCCTGTCAGGAGCAGGGAAGGTCAAGTAGCTGCAAGGCAGCGTGAATGCGGCCTTTAAAGTGGGAAAGCAAGTCTATTTCCAGCAGGCCCCCGTTTCCATGGGCACCCTCAGCATACACCCCTGTGGTATCTAACAAGTCCAAAGAGACACAGGTTACCCTGTGTTTCCTACCCTGAATCAACATCTCGAAGTAGGGAGTTCTGCATCAAGCGAACTGCCTCAACCAAGGAACGGCGTAGCTGCTCCTCTGGGCCTGTGGCTATTCAAAAGCCTGCAGCGCCACTGGAAGAAGAGGACTTAAATTGCAGTAAGAACGCAAGCCAACTTTCTCGAGGAGGCACGGTGACTTCAGGCAGGAGGTCCCAGACGGAATGCGACGCCGAGGGTTTCTCTGAGTGCAGCTCGGACTAGGGCATTGCGTAAGACTTCGACGCCATGTGGGATGTGCTAGAACAGTGTTCCTGAGCGTGTGCGAGTGCTGGGGAAATTAGGCTGCTCCAAAAGAGAGTGCGGTGCGTTTCCCTACGCTCGGCATACACAGAGGGGCTCTAAAGGGCTCCGGGCCTGGATATTGCTTAGCAGACCCAGGTGGGCCTGGGGGGTACTCAGTGTCCCTGCCGGGAACAGGGTGCCCACGCGAGCCTCCTAGGTGTCCGGCAAACTGTGCTGCAGTTAAAGATATGCAGAGCAGAGGCCACAGCCTCATGGAAACTGCTGCATGCCTCCACTTCTGTGCGGCCAATCAGGACCTTACCTCCAGTCACGTGTTCATGCTGGGTGCCCCTTTAGCGACACAGCATGGTAAGATGCTGACTTTCTCCTCGAGCAGAGTGACTTTAGGTACGAGGTTCTCGAAGTATTCAATGCAGAGTGTTTTCTCATGGCAGCTCACACAAGGGCCATGACAAAGACTTCCTGGGCACTTCGGACTCACCAGAAATGAGGTCCTGTGGCTGTTCGAGGACTCTGGAAATGTAGTTCTCCTCAAGGAACGTGCAGTGTGTGGCCCGTCACTCGGCACACTCAGAGGGCCTCCACCGGACAGACCAACCGGCCTCGATGTTGCTAAGCCGGCCCACAGGGTTCTGGAGGTACTCAGTGACTTTGGAGGGACAATGATGCACTCCCGAGAGGCCTAGGAGTCTTCAAAGGGGTACTTCCTTGAAAATAAAGCAGAACAGCGACTAAGAACTCATGGAAACAGCTGTATGCCTCCCTTTCTGCCCGGCTACTCGGGACCTAAAATGGAGGCAAGTTCCCACGTTGAGTATCCTTTTAGCTCTAGAGCTTGTCAGGCAGACCACCGCCGCGGCCACGGAGGCACCTGGTTTAGACAGAGCAAACTCATTTTTTTCCAAGAAGCATTCCTACAGGGTTTAACAGGCCTGTCAACAGCAGGGAATGTCATGCAGCTTCAAGGCAGCATGAGTGCAGCCTTCAAAATGGGAAAGCAAGGGTAGTTCCAGCAGGCCCCCGTTTCCATGGGCACCCTCAGCATACACCCGTGTGGTTTCTAACAAGTCCAAAGAGACACAGGTTACCCTGTGTTTCCTTTCCTGAATCAACTTCTCGAAGTAGGGTGTTCTGCATCAAGCGAACTGCCTCAACCAAGGAACACCGTAGCTGCTCCTCTGGGCCTGTAGCTATTCAAAAGCCTGCAGTGCCACAGGAAGAAGAGGACTTCAATTGCAGTAGGAACACAAGCCGACTTTCTCTAGGAGGCATGGTGACTTCAGGCAGGATGTCCCAGATGGAATGCGAAGCCGAGGGTTTCTCTGAGTGCAGCTCGGAGTAGGGCAATGCGTAAGACTTCGACGCCATGTGGGATGTGCGAGAACAGTGTTCCTGAGCGTGTGCGAGTGCTGGGGAAATTAGGCTGCTCCAAAAGAGAGTGCAGTGCATTTCCCTATGCTCGGCATACACAGAGGGGCTCTAAAGGGCTCCGGGCCTGGATATTGCTTAGCAGACCCAGGTGGGCCTGGGGGTACTCAGTGTCCCTGCCGGAAACAGGGTGCCCACGTGAGCCTCCTAGGTGTCCGGCAAACTGTGCTGCAGTTAAAGATGTGCAGAGCAGAGGCCACCGCCTCATGGAAACTGCAGCACGCCTCCGCTTCTGCGCGGCCAATCAGAGCCTTACTTCCAGGCATGTGTTCATGCTGGGAGTGCCGGTAGCAACACAGCATGCTAAGAGGCTGAGTTTCTCCACGAGTAGAGTGACTACAGGTCCGAGGTCCTCAAAGTATTCAAAGCACAGTGTTTTCCCCGAAGCATTCTTCCAGGGCTCACTGGCCTGTCGGGAGCTGGGAAGGTCAGGTAGCTTCAAGGCAGGCATGAATGCCGCCCTCAAAATGGGAAAGCAGGGCTAGTTCCAGCAGGCCCCCGTTTTCATGGGCACACTCAGCGTACATCCCTGTGGCTTCTAACGAGTCCCAAGAGACACCGGTTACCCTGCGTTTCCTTCCCTGAATCAACGTATCGAAGTAGGGAGTCCCGCATCCGGCGAACTGTCTCAACCGAGGAACGCCGTAGCTGCTCCGCTGGGCCTGGGGCTGCCTGCAGTGACGCAGAAGGAACAGGACTTAAAGTGCAGTAAGAACCCAAGCCACCGTCCTCTAGGAGGCACGGTGACTTCAGTCAGGAGGTCCTGGATGGAAGGCGAAGACGAGGGCTCCTCTGAGGGCAGCTCCGACGAGGGCACCGCGTAAGACCTCCGCGCCACGTGGGACGTGCCAGAACGGTGTTCGCGAACGTGTGCGAGTGCGGAGGAAACTAAGCTGCTCCAAAGGAGAGGGCAGTGCGTTTCCCTACGCTCGGCCTGCACACAGGGGGCTCTGAAGGGTTACGGGCCTGGATGTTGCTTAGCAGACCCAGGTGCACTTGGGGGTACTCAGTGTTCCTGCCGGGAGCAGGGTGCCCCGGCTAGCCTCCCAGGTGTCCAGAAAGCTGTGCTGCCGTGAAAGGCATGCAGAGGAGAGGCCACCGCCTCCTGGAAGCTGCAGCACGCCTCCGCTTCTGCACGGTGAATCAGGGCCTTCCTTCCAGACATGGGATCATGCTGGGTGTGCCGGTAGCGACACAGCGTGCTAAGATGCTGACTTTCTCCTCGAGCAGAGTGACTTCAGGTACGAGGGCGGGCCTCGCAGTGTTCCAAGCACAGTGTTCTCTCATGGCAGCTCACACAAGGGCCATGACAGAGTCTTCCTGGGCACTTCGCACTCACCAGCCATGTTGTCCCGAGGGCGTTCGAGGGCTCTGGAGATGTAGCGCTCCTCAAGGAACGCGCAGTGTGTTGCTGCCCAGCACTCGGCAGGCACAGAGGTCCTCCGGGGTATCAACCAATGGACCTCGACGTTGCTCTGCCGGCCCACAGGTGTCTGGAGGCACTCAGTGACCTCGGAGGGAAAACGATGCACACCCGAGGGGCCAAGGAGTCCCCGGACGCGTACTTCCTTTAAAATAAAGCACATAAGCGACTGAGAACTCATGGAATCAGCTGCATGCCTCCCTTTCTGCACGGCTACTCAGGGCCTAACCTGGAGGCGAGTTCTCACGTCGAGGTTCCCTTTCGCTCTAGAGCCTGTCAGGCGGACCACCACCGCGGCCGTGGAAGCACCTGGTTCAGACAGAGCAAACTCACAATTTTCCCCGCAGCCTTCTTACAGGGTTTCCAGGCCTGTCAGGAGCAGGGAATGTCAAGTAGCTGCAAGGCAGCGTGAATGCGGCCTTCAAAGTGGGAAAGCAAGTCTATTTCCAGCAGGCCCCCGTTTCCATGGGCACCCTCAGCATAAACCCCTGCGGTACCTAACAAGTCCAAAGAGACACAGGTTACCCTGTGTTTCCTACCCTGAATGAAATTCTCGAAGTAGGGTGTTCTGCATCAAGCGAACTGCCTCAACCAAGGAACGGCGTAGCTGCTCCTCTGGGCCTGTGGCTATTCAAAAGCCTGCAGGGCCACTGGAAGAAGAGGACTTAAATTGCAGTAAGAACGCAAGCCAACTTTTTCGAGGAGTCACGGTGACTTCAGGCAGGAGGTCCCAGACGGAATGCGAAGCCGAGGGTTTCTCTGAGTGCAGCTCGGACTAGGGCATTGCGTAAGACTTCGACGCCATGTGGGATGTGCTAGAACAGTGCTCCTGAGCGTGTGCGAGTGCTGGGGAAATTAGGCTGCTCCAAAAGAGAGTGCGGTGCGTTTCCCTACGCTCGGCATACACAGAGGGGCTCTAAAGGGCTCCGGGCCTGGATATTGCTTAGCAGACCCAGGTGGGCCTGGGGGGTACTCAGTGTCCCTGCCGGGAACAGGGTGCCCACGCGAGCCTCCTAGGTGTCCGGCAAACTGTGCTGCAGTTAAAGATATGCAGAGCAGAGGCCACAGCCTCATGGAAACTGCTGCATGCCTCCACTTCTGTGCGGCCAATCAGGACCTTACCTCCAGTCACGTGTTCATGCTGGGTGCCCCTTTAGCGACACAGCATGGTAAGATGCTGACTTTCTCCTCGAGCAGAGTGACTTTAGGTACGAGGTTCTCGAAGTATTCAATGCAGAGTGTTTTCTCATGGCAGCTCACACAAGGGCCATGACAAAGACTTCCTGGGCACTTCGGACTCACCAGAAATGAGGTCCTGCGGCTGTTCGAGGACTCTGGAAATGTAGTTCTCCTCAAGGAACGTGCAGTGTGTGGCCCGTCACTCGGCACACTCAGAGGGCCTCCACCGGACAGACCAACCGGCCTCGATGTTGCTAAGCCGGCCCACAGGGTTCTGGAGGTACTCAGTGACTTTGGAGGGACAATGATGCACTCCCGAGAGGCCTAGGAGTCTTCAAAGGGGTACTTCCTTGAAAATAAAGCAGAACAGCGACTAAGAACTCATGGAAACAGCTGTATGCCTCCCTTTCTGCCCGGCTACTCGGGACCTAAAATGGAGGCAAGTTCCCACGTTGAGTATCCTTTTAGCTCTAGAGCTTGTCAGGCAGACCACCGCCGCGGCCACGGAGGCACCTGGTTTAGACAGAGCAAACTCATTTTTTTCCAAGAAGCATTCCTACAGGGTTTAACAGGCCTGTCAACAGCAGGGAATGTCATGCAGCTTCAAGGCAGCATGAGTGCAGCCTTCAAAATGGGAAAGCAAGGGTAGTTCCAGCAGGCCCCCGTTTCCATGGGCACCCTCAGCATACACCCGTGTGGTTTCTAACAAGTCCAAAGAGACACAGGTTACCCTGTGTTTCCTTTCCTGAATCAACTTCTCGAAGTAGGGTGTTCTGCATCAAGCGAACTGCCTCAACCAAGGAACACCGTAGCTGCTCCTCTGGGCCTGTAGCTATTCAAAAGCCTGCAGCGCCACAGGAAGAAGAGGACTTCAATTGCAGTAGGAACACAAGCCGACTTTCTCTAGGAGGCATGGTGACTTCAGGCAGGATGTCCCAGATGGAATGCGAAGCCGAGGGTTTCTCTGAGTGCAGCTCGGAGTAGGGCAATGCGTAAGACTTCGACGCCATGTGGGATGTGCGAGAACAGTGTTCCTGAGCGTGTGCGAGTGCTGGGGAAATTAGGCTGCTCCAAAAGAGAGTGCAGTGCATTTCCCTATGCTCGGCATACACAGAGGGGCTCTAAAGGGCTCCGGGCCTGGATATTGCTTAGCAGACCCAGGTGGGCCTGGGGGTACTCAGTGTCCCTGCCGGAAACAGGGTGCCCACGTGAGCCTCCTAGGTGTCCGGCAAACTGTGCTGCAGTTAAAGATGTGCAGAGCAGAGGCCACCGCCTCATGGAAACTGCAGCACGCCTCCGCTTCTGCGCGGCCAATCAGAGCCTTACTTCCAGGCATGTGTTCATGCTGGGAGTGCCGGTAGCAACACAGCATGCTAAGAGGCTGAGTTTCTCCACGAGTAGAGTGACTACAGGTCCGAGGTCCTCAAAGTATTCAAAGCACAGTGTTTTCCCCGAAGCATTCTTCCAGGGCTCACTGGCCTGTCGGGAGCTGGGAAGGTCAGGTAGCTTCAAGGCAGGCATGAATGCCGCCCTCAAAATGGGAAAGCAGGGCTAGTTCCAGCAGGCCCCCGTTTTCATGGGCACACTCAGCGTACATCCCTGTGGCTTCTAACGAGTCCCAAGAGACACCGGTTACCCTGCGTTTCCTTCCCTGAATCAACGTATCGAAGTAGGGAGTCCCGCATCCGGCGAACTGTCTCAACCGAGGAACGCCGTAGCTGCTCCGCTGGGCCTGGGGCTGCCTGCAGTGACGCAGAAGGAACAGGACTTAAAGTGCAGTAAGAACCCAAGCCACCGTCCTCTAGGAGGCACGGTGACTTCAGTCAGGAGGTCCTGGATGGAAGGCGAAGACGAGGGCTCCTCTGAGGGCAGCTCCGACGAGGGCACCGCGTAAGACCTCCGCGCCACGTGGGACGTGCCAGAACGGTGTTCGCGAACGTGTGCGAGTGCGGAGGAAACTAAGCTGCTCCAAAGGAGAGGGCAGTGCGTTTCCCTACGCTCGGCCTGCACACAGGGGGTTCTGAAGGGTTACGGGCCTGGATGTTGCTTAGCAGACCCAGGTGCACCTGGGGGTACTCAGTGTTCCTGCCGGGAGCAGGGTGCCCCGGCTAGCCTCCCAGGTGTCCAGAAAGCTGTGCTGCCGTGAAAGGCATGCAGAGGAGAGGCCACCGCCTCCTGGAAGCTGCAGCACGCCTCCGCTTCTGCACGGTGAATCAGGGCCTTCCTTCCAGACATGGGATCATGCTGGGTGTGCCGGTAGCGACACAGCGTGCTAAGATGCTGACTTTCTCCTCGAGCAGAGTGACTTCAGGTACGAGGGCGGGCCTCGCAGTGTTCCAAGCACAGTGTTCTCTCATGGCAGCTCACACAAGGGCCATGACAGAGTCTTCCTGGGCACTTCGCACTCACCAGCCATGTTGTCCCGAGGGCGTTCGAGGGCTCTGGAGATGTAGCGCTCCTCAAGGAACGCGCAGTGTGTTGCTGCCCAGCACTCGGCAGGCACAGAGGTCCTCCGGGGTATCAACCAATGGACCTCGACGTTGCTCTGCCGGCCCACAGGTGTCTGGAGGCACTCAGTGACCTCGGAGGGAAAACGATGCACACCCGAGGGGCCAAGGAGTCCCCGGACGCGTACTTCCTTTAAAATAAAGCACATAAGCGACTGAGAACTCATGGAATCAGCTGCATGCCTCCCTTTCTGCACGGCTACTCAGGGCCTAACCTGGAGGCGAGTTCTCACGTCGAGGTTCCCTTTCGCTCTAGAGCCTGTCAGGCGGACCACCACCGCGGCCGTGGAAGCACCTGGTTCAGACAGAGCAAACTCACAATTTTCCCCGCAGCCTTCTTACAGGGTTTCCAGGCCTGTCAGGAGCAGGGAATGTCAAGTAGCTGCAAGGCAGCGTGAATGCGGCCTTCAAAGTGGGAAAGCAAGTCTATTTCCAGCAGGCCCCCGTTTCCATGGGCACCCTCAGCATAAACCCCTGCGGTACCTAACAAGTCCAAAGAGACACAGGTTACCCTGTGTTTCCTACCCTGAATGAAATTCTCGAAGTAGGGTGTTCTGCATCAAGCGAACTGCCTCAACCAAGGAACGGCATAGCTGCTCCTCTGGGCCTGTGGCTATTCAAAAGCCTGCAGGGCCACTGGAAGAAGAGGACTTAAATTGCAGTAAGAACGCAAGCCAACTTTTTCGAGGAGTCACGGTGACTTCAGGCAGGAGGTCCCAGACGGAATGCGAAGCCGAGGGTTTCTCTGAGTGCAGCTCGGACTAGGGCATTGCGTAAGACTTCGACGCCATGTGGGATGTGCTAGAACAGTGCTCCTGAGCGTGTGCGAGTGCTGGGGAAATTAGGCTGCTCCAAAAGAGAGTGCGGTGCGTTTCCCTACGCTCGGCATACACAGAGGGGCTCTAAAGGGCTCCGGGCCTGGATATTGCTTAGCAGACCCAGGTGGGCCTGGGGGGTACTCAGTGTCCCTGCCGGGAACAGGGTGCCCACGCGAGCCTCCTAGGTGTCCGGCAAACTGTGCTGCAGTTAAAGATATGCAGAGCAGAGGCCACAGCCTCATGGAAACTGCTGCATGCCTCCACTTCTGTGCGGCCAATCAGGACCTTACCTCCAGTCACGTGTTCATGCTGGGTGCCCCTTTAGCGACACAGCATGGTAAGATGCTGACTTTCTCCTCGAGCAGAGTGACTTTAGGTACGAGGTTCTCGAAGTATTCAATGCAGAGTGTTTTCTCATGGCAGCTCACACAAGGGCCATGACAAAGACTTCCTGGGCACTTCGGACTCACCAGAAATGAGGTCCTGCGGCTGTTCGAGGACTCTGGAAATGTAGTTCTCCTCAAGGAACGTGCAGTGTGTGGCCCGTCACTCGGCACACTCAGAGGGCCTCCACCGGACAGACCAACCGGCCTCGATGTTGCTAAGCCGGCCCACAGGGTTCTGGAGGTACTCAGTGACTTTGGAGGGACAATGATGCACTCCCGAGAGGCCTAGGAGTCTTCAAAGGGGTACTTCCTTGAAAATAAAGCAGAACAGCGACTAAGAACTCATGGAAACAGCTGTATGCCTCCCTTTCTGCCCGGCTACTCGGGACCTAAAATGGAGGCAAGTTCCCACGTTGAGTATCCTTTTAGCTCTAGAGCTTGTCAGGCAGACCACCGCCGCGGCCACGGAGGCACCTGGTTTAGACAGAGCAAACTCATTTTTTTCCAAGAAGCATTCCTACAGGGTTTAACAGGCCTGTCAACAGCAGGGAATGTCATGCAGCTTCAAGGCAGCATGAATGCAGCCTTCAAAATGGGAAAGCAAGGGTAGTTCCAGCAGGCCCCCGTTTCCATGGGCACCCTCAGCATACACCCGTGTGGTTTCTAACAAGTCCAAAGAGACACAGGTTACCCTGTGTTTCCTTTCCTGAATCAACTTCTCGAAGTAGGGTGTTCTGCATCAAGCGAACTGCCTCAACCAAGGAACACCGTAGCTGCTCCTCTGGGCCTGTAGCTATTCAAAAGCCTGCAGTGCCACAGGAAGAAGAGGACTTCAATTGCAGTAGGAACACAAGCCGACTTTCTCTAGGAGGCATGGTGACTTCAGGCAGGATGTCCCAGATGGAATGCGAAGCCGAGGGTTTCTCTGAGTGCAGCTCGGACTAGGGCAATGCGTAAGACTTCGACGCCATGTGGGATGTGCTAGAACAGTGTTCCTGAGCGTGTGCAAGTGCTGGTGAAATTAAGCTGCTCCAAAAAGGAGTGTGGTGCGTTTCCCTATGCTCGGCATACACAGAGGAGCTCTAAAGGGCTACGGGCCTGGATGTTGCTTAGCAGACCCAGGGGGGCCTGGGGGTACTCAGTGTTCCCGTCGGGAACAGGGTGCCCACGCTAGCTTCCAAGGTGTCCAGAAAACGGTGCTGCAGTTAAAGATATGCAAAGCAGAGGCCACCGCCTCATGGAAACTGCAGCACACCGCTGCTTCTGCGTGGCCAATCGGGGCCTAACTTCCAGGCATGTGCTCATGCCAGGTGTGCCGGTAGCGACACAGCATGCTAAGAGGCTGGGTTTATCCTCGGATAGAGTGACTACAGGTACGAGGTCCTCCAAGTATTCAAAGCACAGTGTTTTCTCATGGCAGCTCACACAAGGGCCATGACGAAGTCTTCCTGGGCACTTGGGACTCACCAGCAATGTTGTCCTGAGGCCATTCGAGGACTCTGGAAATGTAGGTCTCCTCAAGGAAGGTACAGGGTGTTGCCCATCACTGGAAACGCACAGAGGGCCTCCGAGGGATCAACCGATGGGCGTTGAAGTTGCTCAGCCGGCCCACAGGTGTCTGGAGGTAGTCAGTGAAATTGGAGGGAAAATGATGCATACCCGAGAGGCCTAGGAGTACTCAAAAGTCTACTTCCTGTAAATTAAAGCACATAAGCCACTAAGAACTCATGGAAACAGCTACCTGCCTCCCTTTCTGCACGGCTACTCAGGGCCTAACCTGGAGGCAAGTTCTCACGTTGGGATTCCCTTTAGCTCTAGAGCTTGTCAGGCGGACCACCACCACGGCCATGGAAGCACCTGGTTCAGACAGAGCAAACTCATAATTTTCCCCGCAGCCTTCTTACAGGGTTTCCAGGCCTGTCAGGAGCAGGGAATGTCAAGTAGCTGCAAGGCAGCGTGAATGCGGCCTTCAAAGTGGGAAAGCAAGTCTATTTCCAGCAGGCCCCCGTTTCCATGGGCACCCTCAGCATACACCCCTGTGGTATCTAACAAGTCCAAAGAGACACAGGTTACCCTGTGTTTCCTACCCTGAATCAACTTCTCGAAGTAGGGAGTTCTGCATCAAGCGAACTGCCTCAACCAAGGAATGGCGTAGCTGCTCCTCTGGGCCTGTGGCTATTCAAAAGCCTGCAGCGCCACTGGAAGAAGAGGACTTAAATTGCAGTAAGAACGCAAGCCAACTTTCTCGAGGAGGCACGGTGACTTCAGGCAGGAGGTCCCAGACGGAATGCGACGCCGAGGGTTTCTCTGAGTGCAGCTCGGACTAGGGCATTGCGTAAGACTTCGACGCCATGTGGGATGTGCTAGAACAGTGTTCCTGAGCGTGTGCGAGTGCTGGGGAAATTAGGCTGCTCCAAAAGAGAGTGCGGTGCGTTTCCCTACGCTCGGCATACACAGAGGGGCTCTAAAGGGCTCCGGGCCTCGATATTGCTTAGCAGACCCAGGTGGGCCTGGGGGTACTCAGTGTCCCTGCCGGAAACAGGGTGCCCACGTGAGCCTCCTAGGTGTCCGGCAAACTGTGCTGCAGTTAAAGATAACCAGAGCAGGGGCCACCGCCTCATGGAAACTGCAGCACGCCTCCGCTTCTGCGCGGCCAATCAGAGCCTTACTTCCAGGCATGTGTTCATGCTGGGAGTGCCGGTAGCAACACAGCATGCTAAGAGGCTGAGTTTCTCCACGGGTAGAGTGACTACCGGTCCGAGGTCCTCAAAGTATTCAAAGCACAGTGTTTTCCCCGAAGCATTCTTCCAGGGCTCACTGGCCTGTCGGGAGCTGGGAAGGTCAGGTAGCTTCAAGGCAGGCATGAATGCCGCCCTCAAAATGGGAAAGCAGGGCTAGTTCCAGCAGGCCCCCGTTTTCATGGGCACACTCAGCGTACATCCCTGTGGCTTCTAACGAGTCCCAAGAGACACCGGTTACCCTGCGTTTCCTTCCCTGAATCAACGTATCGAAGTAGGGAGTCCCGCATCCGGCGAACTGTCTCAACCGAGGAACGCCGTAGCTGCTCCTCTGGGCCTGGGGCTGCCTGCAGTGCCGCAGAAGGAACAGGACTTAAAGTGCAGTAAGAACCCAAGCCGCCGTCCTCTAGGAGGCACGGTGACTTCAGTCAGGAGGTCCTGGATGGAAGGCGAAGACGAGGGCTCCTCTGAGGGCAGCTCCGACTAGGGCACCGCGTAAGACCTCCGCGCCACGTGGGACGTGCCAGAACGGTGTTCGCGAACGTGTGCGAATGCCGAGGAAACTAAGCTGCTCCAAAGGAGAGGGCAGTGCGTTTCCCTACGCTCGGCCTGCACACAGGGGGCTCTGAAGGGCTACGGGCCTGGATGTTCCTTAGCAGACCCAGGTGCACCTGGGGGTACTCAGTGTTCCTGCCGGGAGCAGGGTGCCCCGGCTAGCCTCCCAGGTGTCCAGAAAGCTGTGCTGCCGTTAAAGGCATGCAGAGCAGAGGCCACCGCCTCCTGGAAGCTGCAGCACGCCTCCGCTTCTGCACGGCGAATCAGGGCCTTCCTTCCAGACATGGGTTCATGCTGGGTGTGCCGGTAGCGACACAGCGTGCTAAGATGCTGACTTTCTCCTCGAGCAGAGTGACTTCAGGTACGAGGGCGGGCCTCGCAGTGTTCCAAGCACAGTGTTCTCTCATGGCAGCTCACACAAGGGCCATGACAGAGTCTTCCTGGGTACTTCGCACTCACCAGCCATGTTGTCCCGAGGGCGTTCGAGGGCTCTGGAGAAGTAGTGCTCCTCAAGGAACGCGCAGTGTGTTGCTGCCCAGCACTCGGCAGGCACAGAGGTCCTCCGGGGGATCAACCAATGGACCTCGACGTTGCTCCGCCGGCCCACAGGTGTCTGGAGGCACTCAGTGACCTCAGAGGGAAAACGATGCACACCCGTGGGGCCTAGGAGTCCCCGGACGCGTACTTCCTTTAAAATAAAGCACATAAGCGACTGAGAACTCATGGAATCAGCTGCATGCCTCCCTTTCTGCATGGCTACTCAGGGCCTAACCTGGAGGCGAGTTCTCACGTTGGGATTCCCTTTAGCTCTAGAGCCTGTCAGGCGGACCACCACCGCGGCCATGGAAGCACCTGGTTCAGACAGAGCAAACTCACAATTTTCCCCGCAGCCTTCTTACAGGGTTTCCAGGCCTGTCAGGAGCAGGGAAGGTCAAGTAGCTGCAAGGCAGCGTGAATGCGGCCTTTAAAGTGGGAAAGCAAGTCTATTTCCAGCAGGCCCCCGTTTCCATGGGCACCCTCAGCATACACCCCTGTGGTATCTAACAAGTCCAAAGAGACACAGGTTACCCTGTGTTTCCTACCCTGAATCAACATCTCGAAGTAGGGAGTTCTGCATCAAGCGAACTGCCTCAACCAAGGAACGGCGTAGCTGCTCCTCTGGGCCTGTGGCTATTCAAAAGCCTGCAGCGCCACTGGAAGAAGAGGACTTAAATTGCAGTAAGAACGCAAGCCAACTTTCTCGAGGAGGCACGGTGACTTCAGGCAGGAGGTCCCAGACGGAATGCGACGCCGAGGGTTTCTCTGAGTGCAGCTCGGACTAGGGCATTGCGTAAGACTTCGACGCCATGTGGGATGTGCTACAACAGTGTTCCTGAGCGTGTGCGAGTGCTGGGGAAATTAGGCTGCTCCAAAAGAGAGTGCGGTGCGTTTCCCTACGCTCGGCATACACAGAGGGGCTCTAAAGGGCTCCGGGCCTGGATATTGCTTAGCAGACCCAGGTGGGCCTGGGGGGTACTCAGTGTCCCTGCCGGGAACAGGGTGCCCACGCGAGCCTCCTAGGTGTCCGGCAAACTGTGCTGCAGTTAAAGATATGCAGAGCAGAGGCCACAGCCTCATGGAAACTGCTGCATGCCTCCACTTCTGTGCGGCCAATC
Organism: Grampus griseus; assembly: GCF_964374135.1. Taxonomy (NCBI): domain Eukaryota; kingdom Metazoa; phylum Chordata; class Mammalia; order Artiodactyla; family Delphinidae; genus Grampus; species Grampus griseus. The sequence continues at coordinate 654,851 of NC_139010.1, forward strand.
AGGACCTTACCTCCAGTCACGTGTTCATGCTGGGTGCCCCTTTAGCGACACAGCATGGTAAGATGCTGACTTTCTCCTCGAGCAGAGTGACTTTAGGTACGAGGTTCTCGAAGTATTCAATGCAGAGTGTTTTCTCATGGCAGCTCACACAAGGGCCATGACAAAGACTTCCTGGGCACTTCGGACTCACCAGAAATGAGGTCCTGCGGCTGTTCGAGGACTCTGGAAATGTAGTTCTCCTCAAGGAACGTGCAGTGTGTGGCCCGTCACTCGGCACACTCAGAGGGCCTCCACCGGACAGACCAACCGGCCTCGATGTTGCTAAGCCGGCCCACAGGGTTCTGGAGGTACTCAGTGACTTTGGAGGGACAATGATGCACTCCCGAGAGGCCTAGGAGTCTTCAAAGGGGTACTTCCTTGAAAATAAAGCAGAACAGCGACTAAGAACTCATGGAAACAGCTGTATGCCTCCCTTTCTGCCCGGCTACTCGGGACCTAAAATGGAGGCAAGTTCCCACGTTGAGTATCCTTTTAGCTCTAGAGCTTGTCAGGCAGACCACCGCCGCGGCCACGGAGGCACCTGGTTTAGACAGAGCAAACTCATTTTTTTCCAAGAAGCATTCCTACAGGGTTTAACAGGCCTGTCAACAGCAGGGAATGTCATGCAGCTTCAAGGCAGCATGAGTGCAGCCTTCAAAATGGGAAAGCAAGGGTAGTTCCAGCAGGCCCCCGTTTCCATGGGCACCCTCAGCATACACCCGTGTGGTTTCTAACAAGTCCAAAGAGACACAGGTTACCCTGTGTTTCCTTTCCTGAATCAACTTCTCGAAGTAGGGTGTTCTGCATCAAGCGAACTGCCTCAACCAAGGAACACCGTAGCTGCTCCTCTGGGCCTGTAGCTATTCAAAAGCCTGCAGCGCCACAGGAAGAAGAGGACTTCAATTGCAGTAGGAACACAAGCCGACTTTCTCTAGGAGGTATGGTGACTTCAGGCAGGATGTCCCAGATGGAATGCGAAGCCGAGGGTTTCTCTGAGTGCAGCTCGGAGTAGGGCAATGCGTAAGACTTCGACGCCATGTGGGATGTGCGAGAACAGTGTTCCTGAGCGTGTGCGAGTGCTGGGGAAATTAGGCTGCTCCAAAAGAGAGTGCAGTGCATTTCCCTATGCTCGGCATACACAGAGGGGCTCTAAAGGGCTCCGGGCCTGGATATTGCTTAGCAGACCCAGGTGGGCCTGGGGGTACTCAGTGTCCCTGCCGGAAACAGGGTGCCCACGTGAGCCTCCTAGGTGTCCGGCAAACTGTGCTGCAGTTAAAGATGTGCAGAGCAGAGGCCACCGCCTCATGGAAACTGCAGCACGCCTCCGCTTCTGCGCGGCCAATCAGAGCCTTACTTCCAGGCATGTGTTCATGCTGGGAGTGCCGGTAGCAACACAGCATGCTAAGAGGCTGAGTTTCTCCACGAGTAGAGTGACTACAGGTCCGAGGTCCTCAAAGTATTCAAAGCACAGTGTTTTCCCCGAAGCATTCTTCCAGGGCTCACTGGCCTGTCGGGAGCTGGGAAGGTCAGGTACCTTCAAGGCAGGCATGAATGCCGCCCTCAAAATGGGAAAGCAGGGCTAGTTCCAGCAGGCCCCCGTTTTCATGGGCACACTCAGCGTACATCCCTGTGGCTTCTAACGAGTCCCAAGAGACACCGGTTACCCTGCGTTTCCTTCCCTGAATCAACGTATCGAAGTAGGGAGTCCCGCATCCGGCGAACTGTCTCAACCGAGGAACGCCGTAGCTGCTCCGCTGGGCCTGGGGCTGCCTGCAGTGACGCAGAAGGAACAGGACTTAAAGTGCAGTAAGAACCCAAGCCACCGTCCTCTAGGAGGCACGGTGACTTCAGTCAGGAGGTCCTGGATGGAAGGCGAAGACGAGGGCTCCTCTGAGGGCAGCTCCGACGAGGGCACCGCGTAAGACCTCCGCGCCACGTGGGACGTGCCAGAACGGTGTTCGCGAACGTGTGCGAGTGCGGAGGAAACTAAGCTGCTCCAAAGGAGAGGGCAGTGCGTTTCCCTACGCTCGGCCTGCACACAGGGGGCTCTGAAGGGTTACGGGCCTGGATGTTGCTTAGCAGACCCAGGTGCACCTGGGGGTACTCAGTGTTCCTGCCGGGAGCAGGGTGCCCCGGCTAGCCTCCCAGGTGTCCAGAAAGCTGTGCTGCCGTGAAAGGCATGCAGAGGAGAGGCCACCGCCTCCTGGAAGCTGCAGCACGCCTCCGCTTCTGCACGGTGAATCAGGGCCTTCCTTCCAGACATGGGATCATGCTGGGTGTGCCGGTAGCGACACAGCGTGCTAAGATGCTGACTTTCTCCTCGAGCAGAGTGACTTCAGGTACGAGGGCGGGCCTCGCAGTGTTCCAAGCACAGTGTTCTCTCATGGCAGCTCACACAAGGGCCATGACAGAGTCTTCCTGGGCACTTCGCACTCACCAGCCATGTTGTCCCGAGGGCGTTCGAGGGCTCTGGAGATGTAGCGCTCCTCAAGGAACGCGCAGTGTGTTGCTGCCCAGCACTCGGCAGGCACAGAGGTCCTCCGGGGTATCAACCAATGGACCTCGACGTTGCTCTGCCGGCCCACAGGTGTCTGGAGGCACTCAGTGACCTCGGAGGGAAAACGATGCACACCCGAGGGGCCAAGGAGTCCCCGGACGCGTACTTCCTTTAAAATAAAGCACATAAGCGACTGAGAACTCATGGAATCAGCTGCATGCCTCCCTTTCTGCACGGCTACTCAGGGCCTAACCTGGAGGCGAGTTCTCACGTCGAGGTTCCCTTTCGCTCTAGAGCCTGTCAGGCGGACCACCACCGCGGCCGTGGAAGCACCTGGTTCAGACAGAGCAAACTCACAATTTTCCCCGCAGCCTTCTTACAGGGTTTCCAGGCCTGTCAGGAGCAGGGAATGTCAAGTAGCTGCAAGGCAGCGTGAATGCGGCCTTCAAAGTGGGAAAGCAAGTCTATTTCCAGCAGGCCCCCGTTTCCATGGGCACCCTCAGCATAAACCCCTGCGGTACCTAACAAGTCCAAAGAGACACAGGTTACCCTGTGTTTCCTACCCTGAATGAAATTCTCGAAGTAGGGTGTTCTGCATCAAGCGAACTGCCTCAACCAAGGAACGGCGTAGCTGCTCCTCTGGGCCTGTGGCTATTCAAAAGCCTGCAGGGCCACTGGAAGAAGAGGACTTAAATTGCAGTAAGAACGCAAGCCAACTTTTTCGAGGAGTCACGGTGACTTCAGGCAGGAGGTCCCAGACGGAATGCGAAGCCGAGGGTTTCTCTGAGTGCAGCTCGGACTAGGGCATTGCGTAAGACTTCGACGCCATGTGGGATGTGCTAGAACAGTGCTCCTGAGCGTGTGCGAGTGCTGGGGAAATTAGGCTGCTCCAAAAGAGAGTGCGGTGCGTTTCCCTACGCTCGGCATACACAGAGGGGCTCTAAAGGGCTCCGGGCCTGGATATTGCTTAGCAGACCCAGGTGGGCCTGGGGGGTACTCAGTGTCCCTGCCGGGAACAGGGTGCCCACGCGAGCCTCCTAGGTGTCCGGCAAACTGTGCTGCAGTTAAAGATATGCAGAGCAGAGGCCACAGCCTCATGGAAACTGCTGCATGCCTCCACTTCTGTGCGGCCAATCAGGACCTTACCTCCAGTCACGTGTTCATGCTGGGTGCCCCTTTAGCGACACAGCATGGTAAGATGCTGACTTTCTCCTCGAGCAGAGTGACTTTAGGTACGGGGTTCTCGAAGTATTCAATGCAGAGTGTTTTCTCATGGCAGCTCACACAAGGGCCATGACAAAGACTTCCTGGGCACTTCGGACTCACCAGAAATGAGGTCCTGCGGCTGTTCAAGGACTCTGGAAATGTAGTTCTCCTCAAGGAACGTGCAGTGTGTGGCCCGTCACTCGGCACACTCAGAGGGCCTCCACCGGACAGACCAACCGGCCTCGATGTTGCTAAGCCGGCCCACAGGGTTCTGGAGGTACTCAGTGACTTTGGAGGGACAATGATGCACTCCCGAGAGGCCTAGGAGTCTTCAAAGGGGTACTTCCTTGAAAATAAAGCAGAACAGCGACTAAGAACTCATGGAAACAGCTGTATGCCTCCCTTTCTGCCCGGCTACTCGGGACCTAAAATGGAGGCAAGTTCCCACGTTGAGTATCCTTTTAGCTCTAGAGCTTGTCAGGCAGACCACCGCCGCGGCCACGGAGGCACCTGGTTTAGACAGAGCAAACTCATTTTTTTCCAAGAAGCATTCCTACAGGGTTTAACAGGCCTGTCAACAGCAGGGAATGTCATGCAGCTTCAAGGCAGCATGAGTGCAGCCTTCAAAATGGGAAAGCAAGGGTAGTTCCAGCAGGCCCCCGTTTCCATGGGCACCCTCAGCATACACCCGTGTGGTTTCTAACAAGTCCAAAGAGACACAGGTTACCCTGTGTTTCCTTTCCTGAATCAACTTCTCGAAGTAGGGTGTTCTGCATCAAGCGAACTGCCTCAACCAAGGAACACCGTAGCTGCTCCTCTGGGCCTGTAGCTATTCAAAAGCCTGCAGCGCCACAGGAAGAAGAGGACTTCAATTGCAGTAGGAACACAAGCCGACTTTCTCTAGGAGGCATGGTGACTTCAGGCAGGATGTCCCAGATGGAATGCGAAGCCGAGGGTTTCTCTGAGTGCAGCTCGGACTAGGGCAATGCGTAAGACTTCGACGCCATGTGGGATGTGCGAGAACAGTGTTCCTGAGCGTGTGCGAGTGCTGGGGAAATTAGGCTGCTCCAAAAGAGAGTGCAGTGCATTTCCCTATGCTCGGCATACACAGAGGGGCTCTAAAGGGCTCCGGGCCTGGATATTGCTTAGCAGACCCAGGTGGGCCTGGGGGTACTCAGTGTCCCTGCCGGAAACAGGGTGCCCACGTGAGCCTCCTAGGTGTCCGGCAAACTGTGCTGCAGTTAAAGATGTGCAGAGCAGAGGCCACCGCCTCATGGAAACTGCAGCACGCCTCCGCTTCTGCGCGGCCAATCAGAGCCTTACTTCCAGGCATGTGTTCATGCTGGGAGTGCCGGTAGCAACACAGCATGCTAAGAGGCTGAGTTTCTCCACGAGTAGAGTGACTACAGGTCCGAGGTCCTCAAAGTATTCAAAGCACAGTGTTTTCCCCGAAGCATTCTTCCAGGGCTCACTGGCCTGTCGGGAGCTGGGAAGGTCAGGTACCTTCAAGGCAGGCATGAATGCCGCCCTCAAAATGGGAAAGCAGGGCTAGTTCCAGCAGGCCCCCGTTTTCATGGGCACACTCAGCGTACATCCCTGTGGCTTCTAACGAGTCCCAAGAGACACCGGTTACCCTGCGTTTCCTTCCCCGAATCAACGTATCGAAGTAGGGAGTCCCGCATCCGGCGAACTGTCTCAACCGAGGAACGCCGTAGCTGCTCCGCTGGGCCTGGGGCTGCCTGCAGTGACGCAGAAGGAACAGGACTTAAAGTGCAGTAAGAACCCAAGCCACCGTCCTCTAGGAGGCACGGTGACTTCAGTCAGGAGGTCCTGGATGGAAGGCGAAGACGAGGGCTCCTCTGAGGGCAGCTCCGACTAGGGCACCGCGTAAGACCTCCGCGCCACGTGGGACGTGCCAGAACGGTGTTCGCGAACGTGTGCGAGTGCGGAGGAAACTAAGCTGCTCCAAAGGAGAGGGCAGTGCGTTTCCCTACGCTCGGCCTGCACACAGGGGGCTCTGAAGGGTTACGGGCCTGGATGTTGCTTAGCAGACCCAGGTGCACTTGGGGGTACTCAGTGTTCCTGCCGGGAGCAGGGTGCCCCGGCTAGCCTCCCAGGTGTCCAGAAAGCTGTGCTGCCGTGAAAGGCATGCAGAGGAGAGGCCACCGCCTCCTGGAAGCTGCAGCACGCCTCCGCTTCTGCACGGTGAATCAGGGCCTTCCTTCCAGACATGGGATCATGCTGGGTGTGCCGGTAGCGACACAGCGTGCTAAGATGCTGACTTTCTCCTCGAGCAGAGTGACTTCAGGTACGAGGGCGGGCCTCGCAGTGTTCCAAGCACAGTGTTCTCTCATGGCAGCTCACACAAGGGCCATGACAGAGTCTTCCTGGGCACTTCGCACTCACCAGCCATGTTGTCCCGAGGGCGTTCGAGGGCTCTGGAGATGTAGCGCTCCTCAAGGAACGCGCAGTGTGTTGCTGCCCAGCACTCGGCAGGCACAGAGGTCCTCCGGGGTATCAACCAATGGACCTCGACGTTGCTCTGCCGGCCCACAGGTGTCTGGAGGCACTCAGTGACCTCGGAGGGAAAACGATGCACACCCGAGGGGCCAAGGAGTCCCCGGACGCATACTTCCTTTAAAATAAAGCACATAAGCGACTGAGAACTCATGGAATCAGCTGCATGCCTCCCTTTCTGCACGGCTACTCAGGGCCTAACCTGGAGGCGAGTTCTCACGTCGAGGTTCCCTTTCGCTCTAGAGCCTGTCAGGCGGACCACCACCGCGGCCGTGGAAGCACCTGGTTCAGACAGAGCAAACTCACAATTTTCCCCGCAGCCTTCTTACAGGGTTTCCAGGCCTGTCAGGAGCAGGGAATGTCAAGTAGCTGCAAGGCAGCGTGAATGCGGCCTTCAAAGTGGGAAAGCAAGTCTATTTCCAGCAGGCCCCCGTTTCCATGGGCACCCTCAGCATAAACCCCTGCGGTACCTAACAAGTCCAAAGAGACACAGGTTACCCTGTGTTTCCTACCCTGAATGAAATTCTCGAAGTAGGGTGTTCTGCATCAAGCGAACTGCCTCAACCAAGGAACGGCGTAGCTGCTCCTCTGGGCCTGTGGCTATTCAAAAGCCTGCAGGGCCACTGGAAGAAGAGGACTTAAATTGCAGTAAGAACGCAAGCCAACTTTTTCGAGGAGTCACGGTGACTTCAGGCAGGAGGTCCCAGACGGAATGCGAAGCCGAGGGTTTCTCTGAGTGCAGCTCGGACTAGGGCATTGCGTAAGACTTCGACGCCATGTGGGATGTGCTAGAACAGTGCTCCTGAGCGTGTGCGAGTGCTGGGGAAATTAGGCTGCTCCAAAAGAGAGTGCGGTGCGTTTCCCTACGCTCGGCATACACAGAGGGGCTCTAAAGGGCTCCGGGCCTGGATATTGCTTAGCAGACCCAGGTGGGCCTGGGGGGTACTCAGTGTCCCTGCCGGGAACAGGGTGCCCACGCGAGCCTCCTAGGTGTCCGGCAAACTGTGCTGCAGTTAAAGATATGCAGAGCAGAGGCCACAGCCTCATGGAAACTGCTGCATGCCTCCACTTCTGTGCGGCCAATCAGGACCTTACCTCCAGTCACGTGTTCATGCTGGGTGCCCCTTTAGCGACACAGCATGGTAAGATGCTGACTTTCTCCTCGAGCAGAGTGACTTTAGGTACGAGGTTCTCGAAGTATTCAATGCAGAGTGTTTTCTCATGGCAGCTCACACAAGGGCCATGACAAAGACTTCCTGGGCACTTCGGACTCACCAGAAATGAGGTCCTGCGGCTGTTCGAGGACTCTGGAAATGTAGTTCTCCTCAAGGAACGTGCAGTGTGTGGCCCGTCACTCGGCACACTCAGAGGGCCTCCACCGGACAGACCAACCGACCTCGATGTTGCTAAGCCGGCCCACAGGGTTCTGGAGGTACTCAGTGACTTTGGAGGGACAATGATGCACTCCCGAGAGGCCTAGGAGTCTTCAAAGGGGTACTTCCTTGAAAATAAAGCAGAACAGCGACTAAGAACTCATGGAAACAGCTGTATGCCTCCCTTTCTGCCCGGCTACTCGGGACCTAAAATGGAGGCAAGTTCCCACGTTGAGTATCCTTTTAGCTCTAGAGCTTGTCAGGCAGACCACCGCCGCGGCCACGGAGGCACCTGGTTTAGACAGAGCAAACTCATTTTTTTCCAAGAAGCATTCCTACAGGGTTTAACAGGCCTGTCAACAGCAGGGAATGTCATGCAGCTTCAAGGCAGCATGAGTGCAGCCTTCAAAATGGGAAAGCAAGGGTAGTTCCAGCAGGCCCCCGTTTCCATGGGCACCCTCAGCATACACCCGTGTGGTTTCTAACAAGTCCAAAGAGACACAGGTTACCCTGTGTTTCCTTTCCTGAATCAACTTCTCGAAGTAGGGTGTTCTGCATCAAGCGAACTGCCTCAACCAAGGAACACCGTAGCTGCTCCTCTGGGCCTGTAGCTATTCAAAAGCCTGCAGTGCCACAGGAAGAAGAGGACTTCAATTGCAGTAGGAACACAAGCCGACTTTCTCTAGGAGGCATGGTGACTTCAGGCAGGATGTCCCAGATGGAATGCGAAGCCGAGGGTTTCTCTGAGTGCAGCTCGGACTAGGGCAATGCGTAAGACTTCGACGCCATGTGGGATGTGCTAGAACAGTGTTCCTGAGCGTGTGCAAGTGCTGGTGAAATTAAGCTGCTCCAAAAAGGAGTGTGGTGCGTTTCCCTATGCTCGGCATACACAGAGGAGCTCTAAAGGGCTACGGGCCTGGATGTTGCTTAGCAGACCCAGGGGGGCCTGGGGGTACTCAGTGTTCCCGTCGGGAACAGGGTGCCCACGCTAGCTTCCAAGGTGTCCAGAAAACGGTGCTGCAGTTAAAGATATGCAAAGCAGAGGCCACCGCCTCATGGAAACTGCAGCACACCGCTGCTTCTGCGTGGCCAATCGGGGCCTAACTTCCAGGCATGTGCTCATGCCAGGTGTGCCGGTAGCGACACAGCATGCTAAGAGGCTGGGTTTATCCTCGGATAGAGTGACTACAGGTACGAGGTCCTCCAAGTATTCAAAGCACAGTGTTTTCTCATGGCAGCTCACACAAGGGCCATGACGAAGTCTTCCTGGGCACTTGGGACTCACCAGCAATGTTGTCCTGAGGCCATTCGAGGACTCTGGAAATGTAGGTCTCCTCAAGGAAGGTACAGGGTGTTGCCCATCACTGGAAACGCACAGAGGGCCTCCGAGGGATCAACCGATGGGCGTTGAAGTTGCTCAGCCGGCCCACAGGTGTCTGGAGGTAGTCAGTGAAATTGGAGGGAAAATGATGCATACCCGAGAGGCCTAGGAGTACTCAAAAGTCTACTTCCTGTAAATTAAAGCACATAAGCCACTAAGAACTCATGGAAACAGCTACCTGCCTCCCTTTCTGCACGGCTACTCAGGGCCTAACCTGGAGGCAAGTTCTCACGTTGGGATTCCCTTTAGCTCTAGAGCTTGTCAGGCGGACCACCACCACGGCCATGGAAGCACCTGGTTCAGACAGAGCAAACTCATAATTTTCCCCGCAGCCTTCTTACAGGGTTTCCAGGCCTGTCAGGAGCAGGGAATGTCAAGTAGCTGCAAGGCAGCGTGAATGCGGCCTTCAAAGTGGGAAAGCAAGTCTATTTCCAGCAGGCCCCCGTTTCCATGGGCACCCTCAGCATACACCCCTGTGGTATCTAACAAGTCCAAAGAGACACAGGTTACCCTGTGTTTCCTACCCTGAATCAACTTCTCGAAGTAGGGAGTTCTGCATCAAGCGAACTGCCTCAACCAAGGAATGGCGTAGCTGCTCCTCTGGGCCTGTGGCTATTCAAAAGCCTGCAGCGCCACTGGAAGAAGAGGACTTAAATTGCAGTAAGAACGCAAGCCAACTTTCTCGAGGAGGCACGGTGACTTCAGGCAGGAGGTCCCAGACGGAATGCGACGCCGAGGGTTTCTCTGAGTGCAGCTCGGACTAGGGCATTGCGTAAGACTTCGACGCCATGTGGGATGTGCTAGAACAGTGTTCCTGAGCGTGTGCGAGTGCTGGGGAAATTAGGCTGCTCCAAAAGAGAGTGCGGTGCGTTTCCCTACGCTCGGCATACACAGAGGGGCTCTAAAGGGCTCCGGGCCTGGATATTGCTTAGCAGACCCAGGTGGGCCTGGGGGTACTCAGTGTCCCTGCCGGAAACAGGGTGCCCACGTGAGCCTCCTAGGTGTCCGGCAAACTGTGCTGCAGTTAAAGATAACCAGAGCAGGGGCCACCGCCTCATGGAAACTGCAGCACGCCTCCGCTTCTGCGCGGCCAATCAGAGCCTTACTTCCAGGCATGTGTTCATGCTGGGAGTGCCGGTAGCAACACAGCATGCTAAGAGGCTGAGTTTCTCCACGGGTAGAGTGACTACAGGTCCGAGGTCCTCAAAGTATTCAAAGCACAGTGTTTTCCCCGAAGCATTCTTCCAGGGCTCACTGGCCTGTCGGGAGCTGGGAAGGTCAGGTAGCTTCAAGGCAGGCATGAATGCCGCCCTCAAAATGGGAAAGCAGGGCTAGTTCCAGCAGGCCCCCGTTTTCATGGGCACACTCAGCGTACATCCCTGTGGCTTCTAACGAGTCCCAAGAGACACCGGTTACCCTGCGTTTCCTTCCCTGAATCAACGTATCGAAGTAGGGAGTCCCGCATCCGGCGAACTGTCTCAACCGAGGAACGCCGTAGCTGCTCCTCTGGGCCTGGGGCTGCCTGCAGTGCCGCAGAAGGAACAGGACTTAAAGTGCAGTAAGAACCCAAGCCGCCGTCCTCTAGGAGGCACGGTGACTTCAGTCAGGAGGTCCTGGATGGAAGGCGAAGACGAGGGCTCCTCTGAGGGCAGCTCCGACTAGGGCACCGCGTAAGACCTCCGCGCCACGTGGGACGTGCCAGAACGGTGTTCGCGAACGTGTGCGAATGCCGAGGAAACTAAGCTGCTCCAAAGGAGAGGGCAGTGCGTTTCCCTACGCTCGGCCTGCACACAGGGGGCTCTGAAGGGCTACGGGCCTGGATGTTCCTTAGCAGACCCAGGTGCACCTGGGGGTACTCAGTGTTCCTGCCGGGAGCAGGGTGCCCCGGCTAGCCTCCCAGGTGTCCAGAAAGCTGTGCTGCCGTTAAAGGCATGCAGAGCAGAGGCCACCGCCTCCTGGAAGCTGCAGCACGCCTCCGCTTCTGCACGGCGAATCAGGGCCTTCCTTCCAGACATGGGTTCATGCTGGGTGTGCCGGTAGCGACACAGCGTGCTAAGATGCTGACTTTCTCCTCGAGCAGAGTGACTTCAGGTACGAGGGCGGGCCTCGCAGTGTTCCAAGCACAGTGTTCTCTCATGGCAGCTCACACAAGGGCCATGACAGAGTCTTCCTGGGCACTTCGCACTCACCAGCCATGTTGTCCCGAGGGCGTTCGAGGGCTCTGGAGAAGTAGTGCTCCTCAAGGAACGCGCAGTGTGTTGCTGCCCAGCACTCGGCAGGCACAGAGGTCCTCCGGGGGATCAACCAATGGACCTCGACGTTGCTCCGCCGGCCCACAGGTGTCTGGAGGCACTCAGTGACCTCAGAGGGAAAACGATGCACACCCGTGGGGCCTAGGAGTCCCCGGACGCGTACTTCCTTTAAAATAAAGCACATAAGCGACTGAGAACTCATGGAATCAGCTGCATGCCTCCCTTTCTGCATGGCTACTCAGGGCCTAACCTGGAGGCGAGTTCTCACGTTGGGATTCCCTTTAGCTCTAGAGCCTGTCAAGCGGACCACCACCGCGGCCATGGAAGCACCTGGTTCAGACAGAGCAAACTCACAATTTTCCCCGCAGCCTTCTTACAGGGTTTCCAGGCCTGTCAGGAGCAGGGAAGGTCAAGTAGCTGCAAGGCAGCGTGAATGCGGCCTTTAAAGTGGGAAAGCAAGTCTATTTCCAGCAGGCCCCCGTTTCCATGGGCACCCTCAGCATACACCCCTGTGGTATCTAACAAGTCCAAAGAGACACAGGTTACCCTGTGTTTCCTACCCTGAATGAAATTCTCGAAGTAGGGAGTTCTGCATCAAGCGAACTGCCTCAACCAAGGAACGGCGTAGCTGCTCCTCTGGGCCTGTGGCTATTCAAAAGCCTGCAGCGCCACTGGAAGAAGAGGACTTAAATTGCAGTAAGAACGCAAGCCAACTTTCTCGAGGAGGCACGGTGACTTCAGGCAGGAGGTCCCAGACGGAATGCGACGCCGAGGGTTTCTCTGAGTGCAGCTCGGACTAGGGCATTGCGTAAGACTTCGACGCCATGTGGGATGTGCTAGAACAGTGTTCCTGAGCGTGTGCGAGTGCTGGGGAAATTAGGCTGCTCCAAAAGAGAGTGCGGTGCGTTTCCCTACGCTCGGCATACACAGAGGGGCTCTAAAGGGCTCCGGGCCTGGATATTGCTTAGCAGACCCAGGTGGGCCTGGGGGGTACTCAGTGTCCCTGCCGGGAACAGGGTGCCCACGCGAGCCTCCTAGGTGTCCGGCAAACTGTGCTGCAGTTAAAGATATGCAGAGCAGAGGCCACAGCCTCATGGAAACTGCTGCATGCCTCCACTTCTGTGCGGCCAATCAGGACCTTACCTCCAGTCACGTGTTCATGCTGGGTGCCCCTTTAGCGACACAGCATGGTAAGATGCTGACTTTCTCCTCGAGCAGAGTGACTTTAGGTACGAGGTTCTCGAAGTATTCAATGCAGAGTGTTTTCTCATGGCAGCTCACACAAGGGCCATGACAAAGACTTCCTGGGCACTTCGGACTCACCAGAAATGAGGTCCTGCGGCTGTTCGAGGACTCTGGAAATGTAGTTCTCCTCAAGGAACGTGCAGTGTGTGGCCCGTCACTCGGCACACTCAGAGGGCCTCCACCGGACAGACCAACCGGCCTCGATGTTGCTAAGCCGGCCCACAGGGTTCTGGAGGTACTCAGTGACTTTGGAGGGACAATGATGCACTCCCGAGAGGCCTAGGAGTCTTCAAAGGGGTACTTCCTTGAAAATAAAGCAGAACAGCGACTAAGAACTCATGGAAACAGCTGTATGCCTCCCTTTCTGCCCGGCTACTCGGGACCTAAAATGGAGGCAAGTTCCCACGTTGAGTATCCTTTTAGCTCTAGAGCTTGTCAGGCAGACCACCGCCGCGGCCACGGAGGCACCTGGTTTAGACAGAGCAAACTCATTTTTTTCCAAGAAGCATTCCTACAGGGTTTAACAGGCCTGTCAACAGCAGGGAATGTCATGCAGCTTCAAGGCAGCATGAGTGCAGCCTTCAAAATGGGAAAGCAAGGGTAGTTCCAGCAGGCCCCCGTTTCCATGGGCACCCTCAGCATACACCCGTGTGGTTTCTAACAAGTCCAAAGAGACACAGGTTACCCTGTGTTTCCTTTCCTGAATCAACTTCTCGAAGTAGGGTGTTCTGCATCAAGCGAACTGCCTCAACCAAGGAACACCGTAGCTGCTCCTCTGGGCCTGTAGCTATTCAAAAGCCTGCAGCGCCACAGGAAGAAGAGGACTTCAATTGCAGTAGGAACACAAGCCGACTTTCTCTAGGAGGTATGGTGACTTCAGGCAGGATGTCCCAGATGGAATGCGAAGCCGAGGGTTTCTCTGAGTGCAGCTCGGAGTAGGGCAATGCGTAAGACTTCGACGCCATGTGGGATGTGCGAGAACAGTGTTCCTGAGCGTGTGCGAGTGCTGGGGAAATTAGGCTGCTCCAAAAGAGAGTGCAGTGCATTTCCCTATGCTCGGCATACACAGAGGGGCTCTAAAGGGCTCCGGGCCTGGATATTGCTTAGCAGACCCAGGTGGGCCTGGGGGTACTCAGTGTCCCTGCCGGAAACAGGGTGCCCACGTGAGCCTCCTAGGTGTCCGGCAAACTGTGCTGCAGTTAAAGATGTGCAGAGCAGAGGCCACCGCCTCATGGAAACTGCAGCACGCCTCCGCTTCTGCGCGGCCAATCAGAGCCTTACTTCCAGGCATGTGTTCATGCTGGGAGTGCCGGTAGCAACACAGCATGCTAAGAGGCTGAGTTTCTCCACGAGTAGAGTGACTACAGGTCCGAGGTCCTCAAAGTATTCAAAGCACAGTGTTTTCCCCGAAGCATTCTTCCAGGGCTCACTGGCCTGTCGGGAGCTGGGAAGGTCAGGTACCTTCAAGGCAGGCATGAATGCCGCCCTCAAAATGGGAAAGCAGGGCTAGTTCCAGCAGGCCCCCGTTTTCATGGGCACACTCAGCGTACATCCCTGTGGCTTCTAACGAGTCCCAAGAGACACCGGTTACCCTGCGTTTCCTTCCCCGAATCAACGTATCGAAGTAGGGAGTCCCGCATCCGGCGAACTGTCTCAACCGAGGAACGCCGTAGCTGCTCCGCTGGGCCTGGGGCTGCCTGCAGTGACGCAGAAGGAACAGGACTTAAAGTGCAGTAAGAACCCAAGCCACCGTCCTCTAGGAGGCACGGTGACTTCAGTCAGGAGGTCCTGGATGGAAGGCGAAGACGAGGGCTCCTCTGAGGGCAGCTCCGACTAGGGCACCGCGTAAGACCTCCGCGCCACGTGGGACGTGCCAGAACGGTGTTCGCGAACGTGTGCGAGTGCCGAGGAAACTAAGCTGCTCCAAAGGAGAGGGCAGTGCGTTTCCCTACGCTCGGCCTGCACACAGGGGGCTCTGAAGGGTTACGGGCCTGGATGTTGCTTAGCAGACCCAGGTGCACCTGGGGGTACTCAGTGTTCCTGCCGGGAGCAGGGTGCCCCGGCTAGCCTCCCAGGTGTCCAGAAAGCTGTGCTGCCGTGAAAGGCATGCAGAGGAGAGGCCACCGCCTCCTGGAAGCTGCAGCACGCCTCCGCTTCTGCACGGTGAATCAGGGCCTTCCTTCCAGACATGGGATCATGCTGGGTGTGCCGGTAGCGACACAGCGTGCTAAGATGCTGACTTTCTCCTCGAGCAGAGTGACTTCAGGTACGAGGGCGGGCCTCGCAGTGTTCCAAGCACAGTGTTCTCTCATGGCAGCTCACACAAGGGCCATGACAGAGTCTTCCTGGGCACTTCGCACTCACCAGCCATGTTGTCCCGAGGGCGTTCGAGGGCTCTGGAGATGTAGCGCTCCTCAAGGAACGCGCAGTGTGTTGCTGCCCAGCACTCGGCAGGCACAGAGGTCCTCCGGGGTATCAACCAATGGACCTCGACGTTGCTCTGCCGGCCCACAGGTGTCTGGAGGCACTCAGTGACTTCGGAGGGAAAACGATGCACACCCGAGGGGCCAAGGAGTCCCCGGACGCGTACTTCCTTTAAAATAAAGCACATAAGCGACTGAGAACTCATGGAATCAGCTGCATGCCTCCCTTTCTGCACGGCTACTCAGGGCCTAACCTGGAGGCGAGTTCTCACGTCGAGGTTCCCTTTCGCTCTAGAGCCTGTCAGGCGGACCACCACCGCGGCCGTGGAAGCACCTGGTTCAGACAGAGCAAACTCACAATTTTCCCCGCAGCCTTCTTACAGGGTTTCCAGGCCTGTCAGGAGCAGGGAATGTCAAGTAGCTGCAAGGCAGCGTGAATGCGGCCTTCAAAGTGGGAAAGCAAGTCTATTTCCAGCAGGCCCCCGTTTCCATGGGCACCCTCAGCATAAACCCCTGCGGTACCTAACAAGTCCAAAGAGACACAGGTTACCCTGTGTTTCCTACCCTGAATGAAATTCTCGAAGTAGGGTGTTCTGCATCAAGCGAACTGCCTCAACCAAGGAACGGCGTAGCTGCTCCTCTGGGCCTGTGGCTATTCAAAAGCCTGCAGGGCCACTGGAAGAAGAGGACTTAAATTGCAGTAAGAACGCAAGCCAACTTTTTCGAGGAGTCACGGTGACTTCAGGCAGGAGGTCCCAGACGGAATGCGAAGCCGAGGGTTTCTCTGAGTGCAGCTCGGACTAGGGCATTGCGTAAGACTTCGACGCCATGTGGGATGTGCTAGAACAGTGCTCCTGAGCGTGTGCGAGTGCTGGGGAAATTAGGCTGCTCCAAAAGAGAGTGCGGTGCGTTTCCCTACGCTCGGCATACACAGAGGGGCTCTAAAGGGCTCCGGGCCTGGATATTGCTTAGCAGACCCAGGTGGGCCTGGGGGGTACTCAGTGTCCCTGCCGGGAACAGGGTGCCCACGCGAGCCTCCTAGGTGTCCGGCAAACTGTGCTGCAGTTAAAGATATGCAGAGCAGAGGCCACAGCCTCATGGAAACTGCTGCATGCCTCCACTTCTGTGCGGCCAATCAGGACCTTACCTCCAGTCACGTGTTCATGCTGGGTGCCCCTTTAGCGACACAGCATGGTAAGATGCTGACTTTCTCCTCGAGCAGAGTGACTTTAGGTACGGGGTTCTCGAAGTATTCAATGCAGAGTGTTTTCTCATGGCAGCTCACACAAGGGCCATGACAAACACTTCCTGGGCACTTCGGACTCACCAGAAATGAGGTCCTGCGGCTGTTCGAGGACTCTGGAAATGTAGTTCTCCTCAAGGAACGTGCAGTGTGTGGCCCGTCACTCGGCACACTCAGAGGGCCTCCACCGGACAGACCAACCGACCTCGATGTTGCTAAGCCGGCCCACAGGGTTCTGGAGGTACTCAGTGACTTTGGAGGGACAATGATGCACTCCCGAGAGGCCTAGGAGTCTTCAAAGGGGTACTTCCTTGAAAATAAAGCAGAACAGCGACTAAGAACTCATGGAAACAGCTGTATGCCTCCCTTTCTGCCCGGCTACTCGGGACCTAAAATGGAGGCAAGTTCCCACGTTGAGTATCCTTTTAGCTCTAGAGCTTGTCAGGCAGACCACCGCCGCGGCCACGGAGGCACCTGGTTTAGACAGAGCAAACTCATTTTTTTCCAAGAAGCATTCCTACAGGGTTTAACAGGCCTGTCAACAGCAGGGAATGTCATGCAGCTTCAAGGCAGCATGAATGCAGCCTTCAAAATGGGAAAGCAAGGGTAGTTCCAGCAGGCCCCCGTTTCCATGGGCACCCTCAGCATACACCCGTGTGGTTTCTAACAAGTCCAAAGAGACACAGGTTACCCTGTGTTTCCTTTCCTGAATCAACTTCTCGAAGTAGGGTGTTCTGCATCAAGCGAACTGCCTCAACCAAGGAACACCGTAGCTGCTCCTCTGGGCCTGTAGCTATTCAAAAGCCTGCAGTGCCACAGGAAGAAGAGGACTTCAATTGCAGTAGGAACACAAGCCGACTTTCTCTAGGAGGCATGGTGACTTCAGGCAGGATGTCCCAGATGGAATGCGAAGCCGAGGGTTTCTCTGAGTGCAGCTCGGACTAGGGCAATGCGTAAGACTTTGACGCCATGTGGGATGTGCTAGAACAGTGTTCCTGAGCGTGTGCAAGTGCTGGTGAAATTAAGCTGCTCCAAAAAGGAGTGTGGTGCGTTTCCCTATGCTCGGCATACACAGAGGAGCTCTAAAGGGCTACGGGCCTGGATGTTGCTTAGCAGACCCAGGGGGGCCTGGGGGTACTCAGTGTTCCCGTCGGGAACAGGGTGCCCACGCTAGCTTCCAAGGTGTCCAGAAAACGGTGCTGCAGTTAAAGATATGCAAAGCAGAGGCCACCGCCTCATGGAAACTGCAGCACACCGCTGCTTCTGCGTGGCCAATCGGGGCCTAACTTCCAGGCATGTGCTCATGCCAGGTGTGCCGGTAGCGACACAGCATGCTAAGAGGCTGAGTTTATCCTCGGATAGAGTGACTACAGGTACGAGGTCCTCCAAGTATTCAAAGCACAGTGTTTTCTCATGGCAGCTCACACAAGGGCCATGACGAAGTCTTCCTGGGCACTTGGGACTCACCAGCAATGTTGTCCTGAGGCCATTCGAGGACTCTGGAAATGTAGGTCTCCTCAAGGAAGGTACAGGGTGTTGCCCATCACTGGAAACGCACAGAGGGCCTCCGAGGGATCAACCGATGGGTGTTGAAGTTGCTCAGCCGGCCCACAGGTGTCTGGAGGTAGTCAGTGAAATTGGAGGGAAAATGATGCATACCCGAGAGGCCTAGGAGTACTCAAAAGTCTACTTCCTGTAAATTAAAGCACATAAGCCACTAAGAACTCATGGAAACAGCTACCTGCCTCCCTTTCTGCACGGCTACTCAGGGCCTAACCTGGAGGCAAGTTCTCACGTTGGGATTCCCTTTAGCTCTAGAGCTTGTCAGGCGGACCACCACCACGGCCATGGAAGCACCTGGTTCAGACAGAGCAAACTCATAATTTTCCCCGCAGCCTTCTTACAGGGTTTCCAGGCCTGTCAGGAGCAGGGAATGTCAAGTAGCTGCAAGGCAGCGTGAATGCGGCCTTCAAAGTGGGAAAGCAAGTCTATTTCCAGCAGGCCCCCGTTTCCATGGGCACCCTCAGCATACACCCCTGTGGTATCTAACAAGTCCAAAGAGACACAGGTTACCCTGTGTTTCCTACCCTGAATCAACTTCTCGAAGTAGGGAGTTCTGCATCAAGCGAACTGCCTCAACCAAGGAACGGCGTAGCTGCTCCTCTGGGCCTGTGGCTATTCAAAAGCCTGCAGCGCCACTGGAAGAAGAGGACTTAAATTGCAGTAAGAACGCAAGCCAACTTTCTCGAGGAGGCACGGTGACTTCAGGCAGGAGGTCCCAGACGGAATGCGACGCCGAGGGTTTCTCTGAGTGCAGCTCGGACTAGGGCATTGCGTAAGACTTCGACGCCATGTGGGATGTGCTAGAACAGTGTTCCTGAGCGTGTGCGAGTGCTGGGGAAATTAGGCTGCTCCAAAAGAGAGTGCGGTGCGTTTCCCTACGCTCGGCATACACAGAGGGGCTCTAAAGGGCTCCGGGCCTGGATATTGCTTAGCAGACCCAGGTGGGCCTGGGGGTACTCAGTGTCCCTGCCGGAAACAGGGTGCCCACGTGAGCCTCCTAGGTGTCCGGCAAACTGTGCTGCAGTTAAAGATAACCAGAGCAGGGGCCACCGCCTCATGGAAACTGCAGCACGCCTCCGCTTCTGCGCGGCCAATCAGAGCCTTACTTCCAGGCATGTGTTCATGCTGGGAGTGCCGGTAGCAACACAGCATGCTAAGAGGCTGAGTTTCTCCACGGGTAGAGTGACTACAGGTCCGAGGTCCTCAAAGTATTCAAAGCACAGTGTTTTCCCCGAAGCATTCTTCCAGGGCTCACTGGCCTGTCGGGAGCTGGGAAGGTCAGGTAGCTTCAAGGCAGGCATGAATGCCGCCCTCAAAATGGGAAAGCAGGGCTAGTTCCAGCAGGCCCCCGTTTTCATGGGCACACTCAGCGTACATCCCTGTGGCTTCTAACGAGTCCCAAGAGACACCGGTTACCCTGCGTTTCCTTCCCTGAATCAACGTATCGAAGTAGGGAGTCCCGCATCCGGCGAACTGTCTCAACCGAGGAACGCCGTAGCTGCTCCTCTGGGCCTGGGGCTGCCTGCAGTGCCGCAGAAGGAACAGGACTTAAAGTGCAGTAAGAACCCAAGCCGCCGTCCTCTAGGAGGCACGGTGACTTCAGTCAGGAGGTCCTGGATGGAAGGCGAAGACGAGGGCTCCTCTGAGGGCAGCTCCGACTAGGGCACCGCGTAAGACCTCCGCGCCACGTGGGACGTGCCAGAACGGTGTTCGCGAACGTGTGCGAGTGCCGAGGAAACTAAGCTGCTCCAAAGGAGAGGGCAGTGCGTTTCCCTACGCTCGGCCTGCACACAGGGGGCTCTGAAGGGCTACGGGCCTGGATGTTCCTTAGCAGACCCAGGTGCACCTGGGGGTACTCAGTGTTCCTGCCGGGAGCAGGGTGCCCCGGCTAGCCTCCCAGGTGTCCAGAAAGCTGTGCTGCCGTTAAAGGCATGCAGAGCAGAGGCCACCGCCTCCTGGAAGCTGCAGCACGCCTCCGCTTCTGCACGGCGAATCAGGGCCTTCCTTCCAGACATGGGTTCATGCTGGGTGTGCCGGTAGCGACACAGCGTGCTAAGATGCTGACTTTCTCCTCGAGCAGAGTGACTTCAGGTACGAGGGCGGGCCTCGCAGTGTTCCAAGCACAGTGTTCTCTCATGGCAGCTCACACAAGGGCCATGACAGAGTCTTCCTGGGCACTTCGCACTCACCAGCCATGTTGTCCCGAGGGCGTTCGAGGGCTCTGGAGAAGTAGTGCTCCTCAAGGAACGCGCAGTGTGTTGCTGCCCAGCACTCGGCAGGCACAGAGGTCCTCCGGGGGATCAACCAATGGACCTCGACGTTGCTCCGCCGGCCCACAGGTGTCTGGAGGCACTCAGTGACCTCGGAGGGAAAACGATGCACACCCGTGGGGCCTAGGAGTCCCCGGACGCGTACTTCCTTTAAAATAAAGCACATAAGCGACTGAGAACTCATGGAATCAGCTGCATGCCTCCCTTTCTGCACGGCTACTCAGGGCCTAACCAGGAGGCGAGTTCTCACGTCGAGGTTCCCTTTCGCTCTAGAGCCTGTCAGGCGGACCACCACCGCGGCCATGGAAGCACCTGGTTCAGACAGAGCAAACTCACAATTTTCCCCGCAGCCTTCTTACAGGGTTTCCAGGCCTGTCAGGAGCAGGGAATGTCAAGTAGCTGCAAGGCAGCGTGAATGCGGCCTTCAAAGTGGTTAAGCAAGTCTATTTCCAGCAGGCCCCCATTTCCATGGGCACCCTCAGCATAAACCCCTGCGGTACCTAACTAGTCCAAAGAGACACAGGTTACCCTGTGTTTCCTACCCTGAATGAAATTCTCGAAGTAGGGAGTTCTGCATCAAGCGAACTGCCTCAACCAAGGAACACCGTAGCTGCTCCTCTGGGCCTGTGGCTATTCAAAAGCCTGCAGGGCCACTGGAAGAAGAGGACTTAAATTGCAGTAAGAACGCAAGCCAACTTTCTCGAGGAGGCACGGTGACTTCAGGCAGGAGGTCCCAGACGGAATGCGACGCCGAGGGTTTCTCTGAGTGCAGCTCGGACTAGGGCATTGCGTAAGACTTCGATGCCATGTGGGATGTGCTAGAACAGTGTTCCTGAGCGTGTGCGAGTGCTGGGGAAATTAGGCTGCTCCAAAAGAGAGTGCGGTGCGTTTCCCTACGCTCGGCATACACAGAGGGGCTCTAAAGGGCTCCGGGCCTGGATATTGCTTAGCAGACCCAGGTGGGCCTGGGGGGTACTCAGTGTCCCTGCCGGGAACAGGGTGCCCACGCGAGCCTCCTAGGTGTCCGGCAAACTGTGCTGCAGTTAAAGCTATGCAAAGCAGAGGCCACAGGCTCATGGAAACTGCTGCATGCCTCCACTTCTGTGCGGCCAATCAGGACCTTACCTCCAGTCACGTGTTCATGCTGGGTGCCCCTTTAGCGACACAGCATGGTAAGATGCTGACTTTCTCCTCGAGCAGAGTGACTTTAGGTACGAGGTTCTCGAAGTATTCAATGCAGAGTGTTTTCTCATGGCAGCTCACACAAGGGCCATGACAAAGACTTCCTGGGCACTTCGGACTCACCAGAAATGAGGTCCTGCGGCTGTTCGAGGACTCTGGAAATGTAGTTCTCCTCAAGGAACGTGCAGTGTGTTGCCCGTCACTCGGCACACTCAGAGGGCCTCCACCGGACAGACCAACCGGCCTCGATGTTGCTAAGCCGGCCCACAGGGTTCTGGAGGTACTCAGTGACTTTGGAGGGACAATGATGCACTCCCGAGAGGCCTAGGAGTCTTCAAAGGGGTACTTCCTTGAAAATAAAGCAGAACAGCGACTAAGAACTCATGGAAACAGCTGTATGCCTCCCTTTCTGCCCGGCTACTCGGGACCTAAAATGGAGGCAAGTTCCCACGTTGAGTATCCTTTTAGCTCTAGAGCTTGTCAGGCAGACCACCGCCGCGGCCACGGAGGCACCTGGTTTAGACAGAGCAAACTCATTTTTTTCCAAGAAGCATTCCTACAGGGTTTAACAGGCCTGTCAACAGCAGGGAATGTCATGCAGCTTCAAGGCAGCATGAATGCAGCCTTCAAAATGGGAAAGCAAGGGTAGTTCCAGCAGGCCCCCGTTTCCATGGGCACCCTCAGCATACACCCGTGTGG
Source organism: Grampus griseus (assembly GCF_964374135.1). Taxonomy (NCBI): domain Eukaryota; kingdom Metazoa; phylum Chordata; class Mammalia; order Artiodactyla; family Delphinidae; genus Grampus; species Grampus griseus. The sequence continues at coordinate 676,741 of NC_139010.1, forward strand.
TTTCTAACAAGTCCAAAGAGACACAGGTTACCCTGTGTTTCCTTTCCTGAATCAACTTCTCGAAGTAGGGTGTTCTGCATCAAGCGAACTGCCTCAACCAAGGAACACCGTAGCTGCTCCTCTGGGCCTGTAGCTATTCAAAAGCCTGCAGTGCCACAGGAAGAAGAGGACTTCAATTGCAGTAGGAACACAAGCCGACTTTCTCTAGGAGGCATGGTGACTTCAGGCAGGATGTCCCAGATGGAATGCGAAGCCGAGGGTTTCTCTGAGTGCAGCTCGGACTAGGGCAATGCGTAAGACTTCGACGCCATGTGGGATGTGCTAGAACAGTGTTCCTGAGCGTGTGCAAGTGCTGGTGAAATTAAGCTGCTCCAAAAAGGAGTGTGGTGCGTTTCCCTATGCTCGGCATACACAGAGGAGCTCTAAAGGGCTACGGGCCTGGATGTTGCTTAGCAGACCCAGGGGGGCCTGGGGGTACTCAGTGTTCCCGTCGGGAACAGGGTGCCCACGCTAGCTTCCAAGGTGTCCAGAAAACGGTGCTCCAGTTAAAGATATGCAAAGCAGAGGCCACCGCCTCATGGAAACTGCAGCACACCGCTGCTTCTGCGTGGCCAATCGGGGCCTAACTTCCAGGCATGTGCTCATGCCAGGTGTGCCGGTAGCGACACAGCATGCTAAGAGGCTGAGTTTATCCTCGGATAGAGTGACTACAGGTACGAGGTCCTCCAAGTATTCAAAGCACAGTGTTTTCTCATGGCAGCTCACACAAGGGCCATGACGAAGTCTTCCTGGGCACTTGGGACTCACCAGCAATGTTGTCCTGAGGCCATTCGAGGACTCTGGAAATGTAGGTCTCCTCAAGGAAGGTACAGGGTGTTGCCCATCACTGGAAACACACAGAGGGCCTCCGAGGGATCAACCGATGGGCGTTGAAGTTGCTCAGCCGGCCCACAGGTGTCTGGAGGTAGTCAGTGAAATTGGAGGGAAAATGATGCATACCCGAGAGGCCTAGGAGTACTCAAAAGTCTACTTCCTGTAAATTAAAGCACATAAGCCACTAAGAACTCATGGAAACAGCTACCTGCCTCCCTTTCTGCACGGCTACTCAGGGCCTAACCTGGAGTCAAGTCCTCACGTTGGGATTCCCTGTAGCTCTAGAGCTTGTCAGGCGGACCACCACCACGGCCATGGAAGCACCTGGTTCAGACAGAGCAAACTCATAAATTTCCCCGCAGCCTTCTTACAGGGTTTCCAGGCCTGTCAGGAGCAGGGAATGTCAAGTAGCTGCAAGGCAGCGTGAATGCGGCCTTCAAAGTGGGAAAGCAAGTCTATTTCCAGCAGGCCCCCGTTTCCATGGGCACCCTCAGCATACACCCCTGTGGTATCTAACAAGTCCAAAGAGACACAGGTTACCCTGTGTTTCCTACCCTGAATCAACTTCTCGAAGTAGGGAGTTCTGCATCAAGCGAACTGCCTCAACCAAGGAACGGCGTAGCTGCTCCTCTGGGCCTGTGGCTATTCAAAAGCCTGCAGCGCCACTGGAAGAAGAGGACTTAAATTGCAGTAAGAACGCAAGCCAACTTTCTCGAGGAGGCACGGTGACTTCAGGCAGGAGGTCCCAGACGGAATGCGACGCCGAGGGTTTCTCTGAGTGCAGCTCGGACTAGGGCATTGCGTAAGACTTCGACGCCATGTGGGATGTGCTAGAACAGTGTTCCTGAGCGTGTGCGAGTGCTGGGGAAATTAGGCTGCTCCAAAAGAGAGTGCGGTGCGTTTCCCTACGCTCGGCATACACAGAGGGGCTCTAAAGGGCTCCGGGCCTGGATATTGCTTAGCAGACCCAGGTGGGCCTGGGGGTACTCAGTGTCCCTGCCGGAAACAGGGTGCCCACGTGAGCCTCCTAGGTGTCCGGCAAACTGTGCTGCAGTTAAAGATAACCAGAGCAGGGGCCACCGCCTCATGGAAACTGCAGCACGCCTCCGCTTCTGCGCGGCCAATCAGAGCCTTACTTCCAGGCATGTGTTCATGCTGGGAGTGCCGGTAGCAACACAGCATGCTAAGAGGCTGAGTTTCTCCACGGGTAGAGTGACTACAGGTCCGAGGTCCTCAAAGTATTCAAAGCACAGTGTTTTCCCCGAAGCATTCTTCCAGGGCTCACTGGCCTGTCGGGAGCTGGGAAGGTCAGGTAGCTTCAAGGCAGGCATGAATGCCGCCCTCAAAATGGGAAAGCAGGGCTAGTTCCAGCAGGCCCCCGTTTTCATGGGCACACTCAGCGTACATCCCTGTGGCTTCTAACGAGTCCCAAGAGACACCGGTTACCCTGCGTTTCCTTCCCTGAATCAACGTATCGAAGTAGGGAGTCCCGCATCCGGCGAACTGTCTCAACCGAGGAACGCCGTAGCTGCTCCTCTGGGCCTGGGGCTGCCTGCAGTGCCGCAGAAGGAACAGGACTTAAAGTGCAGTAAGAACCCAAGCCGCCGTCCTCTAGGAGGCACGGTGACTTCAGTCAGGAGGTCCTGGATGGAAGGCGAAGACGAGGGCTCCTCTGAGGGCAGCTCCGACTAGGGCACCGCGTAAGACCTCCGCGCCACGTGGGACGTGCCAGAACGGTGTTCGCGAACGTGTGCGAGTGCCGAGGAAACTAAGCTGCTCCAAAGGAGAGGGCAGTGCGTTTCCCTACGCTCGGCCTGCACACAGGGGGCTCTGAAGGGCTACGGGCCTGGATGTTCCTTAGCAGACCCAGGTGCACCTGGGGGTACTCAGTGTTCCTGCCGGGAGCAGGGTGCCCCGGCTAGCCTCCCAGGTGTCCAGAAAGCTGTGCTGCCGTTAAAGGCATGCAGAGCAGAGGCCACCGCCTCCTGGAAGCTGCAGCACGCCTCCGCTTCTGCACGGCGAATCAGGGCCTTCCTTCCAGACATGGGTTCATGCTGGGTGTGCCGGTAGCGACACAGCGTGCTAAGATGCTGACTTTCTCCTCGAGCAGAGTGACTTCAGGTACGAGGGCGGGCCTCGCAGTGTTCCAAGCACAGTGTTCTCTCATGGCAGCTCACACAAGGGCCATGACAGAGTCTTCCTGGGCACTTCGCACTCACCAGCCATGTTGTCCCGAGGGCGTTCGAGGGCTCTGGAGAAGTAGCGCTCCTCAAGGAACGCGCAGTGTGTTGCTGCCCAGCACTCGGCAGGCACAGAGGTCCTCCGGGGGATCAACCAATGGACCTCGACGTTGCTCCGCCGGCCCACAGGTGTCTGGAGGCACTCAGTGACCTCGGAGGGAAAACGATGCACACCCGTGGGGCCTAGGAGTCCCCGGACGCGTACTTCCTTTAAAATAAAGCACATAAGCGACTGAGAACTCATGGAATCAGCTGCATGCCTCCCTTTCTGCACGGCTACTCAGGGCCTAACCTGGAGGCGAGTTCTCACGTCGAGGTTCCCTTTCGCTCTAGAGCCTGTCAGGCGGACCACCACCGCGGCCATGGAAGCACCTGGTTCAGACAGAGCAAACTCACAATTTTCCCCGCAGCCTTCTTACAGGGTTTCCAGGCCTGTCAGGAGCAGGGAAGGTCAAGTAGCTGCAAGGCAGCGTGAATGCGGCCTTCAAAGTGGGAAAGCAAGTCTATTTCCAGCAGGCCCCCGTTTCCATGGGCACCCTCAGCATACACCCCTGTGGTATCTAACAAGTCCAAAGAGACACAGGTTACCCTGTGTTTCCTACCCTGAATCAACATCTCGAAGTAGGGAGTTCTGCATCAAGCGAACTGCCTCAACCAAGGAACGGCGTAGCTGCTCCTCTGGGCCTGTGGCTATTCAAAAGCCTGCAGCGCCACTGGAAGAAGAGGACTTAAATTGCAGTAAGAACGCAAGCCAACTTTCTCAAGGAGGCACGGTGACTTCAGGCAGGAGGTCCCAGACGGAATGCGACGCCGAGGGTTTCTCTGAGTGCAGCTCGGACTAGGGCATTGCGTAAGACTTCGACGCCATGTGGGATGTGCTACAACAGTGTTCCTGAGCGTGTGCGAGTGCTGGGGAAATTAGGCTGCTCCAAAAGAGAGTGCGGTGCGTTTCCCTACGCTCGGCATACACAGAGGGGCTCTAAAGGGCTCCGGGCCTGGATATTGCTTAGCAGACCCAGGTGGGCCTGGGGGGTACTCAGTGTCCCTGCCGGGAACAGGGTGCCCACGCGAGCCTCCTAGGTGTCCGGCAAACTGTGCTGCAGTTAAAGATATGCAGAGCAGAGGCCACAGCCTCATGGAAACTGCTGCATGCCTCCACTTCTGTGCGGCCAATCAGGACCTTACCTCCAGTCACGTGTTCATGCTGGGTGCCCCTTTAGCGACACAGCATGGTAAGATGCTGACTTTCTCCTCGAGCAGAGTGACTTTAGGTACGAGGTTCTCGAAGTATTCAATGCAGAGTGTTTTCTCATGGCAGCTCACACAAGGGCCATGACAAAGACTTCCTGGGCACTTCGGACTCACCAGAAATGAGGTCCTGCGGCTGTTCGAGGACTCTGGAAATGTAGTTCTCCTCAAGGAACGTGCAGTGTGTGGCCCGTCACTCGGCACACTCAGAGGGCCTCCACCGGACAGACCAACCGGCCTCGATGTTGCTAAGCCGGCCCACAGGGTTCTGGAGGTACTCAGTGACTTTGGAGGGACAATGATGCACTCCCGAGAGGCCTAGGAGTCTTCAAAGGGGTACTTCCTTGAAAATAAAGCAGAACAGCGACTAAGAACTCATGGAAACAGCTGTATGCCTCCCTTTCTGCCCGGCTACTCGGGACCTAAAATGGAGGCAAGTTCCCACGTTGAGTATCCTTTTAGCTCTAGAGCTTGTCAGGCAGACCACCGCCGCGGCCACGGAGGCACCTGGTTTAGACAGAGCAAACTCATTTTTTTCCAAGAAGCATTCCTACAGGGTTTAACAGGCCTGTCAACAGCAGGGAATGTCATGCAGCTTCAAGGCAGCATGAATGCAGCCTTCAAAATGGGAAAGCAAGGGTAGTTCCAGCAGGCCCCCGTTTCCATGGGCACCCTCAGCATACACCCGTGTGGTTTCTAACAAGTCCAAAGAGACACAGGTTACCCTGTGTTTCCTTTCCTGAATCAACTTCTCGAAGTAGGGTGTTCTGCATCAAGCGAACTGCCTCAACCAAGGAACACCGTAGCTGCTCCTCTGGGCCTGTAGCTATTCAAAAGCCTGCAGTGCCACAGGAAGAAGAGGACTTCAATTGCAGTAGGAACACAAGCCGACTTTCTCTAGGAGGCATGGTGACTTCAGGCAGGATGTCCCAGATGGAATGCGAAGCCGAGGGTTTCTCTGAGTGCAGCTCGGACTAGGGCAATGCGTAAGACTTCGACGCCATGTGGGATGTGCTAGAACAGTGTTCCTGAGCGTGTGCAAGTGCTGGTGAAATTAAGCTGCTCCAAAAAGGAGTGTGGTGCGTTTCCCTATGCTCGGCATACACAGAGGAGCTCTAAAGGGCTACGGGCCTGGATGTTGCTTAGCAGACCCAGGGGGGCCTGGGGGTACTCAGTGTTCCCGTCGGGAACAGGGTGCCCACGCTAGCTTCCAAGGTGTCCAGAAAACGGTGCTGCAGTTAAAGATATGCAAAGCAGAGGCCACCGCCTCATGGAAACTGCAGCACACCGCTGCTTCTGCGTGGCCAATCGGGGCCTAACTTCCAGGCATGTGCTCATGCCAGGTGTGCCGGTAGCGACACAGCATGCTAAGAGGCTGGGTTTATCCTCGGATAGAGTGACTACAGGTACGAGGTCCTCCAAGTATTCAAAGCACAGTGTTTTCTCATGGCAGCTCACACAAGGGCCATGACGAAGTCTTCCTGGGCACTTGGGACTCACCAGCAATGTTGTCCTGAGGCCATTCGAGGACTCTGGAAATGTAGGTCTCCTCAAGGAAGGTACAGGGTGTTGCCCATCACTGGAAACGCACAGAGGGCCTCCGAGGGATCAACCGATGGGCGTTGAAGTTGCTCAGCCGGCCCACAGGTGTCTGGAGGTAGTCAGTGAAATTGGAGGGAAAATGATGCATACCCGAGAGGCCTAGGAGTACTCAAAAGTCTACTTCCTGTAAATTAAAGCACATAAGCCACTAAGAACTCATGGAAACAGCTACCTGCCTCCCTTTCTGCACGGCTACTCAGGGCCTAACCTGGAGGCAAGTTCTCACGTTGGGATTCCCTTTAGCTCTAGAGCTTGTCAGGCGGACCACCACCACGGCCATGGAAGCACCTGGTTCAGACAGAGCAAACTCATAATTTTCCCCGCAGCCTTCTTACAGGGTTTCCAGGCCTGTCAGGAGCAGGGAATGTCAAGTAGCTGCAAGGCAGCGTGAATGCGGCCTTCAAAGTGGGAAAGCAAGTCTATTTCCAGCAGGCCCCCGTTTCCATGGGCACCCTCAGCATACACCCCTGTGGTATCTAACAAGTCCAAAGAGACACAGGTTACCCTGTGTTTCCTACCCTGAATCAACTTCTCGAAGTAGGGAGTTCTGCATCAAGCGAACTGCCTCAACCAAGGAACGGCGTAGCTGCTCCTCTGGGCCTGTGGCTATTCAAAAGCCTGCAGCGCCACTGGAAGAAGAGGACTTAAATTGCAGTAAGAACGCAAGCCAACTTTCTCGAGGAGGCACGGTGACTTCAGGCAGGAGGTCCCAGACGGAATGCGACGCCGAGGGTTTCTCTGAGTGCAGCTCGGACTAGGGCATTGCGTAAGACTTCGACGCCATGTGGGATGTGCTAGAACAGTGTTCCTGAGCGTGTGCGAGTGCTGGGGAAATTAGGCTGCTCCAAAAGAGAGTGCGGTGCGTTTCCCTACGCTCGGCATACACAGAGGGGCTCTAAAGGGCTCCGGGCCTGGATATTGCTTAGCAGACCCAGGTGGGCCTGGGGGTACTCAGTGTCCCTGCCGGAAACAGGGTGCCCACGTGAGCCTCCTAGGTGTCCAGCAAACTGTGCTGCAGTTAAAGATAACCAGAGCAGGGGCCACCGCCTCATGGAAACTGCAGCACGCCTCCGCTTCTGCGCGGCCAATCAGAGCCTTACTTCCAGGCATGTGTTCATGCTGGGAGTGCCGGTAGCAACACAGCATGCTAAGAGGCTGAGTTTCTCCACGGGTAGAGTGACTACAGGTCCGAGGTCCTCAAAGTATTCAAAGCACAGTGTTTTCCCCGAAGCATTCTTCCAGGGCTCACTGGCCTGTCGGGAGCTGGGAAGGTCAGGTAGCTTCAAGGCAGGCATGAATGCCGCCCTCAAAATGGGAAAGCAGGGCTAGTTCCAGCAGGCCCCCGTTTTCATGGGCACACTCAGCGTACATCCCTGTGGCTTCTAACGAGTCCCAAGAGACACCGGTTACCCTGCGTTTCCTTCCCTGAATCAACGTATCGAAGTAGGGAGTCCCGCATCCGGCGAACTGTCTCAACCGAGGAACGCCGTAGCTGCTCCTCTGGGCCTGGGGCTGCCTGCAGTGCCGCAGAAGGAACAGGACTTAAAGTGCAGTAAGAACCCAAGCCGCCGTCCTCTAGGAGGCACGGTGACTTCAGTCAGGAGGTCCTGGATGGAAGGCGAAGACGAGGGCTCCTCTGAGGGCAGCTCCGACTAGGGCACCGCGTAAGACCTCCGCGCCACGTGGGACGTGCCAGAACGGTGTTCGCGAACGTGTGCGAGTGCCGAGGAAACTAAGCTGCTCCAAAGGAGAGGGCAGTGCGTTTCCCTACGCTCGGCCTGCACACAGGGGGCTCTGAAGGGCTACGGGCCTGGATGTTCCTTAGCAGACCCAGGTGCACCTGGGGGTACTCAGTGTTCCTGCCGGGAGCAGGGTGCCCCGGCTAGCCTCCCAGGTGTCCAGAAAGCTGTGCTGCCGTTAAAGGCATGCAGAGCAGAGGCCACCGCCTCCTGGAAGCTGCAGCACGCCTCCGCTTCTGCACGGCGAATCAGGGCCTTCCTTCCAGACATGGGTTCATGCTGGGTGTGCCGGTAGCGACACAGCGTGCTAAGATGCTGACTTTCTCCTCGAGCAGAGTGACTTCAGGTACGAGGGCGGGCCTCGCAGTGTTCCAAGCACAGTGTTCTCTCATGGCAGCTCACACAAGGGCCATGACAGAGTCTTCCTGGGCACTTCGCACTCACCAGCCATGTTGTCCCGAGGGCGTTCGAGGGCTCTGGAGAAGTAGTGCTCCTCAAGGAACGCGCAGTGTGTTGCTGCCCAGCACTCGGCAGGCACAGAGGTCCTCCGGGGGATCAACCAATGGACCTCGACGTTGCTCCGCCGGCCCACAGGTGTCTGGAGGCACTCAGTGACCTCAGAGGGAAAACGATGCACACCCGTGGGGCCTAGGAGTCCCCGGACGCGTACTTCCTTTAAAATAAAGCACATAAGCGACTGAGAACTCATGGAATCAGCTGCATGCCTCCCTTTCTGCATGGCTACTCAGGGCCTAACCTGGAGGCGAGTTCTCACGTTGGGATTCCCTTTAGCTCTAGAGCCTGTCAGGCGGACCACCACCGCGGCCATGGAAGCACCTGGTTCAGACAGAGCAAACTCACAATTTTCCCCGCAGCCTTCTTACAGGGTTTCCAGGCCTGTCAGGAGCAGGGAAGGTCAAGTAGCTGCAAGGCAGCGTGAATGCGGCCTTCAAAGTGGGAAAGCAAGTCTATTTCCAGCAGGCCCCCGTTTCCATGGGCACCCTCAGCATACACCCCTGTGGTATCTAACAAGTCCAAAGAGACACAGGTTACCCTGTGTTTCCTACCCTGAATCAAATTCTCGAAGTAGGGTGTTCTGCATCAAGCGAACTGCCTCAACCAAGGAACGGCGTAGCTGCTCCTCTGGGCCTGTGGCTATTCAAAAGCCTGCAGGGCCACTGGAAGAAGAGGACTTAAATTGCAGTAAGAACGCAAGCCAACTTTTTCGAGGAGGCACGGTGACTTCAGGCAGGAGGTCCCAGACGGAATGCGACGCCGAGGGTTTCTCTGAGTGCAGCTCGGACTAGGGCATTGCGTAAGACTTCGACGCCATGTGGGATGTGCTAGAACAGTGCTCCTGAGCGTGTGCGAGTGCTGGGGAAATTAGGCTGCTCCAAAAGAGAGTGCGGTGCGTTTCCCTACGCTCGGCATACACAGAGGGGCTCTAAAGGGCTCCGGGCCTGGATATTGCTTAGCAGACCCAGGTGGGCCTGGGGGGTACTCAGTGTCCCTGCCGGGAACAGGGTGCCCACGCGAGCCTCCTAGGTGTCCGGCAAACTGTGCTGCAGTTAAAGATATGCAGAGCAGAGGCCACAGCCTCATGGAAACTGCTGCATGCCTCCACTTCTGTGCGGCCAATCAGGACCTTACCTCCAGTCACGTGTTCATGCTGGGTGCCCCTTTAGCGACACAGCATGGTAAGATGCTGACTTTCTCCTCGAGCAGAGTGACTTTAGGTACGAGGTTCTCGAAGTATTCAATGCAGAGTGTTTTCTCATGGCAGCTCACACAAGGGCCATGACAAAGACTTCCTGGGCACTTCGGACTCACCAGAAATGAGGTCCTGCGGCTGTTCAAGGACTCTGGAAATGTAGTTCTCCTCAAGGAACGTGCAGTGTGTTGCCCGTCACTCGGCACACTCAGAGGGCCTCCACCGGACAGACCAACCGGCCTCGATGTTGCTAAGCCGGCCCACAGGGTTCTGGAGGTACTCAGTGACTTTGGAGGGATAATGATGCACTCCCGAGAGGCCTAGGAGTCTTCAAAGGGGTACTTCCTTGAAAATAAAGCAGAACAGCGACTAAGAACTCATGGAAACAGCTGTATGCCTCCCTTTCTGCCCGGCTACTCGGGACCTAAAATGGAGGCAAGTTCCCACGTTGAGTATCCTTTTAGCTCTAGAGCTTGTCAGGCAGACCACCGCCGCGGCCACGGAGGCACCTGGTTTAGACAGAGCAAACTCATTTTTTTCCAAGAAGCATTCCTACAGGGTTTAACAGGCCTGTCAACAGCAGGGAATGTCATGCAGCTTCAAGGCAGCATGAATGCAGCCTTCAAAATGGGAAAGCAAGGGTAGTTCCAGCAGGCCCCCGTTTCCATGGGCACCCTCAGCATACACCCGTGTGGTTTCTAACAAGTCCAAAGAGACACAGGTTACCCTGTGTTTCCTTTCCTGAATCAACTTCTCGAAGTAGGGTGTTCTGCATCAAGCGAACTGCCTCAACCAAGGAACACCGTAGCTGCTCCTCTGGGCCTGTAGCTATTCAAAAGCCTGCAGTGCCACAGGAAGAAGAGGACTTCAATTGCAGTAGGAACACAAGCCGACTTTCTCTAGGAGGCATGGTGACTTCAGGCAGGATGTCCCAGATGGAATGCGAAGCCGAGGGTTTCTCTGAGTGCAGCTCGGACTAGGGCAATGCGTAAGACTTCGACGCCATGTGGGATGTGCTAGAACAGTGTTCCTGAGCGTGTGCAAGTGCTGGTGAAATTAAGCTGCTCCAAAAAGGAGTGTGGTGCGTTTCCCTATGCTCGGCATACACAGAGGAGCTCTAAAGGGCTACGGGCCTGGATGTTGCTTAGCAGACCCAGGGGGGCCTGGGGGTACTCAGTGTTCCCGTCGGGAACAGGGTGCCCACGCTAGCTTCCAAGGTGTCCAGAAAACGGTGCTGCAGTTAAAGATATGCAAAGCAGAGGCCACCGCCTCATGGAAACTGCAGCACACCGCTGCTTCTGCGTGGCCAATCGGGGCCTAACTTCCAGGCATGTGCTCATGCCAGGTGTGCCGGTAGCGACACAGCATGCTAAGAGGCTGAGTTTATCCTCGGATAGAGTGACTACAGGTACGAGGTCCTCCAAGTATTCAAAGCACAGTGTTTTCTCATGGCAGCTCACACAAGGGCCATGACGAAGTCTTCCTGGGCACTTGGGACTCACCAGCAATGTTGTCCTGAGGCCATTCGAGGACTCTGGAAATGTAGGTCTCCTCAAGGAAGGTACAGGGTGTTGCCCATCACTGGAAACGCACAGAGGGCCTCCGAGGGATCAACCGATGGGCGTTGAAGTTGCTCAGCCGGCCCACAGGTGTCTGGAGGTAGTCAGTGAAATTGGAGGGAAAATGATGCATACCCGAGAGGCCTAGGAGTACTCAAAAGTCTACTTCCTGTAAATTAAAGCACATAAGCCACTAAGAACTCATGGAAACAGCTACCTGCCTCCCTTTCTGCACGGCTACTCAGGGCCTAACCTGGAGGCAAGTTCTCACGTTGGGATTCCCTTTAGCTCTAGAGCTTGTCAGGCGGACCACCACCACGGCCATGGAAGCACCTGGTTCAGACAGAGCAAACTCATAATTTTCCCCGCAGCCTTCTTACAGGGTTTCCAGGCCTGTCAGGAGCAGGGAATGTCAAGTAGCTGCAAGGCAGCGTGAATGCGGCCTTCAAAGTGGGAAAGCAAGTCTATTTCCAGCAGGCCCCCGTTTCCATGGGCACCCTCAGCATACACCCCTGTGGTATCTAACAAGTCCAAAGAGACACAGGTTACCCTGTGTTTCCTACCCTGAATCAACTTCTCGAAGTAGGGAGTTCTGCATCAAGCGAACTGCCTCAACCAAGGAACGGCGTAGCTGCTCCTCTGGGCCTGTGGCTATTCAAAAGCCTGCAGCGCCACTGGAAGAAGAGGACTTAAATTGCAGTAAGAACGCAAGCCAACTTTCTCGAGGAGGCACGGTGACTTCAGGCAGGAGGTCCCAGACGGAATGCGACGCCGAGGGTTTCTCTGAGTGCAGCTCGGACTAGGGCATTGCGTAAGACTTCGACGCCATGTGGGATGTGCTAGAACAGTGTTCCTGAGCGTGTGCGAGTGCTGGGGAAATTAGGCTGCTCCAAAAGAGAGTGCGGTGCGTTTCCCTACGCTCGGCATACACAGAGGGGCTCTAAAGGGCTCCGGGCCTGGATATTGCTTAGCAGACCCAGGTGGGCCTGGGGGTACTCAGTGTCCCTGCCGGAAACAGGGTGCCCACGTGAGCCTCCTAGGTGTCCGGCAAACTGTGCTGCAGTTAAAGATAACCAGAGCAGGGGCCACCGCCTCATGGAAACTGCAGCACGCCTCCGCTTCTGCGCGGCCAATCAGAGCCTTACTTCCAGGCATGTGTTCATGCTGGGAGTGCCGGTAGCAACACAGCATGCTAAGAGGCTGAGTTTCTCCACGGGTAGAGTGACTACAGGTCCGAGGTCCTCAAAGTATTCAAAGCACAGTGTTTTCCCCGAAGCATTCTTCCAGGGCTCACTGGCCTGTCGGGAGCTGGGAAGGTCAGGTAGCTTCAAGGCAGGCATGAATGCCGCCCTCAAAATGGGAAAGCAGGGCTAGTTCCAGCAGGCCCCCGTTTTCATGGGCACACTCAGCGTACATCCCTGTGGCTTCTAACGAGTCCCAAGAGACACCGGTTACCCTGCGTTTCCTTCCCTGAATCAACGTATCGAAGTAGGGAGTCCCGCATCCGGCGAACTGTCTCAACCGAGGAACGCCGTAGCTGCTCCTCTGGGCCTGGGGCTGCCTGCAGTGCCGCAGAAGGAACAGGACTTAAAGTGCAGTAAGAACCCAAGCCGCCGTCCTCTAGGAGGCACGGTGACTTCAGTCAGGAGGTCCTGGATGGAAGGCGAAGACGAGGGCTCCTCTGAGGGCAGCTCCGACTAGGGCACCGCGTAAGACCTCCGCGCCACGTGGGACGTGCCAGAACGGTGTTCGCGAACGTGTGCGAGTGCCGAGGAAACTAAGCTGCTCCAAAGGAGAGGGCAGTGCGTTTCCCTACGCTCGGCCTGCACACAGGGGGCTCTGAAGGGCTACGGGCCTGGATGTTCCTTAGCAGACCCAGGTGCACCTGGGGGTACTCAGTGTTCCTGCCGGGAGCAGGGTGCCCCGGCTAGCCTCCCAGGTGTCCAGAAAGCTGTGCTGCCGTTAAAGGCATGCAGAGCAGAGGCCACCGCCTCCTGGAAGCTGCAGCACGCCTCCGCTTCTGCACGGCGAATCAGGGCCTTCCTTCCAGACATGGGTTCATGCTGGGTGTGCCGGTAGCGACACAGCGTGCTAAGATGCTGACTTTCTCCTCGAGCAGAGTGACTTCAGGTACGAGGGCGGGCCTCGCAGTGTTCCAAGCACAGTGTTCTCTCATGGCAGCTCACACAAGGGCCATGACAGAGTCTTCCTGGGCACTTCGCACTCACCAGCCATGTTGTCCCGAGGGCGTTCGAGGGCTCTGGAGAAGTAGTGCTCCTCAAGGAACGCGCAGTGTGTTGCTGCCCAGCACTCGGCAGGCACAGAGGTCCTCCGGGGGATCAACCAATGGACCTCGACGTTGCTCCGCCGGCCCACAGGTGTCTGGAGGCACTCAGTGACCTCGGAGGGAAAACGATGCACACCCGTGGGGCCTAGGAGTCCCCGGACGCGTACTTCCTTTAAAATAAAGCACATAAGCGACTGAGAACTCATGGAATCAGCTGCATGCCTCCCTTTCTGCACGGCTACTCAGGGCCTAACCTGGAGGCGAGTTCTCACGTCGAGGTTCCCTTTCGCTCTAGAGCCTGTCAGGCGGACCACCACCGCGGCCATGGAAGCACCTGGTTCAGACAGAGCAAACTCACAATTTTCCCCGCAGCCTTCTTACAGGGTTTCCAGGCCTGTCAGGAGCAGGGAATGTCAAGTAGCTGCAAGGCAGCGTGAATGCGGCCTTCAAAGTGGGAAAGCAAGTCTATTTCCAGCAGGCCCCCATTTCCATGGGCACCCTCAGCATAAACCCCTGCGGTACCTAACTAGTCCAAAGAGACACAGGTTACCCTGTGTTTCCTACCCTGAATGAAATTCTCGAAGTAGGGTGTTCTGCATCAAGCGAACTGCCTCAACCAAGGAACGGCGTAGCTGCTCCTCTGGGCCTGTGGCTATTCAAAAGCCTGCAGCGCCACTGGAAGAAGAGGACTTAAATTGCAGTAAGAACGCAAGCCAACTTTCTCGAGGAGGCACGGTGACTTCAGGCAGGAGGTCCCAGACGGAATGCGACGCCGAGGGTTTCTCTGAGTGCAGCTCGGACTAGGGCATTGCGTAAGACTTCGACGCCATGTGGGATGTGCTAGAACAGTGTTCCTGAGCGTGTGCGAGTGCTGGGGAAATTAGGCTGCTCCAAAAGAGAGTGCGGTGCGTTTCCCTACGCTCGGCATACACAGAGGGGCTCTAAAGGGCTCCGGGCCTGGATATTGCTTAGCAGACCCAGGTGGGCCTGGGGGTACTCAGTGTCCCTGCCGGAAACAGGGTGCCCACGTGAGCCTCCTAGGTGTCCGGCAAACTGTGCTGCAGTTAAAGATATGCAGAGCAGAGGCCACAGCCTCATGGAAACTGCTGCATGCCTCCACTTCTGTGCGGCCAATCAGGACCTTACCTCCAGTCACGTGTTCATGGTGGGTGCCCCTTTAGCGACACAGCATGGTAAGATGCTGACTTTCTCCTCGAGCAGAGTGACTTTAGGTACGAGGTTCTCGAAGTATTCAATGCAGAGTGTTTTCTCATGGCAGCTCACACAAGGGCCATGACAAAGACTTCCTGGGCACTTCGGACTCACCAGAAATGAGGTCCTGCGGCTGTTCGAGGACTCTGGAAATGTAGTTCTCCTCAAGGAACGTGCAGTGTGTTGCCCGTCACTCGGCACACTCAGAGGGCCTCCACCGGACAGACCAACCGGCCTCGATGTTGCTAAGCCGGCCCACAGGGTTCTGGAGGTACTCAGTGACTTTGGAGGGACAATGATGCACTCCCGAGAGGCCTAGGAGTCTTCAAAGGGGTACTTCCTTGAAAATAAAGCAGAACAGCGACTAAGAACTCATGGAAACAGCTGTATGCCTCCCTTTCTGCCCGGCTACTCGGGACCTAAAATGGAGGCAAGTTCCCACGTTGAGTATCCTTTTAGCTCTAGAGCTTGTCAGGCAGACCACCGCCGCGGCCACGGAGGCACCTGGTTTAGACAGAGCAAACTCATTTTTTTCCAAGAAGCATTCCTACAGGGTTTAACAGGCCTGTCAACAGCAGGGAATGTCATGCAGCTTCAAGGCAGCATGAATGCAGCCTTCAAAATGGGAAAGCAAGGGTAGTTCCAGCAGGCCCCCGTTTCCATGGGCACCCTCAGCATACACCCGTGTGGTTTCTAACAAGTCCAAAGAGACACAGGTTACCCTGTGTTTCCTTTCCTGAATCAACTTCTCGAAGTAGGGTGTTCTGCATCAAGCGAACTGCCTCAACCAAGGAACACCGTAGCTGCTCCTCTGGGCCTGTAGCTATTCAAAAGCCTGCAGTGCCACAGGAAGAAGAGGACTTCAATTGCAGTAGGAACACAAGCCGACTTTCTCTAGGAGGCATGGTGACTTCAGGCAGGATGTCCCAGATGGAATGCGAAGCCGAGGGTTTCTCTGAGTGCAGCTCGGACTAGGGCAATGCGTAAGACTTCGACGCCATGTGGGATGTGCTAGAACAGTGTTCCTGAGCGTGTGCAAGTGCTGGTGAAATTAAGCTGCTCCAAAAAGGAGTGTGGTGCGTTTCCCTATGCTCGGCATACACAGAGGAGCTCTAAAGGGCTACGGGCCTGGATGTTGCTTAGCAGACCCAGGGGGGCCTGGGGGTACTCAGTGTTCCCGTCGGGAACAGGGTGCCCACGCTAGCTTCCAAGGTGTCCAGAAAACGGTGCTGCAGTTAAAGATATGCAAAGCAGAGGCCACCGCCTCATGGAAACTGCAGCACACCGCTGCTTCTGCGTGGCCAATCGGGGCCTAACTTCCAGGCATGTGCTCATGCCAGGTGTGCCGGTAGCGACACAGCATGCTAAGAGGCTGAGTTTATCCTCGGATAGAGTGACTACAGGTACGAGGTCCTCCAAGTATTCAAAGCACAGTGTTTTCTCATGGCAGCTCACACAAGGGCCATGACGAAGTCTTCCTGGGCACTTGGGACTCACCAGCAATGTTGTCCTGAGGCCATTCGAGGACTCTGGAAATGTAGGTCTCCTCAAGGAAGGTACAGGGTGTTGCCCATCACTGGAAACGCACAGAGGGCCTCCGAGGGATCAACCGATGGGTGTTGAAGTTGCTCAGCCGGCCCACAGGGGTCTGGAGGTAGTCAGTGAAATTGGAGGGAAAATGATGCATACCCGAGAGGCCTAGGAGTACTCAAAAGTCTACTTCCTGTAAATTAAAGCACATAAGCCACTAAGAACTCATGGAAACAGCTACCTGCCTCCCTTTCTGCACGGCTACTCAGGGCCTAACCTGGAGGCAAGTTCTCACGTTGGGATTCCCTTTAGCTCTAGAGCTTGTCAGGCGGACCACCACCACGGCCATGGAAGCACCTGGTTCAGACAGAGCAAACTCATAATTTTCCCCGCAGCCTTCTTACAGGGTTTCCAGGCCTGTCAGGAGCAGGGAATGTCAAGTAGCTGCAAGGCAGCGTGAATGCGGCCTTCAAAGTGGGAAAGCAAGTCTATTTCCAGCAGGCCCCCGTTTCCATGGGCACCCTCAGCATACACCCCTGTGGTATCTAACAAGTCCAAAGAGACACAGGTTACCCTGTGTTTCCTACCCTGAATCAACTTCTCGAAGTAGGGAGTTCTGCATCAAGCGAACTGCCTCAACCAAGGAACGGCGTAGCTGCTCCTCTGGGCCTGTGGCTATTCAAAAGCCTGCAGCGCCACTGGAAGAAGAGGACTTAAATTGCAGTAAGAACGCAAGCCAACTTTCTCGAGGAGGCACGGTGACTTCAGGCAGGAGGTCCCAGACGGAATGCGACGCCGAGGGTTTCTCTGAGTGCAGCTCGGACTAGGGCATTGCGTAAGACTTCGACGCCATGTGGGATGTGCTAGAACAGTGTTCCTGAGCGTGTGCGAGTGCTGGGGAAATTAGGCTGCTCCAAAAGAGAGTGCGGTGCGTTTCCCTACGCTCGGCATACACAGAGGGGCTCTAAAGGGCTCCGGGCCTGGATATTGCTTAGCAGACCCAGGTGGGCCTGGGGGTACTCAGTGTCCCTGCCGGAAACAGGGTGCCCACGTGAGCCTCCTAGGTGTCCGGCAAACTGTGCTGCAGTTAAAGATAACCAGAGCAGGGGCCACCGCCTCATGGAAACTGCAGCACGCCTCCGCTTCTGCGCGGCCAATCAGAGCCTTACTTCCAGGCATGTGTTCATGCTGGGAGTGCCGGTAGCAACACAGCATGCTAAGAGGCTGAGTTTCTCCACGGGTAGAGTGACTACAGGTCCGAGGTCCTCAAAGTATTCAAAGCACAGTGTTTTCCCCGAAGCATTCTTCCAGGGCTCACTGGCCTGTCGGGAGCTGGGAAGGTCAGGTAGCTTCAAGGCAGGCATGAATGCCGCCCTCAAAATGGGAAAGCAGGGCTAGTTCCAGCAGGCCCCCGTTTTCATGGGCACACTCAGCGTACATCCCTGTGGCTTCTAACGAGTCCCAAGAGACACCGGTTACCCTGCGTTTCCTTCCCTGAATCAACGTATCGAAGTAGGGAGTCCCGCATCCGGCGAACTGTCTCAACCGAGGAACGCCGTAGCTGCTCCTCTGGGCCTGGGGCTGCCTGCAGTGCCGCAGAAGGAACAGGACTTAAAGTGCAGTAAGAACCCAAGCCGCCGTCCTCTAGGAGGCACGGTGACTTCAGTCAGGAGGTCCTGGATGGAAGGCGAAGACGAGGGCTCCTCTGAGGGCAGCTCCGACTAGGGCACCGCGTAAGACCTCCGCGCCACGTGGGACGTGCCAGAACGGTGTTCGCGAACGTGTGCGAGTGCCGAGGAAACTAAGCTGCTCCAAAGGAGAGGGCAGTGCGTTTCCCTACGCTCGGCCTGCACACAGGGGGCTCTGAAGGGCTACGGGCCTGGATGTTCCTTAGCAGACCCAGGTGCACCTGGGGGTACTCAGTGTTCCTGCCGGGAGCAGGGTGCCCCGGCTAGCCTCCCAGGTGTCCAGAAAGCTGTGCTGCCGTTAAAGGCATGCAGAGCAGAGGCCACCGCCTCCTGGAAGCTGCAGCACGCCTCCGCTTCTGCACGGCGAATCAGGGCCTTCCTTCCAGACATGGGTTCATGCTGGGTGTGCCGGTAGCGACACAGCGTGCTAAGATGCTGACTTTCTCCTCGAGCAGAGTGACTTCAGGTACGAGGGCGGGCCTCGCAGTGTTCCAAGCACAGTGTTCTCTCATGGCAGCTCACACAAGGGCCATGACAGAGTCTTCCTGGGCACTTCGCACTCACCAGCCATGTTGTCCCGAGGGCGTTCGAGGGCTCTGGAGAAGTAGTGCTCCTCAAGGAACGCGCAGTGTGTTGCTGCCCAGCACTCGGCAGGCACAGAGGTCCTCCGGGGGATCAACCAATGGACCTCGACGTTGCTCCGCCGGCCCACAGGTGTCTGGAGGCACTCAGTGACCTCGGAGGGAAAACGATGCACACCCGTGGGGCCTAGGAGTCCCCGGACGCGTACTTCCTTTAAAATAAAGCACATAAGCGACTGAGAACTCATGGAATCAGCTGCATGCCTCCCTTTCTGCACGGCTACTCAGGGCCTAACCTGGAGGCGAGTTCTCACGTCGAGGTTCCCTTTCGCTCTAGAGCCTGTCAGGCGGACCACCACCGCGGCCATGGAAGCACCTGGTTCAGACAGAGCAAACTCACAATTTTCCCCGCAGCCTTCTTACAGGGTTTCCAGGCCTGTCAGGAGCAGGGAATGTCAAGTAGCTGCAAGGCAGCGTGAATGCGGCCTTCAAAGTGGGAAAGCAAGTCTATTTCCAGCAGGCCCCCATTTCCATGGGCACCCTCAGCATAAACCCCTGCGGTACCTAACTAGTCCAAAGAGACACAGGTTACCCTGTGTTTCCTACCCTGAATGAAATTCTCGAAGTAGGGTGTTCTGCATCAAGCGAACTGCCTCAACCAAGGAACGGCGTAGCTGCTCCTCTGGGCCTGTGGCTATTCAAAAGCCTGCAGCGCCACTGGAAGAAGAGGACTTAAATTGCAGTAAGAACGCAAGTCAACTTTCTCGAGGAGGCACGGTGACTTCAGGCAGGAGGTCCCAGACGGAATGCGACGCCGAGGGTTTCTCTGAGTGCAGCTCGGACTAGGGCATTGCGTAAGACTTCGACGCCATGTGGGATGTGCTAGAACAGTGTTCCTGAGCGTGTGCGAGTGCTGGGGAAATTAGGCTGCTCCAAAAGAGAGTGCGGTGCGTTTCCCTACGCTCGGCATACACAGAGGGGCTCTAAAGGGCTCCGGGCCTGGATATTGCTTAGCAGACCCAGGTGGGCCTGGGGGTACTCAGTGTCCCTGCCGGAAACAGGGTGCCCACGTGAGCCTCCTAGGTGTCCGGCAAACTGTGCTGCAGTTAAAGATATGCAGAGCAGAGGCCACAGCCTCATGGAAACTGCTGCATGCCTCCACTTCTGTGCGGCCAATCAGGACCTTACCTCCAGTCACGTGTTCATGCTGGGTGCCCCTTTAGCGACACAGCATGGTAAGATGCTGACTTTCTCCTCGAGCAGAGTGACTTTAGGTACGAGGTTCTCGAAGTATTCAATGCAGAGTGTTTTCTCATGGCAGCTCACACAAGGGCCATGACAAAGACTTCCTGGGCACTTCGGACTCACCAGAAATGAGGTCCTGCGGCTGTTCGAGGACTCTGGAAATGTAGTTCTCCTCAAGGAACGTGCAGTGTGTTGCCCGTCACTCGGCACACTCAGAGGGCCTCCACCGGACAGACCAACCGGCCTCGATGTTGCTAAGCCGGCCCACAGGGTTCTGGAGGTACTCAGTGACTTTGGAGGGACAATGATGCACTCCCGAGAGGCCTAGGAGTCTTCAAAGGGGTACTTCCTTGAAAATAAAGCAGAACAGCGACTAAGAACTCATGGAAACAGCTGTATGCCTCCCTTTCTGCCCGGCTACTCGGGACCTAAAATGGAGGCAAGTTCCCACGTTGAGTATCCTTTTAGCTCTAGAGCTTGTCAGGCAGACCACCGCCGCGGCCACGGAGGCACCTGGTTTAGACAGAGCAAACTCATTTTTTTCCAAGAAGCATTCCTACAGGGTTTAACAGGCCTGTCAACAGCAGGGAATGTCATGCAGCTTCAAGGCAGCATGAATGCAGCCTTCAAAATGGGAAAGCAAGGGTAGTTCCAGCAGGCCCCCGTTTCCATGGGCACCCTCAGCATACACCCGTGTGGTTTCTAACAAGTCCAAAGAGACACAGGTTACCCTGTGTTTCCTTTCCTGAATCAACTTCTCGAAGTAGGGTGTTCTGCATCAAGCGAACTGCCTCAACCAAGGAACACCGTAGCTGCTCCTCTGGGCCTGTAGCTATTCAAAAGCCTGCAGTGCCACAGGAAGAAGAGGACTTCAATTGCAGTAGGAACACAAGCCGACTTTCTCTAGGAGGCATGGTGACTTCAGGCAGGATGTCCCAGATGGAATGCGAAGCCGAGGGTTTCTCTGAGTGCAGCTCGGACTAGGGCAATGCGTAAGACTTCGACGCCATGTGGGATGTGCTAGAACAGTGTTCCTGAGCGTGTGCAAGTGCTGGTGAAATTAAGCTGCTCCAAAAAGGAGTGTGGTGCGTTTCCCTATGCTCGGCATACACAGAGGAGCTCTAAAGGGCTACGGGCCTGGATGTTGCTTAGCAGACCCAGGGGGGCCTGGGGGTACTCAGTGTTCCCGTCGGGAACAGGGTGCCCACGCTAGCTTCCAAGGTGTCCAGAAAACGGTGCTGCAGTTAAAGATATGCAAAGCAGAGGCCACCGCCTCATGGAAACTGCAGCACACCGCTGCTTCTGCGTGGCCAATCGGGGCCTAACTTCCAGGCATGTGCTCATGCCAGGTGTGCCGGTAGCGACACAGCATGCTAAGAGGCTGAGTTTATCCTCGGATAGAGTGACTACAGGTACGAGGTCCTCCAAGTATTCAAAGCACAGTGTTTTCTCATGGCAGCTCACACAAGGGCCATGACGAAGTCTTCCTGGGCACTTGGGACTCACCAGCAATGTTGTCCTGAGGCCATTCGAGGACTCTGGAAATGTAGGTCTCCTCAAGGAAGGTACAGGGTGTTGCCCATCACTGGAAACGCACAGAGGGCCTCCGAGGGATCAACCGATGGGTGTTGAAGTTGCTCAGCCGGCCCACAGGGGTCTGGAGGTAGTCAGTGAAATTGGAGGGAAAATGATGCATACCCGAGAGGCCTAGGAGTACTCAAAAGTCTACTTCCTGTAAATTAAAGCACATAAGCCACTAAGAACTCATGGAAACAGCTACCTGCCTCCCTTTCTGCACGGCTACTCAGGGCCTAACCTGGAGGCAAGTTCTCACGTTGGGATTCCCTTTAGCTCTAGAGCTTGTCAGGCGGACCACCACCACGGCCATGGAAGCACCTGGTTCAGACAGAGCAAACTCATAATTTTCCCCGCAGCCTTCTTACAGGGTTTCCAGGCCTGTCAGGAGCAGGGAATGTCAAGTAGCTGCAAGGCAGCATGAATGCGGCCTTCAAAGTGGGAAAGCAAGTCTATTTCCAGCAGGCCCCCGTTTCCATGGGCACCCTCAGCATACACCCCTGTGGTATCTAACAAGTCCAAAGAGACACAGGTTACCCTGTGTTTCCTACCCTGAATCAACTTCTCGAAGTAGGGAGTTCTGCATCAAGCGAACTGCCTCAACCAAGGAACGGCGTAGCTGCTCCTCTGGGCCTGTGGCTATTCAAAAGCCTGCAGCGCCACTGGAAGAAGAGGACTTAAATTGCAGTAAGAACGCAAGCCAACTTTCTCGAGGAGGCACGGTGACTTCAGGCAGGAGGTCCCAGACGGAATGCGACGCCGAGGGTTTCTCTGAGTGCAGCTCGGACTAGGGCATTGCGTAAGACTTCGACGCCATGTGGGATGTGCTAGAACAGTGTTCCTGAGCGTGTGCGAGTGCTGGGGAAATTAGGCTGCTCCAAAAGAGAGTGCGGTGCGTTTCCCTACGCTCGGCATACACAGAGGGGCTCTAAAGGGCTCCGGGCCTGGATATTGCTTAGCAGACCCAGGTGGGCCTGGGGGTACTCAGTGTCCCTGCCGGAAACAGGGTGCCCACGTGAGCCTCCTAGGTGTCCGGCAAACTGTGCTGCAGTTAAAGATAACCAGAGCAGGGGCCACCGCCTCATGGAAACTGCAGCACGCCTCCGCTTCTGCGCGGCCAATCAGAGCCTTACTTCCAGGCATGTGTTCATGCTGGGAGTGCCGGTAGCAACACAGCATGCTAAGAGGCTGAGTTTCTCCACGGGTAGAGTGACTACAGGTCCGAGGTCCTCAAAGTATTCAAAGCACAGTGTTTTCCCCGAAGCATTCTTCCAGGGCTCACTGGCCTGTCGGGAGCTGGGAAGGTCAGGTAGCTTCAAGGCAGGCATGAATGCCGCCCTCAAAATGGGAAAGCAGGGCTAGTTCCAGCAGGCCCCCGTTTTCATGGGCACACTCAGCGTACATCCCTGTGGCTTCTAACGAGTCCCAAGAGACACCGGTTACCCTGCGTTTCCTTCCCTGAATCAACGTATCGAAGTAGGGAGTCCCGCATCCGGCGAACTGTCTCAACCGAGGAACGCCGTAGCTGCTCCTCTGGGCCTGGGGCTGCCTGCAGTGCCGCAGAAGGAACAGGACTTAAAGTGCAGTAAGAACCCAAGCCGCCGTCCTCTAGGAGGCACGGTGACTTCAGTCAGGAGGTCCTGGATGGAAGGCGAAGACGAGGGCTCCTCTGAGGGCAGCTCCGACTAGGGCACCGCGTAAGACCTCCGCGCCACGTGGGACGTGCCAGAACGGTGTTCGCGAACGTGTGCGAGTGCCGAGGAAACTAAGCTGCTCCGAAGGAGAGGGCAGTGCGTTTCCCTACGCTCGGCCTGCACACAGGGGGCTCTGAAGGGCTACGGGCCTGGATGTTCCTTAGCAGACCCAGGTGCACCTGGGGGTACTCAGTGTTCCTGCCGGGAGCAGGGTGCCCCGGCTAGCCTCCCAGGTGTCCAGAAAGCTGTGCTGCCGTTAAAGGCATGCAGAGCAGAGGCCACCGCCTCCTGGAAGCTGCAGCACGCCTCCGCTTCTGCACGGCGAATCAGGGCCTTCCTTCCAGACATGGGTTCATGCTGGGTGTGCCGGTAGCGACACAGCGTGCTAAGATGCTGACTTTCTCCTCGAGCAGAGTGACTTCAGGTACGAGGGCGGGCCTCGCAGTGTTCCAAGCACAGTGTTCTCTCATGGCAGCTCACACAAGGGCCATGACAGAGTCTTCCTGGGCACTTCGCACTCACCAGCCATGTTGTCCCGAGGGCGTTCGAGGGCTCTGGAGAAGTAGTGCTCCTCAAGGAACGCGCAGTGTGTTGCTGCCCAGCACTCGGCAGGCACAGAGGTCCTCCGGGGGATCAACCAATGGACCTCGACGTTGCTCCGCCGGCCCACAGGTGTCTGGAGGCACTCAGTGACCTCGGAGGGAAAACGATGCACACCCGTGGGGCCTAGGAGTCCCCGGACGCGTACTTCCTTTAAAATAAAGCACATAAGCGACTGAGAACTCATGGAATCAGCTGCATGCCTCCCTTTCTGCACGGCTACTCAGGGCCTAACCTGGAGGCGAGTTCTCACGTCGAGGTTCCCTTTCGCTCTAGAGCCTGTCAGGCGGACCACCACCGCGGCCGTGGAAGCACCTGGTTCAGACAGAGCAAACTCACAATTTTCCCCGCAGCCTTCTTACAGGGTTTCCAGGCCTGTCAGGAGCAGGGAAGGTCAAGTAGCTGCAAGGCAGCGTGAATGCGGCCTTCAAAGTGGGAAAGCAAGTCTATTTCCAGCAGGCCCCCATTTCCATGGGCACCCTCAGCATAAACCCCTGCGGTACCTAACTAGTCCAAAGAGACACAGGTTACCCTGTGTTTCCTACCCTGAATGAAATTCTCGAAGTAGGGTGTTCTGCATCAAGCGAACTGCCTCAACCAAGGAACGGCGTAGCTGCTCCTCTGGGCCTGTGGCTATTCAAAAGCCTGCAGCGCCACTGGAAGAAGAGGACTTAAATTGCAGTAAGAACGCAAGCCAACTTTCTCGAGGAGGCACGGTGACTTCAGGCAGGAGGTCCCAGACGGAATGCGACGCCGAGGGTTTCTCTGAGTGCAGCTCGGACTAGGGCATTGCGTAAGACTTCGACGCCATGTGGGATGTGCTAGAACAGTGTTCCTGAGCGTGTGCGAGTGCTGGGGAAATTAGGCTGCTCCAAAAGAGAGTGCGGTGCGTTTCCCTACGCTCGGCATACACAGAGGGGCTCTAAAGGGCTCCGGGCCTGGATATTGCTTAGCAGACCCAGGTGGGCCTGGGGGTACTCAGTGTCCCTGCCGGAAACAGGGTGCCCACGTGAGCCTCCTAGGTGTCCGGCAAACTGTGCTGCAGTTAAAGATAACCAGAGCAGGGGCCACCGCCTCATGGAAACTGCAGCACGCCTCCGCTTCTGCGCGGCCAATCAGAGCCTTACTTCCAGGCATGTGTTCATGCTGGGAGTGCCGGTAGCAACACAGCATGCTAAGAGGCTGAGTTTCTCCACGGGTAGAGTGACTACAGGTCCGAGGTCCTCAAAGTATTCAAAGCACAGTGTTTTCCCCGAAGCATTCTTCCAGGGCTCACTGGCCTGTCGGGAGCTGGGAAGGTCAGGTAGCTTCAAGGCAGGCATGAATGCCGCCCTCAAAATGGGAAAGCAGGGCTAGTTCCAGCAGGCCCCCGTTTTCATGGGCACACTCAGCGTACATCCCTGTGGCTTCTAACGAGTCCCAAGAGACACCGGTTACCCTGCGTTTCCTTCCCTGAATCAACGTATCGAAGTAGGGAGTCCCGCATCCGGCGAACTGTCTCAACCGAGGAACGCCGTAGCTGCTCCTCTGGGCCTGGGGCTGCCTGCAGTGCCGCAGAAGGAACAGGACTTAAAGTGCAGTAAGAACCCAAGCCGCCGTCCTCTAGGAGGCACGGTGACTTCAGTCAGGAGGTCCTGGATGGAAGGCGAAGACGAGGGCTCCTCTGAGGGCAGCTCCGACTAGGGCACCGCGTAAGACCTCCGCGCCACGTGGGACGTGCCAGAACGGTGTTCGCGAACGTGTGCGAGTGCCGAGGAAACTAAGCTGCTCCGAAGGAGAGGGCAGTGCGTTTCCCTACGCTCGGCCTGCACACAGGGGGCTCTGAAGGGCTACGGGCCTGGATGTTCCTTAGCAGACCCAGGTGCACCTGGGGGTACTCAGTGTTCCTGCCGGGAGCAGGGTGCCCCGGCTAGCCTCCCAGGTGTCCAGAAAGCTGTGCTGCCGTTAAAGGCATGCAGAGCAGAGGCCACCGCCTCCTGGAAGCTGCAGCACGCCTCCGCTTCTGCACGGCGAATCAGGGCCTTCCTTCCAGACATGGGTTCATGCTGGGTGTGCCGGTAGCGACACAGCGTGCTAAGATGCTGACTTTCTCCTCGAGCAGAGTGACTTCAGGTACGAGGGCGGGCCTCGCAGTGTTCCAAGCACAGTGTTCTCTCATGGCAGCTCACACAAGGGCCATGACAGAGTCTTCCTGGGCACTTCGCACTCACCAGCCATGTTGTCCCGAGGGCGTTCGAGGGCTCTGGAGAAGTAGTGCTCCTCAAGGAACGCGCAGTGTGTTGCTGCCCAGCACTCGGCAGGCACAGAGGTCCTCCGGGGGATCAACCAATGGACCTCGACGTTGCTCCGCCGGCCCACAGGTGTCTGGAGGCACTCAGTGACCTCGGAGGGAAAACGATGCACACCCGTGGGGCCTAGGAGTCCCCGGACGCGTACTTCCTTTAAAATAAAGCACATAAGCGACTGAGAACTCATGGAATCAGCTGCATGCCTCCCTTTCTGCACGGCTACTCAGGGCCTAACCTGGAGGCGAGTTCTCACGTCGAGGTTCCCTTTCGCTCTAGAGCCTGTCAGGCGGACCACCACCGCGGCCGTGGAAGCACCTGGTTCAGACAGAGCAAACTCACAATTTTCCCCGCAGCCTTCTTACAGGGTTTCCAGGCCTGTCAGGAGCAGGGAATGTCAAGTAGCTGCAAGGCAGCGTGAATGCGGCCTTCAAAGTGGGAAAGCAAGTCTATTTCCAGCAGGCCCCCATTTCCATGGGCACCCTCAGCATAAACCCCTGCGGTACCTAACTAGTCCAAAGAGACACAGGTTACCCTGTGTTTCCTACCCTGAATGAAATTCTCGAAGTAGGGTGTTCTGCATCAAGCGAACTGCCTCAACCAAGGAACGGCGTAGCTGCTCCTCTGGGCCTGTGGCTATTCAAAAGCCTGCAGCGCCACTGGAAGAAGAGGACTTAAATTGCAGTAAGAACGCAAGCCAACTTTCTCGAGGAGGCACGGTGACTTCAGGCAGGAGGTCCCAGACGGAATGCGACGCCGAGGGTTTCTCTGAGTGCAGCTCGGACTAGGGCATTGCGTAAGACTTCGACGCCATGTGGGATGTGCTAGAACAGTGTTCCTGAGCGTGTGCGAGTGCTGGGGAAATTAGGCTGCTCCAAAAGAGAGTGCGGTGCGTTTCCCTACGCTCGGCATACACAGAGGGGCTCTAAAGGGCTCCGGGCCTGGATATTGCTTAGCAGACCCAGGTGGGCCTGGGGGTACTCAGTGTCCCTGCCGGAAACAGGGTGCCCACGTGAGCCTCCTAGGTGTCCGGCAAACTGTGCTGCAGTTAAAGATATGCAGAGCAGAGGCCACAGCCTCATGGAAACTGCTGCATGCCTCCACTTCTGTGCGGCCAATCAGGACCTTACCTCCAGTCACGTGTTCATGCTGGGTGCCCCTTTAGCGACACAGCATGGTAAGATGCTGACTTTCTCCTCGAGCAGAGTGACTTTAGGTACGAGGTTCTCGAAGTATTCAATGCAGAGTGTTTTCTCATGGCAGCTCACACAAGGGCCATGACAAAGACTTCCTGGGCACTTCGGACTCACCAGAAATGAGGTCCTGCGGCTGTTCGAGGACTCTGGAAATGTAGTTCTCCTCAAGGAACGTGCAGTGTGTGGCCCGTCACTCGGCACACTCAGAGGGCCTCCACCGGACAGACCAACCGGCCTCGATGTTGCTAAGCCGGCCCACAGGGTTCTGGAGGTACTCAGTGACTTTGGAGGGACAATGATGCACTCCCGAGAGGCCTAGGAGTCTTCAAAGGGGTACTTCCTTGAAAATAAAGCAGAACAGCGACTAAGAACTCATGGAAACAGCTGTATGCCTCCCTTTCTGCCCGGCTACTCGGGACCTAAAATGGAGGCAAGTTCCCACGTTGAGTATCCTTTTAGCTCTAGAGCTTGTCAGGCAGACCACCGCCGCGGCCACGGAGGCACCTGGTTTAGACAGAGCAAACTCATTTTTTTCCAAGAAGCATTCCTACAGGGTTTAACAGGCCTGTCAACAGCAGGGAATGTCATGCAGCTTCAAGGCAGCATGAATGCAGCCTTCAAAATGGGAAAGCAAGGGTAGTTCCAGCAGGCCCCCGTTTCCATGGGCACCCTCAGCATACACCCGTGTGGTTTCTAACAAGTCCAAAGAGACACAGGTTACCCTGTGTTTCCTTTCCTGAATCAACTTCTCGAAGTAGGGTGTTCTGCATCAAGCGAACTGCCTCAACCAAGGAACACCGTAGCTGCTCCTCTGGGCCTGTAGCTATTCAAAAGCCTGCAGTGCCACAGGAAGAAGAGGACTTCAATTGCAGTAGGAACACAAGCCGACTTTCTCTAGGAGGCATGGTGACTTCAGGCAGGATGTCCCAGATGGAATGCGAAGCCGAGGGTTTCTCTGAGTGCAGCTCGGACTAGGGCAATGCGTAAGACTTCGACGCCATGTGGGATGTGCTAGAACAGTGTTCCTGAGCGTGTGCAAGTGCTGGTGAAATTAAGCTGCTCCAAAAAGGAGTGTGGTGCGTTTCCCTATGCTCGGCATACACAGAGGAGCTCTAAAGGGCTACGGGCCTGGATGTTGCTTAGCAGACCCAGGGGGGCCTGGGGGTACTCAGTGTTCCCGTCGGGAACAGGGTGCCCACGCTAGCTTCCAAGGTGTCCAGAAAACGGTGCTGCAGTTAAAGATATGCAAAGCAGAGGCCACCGCCTCATGGAAACTGCAGCACACCGCTGCTTCTGCGTGGCCAATCGGGGCCTAACTTCCAGGCATGTGCTCATGCCAGGTGTGCCGGTAGCGACACAGCATGCTAAGAGGCTGAGTTTATCCTCGGATAGAGTGACTACAGGTACGAGGTCCTCCAAGTATTCAAAGCACAGTGTTTTCTCATGGCAGCTCACACAAGGGCCATGACGAAGTCTTCCTGGGCACTTGGGACTCACCAGCAATGTTGTCCTGAGGCCATTCGAGGACTCTGGAAATGTAGGTCTCCTCAAGGAAGGTACAGGGTGTTGCCCATCACTGGAAACGCACAGAGGGCCTCCGAGGGATCAACCGATGGGCGTTGAAGTTGCTCAGCCGGCCCACAGGTGTCTGGAGGTAGTCAGTGAAATTGGAGGGAAAATGATGCATACCCGAGAGGCCTAGGAGTACTCAAAAGTCTACTTCCTGTAAATTAAAGCACATAAGCCACTAAGAACTCATGGAAACAGCTACCTGCCTCCCTTTCTGCACGGCTACTCAGGGCCTAACCTGGAGGCAAGTTCTCACATTGGGATTCCCTTTAGCTCTAGAGCTTGTCAGGCGGACCACCACCACGGCCATGGAAGCACCTGGTTCAGACAGAGCAAACTCATAATTTTCCCCGCAGCCTTCTTACAGGGTTTCCAGGCCTGTCAGGAGCAGGGAATGTCAAGTAGCTGCAAGGCAGCGTGAATGCGGCCTTCAAAGTGGGAAAGCAAGTCTATTTCCAGCAGGCCCCCGTTTCCATGGGCACCCTCAGCATACACCCCTGTGGTATCTAACAAGTCCAAAGAGACACAGGTTACCCTGTGTTTCCTACCCTGAATCAACTTCTCGAAGTAGGGAGTTCTGCATCAAGCGAACTGCCTCAACCAAGGAACGGCGTAGCTGCTCCTCTGGGCCTGTGGCTATTCAAAAGCCTGCAGCGCCACTGGAAGAAGAGGACTTAAATTGCAGTAAGAACGCAAGCCAACTTTCTCGAGGAGGCACGGTGACTTCAGGCAGGAGGTCCCAGACGGAATGCGACGCCGAGGGTTTCTCTGAGTGCAGCTCGGACTAGGGCATTGCGTAAGACTTCGACGCCATGTGGGATGTGCTAGAACAGTGTTCCTGAGCGTGTGCGAGTGCTGGGGAAATTAGGCTGCTCCAAAAGAGAGTGCGGTGCGTTTCCCTACGCTCGGCATACACAGAGGGGCTCTAAAGGGCTCCGGGCCTGGATATTGCTTAGCAGACCCAGGTGGGCCTGGGGGTACTCAGTGTCCCTGCCGGAAACAGGGTGCCCACGTGAGCCTCCTAGGTGTCCGGCAAACTGTGCTGCAGTTAAAGATAACCAGAGCAGGGGCCACCGCCTCATGGAAACTGCAGCACGCCTCCGCTTCTGCGCGGCCAATCAGAGCCTTACTTCCAGGCATGTGTTCATGCTGGGAGTGCCGGTAGCAACACAGCATGCTAAGAGGCTGAGTTTCTCCATGGGTAGAGTGACTACAGGTCCGAGGTCCTCAAAGTATTCAAAGCACAGTGTTTTCCCCGAAGCATTCTTCCAGGGCTCACTGGCCTGTCGGGAGCTGGGAAGGTCAGGTAGCTTCAAGGCAGGCATGAATGCCGCCCTCAAAATGGGAAAGCAGGGCTAGTTCCAGCAGGCCCCCGTTTTCATGGGCACACTCAGCGTACATCCCTGTGGCTTCTAACGAGTCCCAAGAGACACCGGTTACCCTGCGTTTCCTTCCCTGAATCAACGTATCGAAGTAGGGAGTCCCGCATCCGGCGAACTGTCTCAACCGAGGAACGCCGTAGCTGCTCCTCTGGGCCTGGGGCTGCCTGCAGTGCCGCAGAAGGAACAGGACTTAAAGTGCAGTAAGAACCCAAGCCGCCGTCCTCTAGGAGGCACGGTGACTTCAGTCAGGAGGTCCTGGATGGAAGGCGAAGACGAGGGCTCCTCTGAGGGCAGCTCCGACTAGGGCACCGCGTAAGACCTCCGCGCCACGTGGGACGTGCCAGAACGGTGTTCGCGAACGTGTGCGAGTGCCGAGGAAACTAAGCTGCTCCAAAGGAGAGGGCAGTGCGTTTCCCTACGCTCGGCCTGCACACAGGGGGCTCTGAAGGGCTACGGGCCTGGATGTTCCTTAGCAGACCCAGGTGCACCTGGGGGTACTCAGTGTTCCTGCCGGGAGCAGGGTGCCCCGGCTAGCCTCCCAGGTGTCCAGAAAGCTGTGCTGCCGTTAAAGGCATGCAGAGCAGAGGCCACCGCCTCCTGGAAGCTGCAGCACGCCTCCGCTTCTGCACGGCGAATCAGGGCCTTCCTTCCAGACATGGGTTCATGCTGGGTGTGCCGGTAGCGACACAGCGTGCTAAGATGCTGACTTTCTCCTCGAGCAGAGTGACTTCAGGTACGAGAGCGGGCCTCGCAGTGTTCCAAGCACAGTGTTCTCTCATGGCAGCTCACACAAGGGCCATGACAGAGTCTTCCTGGGCACTTCGCACTCACCAGCCATGTTGTCCCGAGGGCGTTCGAGGGCTCTGGAGAAGTAGTGCTCCTCAAGGAACGCGCAGTGTGTTGCTGC
The DNA here is from genome assembly GCF_964374135.1 of Grampus griseus. Lineage (NCBI taxonomy): Eukaryota > Metazoa > Chordata > Mammalia > Artiodactyla > Delphinidae > Grampus > Grampus griseus. The sequence goes on from NC_139010.1 coordinate 707,464, forward strand.
CCAGCACTCGGCAGGCACAGAGGTCCTCCGGGGGATCAACCAATGGACCTCGACGTTGCTCCGCCGGCCCACAGGTGTCTGGAGGCACTCAGTGACCTCGGAGGGAAAACGATGCACACCCGTGGGGCCAAGGAGTCCCCGGACGCGTACTTCCTTTAAAATAAAGCACATAAGCGACTGAGAACTCATGGAATCAGCTGCATGCCTCCCTTTCTGCACGGCTACTCAGGGCCTAACCTGGAGGCGAGTTCTCACGTCGAGGTTCCCTTTCGCTCTAGAGCCTGTCAGGCGGACCACCACCACGGCCGTGGAAGCACCTGGTTCAGACAGAGCAAACTCACAATTTTCCCCGCAGCCTTCTTACAGGGTTTCCAGGCCTGTCAGGAGCAGGGAATGTCAAGTAGCTGCAAGGCAGCGTGAATGCGGCCTTCAAAGTGGGAAAGCAAGTCTATTTCCAGCAGGCCCCCGTTTCCATGGGCACCCTCAGCATAAACCCCTGTGGTACCTAACAAGTCCAAAGAGACACAGGTTACCCTGTGTTTCCTACCCTGAATCAAATTCTCGAAGTAGGGTGTTCTGCATCAAGCGAACTGCCTCAACCAAGGAACGGCGTAGCTGCTCCTCTGGGCCTGTGGCTATTCAAAAGCCTGCAGGGCCACTGGAAGAAGAGGACTTAAATTGCAGTAAGAACGCAAGCCAACTTTTTCGAGGAGGCACGGTGACTTCAGGCAGGAGGTCCCAGACGGAATGCGACGCCGAGGGTTTCTCTGAGTGCAGCTCGGACTAGGGCATTGCGTAAGACTTCGACGCCATGTGGGATGTGCTAGAACAGTGCTCCTGAGCGTGTGCGAGTGCTGGGGAAATTAGGCTGCTCCAAAAGAGAGTGCGGTGCGTTTCCCTACGCTTGGCATACACAGAGGGGCTCTAAAGGGCTCCGGGCCTGGATATTGCTTAGCAGACCCAGGTGGGCCTGGGGGGTACTCAGTGTCCCTGCCGGGAACAGGGTGCCCACGCGAGCCTCCTAGGTGTCCGGCAAACTGTGCTGCAGTTAAAGATATGCAGAGCAGAGGCCACAGCCTCATGGAAACTGCTGCATGCCTCCACTTCTGTGCGGCCAATCAGGACCTTACCTCCAGTCACGTGTTCATGCTGGGTGCCCCTTTAGCGACACAGCATGGTAAGATGCTGACTTTCTCCTCGAGCAGAGTGACTTTAGGTACGAGGTTCTCGAAGTATTCAATGCAGAGTGTTTTCTCATGGCAGCTCACACAAGGGCCATGACAAACACTTCCTGGGCACTTCGGACTCACCAGAAATGAGGTCCTGCGGCTGTTCAAGGACTCTGGAAATGTAGTTCTCCTCAAGGAACGTGCAGTGTGTTGCCCGTCACTCGGCACATTCAGAGGGCCTCCACCGGACAGACCAACCGGCCTCGATGTTGCTAAGCCGGCCCACAGGGTTCTGGAGGTACTCAGTGACTTTGGAGGGACAATGATGCACTCCCGAGAGGCCTAGGAGTCTTCAAAGGGGTACTTCCTTGAAAATAAAGCAGAACAGCGACTAAGAACTCATGGAAACAGCTGTATGCCTCCCTTTCTGCCCGGCTACTCGGGACCTAAAATGGAGGCAAGTTCCCACGTTGAGTATCCTTTTAGCTCTAGAGCTTGTCAGGCAGACCACCGCCGCGGCCACGGAGGCACCTGGTTTAGACAGAGCAAACTCATTTTTTTCCAAGAAGCATTCCTACAGGGTTTAACAGGCCTGTCAACAGCAGGGAATGTCATGCAGCTTCAAGGCAGCATGAGTGCAGCCTTCAAAATGGGAAAGCAAGGGTAGTTCCAGCAGGCCCCCGTTTCCATGGGCACCCTCAGCATACACCCGTGTGGTTTCTAACAAGTCCAAAGAGACACAGGTTACCCTGTGTTTCCTTTCCTGAATCAACTTCTCGAAGTAGGGTGTTCTGCATCAAGCGAACTGCCTCAACCAAGGAACACCGTAGCTGCTCCTCTGGGCCTGTAGCTATTCAAAAGCCTGCAGTGCCACAGGAAGAAGAGGACTTCAATTGCAGTAGGAACACAAGCCGACTTTCTCTAGGAGGCATGGTGACTTCAGGCAGGATGTCCCAGATGGAATGCGAAGCCGAGGGTTTCTCTGAGTGCAGCTCGGACTAGGGCAATGCGTAAGACTTCGACGCCATGTGGGATGTGCTAGAACAGTGTTCCTGAGCGTGTGCAAGTGCTGGTGAAATTAAGCTGCTCCAAAAAGGAGTGTGGTGCGTTTCCCTATGCTCGGCATACACAGAGGAGCTCTAAAGGGCTACGGGCCTGGATGTTGCTTAGCAGACCCAGGGGGGCCTGGGGGTACTCAGTGTTCCCGTCGGGAACAGGGTGCCCACGCTAGCTTCCAAGGTGTCCAGAAAACGGTGCTGCAGTTAAAGATATGCAAAGCAGAGGCCACCGCCTCATGGAAACTGCAGCACACCGCTGCTTCTGCGTGGCCAATCGGGGCCTAACTTCCAGGCATGTGCTCATGCCAGGTGTGCCGGTAGCGACACAGCATGCTAAGAGGCTGAGTTTATCCTCGGATAGAGTGACTACAGGTACGAGGTCCTCCAAGTATTCAAAGCACAGTGTTTTCTCATGGCAGCTCACACAAGGGCCATGACGAAGTCTTCCTGGGCACTTGGGACTCACCAGCAATGTTGTCCTGAGGCCATTCGAGGACTCTGGAAATGTAGGTCTCCTCAAGGAAGGTACAGGGTGTTGCCCATCACTGGAAACGCACAGAGGGCCTCCGAGGGATCAACCGATGGGCGTTGAAGTTGCTCAGCCGGCCCACAGGTGTCTGGAGGTAGTCAGTGAAATTGGAGGGAAAATGATGCATACCCGAGAGGCCTAGGAGTACTCAAAAGTCTACTTCCTGTAAATTAAAGCACATAAGCCACTAAGAACTCATGGAAACAGCTACCTGCCTCCCTTTCTGCACGGCTACTCAGGGCCTAACCTGGAGGCAAGTCCTCACGTTGGGATTCCCTTTAGCTCTAGAGCTTGTCAGGCGGACCACCACCACGGCCATGGAAGCACCTGGTTCAGACAGAGCAAACTCATAATTTTCCCCGCAGCCTTCTTACAGGGTTTCCAGGCCTGTCAGGAGCAGGGAATGTCAAGTAGCTGCAAGGCAGCGTGAATGCGGCCTTCAAAGTGGGAAAGCAAGTCTATTTCCAGCAGGCCCCCGTTTCCATGGGCACCCTCAGCATACACCCCTGTGGTATCTAACAAGTCCAAAGAGACACAGGTTACCCTGTGTTTCCTACCCTGAATCAACTTCTCGAAGTAGGGAGTTCTGCATCAAGCGAACTGCCTCAACCAAGGAACGGCGTAGCTGCTCCTCTGGGCCTGTGGCTATTCAAAAGCCTGCAGCGCCACTGGAAGAAGAGGACTTAAATTGCAGTAAGAACGCAAGCCAACTTTCTCGAGGAGGCACGGTGACTTCAGGCAGGAGGTCCCAGACGGAATGCGACGCCGAGGGTTTCTCTGAGTGCAGCTCGGACTAGGGCATTGCGTAAGACTTCGACGCCATGTGGGATGTGCTAGAACAGTGTTCCTGAGCGTGTGCGAGTGCTGGGGAAATTAGGCTGCTCCAAAAGAGAGTGCGGTGCGTTTCCCTACGCTCGGCATACACAGAGGGGCTCTAAAGGGCTCCGGGCCTGGATATTGCTTAGCAGACCCAGGTGGGCCTGGGGGTACTCAGTGTCCCTGCCGGAAACAGGGTGCCCACGTGAGCCTCCTAGGTGTCCGGCAAACTGTGCTGCAGTTAAAGATAACCAGAGCAGGGGCCACCGCCTCATGGAAACTGCAGCACGCCTCCGCTTCTGCGCGGCCAATCAGAGCCTTACTTCCAGGCATGTGTTCATGCTGGGAGTGCCGGTAGCAACACAGCATGCTAAGAGGCTGAGTTTCTCCACGGGTAGAGTGACTACAGGTCCGAGGTCCTCAAAGTATTCAAAGCACAGTGTTTTCCCCGAAGCATTCTTCCAGGGCTCACTGGCCTGTCGGGAGCTGGGAAGGTCAGGTAGCTTCAAGGCAGGCATGAATGCCGCCCTCAAAATGGGAAAGCAGGGCTAGTTCCAGCAGGCCCCCGTTTTCATGGGCACACTCAGCGTACATCCCTGTGGCTTCTAACGAGTCCCAAGAGACACCGGTTACCCTGCGTTTCCTTCCCTGAATCAACGTATCGAAGTAGGGAGTCCCGCATCCGGCGAACTGTCTCAACCGAGGAACGCCGTAGCTGCTCCTCTGGGCCTGGGGCTGCCTGCAGTGCCGCAGAAGGAACAGGACTTAAAGTGCAGTAAGAACCCAAGCCGCCGTCCTCTAGGAGGCACGGTGACTTCAGTCAGGAGGTCCTGGATGGAAGGCGAAGACGAGGGCTCCTCTGAGGGCAGCTCCGACTAGGGCACCGCGTAAGACCTCCGCGCCACGTGGGACGTGCCAGAACGGTGTTCGCGAACGTGTGCGAGTGCCGAGGAAACTAAGCTGCTCCAAAGGAGAGGGCAGTGCGTTTCCCTACGCTCGGCCTGCACACAGGGGGCTCTGAAGGGCTACGGGCCTGGATGTTCCTTAGCAGACCCAGGTGCACCTGGGGGTACTCAGTGTTCCTGCCGGGAGCAGGGTGCCCCGGCTAGCCTCCCAGGTGTCCAGAAAGCTGTGCTGCCGTTAAAGGCATGCAGAGCAGAGGCCACCACCTCCTGGAAGCTGCAGCACGCCTCCGCTTCTGCACGGCGAATCAGGGCCTTCCTTCCAGACATGGGTTCATGCTGGGTGTGCCGGTAGCGACACAGCGTGCTAAGATGCTGACTTTCTCCTCGAGCAGAGTGACTTCAGGTACGAGGGCGGGCCTCGCAGTGTTCCAAGCACAGTGTTCTCTCATGGCAGCTCACACAAGGGCCATGACAGAGTCTTCCTGGGCACTTCGCACTCACCAGCCATGTTGTCCCGAGGGCGTTCGAGGGCTCTGGAGAAGTAGTGCTCCTCAAGGAACGCGCAGTGTGTTGCTGCCCAGCACTCGGCAGGCACAGAGGTCCTCCGGGGGATCAACCAATGGACCTCGACGTTGCTCCGCCGGCCCACAGGTGTCTGGAGGCACTCAGTGACCTCGGAGGGAAAACGATGCACACCCGTGGGGCCTAGGAGTCCCCGGACGCGTACTTCCTTTAAAATAAAGCACATAAGCGACTGAGAACTCATGGAATCAGCTGCATGCCTCCCTTTCTGCACGGCTACTCAGGGCCTAACCTGGAGGCGAGTTCTCACGTCGAGGTTCCCTTTCGCTCTAGAGCCTGTCAGGCGGACCACCACCGCGGCCATGGAAGCACCTGGTTCAGACAGAGCAAACTCACAATTTTCCCCGCAGCCTTCTTACAGGGTTTCCAGGCCTGTCAGGAGCAGGGAATGTCAAGTAGCTGCAAGGCAGCGTGAATGCGGCCTTCAAAGTGGGAAAGCAAGTCTATTTCCAGCAGGCCCCCATTTCCATGGGCACCCTCAGCATAAACCCCTGCGGTACCTAACTAGTCCAAAGAGACACAGGTTACCCTGTGTTTCCTACCCTGAATGAAATTCTCGAAGTAGGGTGTTCTGCATCAAGCGAACTGCCTCAACCAAGGAACGGCGTAGCTGCTCCTCTGGGCCTGTGGCTATTCAAAAGCCTGCAGCGCCACTGGAAGAAGAGGACTTAAATTGCAGTAAGAACGCAAGCCAACTTTCTCGAGGAGGCACGGTGACTTCAGGCAGGAGGTCCCAGACGGAATGCGACGCCGAGGGTTTCTCTGAGTGCAGCTCGGACTAGGGCATTGCGTAAGACTTCGACGCCATGTGGGATGTGCTAGAACAGTGTTCCTGAGCGTGTGCGAGTGCTGGGGAAATTAGGCTGCTCCAAAAGAGAGTGCGGTGCGTTTCCCTACGCTCGGCATACACAGAGGGGCTCTAAAGGGCTCCGGGCCTGGATATTGCTTAGCAGACCCAGGTGGGCCTGGGGGGTACTCAGTGTCCCTGCCGGGAACAGGGTGCCCACGCGAGCCTCCTAGGTGTCCGGCAAACTGTGCTGCAGTTAAAGATATGCAGAGCAGAGGCCACAGCCTCATGGAAACTGCTGCATGCCTCCACTTCTGTGCGGCCAATCAGGACCTTACCTCCAGTCACGTGTTCATGCTGGGTGCCCCTTTAGCGACACAGCATGGTAAGATGCTGACTTTCTCCTTGAGCAGAGTGACTTTAGGTACGAGGTTCTCGAAGTATTCAATGCAGAGTGTTTTCTCATGGCAGCTCACACAAGGGCCATGACAAAGACTTCCTGGGCACTTCGGACTCACCAGAAATGAGGTCCTGCGGCTGTTCGAGGACTCTGGAAATGTAGTTCTCCTCAAGGAACGTGCAGTGTGTGGCCCGTCACTCGGCACACTCAGAGGGCCTCCACCGGACAGACCAACCGGCCTCGATGTTGCTAAGCCGGCCCACAGGGTTCTGGAGGTACTCAGTGACTTTGGAGGGACAATGATGCACTCCCGAGAGGCCTAGGAGTCTTCAAAGGGGTACTTCCTTGAAAATAAAGCAGAACAGCGACTAAGAACTCATGGAAACAGCTGTATGCCTCCCTTTCTGCCCGGCTACTCGGGACCTAAAATGGAGGCAAGTTCCCACGTTGAGTATCCTTTTAGCTCTAGAGCTTGTCAGGCAGACCACCGCCGCGGCCACGGAGGCACCTGGTTTAGACAGAGCAAACTCATTTTTTTCCAAGAAGCATTCCTACAGGGTTTAACAGGCCTGTCAACAGCAGGGAATGTCATGCAGCTTCAAGGCAGCATGAATGCAGCCTTCAAAATGGGAAAGCAAGGGTAGTTCCAGCAGGCCCCCGTTTCCATGGGCACCCTCAGCATACACCCGTGTGGTTTCTAACAAGTCCAAAGAGACACAGGTTACCCTGTGTTTCCTTTCCTGAATCAACTTCTCGAAGTAGGGTGTTCTGCATCAAGCGAACTGCCTCAACCAAGGAACACCGTAGCTGCTCCTCTGGGCCTGTAGCTATTCAAAAGCCTGCAGTGCCACAGGAAGAAGAGGACTTCAATTGCAGTAGGAACACAAGCCGACTTTCTCTAGGAGGCATGGTGACTTCAGGCAGGATGTCCCAGATGGAATGCGAAGCCGAGGGTTTCTCTGAGTGCAGCTCGGAGTAGGGCAATGCGTAAGACTTCGACGCCATGTGGGATGTGCTAGAACAGTGTTCCTGAGCGTGTGCGAGTGCTGGGGAAATTAGGCTGCTCCAAAAGAGAGTGCAGTGCATTTCCCTATGCTCGGCATACACAGAGGGGCTCTAAAGGGCTCCGGGCCTGGATATTGCTTAGCAGACCCAGGTGGGCCTTGGGGTACTCAGTGTCCCTGCCGGAAACAGGGTGCCCACGTGAGCCTCCTAGGTGTCCGGCAAACTGTGCTGCAGTTAAAGATGTGCAGAGCAGAGGCCACCGCCTCATGGAAACTGCAGCACGCCTCCGCTTCTGCGCGGCCAATCAGAGCCTTACTTCCAGGCATGTGTTCATGCTGGGAGTGCCGGTAGCAACACAGCATGCTAAGAGGCTGAGTTTCTCCACGGGTAGAGTGACTACAGGTCCGAGGTCCTCAAAGTATTCAAAGCACAGTGTTTTCCCCGAAGCATTCTTCCAGGGCTCACTGGCCTGTCGGGAGCTGGGAAGGTCAGGTAGCTTCAAGGCAGGCATGAATGCCGCCCTCAAAATGGGAAAGCAGGGCTAGTTCCAGCAGGCCCCCGTTTTCATGGGCACACTCAGCGTACATCCCTGTGGCTTCTAACGAGTCCCAAGAGACACCGGTTACCCTGCGTTTCCTTCCCCGAATCAACGTATCGAAGTAGGGAGTCCCGCATCCGGCGAACTGTCTCAACCGAGGAACGCCGTAGCTGCTCCGCTGGGCCTGGGGCTGCCTGCAGTGCCGCAGAAGGAACAGGACTTAAAGTGCAGTAAGAACCCAAGCCACCGTCCTCTAGGAGGCACGGTGACTTCAGTCAGGAGGTCCTGGATGGAAGGCGAAGACGAGGGCTCCTCTGAGGGCAGCTCCGACTAGGGCACCGCGTAAGACCTCCGCGCCACGTGGGACGTGCCAGAACGGTGTTCGCGAACGTGTGCGAGTGCGGAGGAAACTAAGCTGCTCCAAAGGAGAGGGCAGTGCGTTTCCCTACGCTCGGCCTGCACACAGGGGGCTCTGAAGGGTTACGGGCCTGGATGTTGCTTAGCAGACCCAGGTGCACCTGGGGGTACTCAGTGTTCCTGCTGGGAGCAGGGTGCCCCGGCTAGCCTCCCAGGTGTCCAGAAAGCTGTGCTGCCGTGAAAGGCATGCAGAGCAGAGGCCACCGCCTCCTGGAAGCTGCAGCACGCCTCCGCTTCTGCACGGTGAATCAGGGCCTTCCTTCCAGACATGGGTTCATGCTGGGTGTGCCGGTAGCGACACAGCGTGCTAAGATGCTGACTTTCTCCTCGAGCAGAGTGACTTCAGGTACGAGGGCGGGCCTCGCAGTGTTCCAAGCACAGTGTTCTCTCATGGCAGCTCACACAAGGGCCATGACAGAGTCTTCCTGGGCACTTCGCACTCACCAGCCATGTTGTCCCGAGGGCGTTCGAGGGCTCTGGAGATGTAGCGCTCCTCAAGGAACGCGCAGTGTGTTGCTGCCCAGCACTCGGCAGGCACAGAGGTCCTCCGGGGTATCAACCAATGGACCTCGACGTTGCTCTGCCGGCCCACAGGTGTCTGGAGGCACTCAGTGACCTCGGAGGGAAAACGATGCACACCCGTGGGGCCAAGGAGTCCCCGGACGCGTACTTCCTTTAAAATAAAGCACATAAGCGACTGAGAACTCATGGAATCAGCTGCATGCCTCCCTTTCTGCACGGCTACTCAGGGCCTAACCTGGAGGCGAGTTCTCACGTCGAGGTTCCCTTTCGCTCTAGAGCCTGTCAGGCGGACCACCACCACGGCCGTGGAAGCACCTGGTTCAGACAGAGCAAACTCACAATTTTCCCCGCAGCCTTCTTACAGGGTTTCCAGGCCTGTCAGGAGCAGGGAATGTCAAGTAGCTGCAAGGCAGCGTGAATGCGGCCTTCAAAGTGGGAAAGCAAGTCTATTTCCAGCAGGCCCCCGTTTCCATGGGCACCCTCAGCATAAACCCCTGTGGTACCTAACAAGTCCAAAGAGACACAGGTTACCCTGTGTTTCCTACCCTGAATCAAATTCTCGAAGTAGGGTGTTCTGCATCAAGCGAACTGCCTCAACCAAGGAACGGCGTAGCTGCTCCTCTGGGCCTGTGGCTATTCAAAAGCCTGCAGGGCCACTGGAAGAAGAGGACTTAAATTGCAGTAAGAACGCAAGCCAACTTTTTCGAGGAGGCACGGTGACTTCAGGCAGGAGGTCCCAGACGGAATGCGACGCCGAGGGTTTCTCTGAGTGCAGCTCGGACTAGGGCATTGCGTAAGACTTCGACGCCATGTGGGATGTGCTAGAACAGTGCTCCTGAGCGTGTGCGAGTGCTGGGGAAATTAGGCTGCTCCAAAAGAGAGTGCGGTGCGTTTCCCTACGCTTGGCATACACAGAGGGGCTCTAAAGGGCTCCGGGCCTGGATATTGCTTAGCAGACCCAGGTGGGCCTGGGGGGTACTCAGTGTCCCTGCCGGGAACAGGGTGCCCACGCGAGCCTCCTAGGTGTCCGGCAAACTGTGCTGCAGTTAAAGATATGCAGAGCAGAGGCCACAGCCTCATGGAAACTGCTGCATGCCTCCACTTCTGTGCGGCCAATCAGGACCTTACCTCCAGTCACGTGTTCATGCTGGGTGCCCCTTTAGCGACACAGCATGGTAAGATGCTGACTTTCTCCTCGAGCAGAGTGACTTTAGGTACGAGGTTCTCGAAGTATTCAATGCAGAGTGTTTTCTCATGGCAGCTCACACAAGGGCCATGACAAACACTTCCTGGGCACTTCGGACTCACCAGAAATGAGGTCCTGCGGCTGTTCGAGGACTCTGGAAATGTAGTTCTCCTCAAGGAACGTGCAGTGTGTTGCCCGTCACTCGGCACATTCAGAGGGCCTCCACCGGACAGACCAACCGGCCTCGATGTTGCTAAGCCGGCCCACAGGGTTCTGGAGGTACTCAGTGACTTTGGAGGGACAATGATGCACTCCCGAGAGGCCTAGGAGTCTTCAAAGGGGTACTTCCTTGAAAATAAAGCAGAACAGCGACTAAGAACTCATGGAAACAGCTGTATGCCTCCCTTTCTGCCCGGCTACTCGGGACCTAAAATGGAGGCAAGTTCCCACGTTGAGTATCCTTTTAGCTCTAGAGCTTGTCAGGCAGACCACCGCCGCGGCCACGGAGGCACCTGGTTTAGACAGAGCAAACTCATTTTTTTCCAAGAAGCATTCCTACAGGGTTTAACAGGCCTGTCAACAGCAGGGAATGTCATGCAGCTTCAAGGCAGCATGAATGCAGCCTTCAAAATGGGAAAGCAAGGGTAGTTCCAGCAGGCCCCCGTTTCCATGGGCACCCTCAGCATACACCCGTGTGGTTTCTAACAAGTCCAAAGAGACACAGGTTACCCTGTGTTTCCTTTCCTGAATCAACTTCTCGAAGTAGGGTGTTCTGCATCAAGCGAACTGCCTCAACCAAGGAACACCGTAGCTGCTCCTCTGGGCCTGTAGCTATTCAAAAGCCTGCAGTGCCACAGGAAGAAGAGGACTTCAATTGCAGTAGGAACACAAGCCGACTTTCTCTAGGAGGCATGGTGACTTCAGGCAGGATGTCCCAGATGGAATGCGAAGCCGAGGGTTTCTCTGAGTGCAGCTCGGACTAGGGCAATGCGTAAGACTTCGACGCCATGTGGGATGTGCTAGAACAGTGTTCCTGAGCGTGTGCAAGTGCTGGTGAAATTAAGCTGCTCCAAAAAGGAGTGTGGTGCGTTTCCCTATGCTCGGCATACACAGAGGAGCTCTAAAGGGCTACGGGCCTGGATGTTGCTTAGCAGACCCAGGGGGGCCTGGGGGTACTCAGTGTTCCCGTCGGGAACAGGGTGCCCACGCTAGCTTCCAAGGTGTCCAGAAAACGGTGCTGCAGTTAAAGATATGCAAAGCAGAGGCCACCGCCTCATGGAAACTGCAGCACACCGCTGCTTCTGCGTGGCCAATCGGGGCCTAACTTCCAGGCATGTGCTCATGCCAGGTGTGCCGGTAGCGACACAGCATGCTAAGAGGCTGAGTTTATCCTCGGATAGAGTGACTACAGGTACGAGGTCCTCCAAGTATTCAAAGCACAGTGTTTTCTCATGGCAGCTCACACAAGGGCCATGACGAAGTCTTCCTGGGCACTTGGGACTCACCAGCAATGTTGTCCTGAGGCCATTCGAGGACTCTGGAAATGTAGGTCTCCTCAAGGAAGGTACAGGGTGTTGCCCATCACTGGAAACGCACAGAGGGCCTCCGAGGGATCAACCGATGGGCGTTGAAGTTGCTCAGCCGGCCCACAGGTGTCTGGAGGTAGTCAGTGAAATTGGAGGGAAAATGATGCATACCCGAGAGGCCTAGGAGTACTCAAAAGTCTACTTCCTGTAAATTAAAGCACATAAGCCACTAAGAACTCATGGAAACAGCTACCTGCCTCCCTTTCTGCACGGCTACTCAGGGCCTAACCTGGAGGCAAGTCCTCACGTTGGGATTCCCTTTAGCTCTAGAGCTTGTCAGGCGGACCACCACCACGGCCATGGAAGCACCTGGTTCAGACAGAGCAAACTCATAATTTTCCCCGCAGCCTTCTTACAGGGTTTCCAGGCCTGTCAGGAGCAGGGAATGTCAAGTAGCTGCAAGGCAGCGTGAATGCGGCCTTCAAAGTGGGAAAGCAAGTCTATTTCCAGCAGGCCCCCGTTTCCATGGGCACCCTCAGCATACACCCCTGTGGTATCTAACAAGTCCAAAGAGACACAGGTTACCCTGTGTTTCCTACCCTGAATCAACTTCTCGAAGTAGGGAGTTCTGCATCAAGCGAACTGCCTCAACCAAGGAACGGCGTAGCTGCTCCTCTGGGCCTGTGGCTATTCAAAAGCCTGCAGCGCCACTGGAAGAAGAGGACTTAAATTGCAGTAAGAACGCAAGCCAACTTTCTCGAGGAGGCACGGTGACTTCAGGCAGGAGGTCCCAGACGGAATGCGACGCCGAGGGTTTCTCTGAGTGCAGCTCGGACTAGGGCATTGCGTAAGACTTCGACGCCATGTGGGATGTGCTAGAACAGTGTTCCTGAGCGTGTGCGAGTGCTGGGGAAATTAGGCTGCTCCAAAAGAGAGTGCGGTGCGTTTCCCTACGCTCGGCATACACAGAGGGGCTCTAAAGGGCTCCGGGCCTGGATATTGCTTAGCAGACCCAGGTGGGCCTGGGGGTACTCAGTGTCCCTGCCGGAAACAGGGTGCCCACGTGAGCCTCCTAGGTGTCCGGCAAACTGTGCTGCAGTTAAAGATAACCAGAGCAGGGGCCACCGCCTCATGGAAACTGCAGCACGCCTCCGCTTCTGCGCGGCCAATCAGAGCCTTACTTCCAGGCATGTGTTCATGCTGGGAGTGCCGGTAGCAACACAGCATGCTAAGAGGCTGAGTTTCTCCACGGGTAGAGTGACTACAGGTCCGAGGTCCTCAAAGTATTCAAAGCACAGTGTTTTCCCCAAAGCATTCTTCCAGGGCTCACTGGCCTGTCGGGAGCTGGGAAGGTCAGGTAGCTTCAAGGCAGGCATGAATGCCGCCCTCAAAATGGGAAAGCAGGGCTAGTTCCAGCAGGCCCCCGTTTTCATGGGCACACTCAGCGTACATCCCTGTGGCTTCTAACGAGTCCCAAGAGACACCGGTTACCCTGCGTTTCCTTCCCTGAATCAACGTATCGAAGTAGGGAGTCCCGCATCCGGCGAACTGTCTCAACCGAGGAACGCCGTAGCTGCTCCTCTGGGCCTGGGGCTGCCTGCAGTGCCGCAGAAGGAACAGGACTTAAAGTGCAGTAAGAACCCAAGCCGCCGTCCTCTAGGAGGCACGGTGACTTCAGTCAGGAGGTCCTGGATGGAAGGCGAAGACGAGGGCTCCTCTGAGGGCAGCTCCGACTAGGGCACCGCGTAAGACCTCCGCGCCACGTGGGACGTGCCAGAACGGTGTTCGCGAACGTGTGCGAGTGCCGAGGAAACTAAGCTGCTCCGAAGGAGAGGGCAGTGCGTTTCCCTACGCTCGGCCTGCACACAGGGGGCTCTGAAGGGCTACGGGCCTGGATGTTCCTTAGCAGACCCAGGTGCACCTGGGGGTACTCAGTGTTCCTGCCGGGAGCAGGGTGCCCCGGCTAGCCTCCCAGGTGTCCAGAAAGCTGTGCTGCCGTTAAAGGCATGCAGAGCAGAGGCCACCGCCTCCTGGAAGCTGCAGCACGCCTCCGCTTCTGCACGGCGAATCAGGGCCTTCCTTCCAGACATGGGTTCATGCTGGGTGTGCCGGTAGCGACACAGCGTGCTAAGATGCTGACTTTCTCCTCGAGCAGAGTGACTTCAGGTACGAGGGCGGGCCTCGCAGTGTTCCAAGCACAGTGTTCTCTCATGGCAGCTCACACAAGGGCCATGACAGAGTCTTCCTGGGCACTTCGCACTCACCAGCCATGTTGTCCCGAGGGCGTTCGAGGGCTCTGGAGAAGTAGTGCTCCTCAAGGAACGCGCAGTGTGTTGCTGCCCAGCACTCGGCAGGCACAGAGGTCCTCCGGGGGATCAACCAATGGACCTCGACGTTGCTCCGCCGGCCCACAGGTGTCTGGAGGCACTCAGTGACCTCGGAGGGAAAACGATGCACACCCGTGGGGCCTAGGAGTCCCCGGACGCGTACTTCCTTTAAAATAAAGCACATAAGCGACTGAGAACTCATGGAATCAGCTGCATGCCTCCCTTTCTGCACGGCTACTCAGGGCCTAACCTGGAGGCGAGTTCTCACGTCGAGGTTCCCTTTCGCTCTAGAGCCTGTCAGGCGGACCACCACCGCGGCCATGGAAGCACCTGGTTCAGACAGAGCAAACTCACAATTTTCCCCGCAGCCTTCTTACAGGGTTTCCAGGCCTGTCAGGAGCAGGGAATGTCAAGTAGCTGCAAGGCAGCGTGAATGCGGCCTTCAAAGTGGGAAAGCAAGTCTATTTCCAGCAGGCCCCCATTTCCATGGGCACCCTCAGCATAAACCCCTGCGGTACCTAACTAGTCCAAAGAGACACAGGTTACCCTGTGTTTCCTACCCTGAATGAAATTCTCGAAGTAGGGTGTTCTGCATCAAGCGAACTGCCTCAACCAAGGAACGGCGTAGCTGCTCCTCTGGGCCTGTGGCTATTCAAAAGCCTGCAGCGCCACTGGAAGAAGAGGACTTAAATTGCAGTAAGAACGCAAGCCAACTTTCTCGAGGAGGCACGGTGACTTCAGGCAGGAGGTCCCAGACGGAATGCGACGCCGAGGGTTTCTCTGAGTGCAGCTCGGACTAGGGCATTGCGTAAGACTTCGACGCCATGTGGGATGTGCTAGAACAGTGTTCCTGAGCGTGTGCGAGTGCTGGGGAAATTAGGCTGCTCCAAAAGAGAGTGTGGTGCGTTTCCCTACGCTCGGCATACACAGAGGGGCTCTAAAGGGCTCCGGGCCTGGATATTGCTTAGCAGACCCAGGTGGGCCTGGGGGGTACTCAGTGTCCCTGCCGGGAACAGGGTGCCCACGCGAGCCTCCTAGGTGTCCGGCAAACTGTGCTGCAGTTAAAGATATGCAGAGCAGAGGCCACAGCCTCATGGAAACTGCTGCATGCCTCCACTTCTGTGCGGCCAATCAGGACCTTACCTCCAGTCACGTGTTCATGCTGGGTGCCCCTTTAGCGACACAGCATGGTAAGATGCTGACTTTCTCCTTGAGCAGAGTGACTTTAGGTACGAGGTTCTCGAAGTATTCAATGCAGAGTGTTTTCTCATGGCAGCTCACACAAGGGCCATGACAAAGACTTCCTGGGCACTTCGGACTCACCAGAAATGAGGTCCTGCGGCTGTTCGAGGACTCTGGAAATGTAGTTCTCCTCAAGGAACGTGCAGTGTGTGGCCCGTCACTCGGCACACTCAGAGGGCCTCCACCGGACAGACCAACCGGCCTCGATGTTGCTAAGCCGGCCCACAGGGTTCTGGAGGTACTCAGTGACTTTGGAGGGACAATGATGCACTCCCGAGAGGCCTAGGAGTCTTCAAAGGGGTACTTCCTTGAAAATAAAGCAGAACAGCGACTAAGAACTCATGGAAACAGCTGTATGCCTCCCTTTCTGCCCGGCTACTCGGGACCTAAAATGGAGGCAAGTTCCCACGTTGAGTATCCTTTTAGCTCTAGAGCTTGTCAGGCAGACCACCGCCGCGGCCACGGAGGCACCTGGTTTAGACAGAGCAAACTCATTTTTTTCCAAGAAGCATTCCTACAGGGTTTAACAGGCCTGTCAACAGCAGGGAATGTCATGCAGCTTCAAGGCAGCATGAATGCAGCCTTCAAAATGGGAAAGCAAGGGTAGTTCCAGCAGGCCCCCGTTTCCATGGGCACCCTCAGCATACACCCGTGTGGTTTCTAACAAGTCCAAAGAGACACAGGTTACCCTGTGTTTCCTTTCCTGAATCAACTTCTCGAAGTAGGGTGTTCTGCATCAAGCGAACTGCCTCAACCAAGGAACACCGTAGCTGCTCCTCTGGGCCTGTAGCTATTCAAAAGCCTGCAGTGCCACAGGAAGAAGAGGACTTCAATTGCAGTAGGAACACAAGCCGACTTTCTCTAGGAGGCATGGTGACTTCAGGCAGGATGTCCCAGATGGAATGCGAAGCCGAGGGTTTCTCTGAGTGCAGCTCGGAGTAGGGCAATGCGTAAGACTTCGACGCCATGTGGGATGTGCTAGAACAGTGTTCCTGAGCGTGTGCGAGTGCTGGGGAAATTAGGCTGCTCCAAAAGAGAGTGCAGTGCATTTCCCTATGCTCGGCATACACAGAGGGGCTCTAAAGGGCTCCGGGCCTGGATATTGCTTAGCAGACCCAGGTGGGCCTGGGGGTACTCAGTGTCCCTGCCGGAAACAGGGTGCCCACGTGAGCCTCCTAGGTGTCCGGCAAACTGTGCTGCAGTTAAAGATGTGCAGAGCAGAGGCCACCGCCTCATGGAAACTGCAGCACGCCTCCGCTTCTGCGCGGCCAATCAGAGCCTTACTTCCAGGCATGTGTTCATGCTGGGAGTGCCGGTAGCAACACAGCATGCTAAGAGGCTGAGTTTCTCCACGGGTAGAGTGACTACAGGTCCGAGGTCCTCAAAGTATTCAAAGCACAGTGTTTTCCCCGAAGCATTCTTCCAGGGCTCACTGGCCTGTCGGGAGCTGGGAAGGTCAGGTAGCTTCAAGGCAGGCATGAATGCCGCCCTCAAAATGGGAAAGCAGGGCTAGTTCCAGCAGGCCCCCGTTTTCATGGGCACACTCAGTGTACATCCCTGTGGCTTCTAACGAGTCCCAAGAGACACCGGTTACCCTGCGTTTCCTTCCCCGAATCAACGTATCGAAGTAGGGAGTCCCGCATCCGGCGAACTGTCTCAACCGAGGAACGCCGTAGCTGCTCCGCTGGGCCTGGGGCTGCCTGCAGTGCCGCAGAAGGAACAGGACTTAAAGTGCAGTAAGAACCCAAGCCACCGTCCTCTAGGAGGCACGGTGACTTCAGTCAGGAGGTCCTGGATGGAAGGCGAAGACGAGGGCTCCTCTGAGGGCAGCTCCGACTAGGGCACCGCGTAAGACCTCCGCGCCACGTGGGACGTGCCAGAACGGTGTTCGCGAACGTGTGCGAGTGCGGAGGAAACTAAGCTGCTCCAAAGGAGAGGGCAGTGCGTTTCCCTACGCTCGGCCTGCACACAGGGGGCTCTGAAGGGTTACGGGCCTGGATGTTGCTTAGCAGACCCAGGTGCACCTGGGGGTACTCAGTGTTCCTGCTGGGAGCAGGGTGCCCCGGCTAGCCTCCCAGGTGTCCAGAAAGCTGTGCTGCCGTGAAAGGCATGCAGAGCAGAGGGCACCGCCTCCTGGAAGCTGCAGCACGCCTCCGCTTCTGCACGGTGAATCAGGGCCTTCCTTCCAGACATGGGTTCATGCTGGGTGTGCCGGTAGCGACACAGCGTGCTAAGATGCTGACTTTCTCCTCGAGCAGAGTGACTTCAGGTACGAGGGCGGGCCTCGCAGTGTTCCAAGCACAGTGTTCTCTCATGGCAGCTCACACAAGGGCCATGACAGAGTCTTCCTGGGCACTTCGCACTCACCAGCCATGTTGTCCCGAGGGCGTTCGAGGGCTCTGGAGATGTAGCGCTCCTCAAGGAACGCGCAGCGTGTTGCTGCCCAGCACTCGGCAGGCACAGAGGTCCTCCGGGGTATCAACCAATGGACCTCGACGTTGCTCTGCCGGCCCACAGGTGTCTGGAGGCACTCAGTGACCTCGGAGGGAAAACGATGCACACCCGTGGGGCCAAGGAGTCCCCGGACGCGTACTTCCTTTAAAATAAAGCACATAAGCGACTGAGAACTCATGGAATCAGCTGCATGCCTCCCTTTCTGCACGGCTACTCAGGGCCTAACCTGGAGGCGAGTTCTCACGTCGAGGTTCCCTTTCGCTCTAGAGCCTGTCAGGCGGACCACCACCACGGCCGTGGAAGCACCTGGTTCAGACAGAGCAAACTCACAATTTTCCCCGCAGCCTTCTTACAGGGTTTCCAGGCCTGTCAGGAGCAGGGAATGTCAAGTAGCTGCAAGGCAGCGTGAATGCGGCCTTCAAAGTGGGAAAGCAAGTCTATTTCCAGCAGGCCCCCATTTCCATGGGCACCCTCAGCATAAACCCCTGCGGTACCTAACTAGTCCAAAGAGACACAGGTTACCCTGTGTTTCCTACCCTGAATGAAATTCTCGAAGTAGGGTGTTCTGCATCAAGCGAACTGCCTCAACCAAGGAACGGCGTAGCTGCTCCTCTGGGCCTGTGGCTATTCAAAAGCCTGCAGCGCCACTGGAAGAAGAGGACTTAAATTGCAGTAAGAACGCAAGCCAACTTTCTCGAGGAGGCACGGTGTCTTCAGGCAGGAGGTCCCAGACGGAATGCGACGCCGAGGGTTTCTCTGAGTGCAGCTCGGACTAGGGCATTGCGTAAGACTTCGACGCCATGTGGGATGTGCTAGAACAGTGTTCCTGAGCGTGTGCGAGTGCTGGGGAAATTAGGCTGCTCCAAAAGAGAGTGCGGTGCGTTTCCCTACGCTCGGCATACACAGAGGGGCTCTAAAGGGCTCCGGGCCTGGATATTGCTTAGCAGACCCAGGTGGGCCTGGGGGTACTCAGTGTCCCTGCCGGAAACAGGGTGCCCACGTGAGCCTCCTAGGTGTCCGGCAAACTGTGCTGCAGTTAAAGATATGCAGAGCAGAGGCCACAGCCTCATGGAAACTGCTGCATGCCTCCACTTCTGTGCGGCCAATCAGGACCTTACCTCCAGTCACGTGTTCATGCTGGGTGCCCCTTTAGCGACACAGCATGGTAAGATGCTGACTTTCTCCTCGAGCAGAGTGACTTTAGGTACGAGGTTCTCGAAGTATTCAATGCAGAGTGTTTTCTCATGGCAGCTCACACAAGGGCCATGACAAAGACTTCCTGGGCACTTCGGACTCACCAGAAATGAGGTCCTGCGGCTGTTCGAGGACTCTGGAAATGTAGTTCTCCTCAAGGAACGTGCAGTGTGTTGCCCGTCACTCGGCACACTCAGAGGGCCTCCACCGGACAGACCAACCGGCCTCGATGTTGCTAAGCCGGCCCACAGGGTTCTGGAGGTACTCAGTGACTTTGGAGGGACAATGATGCACTCCCGAGAGGCCTAGGAGTCTTCAAAGGGGTACTTCCTTGAAAATAAAGCAGAACAGCGACTAAGAACTCATGGAAACAGCTGTATGCCTCCCTTTCTGCCCGGCTACTCGGGACCTAAAATGGAGGCAAGTTCCCACGTTGAGTATCCTTTTAGCTCTAGAGCTTGTCAGGCAGACCACCGCCGCGGCCACGGAGGCACCTGGTTTAGACAGAGCAAACTCATTTTTTTCCAAGAAGCATTCCTACAGGGTTTAACAGGCCTGTCAACAGCAGGGAATGTCATGCAGCTTCAAGGCAGCATGAATGCAGCCTTCAAAATGGGAAAGCAAGGGTAGTTCCAGCAGGCCCCCGTTTCCATGGGCACCCTCAGCATACACCCGTGTGGTTTCTAACAAGTCCAAAGAGACACAGGTTACCCTGTGTTTCCTTTCCTGAATCAACTTCTCGAAGTAGGGTGTTCTGCATCAAGCGAACTGCCTCAACCAAGGAACACCGTAGCTGCTCCTCTGGGCCTGTAGCTATTCAAAAGCCTGCAGTGCCACAGGAAGAAGAGGACTTCAATTGCAGTAGGAACACAAGCCGACTTTCTCTAGGAGGCATGGTGACTTCAGGCAGGATGTCCCAGATGGAATGCGAAGCCGAGGGTTTCTCTGAGTGCAGCTCGGACTAGGGCAATGCGTAAGACTTCGACGCCATGTGGGATGTGCTAGAACAGTGTTCCTGAGCGTGTGCAAGTGCTGGTGAAATTAAGCTCCTCCAAAAAGGAGTGTGGTGCGTTTCCCTATGCTCGGCATACACAGAGGAGCTCTAAAGGGCTACGGGCCTGGATGTTGCTTAGCAGACCCAGGGGGGCCTGGGGGTACTCAGTGTTCCCGTCGGGAACAGGGTGCCCACGCTAGCTTCCAAGGTGTCCAGAAAACGGTGCTGCAGTTAAAGATATGCAAAGCAGAGGCCACCGCCTCATGGAAACTGCAGCACACCGCTGCTTCTGCGTGGCCAATCGGGGCCTAACTTCCAGGCATGTGCTCATGCCAGGTGTGCCGGTAGCGACACAGCATGCTAAGAGGCTGAGTTTATCCTCGGATAGAGTGACTACAGGTACGAGGTCCTCCAAGTATTCAAAGCACAGTGTTTTCTCATGGCAGCTCACACAAGGGCCATGACGAAGTCTTCCTGGGCACTTGGGACTCACCAGCAATGTTGTCCTGAGGCCATTCGAGGACTCTGGAAATGTAGGTCTCCTCAAGGAAGGTACAGGGTGTTGCCCATCACTGGAAACGCACAGAGGGCCTCCGAGGGATCAACCGATGGGCGTTGAAGTTGCTCAGCCGGCCCACAGGTGTCTGGAGGTAGTCAGTGAAATTGGAGGGAAAATGATGCATACCCGAGAGGCCTAGGAGTACTCAAAAGTCTACTTCCTGTAAATTAAAGCACATAAGCCACTAAGAACTCATGGAAACAGCTACCTGCCTCCCTTTCTGCACGGCTACTCAGGGCCTAACCTGGAGGCAAGTCCTCACGTTGGGATTCCCTTTAGCTCTAGAGCTTGTCAGGCGGACCACCACCACGGCCATGGAAGCACCTGGTTCAGACAGAGCAAACTCATAATTTTCCCCGCAGCCTTCTTACAGGGTTTCCAGGCCTGTCAGGAGCAGGGAATGTCAAGTAGCTGCAAGGCAGCGTGAATGCGGCCTTCAAAGTGGGAAAGCAAGTCTATTTCCAGCAGGCCCCCGTTTCCATGGGCACCCTCAGCATACACCCCTGTGGTATCTAACAAGTCCAAAGAGACACAGGTTACCCTGTGTTTCCTACCCTGAATCAACTTCTCGAAGTAGGGAGTTCTGCATCAAGCGAACTGCCTCAACCAAGGAACGGCGTAGCTGCTCCTCTGGGCCTGTGGCTATTCAAAAGCCTGCAGCGCCACTGGAAGAAGAGGACTTAAATTGCAGTAAGAACGCAAGCCAACTTTCTCGAGGAGGCACGGTGACTTCAGGCAGGAGGTCCCAGACGGAATGCGACGCCGAGGGTTTCTCTGAGTGCAGCTCGGACTAGGGCATTGCGTAAGACTTCGACGCCATGTGGGATGTGCTAGAACAGTGTTCCTGAGCGTGTGCGAGTGCTGGGGAAATTAGGCTGCTCCAAAAGAGAGTGCGGTGCGTTTCCCTACGCTCGGCATACACAGAGGGGCTCTAAAGGGCTCCGGGCCTGGATATTGCTTAGCAGACCCAGGTGGGCCTGGGGGTACTCAGTGTCCCTGCCGGAAACAGGGTGCCCACGTGAGCCTCCTAGGTGTCCGGCAAACTGTGCTGCAGTTAAAGATAACCAGAGCAGGGGCCACCGCCTCATGGAAACTGCAGCACGCCTCCGCTTCTGTGCGGCCAATCAGAGCCTTACTTCCAGGCATGTGTTCATGCTGGGAGTGCCGGTAGCAACACAGCATGCTAAGAGGCTGAGTTTCTCCACGGGTAGAGTGACTACAGGTCCGAGGTCCTCAAAGTATTCAAAGCACAGTGTTTTCCCCGAAGCATTCTTCCAGGGCTCACTGGCCTGTCGGGAGCTGGGAAGGTCAGGTAGCTTCAAGGCAGGCATGAATGCCGCCCTCAAAATGGGAAAGCAGGGCTAGTTCCAGCAGGCCCCCGTTTTCATGGGCACACTCAGCGTACATCCCTGTGGCTTCTAACGAGTCCCAAGAGACACCGGTTACCCTGCGTTTCCTTCCCTGAATCAACGTATCGAAGTAGGGAGTCCCGCATCCGGCGAACTGTCTCAACCGAGGAACGCCGTAGCTGCTCCTCTGGGCCTGGGGCTGCCTGCAGTGCCGCAGAAGGAACAGGACTTAAAGTGCAGTAAGAACCCAAGCCGCCGTCCTCTAGGAGGCACGGTGACTTCAGTCAGGAGGTCCTGGATGGAAGGCGAAGACGAGGGCTCCTCTGAGGGCAGCTCCGACTAGGGCACCGCGTAAGACCTCCGCGCCACGTGGGACGTGCCAGAACGGTGTTCGCGAACGTGTGCGAGTGCCGAGGAAACTAAGCTGCTCCAAAGGAGAGGGCAGTGCGTTTCCCTACGCTCGGCCTGCACACAGGGGGCTCTGAAGGGCTACGGGCCTGGATGTTCCTTAGCAGACCCAGGTGCACCTGGGGGTACTCAGTGTTCCTGCCGGGAGCAGGGTGCCCCGGCTAGCCTCCCAGGTGTCCAGAAAGCTGTGCTGCCGTTAAAGGCATGCAGAGCAGAGGCCACCGCCTCCTGGAAGCTGCAGCACGCCTCCGCTTCTGCACGGCGAATCAGGGCCTTCCTTCCAGACATGGGTTCATGCTGGGTGTGCCGGTAGCGACACAGCGTGCTAAGATGCTGACTTTCTCCTCGAGCAGAGTGACTTCAGGTACGAGGGCGGGCCTCGCAGTGTTCCAAGCACAGTGTTCTCTCATGGCAGCTCACACAAGGGCCATGACAGAGTCTTCCTGGGCACTTCGCACTCACCAGCCATGTTGTCCCGAGGGCGTTCGAGGGCTCTGGAGAAGTAGTGCTCCTCAAGGAACGCGCAGTGTGTTGCTGCCCAGCACTCGGCAGGCACAGAGGTCCTCCGGGGGATCAACCAATGGACCTCGACGTTGCTCCGCCGGCCCACAGGTGTCTGGAGGCACTCAGTGACCTCGGAGGGAAAACGATGCACACCCGTGGGGCCTAGGAGTCCCCGGACGCGTACTTCCTTTAAAATAAAGCACATAAGCGACTGAGAACTCATGGAATCAGCTGCATGCCTCCCTTTCTGCACGGCTACTCAGGGCCTAACCTGGAGGCGAGTTCTCACGTCGAGGTTCCCTTTCGCTCTAGAGCCTGTCAGGCGGACCACCACCGCGGCCATGGAAGCACCTGGTTCAGACAGAGCAAACTCACAATTTTCCCCGCAGCCTTCTTACAGGGTTTCCAGGCCTGTCAGGAGCAGGGAATGTCAAGTAGCTGCAAGGCAGCGTGAATGCGGCCTTCAAAGTGGGAAAGCAAGTCTATTTCCAGCAGGCCCCCATTTCCATGGGCACCCTCAGCATAAACCCCTGCGGTACCTAACTAGTCCAAAGAGACACAGGTTACCCTGTGTTTCCTACCCTGAATGAAATTCTCGAAGTAGGGTGTTCTGCATCAAGCGAACTGCCTCAACCAAGGAACGGCGTAGCTGCTCCTCTGGGCCTGTGGCTATTCAAAAGCCTGCAGCGCCACTGGAAGAAGAGGACTTAAATTGCAGTAAGAACGCAAGCCAACTTTCTCGAGGAGGCACGGTGACTTCAGGCAGGAGGTCCCAGACGGAATGCGACGCCGAGGGTTTCTCTGAGTGCAGCTCGGACTAGGGCATTGCGTAAGACTTCGACGCCATGTGGGATGTGCTAGAACAGTGTTCCTGAGCGTGTGCGAGTGCTGGGGAAATTAGGCTGCTCCAAAAGAGAGTGTGGTGCGTTTCCCTACGCTCGGCATACACAGAGGGGCTCTAAAGGGCTCCGGGCCTGGATATTGCTTAGCAGACCCAGGTGGGCCTGGGGGGTACTCAGTGTCCCTGCCGGGAACAGGGTGCCCACGCGAGCCTCCTAGGTGTCCGGCAAACTGTGCTGCAGTTAAAGATATGCAGAGCAGAGGCCACAGCCTCATGGAAACTGCTGCATGCCTCCACTTCTGTGCGGCCAATCAGGACCTTACCTCCAGTCACGTGTTCATGCTGGGTGCCCCTTTAGCGACACAGCATGGTAAGATGCTGACTTTCTCCTTGAGCAGAGTGACTTTAGGTACGAGGTTCTCGAAGTATTCAATGCAGAGTGTTTTCTCATGGCAGCTCACACAAGGGCCATGACAAAGACTTCCTGGGCACTTCGGACTCACCAGAAATGAGGTCCTGCGGCTGTTCGAGGACTCTGGAAATGTAGTTCTCCTCAAGGAACGTGCAGTGTGTGGCCCGTCACTCGGCACACTCAGAGGGCCTCCACCGGACAGACCAACCGGCCTCGATGTTGCTAAGCCGGCCCACAGGGTTCTGGAGGTACTCAGTGACTTTGGAGGGACAATGATGCACTCCCGAGAGGCCTAGGAGTCTTCAAAGGGGTACTTCCTTGAAAATAAAGCAGAACAGCGACTAAGAACTCATGGAAACAGCTGTATGCCTCCCTTTCTGCCCGGCTACTCGGGACCTAAAATGGAGGCAAGTTCCCACGTTGAGTATCCTTTTAGCTCTAGAGCTTGTCAGGCAGACCACCGCCGCGGCCACGGAGGCACCTGGTTTAGACAGAGCAAACTCATTTTTTTCCAAGAAGCATTCCTACAGGGTTTAACAGGCCTGTCAACAGCAGGGAATGTCATGCAGCTTCAAGGCAGCATGAATGCAGCCTTCAAAATGGGAAAGCAAGGGTAGTTCCAGCAGGCCCCCGTTTCCATGGGCACCCTCAGCATACACCCGTGTGGTTTCTAACAAGTCCAAAGAGACACAGGTTACCCTGTGTTTCCTTTCCTGAATCAACTTCTCGAAGTAGGGTGTTCTGCATCAAGCGAACTGCCTCAACCAAGGAACACCGTAGCTGCTCCTCTGGGCCTGTAGCTATTCAAAAGCCTGCAGTGCCACAGGAAGAAGAGGACTTCAATTGCAGTAGGAACACAAGCCGACTTTCTCTAGGAGGCATGGTGACTTCAGGCAGGATGTCCCAGATGGAATGCGAAGCCGAGGGTTTCTCTGAGTGCAGCTCGGAGTAGGGCAATGCGTAAGACTTCGACGCCATGTGGGATGTGCTAGAACAGTGTTCCTGAGCGTGTGCGAGTGCTGGGGAAATTAGGCTGCTCCAAAAGAGAGTGCAGTGCATTTCCCTATGCTCGGCATACACAGAGGGGCTCTAAAGGGCTCCGGGCCTGGATATTGCTTAGCAGACCCAGGTGGGCCTGGGGGTACTCAGTGTCCCTGCCGGAAACAGGGTGCCCACGTGAGCCTCCTAGGTGTCCGGCAAACTGTGCTGCAGTTAAAGATGTGCAGAGCAGAGGCCACCGCCTCATGGAAACTGCAGCACGCCTCCGCTTCTGCGCGGCCAATCAGAGCCTTACTTCCAGGCATGTGTTCATGCTGGGAGTGCCGGTAGCAACACAGCATGCTAAGAGGCTGAGTTTCTCCACGGGTAGAGTGACT
Source organism: Grampus griseus (assembly GCF_964374135.1). Lineage (NCBI taxonomy): Eukaryota > Metazoa > Chordata > Mammalia > Artiodactyla > Delphinidae > Grampus > Grampus griseus. The sequence continues at coordinate 732,564 of NC_139010.1, forward strand.
ACAGGTCCGAGGTCCTCAAAGTATTCAAAGCACAGTGTTTTCCCCGAAGCATTCTTCCAGGGCTCACTGGCCTGTCGGGAGCTGGGAAGGTCAGGTAGCTTCAAGGCAGGCATGAATGCCGCCCTCAAAATGGGAAAGCAGGGCTAGTTCCAGCAGGCCCCCGTTTTCATGGGCACACTCAGCGTACATCCCTGTGGCTTCTAACGAGTCCCAAGAGACACCGGTTACCCTGCGTTTCCTTCCCCGAATCAACGTATCGAAGTAGGGAGTCCCGCATCCGGCGAACTGTCTCAACCGAGGAACGCCGTAGCTGCTCCGCTGGGCCTGGGGCTGCCTGCAGTGCCGCAGAAGGAACAGGACTTAAAGTGCAGTAAGAACCCAAGCCACCGTCCTCTAGGAGGCACGGTGACTTCAGTCAGGAGGTCCTGGATGGAAGGCGAAGACGAGGGCTCCTCTGAGGGCAGCTCCGACTAGGGCACCGCGTAAGACCTCCGCGCCACGTGGGACGTGCCAGAACGGTGTTCGCGAACGTGTGCGAGTGCGGAGGAAACTAAGCTGCTCCAAAGGAGAGGGCAGTGCGTTTCCCTACGCTCGGCCTGCACACAGGGGGCTCTGAAGGGTTACGGGCCTGGATGTTGCTTAGCAGACCCAGGTGCACCTGGGGGTACTCAGTGTTCCTGCTGGGAGCAGGGTGCCCCGGCTAGCCTCCCAGGTGTCCAGAAAGCTGTGCTGCCGTGAAAGGCATGCAGAGCAGAGGGCACCGCCTCCTGGAAGCTGCAGCACGCCTCCGCTTCTGCACGGTGAATCAGGGCCTTCCTTCCAGACATGGGTTCATGCTGGGTGTGCCGGTAGCGACACAGCGTGCTAAGATGCTGACTTTCTCCTCGAGCAGAGTGACTTCAGGTACGAGGGCGGGCCTCGCAGTGTTCCAAGCACAGTGTTCTCTCATGGCAGCTCACACAAGGGCCATGACAGAGTCTTCCTGGGCACTTCGCACTCACCAGCCATGTTGTCCCGAGGGCGTTCGAGGGCTCTGGAGATGTAGCGCTCCTCAAGGAACGCGCAGCGTGTTGCTGCCCAGCACTCGGCAGGCACAGAGGTCCTCCGGGGTATCAACCAATGGACCTCGACGTTGCTCTGCCGGCCCACAGGTGTCTGGAGGCACTCAGTGACCTCGGAGGGAAAACGATGCACACCCGTGGGGCCAAGGAGTCCCCGGACGCGTACTTCCTTTAAAATAAAGCACATAAGCGACTGAGAACTCATGGAATCAGCTGCATGCCTCCCTTTCTGCACGGCTACTCAGGGCCTAACCTGGAGGCGAGTTCTCACGTCGAGGTTCCCTTTCGCTCTAGAGCCTGTCAGGCGGACCACCACCACGGCCGTGGAAGCACCTGGTTCAGACAGAGCAAACTCACAATTTTCCCCGCAGCCTTCTTACAGGGTTTCCAGGCCTGTCAGGAGCAGGGAATGTCAAGTAGCTGCAAGGCAGCGTGAATGCGGCCTTCAAAGTGGGAAAGCAAGTCTATTTCCAGCAGGCCCCCATTTCCATGGGCACCCTCAGCATAAACCCCTGCGGTACCTAACTAGTCCAAAGAGACACAGGTTACCCTGTGTTTCCTACCCTGAATGAAATTCTCGAAGTAGGGTGTTCTGCATCAAGCGAACTGCCTCAACCAAGGAACGGCGTAGCTGCTCCTCTGGGCCTGTGGCTATTCAAAAGCCTGCAGCGCCACTGGAAGAAGAGGACTTAAATTGCAGTAAGAACGCAAGCCAACTTTCTCGAGGAGGCACGGTGTCTTCAGGCAGGAGGTCCCAGACGGAATGCGACGCCGAGGGTTTCTCTGAGTGCAGCTCGGACTAGGGCATTGCGTAAGACTTCGACGCCATGTGGGATGTGCTAGAACAGTGTTCCTGAGCGTGTGCGAGTGCTGGGGAAATTAGGCTGCTCCAAAAGAGAGTGCGGTGCGTTTCCCTACGCTCGGCATACACAGAGGGGCTCTAAAGGGCTCCGGGCCTGGATATTGCTTAGCAGACCCAGGTGGGCCTGGGGGTACTCAGTGTCCCTGCCGGAAACAGGGTGCCCACGTGAGCCTCCTAGGTGTCCGGCAAACTGTGCTGCAGTTAAAGATATGCAGAGCAGAGGCCACAGCCTCATGGAAACTGCTGCATGCCTCCACTTCTGTGCGGCCAATCAGGACCTTACCTCCAGTCACGTGTTCATGCTGGGTGCCCCTTTAGCGACACAGCATGGTAAGATGCTGACTTTCTCCTCGAGCAGAGTGACTTTAGGTACGAGGTTCTCGAAGTATTCAATGCAGAGTGTTTTCTCATGGCAGCTCACACAAGGGCCATGACAAAGACTTCCTGGGCACTTCGGACTCACCAGAAATGAGGTCCTGCGGCTGTTCGAGGACTCTGGAAATGTAGTTCTCCTCAAGGAACGTGCAGTGTGTTGCCCGTCACTCGGCACACTCAGAGGGCCTCCACCGGACAGACCAACCGGCCTCGATGTTGCTAAGCCGGCCCACAGGGTTCTGGAGGTACTCAGTGACTTTGGAGGGACAATGATGCACTCCCGAGAGGCCTAGGAGTCTTCAAAGGGGTACTTCCTTGAAAATAAAGCAGAACAGCGACTAAGAACTCATGGAAACAGCTGTATGCCTCCCTTTCTGCCCGGCTACTCGGGACCTAAAATGGAGGCAAGTTCCCACGTTGAGTATCCTTTTAGCTCTAGAGCTTGTCAGGCAGACCACCGCCGCGGCCACGGAGGCACCTGGTTTAGACAGAGCAAACTCATTTTTTTCCAAGAAGCATTCCTACAGGGTTTAACAGGCCTGTCAACAGCAGGGAATGTCATGCAGCTTCAAGGCAGCATGAATGCAGCCTTCAAAATGGGAAAGCAAGGGTAGTTCCAGCAGGCCCCCGTTTCCATGGGCACCCTCAGCATACACCCGTGTGGTTTCTAACAAGTCCAAAGAGACACAGGTTACCCTGTGTTTCCTTTCCTGAATCAACTTCTCGAAGTAGGGTGTTCTGCATCAAGCGAACTGCCTCAACCAAGGAACACCGTAGCTGCTCCTCTGGGCCTGTAGCTATTCAAAAGCCTGCAGTGCCACAGGAAGAAGAGGACTTCAATTGCAGTAGGAACACAAGCCGACTTTCTCTAGGAGGCATGGTGACTTCAGGCAGGATGTCCCAGATGGAATGCGAAGCCGAGGGTTTCTCTGAGTGCAGCTCGGACTAGGGCAATGCGTAAGACTTCGACGCCATGTGGGATGTGCTAGAACAGTGTTCCTGAGCGTGTGCAAGTGCTGGTGAAATTAAGCTCCTCCAAAAAGGAGTGTGGTGCGTTTCCCTATGCTCGGCATACACAGAGGAGCTCTAAAGGGCTACGGGCCTGGATGTTGCTTAGCAGACCCAGGGGGGCCTGGGGGTACTCAGTGTTCCCGTCGGGAACAGGGTGCCCACGCTAGCTTCCAAGGTGTCCAGAAAACGGTGCTGCAGTTAAAGATATGCAAAGCAGAGGCCACCGCCTCATGGAAACTGCAGCACACCGCTGCTTCTGCGTGGCCAATCGGGGCCTAACTTCCAGGCATGTGCTCATGCCAGGTGTGCCGGTAGCGACACAGCATGCTAAGAGGCTGAGTTTATCCTCGGATAGAGTGACTACAGGTACGAGGTCCTCCAAGTATTCAAAGCACAGTGTTTTCTCATGGCAGCTCACACAAGGGCCATGACGAAGTCTTCCTGGGCACTTGGGACTCACCAGCAATGTTGTCCTGAGGCCATTCGAGGACTCTGGAAATGTAGGTCTCCTCAAGGAAGGTACAGGGTGTTGCCCATCACTGGAAACGCACAGAGGGCCTCCGAGGGATCAACCGATGGGCGTTGAAGTTGCTCAGCCGGCCCACAGGTGTCTGGAGGTAGTCAGTGAAATTGGAGGGAAAATGATGCATACCCGAGAGGCCTAGGAGTACTCAAAAGTCTACTTCCTGTAAATTAAAGCACATAAGCCACTAAGAACTCATGGAAACAGCTACCTGCCTCCCTTTCTGCACGGCTACTCAGGGCCTAACCTGGAGGCAAGTCCTCACGTTGGGATTCCCTTTAGCTCTAGAGCTTGTCAGGCGGACCACCACCACGGCCATGGAAGCACCTGGTTCAGACAGAGCAAACTCATAATTTTCCCCGCAGCCTTCTTACAGGGTTTCCAGGCCTGTCAGGAGCAGGGAATGTCAAGTAGCTGCAAGGCAGCGTGAATGCGGCCTTCAAAGTGGGAAAGCAAGTCTATTTCCAGCAGGCCCCCGTTTCCATGGGCACCCTCAGCATACACCCCTGTGGTATCTAACAAGTCCAAAGAGACACAGGTTACCCTGTGTTTCCTACCCTGAATCAACTTCTCGAAGTAGGGAGTTCTGCATCAAGCGAACTGCCTCAACCAAGGAACGGCGTAGCTGCTCCTCTGGGCCTGTGGCTATTCAAAAGCCTGCAGCGCCACTGGAAGAAGAGGACTTAAATTGCAGTAAGAACGCAAGCCAACTTTCTCGAGGAGGCACGGTGACTTCAGGCAGGAGGTCCCAGACGGAATGCGACGCCGAGGGTTTCTCTGAGTGCAGCTCGGACTAGGGCATTGCGTAAGACTTCGACGCCATGTGGGATGTGCTAGAACAGTGTTCCTGAGCGTGTGCGAGTGCTGGGGAAATTAGGCTGCTCCAAAAGAGAGTGCGGTGCGTTTCCCTACGCTCGGCATACACAGAGGGGCTCTAAAGGGCTCCGGGCCTGGATATTGCTTAGCAGACCCAGGTGGGCCTGGGGGTACTCAGTGTCCCTGCCGGAAACAGGGTGCCCACGTGAGCCTCCTAGGTGTCCGGCAAACTGTGCTGCAGTTAAAGATAACCAGAGCAGGGGCCACCGCCTCATGGAAACTGCAGCACGCCTCCGCTTCTGCGCGGCCAATCAGAGCCTTACTTCCAGGCATGTGTTCATGCTGGGAGTGCCGGTAGCAACACAGCATGCTAAGAGGCTGAGTTTCTCCACGGGTAGAGTGACTACAGGTCCGAGGTCCTCAAAGTATTCAAAGCACAGTGTTTTCCCCGAAGCATTCTTCCAGGGCTCACTGGCCTGTCGGGAGCTGGGAAGGTCAGGTAGCTTCAAGGCAGGCATGAATGCCGCCCTCAAAATGGGAAAGCAGGGCTAGTTCCAGCAGGCCCCCGTTTTCATGGGCACACTCAGCGTACATCCCTGTGGCTTCTAACGAGTCCCAAGAGACACCGGTTACCCTGCGTTTCCTTCCCTGAATCAACGTATCGAAGTAGGGAGTCCCGCATCCGGCGAACTGTCTCAACCGAGGAACGCCGTAGCTGCTCCTCTGGGCCTGGGGCTGCCTGCAGTGCCGCAGAAGGAACAGGACTTAAAGTGCAGTAAGAACCCAAGCCGCCGTCCTCTAGGAGGCACGGTGACTTCAGTCAGGAGGTCCTGGATGGAAGGCGAAGACGAGGGCTCCTCTGAGGGCAGCTCCGACTAGGGCACCGCGTAAGACCTCCGCGCCACGTGGGACGTGCCAGAACGGTGTTCGCGAACGTGTGCGAGTGCCGAGGAAACTAAGCTGCTCCAAAGGAGAGGGCAGTGCGTTTCCCTACGCTCGGCCTGCACACAGGGGGCTCTGAAGGGCTACGGGCCTGGATGTTCCTTAGCAGACCCAGGTGCACCTGGGGGTACTCAGTGTTCCTGCCGGGAGCAGGGTGCCCCGGCTAGCCTCCCAGGTGTCCAGAAAGCTGTGCTGCCGTTAAAGGCATGCAGAGCAGAGGCCACCGCCTCCTGGAAGCTGCAGCACGCCTCCGCTTCTGCACGGCGAATCAGGGCCTTCCTTCCAGACATGGGTTCATGCTGGGTGTGCCGGTAGCGACACAGCGTGCTAAGATGCTGACTTTCTCCTCGAGCAGAGTGACTTCAGGTACGAGGGCGGGCCTCGCAGTGTTCCAAGCACAGTGTTCTCTCATGGCAGCTCACACAAGGGCCATGACAGAGTCTTCCTGGGCACTTCGCACTCACCAGCCATGTTGTCCCGAGGGCGTTCGAGGGCTCTGGAGAAGTAGTGCTCCTCAAGGAACGCGCAGTGTGTTGCTGCCCAGCACTCGGCAGGCACAGAGGTCCTCCGGGGGATCAACCAATGGACCTCGACGTTGCTCCGCCGGCCCACAGGTGTCTGGAGGCACTCAGTGACCTCGGAGGGAAAACGATGCACACCCGTGGGGCCTAGGAGTCCCCGGACGCGTACTTCCTTTAAAATAAAGCACATAAGCGACTGAGAACTCATGGAATCAGCTGCATGCCTCCCTTTCTGCACGGCTACTCAGGGCCTAACCTGGAGGCGAGTTCTCACGTCGAGGTTCCCTTTCGCTCTAGAGCCTGTCAGGCGGACCACCACCGCGGCCATGGAAGCACCTGGTTCAGACAGAGCAAACTCACAATTTTCCCCGCAGCCTTCTTACAGGGTTTCCAGGCCTGTCAGGAGCAGGGAATGTCAAGTAGCTGCAAGGCAGCGTGAATGCGGCCTTCAAAGTGGGAAAGCAAGTCTATTTCCAGCAGGCCCCCATTTCCATGGGCACCCTCAGCATAAACCCCTGCGGTACCTAACTAGTCCAAAGAGACACAGGTTACCCTGTGTTTCCTACCCTGAATGAAATTCTCGAAGTAGGGTGTTCTGCATCAAGCGAACTGCCTCAACCAAGGAACGGCGTAGCTGCTCCTCTGGGCCTGTGGCTATTCAAAAGCCTGCAGCGCCACTGGAAGAAGAGGACTTAAATTGCAGTAAGAACGCAAGCCAACTTTCTCGAGGAGGCACGGTGACTTCAGGCAGGAGGTCCCAGACGGAATGCGACGCCGAGGGTTTCTCTGAGTGCAGCTCGGACTAGGGCATTGCGTAAGACTTCGACGCCATGTGGGATGTGCTAGAACAGTGTTCCTGAGCGTGTGCGAGTGCTGGGGAAATTAGGCTGCTCCAAAAGAGAGTGCGGTGCGTTTCCCTACGCTCGGCATACACAGAGGGGCTCTAAAGGGCTCCGGGCCTGGATATTGCTTAGCAGACCCAGGTGGGCCTGGGGGGTACTCAGTGTCCCTGCCGGGAACAGGGTGCCCACGCGAGCCTCCTAGGTGTCCGGCAAACTGTGCTGCAGTTAAAGATATGCAGAGCAGAGGCCACAGCCTCATGGAAACTGCTGCATGCCTCCACTTCTGTGCGGCCAATCAGGACCTTACCTCCAGTCACGTGTTCATGCTGGGTGCCCCTTTAGCGACACAGCATGGTAAGATGCTGACTTTCTCCTTGAGCAGAGTGACTTTAGGTACGAGGTTCTCGAAGTATTCAATGCAGAGTGTTTTCTCATGGCAGCTCACACAAGGGCCATGACAAAGACTTCCTGGGCACTTCGGACTCACCAGAAATGAGGTCCTGCGGCTGTTCGAGGACTCTGGAAATGTAGTTCTCCTCAAGGAACGTGCAGTGTGTGGCCCGTCACTCGGCACACTCAGAGGGCCTCCACCGGACAGACCAACCGGCCTCGATGTTGCTAAGCCGGCCCACAGGGTTCTGGAGGTACTCAGTGACTTTGGAGGGACAATGATGCACTCCCGAGAGGCCTAGGAGTCTTCAAAGGGGTACTTCCTTGAAAATAAAGCAGAACAGCGACTAAGAACTCATGGAAACAGCTGTATGCCTCCCTTTCTGCCCGGCTACTCGGGACCTAAAATGGAGGCAAGTTCCCACGTTGAGTATCCTTTTAGCTCTAGAGCTTGTCAGGCAGACCACCGCCGCGGCCACGGAGGCACCTGGTTTAGACAGAGCAAACTCATTTTTTTCCAAGAAGCATTCCTACAAGGTTTAACAGGCCTGTCAACAGCAGGGAATGTCATGCAGCTTCAAGGCAGCATGAATGCAGCCTTCAAAATGGGAAAGCAAGGGTAGTTCCAGCAGGCCCCCGTTTCCATGGGCACCCTCAGCATACACCCGTGTGGTTTCTAACAAGTCCAAAGAGACACAGGTTACCCTGTGTTTCCTTTCCTGAATCAACTTCTCGAAGTAGGGTGTTCTGCATCAAGCGAACTGCCTCAACCAAGGAACACCGTAGCTGCTCCTCTGGGCCTGTAGCTATTCAAAAGCCTGCAGTGCCACAGGAAGAAGAGGACTTCAATTGCAGTAGGAACACAAGCCGACTTTCTCTAGGAGGCATGGTGACTTCAGGCAGGATATCCCAGATGGAATGCGAAGCCGAGGGTTTCTCTGAGTGCAGCTCGGACTAGGGCAATGCGTAAGACTTCGACGCCATGTGGGATGTGCTAGAACAGTGTTCCTGAGCGTGTGCGAGTGCTGGGGAAATTAGGCTGCTCCAAAAGAGAGTGCAGTGCATTTCCCTATGCTCGGCATACACAGAGGGGCTCTAAAGGGCTCCGGGCCTGGATATTGCTTAGCAGACCCAGGTGGGCCTGGGGATACTCAGTGTCCCTGCCGGAAACAGGGTGCCCACGTGAGCCTCCTAGGTGTCCGGCAAACTGTGCTGCAGTTAAAGATAACCAGAGCAGGGGCCACCGCCTCATGGAAACTGCAGCACGCCTCCGCTTCTGTGCGGCCAATCAGAGCCTTACTTCCAGGCATGTGTTCATGCTGGGAGTGCCGGTAGCAACACAGCATGCTAAGAGGCTGAGTTTCTCCACGGGTAGAGTGACTACAGGTCCGAGGTCCTCAAAGTATTCAAAGCACAGTGTTTTCCCCGAAGCATTCTTCCAGGGCTCACTGGCCTGTCGGGAGCTGGGAAGGTCAGGTAGCTTCAAGGCAGGCATGAATGCCGCCCTCAAAATGGGAAAGCAGGGCTAGTTCCAGCAGGCCCCCGTTTTCATGGGCACACTCAGCGTACATCCCTGTGGCTTCTAACGAGTCCCAAGAGACACCGGTTACCCTGCGTTTCCTTCCCTGAATCAACGTATCGAAGTAGGGAGTCCCGCATCCGGCGAACTGTCTCAACCGAGGAACGCCGTAGCTGCTCCTCTGGGCCTGGGGCTGCCTGCAGTGCCGCAGAAGGAACAGGACTTAAAGTGCAGTAAGAACCCAAGCCGCCGTCCTCTAGGAGGCACGGTGACTTCAGTCAGGAGGTCCTGGATGGAAGGCGAAGACGAGGGCTCCTCTGAGGGCAGCTCCGACTAGGGCACCGCGTAAGACCTCCGCGCCACGTGGGACGTGCCAGAACGGTGTTCGCGAACGTGTGCGAGTGCCGAGGAAACTAAGCTGCTCCAAAGGAGAGGGCAGTGCGTTTCCCTACGCTCGGCCTGCACACAGGGGGCTCTGAAGGGCTACGGGCCTGGATGTTCCTTAGCAGACCCAGGTGCACCTGGGGGTACTCAGTGTTCCTGCCGGGAGCAGGGTGCCCCGGCTAGCCTCCCAGGTGTCCAGAAAGCTGTGCTGCCGTTAAAGGCATGCAGAGCAGAGGCCACCGCCTCCTGGAAGCTGCAGCACGCCTCCGCTTCTGCACGGCGAATCAGGGCCTTCCTTCCAGACATGGGTTCATGCTGGGTGTGCCGGTAGCGACACAGCGTGCTAAGATGCTGACTTTCTCCTCGAGCAGAGTGACTTCAGGTACGAGGGCGGGCCTCGCAGTGTTCCAAGCACAGTGTTCTCTCATGGCAGCTCACACAAGGGCCATGACAGAGTCTTCCTGGGCACTTCGCACTCACCAGCCATGTTGTCCCGAGGGCGTTCGAGGGCTCTGGAGAAGTAGTGCTCCTCAAGGAACGCGCAGTGTGTTGCTGCCCAGCACTCGGCAGGCACAGAGGTCCTCCGGGGGATCAACCAATGGACCTCGACGTTGCTCCGCCGGCCCACAGGTGTCTGGAGGCACTCAGTGACCTCGGAGGGAAAACGATGCACACCCGTGGGGCCTAGGAGTCCCCGGACGCGTACTTCCTTTAAAATAAAGCACATAAGCGACTGAGAACTCATGGAATCAGCTGCATGCCTCCCTTTCTGCACGGCTACTCAGGGCCTAACCTGGAGGCGAGTTCTCACGTCGAGGTTCCCTTTCGCTCTAGAGCCTGTCAGGCGGACCACCACCGCGGCCATGGAAGCACCTGGTTCAGACAGAGCAAACTCACAATTTTCCCCGCAGCCTTCTTACAGGGTTTCCAGGCCTGTCAGGAGCAGGGAATGTCAAGTAGCTGCAAGGCAGCGTGAATGCGGCCTTCAAAGTGGGAAAGCAAGTCTATTTCCAGCAGGCCCCCATTTCCATGGGCACCCTCAGCATAAACCCCTGCGGTACCTAACTAGTCCAAAGAGACACAGGTTACCCTGTGTTTCCTACCCTGAATGAAATTCTCGAAGTAGGGTGTTCTGCATCAAGCGAACTGCCTCAACCAAGGAACGGCGTAGCTGCTCCTCTGGGCCTGTGGCTATTCAAAAGCCTGCAGCGCCACTGGAAGAAGAGGACTTAAATTGCAGTAAGAACGCAAGCCAACTTTCTCGAGGAGGCACGGTGACTTCAGGCAGGAGGTCCCAGACGGAATGCGACGCCGAGGGTTTCTCTGAGTGCAGCTCGGACTAGGGCATTGCGTAAGACTTCGACGCCATGTGGGATGTGCTAGAACAGTGTTCCTGAGCGTGTGCGAGTGCTGGGGAAATTAGGCTGCTCCAAAAGAGAGTGTGGTGCGTTTCCCTACGCTCGGCATACACAGAGGGGCTCTAAAGGGCTCCGGGCCTGGATATTGCTTAGCAGACCCAGGTGGGCCTGGGGGGTACTCAGTGTCCCTGCCGGGAACAGGGTGCCCACGCGAGCCTCCTAGGTGTCCGGCAAACTGTGCTGCAGTTAAAGATATGCAGAGCAGAGGCCACAGCCTCATGGAAACTGCTGCATGCCTCCACTTCTGTGCGGCCAATCAGGACCTTACCTCCAGTCACGTGTTCATGCTGGGTGCCCCTTTAGCGACACAGCATGGTAAGATGCTGACTTTCTCCTTGAGCAGAGTGACTTTAGGTACGAGGTTCTCGAAGTATTCAATGCAGAGTGTTTTCTCATGGCAGCTCACACAAGGGCCATGACAAAGACTTCCTGGGCACTTCGGACTCACCAGAAATGAGGTCCTGCGGCTGTTCGAGGACTCTGGAAATGTAGTTCTCCTCAAGGAACGTGCAGTGTGTGGCCCGTCACTCGGCACACTCAGAGGGCCTCCACCGGACAGACCAACCGGCCTCGATGTTGCTAAGCCGGCCCACAGGGTTCTGGAGGTACTCAGTGACTTTGGAGGGACAATGATGCACTCCCGAGAGGCCTAGGAGTCTTCAAAGGGGTACTTCCTTGAAAATAAAGCAGAACAGCGACTAAGAACTCATGGAAACAGCTGTATGCCTCCCTTTCTGCCCGGCTACTCGGGACCTAAAATGGAGGCAAGTTCCCACGTTGAGTATCCTTTTAGCTCTAGAGCTTGTCAGGCAGACCACCGCCGCGGCCACGGAGGCACCTGGTTTAGACAGAGCAAACTCATTTTTTTCCAAGAAGCATTCCTACAGGGTTTAACAGGCCTGTCAACAGCAGGGAATGTCATGCAGCTTCAAGGCAGCATGAATGCAGCCTTCAAAATGGGAAAGCAAGGGTAGTTCCAGCAGGCCCCCGTTTCCATGGGCACCCTCAGCATACACCCGTGTGGTTTCTAACAAGTCCAAAGAGACACAGGTTACCCTGTGTTTCCTTTCCTGAATCAACTTCTCGAAGTAGGGTGTTCTGCATCAAGCGAACTGCCTCAACCAAGGAACACCGTAGCTGCTCCTCTGGGCCTGTAGCTATTCAAAAGCCTGCAGTGCCACAGGAAGAAGAGGACTTCAATTGCAGTAGGAACACAAGCCGACTTTCTCTAGGAGGCATGGTGACTTCAGGCAGGATGTCCCAGATGGAATGCGAAGCCGAGGGTTTCTCTGAGTGCAGCTCGGAGTAGGGCAATGCGTAAGACTTCGACGCCATGTGGGATGTGCTAGAACAGTGTTCCTGAGCGTGTGCGAGTGCTGGGGAAATTAGGCTGCTCCAAAAGAGAGTGCAGTGCATTTCCCTATGCTCGGCATACACAGAGGGGCTCTAAAGGGCTCCGGGCCTGGATATTGCTTAGCAGACCCAGGTGGGCCTGGGGGTACTCAGTGTCCCTGCCGGAAACAGGGTGCCCACGTGAGCCTCCTAGGTGTCCGGCAAACTGTGCTGCAGTTAAAGATGTGCAGAGCAGAGGCCACCGCCTCATGGAAACTGCAGCACGCCTCCGCTTCTGCGCGGCCAATCAGAGCCTTACTTCCAGGCATGTGTTCATGCTGGGAGTGCCGGTAGCAACACAGCATGCTAAGAGGCTGAGTTTCTCCACGGGTAGAGTGACTACAGGTCCGAGGTCCTCAAAGTATTCAAAGCACAGTGTTTTCCCCGAAGCATTCTTCCAGGGCTCACTGGCCTGTCGGGAGCTGGGAAGGTCAGGTAGCTTCAAGGCAGGCATGAATGCCGCCCTCAAAATGGGAAAGCAGGGCTAGTTCCAGCAGGCCCCCGTTTTCATGGGCACACTCAGCGTACATCCCTGTGGCTTCTAACGAGTCCCAAGAGACACCGGTTACCCTGCGTTTCCTTCCCCGAATCAACGTATCGAAGTAGGGAGTCCCGCATCCGGCGAACTGTCTCAACCGAGGAACGCCGTAGCTGCTCCGCTGGGCCTGGGGCTGCCTGCAGTGCCGCAGAAGGAACAGGACTTAAAGTGCAGTAAGAACCCAAGCCACCGTCCTCTAGGAGGCACGGTGACTTCAGTCAGGAGGTCCTGGATGGAAGGCGAAGACGAGGGCTCCTCTGAGGGCAGCTCCGACTAGGGCACCGCGTAAGACCTCCGCGCCACGTGGGACGTGCCAGAACGGTGTTCGCGAACGTGTGCGAGTGCGGAGGAAACTAAGCTGCTCCAAAGGAGAGGGCAGTGCGTTTCCCTACGCTCGGCCTGCACACAGGGGGCTCTGAAGGGTTACGGGCCTGGATGTTGCTTAGCAGACCCAGGTGCACCTGGGGGTACTCAGTGTTCCTGCTGGGAGCAGGGTGCCCCGGCTAGCCTCCCAGGTGTCCAGAAAGCTGTGCTGCCGTGAAAGGCATGCAGAGCAGAGGGCACCGCCTCCTGGAAGCTGCAGCACGCCTCCGCTTCTGCACGGTGAATCAGGGCCTTCCTTCCAGACATGGGTTCATGCTGGGTGTGCCGGTAGCGACACAGCGTGCTAAGATGCTGACTTTCTCCTCGAGCAGAGTGACTTCAGGTACGAGGGCGGGCCTCGCAGTGTTCCAAGCACAGTGTTCTCTCATGGCAGCTCACACAAGGGCCATGACAGAGTCTTCCTGGGCACTTCGCACTCACCAGCCATGTTGTCCCGAGGGCGTTCGAGGGCTCTGGAGATGTAGCGCTCCTCAAGGAACGCGCAGCGTGTTGCTGCCCAGCACTCGGCAGGCACAGAGGTCCTCCGGGGTATCAACCAATGGACCTCGACGTTGCTCTGCCGGCCCACAGGTGTCTGGAGGCACTCAGTGACCTCGGAGGGAAAACGATGCACACCCGTGGGGCCAAGGAGTCCCCGGACGCGTACTTCCTTTAAAATAAAGCACATAAGCGACTGAGAACTCATGGAATCAGCTGCATGCCTCCCTTTCTGCACGGCTACTCAGGGCCTAACCTGGAGGCGAGTTCTCACGTCGAGGTTCCCTTTCGCTCTAGAGCCTGTCAGGCGGACCACCACCACGGCCGTGGAAGCACCTGGTTCAGACAGAGCAAACTCACAATTTTCCCCGCAGCCTTCTTACAGGGTTTCCAGGCCTGTCAGGAGCAGGGAATGTCAAGTAGCTGCAAGGCAGCGTGAATGCGGCCTTCAAAGTGGGAAAGCAAGTCTATTTCCAGCAGGCCCCCATTTCCATGGGCACCCTCAGCATAAACCCCTGCGGTACCTAACTAGTCCAAAGAGACACAGGTTACCCTGTGTTTCCTACCCTGAATGAAATTCTCGAAGTAGGGTGTTCTGCATCAAGCGAACTGCCTCAACCAAGGAACGGCGTAGCTGCTCCTCTGGGCCTGTGGCTATTCAAAAGCCTGCAGCGCCACTGGAAGAAGAGGACTTAAATTGCAGTAAGAACGCAAGCCAACTTTCTCGAGGAGGCACGGTGTCTTCAGGCAGGAGGTCCCAGACGGAATGCGACGCCGAGGGTTTCTCTGAGTGCAGCTCGGACTAGGGCATTGCGTAAGACTTCGACGCCATGTGGGATGTGCTAGAACAGTGTTCCTGAGCGTGTGCGAGTGCTGGGGAAATTAGGCTGCTCCAAAAGAGAGTGCGGTGCGTTTCCCTACGCTCGGCATACACAGAGGGGCTCTAAAGGGCTCCGGGCCTGGATATTGCTTAGCAGACCCAGGTGGGCCTGGGGGTACTCAGTGTCCCTGCCGGAAACAGGGTGCCCACGTGAGCCTCCTAGGTGTCCGGCAAACTGTGCTGCAGTTAAAGATATGCAGAGCAGAGGCCACAGCCTCATGGAAACTGCTGCATGCCTCCACTTCTGTGCGGCCAATCAGGACCTTACCTCCAGTCACGTGTTCATGCTGGGTGCCCCTTTAGCGACACAGCATGGTAAGATGCTGACTTTCTCCTCGAGCAGAGTGACTTTAGGTACGAGGTTCTCGAAGTATTCAATGCAGAGTGTTTTCTCATGGCAGCTCACACAAGGGCCATGACAAAGACTTCCTGGGCACTTCGGACTCACCAGAAATGAGGTCCTGCGGCTGTTCGAGGACTCTGGAAATGTAGTTCTCCTCAAGGAACGTGCAGTGTGTTGCCCGTCACTCGGCACACTCAGAGGGCCTCCACCGGACAGACCAACCGGCCTCGATGTTGCTAAGCCGGCCCACAGGGTTCTGGAGGTACTCAGTGACTTTGGAGGGACAATGATGCACTCCCGAGAGGCCTAGGAGTCTTCAAAGGGGTACTTCCTTGAAAATAAAGCAGAACAGCGACTAAGAACTCATGGAAACAGCTGTATGCCTCCCTTTCTGCCCGGCTACTCGGGACCTAAAATGGAGGCAAGTTCCCACGTTGAGTATCCTTTTAGCTCTAGAGCTTGTCAGGCAGACCACCGCCGCGGCCACGGAGGCACCTGGTTTAGACAGAGCAAACTCATTTTTTTCCAAGAAGCATTCCTACAGGGTTTAACAGGCCTGTCAACAGCAGGGAATGTCATGCAGCTTCAAGGCAGCATGAATGCAGCCTTCAAAATGGGAAAGCAAGGGTAGTTCCAGCAGGCCCCCGTTTCCATGGGCACCCTCAGCATACACCCGTGTGGTTTCTAACAAGTCCAAAGAGACACAGGTTACCCTGTGTTTCCTTTCCTGAATCAACTTCTCGAAGTAGGGTGTTCTGCATCAAGCGAACTGCCTCAACCAAGGAACACCGTAGCTGCTCCTCTGGGCCTGTAGCTATTCAAAAGCCTGCAGTGCCACAGGAAGAAGAGGACTTCAATTGCAGTAGGAACACAAGCCGACTTTCTCTAGGAGGCATGGTGACTTCAGGCAGGATGTCCCAGATGGAATGCGAAGCCGAGGGTTTCTCTGAGTGCAGCTCGGACTAGGGCAATGCGTAAGACTTCGACGCCATGTGGGATGTGCTAGAACAGTGTTCCTGAGCGTGTGCAAGTGCTGGTGAAATTAAGCTCCTCCAAAAAGGAGTGTGGTGCGTTTCCCTATGCTCGGCATACACAGAGGAGCTCTAAAGGGCTACGGGCCTGGATGTTGCTTAGCAGACCCAGGGGGGCCTGGGGGTACTCAGTGTTCCCGTCGGGAACAGGGTGCCCACGCTAGCTTCCAAGGTGTCCAGAAAACGGTGCTGCAGTTAAAGATATGCAAAGCAGAGGCCACCGCCTCATGGAAACTGCAGCACACCGCTGCTTCTGCGTGGCCAATCGGGGCCTAACTTCCAGGCATGTGCTCATGCCAGGTGTGCCGGTAGCGACACAGCATGCTAAGAGGCTGAGTTTATCCTCGGATAGAGTGACTACAGGTACGAGGTCCTCCAAGTATTCAAAGCACAGTGTTTTCTCATGGCAGCTCACACAAGGGCCATGACGAAGTCTTCCTGGGCACTTGGGACTCACCAGCAATGTTGTCCTGAGGCCATTCGAGGACTCTGGAAATGTAGGTCTCCTCAAGGAAGGTACAGGGTGTTGCCCATCACTGGAAACGCACAGAGGGCCTCCGAGGGATCAACCGATGGGCGTTGAAGTTGCTCAGCCGGCCCACAGGTGTCTGGAGGTAGTCAGTGAAATTGGAGGGAAAATGATGCATACCCGAGAGGCCTAGGAGTACTCAAAAGTCTACTTCCTGTAAATTAAAGCACATAAGCCACTAAGAACTCATGGAAACAGCTACCTGCCTCCCTTTCTGCACGGCTACTCAGGGCCTAACCTGGAGGCAAGTCCTCACGTTGGGATTCCCTTTAGCTCTAGAGCTTGTCAGGCGGACCACCACCACGGCCATGGAAGCACCTGGTTCAGACAGAGCAAACTCATAATTTTCCCCGCAGCCTTCTTACAGGGTTTCCAGGCCTGTCAGGAGCAGGGAATGTCAAGTAGCTGCAAGGCAGCGTGAATGCGGCCTTCAAAGTGGGAAAGCAAGTCTATTTCCAGCAGGCCCCCGTTTCCATGGGCACCCTCAGCATACACCCCTGTGGTATCTAACAAGTCCAAAGAGACACAGGTTACCCTGTGTTTCCTACCCTGAATCAACTTCTCGAAGTAGGGAGTTCTGCATCAAGCGAACTGCCTCAACCAAGGAACGGCGTAGCTGCTCCTCTGGGCCTGTGGCTATTCAAAAGCCTGCAGCGCCACTGGAAGAAGAGGACTTAAATTGCAGTAAGAATGCAAGCCAACTTTCTCGAGGAGGCACGGTGACTTCAGGCAGGAGGTCCCAGACGGAATGCGACGCCGAGGGTTTCTCTGAGTGCAGCTCGGACTAGGGCATTGCGTAAGACTTCGACGCCATGTGGGATGTGCTAGAACAGTGTTCCTGAGCGTGTGCGAGTGCTGGGGAAATTAGGCTGCTCCAAAAGAGAGTGCGGTGCGTTTCCCTACGCTCGGCATACACAGAGGGGCTCTAAAGGGCTCCGGGCCTGGATATTGTTTAGCAGACCCAGGTGGGCCTGGGGGTACTCAGTGTCCCTGCCGGAAACAGGGTGCCCACGTGAGCCTCCTAGGTGTCCAGCAAACTGTGCTGCAGTTAAAGATAACCAGAGCAGGGGCCACCGCCTCATGGAAACTGCAGCACGCCTCCGCTTCTGTGCGGCCAATCAGAGCCTTACTTCCAGGCATGTGTTCATGCTGGGAGTGCCGGTAGCAACACAGCATGCTAAGAGGCTGAGTTTCTCCACGGGTAGAGTGACTACAGGTCCGAGGTCCTCAAAGTATTCAAAGCACAGTGTTTTCCCCGAAGCATTCTTCCAGGGCTCACTGGCCTGTCGGGAGCTGGGAAGGTCAGGTAGCTTCAAGGCAGGCATGAATGCCGCCCTCAAAATGGGAAAGCAGGGCTAGTTCCAGCAGGCCCCCGTTTTCATGGGCACACTCAGCGTACATCCCTGTGGCTTCTAACGAGTCCCAAGAGACACCGGTTACCCTGCGTTTCCTTCCCTGAATCAACGTATCGAAGTAGGGAGTCCCGCATCCGGCGAACTGTCTCAACCGAGGAACGCCGTAGCTGCTCCTCTGGGCCTGGGGCTGCCTGCAGTGCCGCAGAAGGAACAGGACTTAAAGTGCAGTAAGAACCCAAGCCGCCGTCCTCTAGGAGGCACGGTGACTTCAGTCAGGAGGTCCTGGATGGAAGGCGAAGACGAGGGCTCCTCTGAGGGCAGCTCCGACTAGGGCACCGCGTAAGACCTCCGCGCCACGTGGGACGTGCCAGAACGGTGTTCGCGAACGTGTGCGAGTGCCGAGGAAACTAAGCTGCTCCAAAGGAGAGGGCAGTGCGTTTCCCTACGCTCGGCCTGCACACAGGGGGCTCTGAAGGGCTACGGGCCTGGATGTTCCTTAGCAGACCCAGGTGCACCTGGGGGTACTCAGTGTTCCTGCCGGGAGCAGGGTGCCCCGGCTAGCCTCCCAGGTGTCCAGAAAGCTGTGCTGCCGTTAAAGGCATGCAGAGCAGAGGCCACCGCCTCCTGGAAGCTGCAGCACGCCTCCGCTTCTGCACGGCGAATCAGGGCCTTCCTTCCAGACATGGGTTCATGCTGGGTGTGCCGGTAGCGACACAGCGTGCTAAGATGCTGACTTTCTCCTCGAGCAGAGTGACTTCAGGTACGAGGGCGGGCCTCGCAGTGTTCCAAGCACAGTGTTCTCTCATGGCAGCTCACACAAGGGCCATGACAGAGTCTTCCTGGGCACTTCGCACTCACCAGCCATGTTGTCCCGAGGGCGTTCGAGGGCTCTGGAGAAGTAGTGCTCCTCAAGGAACGCGCAGTGTGTTGCTGCCCAGCACTCGGCAGGCACAGAGGTCCTCCGGGGGATCAACCAATGGACCTCGACGTTGCTCCGCCGGCCCACAGGTGTCTGGAGGCACTCAGTGACCTCGGAGGGAAAACGATGCACACCCGTGGGGCCTAGGAGTCCCCGGACGCGTACTTCCTTTAAAATAAAGCACATAAGCGACTGAGAACTCATGGAATCAGCTGCATGCCTCCCTTTCTGCACGGCTACTCAGGGCCTAACCTGGAGGCGAGTTCTCACGTCGAGGTTCCCTTTCGCTCTAGAGCCTGTCAGGCGGACCACCACCGCGGCCATGGAAGCACCTGGTTCAGACAGAGCAAACTCACAATTTTCCCCGCAGCCTTCTTACAGGGTTTCCAGGCCTGTCAGGAGCAGGGAATGTCAAGTAGCTGCAAGGCAGCGTGAATGCGGCCTTCAAAGTGGGAAAGCAAGTCTATTTCCAGCAGGCCCCCATTTCCATGGGCACCCTCAGCATAAACCCCTGCGGTACCTAACTAGTCCAAAGAGACACAGGTTACCCTGTGTTTCCTACCCTGAATGAAATTCTCGAAGTAGGGTGTTCTGCATCAAGCGAACTGCCTCAACCAAGGAACGGCGTAGCTGCTCCTCTGGGCCTGTGGCTATTCAAAAGCCTGCAGCGCCACTGGAAGAAGAGGACTTAAATTGCAGTAAGAACGCAAGCCAACTTTCTCGAGGAGGCACGGTGACTTCAGGCAGGAGGTCCCAGACGGAATGCGACGCCGAGGGTTTCTCTGAGTGCAGCTCGGACTAGGGCATTGCGTAAGACTTCGACGCCATGTGGGATGTGCTAGAACAGTGTTCCTGAGCGTGTGCGAGTGCTGGGGAAATTAGGCTGCTCCAAAAGAGAGTGCGGTGCGTTTCCCTACGCTCGGCATACACAGAGGGGCTCTAAAGGGCTCCGGGCCTGGATATTGCTTAGCAGACCCAGGTGGGCCTGGGGGTACTCAGTGTCCCTGCCGGAAACAGGGTGCCCACGTGAGCCTCCTAGGTGTCCGGCAAACTGTGCTGCAGTTAAAGATAACCAGAGCAGGGGCCACCGCCTCATGGAAACTGCAGCACGCCTCCGCTTCTGTGCGGCCAATCAGAGCCTTACTTCCAGGCATGTGTTCATGCTGGGAGTGCCGGTAGCAACACAGCATGCTAAGAGGCTGAGTTTCTCCACGGGTAGAGTGACTACAGGTCCGAGGTCCTCAAAGTATTCAAAGCACAGTGTTTTCCCCGAAGCATTCTTCCAGGGCTCACTGGCCTGTCGGGAGCTGGGAAGGTCAGGTAGCTTCAAGGCAGGCATGAATGCCGCCCTCAAAATGGGAAAGCAGGGCTAGTTCCAGCAGGCCCCCGTTTTCATGGGCACACTCAGCGTACATCCCTGTGGCTTCTAACGAGTCCCAAGAGACACCGGTTACCCTGCGTTTCCTTCCCTGAATCAACGTATCGAAGTAGGGAGTCCCGCATCCGGCGAACTGTCTCAACCGAGGAACGCCGTAGCTGCTCCTCTGGGCCTGGGGCTGCCTGCAGTGCCGCAGAAGGAACAGGACTTAAAGTGCAGTAAGAACCCAAGCCGCCGTCCTCTAGGAGGCACGGTGACTTCAGTCAGGAGGTCCTGGATGGAAGGCGAAGACGAGGGCTCCTCTGAGGGCAGCTCCGACTAGGGCACCGCGTAAGACCTCCGCGCCACGTGGGACGTGCCAGAACGGTGTTCGCGAACGTGTGCGAGTGCCGAGGAAACTAAGCTGCTCCAAAGGAGAGGGCAGTGCGTTTCCCTACGCTCGGCCTGCACACAGGGGGCTCTGAAGGGCTACGGGCCTGGATGTTCCTTAGCAGACCCAGGTGCACCTGGGGGTACTCAGTGTTCCTGCCGGGAGCAGGGTGCCCCGGCTAGCCTCCCAGGTGTCCAGAAAGCTGTGCTGCCGTTAAAGGCATGCAGAGCAGAGGCCACCGCCTCCTGGAAGCTGCAGCACGCCTCCGCTTCTGCACGGCGAATCAGGGCCTTCCTTCCAGACATGGGTTCATGCTGGGTGTGCCGGTAGCGACACAGCGTGCTAAGATGCTGACTTTCTCCTCGAGCAGAGTGACTTCAGGTACGAGGGCGGGCCTCGCAGTGTTCCAAGCACAGTGTTCTCTCATGGCAGCTCACACAAGGGCCATGACAGAGTCTTCCTGGGCACTTCGCACTCACCAGCCATGTTGTCCCGAGGGCGTTCGAGGGCTCTGGAGAAGTAGTGCTCCTCAAGGAACGCGCAGTGTGTTGCTGCCCAGCACTCGGCAGGCACAGAGGTCCTCCGGGGGATCAACCAATGGACCTCGACGTTGCTCCGCCGGCCCACAGGTGTCTGGAGGCACTCAGTGACCTCGGAGGGAAAACGATGCACACCCGTGGGGCCTAGGAGTCCCCGGACGCGTACTTCCTTTAAAATAAAGCACATAAGCGACTGAGAACTCATGGAATCAGCTGCATGCCTCCCTTTCTGCACGGCTACTCAGGGCCTAACCTGGAGGCGAGTTCTCACGTCGAGGTTCCCTTTCGCTCTAGAGCCTGTCAGGCGGACCACCACCGCGGCCATGGAAGCACCTGGTTCAGACAGAGCAAACTCACAATTTTCCCCGCAGCCTTCTTACAGGGTTTCCAGGCCTGTCAGGAGCAGGGAATGTCAAGTAGCTGCAAGGCAGCGTGAATGCGGCCTTCAAAGTGGGAAAGCAAGTCTATTTCCAGCAGGCCCCCATTTCCATGGGCACCCTCAGCATAAACCCCTGCGGTACCTAACTAGTCCAAAGAGACACAGGTTACCCTGTGTTTCCTACCCTGAATGAAATTCTCGAAGTAGGGTGTTCTGCATCAAGCGAACTGCCTCAACCAAGGAACGGCGTAGCTGCTCCTCTGGGCCTGTGGCTATTCAAAAGCCTGCAGCGCCACTGGAAGAAGAGGACTTAAATTGCAGTAAGAACGCAAGCCAACTTTCTCGAGGAGGCACGGTGACTTCAGGCAGGAGGTCCCAGACGGAATGCGACGCCGAGGGTTTCTCTGAGTGCAGCTCGGACTAGGGCATTGCGTAAGACTTCGACGCCATGTGGGATGTGCTAGAACAGTGTTCCTGAGCGTGTGCGAGTGCTGGGGAAATTAGGCTGCTCCAAAAGAGAGTGCGGTGCGTTTCCCTACGCTCGGCATACACAGAGGGGCTCTAAAGGGCTCCGGGCCTGGATATTGCTTAGCAGACCCAGGTGGGCCTGGGGGGTACTCAGTGTCCCTGCCGGGAACAGGGTGCCCACGCGAGCCTCCTAGGTGTCCGGCAAACTGTGCTGCAGTTAAAGATATGCAGAGCAGAGGCCACAGCCTCATGGAAACTGCTGCATGCCTCCACTTCTGTGCGGCCAATCAGGACCTTACCTCCAGTCACGTGTTCATGCTGGGTGCCCCTTTAGCGACACAGCATGGTAAGATGCTGACTTTCTCCTTGAGCAGAGTGACTTTAGGTACGAGGTTCTCGAAGTATTCAATGCAGAGTGTTTTCTCATGGCAGCTCACACAAGGGCCATGACAAAGACTTCCTGGGCACTTCGGACTCACCAGAAATGAGGTCCTGCGGCTGTTCGAGGACTCTGGAAATGTAGTTCTCCTCAAGGAACGTGCAGTGTGTGGCCCGTCACTCGGCACACTCAGAGGGCCTCCACCGGACAGACCAACCGGCCTCGATGTTGCTAAGCCGGCCCACAGGGTTCTGGAGGTACTCAGTGACTTTGGAGGGACAATGATGCACTCCCGAGAGGCCTAGGAGTCTTCAAAGGGGTACTTCCTTGAAAATAAAGCAGAACAGCGACTAAGAACTCATGGAAACAGCTGTATGCCTCCCTTTCTGCCCGGCTACTCGGGACCTAAAATGGAGGCAAGTTCCCACGTTGAGTATCCTTTTAGCTCTAGAGCTTGTCAGGCAGACCACCGCCGCGGCCACGGAGGCACCTGGTTTAGACAGAGCAAACTCATTTTTTTCCAAGAAGCATTCCTACAAGGTTTAACAGGCCTGTCAACAGCAGGGAATGTCATGCAGCTTCAAGGCAGCATGAATGCAGCCTTCAAAATGGGAAAGCAAGGGTAGTTCCAGCAGGCCCCCGTTTCCATGGGCACCCTCAGCATACACCCGTGTGGTTTCTAACAAGTCCAAAGAGACACAGGTTACCCTGTGTTTCCTTTCCTGAATCAACTTCTCGAAGTAGGGTGTTCTGCATCAAGCGAACTGCCTCAACCAAGGAACACCGTAGCTGCTCCTCTGGGCCTGTAGCTATTCAAAAGCCTGCAGTGCCACAGGAAGAAGAGGACTTCAATTGCAGTAGGAACACAAGCCGACTTTCTCTAGGAGGCATGGTGACTTCAGGCAGGATATCCCAGATGGAATGCGAAGCCGAGGGTTTCTCTGAGTGCAGCTCGGACTAGGGCAATGCGTAAGACTTCGACGCCATGTGGGATGTGCTAGAACAGTGTTCCTGAGCGTGTGCGAGTGCTGGGGAAATTAGGCTGCTCCAAAAGAGAGTGCAGTGCATTTCCCTATGCTCGGCATACACAGAGGGGCTCTAAAGGGCTCCGGGCCTGGATATTGCTTAGCAGACCCAGGTGGGCCTGGGGATACTCAGTGTCCCTGCCGGAAACAGGGTGCCCACGTGAGCCTCCTAGGTGTCCGGCAAACTGTGCTGCAGTTAAAGATGTGCAGAGCAGAGGCCACCGCCTCATGGAAACTGCAGCACGCCTCCGCTTCTGCGCGGCCAATCAGAGCCTTACTTCCAGGCATGTGTTCATGCTGGGAGTGCCGGTAGCAACACAGCATGCTAAGAGGCTGAGTTTCTCCACGAGTAGAGTGACTACAGGTCCGAGGTCCTCGAAGTATTCAAAGCACAGTGTTTTCCCCGAAGCATTCTTCCAGGGCTCACTGGCCTGTCGGGAGCTGGGAAGGTCAGGTAGCTTCAAGGCAGGCATGAATGCCGCCCTCAAAATGGGAAAGCAGGGCTAGTTCCAGCAGGCCCCCGTTTTCATGGGCACACTCAGCGTACATCCCTGTGGCTTCTAACGAGTCCCAAGAGACACCGGTTACCCTGCGTTTCCTTCCCCGAATCAACGTATCGAAGTAGGGAGTCCCGCATCCGGCGAACTGTCTCAACCGAGGAACGCCGTAGCTGCTCCGCTGGGCCTGGGGCTGCCTGCAGTGCCGCAGAAGGAACAGGACTTAAAGTGCAGTAAGAACCCAAGCCGCCGTCCTCTAGGAGGCACGGTGACTTCAGTCAGGAGGTCCTGGATGGAAGGCGAAGACGAGGGCTCCTCTGAGGGCAGCTCCGACTAGGGCACCGCGTAAGACCTCCGCGCCACGTGGGACGTGCCAGAACGGTGTTCGCGAACGTGTGCGAGTGCGGAGGAAACTAAGCTGCTCCAAAGGAGAGGGCAGTGCGTTTCCCTACGCTCGGCCTGCACACAGGGGGCTCTGAAGGGTTACGGGCCTGGATGTTGCTTAGCAGACCCAGGTGCACCTGGGGGTACTCAGTGTTCCTGCTGGGAGCAGGGTGCCCCGGCTAGCCTCCCAGGTGTCCAGAAAGCTGTGCTGCCGTGAAAGGCATGCAGAGCAGAGGCCACCGCCTCCTGGAAGCTGCAGCACGCCTCCGCTTCTGCACGGTGAATCAGGGCCTTCCTTCCAGACATGGGTTCATGCTGGGTGTGCCGGTAGCGACACAGCGTGCTAAGATGCTGACTTTCTCCTCGAGCAGAGTGACTTCAGGTACGAGGGCGGGCCTCGCAGTGTTCCAAGCACAGTGTTCTCTCATGGCAGCTCACACAAGGGCCATGACAGAGTCTTCCTGGGCACTTCGCACTCACCAGCCATGTTGTCCCGAGGGCGTTCGAGGGCTCTGGAGAAGTAGTGCTCCTCAAGGAACGCGCAGTGTGTTGCTGCCCAGCACTCGGCAGGCACAGAGGTCCTCCGGGGGATCAACCAATGGACCTCGACGTTGCTCCGCCGGCCCACAGGTGTCTGGAGGCACTCAGTGACCTCGGAGGGAAAACGATGCACACCCGTGGGGCCAAGGAGTCCCCGGACGCGTACTTCCTTTAAAATAAAGCACATAAGCGACTGAGAACTCATGGAATCAGCTGCATGCCTCCCTTTATGCACGGCTACTCAGGGCCTAACCTGGAGGCGAGTTCTCACGTCGAGGTTCCCTTTCGCTCTAGAGCCTGTCAGGCGGACCACCACCGCGGCCGTGGAAGCACCTGGTTCAGACAGAGCAAACTCACAATTTTCCCCGCAGCCTTCTTACAGGGTTTCCAGGCCTGTCAGGAGCAGGGAATGTCAAGTAGCTGCAAGGCAGCGTGAATGCGGCCTTCAAAGTGGGAAAGCAAGTCTATTTCCAGCAGGCCCCCGTTTCCATGGGCACCCTCAGCATATACCCCTGCGGTACCTAACAAGTCCAAAGAGACACAGGTTACCCTGTGTTTCCTACCCTGAATCAAATTCTCGAAGTAGGGTGTTCTGCATCAAGCGAACTGCCTCAACCAAGGAACGGCGTAGCTGCTCCTCTGGGCCTGTGGCTATTCAAAAGCCTGCAGGGCCACAGGAAGAAGAGGACTTAAATTGCAGTAAGAACGCAAGCCAACTTTTTCAAGGAGGCACGGTGACTTCAGGCAGGAGGTCCCAGACGGAATGCGACGCCGAGGGTTTCTCTGAGTGCAGCTCGGACTAGGGCATTGCGTAAGACTTCGACGCCATGTGGGATGTGCTAGAACAGTGCTCCTGAGCGTGTGCGAGTGCTGGGGAAATTAGGCTGCTCCAAAAGAGAGTGCGGTGCGTTTCCCTACGCTTGGCATACACAGAGGGGCTCTAAAGGGCTCCGGGCCTGGATATTGCTTAGCAGAACCAGGTGGGCCTGGGGGGTACTCAGTGTCCCTGCCGGGAACAGGGTGCCCACGCGAGCCTCCTAGGTGTCCGGCAAACTGTGCTGCAGTTAAAGATATGCAGAGCAGAGGCCACAGCCTCATGGAAACTGCTGCATGCCTCCACTTCTGTGCGGCCAATCAGGACCTTACCTCCAGTCACGTGTTCATGCTGGGTGCCCCTTTAGCGACACAGCATGGTAAGATGCTGACTTTCTCCTCGAGCAGAGTGACTTTAGGTACGAGGTTCTCGAAGTATTCAATGCAGAGTGTTTTCTCATGGCAGCTCACACAAGGGCCATGACAAAGACTTCCTGGGCACTTCGGACTCACCAGAAATGAGGTCCTGCGGCTGTTCGAGGACTCTGGAAATGTAGTTCTCCTCAAGGAACGTGCAGTGTGTTGCCCGTCACTCGGCACACTCAGAGGGCCTCCACCGGACAGACCAACCGGCCTCGATGTTGCTAAGCCGGCCCACAGGGTTCTGGAGGTACTCAGTGACTTTGGAGGGACAATGATGCACTCCCGAGAGGCCTAGGAGTCTTCAAAGGGGTACTTCCTTGAAAATAAAGCAGAACAGCGACTAAGAACTCATGGAAACAGCTGTATGCCTCCCTTTCTGCCCGGCTACTCGGGACCTAAAATGGAGGCAAGTTCCCACGTTGAGTATCCTTTTAGCTCTAGAGCTTGTCAGGCAGACCACCGCCGCGGCCACGGAGGCACCTGGTTTAGACAGAGCAAACTCATTTTTTTCCAAGAAGCATTCCTACAAGGTTTAACAGGCCTGTCAACAGCAGGGAATGTCATGCAGCTTCAAGGCAGCATGAATGCAGCCTTCAAAATGGGAAAGCAAGGGTAGTTCCAGCAGGCCCCCGTTTCCATGGGCACCCTCAGCATACACCCGTGTGGTTTCTAACAAGTCCAAAGAGACACAGGTTACCCTGTGTTTCCTTTCCTGAATCAACTTCTCGAAGTAGGGTGTTCTGCATCAAGCGAACTGCCTCAACCAAGGAACACCGTAGCTGCTCCTCTGGGCCTGTAGCTATTCAAAAGCCTGCAGTGCCACAGGAAGAAGAGGACTTCAATTGCAGTAGGAACACAAGCCGACTTTCTCTAGGAGGCATGGTGACTTCAGGCAGGATATCCCAGATGGAATGCGAAGCCGAGGGTTTCTCTGAGTGCAGCTCGGACTAGGGCAATGCGTAAGACTTCGACGCCATGTGGGATGTGCTAGAACAGTGTTCCTGAGCGTGTGCGAGTGCTGGGGAAATTAGGCTGCTCCAAAAGAGAGTGCAGTGCATTTCCCTATGCTCGGCATACACAGAGGGGCTCTAAAGGGCTCCGGGCCTGGATATTGCTTAGCAGACCCAGGTGGGCCTGGGGATACTCAGTGTCCCTGCCGGAAACAGGGTGCCCACGTGAGCCTCCTAGGTGTCCGGCAAACTGTGCTGCAGTTAAAGATGTGCAGAGCAGAGGCCACCGCCTCATGGAAACTGCAGCACGCCTCCGCTTCTGCGCGGCCAATCAGAGCCTTACTTCCAGGCATGTGTTCATGCTGGGAGTGCCGGTAGCAACACAGCATGCTAAGAGGCTGAGTTTCTCCACGAGTAGAGTGACTACAGGTCCGAGGTCCTCGAAGTATTCAAAGCACAGTGTTTTCCCCGAAGCATTCTTCCAGGGCTCACTGGCCTGTCGGGAGCTGGGAAGGTCAGGTAGCTTCAAGGCAGGCATGAATGCCGCCCTCAAAATGGGAAAGCAGGGCTAGTTCCAGCAGGCCCCCGTTTTCATGGGCACACTCAGCGTACATCCCTGTGGCTTCTAACGAGTCCCAAGAGACACCGGTTACCCTGCGTTTCCTTCCCTGAATCAACGTATCGAAGTAGGGAGTCCCGCATCCGGCGAACTGTCTCAACCGAGGAACGCCGTAGCTGCTCCTCTGGGCCTGGGGCTGCCTGCAGTGCCGCAGAAGGAACAGGACTTAAAGTGCAGTAAGAACCCAAGCCGCCGTCCTCTAGGAGGCACGGTGACTTCAGTCAGGAGGTCCTGGATGGAAGGCGAAGACGAGGGCTCCTCTGAGGGCAGCTCCGACTAGGGCACCGCGTAAGACCTCCGCGCCACGTGGGACGTGCCAGAACGGTGTTCGCGAACGTGTGCGAGTGCCGAGGAAACTAAGCTGCTCCAAAGGAGAGGGCAGTGCGTTTCCCTACGCTCGGCCTGCACACAGGGGGCTCTGAAGGGCTACGGGCCTGGATGTTCCTTAGCAGACCCAGGTGCACCTGGGGGTACTCAGTGTTCCTGCCGGGAGCAGGGTGCCCCGGCTAGCCTCCCAGGTGTCCAGAAAGCTGTGCTGCCGTTAAAGGCATGCAGAGCAGAGGCCACCGCCTCCTGGAAGCTGCAGCACGCCTCCGCTTCTGCACGGCGAATCAGGGCCTTCCTTCCAGACATGGGTTCATGCTGGGTGTGCCGGTAGCGACACAGCGTGCTAAGATGCTGACTTTCTCCTCGAGCAGAGTGACTTCAGGTACGAGGGCGGGCCTCGCAGTGTTCCAAGCACAGTGTTCTCTCATGGCAGCTCACACAAGGGCCATGACAGAGTCTTCCTGGGCACTTCGCACTCACCAGCCATGTTGTCCCGAGGGCGTTCGAGGGCTCTGGAGAAGTAGTGCTCCTCAAGGAACGCGCAGTGTGTTGCTGCCCAGCACTCGGCAGGCACAGAGGTCCTCCGGGGGATCAACCAATGGACCTCGACGTTGCTCCGCCGGCCCACAGGTGTCTGGAGGCACTCAGTGACCTCGGAGGGAAAACGATGCACACCCGTGGGGCCTAGGAGTCCCCGGACGCGTACTTCCTTTAAAATAAAGCACATAAGCGACTGAGAACTCATGGAATCAGCTGCATGCCTCCCTTTCTGCACGGCTACTCAGGGCCTAACCTGGAGGCGAGTTCTCACGTCGAGGTTCCCTTTCGCTCTAGAGCCTGTCAGGCGGACCACCACCGCGGCCATGGAAGCACCTGGTTCAGACAGAGCAAACTCACAATTTTCCCCGCAGCCTTCTTACAGGGTTTCCAGGCCTGTCAGGAGCAGGGAATGTCAAGTAGCTGCAAGGCAGCGTGAATGCGGCCTTCAAAGTGGGAAAGCAAGTCTATTTCCAGCAGGCCCCCATTTCCATGGGCACCCTCAGCATAAACCCCTGCGGTACCTAACTAGTCCAAAGAGACACAGGTTACCCTGTGTTTCCTACCCTGAATGAAATTCTCGAAGTAGGGTGTTCTGCATCAAGCGAACTGCCTCAACCAAGGAACGGCGTAGCTGCTCCTCTGGGCCTGTGGCTATTCAAAAGCCTGCAGCGCCACTGGAAGAAGAGGACTTAAATTGCAGTAAGAACGCAAGCCAACTTTCTCGAGGAGGCACGGTGACTTCAGGCAGGAGGTCCCAGACGGAATGCGACGCCGAGGGTTTCTCTGAGTGCAGCTCGGACTAGGGCATTGCGTAAGACTTCGACGCCATGTGGGATGTGCTAGAACAGTGTTCCTGAGCGTGTGCGAGTGCTGGGGAAATTAGGCTGCTCCAAAAGAGAGTGCGGTGCGTTTCCCTACGCTCGGCATACACAGAGGGGCTCTAAAGGGCTCCGGGCCTGGATATTGCTTAGCAGACCCAGGTGGGCCTGGGGGGTACTCAGTGTCCCTGCCGGGAACAGGGTGCCCACGCGAGCCTCCTAGGTGTCCGGCAAACTGTGCTGCAGTTAAAGATATGCAGAGCAGAGGCCACAGCCTCATGGAAACTGCTGCATGCCTCCACTTCTGTGCGGCCAATCAGGACCTTACCTCCAGTCACGTGTTCATGCTGGGTGCCCCTTTAGCGACACAGCATGGTAAGATGCTGACTTTCTCCTTGAGCAGAGTGACTTTAGGTACGAGGTTCTCGAAGTATTCAATGCAGAGTGTTTTCTCATGGCAGCTCACACAAGGGCCATGACAAAGACTTCCTGGGCACTTCGGACTCACCAGAAATGAGGTCCTGCGGCTGTTCGAGGACTCTGGAAATGTAGTTCTCCTCAAGGAACGTGCAGTGTGTGGCCCGTCACTCGGCACACTCAGAGGGCCTCCACCGGACAGACCAACCGGCCTCGATGTTGCTAAGCCGGCCCACAGGGTTCTGGAGGTACTCAGTGACTTTGGAGGGACAATGATGCACTCCCGAGAGGCCTAGGAGTCTTCAAAGGGGTACTTCCTTGAAAATAAAGCAGAACAGCGACTAAGAACTCATGGAAACAGCTGTATGCCTCCCTTTCTGCCCGGCTACTCGGGACCTAAAATGGAGGCAAGTTCCCACGTTGAGTATCCTTTTAGCTCTAGAGCTTGTCAGGCAGACCACCGCCGCGGCCACGGAGGCACCTGGTTTAGACAGAGCAAACTCATTTTTTTCCAAGAAGCATTCCTACAAGGTTTAACAGGCCTGTCAACAGCAGGGAATGTCATGCAGCTTCAAGGCAGCATGAATGCAGCCTTCAAAATGGGAAAGCAAGGGTAGTTCCAGCAGGCCCCCGTTTCCATGGGCACCCTCAGCATACACCCGTGTGGTTTCTAACAAGTCCAAAGAGACACAGGTTACCCTGTGTTTCCTTTCCTGAATCAACTTCTCGAAGTAGGGTGTTCTGCATCAAGCGAACTGCCTCAACCAAGGAACACCGTAGCTGCTCCTCTGGGCCTGTAGCTATTCAAAAGCCTGCAGTGCCACAGGAAGAAGAGGACTTCAATTGCAGTAGGAACACAAGCCGACTTTCTCTAGGAGGCATGGTGACTTCAGGCAGGATATCCCAGATGGAATGCGAAGCCGAGGGTTTCTCTGAGTGCAGCTCGGACTAGGGCAATGCGTAAGACTTCGACGCCATGTGGGATGTGCTAGAACAGTGTTCCTGAGCGTGTGCGAGTGCTGGGGAAATTAGGCTGCTCCAAAAGAGAGTGCAGTGCATTTCCCTATGCTCGGCATACACAGAGGGGCTCTAAAGGGCTCCGGGCCTGGATATTGCTTAGCAGACCCAGGTGGGCCTGGGGATACTCAGTGTCCCTGCCGGAAACAGGGTGCCCACGTGAGCCTCCTAGGTGTCCGGCAAACTGTGCTGCAGTTAAAGATGTGCAGAGCAGAGGCCACCGCCTCATGGAAACTGCAGCACGCCTCCGCTTCTGCGCGGCCAATCAGAGCCTTACTTCCAGGCATGTGTTCATGCTGGGAGTGCCGGTAGCAACACAGCATGCTAAGAGGCTGAGTTTCTCCACGAGTAGAGTGACTACAGGTCCGAGGTCCTCGAAGTATTCAAAGCACAGTGTTTTCCCCGAAGCATTCTTCCAGGGCTCACTGGCCTGTCGGGAGCTGGGAAGGTCAGGTAGCTTCAAGGCAGGCATGAATGCCGCCCTCAAAATGGGAAAGCAGGGCTAGTTCCAGCAGGCCCCCGTTTTCATGGGCACACTCAGCGTACATCCCTGTGGCTTCTAACGAGTCCCAAGAGACACCGGTTACCCTGCGTTTCCTTCCCCGAATCAACGTATCGAAGTAGGGAGTCCCGCATCCGGCGAACTGTCTCAACCGAGGAACGCCGTAGCTGCTCCGCTGGGCCTGGGGCTGCCTGCAGTGCCGCAGAAGGAACAGGACTTAAAGTGCAGTAAGAACCCAAGCCGCCGTCCTCTAGGAGGCACGGTGACTTCAGTCAGGAGGTCCTGGATGGAAGGCGAAGACGAGGGCTCCTCTGAGGGCAGCTCCGACTAGGGCACCGCGTAAGACCTCCGCGCCACGTGGGACGTGCCAGAACGGTGTTCGCGAACGTGTGCGAGTGCGGAGGAAACTAAGCTGCTCCAAAGGAGAGGGCAGTGCGTTTCCCTACGCTCGGCCTGCACACAGGGGGCTCTGAAGGGTTACGGGCCTGGATGTTGCTTAGCAGACCCAGGTGCACCTGGGGGTACTCAGTGTTCCTGCTGGGAGCAGGGTGCCCCGGCTAGCCTCCCAGGTGTCCAGAAAGCTGTGCTGCCGTGAAAGGCATGCAGAGCAGAGGCCACCGCCTCCTGGAAGCTGCAGCACGCCTCCGCTTCTGCACGGTGAATCAGGGCCTTCCTTCCAGACATGGGTTCATGCTGGGTGTGCCGGTAGCGACACAGCGTGCTAAGATGCTGACTTTCTCCTCGAGCAGAGTGACTTCAGGTACGAGGGCGGGCCTCGCAGTGTTCCAAGCACAGTGTTCTCTCATGGCAGCTCACACAAGGGCCATGACAGAGTCTTCCTGGGCACTTCGCACTCACCAGCCATGTTGTCCCGAGGGCGTTCGAGGGCTCTGGAGAAGTAGTGCTCCTCAAGGAACGCGCAGTGTGTTGCTGCCCAGCACTCGGCAGGCACAGAGGTCCTCCGGGGGATCAACCAATGGACCTCGACGTTGCTCCGCCGGCCCACAGGTGTCTGGAGGCACTCAGTGACCTCGGAGGGAAAACGATGCACACCCGTGGGGCCAAGGAGTCCCCGGACGCGTACTTCCTTTAAAATAAAGCACATAAGCGACTGAGAACTCATGGAATCAGCTGCATGCCTCCCTTTATGCACGGCTACTCAGGGCCTAACCTGGAGGCGAGTTCTCACGTCGAGGTTCCCTTTCGCTCTAGAGCCTGTCAGGCGGACCACCACCGCGGCCGTGGAAGCACCTGGTTCAGACAGAGCAAACTCACAATTTTCCCCGCAGCCTTCTTACAGGGTTTCCAGGCCTGTCAGGAGCAGGGAATGTCAAGTAGCTGCAAGGCAGCGTGAATGCGGCCTTCAAAGTGGGAAAGCAAGTCTATTTCCAGCAGGCCCCCGTTTCCATGGGCACCCTCAGCATATACCCCTGCGGTACCTAACAAGTCCAAAGAGACACAGGTTACCCTGTGTTTCCTACCCTGAATCAAATTCTCGAAGTAGGGTGTTCTGCATCAAGCGAACTGCCTCAACCAAGGAACGGCGTAGCTGCTCCTCTGGGCCTGTGGCTATTCAAAAGCCTGCAGGGCCACAGGAAGAAGAGGACTTAAATTGCAGTAAGAACGCAAGCCAACTTTTTCAAGGAGGCACGGTGACTTCAGGCAGGAGGTCCCAGACGGAATGCGACGCCGAGGGTTTCTCTGAGTGCAGCTCGGACTAGGGCATTGCGTAAGACTTCGACGCCATGTGGGATGTGCTAGAACAGTGCTCCTGAGCGTGTGCGAGTGCTGGGGAAATTAGGCTGCTCCAAAAGAGAGTGCGGTGCGTTTCCCTACGCTTGGCATACACAGAGGGGCTCTAAAGGGCTCCGGGCCTGGATATTGCTTAGCAGAACCAGGTGGGCCTGGGGGGTACTCAGTGTCCCTGCCGGGAACAGGGTGCCCACGCGAGCCTCCTAGGTGTCCGGCAAACTGTGCTGCAGTTAAAGATATGCAGAGCAGAGGCCACAGCCTCATGGAAACTGCTGCATGCCTCCACTTCTGTGCGGCCAATCAGGACCTTACCTCCAGTCACGTGTTCATGCTGGGTGCCCCTTTAGCGACACAGCATGGTAAGATGCTGACTTTCTCCTCGAGCAGAGTGACTTTAGGTACGAGGTTCTCGAAGTATTCAATGCAGAGTGTTTTCTCATGGCAGCTCACACAAGGGCCATGACAAAGACTTCCTGGGCACTTCGGACTCACCAGAAATGAGGTCCTGCGGCTGTTCGAGGACTCTGGAAATGTAGTTCTCCTCAAGGAACGTGCAGTGTGTTGCCCGTCACTCGGCACACTCAGAGGGCCTCCACCGGACAGACCAACCGGCCTCGATGTTGCTAAGCCGGCCCACAGGGTTCTGGAGGTACTCAGTGACTTTGGAGGGACAATGATGCACTCCCGAGAGGCCTAGGAGTCTTCAAAGGGGTACTTCCTTGAAAATAAAGCAGAACAGCGACTAAGAACTCATGGAAACAGCTGTATGCCTCCCTTTCTGCCCGGCTACTCGGGACCTAAAATGGAGGCAAGTTCCCACGTTGAGTATCCTTTTAGCTCTAGAGCTTGTCAGGCAGACCACCGCCGCGGCCACGGAGGCACCTGGTTTAGACAGAGCAAACTCATTTTTTTCCAAGAAGCATTTCTACAAGGTTTAACAGGCCTGTCAACAGCAGGGAATGTCATGCAGCTTCAAGGCAGCATGAATGCAGCCTTCAAAATGGGAAAGCAAGGGTAGTTCCAGCAGGCCCCCGTTTCCATGGGCACCCTCAGCATACACCCGTGTGGTTTCTAACAAGTCCAAAGAGACACAGGTTACCCTGTGTTTCCTTTCCTGAATCAACTTCTCGAAGTAGGGTGTTCTGCATCAAGCGAACTGCCTCAACCAAGGAACACCGTAGCTGCTCCTCTGGGCCTGTAGCTATTCAAAAGCCTGCAGTGCCACAGGAAGAAGAGGACTTCAATTGCAGTAGGAACACAAGCCGACTTTCTCTAGGAGGCATGGTGACTTCAGGCAGGATATCCCAGATGGAATGCGAAGCCGAGGGTTTCTCTGAGTGCAGCTCGGACTAGGGCAATGCGTAAGACTTCGACGCCATGTGGGATGTGCTAGAACAGTGTTCCTGAGCGTGTGCGAGTGCTGGGGAAATTAGGCTGCTCCAAAAGAGAGTGCAGTGCATTTCCCTATGCTCGGCATACACAGAGGGGCTCTAAAGGGCTCCGGGCCTGGATATTGCTTAGCAGACCCAGGTGGGCCTGGGGATACTCAGTGTCCCTGCCGGAAACAGGGTGCCCACGTGAGCCTCCTAGGTGTCCGGCAAACTGTGCTGCAGTTAAAGATGTGCAGAGCAGAGGCCACCGCCTCATGGAAACTGCAGCACGCCTCCGCTTCTGCGCGGCCAATCAGAGCCTTACTTCCAGGCATGTGTTCATGCTGGGAGTGCCGGTAGCAACACAGCATGCTAAGAGGCTGAGTTTCTCCACGAGTAGAGTGACTACAGGTCCGAGGTCCTCGAAGTATTCAAAGCACAGTGTTTTCCCCGAAGCATTCTTCCAGGGCTCACTGGCCTGTCGGGAGCTGGGAAGGTCAGGTAGCTTCAAGGCAGGCATGAATGCCGCCCTCAAAATGGGAAAGCAGGGCTAGTTCCAGCAGGCCCCCGTTTTCATGGGCACACTCAGCGTACATCCCTGTGGCTTCTAACGAGTCCCAAGAGACACCGGTTACCCTGCGTTTCCTTCCCCGAATCAACGTATCGAAGTAGGGAGTCCCGCATCCGGCGAACTGTCTCAACCGAGGAACGCCGTAGCTGCTCCGCTGGGCCTGGGGCTGCCTGCAGTGCCGCAGAAGGAACAGGACTTAAAGTGCAGTAAGAACCCAAGCCGCCGTCCTCTAGGAGGCACGGTGACTTCAGTCAGGAGGTCCTGGATGGAAGGCGAAGACGAGGGCTCCTCTGAGGGCAGCTCCGACTAGGGCACCGCGTAAGACCTCCGCGCCACGTGGGACGTGCCAGAACGGTGTTCGCGAACGTGTGCGAGTGCGGAGGAAACTAAGCTGCTCCAAAGGAGAGGGCAGTGCGTTTCCCTACGCTCGGCCTGCACACAGGGGGCTCTGAAGGGTTACGGGCCTGGATGTTGCTTAGCAGACCCAGGTGCACCTGGGGGTACTCAGTGTTCCTGCTGGGAGCAGGGTGCCCCGGCTAGCCTCCCAGGTGTCCAGAAAGCTGTGCTGCCGTGAAAGGCATGCAGAGCAGAGGCCACCGCCTCCTGGAAGCTGCAGCACGCCTCCGCTTCTGCACGGTGAATCAGGGCCTTCCTTCCAGACATGGGTTCATGCTGGGTGTGCCGGTAGCGACACAGCGTGCTAAGATGCTGACTTTCTCCTCGAGCAGAGTGACTTCAGGTACGAGGGCGGGCCTCGCAGTGTTCCAAGCACAGTGTTCTCTCATGGCAGCTCACACAAGGGCCATGACAGAGTCTTCCTGGGCACTTCGCACTCACCAGCCATGTTGTCCCGAGGGCGTTCGAGGGCTCTGGAGAAGTAGTGCTCCTCAAGGAACGCGCAGTGTGTTGCTGCCCAGCACTCGGCAGGCACAGAGGTCCTCCGGGGGATCAACCAATGGACCTCGACGTTGCTCCGCCGGCCCACAGGTGTCTGGAGGCACTCAGTGACCTCGGAGGGAAAACGATGCACACCCGTGGGGCCAAGGAGTCCCCGGACGCGTACTTCCTTTAAAATAAAGCACATAAGCGACTGAGAACTCATGGAATCAGCTGCATGCCTCCCTTTATGCACGGCTACTCAGGGCCTAACCTGGAGGCGAGTTCTCACGTCGAGGTTCCCTTTCGCTCTAGAGCCTGTCAGGCGGACCACCACCGCGGCCGTGGAAGCACCTGGTTCAGACAGAGCAAACTCACAATTTTCCCCGCAGCCTTCTTACAGGGTTTCCAGGCCTGTCAGGAGCAGGGAATGTCAAGTAGCTGCAAGGCAGCGTGAATGCGGCCTTCAAAGTGGGAAAGCAAGTCTATTTCCAGCAGGCCCCCGTTTCCATGGGCACCCTCAGCATATACCCCTGCGGTACCTAACAAGTCCAAAGAGACACAGGTTACCCTGTGTTTCCTACCCTGAATCAAATTCTCGAAGTAGGGTGTTCTGCATCAAGCGAACTGCCTCAACCAAGGAACGGCGTAGCTGCTCCTCTGGGCCTGTGGCTATTCAAAAGCCTGCAGGGCCACAGGAAGAAGAGGACTTAAATTGCAGTAAGAACGCAAGCCAACTTTTTCAAGGAGGCACGGTGACTTCAGGCAGGAGGTCCCAGACGGAATGCGACGCCGAGGGTTTCTCTGAGTGCAGCTCGGACTAGGGCATTGCGTAAGACTTCGACGCCATGTGGGATGTGCTAGAACAGTGCTCCTGAGCGTGTGCGAGTGCTGGGGAAATTAGGCTGCTCCAAAAGAGAGTGCGGTGCGTTTCCCTACGCTCGGCATACACAGAGGGGCTCTAAAGGGCTCCGGGCCTGGATATTGCTTAGCAGAACCAGGTGGGCCTGGGGGGTACTCAGTGTCCCTGCCGGGAACAGGGTGCCCACGCGAGCCTCCTAGGTGTCCGGCAAACTGTGCTGCAGTTAAAGATATGCAGAGCAGAGGCCACAGCCTCATGGAAACTGCTGCATGCCTCCACTTCTGTGCGGCCAATCAGGACCTTACCTCCAGTCACGTGTTCATGCTGGGTGCCCCTTTAGCGACACAGCATGGTAAGATGCTGACTTTCTCCTCGAGCAGAGTGACTTTAGGTACGAGGTTCTCGAAGTATTCAATGCAGAGTGTTTTCTCATGGCAGCTCACACAAGGGCCATGACAAACACTTCCTGGGCACTTCGGACTCACCAGAAATGAGGTCCTGCGGCTGTTCGAGGACTCTGGAAATGTAGTTCTCCTCAAGGAACGTGCAGTGTGTTGCCCGTCACTCGGCACACTCAGAGGGCCTCCACCGGACAGACCAACCGGCCTCGATGTTGCTAAGCCGGCCCACAGGGTTCTGGAGGTACTCAGTGACTTTGGAGGGACAATGATGCACTCCCGAGAGGCCTAGGAGTCTTCAAAGGGGTACTTCCTTGAAAATAAAGCAGAACAGCGACTAAGAACTCATGGAAACAGCTGTATGCCTCCCTTTCTGCCCGGCTACTCGGGACCTAAAATGGAGGCAAGTTCCCACGTTGAGTATCCTTTTAGCTCTAGAGCTTGTCAGGCAGACCACCGCCGCGGCCACGGAGGCACCTGGTTTAGACAGAGCAAACTCATTTTTTTCCAAGAAGCATTCCTACAGGGTTTAACAGGCCTGTCAACAGCAGGGAATGTCATGCAGCTTCAAGGCAGCATGAATGCAGCCTTCAAAATGGGAAAGCAAGGGTAGTTCCATCAGGCCCCCGTTTCCATGGGCACCCTCAGCATACACCCGTGTGGTTTCTAACAAGTCCAAAGAGACACAGGTTACCCTGTGTTTCCTTTCCTGAATCAACTTCTCGAAGTAGGGTGTTCTGCATCAAGCGAACTGCCTCAACCAAGGAACACCGTAGCTGCTCCTCTGGGCCTGTAGCTATTCAAAAGCCTGCAGTGCCACAGGAAGAAGAGGACTTCAATTGCAGTAGGAACACAAGCCGACTTTCTCTAGGAGGCATGGTGACTTCAGGCAGGATGTCCCAGATGGAATGCGAAGCCGAGGGTTTCTCTGAGTGCAGCTCGGACTAGGGCAATGCGTAAGACTTCGACGCCATGTGGGATGTGCTAGAACAGTGTTCCTGAGCGTGTGCAAGTGCTGGTGAAATTAAGCTGCTCCAAAAAGGAGTGTGGTGCGTTTCCCTATGCTCGGCATACACAGAGGAGCTCTAAAGGGCTACGGGCCTGGATGTTGCTTAGCAGACCCAGGGGGGCCTGGGGGTACTCAGTGTTCCCGTCGGGAACAGGGTGCCCACGCTAGCTTCCAAGGTGTCCAGAAAACGGTGCTGCAGTTAAAGATATGCAAAGCAGAGGCCACCGCCTCATGGAAACTGCAGCACACCGCTGCTTCTGCGTGGCCAATCGGGGCCTAACTTCCAGGCATGTGCTCATGCCAGGTGTGCCGGTAGCGACACAGCATGCTAAGAGGCTGAGTTTATCCTCGGATAGAGTGACTACAGGTACGAGGTCCTCCAAGTATTCAAAGCACAGTGTTTTCTCATGGCAGCTCACACAAGGGCCATGACGAAGTCTTCCTGGGCACTTGGGACTCACCAGCAATGTTGTCCTGAGGCCATTCGAGGACTCTGGAAATGTAGGTCTCCTCAAGGAAGGTACAGGGTGTTGCCCATCACTGGAAACGCACAGAGGGCCTCCGAGGGATCAACCGATGGGCGTTGAAGTTGCTCAGCCGGCCCACAGGTGTCTGGAGGTAGTCAGTGAAATTGGAGGGAAAATGATGCATACCCGAGAGGCCTAGGAGTACTCAAAAGTCTACTTCCTGTAAATTAAAGCACATAAGCCACTAAGAACTCATGGAAACAGCTACCTGCCTCCCTTTCTGCACGGCTACTCAGGGCCTAACCTGGAGGCAAGTCCTCACGTTGGGATTCCCTTTAGCTCTAGAGCTTGTCAGGCGGACAACCACCACGGCCATGGAAGCACCTGGTTCAGACAGAGCAAACTCATAATTTTCCCCGCAGCCTTCTTACAGGGTTTCCAGGCCTGTCAGGAGCAGGGAATGTCAAGTAGCTGCAAGGCAGCGTGAATGCGGCCTTCAAAGTGGGAAAGCAAGTCTATTTCCAGCAGGCCCCCGTTTCCATGGGCACCCTCAGCATACACCCCTGTGGTATCTAACAAGTCCAAAGAGACACAGGTTACCCTGTGTTTCCTACCCTGAATCAACTTCTCGAAGTAGGGAGTTCTGCATCAAGCGAACTGCCTCAACCAAGGAACGGCGTAGCTGCTCCTCTGGGCCTGTGGCTATTCAAAAGCCTGCAGCGCCACTGGAAGAAGAGGACTTAAATTGCAGTAAGAACGCAAGCCAACTTTCTCGAGGAGGCACGGTGACTTCAGGCAGGAGGTCCCAGACGGAATGCGACGCCGAGGGTTTCTCTGAGTGCAGCTCGGACTAGGGCATTGCGTAAGACTTCGACGCCATGTGGGATGTGCTAGAACAGTGTTCCTGAGCGTGTGCGAGTGCTGGGGAAATTAGGCTGCTCCAAAAGAGAGTGCGGTGCGTTTCCCTACGCTCGGCATACACAGAGGGGCTCTAAAGGGCTCCGGGCCTGGATATTGCTTAGCAGACCCAGGTGGGCCTGGGGGTACTCAGTGTCCCTGCCGGAAACAGGGTGCCCACGTGAGCCTCCTAGGTGTCCAGCAAACTGTGCTGCAGTTAAAGATAACCAGAGCAGGGGCCACCGCCTCATGGAAACTGCAGCACGCCTCCGCTTCTGTGCGGCCAATCAGAGCCTTACTTCCAGGCATGTGTTCATGCTGGGAGTGCCGGTAGCAACACAGCATGCTAAGAGGCTGAGTTTCTCCACGGGTAGAGTGACTACAGGTCCGAGGTCCTCAAAGTATTCAAAGCACAGTGTTTTCCCCGAAGCATTCTTCCAGGGCTCACTGGCCTGTCGGGAGCTGGGAAGGTCAGGTAGCTTCAAGGCAGGCATGAATGCCGCCCTCAAAATGGGAAAGCAGGGCTAGTTCCAGCAGGCCCCCGTTTTCATGGGCACACTCAGCGTACATCCCTGTGGCTTCTAACGAGTCCCAAGAGACACCGGTTACCCTGCGTTTCCTTCCCTGAATCAACGTATCGAAGTAGGGAGTCCCGCATCCGGCGAACTGTCTCAACCGAGGAACGCCGTAGCTGCTCCTCTGGGCCTGGGGCTGCCTGCAGTGCCGCAGAAGGAACAGGACTTAAAGTGCAGTAAGAACCCAAGCCGCCGTCCTCTAGGAGGCACGGTGACTTCAGTCAGGAGGTCCTGGATGGAAGGCGAAGACGAGGGCTCCTCTGAGGGCAGCTCCGACTAGGGCACCGCGTAAGACCTCCGCGCCACGTGGGACGTGCCAGAACGGTGTTCGCGAACGTGTGCGAGTGCCGAGGAAACTAAGCTGCTCCAAAGGAGAGGGCAGTGCGTTTCCCTACGCTCGGCCTGCACACAGGGGGCTCTGAAGGGCTACGGGCCTGGATGTTCCTTAGCAGACCCAGGTGCACCTGGGGGTACTCAGTGTTCCTGCCGGGAGCAGGGTGCCCCGGCTAGCCTCCCAGGTGTCCAGAAAGCTGTGCTGCCGTTAAAGGCATGCAGAGCAGAGGCCACCGCCTCCTGGAAGCTGCAGCACGCCTCCGCTTCTGCACGGCGAATCAGGGCCTTCCTT
This sequence comes from Grampus griseus, assembly GCF_964374135.1. NCBI lineage: Eukaryota > Metazoa > Chordata > Mammalia > Artiodactyla > Delphinidae > Grampus > Grampus griseus. Next base: position 772,863 of record NC_139010.1, read on the forward strand.
CCAGACATGGGTTCATGCTGGGTGTGCCGGTAGCGACACAGCGTGCTAAGATGCTGACTTTCTCCTCGAGCAGAGTGACTTCAGGTACGAGGGCGGGCCTCGCAGTGTTCCAAGCACAGTGTTCTCTCATGGCAGCTCACACAAGGGCCATGACAGAGTCTTCCTGGGCACTTCGCACTCACCAGCCATGTTGTCCCGAGGGCGTTCGAGGGCTCTGGAGAAGTAGTGCTCCTCAAGGAACGCGCAGTGTGTTGCTGCCCAGCACTCGGCAGGCACAGAGGTCCTCCGGGGGATCAACCAATGGACCTCGACGTTGCTCCGCCGGCCCACAGGTGTCTGGAGGCACTCAGTGACCTCGGAGGGAAAACGATGCACACCCGTGGGGCCTAGGAGTCCCCGGACGCGTACTTCCTTTAAAATAAAGCACATAAGCGACTGAGAACTCATGGAATCAGCTGCATGCCTCCCTTTCTGCACGGCTACTCAGGGCCTAACCTGGAGGCGAGTTCTCACGTCGAGGTTCCCTTTCGCTCTAGAGCCTGTCAGGCGGACCACCACCGCGGCCATGGAAGCACCTGGTTCAGACAGAGCAAACTCACAATTTTCCCCGCAGCCTTCTTACAGGGTTTCCAGGCCTGTCAGGAGCAGGGAATGTCAAGTAGCTGCAAGGCAGCGTGAATGCGGCCTTCAAAGTGGGAAAGCAAGTCTATTTCCAGCAGGCCCCCATTTCCATGGGCACCCTCAGCATAAACCCCTGCGGTACCTAACTAGTCCAAAGAGACACAGGTTACCCTGTGTTTCCTACCCTGAATGAAATTCTCGAAGTAGGGTGTTCTGCATCAAGCGAACTGCCTCAACCAAGGAACGGCGTAGCTGCTCCTCTGGGCCTGTGGCTATTCAAAAGCCTGCAGCGCCACTGGAAGAAGAGGACTTAAATTGCAGTAAGAACGCAAGCCAACTTTCTCGAGGAGGCACGGTGACTTCAGGCAGGAGGTCCCAGACGGAATGCGACGCCGAGGGTTTCTCTGAGTGCAGCTCGGACTAGGGCATTGCGTAAGACTTCGACGCCATGTGGGATGTGCTAGAACAGTGTTCCTGAGCGTGTGCGAGTGCTGGGGAAATTAGGCTGCTCCAAAAGAGAGTGCGGTGCGTTTCCCTACGCTCGGCATACACAGAGGGGCTCTAAAGGGCTCCGGGCCTGGATATTGCTTAGCAGACCCAGGTGGGCCTGGGGGGTACTCAGTGTCCCTGCCGGGAACAGGGTGCCCACGCGAGCCTCCTAGGTGTCCGGCAAACTGTGCTGCAGTTAAAGATATGCAGAGCAGAGGCCACAGCCTCATGGAAACTGCTGCATGCCTCCACTTCTGTGCGGCCAATCAGGACCTTACCTCCAGTCACGTGTTCATGCTGGGTGCCCCTTTAGCGACACAGCATGGTAAGATGCTGACTTTCTCCTCGAGCAGAGTGACTTTAGGTACGAGGTTCTCGAAGTATTCAATGCAGAGTGTTTTCTCATGGCAGCTCACACAAGGGCCATGACAAAGACTTCCTGGGCACTTCGGACTCACCAGAAATGAGGTCCTGCGGCTGTTCGAGGACTCTGGAAATGTAGTTCTCCTCAAGGAACGTGCAGTGTGTTGCCCGTCACTCGGCACACTCAGAGGGCCTCCACCGGACAGACCAACCGGCCTCGATGTTGCTAAGCCGGCCCACAGGGTTCTGGAGGTACTCAGTGACTTTGGAGGGACAATGATGCACTCCCGAGAGGCCTAGGAGTCTTCAAAGGGGTACTTCCTTGAAAATAAAGCAGAACAGCGACTAAGAACTCATGGAAACAGCTGTATGCCTCCCTTTCTGCCCGGCTACTCGGGACCTAAAATGGAGGCAAGTTCCCACGTTGAGTATCCTTTTAGCTCTAGAGCTTGTCAGGCAGACCACCGCCGCGGCCACGGAGGCACCTGGTTTAGACAGAGCAAACTCATTTTTTTCCAAGAAGCATTCCTACAGGGTTTAACAGGCCTGTCAACAGCAGGGAATGTCATGCAGCTTCAAGGCAGCATGAATGCAGCCTTCAAAATGGGAAAGCAAGGGTAGTTCCATCAGGCCCCCGTTTCCATGGGCACCCTCAGCATACACCCGTGTGGTTTCTAACAAGTCCAAAGAGACACAGGTTACCCTGTGTTTCCTTTCCTGAATCAACTTCTCGAAGTAGGGTGTTCTGCATCAAGCGAACTGCCTCAACCAAGGAACACCGTAGCTGCTCCTCTGGGCCTGTAGCTATTCAAAAGCCTGCAGTGCCACAGGAAGAAGAGGACTTCAATTGCAGTAGGAACACAAGCCGACTTTCTCTAGGAGGCATGGTGACTTCAGGCAGGATGTCCCAGATGGAATGCGAAGCCGAGGGTTTCTCTGAGTGCAGCTCGGACTAGGGCAATGCGTAAGACTTCGACGCCATGTGGGATGTGCTAGAACAGTGTTCCTGAGCGTGTGCAAGTGCTGGTGAAATTAAGCTCCTCCAAAAAGGAGTGTGGTGCGTTTCCCTATGCTCGGCATACACAGAGGAGCTCTAAAGGGCTACGGGCCTGGATGTTGCTTAGCAGACCCAGGGGGGCCTGGGGGTACTCAGTGTTCCCGTCGGGAACAGGGTGCCCACGCTAGCTTCCAAGGTGTCCAGAAAACGGTGCTGCAGTTAAAGATATGCAAAGCAGAGGCCACCGCCTCATGGAAACTGCAGCACACCGCTGCTTCTGCGTGGCCAATCGGGGCCTAACTTCCAGGCATGTGCTCATGCCAGGTGTGCCGGTAGCGACACAGCATGCTAAGAGGCTGAGTTTATCCTCGGATAGAGTGACTACAGGTACGAGGTCCTCCAAGTATTCAAAGCACAGTGTTTTCTCATGGCAGCTCACACAAGGGCCATGACGAAGTCTTCCTGGGCACTTGGGACTCACCAGCAATGTTGTCCTGAGGCCATTCGAGGACTCTGGAAATGTAGGTCTCCTCAAGGAAGGTACAGGGTGTTGCCCATCACTGGAAACGCACAGAGGGCCTCCGAGGGATCAACCGATGGGCGTTGAAGTTGCTCAGCCGGCCCACAGGTGTCTGGAGGTAGTCAGTGAAATTGGAGGGAAAATGATGCATACCCGAGAGGCCTAGGAGTACTCAAAAGTCTACTTCCTGTAAATTAAAGCACATAAGCCACTAAGAACTCATGGAAACAGCTACCTGCCTCCCTTTCTGCACGGCTACTCAGGGCCTAACCTGGAGGCAAGTCCTCACGTTGGGATTCCCTTTAGCTCTAGAGCTTGTCAGGCGGACAACCACCACGGCCATGGAAGCACCTGGTTCAGACAGAGCAAACTCATAATTTTCCCCGCAGCCTTCTTACAGGGTTTCCAGGCCTGTCAGGAGCAGGGAATGTCAAGTAGCTGCAAGGCAGCGTGAATGCGGCCTTCAAAGTGGGAAAGCAAGTCTATTTCCAGCAGGCCCCCGTTTCCATGGGCACCCTCAGCATACACCCCTGTGGTATCTAACAAGTCCAAAGAGACACAGGTTACCCTGTGTTTCCTACCCTGAATCAACTTCTCGAAGTAGGGAGTTCTGCATCAAGCGAACTGCCTCAACCAAGGAACGGCGTAGCTGCTCCTCTGGGCCTGTGGCTATTCAAAAGCCTGCAGCGCCACTGGAAGAAGAGGACTTAAATTGCAGTAAGAACGCAAGCCAACTTTCTCGAGGAGGCACGGTGACTTCAGGCAGGAGGTCCCAGACGGAATGCGACGCCGAGGGTTTCTCTGAGTGCAGCTCGGACTAGGGCATTGCGTAAGACTTCGACGCCATGTGGGATGTGCTAGAACAGTGTTCCTGAGCGTGTGCGAGTGCTGGGGAAATTAGGCTGCTCCAAAAGAGAGTGCGGTGCGTTTCCCTACGCTCGGCATACACAGAGGGGCTCTAAAGGGCTCCGGGCCTGGATATTGCTTAGCAGACCCAGGTGGGCCTGGGGGTACTCAGTGTCCCTGCCGGAAACAGGGTGCCCACGTGAGCCTCCTAGGTGTCCAGCAAACTGTGCTGCAGTTAAAGATAACCAGAGCAGGGGCCACCGCCTCATGGAAACTGCAGCACGCCTCCGCTTCTGTGCGGCCAATCAGAGCCTTACTTCCAGGCATGTGTTCATGCTGGGAGTGCCGGTAGCAACACAGCATGCTAAGAGGCTGAGTTTCTCCACGGGTAGAGTGACTACAGGTCCGAGGTCCTCAAAGTATTCAAAGCACAGTGTTTTCCCCGAAGCATTCTTCCAGGGCTCACTGGCCTGTCGGGAGCTGGGAAGGTCAGGTAGCTTCAAGGCAGGCATGAATGCCGCCCTCAAAATGGGAAAGCAGGGCTAGTTCCAGCAGGCCCCCGTTTTCATGGGCACACTCAGCGTACATCCCTGTGGCTTCTAACGAGTCCCAAGAGACACCGGTTACCCTGCGTTTCCTTCCCTGAATCAACGTATCGAAGTAGGGAGTCCCGCATCCGGCGAACTGTCTCAACCGAGGAACGCCGTAGCTGCTCCTCTGGGCCTGGGGCTGCCTGCAGTGCCGCAGAAGGAACAGGACTTAAAGTGCAGTAAGAACCCAAGCCGCCGTCCTCTAGGAGGCACGGTGACTTCAGTCAGGAGGTCCTGGATGGAAGGCGAAGACGAGGGCTCCTCTGAGGGCAGCTCCGACTAGGGCACCGCGTAAGACCTCCGCGCCACGTGGGACGTGCCAGAACGGTGTTCGCGAACGTGTGCGAGTGCCGAGGAAACTAAGCTGCTCCAAAGGAGAGGGCAGTGCGTTTCCCTACGCTCGGCCTGCACACAGGGGGCTCTGAAGGGCTACGGGCCTGGATGTTCCTTAGCAGACCCAGGTGCACCTGGGGGTACTCAGTGTTCCTGCCGGGAGCAGGGTGCCCCGGCTAGCCTCCCAGGTGTCCAGAAAGCTGTGCTGCCGTTAAAGGCATGCAGAGCAGAGGCCACCGCCTCCTGGAAGCTGCAGCACGCCTCCGCTTCTGCACGGCGAATCAGGGCCTTCCTTCCAGACATGGGTTCATGCTGGGTGTGCCGGTAGCGACACAGCGTGCTAAGATGCTGACTTTCTCCTCGAGCAGAGTGACTTCAGGTACGAGGGCGGGCCTCGCAGTGTTCCAAGCACAGTGTTCTCTCATGGCAGCTCACACAAGGGCCATGACAGAGTCTTCCTGGGCACTTCGCACTCACCAGCCATGTTGTCCCGAGGGCGTTCGAGGGCTCTGGAGAAGTAGTGCTCCTCAAGGAACGCGCAGTGTGTTGCTGCCCAGCACTCGGCAGGCACAGAGGTCCTCCGGGGGATCAACCAATGGACCTCGACGTTGCTCCGCCGGCCCACAGGTGTCTGGAGGCACTCAGTGACCTCGGAGGGAAAACGATGCACACCCGTGGGGCCTAGGAGTCCCCGGACGCGTACTTCCTTTAAAATAAAGCACATAAGCGACTGAGAACTCATGGAATCAGCTGCATGCCTCCCTTTCTGCACGGCTACTCAGGGCCTAACCTGGAGGCGAGTTCTCACGTCGAGGTTCCCTTTCGCTCTAGAGCCTGTCAGGCGGACCACCACCGCGGCCATGGAAGCACCTGGTTCAGACAGAGCAAACTCACAATTTTCCCCGCAGCCTTCTTACAGGGTTTCCAGGCCTGTCAGGAGCAGGGAATGTCAAGTAGCTGCAAGGCAGCGTGAATGCGGCCTTCAAAGTGGGAAAGCAAGTCTATTTCCAGCAGGCCCCCATTTCCATGGGCACCCTCAGCATAAACCCCTGCGGTACCTAACTAGTCCAAAGAGACACAGGTTACCCTGTGTTTCCTACCCTGAATGAAATTCTCGAAGTAGGGTGTTCTGCATCAAGCGAACTGCCTCAACCAAGGAACGGCGTAGCTGCTCCTCTGGGCCTGTGGCTATTCAAAAGCCTGCAGCGCCACTGGAAGAAGAGGACTTAAATTGCAGTAAGAACGCAAGCCAACTTTCTCGAGGAGGCACGGTGACTTCAGGCAGGAGGTCCCAGACGGAATGCGACGCCGAGGGTTTCTCTGAGTGCAGCTCGGACTAGGGCATTGCGTAAGACTTCGACGCCATGTGGGATGTGCTAGAACAGTGTTCCTGAGCGTGTGCGAGTGCTGGGGAAATTAGGCTGCTCCAAAAGAGAGTGCGGTGCGTTTCCCTACGCTCGGCATACACAGAGGGGCTCTAAAGGGCTCCGGGCCTGGATATTGCTTAGCAGACCCAGGTGGGCCTGGGGGGTACTCAGTGTCCCTGCCGGGAACAGGGTGCCCACGCGAGCCTCCTAGGTGTCCGGCAAACTGTGCTGCAGTTAAAGATATGCAGAGCAGAGGCCACAGCCTCATGGAAACTGCTGCATGCCTCCACTTCTGTGCGGCCAATCAGGACCTTACCTCCAGTCACGTGTTCATGCTGGGTGCCCCTTTAGCGACACAGCATGGTAAGATGCTGACTTTCTCCTTGAGCAGAGTGACTTTAGGTACGAGGTTCTCGAAGTATTCAATGCAGAGTGTTTTCTCATGGCAGCTCACACAAGGGCCATGACAAAGACTTCCTGGGCACTTCGGACTCACCAGAAATGAGGTCCTGCGGCTGTTCGAGGACTCTGGAAATGTAGTTCTCCTCAAGGAACGTGCAGTGTGTGGCCCGTCACTCGGCACACTCAGAGGGCCTCCACCGGACAGACCAACCGGCCTTGATGTTGCTAAGCCGGCCCACAGGGTTCTGGAGGTACTCAGTGACTTTGGAGGGACAATGATGCACTCCCGAGAGGCCTAGGAGTCTTCAAAGGGGTACTTCCTTGAAAATAAAGCAGAACAGCGACTAAGAACTCATGGAAACAGCTGTATGCCTCCCTTTCTGCCCGGCTACTCGGGACCTAAAATGGAGGCAAGTTCCCACGTTGAGTATCCTTTTAGCTCTAGAGCTTGTCAGGCAGACCACCGCCGCGGCCACGGAGGCACCTGGTTTAGACAGAGCAAACTCATTTTTTTCCAAGAAGCATTCCTACAGGGTTTAACAGGCCTGTCAACAGCAGGGAATGTCATGCAGCTTCAAGGCAGCATGAATGCAGCCTTCAAAATGGGAAAGCAAGGGTAGTTCCAGCAGGCCCCCGTTTCCATGGGCACCCTCAGCATACACCCGTGTGGTTTCTAACAAGTCCAAAGAGACACAGGTTACCCTGTGTTTCCTTTCCTGAATCAACTTCTCGAAGTAGGGTGTTCTGCATCAAGCGAACTGCCTCAACCAAGGAACACCGTAGCTGCTCCTCTGGGCCTGTAGCTATTCAAAAGCCTGCAGTGCCACAGGAAGAAGAGGACTTCAATTGCAGTAGGAACACAAGCCGACTTTCTCTAGGAGGCATGGTGACTTCAGGCAGGATGTCCCAGATGGAATGCGAAGCCGAGGGTTTCTCTGAGTGCAGCTCGGACTAGGGCAATGCGTAAGACTTCGACGCCATGTGGGATGTGCTAGAACAGTGTTCCTGAGCGTGTGCAAGTGCTGGTGAAATTAAGCTCCTCCAAAAAGGAGTGTGGTGCGTTTCCCTATGCTCGGCATACACAGAGGAGCTCTAAAGGGCTACGGGCCTGGATGTTGCTTAGCAGACCCAGGGGGGCCTGGGGGTACTCAGTGTTCCCGTCGGGAACAGGGTGCCCACGCTAGCTTCCAAGGTGTCCAGAAAACGGTGCTGCAGTTAAAGATATGCAAAGCAGAGGCCACCGCCTCATGGAAACTGCAGCACACCGCTGCTTCTGCGTGGCCAATCGGGGCCTAACTTCCAGGCATGTGCTCATGCCAGGTGTGCCGGTAGCGACACAGCATGCTAAGAGGCTGAGTTTATCCTCGGATAGAGTGACTACAGGTACGAGGTCCTCCAAGTATTCAAAGCACAGTGTTTTCTCATGGCAGCTCACACAAGGGCCATGACGAAGTCTTCCTGGGCACTTGGGACTCACCAGCAATGTTGTCCTGAGGCCATTCGAGGACTCTGGAAATGTAGGTCTCCTCAAGGAAGGTACAGGGTGTTGCCCATCACTGGAAACGCACAGAGGGCCTCCGAGGGATCAACCGATGGGCGTTGAAGTTGCTCAGCCGGCCCACAGGTGTCTGGAGGTAGTCAGTGAAATTGGAGGGAAAATGATGCATACCCGAGAGGCCTAGGAGTACTCAAAAGTCTACTTCCTGTAAATTAAAGCACATAAGCCACTAAGAACTCATGGAAACAGCTACCTGCCTCCCTTTCTGCACGGCTACTCAGGGCCTAACCTGGAGGCAAGTTCTCACATTGGGATTCCCTTTAGCTCTAGAGCTTGTCAGGCGGACCACCACCACGGCCATGGAAGCACCTGGTTCAGACAGAGCAAACTCATAATTTTCCCCGCAGCCTTCTTACAGGGTTTCCAGGCCTGTCAGGAGCAGGGAATGTCAAGTAGCTGCAAGGCAGCGTGAATGCGGCCTTCAAAGTGGGAAAGCAAGTCTATTTCCAGCAGGCCCCCGTTTCCATGGGCACCCTCAGCATACACCCCTGTGGTATCTAACAAGTCCAAAGAGACACAGGTTACCCTGTGTTTCCTACCCTGAATCAACTTCTCGAAGTAGGGAGTTCTGCATCAAGCGAACTGCCTCAACCAAGGAACGGCGTAGCTGCTCCTCTGGGCCTGTGGCTATTCAAAAGCCTGCAGCGCCACTGGAAGAAGAGGACTTAAATTGCAGTAAGAACGCAAGCCAACTTTCTCGAGGAGGCACGGTGACTTCAGGCAGGAGGTCCCAGACGGAATGCGACGCCGAGGGTTTCTCTGAGTGCAGCTCGGACTAGGGCATTGCGTAAGACTTCGACGCCATGTGGGATGTGCTAGAACAGTGTTCCTGAGCGTGTGCGAGTGCTGGGGAAATTAGGCTGCTCCAAAAGAGAGTGCGGTGCGTTTCCCTACGCTCGGCATACACAGAGGGGCTCTAAAGGGCTCCGGGCCTGGATATTGCTTAGCAGACCCAGGTGGGCCTGGGGGTACTCAGTGTCCCTGCCAGAAACAGGGTGCCCACGTGAGCCTCCTAGGTGTCCGGCAAACTGTGCTGCAGTTAAAGATAACCAGAGCAGGGGCCACCGCCTCATGGAAACTGCAGCACGCCTCCGCTTCTGCGCGGCCAATCAGAGCCTTACTTCCAGGCATGTGTTCATGCTGGGAGTGCCGGTAGCAACACAGCATGCTAAGAGGCTGAGTTTCTCCACGGGTAGAGTGACTACAGGTCCGAGGTCCTCAAAGTATTCAAAGCACAGTGTTTTCCCCGAAGCATTCTTCCAGGGCTCACTGGCCTGTCGGGAGCTGGGAAGGTCAGGTAGCTTCAAGGCAGGCATGAATGCCGCCCTCAAAATGGGAAAGCAGGGCTAGTTCCAGCAGGCCCCCGTTTTCATGGGCACACTCAGCGTACATCCCTGTGGCTTCTAACGAGTCCCAAGAGACACCGGTTACCCTGCGTTTCCTTCCCTGAATCAACGTATCGAAGTAGGGAGTCCCGCATCCGGCAAACTGTCTCAACCGAGGAACGCCGTAGCTGCTCCTCTGGGCCTGGGGCTGCCTGCAGTGCCGCAGAAGGAACAGGACTTAAAGTGCAGTAAGAACCCAAGCCGCCGTCCTCTAGGAGGCACGGTGACTTCAGTCAGGAGGTCCTGGATGGAAGGCGAAGACGAGGGCTCCTCTGAGGGCAGCTCCGACTAGGGCACCGCGTAAGACCTCCGCGCCACGTGGGACGTGCCAGAACGGTGTTCGCGAACGTGTGCGAGTGCCGAGGAAACTAAGCTGCTCCAAAGGAGAGGGCAGTGCGTTTCCCTACGCTCGGCCTGCACACAGGGGGCTCTGAAGGGCTACGGGCCTGGATGTTCCTTAGCAGACCCAGGTGCACCTGGGGGTACTCAGTGTTCCTGCCGGGAGCAGGGTGCCCCGGCTAGCCTCCCAGGTGTCCAGAAAGCTGTGCTGCCGTTAAAGGCATGCAGAGCAGAGGCCACCGCCTCCTGGAAGCTGCAGCACGCCTCCGCTTCTGCACGGCGAATCAGGGCCTTCCTTCCAGACATGGGTTCATGCTGGGTGTGCCGGTAGCGACACAGCGTGCTAAGATGCTGACTTTCTCCTCGAGCAGAGTGACTTCAGGTACGAGAGCGGGCCTCGCAGTGTTCCAAGCACAGTGTTCTCTCATGGCAGCTCACACAAGGGCCATGACAGAGTCTTCCTGGGCACTTCGCACTCACCAGCCATGTTGTCCCGAGGGCGTTCGAGGGCTCTGGAGAAGTAGTGCTCCTCAAGGAACGCGCAGTGTGTTGCTGCCCAGCACTCGGCAGGCACAGAGGTCCTCCGGGGGATCAACCAATGGACCTCGACGTTGCTCCGCCGGCCCACAGGTGTCTGGAGGCACTCAGTGACCTCAGAGGGAAAACGATGCACACCCGTGGGGCCTAGGAGTCCCCGGACGCGTACTTCCTTTAAAATAAAGCACATAAGCGACTGAGAACTCATGGAATCAGCTGCATGCCTCCCTTTCTGCATGGCTACTCAGGGCCTAACCTGGAGGCGAGTTCTCACGTTGGGATTCCCTTTAGCTCTAGAGCCTGTGAGGCGGACCACCACCGCGGCCATGGAAGCATCTGGTTCAGACAGAGCAAACTCACAATTTTCCCCGCAGCCTTCTTACAGGGTTTCCAGGCCTGTCAGGAGCAGGGAAGGTCAAGTAGCTGCAAGGCAGCGTGAATGCGGCCTTCAAAGTGGGAAAGCAAGTCTATTTCCAGCAGGCCCCCGTTTCCATGGGCACCCTCAGCATACACCCCTGTGGTATCTAACAAGTCCAAAGAGACACAGGTTACCCTGTGTTTCCTACCCTGAATCAACATCTCGAAGTAGGGAGTTCTGCATCAAGCGAACTGCCTCAACCAAGGAACGGCGTAGCTGCTCCTCTGGGCCTGTGGCTATTCAAAAGCCTGCAGCGCCACTGGAAGAAGAGGACTTAAATTGCAGTAAGAACGCAAGCCAACTTTCTCGAGGAGGCACGGTGACTTCAGGCAGGAGGTCCCAGACGGAATGCGACGCCGAGGGTTTCTCTGAGTGCAGCTCGGACTAGGGCATTGCGTAAGACTTCGACGCCATGTGGGATGTGCTACAACAGTGTTCCTGAGCGTGTGCGAGTGCTGGGGAAATTAGGCTGCTCCAAAAGAGAGTGCGGTGCGTTTCCCTACGCTCGGCATACACAGAGGGGCTCTAAAGGGCTCCGGGCCTGGATATTGCTTAGCAGACCCAGGTGGGCCTGGGGGGTACTCAGTGTCCCTGCCGGGAACAGGGTGCCCACGCGAGCCTCCTAGGTGTCCGGCAAACTGTGCTGCAGTTAAAGATATGCAGAGCAGAGGCCACAGCCTCATGGAAACTGCTGCATGTCTCCACTTCTGTGCGGCCAATCAGGACCTTACCTCCAGTCACGTGTTCATGCTGGGTGCCCCTTTAGCGACACAGCATGGTAAGATGCTGACTTTCTCCTTGAGCAGAGTGACTTTAGGTACGAGGTTCTCGAAGTATTCAATGCAGAGTGTTTTCTCATGGCAGCTCACACAAGGGCCATGACAAAGACTTCCTGGGCACTTCGGACTCACCAGAAATGAGGTCCTGCGGCTGTTCGAGGACTCTGGAAATGTAGTTCTCCTCAAGGAACGTGCAGTGTGTGGCCCGTCACTCGGCACACTCAGAGGGCCTCCACCGGACAGACCAACCGGCCTCGATGTTGCTAAGCCGGCCCACAGGGTTCTGGAGGTACTCAGTGACTTTGGAGGGACAATGATGCACTCCCGAGAGGCCTAGGAGTCTTCAAAGGGGTACTTCCTTGAAAATAAAGCAGAACAGCGACTAAGAACTCATGGAAACAGCTGTATGCCTCCCTTTCTGCCCGGCTACTCGGGACCTAAAATGGAGGCAAGTTCCCACGTTGAGTATCCTTTTAGCTCTAGAGCTTGTCAGGCAGACCACCGCCGCGGCCACGGAGGCACCTGGTTTAGACAGAGCAAACTCATTTTTTTCCAAGAAGCATTCCTACAGGGTTTAACAGGCCTGTCAACAGCAGGGAATGTCATGCAGCTTCAAGGCAGCATGAATGCAGCCTTCAAAATGGGAAAGCAAGGGTAGTTCCAGCAGGCCCCCGTTTCCATGGGCACCCTCAGCATACACCCGTGTGGTTTCTAACAAGTCCAAAGAGACACAGGTTACCCTGTGTTTCCCTTCCTGAATCAACTTCTCGAAGTAGGGTGTTCTGCATCAAGCGAACTGCCTCAACCAAGGAACACCGTAGCTGCTCCTCTGGGCCTGTAGCTATTCAAAAGCCTGCAGTGCCACAGGAAGAAGAGGACTTCAATTGCAGTAGGAACACAAGCCGACTTTCTCTAGGAGGCATGGTGACTTCAGGCAGGATGTCCCAGATGGAATGCGAAGCCGAGGGTTTCTCTGAGTGCAGCTCGGACTAGGGCAATGCGTAAGACTTCGACGCCATGTGGGATGTGCTAGAACAGTGTTCCTGAGCGTGTGCAAGTGCTGGTGAAATTAAGCTGCTCCAAAAAGGAGTGTGGTGCGTTTCCCTATGCTCGGCATACACAGAGGAGCTCTAAAGGGCTACGGGCCTGGATGTTGCTTAGCAGACCCAGGGGGGCCTGGGGGTACTCAGTGTTCCCGTCGGGAACAGGGTGCCCACGCTAGCTTCCAAGGTGTCCAGAAAACGGTGCTGCAGTTAAAGATATGCAAAGCAGAGGCCACCGCCTCATGGAAACTGCAGCACACCGCTGCTTCTGCGTGGCCAATCGGGGCCTAACTTCCAGGCATGTGCTCATGCCAGGTGTGCCGGTAGCGACACAGCATGCTAAGAGGCTGAGTTTATCCTCGGATAGAGTGACTACAGGTACGAGGTCCTCCAAGTATTCAAAGCACAGTGTTTTCTCATGGCAGCTCACACAAGGGCCATGACGAAGTCTTCCTGGGCACTTGGGACTCACCAGCAATGTTGTCCTGAGGCCATTCGAGGACTCTGGAAATGTAGGTCTCCTCAAGGAAGGTACAGGGTGTTGCCCATCACTGGAAATGCACAGAGGGCCTCCGAGGGATCAACCGATGGGCGTTGAAGTTGCTCAGCCGGCCCACAGGTGTCTGGAGGTAGTCAGTGAAATTGGAGGGAAAATGATGCATACCCGAGAGGCCTAGGAGTACTCAAAAGTCTACTTCCTGTAAATTAAAGCACATAAGCCACTAAGAACTCATGGAAACAGCTACCTGCCTCCCTTTCTGCACGGCTACTCAGGGCCTAACCTGGAGGCAAGTTCTCACATTGGGATTCCCTTTAGCTCTAGAGCTTGTCAGGCGGACCACCACCACGGCCATGGAAGCACCTGGTTCAGACAGAGCAAACTCATAATTTTCCCCGCAGCCTTCTTACAGGGTTTCCAGGCCTGTCAGGAGCAGGGAATGTCAAGTAGCTGCAAGGCAGCGTGAATGCGGCCTTCAAAGTGGGAAAGCAAGTCTATTTCCAGCAGGCCCCCGTTTCCATGGGCACCCTCAGCATACACCCCTGTGGTATCTAACAAGTCCAAAGAGACACAGGTTACCCTGTGTTTCCTACCCTGAATCAACTTCTCGAAGTAGGGAGTTCTGCATCAAGCGAACTGCCTCAACCAAGGAACGGCGTAGCTGCTCCTCTGGGCCTGTGGCTATTCAAAAGCCTGCAGCGCCACTGGAAGAAGAGGACTTAAATTGCAGTAAGAACGCAAGCCAACTTTCTCGAGGAGGCACGGTGACTTCAGGCAGGAGGTCCCAGACGGAATGCGACGCCGAGGGTTTCTCTGAGTGCAGTTCGGACTAGGGCATTGTGTAAGACTTCGACGCCATGTGGGATGTGCTACAACAGTGTTCCTGAGCGTGTGCGAGTGCTGGGGAAATTAGGCTGCTCCAAAAGAGAGTGCGGTGCGTTTCCCTACGCTCGGCATACACAGAGGGGCTCTAAAGGGCTCCGGGCCTGGATATTGCTTAGCAGACCCAGGTGGGCCTGGGGGGTACTCAGTGTCCCTGCCGGGAACAGGGTGCCCACGCGAGCCTCCTAGGTGTCCGGCAAACTGTGCTGCAGTTAAAGATATGCAGAGCAGAGGCCACAGCCTCATGGAAACTGCTGCATGTCTCCACTTCTGTGCGGCCAATCAGGACCTTACCTCCAGTCACGTGTTCATGCTGGGTGCCCCTTTAGCGACACAGCATGGTAAGATGCTGACTTTCTCCTTGAGCAGAGTGACTTTAGGTACGAGGTTCTCGAAGTATTCAATGCAGAGTGTTTTCTCATGGCAGCTCACACAAGGGCCATGACAAAGACTTCCTGGGCACTTCGGACTCACCAGAAATGAGGTCCTGCGGCTGTTCGAGGACTCTGGAAATGTAGTTCTCCTCAAGGAACGTGCAGTGTGTGGCCCGTCACTCGGCACACTCAGAGGGCCTCCACCGGACAGACCAACCGGCCTCGATGTTGCTAAGCCGGCCCACAGGGTTCTGGAGGTACTCAGTGACTTTGGAGGGACAATGATGCACTCCCGAGAGGCCTAGGAGTCTTCAAAGGGGTACTTCCTTGAAAATAAAGCAGAACAGCGACTAAGAACTCATGGAAACAGCTGTATGCCTCCCTTTCTGCCCGGCTACTCGGGACCTAAAATGGAGGCAAGTTCCCACGTTGAGTATCCTTTTAGCTCTAGAGCTTGTCAGGCAGACCACCGCCGCGGCCACGGAGGCACCTGGTTTAGACAGAGCAAACTCATTTTTTTCCAAGAAGCATTCCTACAGGGTTTAACAGGCCTGTCAACAGCAGGGAATGTCATGCAGCTTCAAGGCAGCATGAGTGCAGCCTTCAAAATGGGAAAGCAAGGGTAGTTCCAGCAGGCCCCCGTTTCCATGGGCACCCTCAGCATACACACGTGTGGTTTCTAACAAGTCCAAAGAGACACAGGTTACCCTGTGTTTCCTTTCCTGAATCAACTTCTCGAAGTAGGGTGTTCTGCATCAAGCGAACTGCCTCAACCAAGGAACACCGTAGCTGCTCCTCTGGGCCTGTAGCTATTCAAAAGCCTGCAGCGCCACAGGAAGAAGAGGACTTCAATTGCAGTAGGAACACAAGCCGACTTTCTCTAGGAGGCATGGTGACTTCAGGCAGGATGTCCCAGATGGAATGCGAAGCCGAGGGTTTCTCTGAGTGCAGCTCGGAGTAGGGCAATGCGTAAGACTTCGACGCCATGTGGGATGTGCGAGAACAGTGTTCCTGAGCGTGTGCGAGTGCTGGGGAAATTAGGCTGCTCCAAAAGAGAGTGCAGTGCATTTCCCTATGCTCGGCATACACAGAGGGGCTCTAAAGGGCTCCGGGCCTGGATATTGCTTAGCAGACCCAGGTGGGCCTGGGGGTACTCAGTGTCCCTGCCGGAAACAGGGTGCCCACGTGAGCCTCCTAGGTGTCCGGCAAACTGTGCTGCAGTTAAAGATGTGCAGAGCAGAGGCCACCGCCTCATGGAAACTGCAGCACGCCTCCGCTTCTGCGCGGCCAATCAGAGCCTTACTTCCAGGCATGTGTTCATGCTGGGAGTGCCGGTAGCAACACAGCATGCTAAGAGGCTGAGTTTCTCCACGAGTAGAGTGACTACAGGTCCGAGGTCCTCAAAGTATTCAAAGCACAGTGTTTTCCCCGAAGCATTCTTCCAGGGCTCACTGGCCTGTCGGGAGCTGGGAAGGTCAGGTAGCTTCAAGGCAGGCATGAATGCCGCCCTCAAAATGGGAAAGCAGGGCTAGTTCCAGCAGGCCCCCGTTTTCATGGGCACACTCAGCGTACATCCCTGTGGCTTCTAACGAGTCCCAAGAGACACCGGTTACCCTGCGTTTCCTTCCCCGAATCAACGTATCGAAGTAGGGAGTCCCGCATCCGGCGAACTGTCTCAACCGAGGAACGCCGTAGCTGCTCCGCTGGGCCTGGGGCTGCCTGCAGTGCCGCAGAAGGAACAGGACTTAAAGTGCAGTAAGAACCCAAGCCACCGTCCTCTAGGAGGCACGGTGACTTCAGTCAGGAGGTCCTGGATGGAAGGCGAAGACGAGGGCTCCTCTGAGGGCAGCTCCGACTAGGGCACCGCGTAAGACCTCCGCGCCACGTGGGACGTGCCAGAACGGTGTTCGCGAACGTGTGCGAGTGCCGAGGAAACTAAGCTGCTCCAAAGGAGAGGGCAGTGCGTTTCCCTATGCTCGGCCTGCACACAGGGGGCTCTGAAGGGTTACGGGCCTGGATGTTGCTTAGCAGACCCAGGTGCACCTGGGGGTACTCAGTGTTCCTGCTGGGAGCAGGGTGCCCCGGCTAGCCTCCCAGGTGTCCAGAAAGCTGTGCTGCCGTGAAAGGCATGCAGAGCAGAGGCCACCGCCTCCTGGAAGCTGCAGCACGCCTCCGCTTCTGCACGGTGAATCAGGGCCTTCCTTCCAGACATGGGTTCATGCTGGGTGTGCCGGTAGCGACACAGCGTGCTAAGATGCTGACTTTCTCCTCGAGCAGAGTGACTTCAGGTACGAGGGCGGGCCTCGCAGTGTTCCAAGCACAGTGTTCTCTCATGGCAGCTCACACAAGGGCCATGACAGAGTCTTCCTGGGCACTTCGCACTCACCAGCCATGTTGTCCCGAGGGCGTTCGAGGGCTCTGGAGATGTAGCGCTCCTCAAGGAACGCGCAGTGTGTTGCTGCCCAGCACTCGGCAGGCACAGAGGTCCTCCGGGATATCAACCAATGGAACTCGACGTTGCTCTGCCGGCCCACAGGTGTCTGGAGGCACTCAGTGACCTCGGAGGGAAAACGATGCACACCCGTGGGGCCAAGGAGTCCCCGGACGCGTACTTCCTTTAAAATAAAGCACATAAGCGACTGAGAACTCATGGAATCAGCTGCATGCCTCCCTTTCTGCACGGCTACTCAGGGCCTAACCTGGAGGCGAGTTCTCACGTCGAGGTTCCCTTTCGCTCTAGAGCCTGTCAGGCGGACCACCACCACGGCCGTGGAAGCACCTGGTTCAGACAGAGCAAACTCACAATTTTCCCCGCAGCCTTCTTACAGGGTTTCCAGGCCTGTCAGGAGCAGGGAATGTCAAGTAGCTGCAAGGCAGCGTGAATGCGGCCTTCAAAGTGGGAAAGCAAGTCTATTTCCAGCAGGCCCCCGTTTCCATGGGCACCCTCAGCATAAACCCCTGTGGTACCTAACAAGTCCAAAGAGACACAGGTTACCCTGTGTTTCCTACCCTGAATCAAATTCTCGAAGTAGGGTGCTCTGCATCAAGCGAACTGCCTCAACCAAGGAACGGCGTAGCTGCTCCTCTGGGCCTGTGGCTATTCAAAAGCCTGCAGGGCCACTGGAAGAAGAGGACTTAAATTGCAGTAAGAACGCAAGCCAACTTTTTCGAGGAGGCACGGTGACTTCAGGCAGGAGGTCCCAGACGGAATGCGACGCCGAGGGTTTCTCTGAGTGCAGCTCGGACTAGGGCATTGCGTAAGACTTCGACGCCATGTGGGATGTGCTAGAACAGTGCTCCTGAGCGTGTGCGAGTGCTGGGGAAATTAGGCTGCTCCAAAAGAGAGTGCGGTGCGTTTCCCTACGCTTGGCATACACAGAGGGGCTCTAAAGGGCTCCGGGCCTGGATATTGCTTAGCAGACCCAGGTGGGCCTGGGGGGTACTCAGTGTCCCTGCCGGGAACAGGGTGCCCACGCGAGCCTCCTAGGTGTCCGGCAAACTGTGCTGCAGTTAAAGATATGCAGAGCAGAGGCCACAGCCTCATGGAAACTGCTGCATGCCTCCACTTCTGTGCGGCCAATCAGGACCTTACCTCCAGTCACGTGTTCATGCTGGGTGCCCCTTTAGCGACACAGCATGGTAAGATGCTGACTTTCTCCTCGAGCAGAGTGACTTTAGGTACGAGGTTCTCGAAGTATTCAATGCAGAGTGTTTTCTCATGGCAGCTCACACAAGGGCCATGACAAACACTTCCTGGGCACTTCGGACTCACCAGAAATGAGGTCCTGCGGCTGTTCGAGGACTCTGGAAATGTAGTTCTCCTCAAGGAACGTGCAGTGTGTTGCCCGTCACTCGGCACACTCAGAGGGCCTCCACCGGACAGACCAACCGGCCTCGATGTTGCTAAGCCGGCCCACAGGGTTCTGGAGGTACTCAGTGACTTTGGAGGGATAATGATGCACTCCCGAGAGGCCTAGGAGTCTTCAAAGGGGTACTTCCTTGAAAATAAAGCAGAACAGCGACTAAGAACTCATGGAAACAGCTGTATGCCTCCCTTTCTGCCCGGCTACTCGGGACCTAAAATGGAGGCAAGTTCCCACGTTGAGTATCCTTTTAGCTCTAGAGCTTGTCAGGCAGACCACCGCCGCGGCCACGGAGGCACCTGGTTTAGACAGAGCAAACTCATTTTTTTCCAAGAAGCATTCCTACAGGGTTTAACAGGCCTGTCAACAGCAGGGAATGTCATGCAGCTTCAAGGCAGCATGAATGCAGCCTTCAAAATGGGAAAGCAAGGGTAGTTCCAGCAGGCCCCCGTTTCCATGGGCACCCTCAGCATACACCCGTGTGGTTTCTAACAAGTCCAAAGAGACACAGGTTACCCTGTGTTTCCTTTCCTGAATCAACTTCTCGAAGTAGGGTGTTCTGCATCAAGCGAACTGCCTCAACCAAGGAACACCGTAGCTGCTCCTCTGGGCCTGTAGCTATTCAAAAGCCTGCAGTGCCACAGGAAGAAGAGGACTTCAATTGCAGTAGGAACACAAGCCGACTTTCTCTAGGAGGCATGGTGACTTCAGGCAGGATGTCCCAGATGGAATGCGAAGCCGAGGGTTTCTCTGAGTGCAGCTCGGACTAGGGCAATGCGTAAGACTTCGACGCCATGTGGGATGTGCTAGAACAGTGTTCCTGAGCGTGTGCAAGTGCTGGGGAAATTAGGCTGCTCCAAAAGAGAGTGCGGTGCGTTTCCCTACGCTCGGCATACACAGAGGGGCTCTAAAGGGCTCCGGGCCTGGATATTGCTTAGCAGACCCAGGTGGGCCTGGGGGTACTCAGTGTCCCTGCCGGAAACAGGGTGCCCACGTGAGCCTCCTAGGTGTCCGGCAAACTGTGCTGCAGTTAAAGATAACCAGAGCAGGGGCCACCGCCTCATGGAAACTGCAGCACGCCTCCGCTTCTGCGCGGCCAATCAGAGCCTTACTTCCAGGCATGTGTTCATGCTGGGAGTGCCGGTAGCAACACAGCATGCTAAGAGGCTGAGTTTCTCCACGGGTAGAGTGACTACAGGTCCGAGGTCCTCAAAGTATTCAAAGCACAGTGTTTTCCCCGAAGCATTCTTCCAGGGCTCACTGGCCTGTCGGGAGCTGGGAAGGTCAGGTAGCTTCAAGGCAGGCATGAATGCCGCCCTCAAAATGGGAAAGCAGGGCTAGTTCCAGCAGGCCCCCGTTTTCATGGGCACACTCAGCGTACATCCCTGTGGCTTCTAACGAGTCCCAAGAGACACCGGTTACCCTGCGTTTCCTTCCCTGAATCAACGTATCGAAGTAGGGAGTCCCGCATCCGGCGAACTGTCTCAACCGAGGAACGCCGTAGCTGCTCCTCTGGGCCTGGGGCTGCCTGCAGTGCCGCAGAAGGAACAGGACTTAAAGTGCAGTAAGAACCCAAGCCGCCGTCCTCTAGGAGGCACGGTGACTTCAGTCAGGAGGTCCTGGATGGAAGGCGAAGACGAGGGCTCCTCTGAGGGCAGCTCCGACTAGGGCACCGCGTAAGACCTCCGCGCCACGTGGGACGTGCCAGAACGGTGTTCGCGAACGTGTGCGAGTGCCGAGGAAACTAAGCTGCTCCAAAGGAGAGGGCAGTGCGTTTCCCTACGCTCGGCCTGCACACAGGGGGCTCTGAAGGGCTACGGGCCTGGATGTTCCTTAGCAGACCCAGGTGCACCTGGGGGTACTCAGTGTTCCTGCCGGGAGCAGGGTGCCCCGGCTAGCCTCCCAGGTGTCCAGAAAGCTGTGCTGCCGTTAAAGGCATGCAGAGCAGAGGCCACCGCCTCCTGGAAGCTGCAGCACGCCTCCGCTTCTGCACGGCGAATCAGGGCCTTCCTTCCAGACATGGGTTCATGCTGGGTGTGCCAGTAGCGACACAGCGTGCTAAGATGCTGACTTTCTCCTCGAGCAGAGTGACTTCAGGTACGAGGGCGGGCCTCGCAGTGTTCCAAGCACAGTGTTCTCTCATGGCAGCTCACACAAGGGCCATGACAGAGTCTTCCTGGGCACTTCGCACTCACCAGCCATGTTGTCCCGAGGGCGTTCGAGGGCTCTGGAGATGTAGCGCTCCTCAAGGAACGCGCAGTGTGTTGCTGCCCAGCACTCGGCAGGCACAGAGGTCCTCCGGGGGATCAACCAATGGACCTCGACGTTGCTCTGCCGGCCCACAGGTGTCTGGAGGCACTCAGTGACCTCGGAGGGAAAACGATGCACACCCGTGGGGCCAAGGAGTCCCCGGACGCGTACTTCCTTTAAAATAAAGCACATAAGCGACTGAGAACTCATGGAATCAGCTGCATGCCTCCCTTTCTGCACGGCTACTCAGGGCCTAACCTGGAGGCGAGTTCTCACGTCGAGGTTCCCTTTCGCTCTAGAGCCTGTCAGGCGGACCACACCGCGGCCGTGGAAGCACCTGGTTCAGACAGAGCAAACTCACAATTTTCCCCGCAGCCTTCTTACAGGGTTTCCAGGCCTGTCAGGAGCAGGGAATGTCAAGTAGCTGCAAGGCAGCGTGAATGCGGCCTTCAAAGTGGGAAAGCAAGTCTATTTCCAGCAGGCCCCCGTTTCCATGGGCACCCTCAGCATATACCCCTGCGGTACCTAACAAGTCCAAAGAGACACAGGTTACCCTGTGTTTCCTACCCTGAATCAAATTCTCGAAGTAGGGTGTTCTGCATCAAGCGAACTGCCTCAACCAAGGAACGGCGTAGCTGCTCCTCTGGGCCTGTGGCTATTCAAAAGCCTGCAGGACCACAGGAAGAAGAGGACTTAAATTGCAGTAAGAACGCAAGCCAACTTTTTCGAGGAGGCACGGTGACTTCAGGCAGGAGGTCCCAGACGGAATGCGACGCCGAGGGTTTCTCTGAGTGCAGCTCGGACTAGGGCATTGCGTAAGACTTCGACGCCATGTGGGATGTGCTAGAACAGTGCTCCTGAGCGTGTGCGAGTGCTGGGGAAATTAGGCTGCTCCAAAAGAGAGTGCGGTGCGTTTCCCTACGCTTGGCATACACAGAGGGGCTCTAAAGGGCTCCGGGCCTGGATATTGCTTAGCAGAACCAGGTGGGCCTGGGGGGTACTCAGTGTCCCTGCCGGGAACAGGGTGCCCACGCGAGCCTCCTAGGTGTCCGGCAAACTGTGCTGCAGTTAAAGATATGCAGAGCAGAGGCCACAGCCTCATGGAAACTGCTGCATGCCTCCACTTCTGTGCGGCCAATCAGGACCTTACCTCCAGTCACGTGTTCATGCTGGGTGCCCCTTTAGCGACACAGCATGGTAAGATGCTGACTTTCTCCTCGAGCAGAGTGACTTTAGGTACGAGGTTCTCGAAGTATTCAATGCAGAGTGTTTTCTCATGGCAGCTCACACAAGGGCCATGACAAACACTTCCTGGGCACTTCGGACTCACCAGAAATGAGGTCCTGCGGCTGTTCGAGGACTCTGGAAATGTAGTTCTCCTCAAGGAACGTGCAGTGTGTGGCCCGTCACTCGGCACACTCAGAGGGCCTCCACCGGACAGACCAACCGGCCTCGATGTTGCTAAGCCGGCCCACAGGGTTCTGGAGGTACTCAGTGACTTTGGAGGGACAATGATGCACTCCCGAGAGGCCTAGGAGTCTTCAAAGGGGTACTTCCTTGAAAATAAAGCAGAACAGCGACTAAGAACTCATGGAAACAGCTGTATGCCTCCCTTTCTGCCCGGCTACTCGGGACCTAAAATGGAGGCAAGTTCCCACGTTGAGTATCCTTTTAGCTCTAGAGCTTGTCAGGCAGACCACCGCCGCGGCCACGGAGGCACCTGGTTTAGACAGAGCAAACTCATTTTTTTCCAAGAAGCATTCCTACAGGGTTTAACAGGCCTGTCAACAGCAGGGAATGTCATGCAGCTTCAAGGCAGCATGAATGCAGCCTTCAAAATGGGAAAGCAAGGGTAGTTCCAGCAGGCCCCCGTTTCCATGGGCACCCTCAGCATACACCCGTGTGGTTTCTAACAAGTCCAAAGAGACACAGGTTACCCTGTGTTTCCTTTCCTGAATCAACTTCTCGAAGTAGGGTGTTCTGCATCAAGCGAACTGCCTCAACCAAGGAACACCGTAGCTGCTCCTCTGGGCCTGTAGCTATTCAAAAGCCTGCAGTGCCACAGGAAGAAGAGGACTTCAATTGCAGTAGGAACACAAGCCGACTTTCTCTAGGAGGCATGGTGACTTCAGGCAGGATGTCCCAGATGGAATGCGAAGCCGAGGGTTTCTCTGAGTGCAGCTCGGACTAGGGCAATGCGTAAGACTTCGACGCCATGTGGGATGTGCTAGAACAGTGTTCCTGAGCGTGTGCAAGTGCTGGTGAAATTAAGCTGCTCCAAAAAGGAGTGTGGTGCGTTTCCCTATGCTCGGCATACACAGAGGAGCTCTAAAGGGCTACGGGCCTGGATGTTGCTTAGCAGACCCAGGGGGGCCTGGGGGTACTCAGTGTTCCCGTCGGGAACAGGGTGCCCACGCTAGCTTCCAAGGTGTCCAGAAAACGGTGCTGCAGTTAAAGATATGCAAAGCAGAGGCCACCGCCTCATGGAAACTGCAGCACACCGCTGCTTCTGCGTGGCCAATCGGGGCCTAACTTCCAGGCATGTGCTCATGCCAGGTGTGCCGGTAGCGACACAGCATGCTAAGAGGCTGAGTTTATCCTCGGATAGAGTGACTACAGGTACGAGGTCCTCCAAGTATTCAAAGCACAGTGTTTTCTCATGGCAGCTCACACAAGGGCCATGACGAAGTCTTCCTGGGCACTTGGGACTCACCAGCAATGTTGTCCTGAGGCCATTCGAGGACTCTGGAAATGTAGGTCTCCTCAAGGAAGGTACAGGGTGTTGCCCATCACTGGAAACGCACAGAGGGCCTCCGAGGGATCAACCGATGGGCGTTGAAGTTGCTCAGCCGGCCCACAGGTGTCTGGAGGTAGTCAGTGAAATTGGAGGGAAAATGATGCATACCCGAGAGGCCTAGGAGTACTCAAAAGTCTACTTCCTGTAAATTAAAGCACATAAGCCACTAAGAACTCATGGAAACAGCTACCTGCCTCCCTTTCTGCACGGCTACTCAGGGCCTAACCTGGAGGCAAGTTCTCACGTTGGGATTCCCTTTAGCTCTAGAGCTTGTCAGGCGGACCACCACCACGGCCATGGAAGCACCTGGTTCAGACAGAGCAAACTCATAATTTTCCCCGCAGCCTTCTTACAGGGTTTCCAGGCCTGTCAGGAGCAGGGAATGTCAAGTAGCTGCAAGGCAGCGTGAATGCGGCCTTCAAAGTGGGAAAGCAAGTCTATTTCCAGCAGGCCCCCGTTTCCATGGGCACCCTCAGCATACACCCCTGTGGTATCTAACAAGTCCAAAGAGACACAGGTTACCCTGTGTTTCCTACCCTGAATCAACTTCTCGAAGTAGGGAGTTCTGCATCAAGCGAACTGCCTCAACCAAGGAACGGCGTAGCTGCTCCTCTGGGCCTGTGGCTATTCAAAAGCCTGCAGCGCCACTGGAAGACGAGGACTTAAATTGCAGTAAGAACGCAAGCCAACTTTCTCGAGGAGGCATGGTGACTTCAGGCAGGAGGTCCCAGACGGAATGCGACGCCGAGGGTTTCTCTGAGTGCAGCTCGGACTAGGGCATGGCGTAAGACTTCGACGCCATGTGGGATGTGCTAGAACAGTGTTCCTGAGCGTGTGCGAGTGCTGGGGAAATTAGGCTGCTCCAAAAGAGAGTGCGGTGCGTTTCCCTACGCTCGGCATACACAGAGGGGCTCTAAAGGGCTCCGGGCCTGGATATTGCTTAGCAGACCCAGGTGGGCCTGGGGGTACTCAGTGTCCCTGCCGGAAACAGGGTGCCCACGTGAGCCTCCTAGGTGTCCGGCAAACTGTGCTGCAGTTAAAGATAACCAGAGCAGGGGCCACCGCCTCATGGAAACTGCAGCACGCCTCCGCTTCTGCGCGGCCAATCAGAGCCTTACTTCCAGGCATGTGTTCATGCTGGGAGTGCCGGTAGCAACACAGCATGCTAAGAGGCTGAGTTTCTCCACGGGTAGAGTGACTACAGGTCCGAGGTCCTCAAAGTATTCAAAGCACAGTGTTTTCCCCGAAGCATTCTTCCAGGGCTCACTGGCCTGTCGGGAGCTGGGAAGGTCAGGTAGCTTCAAGGCAGGCATGAATGCCGCCCTCAAAATGGGAAAGCAGGGCTAGTTCCAGCAGGCCCCCGTTTTCATGGGCACACTCAGCGTACATCCCTGTGGCTTCTAACGAGTCCCAAGAGACACCGGTTACCCTGCGTTTCCTTCCCTGAATCAACGTATCGAAGTAGGGAGTCCCGCATCCGGCGAACTGTCTCAACCGAGGAACGCCGTAGCTGCTCCTCTGGGCCTGGGGCTGCCTGCAGTGCCGCAGAAGGAACAGGACTTAAAGTGCAGTAAGAACCCAAGCCACCGTCCTCTAGGAGGCACGGTGACTTCAGTCAGGAGGTCCTGGATGGAAGGCGAAGACGAGGGCTCCTCTGAGGGCAGCTCCGACTAGGGCACCGCGTAAGACCTCCGCGCCATGTGGGACGTGCCAGAACGGTGTTCGCGAACGTGTGCGAGTGCGGAGGAAACTAAGTTGCTCCAAAGGAGAGGGCAGTGCGTTTCCCTACGCTCGGCCTGCACACAGGGGGCTCTGAAGGGCTACGGGCCTGGATGTTCCTTAGCAGACCCAGGTGCACCTGGGGGTACTCAGTGTTCCTGCCGGGAGCAGGGTGCCCCGGCTAGCCTCCCAGGTGTCCAGAAAGCTGTGCTGCCGTTAAAGGCATGCAGAGCAGAGGCCACCGCCTCCTGGAAGCTGCAGCACGCCTCCGCTTCTGCACGGCGAATCAGGGCCTTCCTTCCAGACATGGGTTCATGCTGGGTGTGCCGGTAGCGACACAGCGTGCTAAGATGCTGACTTTCTCCTCGAGCAGAGTGACTTCAGGTACGAGGGCGGGCCTCGCAGTGTTCCAAGCACAGTGTTCTCTCATGGCAGCTCACACAAGGGCCATGACAGAGTCTTCCTGGGCACTTCGCACTCACCAGCCATGTTGTCCCGAGGGCGTTCGAGGGCTCTGGAGAAGTAGTGCTCCTCAAGGAACGCGCAGTGTGTTGCTGCCCAGCACTCGGCAGGCACAGAGGTCCTCCGGGGGATCAACCAATGGACCTCGACGTTGCTCCGCCGGCCCACAGGTGTCTGGAGGCACTCAGTGACCTCGGAGGGAAAACGATGCACACCCGTGGGGCCTAGGAGTCCCCGGACGCGTACTTCCTTTAAAATAAAGCACATAAGCGACTGAGAACTCATGGAATCAGCTGCATGCCTCCCTTTCTGCACGGCTACTCAGGGCCTAACCTGGAGGCGAGTTCTCACGTCGAGGTTCCCTTTCGCTCTAGAGCCTGTCAGGCGGACCACCACCGCGGCCATGGAAGCACCTGGTTCAGACAGAGCAAACTCACAATTTTCCCCGCAGCCTTCTTACAGGGTTTCCAGGCCTGTCAGGAGCAGGGAATGTCAAGTAGCTGCAAGGCAGCGTGAATGCGGCCTTCAAAGTGGGAAAGCAAGTCTATTTCCAGCAGGCCCCCATTTCCATGGGCACCCTCAGCATAAACCCCTGCGGTACCTAACTAGTCCAAAGAGACACAGGTTACCCTGTGTTTCCTACCCTGAATGAAATTCTCGAAGTAGGGTGTTCTGCATCAAGCGAACTGCCTCAACCAAGGAACGGCGTAGCTGCTCCTCTGGGCCTGTGGCTATTCAAAAGCCTGCAGCGCCACTGGAAGAAGAGGACTTAAATTGCAGTAAGAACGCAAGCCAACTTTCTCGAGGAGGCACGGTGACTTCAGGCAGGAGGTCCCAGACGGAATGCGACGCCGAGGGTTTCTCTGAGTGCAGCTCGGACTAGGGCATTGCGTAAGACTTCGACGTCATGTGGAATGTGCTAGAACAGTGTTCCTGAGCGTGTGCGAGTGCTGGGGAAATTAGGCTGCTCCAAAAGAGAGTGCGGTGCGTTTCCCTACGCTCGGCATACACAGAGGGGCTCTAAAGGGCTCCGGGCCTGGATATTGCTTAGCAGACCCAGGTGGGCCTGGGGGTTACTCAGTGTCCCTGCCGGGAACAGGGTGCCCACGCGAGCCTCCTAGGTGTCCGGCAAACTGTGCTGCAGTTAAAGATATGCAGAGCAGAGGCCACAGCCTCATGGAAACTGCTGCATGCCTCCACTTCTGTGCGGCCAATCAGGACCTTACCTCCAGTCACGTGTTCATGCTGGGTGCCCCTTTAGCGACACAGCATGGTAAGATGCTGACTTTCTCCTTGAGCAGAGTGACTTTAGGTACGAGGTTCTCGAAGTATTCAATGCAGAGTGTTTTCTCATGGCAGCTCACACAAGGGCCATGACAAAGACTTCCTGGGCACTTCGGACTCACCAGAAATGAGGTCCTGCGGCTGTTCGAGGACTCTGGAAATGTAGTTCTCCTCAAGGAACGTGCAGTGTGTGGCCCGTCACTCGGCACACTCAGAGGGCCTCCACCGGACAGACCAACCGGCCTCGATGTTGCTAAGCCGGCCCACAGGGTTCTGGAGGTACTCAGTGACTTTGGAGGGACAATGATGCACTCCCGAGAGGCCTAGGAGTCTTCAAAGGGGTACTTCCTTGAAAATAAAGCAGAACAGCGACTAAGAACTCATGGAAACAGCTGTATGCCTCCCTTTCTGCCCGGCTACTCGGGACCTAAAATGGAGGCAAGTTCCCACGTTGAGTATCCTTTTAGCTCTAGAGCTTGTCAGGCAGACCACCGCCGCGGCCACGGAGGCACCTGGTTTAGACAGAGCAAACTCATTTTTTTCCAAGAAGCATTCCTACAGGGTTTAACAGGCCTGTCAACAGCAGGGAATGTCATGCAGCTTCAAGGCAGCATGAATGCAGCCTTCAAAATGGGAAAGCAAGGGTAGTTCCAGCAGGCCCCCGTTTCCATGGGCACCCTCAGCATACACCCGTGTGGTTTCTAACAAGTCCAAAGAGACACAGGTTACCCTGTGTTTCCTTTCCTGAATCAACTTCTCGAAGTAGGGTGTTCTGCATCAAGCGAACTGCCTCAACCAAGGAACACCGTAGCTGCTCCTCTGGGCCTGTAGCTATTCAAAAGCCTGCAGTGCCACAGGAAGAAGAGGACTTCAATTGCAGTAGGAACACAAGCCGACTTTCTCTAGGAGGCATGGTGACTTCAGGCAGGATGTCCCAGATGGAATGCGAAGCCGAGGGTTTCTCTGAGTGCAGCTCGGACTAGGGCAATGCGTAAGACTTCGACGCCATGTGGGATGTGCTAGAACAGTGTTCCTGAGCGTGTGCAAGTGCTGGTGAAATTAAGCTGCTCCAAAAAGGAGTGTGGTGCGTTTCCCTATGCTCGGCATACACAGAGGAGCTCTAAAGGGCTACGGGCCTGGATGTTGCTTAGCAGACCCAGGGGGGCCTGGGGGTACTCAGTGTTCCCGTCGGGAACAGGGTGCCCACGCTAGCTTCCAAGGTGTCCAGAAAACGGTGCTGCAGTTAAAGATATGCAAAGCAGAGGCCACCGCCTCATGGAAACTGCAGCACACCGCTGCTTCTGCGTGGCCAATCGGGGCCTAACTTCCAGGCATGTGCTCATGCCAGGTGTGCCGGTAGCGACACAGCATGCTAAGAGGCTGAGTTTATCCTCGGATAGAGTGACTACAGGTACGAGGTCCTCCAAGTATTCAAAGCACAGTGTTTTCTCATGGCAGCTCACACAAGGGCCATGACGAAGTCTTCCTGGGCACTTGGGACTCACCAGCAATGTTGTCCTGAGGCCATTCGAGGACTCTGGAAATGTAGGTCTCCTCAAGGAAGGTACAGGGTGTTGCCCATCACTGGAAACGCACAGAGGGCCTCCGAGGGATCAACCGATGGGCGTTGAAGTTGCTCAGCCGGCCCACAGGTGTCTGGAGGTAGTCAGTGAAATTGGAGGGAAAATGATGCATACCCGAGAGGCCTAGGAGTACTCAAAAGTCTACTTCCTGTAAATTAAAGCACATAAGCCACTAAGAACTCATGGAAACAGCTACCTGCCTCCCTTTCTGCACGGCTACTCAGGGCCTAACCTGGAGGCAAGTTCTCACGTTGGGATTCCCTTTAGCTCTAGAGCTTGTCAGGCGGACCACCACCACGGCCATGGAAGCACCTGGTTCAGACAGAGCAAACTCATAATTTTCCCCGCAGCCTTCTTACAGGGTTTCCAGGCCTGTCAGGAGCAGGGAATGTCAAGTAGCTGCAAGGCAGCGTGAATGCGGCCTTCAAAGTGGGAAAGCAAGTCTATTTCCAGCAGGCCCCCGTTTCCATGGGCACCCTCAGCATACACCCCTGTGGTATCTAACAAGTCCAAAGAGACACAGGTTACCCTGTGTTTCCTACCCTGAATCAACTTCTCGAAGTAGGGAGTTCTGCATCAAGCGAACTGCCTCAACCAAGGAACGGCGTAGCTGCTCCTCTGGGCCTGTGGCTATTCAAAAGCCTGCAGCGCCACTGGAAGAAGAGGACTTAAATTGCAGTAAGAACGCAAGCCAACTTTCTCGAGGAGGCACGGTGACTTCAGGCAGGAGGTCCCAGACGGAATGCGACGCCGAGGGTTTCTCTGAGTGCAGCTCGGACTAGGGCATTGCGTAAGACTTCGACGCCATGTGGGATGTGCTAGAACAGTGTTCCTGAGCGTGTGCGAGTGCTGGGGAAATTAGGCTGCTCCAAAAGAGAGTGCGGTGCGTTTCCCTACGCTCGGCATACACAGAGGGGCTCTAAAGGGCTCCGGGCCTGGATATTGCTTAGCAGACCCAGGTGGGCCTGGGGGTACTCAGTGTCCCTGCCGGAAACAGGGTGCCCACGTGAGCCTCCTAGGTGTCCGGCAAACTGTGCTGCAGTTAAAGATAACCAGAGCAGGGGCCACCGCCTCATGGAAACTGCAGCACGCCTCCGCTTCTGCGCGGCCAATCAGAGCCTTACTTCCAGGCATGTGTTCATGCTGGGAGTGCCGGTAGCAACACAGCATGCTAAGAGGCTGAGTTTCTCCACGGGTAGAGTGACTACAGGTCCGAGGTCCTCAAAGTATTCAAAGCACAGTGTTTTCCCCGAAGCATTCTTCCAGGGCTCACTGGCCTGTCGGGAGCTGGGAAGGTCAGGTAGCTTCAAGGCAGGCATGAATGCCGCCCTCAAAATGGGAAAGCAGGGCTAGTTCCAGCAGGCCCCCGTTTTCATGGGCACACTCAGCGTACATCCCTGTGGCTTCTAACGAGTCCCAAGAGACACCGGTTACCCTGCGTTTCCTTCCCTGAATCAACGTATCGAAGTAGGGAGTCCCGCATCCGGCGAACTGTCTCAACCGAGGAACGCCGTAGCTGCTCCTCTGGGCCTGGGGCTGCCTGCAGTGCCGCAGAAGGAACAGGACTTAAAGTGCAGTAAGAACCCAAGCCGCCGTCCTCTAGGAGGCACGGTGACTTCAGTCAGGAGGTCCTGGATGGAAGGCGAAGACGAGGGCTCCTCTGAGGGCAGCTCCGACTAGGGCACCGCGTAAGACCTCCGCGCCACGTGGGACGTGCCAGAACGGTGTTCGCGAACGTGTGCGAGTGCCGAGGAAACTAAGCTGCTCCAAAGGAGAGGGCAGTGCGTTTCCCTACGCTCGGCCTGCACACAGGGGGCTCTGAAGGGCTACGGGCCTGGATGTTCCTTAGCAGACCCAGGTGCACCTGGGGGTACTCAGTGTTCCTGCCGGGAGCAGGGTGCCCCGGCTAGCCTCCCAGGTGTCCAGAAAGCTGTGCTGCCGTTAAAGGCATGCAGAGCAGAGGCCACCGCCTCCTGGAAGCTGCAGCACGCCTCCGCTTCTGCACGGCGAATCAGGGCCTTCCTTCCAGACATGGGTTCATGCTGGGTGTGCCGGTAGCGACACAGCGTGCTAAGATGCTGACTTTCTCCTCGAGCAGAGTGACTTCAGGTACGAGGGCGGGCCTCGCAGTGTTCCAAGCACAGTGTTCTCTCATGGCAGCTCACACAAGGGCCATGACAGAGTCTTCCTGGGCACTTCGCACTCACCAGCCATGTTGTCCCGAGGGCGTTCGAGGGCTCTGGAGAAGTAGTGCTCCTCAAGGAACGCGCAGTGTGTTGCTGCCCAGCACTCGGCAGGCACAGAGGTCCTCCGGGGGATCAACCAATGGACCTCGACATTGCTCCGCCGGCCCACAGGTGTCTGGAGGCACTCAGTGACCTCGGAGGGAAAACGATGCACACCCGTGGGGCCTAGGAGTCCCCGGACGCGTACTTCCTTTAAAATAAAGCACATAAGCGACTGAGAACTCATGGAATCAGCTGCATGCCTCCCTTTCTGCACGGCTACTCAGGGCCTAACCTGGAGGCGAGTTCTCACGTCGAGGTTCCCTTTCGCTCTAGAGCCTGTCAGGCGGACCACCACCGCGGCCATGGAAGCACCTGGTTCAGACAGAGCAAACTCACAATTTTCCCCGCAGCCTTCTTACAGGGTTTCCAGGCCTGTCAGGAGCAGGGAATGTCAAGTAGCTGCAAGGCAGCGTGAATGCGGCCTTCAAAGTGGGAAAGCAAGTCTATTTCCAGCAGGCCCCCATTTCCATGGGCACCCTCAGCATAAACCCCTGCGGTACCTAACTAGTCCAAAGAGACACAGGTTACCCTGTGTTTCCTACCCTGAATGAAATTCTCGAAGTAGGGTGTTCTGCATCAAGCGAACTGCCTCAACCAAGGAACGGCGTAGCTGCTCCTCTGGGCCTGTGGCTATTCAAAAGCCTGCAGCGCCACTGGAAGAAGAGGACTTAAATTGCAGTAAGAACGCAAGCCAACTTTCTCGAGGAGGCACGGTGACTTCAGGCAGGAGGTCCCAGACGGAATGCGACGCCGAGGGTTTCTCTGAGTGCAGCTCGGACTAGGGCATTGCGTAAGACTTCGACGCCATGTGGGATGTGCTAGAACAGTGTTCCTGAGCGTGTGCGAGTGCTGGGGAAATTAGGCTGCTCCAAAAGAGAGTGCGGTGCGTTTCCCTACGCTCGGCATACACAGAGGGGCTCTAAAGGGCTCCGGGCCTGGATATTGCTTAGCAGACCCAGGTGGGCCTGGGGGGTACTCAGTGTCCCTGCCGGGAACAGGGTGCCCACGCGAGCCTCCTAGGTGTCCGGCAAACTGTGCTGCAGTTAAAGATATGCAGAGCAGAGGCCACAGCCTCATGGAAACTGCTGCATGCCTCCACTTCTGTGCGGCCAATCAGGACCTTACCTCCAGTCACGTGTTCATGCTGGGTGCCCCTTTAGCGACACAGCATGGTAAGATGCTGACTTTCTCCTCGAGCAGAGTGACTTTAGGTACGAGGTTCTCGAAGTATTCAATGCAGAGTGTTTTCTCATGGCAGCTCACACAAGGGCCATGACAAAGACTTCCTGGGCACTTCGGACTCACCAGAAATGAGGTCCTGCGGCTGTTCGAGGACTCTGGAAATGTAGTTCTCCTCAAGGAACGTGCAGTGTGTGGCCCGTCACTCGGCACACTCAGAGGGCCTCCACCGGACAGACCAACCGGCCTCGATGTTGCTAAGCCGGCCCACAGGGTTCTGGAGGTACTCAGTGACTTTGGAGGGACAATGATGCACTCCCGAGAGGCCTAGGAGTCTTCAAAGGGGTACTTCCTTGAAAATAAAGCAGAACAGCGACTAAGAACTCATGGAAACAGCTGTATGCCTCCCTTTCTGCCCGGCTACTCGGGACCTAAAATGGAGGCAAGTTCCCACGTTGAGTATCCTTTTAGCTCTAGAGCTTGTCAGGCAGACCACCGCCGCGGCCACGGAGGCACCTGGTTTAGACAGAGCAAACTCATTTTTTTCCAAGAAGCATTCCTACAGGGTTTAACAGGCCTGTCAACAGCAGGGAATGTCATGCAGCTTCAAGGCAGCATGAATGCAGCCTTCAAAATGGGAAAGCAAGGGTAGTTCCAGCAGGCCCCTGTTTCCATGGGCACCCTCAGCATACACCCGTGTGGTTTCTAACAAGTCCAAAGAGACACAGGTTACCCTGTGTTTCCTTTCCTGAATCAACTTCTCGAAGTAGGGTGTTCTGCATCAAGCGAACTGCCTCAACCAAGGAACACCGTAGCTGCTCCTCTGGGCCTGTAGCTATTCAAAAGCCTGCAGTGCCACAGGAAGAAGAGGACTTCAATTGCAGTAGGAACACAAGCCGACTTTCTCTAGGAGGCATGGTGACTTCAGGCAGGATGTCCCAGATGGAATGCGAAGCCGAGGGTTTCTCTGAGTGCAGCTCGGACTAGGGCAATGCGTAAGACTTCGACGCCATGTGGGATGTGCTAGAACAGTGTTCCTGAGCGTGTGCAAGTGCTGGTGAAATTAAGCTGCTCCAAAAAGGAGTGTGGTGCGTTTCCCTATGCTCGGCATACACAGAGGAGCTCTAAAGGGCTACGGGCCTGGATGTTGCTTAGCAGACCCAGGGGGGCCTGGGGGTACTCAGTGTTCCCGTCGGGAACAGGGTGCCCACGCTAGCTTCCAAGGTGTCCAGAAAACGGTGCTGCAGTTAAAGATATGCAAAGCAGAGGCCACCGCCTCATGGAAACTGCAGCACACCGCTGCTTCTGCGTGGCCAATCGGGGCCTAACTTCCAGGCATGTGCTCATGCCAGGTGTGCCGGTAGCGACACAGCATGCTAAGAGGCTGAGTTTATCCTCGGATAGAGTGACTACAGGTACGAGGTCCTCCAAGTATTCAAAGCACAGTGTTTTCTCATGGCAGCTCACACAAGGGCCATGACGAAGTCTTCCTGGGCACTTGGGACTCACCAGCAATGTTGTCCTGAGGCCATTCGAGGACTCTGGAAATGTAGGTCTCCTCAAGGAAGGTACAGGGTGTTGCCCATCACTGGAAACGCACAGAGGGCCTCCGAGGGATCAACCGATGGGCGTTGAAGTTGCTCAGCCGGCCCACAGGTGTCTGGAGGTAGTCAGTGAAATTGGAGGGAAAATGATGCATACCCGAGAGGCCTAGGAGTACTCAAAAGTCTACTTCCTGTAAATTAAAGCACATAAGCCACTAAGAACTCATGGAAACAGCTACCTGCCTCCCTTTCTGCACGGCTACTCAGGGCCTAACCTGGAGGCAAGTTCTCACATTGGGATTCCCTTTAGCTCTAGAGCTTGTCAGGCGGACCACCACCACGGCCATGGAAGCACCTGGTTCAGACAGAGCAAACTCATAATTTTCCCCGCAGCCTTCTTACAGGGTTTCCAGGCCTGTCAGGAGCAGGGAATGTCAAGTAGCTGCAAGGCAGCGTGAATGCGGCCTTCAAAGTGGGAAAGCAAGTCTATTTCCAGCAGGCCCCCGTTTCCATGGGCACCCTCAGCATACACCCCTGTGGTATCTAACAAGTCCAAAGAGACACAGGTTACCCTGTGTTTCCTACCCTGAATCAACTTCTCGAAGTAGGGAGTTCTGCATCAAGCGAACTGCCTCAACCAAGGAACGGCGTAGCTGCTCCTCTGGGCCTGTGGCTATTCAAAAGCCTGCAGCGCCACTGGAAGAAGAGGACTTAAATTGCAGTAAGAACGCAAGCCAACTTTCTCGAGGAGGCACGGTGACTTCAGGCAGGAGGTCCCAGACGGAATGCGACGCCGAGGGTTTCTCTGAGTGCAGCTCGGACTAGGGCATTGCGTAAGACTTCGACGCCATGTGGGATGTGCTAGAACAGTGTTCCTGAGCGTGTGCGAGTGCTGGGGAAATTAGGCTGCTCCAAAAGAGAGTGCGGTGCGTTTCCCTACGCTCGGCATACACAGAGGGGCTCTAAAGGGCTCCGGGCCTGGATATTGCTTAGCAGACCCAGGTGGGCCTGGGGGTACTCAGTGTCCCTGCCGGAAACAGGGTGCCCACGTGAGCCTCCTAGGTGTCCGGCAAACTGTGCTGCAGTTAAAGATAACCAGAGCAGGGGCCACCGCCTCATGGAAACTGCAGCACGCCTCCGCTTCTGCGCGGCCAATCAGAGCCTTACTTCCAGGCATGTGTTCATGCTGGGAGTGCCGGTAGCAACACAGCATGCTAAGAGGCTGAGTTTCTCCACGGGTAGAGTGACTACAGGTCTGAGGTCCTCAAAGTATTCAAAGCACAGTGTTTTACCCGAAGCATTCTTCCAGGGCTCACTGGCCTGTCGGGAGCTGGGAAGGTCAGGTAGCTTCAAGGCAGGCATGAATGCCGCCCTCAAAATGGGAAAGCAGGGCTAGTTCCAGCAGGCCCCCGTTTTCATGGGCACACTCAGCGTACATCCCTGTGGCTTCTAACGAGTCCCAAGAGACACCGGTTACCCTGCGTTTCCTTCCCTGAATCAACGTATCGAAGTAGGGAGTCCCGCATCCGGCGAACTGTCTCAACCGAGGAACGCCGTAGCTGCTCCTCTGGGCCTGGGGCTGCCTGCAGTGCCGCAGAAGGAACAGGACTTAAAGTGCAGTAAGAACCCAAGCCGCCGTCCTCTAGGAGGCACGGTGACTTCAGTCAGGAGGTCCTGGATGGAAGGCGAAGACGAGGGCTCCTCTGAGGGCAGCTCCGACTAGGGCACCGCGTAAGACCTCCGCGCCACGTGGGACGTGCCAGAACGGTGTTCGCGAACGTGTGCGAGTGCCGAGGAAACTAAGCTGCTCCAAAGGAGAGGGCAGTGCGTTTCCCTACGCTCGGCCTGCACACAGGGGGCTCTGAAGGGCTACGGGCCTGGATGTTCCTTAGCAGACCCAGGTGCACCTGGGGGTACTCAGTGTTCCTGCCGGGAGCAGGGTGCCCCGGCTAGCCTCCCAGGTGTCCAGAAAGCTGTGCTGCCGTTAAAGGCATGCAGAGCAGAGGCCACCGCCTCCTGGAAGCTGCAGCACGCCTCCGCTTCTGCACGGCGAATCAGGGCCTTCCTTCCAGACATGGGTTCATGCTGGGTGTGCCGGTAGCGACACAGCGTGCTAAGATGCTGACTTTCTCCTCGAGCAGAGTGACTTCAGGTACGAGAGCGGGTCTCGCAGTGTTCCAAGCACAGTGTTCTCTCATGGCAGCTCACACAAGGGCCATGACAGAGTCTTCCTGGGCACTTCGCACTCACCAGCCATGTTGTCCCGAGGGCGTTCGAGGGCTCTGGAGAAGTAGTGCTCCTCAAGGAACGCGCAGTGTGTTGCTGCCCAGCACTCGGCAGGCACAGAGGTCCTCCGGGGGATCAACCAATGGACCTCGACGTTGCTCCGCCGGCCCACAGGTGTCTGGAGGCACTCAGTGACCTCAGAGGGAAAACGATGCACACCCGTGGGGCCTAGGAGTCCCCGGACGCGTACTTCCTTTAAAATAAAGCACATAAGCGACTGAGAACTCATGGAATCAGCTGCATGCCTCCCTTTCTGCATGGCTACTCAGGGCCTAACCTGGAGGCGAGTTCTCACGTTGGGATTCCCTTTAGCTCTAGAGCCTGTCAGGCGGACCACCACCGCGGCCATGGAAGCACCTGGTTCAGACAGAGCAAACTCACAATTTTCCCCGCAGCCTTCTTACAGGGTTTCCAGGCCTGTCAGGAGCAGGGAAGGTCAAGTAGCTGCAAGGCAGCGTGAATGCGGCCTTCAAAGTGGGAAAGCAAGTCTATTTCCAGCAGGCCCCCGTTTCCATGGGCACCCTCAGCATACACCCCTGTGGTATCTAACAAGTCCAAAGAGACACAGGTTACCCTGTGTTTCCTACCCTGAATCAACATCTCGAAGTAGGGAGTTCTGCATCAAGCGAACTGCCTCAACCAAGGAACGGCGTAGCTGCTCCTCTGGGCCTGTGGCTATTCAAAAGCCTGCAGCGCCACTGGAAGAAGAGGACTTAAATTGCAGTAAGAACGCAAGCCAACTTTCTCGAGGAGGCACGGTGACTTCAGGCAGGAGGTCCCAGACGGAATGCGACGCCGAGGGTTTCTCTGAGTGCAGCTCGGACTAGGGCATTGCGTAAGACTTCGACGCCATGTGGGATGTGCTACAACAGTGTTCCTGAGCGTGTGCGAGTGCTGGGGAAATTAGGCTGCTCCAAAAGAGAGTGCGGTGCGTTTCCCTACGCTCGGCATACACAGAGGGGCTCTAAAGGGCTCCGGGCCTGGATATTGCTTAGCAGACCCAGGTGGGCCTGGGGGTACTCAGTGTCCCTGCCGGAAACAGGGTGCCCACGTGAGCCTCCTAGGTGTCCGGCAAACTGTGCTGCAGTTAAAGATATGCAGAGCAGAGGCCACAGCCTCATGGAAACTGCTGCATGCCTCCACTTCTGTGCGGCCAATCAGGACCTTACCTCCAGTCACGTGTTCATGCTGGGTGCCCCTTTAGCGACACAGCATGGTAAGATGCTGACTTTCTCCTCGAGCAGAGTGACTTTAGGTACGAGGTTCTCGAAGTATTCAATGCAGAGTGTTTTCTCATGGCAGCTCACACAAGGGCCATGACAAAGACTTCCTGGGCACTTCGGACTCACCAGAAATGAGGTCCTGCGGCTGTTCGAGGACTCTGGAAATGTAGTTCTCCTCAAGGAACGTGCAGTGTGTGGCCCGTCACTCGGCACACTCAGAGGGCCTCCACCGGACAGACCAACCGGCCTCGATGTTGCTAAGCCGGCCCACAGGGTTCTGGAGGTACTCAGTGACTTTGGAGGGACAATGATGCACTCCCGAGAGGCCTAGGAGTCTTCAAAGGGGTACTTCCTTGAAAATAAAGCAGAACAGCGACTAAGAACTCATGGAAACAGCTGTATGCCTCCCTTTCTGCCCGGCTACTCGGGACCTAAAATGGAGGCAAGTTCCCACGTTGAGTATCCTTTTAGCTCTAGAGCTTGTCAGGCAGACCACCGCCGCGGCCACGGAGGCACCTGGTTTAGACAGAGCAAACTCATTTTTTTCCAAGAAGCATTCCTACAGGGTTTAACAGGCCTGTCAACAGCAGGGAATGTCATGCAGCTTCAAGGCAGCATGAATGCAGCCTTCAAAATGGGAAAGCAAGGGTAGTTCCAGCAGGCCCCTGTTTCCATGGGCACCCTCAGCATACACCCGTGTGGTTTCTAACAAGTCCAAAGAGACACAGGTTACCCTGTGTTTCCTTTCCTGAATCAACTTCTCGAAGTAGGGTGTTCTGCATCAAGCGAACTGCCTCAACCAAGGAACACCGTAGCTGCTCCTCTGGGCCTGTAGCTATTCAAAAGCCTGCAGTGCCACAGGAAGAAGAGGACTTCAATTGCAGTAGGAACACAAGCCGACTTTCTCTAGGAGGCATGGTGACTTCAGGCAGGATGTCCCAGATGGAATGCGAAGCCGAGGGTTTCTCTGAGTGCAGCTCGGACTAGGGCAATGCGTAAGACTTCGACGCCATGTGGGATGTGCTAGAACAGTGTTCCTGAGCGTGTGCAAGTGCTGGTGAAATTAAGCTGCTCCAAAAAGGAGTGTGGTGCGTTTCCCTATGCTCGGCATACACAGAGGAGCTCTAAAGGGCTACGGGCCTGGATGTTGCTTAGCAGACCCAGGGGGGCCTGGGGGTACTCAGTGTTCCCGTCGGGAACAGGGTGCCCACGCTAGCTTCCAAGGTGTCCAGAAAACGGTGCTGCAGTTAAAGATATGCAAAGCAGAGGCCACCGCCTCATGGAAACTGCAGCACACCGCTGCTTCTGCGTGGCCAATCGGGGCCTAACTTCCAGGCATGTGCTCATGCCAGGTGTGCCGGTAGCGACACAGCATGCTAAGAGGCTGAGTTTATCCTCGGATAGAGTGACTACAGGTACGAGGTCCTCCAAGTATTCAAAGCACAGTGTTTTCTCATGGCAGCTCACACAAGGGCCATGACGAAGTCTTCCTGGGCACTTGGGACTCACCAGCAATGTTGTCCTGAGGCCATTCGAGGACTCTGGAAATGTAGGTCTCCTCAAGGAAGGTACAGGGTGTTGCCCATCACTGGAAACGCACAGAGGGCCTCCGAGGGATCAACCGATGGGCGTTGAAGTTGCTCAGCCGGCCCACAGGTGTCTGGAGGTAGTCAGTGAAATTGGAGGGAAAATGATGCATACCCGAGAGGCCTAGGAGTACTCAAAAGTCTACTTCCTGTAAATTAAAGCACATAAGCCACTAAGAACTCATGGAAACAGCTACCTGCCTCCCTTTCTGCACGGCTACTCAGGGCCTAACCTGGAGGCAAGTTCTCACATTGGGATTCCCTTTAGCTCTAGAGCTTGTCAGGCGGAC
Source organism: Grampus griseus (assembly GCF_964374135.1). Classification (NCBI taxonomy): domain Eukaryota; kingdom Metazoa; phylum Chordata; class Mammalia; order Artiodactyla; family Delphinidae; genus Grampus; species Grampus griseus. The sequence goes on from NC_139010.1 coordinate 811,559, forward strand.
CACCACCACGGCCATGGAAGCACCTGGTTCAGACAGAGCAAACTCATAATTTTCCCCGCAGCCTTCTTACAGGGTTTCCAGGCCTGTCAGGAGCAGGGAATGTCAAGTAGCTGCAAGGCAGCGTGAATGCGGCCTTCAAAGTGGGAAAGCAAGTCTATTTCCAGCAGGCCCCCGTTTCCATGGGCACCCTCAGCATACACCCCTGTGGTATCTAACAAGTCCAAAGAGACACAGGTTACCCTGTGTTTCCTACCCTGAATCAACTTCTCGAAGTAGGGAGTTCTGCATCAAGCGAACTGCCTCAACCAAGGAACGGCGTAGCTGCTCCTCTGGGCCTGTGGCTATTCAAAAGCCTGCAGCGCCACTGGAAGAAGAGGACTTAAATTGCAGTAAGAACGCAAGCCAACTTTCTCGAGGAGGCACGGTGACTTCAGGCAGGAGGTCCCAGACGGAATGCGACGCCGAGGGTTTCTCTGAGTGCAGCTCGGACTAGGGCATTGCGTAAGACTTCGACGCCATGTGGGATGTGCTAGAACAGTGTTCCTGAGCGTGTGCGAGTGCTGGGGAAATTAGGCTGCTCCAAAAGAGAGTGCGGTGCGTTTCCCTACGCTCGGCATACACAGAGGGGCTCTAAAGGGCTCCGGGCCTGGATATTGCTTAGCAGACCCAGGTGGGCCTGGGGGTACTCAGTGTCCCTGCCGGAAACAGGGTGCCCACGTGAGCCTCCTAGGTGTCCGGCAAACTGTGCTGCAGTTAAAGATAACCAGAGCAGGGGCCACCGCCTCATGGAAACTGCAGCACGCCTCCGCTTCTGCGCGGCCAATCAGAGCCTTACTTCCAGGCATGTGTTCATGCTGGGAGTGCCGGTAGCAACACAGCATGCTAAGAGGCTGAGTTTCTCCACGGGTAGAGTGACTACAGGTCCGAGGTCCTCAAAGTATTCAAAGCACAGTGTTTTCCCCGAAGCATTCTTCCAGGGCTCACTGGCCTGTCGGGAGCTGGGAAGGTCAGGTAGCTTCAAGGCAGGCATGAATGCCGCCCTCAAAATGGGAAAGCAGGGCTAGTTCCAGCAGGCCCCCGTTTTCATGGGCACACTCAGCGTACATCCCTGTGGCTTCTAACGAGTCCCAAGAGACACCGGTTACCCTGCGTTTCCTTCCCTGAATCAACGTATCGAAGTAGGGAGTCCCGCATCCGGCGAACTGTCTCAACCGAGGAACGCCGTAGCTGCTCCTCTGGGCCTGGGGCTGCCTGCAGTGCCGCAGAAGGAACAGGACTTAAAGTGCAGTAAGAACCCAAGCCGCCGTCCTCTAGGAGGCACGGTGACTTCAGTCAGGAGGTCCTGGATGGAAGGCGAAGACGAGGGCTCCTCTGAGGGCAGCTCCGACTAGGGCACCGCGTAAGACCTCCGCGCCACGTGGGACGTGCCAGAACGGTGTTCGCGAACGTGTGCGAGTGCCGAGGAAACTAAGCTGCTCCAAAGGAGAGGGCAGTGCGTTTCCCTACGCTCGGCCTGCACACAGGGGGCTCTGAAGGGCTACGGGCCTGGATGTTCCTTAGCAGACCCAGGTGCACCTGGGGGTACTCAGTGTTCCTGCCGGGAGCAGGGTGCCCCGGCTAGCCTCCCAGGTGTCCAGAAAGCTGTGCTGCCGTTAAAGGCATGCAGAGCAGAGGCCACCGCCTCCTGGAAGCTGCAGCACGCCTCCGCTTCTGCACGGCGAATCAGGGCCTTCCTTCCAGACATGGGTTCATGCTGGGTGTGCCGGTAGCGACACAGCGTGCTAAGATGCTGACTTTCTCCTCGAGCAGAGTGACTTCAGGTACGAGGGCGGGCCTCGCAGTGTTCCAAGCACAGTGTTCTCTCATGGCAGCTCACACAAGGGCCATGACAGAGTCTTCCTGGGCACTTCGCACTCACCAGCCATGTTGTCCCGAGGGCGTTCGAGGGCTCTGGAGAAGTAGTGCTCCTCAAGGAACGCGCAGTGTGTTGCTGCCCAGCACTCGGCAGGCACAGAGGTCCTCCGGGGGATCAACCAATGGACCTCGACATTGCTCCGCCGGCCCACAGGTGTCTGGAGGCACTCAGTGACCTCGGAGGGAAAACGATGCACACCCGTGGGGCCTAGGAGTCCCCGGACGCGTACTTCCTTTAAAATAAAGCACATAAGCGACTGAGAACTCATGGAATCAGCTGCATGCCTCCCTTTCTGCACGGCTACTCAGGGCCTAACCTGGAGGCGAGTTCTCACGTCGAGGTTCCCTTTCGCTCTAGAGCCTGTCAGGCGGACCACCACCGCGGCCATGGAAGCACCTGGTTCAGACAGAGCAAACTCACAATTTTCCCCGCAGCCTTCTTACAGGGTTTCCAGGCCTGTCAGGAGCAGGGAATGTCAAGTAGCTGCAAGGCAGCGTGAATGCGGCCTTCAAAGTGGGAAAGCAAGTCTATTTCCAGCAGGCCCCCATTTCCATGGGCACCCTCAGCATAAACCCCTGCGGTACCTAACTAGTCCAAAGAGACACAGGTTACCCTGTGTTTCCTACCCTGAATGAAATTCTCGAAGTAGGGTGTTCTGCATCAAGCGAACTGCCTCAACCAAGGAACGGCGTAGCTGCTCCTCTGGGCCTGTGGCTATTCAAAAGCCTGCAGCGCCACTGGAAGAAGAGGACTTAAATTGCAGTAAGAACGCAAGCCAACTTTCTCGAGGAGGCACGGTGACTTCAGGCAGGAGGTCCCAGACGGAATGCGACGCCGAGGGTTTCTCTGAGTGCAGCTCGGACTAGGGCATTGCGTAAGACTTCGACGCCATGTGGGATGTGCTAGAACAGTGTTCCTGAGCGTGTGCGAGTGCTGGGGAAATTAGGCTGCTCCAAAAGAGAGTGCGGTGCGTTTCCCTACGCTCGGCATACACAGAGGGGCTCTAAAGGGCTCCGGGCCTGGATATTGCTTAGCAGACCCAGGTGGGCCTGGGGGGTACTCAGTGTCCCTGCCGGGAACAGGGTGCCCACGCGAGCCTCCTAGGTGTCCGGCAAACTGTGCTGCAGTTAAAGATATGCAGAGCAGAGGCCACAGCCTCATGGAAACTGCTGCATGCCTCCACTTCTGTGCGGCCAATCAGGACCTTACCTCCAGTCACGTGTTCATGCTGGGTGCCCCTTTAGCGACACAGCATGGTAAGATGCTGACTTTCTCCTCGAGCAGAGTGACTTTAGGTACGAGGTTCTCGAAGTATTCAATGCAGAGTGTTTTCTCATGGCAGCTCACACAAGGGCCATGACAAAGACTTCCTGGGCACTTCGGACTCACCAGAAATGAGGTCCTGCGGCTGTTCGAGGACTCTGGAAATGTAGTTCTCCTCAAGGAACGTGCAGTGTGTGGCCCGTCACTCGGCACACTCAGAGGGCCTCCACCGGACAGACCAACCGGCCTCGATGTTGCTAAGCCGGCCCACAGGGTTCTGGAGGTACTCAGTGACTTTGGAGGGACAATGATGCACTCCCGAGAGGCCTAGGAGTCTTCAAAGGGGTACTTCCTTGAAAATAAAGCAGAACAGCGACTAAGAACTCATGGAAACAGCTGTATGCCTCCCTTTCTGCCCGGCTACTCGGGACCTAAAATGGAGGCAAGTTCCCACGTTGAGTATCCTTTTAGCTCTAGAGCTTGTCAGGCAGACCACCGCCGCGGCCACGGAGGCACCTGGTTTAGACAGAGCAAACTCATTTTTTTCCAAGAAGCATTCCTACAGGGTTTAACAGGCCTGTCAACAGCAGGGAATGTCATGCAGCTTCAAGGCAGCATGAATGCAGCCTTCAAAATGGGAAAGCAAGGGTAGTTCCAGCAGGCCCCTGTTTCCATGGGCACCCTCAGCATACACCCGTGTGGTTTCTAACAAGTCCAAAGAGACACAGGTTACCCTGTGTTTCCTTTCCTGAATCAACTTCTCGAAGTAGGGTGTTCTGCATCAAGCGAACTGCCTCAACCAAGGAACACCGTAGCTGCTCCTCTGGGCCTGTAGCTATTCAAAAGCCTGCAGTGCCACAGGAAGAAGAGGACTTCAATTGCAGTAGGAACACAAGCCGACTTTCTCTAGGAGGCATGGTGACTTCAGGCAGGATGTCCCAGATGGAATGCGAAGCCGAGGGTTTCTCTGAGTGCAGCTCGGACTAGGGCAATGCGTAAGACTTCGACGCCATGTGGGATGTGCTAGAACAGTGTTCCTGAGCGTGTGCAAGTGCTGGTGAAATTAAGCTGCTCCAAAAAGGAGTGTGGTGCGTTTCCCTATGCTCGGCATACACAGAGGAGCTCTAAAGGGCTACGGGCCTGGATGTTGCTTAGCAGACCCAGGGGGGCCTGGGGGTACTCAGTGTTCCCGTCGGGAACAGGGTGCCCACGCTAGCTTCCAAGGTGTCCAGAAAACGGTGCTGCAGTTAAAGATATGCAAAGCAGAGGCCACCGCCTCATGGAAACTGCAGCACACCGCTGCTTCTGCGTGGCCAATCGGGGCCTAACTTCCAGGCATGTGCTCATGCCAGGTGTGCCGGTAGCGACACAGCATGCTAAGAGGCTGAGTTTATCCTCGGATAGAGTGACTACAGGTACGAGGTCCTCCAAGTATTCAAAGCACAGTGTTTTCTCATGGCAGCTCACACAAGGGCCATGACGAAGTCTTCCTGGGCACTTGGGACTCACCAGCAATGTTGTCCTGAGGCCATTCGAGGACTCTGGAAATGTAGGTCTCCTCAAGGAAGGTACAGGGTGTTGCCCATCACTGGAAACGCACAGAGGGCCTCCGAGGGATCAACCGATGGGCGTTGAAGTTGCTCAGCCGGCCCACAGGTGTCTGGAGGTAGTCAGTGAAATTGGAGGGAAAATGATGCATACCCGAGAGGCCTAGGAGTACTCAAAAGTCTACTTCCTGTAAATTAAAGCACATAAGCCACTAAGAACTCATGGAAACAGCTACCTGCCTCCCTTTCTGCACGGCTACTCAGGGCCTAACCTGGAGGCAAGTTCTCACATTGGGATTCCCTTTAGCTCTAGAGCTTGTCAGGCGGACCACCACCACGGCCATGGAAGCACCTGGTTCAGACAGAGCAAACTCATAATTTTCCCCGCAGCCTTCTTACAGGGTTTCCAGGCCTGTCAGGAGCAGGGAATGTCAAGTAGCTGCAAGGCAGCGTGAATGCGGCCTTCAAAGTGGGAAAGCAAGTCTATTTCCAGCAGGCCCCCGTTTCCATGGGCACCCTCAGCATACACCCCTGTGGTATCTAACAAGTCCAAAGAGACACAGGTTACCCTGTGTTTCCTACCCTGAATCAACTTCTCGAAGTAGGGAGTTCTGCATCAAGCGAACTGCCTCAACCAAGGAACGGCGTAGCTGCTCCTCTGGGCCTGTGGCTATTCAAAAGCCTGCAGCGCCACTGGAAGAAGAGGACTTAAATTGCAGTAAGAACGCAAGCCAACTTTCTCGAGGAGGCACGGTGACTTCAGGCAGGAGGTCCCAGACGGAATGCGACGCCGAGGGTTTCTCTGAGTGCAGCTCGGACTAGGGCATTGCGTAAGACTTCGACGCCATGTGGGATGTGCTAGAACAGTGTTCCTGAGCGTGTGCGAGTGCTGGGGAAATTAGGCTGCTCCAAAAGAGAGTGCGGTGCGTTTCCCTACGCTCGGCATACACAGAGGGGCTCTAAAGGGCTCCGGGCCTGGATATTGCTTAGCAGACCCAGGTGGGCCTGGGGGTACTCAGTGTCCCTGCCGGAAACAGGGTGCCCACGTGAGCCTCCTAGGTGTCCGGCAAACTGTGCTGCAGTTAAAGATAACCAGAGCAGGGGCCACCGCCTCATGGAAACTGCAGCACGCCTCCGCTTCTGCGCGGCCAATCAGAGCCTTACTTCCAGGCATGTGTTCATGCTGGGAGTGCCGGTAGCAACACAGCATGCTAAGAGGCTGAGTTTCTCCACGGGTAGAGTGACTACAGGTCTGAGGTCCTCAAAGTATTCAAAGCACAGTGTTTTCCCCGAAGCATTCTTCCAGGGCTCACTGGCCTGTCGGGAGCTGGGAAGGTCAGGTAGCTTCAAGGCAGGCATGAATGCCGCCCTCAAAATGGGAAAGCAGGGCTAGTTCCAGCAGGCCCCCGTTTTCATGGGCACACTCAGCGTACATCCCTGTGGCTTCTAACGAGTCCCAAGAGACACCGGTTACCCTGCGTTTCCTTCCCTGAATCAACGTATCGAAGTAGGGAGTCCCGCATCCGGCGAACTGTCTCAACCGAGGAACGCCGTAGCTGCTCCTCTGGGCCTGGGGCTGCCTGCAGTGCCGCAGAAGGAACAGGACTTAAAGTGCAGTAAGAACCCAAGCCGCCGTCCTCTAGGAGGCACGGTGACTTCAGTCAGGAGGTCCTGGATGGAAGGCGAAGACGAGGGCTCCTCTGAGGGCAGCTCCGACTAGGGCACCGCGTAAGACCTCCGCGCCACGTGGGACGTGCCAGAACGGTGTTCGCGAACGTGTGCGAGTGCCGAGGAAACTAAGCTGCTCCAAAGGAGAGGGCAGTGCGTTTCCCTACGCTCGGCCTGCACACAGGGGGCTCTGAAGGGCTACGGGCCTGGATGTTCCTTAGCAGACCCAGGTGCACCTGGGGGTACTCAGTGTTCCTGCCGGGAGCAGGGTGCCCCGGCTAGCCTCCCAGGTGTCCAGAAAGCTGTGCTGCCGTTAAAGGCATGCAGAGCAGAGGCCACCGCCTCCTGGAAGCTGCAGCACGCCTCCGCTTCTGCACGGCGAATCAGGGCCTTCCTTCCAGACATGGGTTCATGCTGGGTGTGCCGGTAGCGACACAGCGTGCTAAGATGCTGACTTTCTCCTCGAGCAGAGTGACTTCAGGTACGAGAGCGGGTCTCGCAGTGTTCCAAGCACAGTGTTCTCTCATGGCAGCTCACACAAGGGCCATGACAGAGTCTTCCTGGGCACTTCGCACTCACCAGCCATGTTGTCCCGAGGGCGTTCGAGGGCTCTGGAGAAGTAGTGCTCCTCAAGGAACGCGCAGTGTGTTGCTGCCCAGCACTCGGCAGGCACAGAGGTCCTCCGGGGGATCAACCAATGGACCTCGACGTTGCTCCGCCGGCCCACAGGTGTCTGGAGGCACTCAGTGACCTCAGAGGGAAAACGATGCACACCCGTGGGGCCTAGGAGTCCCCGGACGCGTACTTCCTTTAAAATAAAGCACATAAGCGACTGAGAACTCATGGAATCAGCTGCATGCCTCCCTTTCTGCATGGCTACTCAGGGCCTAACCTGGAGGCGAGTTCTCACGTTGGGATTCCCTTTAGCTCTAGAGCCTGTCAGGCGGACCACCACCGCGGCCATGGAAGCACCTGGTTCAGACAGAGCAAACTCACAATTTTCCCCGCAGCCTTCTTACAGGGTTTCCAGGCCTGTCAGGAGCAGGGAAGGTCAAGTAGCTGCAAGGCAGCGTGAATGCGGCCTTCAAAGTGGGAAAGCAAGTCTATTTCCAGCAGGCCCCCGTTTCCATGGGCACCCTCAGCATACACCCCTGTGGTATCTAACAAGTCCAAAGAGACACAGGTTACCCTGTGTTTCCTACCCTGAATCAACATCTCGAAGTAGGGAGTTCTGCATCAAGCGAACTGCCTCAACCAAGGAACGGCGTAGCTGCTCCTCTGGGCCTGTGGCTATTCAAAAGCCTGCAGCGCCACTGGAAGAAGAGGACTTAAATTGCAGTAAGAACGCAAGCCAACTTTCTCGAGGAGGCACGGTGACTTCAGGCAGGAGGTCCCAGACGGAATGCGACGCCGAGGGTTTCTCTGAGTGCAGCTCGGACTAGGGCATTGCGTAAGACTTCGACGCCATGTGGGATGTGCTACAACAGTGTTCCTGAGCGTGTGCGAGTGCTGGGGAAATTAGGCTGCTCCAAAAGAGAGTGCGGTGCGTTTCCCTACGCTCGGCATACACAGAGGGGCTCTAAAGGGCTCCGGGCCTGGATATTGCTTAGCAGACCCAGGTGGGCCTGGGGGTACTCAGTGTCCCTGCCGGAAACAGGGTGCCCACGTGAGCCTCCTAGGTGTCCGGCAAACTGTGCTGCAGTTAAAGATATGCAGAGCAGAGGCCACAGCCTCATGGAAACTGCTGCATGCCTCCACTTCTGTGCGGCCAATCAGGACCTTACCTCCAGTCACGTGTTCATGCTGGGTGCCCCTTTAGCGACACAGCATGGTAAGATGCTGACTTTCTCCTCGAGCAGAGTGACTTTAGGTACGAGGTTCTCGAAGTATTCAATGCAGAGTGTTTTCTCATGGCAGCTCACACAAGGGCCATGACAAAGACTTCCTGGGCACTTCGGACTCACCAGAAATGAGGTCCTGCGGCTGTTCGAGGACTCTGGAAATGTAGTTCTCCTCAAGGAACGTGCAGTGTGTGGCCCGTCACTCGGCACACTCAGAGGGCCTCCACCGGACAGACCAACCGGCCTCGATGTTGCTAAGCCGGCCCACAGGGTTCTGGAGGTACTCAGTGACTTTGGAGGGACAATGATGCACTCCCGAGAGGCCTAGGAGTCTTCAAAGGGGTACTTCCTTGAAAATAAAGCAGAACAGCGACTAAGAACTCATGGAAACAGCTGTATGCCTCCCTTTCTGCCCGGCTACTCGGGACCTAAAATGGAGGCAAGTTCCCACGTTGAGTATCCTTTTAGCTCTAGAGCTTGTCAGGCAGACCACCGCCGCGGCCACGGAGGCACCTGGTTTAGACAGAGCAAACTCATTTTTTTCCAAGAAGCATTCCTACAGGGTTTAACAGGCCTGTCAACAGCAGGGAATGTCATGCAGCTTCAAGGCAGCATGAGTGCAGCCTTCAAAATGGGAAAGCAAGGGTAGTTCCAGCAGGCCCCCGTTTCCATGGGCACCCTCAGCATACACCCGTGTGGTTTCTAACAAGTCCAAAGAGACACAGGTTACCCTGTGTTTCCTTTCCTGAATCAACTTCTCGAAGTAGGGTGTTCTGCATCAAGCGAACTGCCTCAACCAAGGAACACCGTAGCTGCTCCTCTGGGCCTGTAGCTATTCAAAAGCCTGCAGTGCCACAGGAAGAAGAGGACTTCAATTGCAGTAGGAACACAAGCCGACTTTCTCTAGGAGGCATGGTGACTTCAGGCAGGATGTCCCAGATGGAATGCGAAGCCGAGGGTTTCTCTGAGTGCAGCTCGGACTAGGGCAATGCGTAAGACTTCGACGCCATGTGGGATGTGCTAGAACAGTGTTCCTGAGCGTGTGCAAGTGCTGGTGAAATTAAGCTGCTCCAAAAGAGAGTGCGGTGCGTTTCCCTACGCTCGGCATACACAGAGGGGCTCTAAAGGGCTTCGGGCCTGGATGTTGCTTAGCAGACCCAGGGGGGCCTGGGGGTACTCAGTGTTCCTGTCGGGAACAGGGTGCCCACGCTAGCTTCCAAGGTGTCCAGAAAACGGTGCTGCAGTTAAAGATATGCAAAGCAGAGGCCACCGCCTCATGGAAACTGCAGCACACCGCTGCTTCTGCGTGGCCAATCGGGGCCTAACTTCCAGGCATGTGCTCATGCCAGGTGTGCCGGTAGCGACACAGCATGCTAAGAGGCTGAGTTTATCCTCGGATAGAGTGACTACAGGTACGAGGTCCTCCAAGTATTCAAAGCACAGTGTTTTCTCATGGCAGCTCACACAAGGGCCATGACGAAGTCTTCCTGGGCACTTGGGACTCACCAGCAATGTTGTCCTGAGGCCATTCGAGGACTCTGGAAATGTAGGTCTCCTCAAGGAAGGTACAGGGTGTTGCCCATCACTGGAAACGCACAGAGGGCCTCCGAGGGATCAACCGATGGGCGTTGAAGTTGCTCAGCCGGCCCACAGGTGTCTGGAGGTAGTCAGTGAAATTGGAGGGAAAATGATGCATACCCGAGAGGCCTAGGAGTACTCAAAAGTCTACTTCCTGTAAATTAAAGCACATAAGCCACTAAGAACTCATGGAAACAGCTACCTGCCTCCCTTTCTGCACGGCTACTCAGGGCCTAACCTGGAGGCAAGTTCTCACGTTGGGATTCCCTTTAGCTCTAGAGCTTGTCAGGCGGACCACCACCACGGCCATGGAAGCACCTGGTTCAGACAGAGCAAACTCATAATTTTCCCCGCAGCCTTCTTACAGGGTTTCCAGGCCTGTCAGGAGCAGGGAATGTCAAGTAGCTGCAAGGCAGCGTGAATGCGGCCTTCAAAGTGGGAAAGCAAGTCTATTTCCAGCAGGCCCCCGTTTCCATGGGCACCCTCAGCATACACCCCTGTGGTATCTAACAAGTCCAAAGAGACACAGGTTACCCTGTGTTTCCTACCCTGAATCAACTTCTCGAAGTAGGGAGTTCTGCATCAAGCGAACTGCCTCAACCAAGGAACGGCGTAGCTGCTCCTCTGGGCCTGTGGCTATTCAAAAGCCTGCAGCGCCACTGGAAGAAGAGGACTTAAATTGCAGTAAGAACGCAAGCCAACTTTCTCGAGGAGGCACGGTGACTTCAGGCAGGAGGTCCCAGACGGAATGCGACGCCGAGGGTTTCTCTGAGTGCAGCTCGGACTAGGGCATTGCGTAAGACTTCGACGCCATGTGGGATGTGCTAGAACAGTGTTCCTGAGCGTGTGCGAGTGCTGGGGAAATTAGGCTGCTCCAAAAGAGAGTGCGGTGCGTTTCCCTACGCTCGGCATACACAGAGGGGCTCTAAAGGGCTCCGGGCCTGGATATTGCTTAGCAGACCCAGGTGGGCCTGGGGGTACTCAGTGTCCCTGCCGGAAACAGGGTGCCCACGTGAGCCTCCTAGGTGTCCGGCAAACTGTGCTGCAGTTAAAGATAACCAGAGCAGGGGCCACCGCCTCATGGAAACTGCAGCACGCCTCCGCTTCTGCGCGGCCAATCAGAGCCTTACTTCCAGGCATGTGTTCATGCTGGGAGTGCCGGTAGCAACACAGCATGCTAAGAGGCTGAGTTTCTCCACGGGTAGAGTGACTACAGGTCCGAGGTCCTCAAAGTATTCAAAGCACAGTGTTTTCCCCGAAGCATTCTTCCAGGGCTCACTGGCCTGTCGGGAGCTGGGAAGGTCAGGTAGCTTCAAGGCAGGCATGAATGCCGCCCTCAAAATGGGAAAGCAGGGCTAGTTCCAGCAGGCCCCCGTTTTCATGGGCACACTCAGCGTACATCCCTGTGGCTTCTAACGAGTCCCAAGAGACACCGGTTACCCTGCGTTTCCTTCCCTGAATCAACGTATCGAAGTAGGGAGTCCCGCATCCGGCGAACTGTCTCAACCGAGGAACGCCGTAGCTGCTCCTCTGGGCCTGGGGCTGCCTGCAGTGCCGCAGAAGGAACAGGACTTAAAGTGCAGTAAGAACCCAAGCCGCCGTCCTCTAGGAGGCACGGTGACTTCAGTCAGGAGGTCCTGGATGGAAGGCGAAGACGAGGGCTCCTCTGAGGGCAGCTCCGACTAGGGCACCGCGTAAGACCTCCGCGCCACGTGGGACGTGCCAGAACGGTGTTCGCGAACGTGTGCGAGTGCCGAGGAAACTAAGCTGCTCCAAAGGAGAGGGCAGTGCGTTTCCCTACGCTCGGCCTGCACACAGGGGGCTCTGAAGGGCTACGGGCCTGGATGTTCCTTAGCAGACCCAGGTGCACCTGGGGGTACTCAGTGTTCCTGCCGGGAGCAGGGTGCCCCGGCTAGCCTCCCAGGTGTCCAGAAAGCTGTGCTGCCGTTAAAGGCATGCAGAGCAGAGGCCACCGCCTCCTGGAAGCTGCAGCACGCCTCCGCTTCTGCACGGCGAATCAGGGCCTTCCTTCCAGACATGGGTTCATGCTGGGTGTGCCGGTAGCGACACAGCGTGCTAAGATGCTGACTTTCTCCTCGAGCAGAGTGACTTCAGGTACGAGGGCGGGCCTCGCAGTGTTCCAAGCACAGTGTTCTCTCATGGCAGCTCACACAAGGGCCATGACAGAGTCTTCCTGGGCACTTCGCACTCACCAGCCATGTTGTCCCGAGGGCGTTCGAGGGCTCTGGAGATGTAGCGCTCCTCAAGGAACGCGCAGTGTGTTGCTGCCCAGCACTCGGCAGGCACAGAGGTCCTCCGGGGGATCAACCAATGGACCTCGACGTTGCTCTGCCGGCCCACAGGTGTCTGGAGGCACTCAGTGACCTCGGAGGGAAAACGATGCACACCCGTGGGGCCAAGGAGTCCCCGGACGCGTACTTCCTTTAAAATAAAGCACATAAGCGACTGAGAACTCATGGAATCAGCTGCATGCCTCCCTTTCTGCACGGCTACTCAGGGCCTAACCTGGAGGCGAGTTCTCACGTCGAGGTTCCCTTTCGCTCTAGAGCCTGTCAGGCGGACCACCACCGCGGCCGTGGAAGCACCTGGTTCAGACAGAGCAAACTCACAATTTTCCCCGCAGCCTTCTTACAGGGTTTCCAGGCCTGTCAGGAGCAGGGAATGTCAAGTAGCTGCAAGGCAGCGTGAATGCGGCCTTCAAAGTGGGAAAGCAAGTCTATTTCCAGCAGGCCCCCGTTTCCATGGGCACCCTCAGCATATACCCCTGCGGTACCTAACAAGTCCAAAGAGACACAGGTTACCCTGTGTTTCCTACCCTGAATCAAATTCTCGAAGTAGGGTGTTCTGCATCAAGCGAACTGCCTCAACCAAGGAACGGCGTAGCTGCTCCTCTGGGCCTGTGGCTATTCAAAAGCCTGCAGGGCCACAGGAAGAAGAGGACTTAAATTGCAGTAAGAACGCAAGACAACTTTTTCGAGGAGGCACGGTGACTTCAGGCAGGAGGTCCCAGACGGAATGCGAAGCCGAGGGTTTCTCTGAGTGCAGCTCGGACTAGGGCATTGCGTAAGACTTCGACGCCATGTGGGATGTGCTAGAACAGTGCTCCTGAGCGTGTGCGAGTGCTGGGGAAATTAGGCTGCTCCAAAAAAGAGTGCGGTGCGTTTCCCTACGCTTGGCATACACAGAGGGGCTCTAAAGGGCTCCGGGCCTGGATATTGCTTAGCAGAACCAGGTGGGCCTGGGGGGTACTCAGTGTCCCTGCCGGGAACAGGGTGCCCACGCGAGCCTCCTAGGTGTCCGGCAAACTGTGCTGCAGTTAAAGATATGCAGAGCAGAGGCCACAGCCTCATGGAAACTGCTGCATGCCTCCACTTCTGTGCGGCCAATCAGGACCTTACCTCCAGTCACGTGTTCATGCTGGGTGCCCCTTTAGCGACACAGCATGGTAAGATGCTGACTTTCTCCTCGAGCAGAGTGACTTTAGGTACGAGGTTCTCGAAGTATTCAATGCAGAGTGTTTTCTCATGGCAGCTCACACAAGGGCCATGACAAAGACTTCCTGGGCACTTCGGACTCACCAGAAATGAGGTCCTGCGGCTGTTCGAGGACTCTGGAAATGTAGTTCTCCTCAAGGAACGTGCAGTGTGTGGCCCGTCACTCGGCACACTCAGAGGGCCTCCACCGGACAGACCAACCGGCCTCGATGTTGCTAAGCCGGCCCACAGGGTTCTGGAGGTACTCAGTGACTTTGGAGGGACAATGATGCACTCCCGAGAGGCCTAGGAGTCTTCAAAGGGGTACTTCCTTGAAAATAAAGCAGAACAGCGACTAAGAACTCATGGAAACAGCTGTATGCCTCCCTTTCTGCCCGGCTACTCGGGACCTAAAATGGAGGCAAGTTCCCACGTTGAGTATCCTTTTAGCTCTAGAGCTTGTCAGGCAGACCACCGCCGCGGCCACGGAGGCACCTGGTTTAGACAGAGCAAACTCATTTTTTTCCAAGAAGCATTCCTACAGGGTTTAACAGGCCTGTCAACAGCAGGGAATGTCATGCAGCTTCAAGGCAGCATGAATGCAGCCTTCAAAATGGGAAAGCAAGGGTAGTTCCAGCAGGCCCCCGTTTCCATGGGCACCCTCAGCATACACCCGTGTGGTTTCCAACAAGTCCAAAGAGACACAGGTTACCCTGTGTTTCCTTTCCTGAATCAACTTCTCGAAGTAGGGTGTTCTGCATCAAGCGAACTGCCTCAACCAAGGAACACCGTAGCTGCTCCTCTGGGCCTGTAGCTATTCAAAAGCCTGCAGTGCCACAGGAAGAAGAGGACTTCAATTGCAGTAGGAACACAAGCCGACTTTCTCTAGGAGGCATGGTGACTTCAGGCAGGATGTCCCAGATGGAATGCGAAGCCGAGGGTTTCTCTGAGTGCAGCTCGGACTAGGGCAATGCGTAAGACTTCGACGCCATGTGGGATGTGCTAGAACAGTGTTCCTGAGCGTGTGCAAGTGCTGGTGAAATTAAGCTGCTCCAAAAGAGAGTGCGGTGCGTTTCCCTACGCTCGGCATACACAGAGGGGCTCTAAAGGGCTTCGGGCCTGGATGTTGCTTAGCAGACCCAGGGGGGCCTGGGGGTACTCAGTGTTCCTGTCGGGAACAGGGTGCCCACGCTAGCTTCCAAGGTGTCCAGAAAACGGTGCTGCAGTTAAAGATATGCAAAGCAGAGGCCACCGCCTCATGGAAACTGCAGCACACCGCTGCTTCTGCGTGGCCAATCGGGGCCTAACTTCCAGGCATGTGCTCATGCCAGGTGTGCCGGTAGCGACACAGCATGCTAAGAGGCTGAGTTTATCCTCGGATAGAGTGACTACAGGTACGAGGTCCTCCAAGTATTCAAAGCACAGTGTTTTCTCATGGCAGCTCACACAAGGGCCATGACGAAGTCTTCCTGGGCACTTGGGACTCACCAGCAATGTTGTCCTGAGGCCATTCGAGGACTCTGGAAATGTAGGTCTCCTCAAGGAAGGTACAGGGTGTTGCCCATCACTGGAAACGCACAGAGGGCCTCCGAGGGATCAACCGATGGGCGTTGAAGTTGCTCAGCCGGCCCACAGGTGTCTGGAGGTAGTCAGTGAAATTGGAGGGAAAATGATGCATACCCGAGAGGCCTAGGAGTACTCAAAAGTCTACTTCCTGTAAATTAAAGCACATAAGCCACTAAGAACTCATGGAAACAGCTACCTGCCTCCCTTTCTGCACGGCTACTCAGGGCCTAACCTGGAGGCAAGTTCTCACGTTGGGATTCCCTTTAGCTCTAGAGCTTGTCAGGCGGACCACCACCACGGCCATGGAAGCACCTGGTTCAGACAGAGCAAACTCATAATTTTCCCCGCAGCCTTCTTACAGGGTTTCCAGGCCTGTCAGGAGCAGGGAATGTCAAGTAGCTGCAAGGCAGCGTGAATGCGGCCTTCAAAGTGGGAAAGCAAGTCTATTTCCAGCAGGCCCCCGTTTCCATGGGCACCCTCAGCATACACCCCTGTGGTATCTAACAAGTCCAAAGAGACACAGGTTACCCTGTGTTTCCTACCCTGAATCAACTTCTCGAAGTAGGGAGTTCTGCATCAAGCGAACTGCCTCAACCAAGGAACGGCGTAGCTGCTCCTCTGGGCCTGTGGCTATTCAAAAGCCTGCAGCGCCACTGGAAGAAGAGGACTTAAATTGCAGTAAGAACGCAAGCCAACTTTCTCGAGGAGGCACGGTGACTTCAGGCAGGAGGTCCCAGACGGAATGCGACGCCGAGGGTTTCTCTGAGTGCAGCTCGGACTAGGGCATTGCGTAAGACTTCGACGCCATGTGGGATGTGCTAGAACAGTGTTCCTGAGCGTGTGCGAGTGCTGGGGAAATTAGGCTGCTCCAAAAGAGAGTGCGGTGCGTTTCCCTACGCTCGGCATACACAGAGGGGCTCTAAAGGGCTCCGGGCCTGGATATTGCTTAGCAGACCCAGGTGGGCCTGGGGGTACTCAGTGTCCCTGCCGGAAACAGGGTGCCCACGTGAGCCTCCTAGGTGTCCGGCAAACTGTGCTGCAGTTAAAGATAACCAGAGCAGGGGCCACCGCCTCATGGAAACTGCAGCACGCCTCCGCTTCTGCGCGGCCAATCAGAGCCTTACTTCCAGGCATGTGTTCATGCTGGGAGTGCCGGTAGCAACACAGCATGCTAAGAGGCTGAGTTTCTCCACGGGTAGAGTGACTACAGGTCCGAGGTCCTCAAAGTATTCAAAGCACAGTGTTTTCCCCGAAGCATTCTTCCAGGGCTCACTGGCCTGTCGGGAGCTGGGAAGGTCAGGTAGCTTCAAGGCAGGCATGAATGCCGCCCTCAAAATGGGAAAGCAGGGCTAGTTCCAGCAGGCCCCCGTTTTCATGGGCACACTCAGCGTACATCCCTGTGGCTTCTAACGAGTCCCAAGAGACACCGGTTACCCTGCGTTTCCTTCCCTGAATCAACGTATCGAAGTAGGGAGTCCCGCATCCGGCGAACTGTCTCAACCGAGGAACGCCGTAGCTGCTCCTCTGGGCCTGGGGCTGCCTGCAGTGCCGCAGAAGGAACAGGACTTAAAGTGCAGTAAGAACCCAAGCCGCCGTCCTCTAGGAGGCACGGTGACTTCAGTCAGGAGGTCCTGGATGGAAGGCGAAGACGAGGGCTCCTCTGAGGGCAGCTCCGACTAGGGCACCGCGTAAGACCTCCGCGCCACGTGGGACGTGCCAGAACGGTGTTCGCGAACGTGTGCGAGTGCCGAGGAAACTAAGCTGCTCCAAAGGAGAGGGCAGTGCGTTTCCCTACGCTCGGCCTGCACACAGGGGGCTCTGAAGGGCTACGGGCCTGGATGTTCCTTAGCAGACCCAGGTGCACCTGGGGGTACTCAGTGTTCCTGCCGGGAGCAGGGTGCCCCGGCTAGCCTCCCAGGTGTCCAGAAAGCTGTGCTGCCGTTAAAGGCATGCAGAGCAGAGGCCACCGCCTCCTGGAAGCTGCAGCACGCCTCCGCTTCTGCACGGCGAATCAGGGCCTTCCTTCCAGACATGGGTTCATGCTGGGTGTGCCGGTAGCGACACAGCGTGCTAAGATGCTGACTTTCTCCTCGAGCAGAGTGACTTCAGGTACGAGGGCGGGCCTCGCAGTGTTCCAAGCACAGTGTTCTCTCATGGCAGCTCACACAAGGGCCATGACAGAGTCTTCCTGGGCACTTCGCACTCACCAGCCATGTTGTCCCGAGGGCGTTCGAGGGCTCTGGAGATGTAGCGCTCCTCAAGGAACGCGCAGTGTGTTGCTGCCCAGCACTCGGCAGGCACAGAGGTCCTCCGGGGGATCAACCAATGGACCTCGACGTTGCTCTGCCGGCCCACAGGTGTCTGGAGGCACTCAGTGACCTCGGAGGGAAAACGATGCACACCCGTGGGGCCAAGGAGTCCCCGGACGCGTACTTCCTTTAAAATAAAGCACATAAGCGACTGAGAACTCATGGAATCAGCTGCATGCCTCCCTTTCTGCACGGCTACTCAGGGCCTAACCTGGAGGCGAGTTCTCACGTCGAGGTTCCCTTTCGCTCTAGAGCCTGTCAGGCGGACCACCACCGCGGCCGTGGAAGCACCTGGTTCAGACAGAGCAAACTCACAATTTTCCCCGCAGCCTTCTTACAGGGTTTCCAGGCCTGTCAGGAGTAGGGAATGTCAAGTAGCTGCAAGGCAGCGTGAATGCGGCCTTCAAAGTGGGAAAGCAAGTCTATTTCCAGCAGGCCCCCGTTTCCATGGGCACCCTCAGCATAAACCCCTGTGGTACCTAACAAGTCCAAAGAGACACAGGTTACCCTGTGTTTCCTACCCTGAATCAAATTCTCGAAGTAGGGTGTTCTGCATCAAGCGAACTGCCTCAACCAAGGAACGGCGTAGCTGCTCCTCTGGGCCTGTGGCTATTCAAAAGCCTGCAGGGCCACTGGAAGAAGAGGACTTAAATTGCAGTAAGAACGCAAGCCAACTTTTTCGAGGAGGCACGGTGACTTCAGGCAGGAGGTCCCAGACGGAATGCGACGCCGAGGGTTTCTCTGAGTGCAGCTCGGACTAGGGCATTGCGTAAGACTTCGACGCCATGTGGGATGTGCTAGAACAGTGCTCCTGAGCGTGTGCGAGTGCTGGGGAAATTAGGCTGCTCCAAAAGAGAGTGCGGTGCGTTTCCCTACGCTTGGCATACACAGAGGGGCTCTAAAGGGCTCCGGGCCTGGATATTGCTTAGCAGACCCAGGTGGGCCTGGGGGGTACTCAGTGTCCCTGCCGGGAACAGGGTGCCCACGCGAGCCTCCTAGGTGTCCGGCAAACTGTGCTGCAGTTAAAGATATGCAGAGCAGAGGCCACAGCCTCATGGAAACTGCTGCATGCCTCCACTTCTGTGCGGCCAATCAGGACCTTACCTCCAGTCACGTGTTCATGCTGGGTGCCCCTTTAGCGACACAGCATGGTAAGATGCTGACTTTCTCCTCGAGCAGAGTGACTTTAGGTACGAGGTTCTCGAAGTATTCAATGCAGAGTGTTTTCTCATGGCAGCTCACACAAGGGCCATGACAAACACTTCCTGGGCACTTCGGACTCACCAGAAATGAGGTCCTGCGGCTGTTCGAGGACTCTGGAAATGTAGTTCTCCTCAAGGAACGTGCAGTGTGTTGCCCGTCACTCGGCACACTCAGAGGGCCTCCACCGGACAGACCAACCGGCCTCGATGTTGCTAAGCCGGCCCACAGGGTTCTGGAGGTACTCAGTGACTTTGGAGGGATAATGATGCACTCCCGAGAGGCCTAGGAGTCTTCAAAGGGGTACTTCCTTGAAAATAAAGCAGAACAGCGACTAAGAACTCATGGAAACAGCTGTATGCCTCCCTTTCTGCCCGGCTACTCGGGACCTAAAATGGAGGCAAGTTCCCACGTTGAGTATCCTTTTAGCTCTAGAGCTTGTCAGGCAGACCACCGCCGCGGCCACGGAGGCACCTGGTTTAGACAGAGCAAACTCATTTTTTTCCAAGAAGCATTCCTACAGGGTTTAACAGGCCTGTCAACAGCAGGGAATGTCATGCAGCTTCAAGGCAGCATGAATGCAGCCTTCAAAATGGGAAAGCAAGGGTAGTTCCAGCAGGCCCCCGTTTCCATGGGCACCCTCAGCATACACCCGTGTGGTTTCTAACAAGTCCAAAGAGACACAGGTTACCCTGTGTTTCCTTTCCTGAATCAACTTCTCGAAGTAGGGTGTTCTGCATCAAGCGAACTGCCTCAACCAAGGAACACCGTAGCTGCTCCTCTGGGCCTGTAGCTATTCAAAAGCCTGCAGTGCCACAGGAAGAAGAGGACTTCAATTGCAGTAGGAACACAAGCCGACTTTCTCTAGGAGGCATGGTGACTTCAGGCAGGATGTCCCAGATGGAATGCGAAGCCGAGGGTTTCTCTGAGTGCAGCTCGGACTAGGGCAATGCGTAAGACTTCGACGCCATGTGGGATGTGCTAGAACAGTGTTCCTGAGCGTGTGCAAGTGCTGGTGAAATTAAGCTGCTCCAAAACGGAGTGTGGTGCGTTTCCTTATGCTCGGCATACACAGAGGAGCTCTAAAGGGCTACGGGCCTGGATGTTGCTTAGCAGACCCAGGGGGGGCCTGGGGGTACTCAGTGTTCCCGTCGGGAACAGGGTGCCCACGCTAGCTTCCAAGGTGTCCAGAAAACGGTGCTGCAGTTAAAGATATGCAAAGCAGAGGCCACCGCCTCATGGAAACTGCAGCACACCGCTGCTTCTGCGTGGCCAATCGGGGCCTAACTTCCAGGCATGTGCTCATGCCAGGTGTGCCGGTAGCGACACAGCATGCTAAGAGGCTGAGTTTATCCTCGGATAGAGTGACTACAGGTACGAGGTCCTCCAAGTATTCAAAGCACAGTGTTTTCTCATGGCAGCTCACACAAGGGCCATGACGAAGTCTTCCTGGGCACTTGGGACTCACCAGCAATGTTGTCCTGAGGCCATTCGAGGACTCTGGAAATGTAGGTCTCCTCAAGGAAGGTACAGGGTGTTGCCCATCACTGGAAACGCACAGAGGGCCTCCGAGGGATCAACCGATGGGCGTTGAAGTTGCTCAGCCGGCCCACAGGTGTCTGGAGGTAGTCAGTGAAATTGGAGGGAAAATGATGCATACCCGAGAGGCCTAGGAGTACTCAAAAGTCTACTTCCTGTAAATTAAAGCACATAAGCCACTAAGAACTCATGGAAACAGCTACCTGCCTCCCTTTCTGCACGGCTACTCAGGGCCTAACCTGGAGGCAAGTTCTCACGTTGGGATTCCCTTTAGCTCTAGAGCTTGTCAGGCGGACCACCACCACGGCCATGGAAGCACCTGGTTCAGACAGAGCAAACTCATAATTTTCCCCGCAGCCTTCTTACAGGGTTTCCAGGCCTGTCAGGAGCAGGGAATGTCAAGTAGCTGCAAGGCAGCGTGAATGCGGCCTTCAAAGTGGGAAAGCAAGTCTATTTCCAGCAGGCCCCCGTTTCCATGGGCACCCTCAGCATACACCCCTGTGGTATCTAACAAGTCCAAAGAGACACAGGTTACCCTGTGTTTCCTACCCTGAATCAACTTCTCGAAGTAGGGAGTTCTGCATCAAGCGAACTGCCTCAACCAAGGAACGGCGTAGCTGCTCCTCTGGGCCTGTGGCTATTCAAAAGCCTGCAGCGCCACTGGAAGAAGAGGACTTAAATTGCAGTAAGAACGCAAGCCAACTTTCTCGAGGAGGCACGGTGACTTCAGGCAGGAGGTCCCAGACGGAATGCGATGCCGAGGGTTTCTCTGAGTGCAGCTCGGACTAGGGCATTGCGTAAGACTTCGACGCCATGTGGGATGTGCTAGAACAGTGTTCCTGAGCGTGTGCGAGTGCTGGGGAAATTAGGCTGCTCCAAAAGAGAGTGCGGTGCGTTTCCCTACGCTCGGCATACACAGAGGGGCTCTAAAGGGCTCCGGGCCTGGATATTGCTTAGCAGACCCAGGTGGGCCTGGGGGTACTCAGTGTCCCTGCCGGAAACAGGGTGCCCACGTGAGCCTCCTAGGTGTCCGGCAAACTGTGCTGCAGTTAAAGATAACCAGAGCAGGGGCCACCGCCTCATGGAAACTGCAGCACGCCTCCGCTTCTGCGCGGCCAATCAGAGCCTTACTTCCAGGCATGTGTTCATGCTGGGAGTGCCGGTAGCAACACAGCATGCTAAGAGGCTGAGTTTCTCCACGGGTAGAGTGACTACAGGTCCGAGGTCCTCAAAGTATTCAAAGCACAGTGTTTTCCCCGAAGCATTCTTCCAGGGCTCACTGGCCTGTCGGGAGCTGGGAAGGTCAGGTAGCTTCAAGGCAGGCATGAATGCCGCCCTCAAAATGGGAAAGCAGGGCTAGTTCCAGCAGGCCCCCGTTTTCATGGGCACACTCAGCGTACATCCCTGTGGCTTCTAACGAGTCCCAAGAGACACCGGTTACCCTGCGTTTCCTTCCCTGAATCAACGTATCGAAGTAGGGAGTCCCGCATCCGGCGAACTGTCTCAACCGAGGAACGCCGTAGCTGCTCCTCTGGGCCTGGGGCTGCCTGCAGTGCCGCAGAAGGAACAGGACTTAAAGTTCAGTAAGAACCCAAGCCGCCGTCCTCTAGGAGGCACGGTGACTTCAGTCAGGAGGTCCTGGATGGAAGGCGAAGACGAGGGCTCCTCTGAGGGCAGCTCCGACTAGGGCACCGCGTAAGACCTCCGCGCCACGTGGGACGTGCCAGAACGGTGTTCGCGAACGTGTGCGAGTGCCGAGGAAACTAAGCTGCTCCAAAGGAGAGGGCAGTGCGTTTCCCTACGCTCGGCCTGCACACAGGGGGCTCTGAAGGGCTACGGGCCTGGATGTTCCTTAGCAGACCCAGGTGCACCTGGGGGTACTCAGTGTTCCTGCCGGGAGCAGGGTGCCCCGGCTAGCCTCCCAGGTGTCCAGAAAGCTGTGCTGCCGTTAAAGGCATGCAGAGCAGAGGCCACCGCCTCCTGGAAGCTGCAGCACGCCTCCGCTTCTGCACGGCGAATCAGGGCCTTCCTTCCAGACATGGGTTCATGCTGGGTGTGCCGGTAGCGACACAGCGTGCTAAGATGCTGACTTTCTCCTCGAGCAGAGTGACTTCAGGTACGAGGGCGGGCCTCGCAGTGTTCCAAGCACAGTGTTCTCTCATGGCAGCTCACACAAGGGCCATGACAGAGTCTTCCTGGGCACTTCGCACTCACCAGCCATGTTGTCCCGAGGGCGTTCGAGGGCTCTGGAGATGTAGCGCTCCTCAAGGAACGCGCAGTGTGTTGCTGCCCAGCACTCGGCAGGCACAGAGGTCCTCCGGGGGATCAACCAATGGACCTCGACGTTGCTCTGCCGGCCCACAGGTGTCTGGAGGCACTCAGTGACCTCGGAGGGAAAACGATGCACACCCGTGGGGCCAAGGAGTCCCCGGACGCGTACTTCCTTTAAAATAAAGCACATAAGCGACTGAGAACTCATGGAATCAGCTGCATGCCTCCCTTTCTGCACGGCTACTCAGGGCCTAACCTGGAGGCGAGTTCTCACGTCGAGGTTCCCTTTCGCTCTAGAGCCTGTCAGGCGGACCACCACCGCGGCCGTGGAAGCACCTGGTTCAGACAGAGCAAACTCACAATTTTCCCCGCAGCCTTCTTACAGGGTTTCCAGGCCTGTCAGGAGCAGGGAATGTCAAGTAGCTGCAAGGCAGCGTGAATGCGGCCTTCAAAGTGGGAAAGCAAGTCTATTTCCAGCAGGCCCCCGTTTCCATGGGCACCCTCAGCATATACCCCTGCGGTACCTAACAAGTCCAAAGAGACACAGGTTACCCTGTGTTTCCTACCCTGAATCAAATTCTCGAAGTAGGGTGTTCTGCATCAAGCGAACTGCCTCAACCAAGGAACGGCGTAGCTGCTCCTCTGGGCCTGTGGCTATTCAAAAGCCTGCAGGGCCACAGGAAGAAGAGGACTTAAATTGCAGTAAGAACGCAAGACAACTTTTTCGAGGAGGCACGGTGACTTCAGGCAGGAGGTCCCAGACGGAATGCGAAGCCGAGGGTTTCTCTGAGTGCAGCTCGGACTAGGGCATTGCGTAAGACTTCGACGCCATGTGGGATGTGCTAGAACAGTGCTCCTGAGCGTGTGCGAGTGCTGGGGAAATTAGGCTGCTCCAAAAGAGAGTGCGGTGCGTTTCCCTACGCTTGGCATACACAGAGGGGCTCTAAAGGGCTCCGGGCCTGGATATTGCTTAGCAGAACCAGGTGGGCCTGGGGGGTACTCAGTGTCCCTGCCGGGAACAGGGTGCCCACGCGAGCCTCCTAGGTGTCCGGCAAACTGTGCTGCAGTTAAAGATATGCAGAGCAGAGGCCACAGCCTCATGGAAACTGCTGCATGCCTCCACTTCTGTGCGGCCAATCAGGACCTTACCTCCAGTCACGTGTTCATGCTGGGTGCCCCTTTAGCGACACAGCATGGTAAGATGCTGACTTTCTCCTCGAGCAGAGTGACTTTAGGTACGAGGTTCTCGAAGTATTCAATGCAGAGTGTTTTCTCATGGCAGCTCACACAAGGGCCATGACAAACACTTCCTGGGCACTTCGGACTCACCAGAAATGAGGTCCTGCGGCTGTTCGAGGACTCTGGAAATGTAGTTCTCCTCAAGGAACGTGCAGTGTGTGGCCCGTCACTCGGCACACTCAGAGGGCCTCCACCGGACAGACCAACCGGCCTCGATGTTGCTAAGCCGGCCCACAGGGTTCTGGAGGTACTCAGTGACTTTGGAGGGACAATGATGCACTCCCGAGAGGCCTAGGAGTCTTCAAAGGGGTACTTCCTTGAAAATAAAGCAGAACAGCGACTAAGAACTCATGGAAACAGCTGTATGCCTCCCTTTCTGCCCGGCTACTCGGGACCTAAAATGGAGGCAAGTTCCCACGTTGAGTATCCTTTTAGCTCTAGAGCTTGTCAGGCAGACCACCGCCGCGGCCACGGAGGCACCTGGTTTAGACAGAGCAAACTCATTTTTTTCCAAGAAGCATTCCTACAGGGTTTAACAGGCCTGTCAACAGCAGGGAATGTCATGCAGCTTCAAGGCAGCATGAATGCAGCCTTCAAAATGGGAAAGCAAGGGTAGTTCCAGCAGGCCCCCGTTTCCATGGGCACCCTCAGCATACACCCGTGTGGTTTCTAACAAGTCCAAAGAGACACAGGTTACCCTGTGTTTCCTTTCCTGAATCAACTTCTCGAAGTAGGGTGTTCTGCATCAAGCGAACTGCCTCAACCAAGGAACACCGTAGCTGCTCCTCTGGGCCTGTAGCTATTCAAAAGCCTGCAGTGCCACAGGAAGAAGAGGACTTCAATTGCAGTAGGAACACAAGCCGACTTTCTCTAGGAGGCATGGTGACTTCAGGCAGGATGTCCCAGATGGAATGCGAAGCCGAGGGTTTCTCTGAGTGCAGCTCGGACTAGGGCAATGCGTAAGACTTCGACGCCATGTGGGATGTGCTAGAACAGTGTTCCTGAGCGTGTGCAAGTGCTGGTGAAATTAAGCTGCTCCAAAAGAGAGTGCGGTGCGTTTCCCTACGCTCGGCATACACAGAGGGGCTCTAAAGGGCTTCGGGCCTGGATGTTGCTTAGCAGACCCAGGGGGGCCTGGGGGTACTCAGTGTTCCTGTCGGGAACAGGGTGCCCACGCTAGCTTCCAAGGTGTCCAGAAAACGGTGCTGCAGTTAAAGATATGCAAAGCAGAGGCCACCGCCTCATGGAAACTGCAGCACACCGCTGCTTCTGCGTGGCCAATCGGGGCCTAACTTCCAGGCATGTGCTCATGCCAGGTGTGCCGGTAGCGACACAGCATGCTAAGAGGCTGAGTTTATCCTCGGATAGAGTGACTACAGGTACGAGGTCCTCCAAGTATTCAAAGCACAGTGTTTTCTCATGGCAGCTCACACAAGGGCCATGACGAAGTCTTCCTGGGCACTTGGGACTCACCAGCAATGTTGTCCTGAGGCCATTCGAGGACTCTGGAAATGTAGGTCTCCTCAAGGAAGGTACAGGGTGTTGCCCATCACTGGAAACGCACAGAGGGCCTCCGAGGGATCAACCGATGGGCGTTGAAGTTGCTCAGCCGGCCCACAGGTGTCTGGAGGTAGTCAGTGAAATTGGAGGGAAAATGATGCATACCCGAGAGGCCTAGGAGTACTCAAAAGTCTACTTCCTGTAAATTAAAGCACATAAGCCACTAAGAACTCATGGAAACAGCTACCTGCCTCCCTTTCTGCACGGCTACTCAGGGCCTAACCTGGAGGCAAGTTCTCACGTTGGGATTCCCTTTAGCTCTAGAGCTTGTCAGGCGGACCACCACCACGGCCATGGAAGCACCTGGTTCAGACAGAGCAAACTCATAATTTTCCCCGCAGCCTTCTTACAGGGTTTCCAGGCCTGTCAGGAGCAGGGAATGTCAAGTAGCTGCAAGGCAGCGTGAATGCGGCCTTCAAAGTGGGAAAGCAAGTCTATTTCCAGCAGGCCCCCGTTTCCATGGGCACCCTCAGCATACACCCCTGTGGTATCTAACAAGTCCAAAGAGACACAGGTTACCCTGTGTTTCCTACCCTGAATCAACTTCTCGAAGTAGGGAGTTCTGCATCAAGCGAACTGCCTCAACCAAGGAACGGCGTAGCTGCTCCTCTGGGCCTGTGGCTATTCAAAAGCCTGCAGCGCCACTGGAAGAAGAGGACTTAAATTGCAGTAAGAACGCAAGCCAACTTTCTCGAGGAGGCACGGTGACTTCAGGCAGGAGGTCCCAGACGGAATGCGACGCCGAGGGTTTCTCTGAGTGCAGCTCGGACTAGGGCATTGCGTAAGACTTCGACGCCATGTGGGATGTGCTAGAACAGTGTTCCTGAGCGTGTGCGAGTGCTGGGGAAATTAGGCTGCTCCAAAAGAGAGTGCGGTGCGTTTCCCTACGCTCGGCATACACAGAGGGGCTCTAAAGGGCTCCGGGCCTGGATATTGCTTAGCAGACCCAGGTGGGCCTGGGGGTACTCAGTGTCCCTGCCGGAAACAGGGTGCCCACGTGAGCCTCCTAGGTGTCCGGCAAACTGTGCTGCAGTTAAAGATAACCAGAGCAGGGGCCACCGCCTCATGGAAACTGCAGCACGCCTCCGCTTCTGCGCGGCCAATCAGAGCCTTACTTCCAGGCATGTGTTCATGCTGGGAGTGCCGGTAGCAACACAGCATGCTAAGAGGCTGAGTTTCTCCACGGGTAGAGTGACTACAGGTCCGAGGTCCTCAAAGTATTCAAAGCACAGTGTTTTCCCCGAAGCATTCTTCCAGGGCTCACTGGCCTGTCGGGAGCTGGGAAGGTCAGGTAGCTTCAAGGCAGGCATGAATGCCGCCCTCAAAATGGGAAAGCAGGGCTAGTTCCAGCAGGCCCCCGTTTTCATGGGCACACTCAGCGTACATCCCTGTGGCTTCTAACGAGTCCCAAGAGACACCGGTTACCCTGCGTTTCCTTCCCTGAATCAACGTATCGAAGTAGGGAGTCCCGCATCCGGCGAACTGTCTCAACCGAGGAACGCCGTAGCTGCTCCTCTGGGCCTGGGGCTGCCTGCAGTGCCGCAGAAGGAACAGGACTTAAAGTGCAGTAAGAACCCAAGCCGCCGTCCTCTAGGAGGCACGGTGACTTCAGTCAGGAGGTCCTGGATGGAAGGCGAAGACGAGGGCTCCTCTGAGGGCAGCTCCGACTAGGGCACCGCGTAAGACCTCCGCGCCACGTGGGACGTGCCAGAACGGTGTTCGCGAACGTGTGCGAGTGCCGAGGAAACTAAGCTGCTCCAAAGGAGAGGGCAGTGCGTTTCCCTACGCTCGGCCTGCACACAGGGGGCTCTGAAGGGTTACGGGCCTGGACGTTGCTTAGCAGACCCAGGTGCACCTGGGGGTACTCAGTGTTCCTGCTGGGAGCAGGGTGCCCCGGCTAGCCTCCCAGGTGTCCAGAAAGCTGTGCTGCCGTTAAAGGCATGCAGAGCAGAGGCCACCGCCTCCTGGAAGCTGCAGCACGCCTCCGCTTCTGCACGGTGAATCAGGGCCTTCCTTCCAGACATGGGTTCATGCTGGGTGTGCCGGTAGCGACACAGCGTGCTAAGATGCTGACTTTCTCCTCGAGCAGAGTGACTTCAGGTACGAGGGCGGGCCTCGCAGTGTTCCAAGCACAGTGTTCTCTCATGGCAGCTCACACAAGGGCCATGACAGAGTCTTCCTGGGCACGTCGCACTCACCAGCCATGTTGTCCCGAGGGCGTTCGAGGGCTCTGGAGATGTAGCGCTCCTCAAGGAACGCGCAGTGTGTTGCTGCCCAGCACTCGGCAGGCACAGAGGTCCTCCGGGGTATCAACCAATGGACCTCGACGTTGCTCTGCCGGCCCACAGGTGTCTGGAGGCACTCAGTGACCTCGGAGGGAAAACGATGCACACCCGTGGGGCCAAGGAGTCCCCGGACGCGTACTTCCTTTAAAATAAAGCACATAAGCGACTGAGAACTCATGCAATCAGCTGCATGCCTCCCTTTCTGCACGGCTACTCAGGGCCTAACCTGGAGGCGAGTTCTCACGTCGAGGTTCCCTTTCGCTCTAGAGCCTGTCAGGCGGACCACCACCACGGCCGTGGAAGCACCTGGTTCAGACAGAGCAAACTCACAATTTTCCCCGCAGCCTTCTTACAGGGTTTCCAGGCCTGTCAGGAGTAGGGAATGTCAAGTAGCTGCAAGGCAGCGTGAATGCGGCCTTCAAAGTGGGAAAGCAAGTCTATTTCCAGCAGGCCCCCGTTTCCATGGGCACCCTCAGCATAAACCCCTGTGGTACCTAACAAGTCCAAAGAGACACAGGTTACCCTGTGTTTCCTACCCTGAATCAAATTCTCGAAGTAGGGTGTTCTGCATCAAGCGAACTGCCTCAACCAAGGAACGGCGTAGCTGCTCCTCTGGGCCTGTGGCTATTCAAAAGCCTGCAGGGCCACTGGAAGAAGAGGACTTAAATTGCAGTAAGAACGCAAGCCAACTTTTTCGAGGAGGCACGGTGACTTCAGGCAGGAGGTCCCAGACGGAATGCGACGCCGAGGGTTTCTCTGAGTGCAGCTCGGACTAGGGCATTGCGTAAGACTTTGACGCCATGTGGGATGTGCTAGAACAGTGCTCCTGAGCGTGTGCGAGTGCTGGGGAAATTAGGCTGCTCCAAAAGAGAGTGCGGTGCGTTTCCCTACGCTTGGCATACACAGAGGGGCTCTAAAGGGCTCCGGGCCTGGATATTGCTTAGCAGACCCAGGTGGGCCTGGGGGGTACTCAGTGTCCCTGCCGGGAACAGGGTGCCCACGCGAGCCTCCTAGGTGTCCGGCAAACTGTGCTGCAGTTAAAGATATGCAGAGCAGAGGCCACAGCCTCATGGAAACTGCTGCATGCCTCCACTTCTGTGCGGCCAATCAGGACCTTACCTCCAGTCACGTGTTCATGCTGGGTGCCCCTTTAGCGACACAGCATGGTAAGATGCTGACTTTCTCCTCGAGCAGAGTGACTTTAAGTACGAGGTTCTCGAAGTATTCAATGCAGAGTGTTTTCTCATGGCAGCTCACACAAGGGCCATGACAAAGACTTCCTGGGCACTTCGGACTCACCAGAAATGAGGTCCTGCGGCTGTTCGAGGACTCTGGAAATGTAGTTCTCCTCAAGGAACGTGCAGTGTGTTGCCCGTCACTCGGCACACTCAGAGGGCCTCCACCGGACAGACCAACCGGCCTCGATGTTGCTAAGCCGGCCCACAGGGTTCTGGAGGTACTCAGTGACTTTGGAGGGATAATGATGCACTCCCGAGAGGCCTAGGAGTCTTCAAAGGGGTACTTCCTTGAAAATAAAGCAGAACAGCGACTAAGAACTCATGGAAACAGCTGTATGCCTCCCTTTCTGCCCGGCTACTCGGGACCTAAAATGGAGGCAAGTTCCCACGTTGAGTATCCTTTTAGCTCTAGAGCTTGTCAGGCAGACCACCGCCGCGGCCACGGAGGCACCTGGTTTAGACAGAGCAAACTCATTTTTTTCCAAGAAGCATTCCTACAGGGTTTAACAGGCCTGTCAACAGCAGGGAATGTCATGCAGCTTCAAGGCAGCATGAATGCAGCCTTCAAAATGGGAAAGCAAGGGTAGTTCCAGCAGGCCCCCGTTTCCATGGGCACCCTCAGCATACACCCGTGTGGTTTCTAACAAGTCCAAAGAGACACAGGTTACCCTGTGTTTCCTTTCCTGAATCAACTTCTCGAAGTAGGGTGTTCTGCATCAAGCGAACTGCCTCAACCAAGGAACACCGTAGCTGCTCCTCTGGGCCTGTAGCTATTCAAAAGCCTGCAGTGCCACAGGAAGAAGAGGACTTCAATTGCAGTAGGAACACAAGCCGACTTTCTCTAGGAGGCATGGTGACTTCAGGCAGGATGTCCCAGATGGAATGCGAAGCCGAGGGTTTCTCTGAGTGCAGCTCGGACTAGGGCAATGCGTAAGACTTCGACGCCATGTGGGATGTGCTAGAACAGTGTTCCTGAGCGTGTGCAAGTGCTGGTGAAATTAAGCTGCTCCAAAAGAGAGTGCGGTGCGTTTCCCTACGCTCGGCATACACAGAGGGGCTCTAAAGGGCTTCGGGCCTGGAAGTTGCTTAGCAGACCCAGGGGGGCCTGGGGGTACTCAGTGTTCCTGTCGGGAACAGGGTGCCCACGCTAGCTTCCAAGGTGTCCAGAAAACGGTGCTGCAGTTAAAGATATGCAAAGCAGAGGCCACCGCCTCATGGAAACTGCAGCACACCGCTGCTTCTGCGTGGCCAATCGGGGCCTAACTTCCAGGCATGTGCTCATGCCAGGTGTGCCGGTAGCGACACAGCATGCTAAGAGGCTGAGTTTATCCTCGGATAGAGTGACTACAGGTACGAGGTCCTCCAAGTATTCAAAGCACAGTGTTTTCTCATGGCAGCTCACACAAGGGCCATGACGAAGTCTTCCTGGGCACTTGGGACTCACCAGCAATGTTGTCCTGAGGCCATTCGAGGACTCTGGAAATGTAGGTCTCCTCAAGGAAGGTACAGGGTGTTGCCCATCACTGGAAACGCACAGAGGGCCTCCGAGGGATCAACCGATGGGCGTTGAAGTTGCTCAGCCGGCCCACAGGTGTCTGGAGGTAGTCAGTGAAATTGGAGGGAAAATGATGCATACCCGAGAGGCCTAGGAGTACTCAAAAGTCTACTTCCTGTAAATTAAAGCACATAAGCCACTAAGAACTCATGGAAACAGCTACCTGCCTCCCTTTCTGCACGGCTACTCAGGGCCTAACCTGGAGGCAAGTTCTCACGTTGGGATTCCCTTTAGCTCTAGAGCTTGTCAGGCGGACCACCACCACGGCCATGGAAGCACCTGGTTCAGACAGAGCAAACTCATAATTTTCCCCGCAGCCTTCTTACAGGGTTTCCAGGCCTGTCAGGAGCAGGGAATGTCAAGTAGCTGCAAGGCAGCGTGAATGCGGCCTTCAAAGTGGGAAAGCAAGTCTATTTCCAGCAGGCCCCCGTTTCCATGGGCACCCTCAGCATACACCCCTGTGGTATCTAACAAGTCCAAAGAGACACAGGTTACCCTGTGTTTCCTACCCTGAATCAACTTCTCGAAGTAGGGAGTTCTGCATCAAGCGAACTGCCTCAACCAAGGAACGGCGTAGCTGCTCCTCTGGGCCTGTGGCTATTCAAAAGCCTGCAGCGCCACTGGAAGAAGAGGACTTAAATTGCAGTAAGAACGCAAGCCAACTTTCTCGAGGAGGCACGGTGACTTCAGGCAGGAGGTCCCAGACGGAATGCGACGCCGAGGGTTTCTCTGAGTGCAGCTCGGACTAGGGCATTGCGTAAGACTTCGACGCCATGTGGGATGTGCTAGAACAGTGTTCCTGAGCGTGTGCGAGTGCTGGGGAAATTAGGCTGCTCCAAAAGAGAGTGCGGTGCGTTTCCCTACGCTCGGCATACACAGAGGGGCTCTAAAGGGCTCCGGGCCTGGATATTGCTTAGCAGACCCAGGTGGGCCTGGGGGTACTCAGTGTCCCTGCCGGAAACAGGGTGCCCACGTGAGCCTCCTAGGTGTCCGGCAAACTGTGCTGCAGTTAAAGATAACCAGAGCAGGGGCCACCGCCTCATGGAAACTGCAGCACGCCTCCGCTTCTGCGCGGCCAATCAGAGCCTTACTTCCAGGCATGTGTTCATGCTGGGAGTGCCGGTAGCAACACAGCATGCTAAGAGGCTGAGTTTCTCCACGGGTAGAGTGACTACAGGTCCGAGGTCCTCAAAGTATTCAAAGCACAGTGTTTTCCCCGAAGCATTCTTCCAGGGCTCACTGGCCTGTCGGGAGCTGGGAAGGTCAGGTAGCTTCAAGGCAGGCATGAATGCCGCCCTCAAAATGGGAAAGCAGGGCTAGTTCCAGCAGGCCCCCGTTTTCATGGGCACACTCAGCGTACATCCCTGTGGCTTCTAACGAGTCCCAAGAGACACCGGTTACCCTGCGTTTCCTTCCCTGAATCAACGTATCGAAGTAGGGAGTCCCGCATCCGGCGAACTGTCTCAACCGAGGAACGCCGTAGCTGCTCCTCTGGGCCTGGGGCTGCCTGCAGTGCCGCAGAAGGAACAGGACTTAAAGTGCAGTAAGAACCCAAGCCGCCGTCCTCTAGGAGGCACGGTGACTTCAGTCAGGAGGTCCTGGATGGAAGGCGAAGACGAGGGCTCCTCTGAGGGCAGCTCCGACTAGGGCACCGCGTAAGACCTCCGCGCCACGTGGGACGTGCCAGAACGGTGTTCGCGAACGTGTGCGAGTGCGGAGGAAACTAAGCTGCTCCAAAGGAGAGGGCAGTGCGTTTCCCTACGCTCGGCCTGCACACACGGGGCTCTGAAGGGCTACGGGCCTGGATGTTGCTTAGCAGACCCAGGTGCACCTGGGGGTACTCAGTGTTCCTGCCGGGAGCAGGGTGCCCCGGCTAGCCTCCCAGGTGTCCAGAAAGCTGTGCTGCCGTTAAAGGCATGCAGAGCAGAGGCCACCGCCTCCTGGAAGCTGCAGCACGCCTCCGCTTCTGCACGGCGAATCAGGGCCTTCCTTCCAGACATGGGTTCATGCTGGGTGTGCCGGTAGCGACACAGCGTGCTAAGATGCTGACTTTCTCCTCGAGCAGAGTGACTTCAGGTACGAGGGCGGGCCTCGCAGTGTTCCAAGCACAGTGTTCTCTCATGGCAGCTCACACAAGGGCCATGACAGAGTCTTCCTGGGCACTTCGCACTCACCAGCCATGTTGTCCCGAGGGCGTTCGAGGGCTCTGGAGATGTAGCGCTCCTCAAGGAACGCGCAGTGTGTTGCTGCCCAGCACTCGGCAGGCACAGAGGTCCTCCGGGGGATCAACCAATGGACCTCGACGTTGCTCTGCCGGCCCACAGGTGTCTGGAGGCACTCAGTGACCTCGGAGGGAAAACGATGCACACCCGTGGGGCCAAGGAGTCCCCGGACGCGTACTTCCTTTAAAATAAAGCACATAAGCGACTGAGAACTCATGGAATCAGCTGCATGCCTCCCTTTCTGCACGGCTACTCAGGGCCTAACCTGGAGGCGAGTTCTCACGTCGAGGTTCCCTTTCGCTCTAGAGCCTGTCAGGCGGACCACCACCGCGGCCGTGGAAGCACCTGGTTCAGACAGAGCAAACTCACAATTTTCCCCGCAGCCTTCTTACAGGGTTTCCAGGCCTGTCAGGAGCAGGGAATGTCAAGTAGCTGCAAGGCAGCGTGAATGCGGCCTTCAAAGTGGGAAAGCAAGTCTATTTCCAGCAGGCCCCCGTTTCCATGGGCACCCTCAGCATATACCCCTGCGGTACCTAACAAGTCCAAAGAGACACAGGTTACCCTGTGTTTCCTACCCTGAATCAAATTCTCGAAGTAGGGTGTTCTGCATCAAGCGAACTGCCTCAACCAAGGAACGGCGTAGCTGCTCCTCTGGGCCTGTGGCTATTCAAAAGCCTGCAGGGCCACAGGAAGAAGAGGACTTAAATTGCAGTAAGAACGCAAGCCAACTTTTTCGAGGAGGCACGGTGACTTCAGGCAGGAGGTCCCAGACGGAATGCGACGCCGAGGGTTTCTCTGAGTGCAGCTCGGACTAGGGCATTGCGTAAGACTTCGACGCCATGTGGGATGTGCTAGAACAGTGCTCCTGAGCGTGTGCGAGTGCTGGGGAAATTAGGCTGCTCCAAAAGAGAGTGCGGTGCGTTTCCCTACGCTTGGCATACACAGAGGGGCTCTAAAGGGCTCCGGGCCTGGATATTGCTTAGCAGACCCAGGTGGGCCTGGGGGGTACTCAGTGTCCCTGCCGGGAACAGGGTGCCCACGCGAGCCTCCTAGGTGTCCGGCAAACTGTGCTGCAGTTAAAGATATGCAGAGCAGAGGCCACAGCCTCATGGAAACTGCTGCATGCCTCCACTTCTGTGCGGCCAATCAGGACCTTACCTCCAGTCACGTGTTCATGCTGGGTGCCCCTTTAGCGACACAGCATGGTAAGATGCTGACTTTCTCCTCGAGCAGAGTGACTTTAGGTACGAGGTTCTCGAAGTATTCAATGCAGAGTGTTTTCTCATGGCAGCTCACACAAGGGCCATGACAAACACTTCCTGGGCACTTCGGACTCACCAGAAATGAGGTCCTGCGGCTGTTCGAGGACTCTGGAAATGTAGTTCTCCTCAAGGAACGTGCAGTGTGTGGCCCGTCACTCGGCACACTCAGAGGGCCTCCACCGGACAGACCAACCGGCCTCGATGTTGCTAAGCCGGCCCACAGGGTTCTGGAGGTACTCAGTGACTTTGGAGGGACAATGATGCACTCCCGAGAGGCCTAGGAGTCTTCAAAGGGGTACTTCCTTGAAAATAAAGCAGAACAGCGACTAAGAACTCATGGAAACAGCTGTATGCCTCCCTTTCTGCCCGGCTACTCGGGACCTAAAATGGAGGCAAGTTCCCACGTTGAGTATCCTTTTAGCTCTAGAGCTTGTCAGGCAGACCACCGCCGCGGCCACGGAGGCACCTGGTTTAGACAGAGCAAACTCATTTTTTTCCAAGAAGCATTCCTACAGGGTTTAACAGGCCTGTCAACAGCAGGGAATGTCATGCAGCTTCAAGGCAGCATGAATGCAGCCTTCAAAATGGGAAAGCAAGGGTAGTTCCAGCAGGCCCCCGTTTCCATGGGCACCCTCAGCATACACCCGTGTGGTTTCCAACAAGTCCAAAGAGACACAGGTTACCCTGTGTTTCCTTTCCTGAATCAACTTCTCGAAGTAGGGTGTTCTGCATCAAGCGAACTGCCTCAACCAAGGAACACCGTAGCTGCTCCTCTGGGCCTGTAGCTATTCAAAAGCCTGCAGTGCCACAGGAAGAAGAGGACTTCAATTGCAGTAGGAACACAAGCCGACTTTCTCTAGGAGGCATGGTGACTTCAGGCAGGATGTCCCAGATGGAATGCGAAGCCGAGGGTTTCTCTGAGTGCAGCTCGGACTAGGGCAATGCGTAAGACTTCGACGCCATGTGGGATGTGCTAGAACAGTGTTCCTGAGCGTGTGCAAGTGCTGGTGAAATTAAGCTGCTCCAAAAGAGAGTGCGGTGCGTTTCCCTACGCTCGGCATACACAGAGGGGCTCTAAAGGGCTTCGGGCCTGGAAGTTGCTTAGCAGACCCAGGGGGGCCTGGGGGTACTCAGTGTTCCTGTCGGGAACAGGGTGCCCACGCTAGCTTCCAAGGTGTCCAGAAAACGGTGCTGCAGTTAAAGATATGCAAAGCAGAGGCCACCGCCTCATGGAAACTGCAGCACACCGCTGCTTCTGCGTGGCCAATCGGGGCCTAACTTCCAGGCATGTGCTCATGCCAGGTGTGCCGGTAGCGACACAGCATGCTAAGAGGCTGAGTTTATCCTCGGATAGAGTGACTACAGGTACGAGGTCCTCCAAGTATTCAAAGCACAGTGTTTTCTCATGGCAGCTCACACAAGGGCCATGACGAAGTCTTCCTGGGCACTTGGGACTCACCAGCAATGTTGTCCTGAGGCCATTCGAGGACTCTGGAAATGTAGGTCTCCTCAAGGAAGGTACAGGGTGTTGCCCATCACTGGAAACGCACAGAGGGCCTCCGAGGGATCAACCGATGGGCGTTGAAGTTGCTCAGCCGGCCCACAGGTGTCTGGAGGTAGTCAGTGAAATTGGAGGGAAAATGATGCATACCCGAGAGGCCTAGGAGTACTCAAAAGTCTACTTCCTGTAAATTAAAGCACATAAGCCACTAAGAACTCATGGAAACAGCTACCTGCCTCCCTTTCTGCACGGCTACTCAGGGCCTAACCTGGAGGCAAGTTCTCACGTTGGGATTCCCTTTAGCTCTAGAGCTTGTCAGGCGGACCACCACCACGGCCATGGAAGCACCTGGTTCAGACAGAGCAAACTCATAATTTTCCCCGCAGCCTTCTTACAGGGTTTCCAGGCCTGTCAGGAGCAGGGAATGTCAAGTAGCTGCAAGGCAGCGTGAATGCGGCCTTCAAAGTGGGAAAGCAAGTCTATTTCCAGCAGGCCCCCGTTTCCATGGGCACCCTCAGCATACACCCCTGTGGTATCTAACAAGTCCAAAGAGACACAGGTTACCCTGTGTTTCCTACCCTGAATCAACTTCTCGAAGTAGGGAGTTCTGCATCAAGCGAACTGCCTCAACCAAGGAACGGCGTAGCTGCTCCTCTGGGCCTGTGGCTATTCAAAAGCCTGCAGCGCCACTGGAAGAAGAGGACTTAAATTGCAGTAAGAACGCAAGCCAACTTTCTCGAGGAGGCACGGTGACTTCAGGCAGGAGGTCCCAGACGGAATGCGACGCCGAGGGTTTCTCTGAGTGCAGCTCGGACTAGGGCATTGCGTAAGACTTCGACGCCATGTGGGATGTGCTAGAACAGTGTTCCTGAGCGTGTGCGAGTGCTGGGGAAATTAGGCTGCTCCAAAAGAGAGTGCGGTGCGTTTCCCTACGCTCGGCATACACAGAGGGGCTCTAAAGGGCTCCGGGCCTGGATATTGCTTAGCAGACCCAGGTGGGCCTGGGGGTACTCAGTGTCCCTGCCGGAAACAGGGTGCCCACGTGAGCCTCCTAGGTGTCCGGCAAACTGTGCTGCAGTTAAAGATAACCAGAGCAGGGGCCACCGCCTCATGGAAACTGCAGCACGCCTCCGCTTCTGCGCGGCCAATCAGAGCCTTACTTCCAGGCATGTGTTCATGCTGGGAGTGCCGGTAGCAACACAGCATGCTAAGAGGCTGAGTTTCTCCACGGGTAGAGTGACTACAGGTCCGAGGTCCTCAAAGTATTCAAAGCACAGTGTTTTCCCCGAAGCATTCTTCCAGGGCTCACTGGCCTGTCGGGAGCTGGGAAGGTCAGGTAGCTTCAAGGCAGGCATGAATGCCGCCCTCAAAATGGGAAAGCAGGGCTAGTTCCAGCAGGCCCCCGTTTTCATGGGCACACTCAGCGTACATCCCTGTGGCTTCTAACGAGTCCCAAGAGACACCGGTTACCCTGCGTTTCCTTCCCTGAATCAACGTATCGAAGTAGGGAGTCCCGCATCCGGCGAACTGTCTCAACCGAGGAACGCCGTAGCTGCTCCTCTGGGCCTGGGGCTGCCTGCAGTGCCGCAGAAGGAACAGGACTTAAAGTTCAGTAAGAACCCAAGCCGCCGTCCTCTAGGAGGCACGGTGACTTCAGTCAGGAGGTCCTGGATGGAAGGCGAAGACGAGGGCTCCTCTGAGGGCAGCTCCGACTAGGGCACCGCGTAAGACCTCCGCGCCACGTGGGACGTGCCAGAACGGTGTTCGCGAACGTGTGCGAGTGCGGAGGAAACTAAGCTGCTCCAAAGGAGAGGGCAGTGCGTTTCCCTACGCTCGGCCTGCACACACGGGGCTCTGAAGGGCTACGGGCCTGGATGTTGCTTAGCAGACCCAGGTGCACCTGGGGGTACTCAGTGTTCCTGCTGGGAGCAGGGTGCCCCGGCTAGCCTCCCAGGTGTCCAGAAAGCTGTGCTGCCGTTAAAGGCATGCAGAGCAGAGGCCACCGCATCCTGGAAGCTGCAGCACGCCTCCGCTTCTGCACGGTGAATCAGGGCCTTCCTTCCAGACATGGGTTCATGCTGGGTGTGCCGGTAGCGACACAGCGTGCTAAGATGCTGACTTTCTCCTCGAGCAGAGTGACTTCAGGTACGAGGGCGGGCCTCGCAGTGTTCCAAGCACAGTGTTCTCTCATGGCAGCTCACACAAGGGCCATGACAGAGTCTTCCTGGGCACTTCGCACTCACCAGCCATGTTGTCCCGAGGGCGTTCGAGGGCTCTGGAGATGTAGCGCTCCTCAAGGAACGCGCAGTGTGTTGCTGCCCAGCACTCGGCAGGCACAGAGGTCCTCCGGGGGATCAACCAATGGACCTCGACGTTGCTCTGCCGGCCCACAGGTGTCTGGAGGCACTCAGTGACCTCGGAGGGAAAACGATGCACACCCGTGGGGCCAAGGAGTCCCCGGACGCGTACTTCCTTTAAAATAAAGCACATAAGCGACTGAGAACTCATGGAATCAGCTGCATGCCTCCCTTTCTGCACGGCTACTCAGGGCCTAACCTGGAGGCGAGTTCTCACGTCGAGGTTCCCTTTCGCTCTAGAGCCTGTCAGGCGGACCACCACCACGGCCGTGGAAGCACCTGGTTCAGACAGAGCAAACTCACAATTTTCCCCGCAGCCTTCTTACAGGGTTTCCAGGCCTGTCAGGAGCAGGGAATGTCAAGTAGCTGCAAGGCAGCGTGAATGCGGCCTTCAAAGTGGGAAAGCAAGTCTATTTCCAGCAGGCCCCCGTTTCCATGGGCACCCTCAGCATAAACCCCTGTGGTACCTAACAAGTCCAAAGAGACACAGGTTACCCTGTGTTTCCTACCCTGAATCAAATTCTCGAAGTAGGGTGTTCTGCATCAAGCGAACTGCCTCAACCAAGGAACGGCGTAGCTGCTCCTCTGGGCCTGTGGCTATTCAAAAGCCTGCAGGGCCACTGGAAGAAGAGGACTTAAATTGCAGTAAGAACGCAAGCCAACTTTTTCGAGGAGGCACGGTGACTTCAGGCAGGAGGTCCCAGACGGAATGCGACGCCGAGGGTTTCTCTGAGTGCAGCTCGGACTAGGGCATTGCGTAAGACTTCGACGCCATGTGGGATGTGCTAGAACAGTGCTCCTGAGCGTGTGCGAGTGCTGGGGAAATTAGGCTGCTCCAAAAGAGAGTGCGGTGCGTTTCCCTACGCTTGGCATACACAGAGGGGCTCTAAAGGGCTCCGGGCCTGGATATTGCTTAGCAGACCCAGGTGGGCCTGGGGGGTACTCAGTGTCCCTGCCGGGAACAGGGTGCCCACGCGAGCCTCCTAGGTGTCCGGCAAACTGTGCTGCAGTTAAAGATATGCAGAGCAGAGGCCACAGCCTCATGGAAACTGCTGCATGCCTCCACTTCTGTGCGGCCAATCAGGACCTTACCTCCAGTCACGTGTTCATGCTGGGTGCCCCTTTAGCGACACAGCATGGTAAGATGCTGACTTTCTCCTCGAGCAGAGTGACTTTAGGTACGAGGTTCTCGAAGTATTCAATGCAGAGTGTTTTCTCATGGCAGCTCACACAAGGGCCATGACAAACACTTCCTGGGCACTTCGGACTCACCAGAAATGAGGTCCTGCGGCTGTTCGAGGACTCTGGAAATGTAGTTCTCCTCAAGGAACGTGCAGTGTGTTGCCCGTCACTCGGCACACTCAGAGGGCCTCCACCGGACAGACCAACCGGCCTCGATGTTGCTAAGCCGGCCCACAGGGTTCTGGAGGTACTCAGTGACTTTGGAGGGATAATGATGCACTCCCGAGAGGCCTAGGAGTCTTCAAAGGGGTACTTCCTTGAAAATAAAGCAGAACAGCGACTAAGAACTCATGGAAACAGCTGTATGCCTCCCTTTCTGCCCGGCTACTCGGGACCTAAAATGGAGGCAAGTTCCCACGTTGAGTATCCTTTTAGCTCTAGAGCTTGTCAGGCAGACCACCGCCGCGGCCACGGAGGCACCTGGTTTAGACAGAGCAAACTCATTTTTTTCCAAGAAGCATTCCTACAGGGTTTAACAGGCCTGTCAACAGCAGGGAATGTCATGCAGCTTCAAGGCAGCATGAATGCAGCCTTCAAAATGGGAAAGCAAGGGTAGTTCCAGCAGGCCCCCGTTTCCATGGGCACCCTCAGCATACACCCGTGTGGTTTCTAACAAGTCCAAAGAGACACAGGTTACCCTGTGTTTCCTTTCCTGAATCAACTTCTCGAAGTAGGGTGTTCTGCATCAAGCGAACTGCCTCAACCAAGGAACACCGTAGCTGCTCCTCTGGGCCTGTAGCTATTCAAAAGCCTGCAGTGCCACAGGAAGAAGAGGACTTCAATTGCAGTAGGAACACAAGCCGACTTTCTCTAGGAGGCATGGTGACTTCAGGCAGGATGTCCCAGATGGAATGCGAAGCCGAGGGTTTCTCTGAGTGCAGCTCGGACTAGGGCAATGCGTAAGACTTCGACGCCATGTGGGATGTGCTAGAACAGTGTTCCTGAGCGTGTGCAAGTGCTGGTGAAATTAAGCTGCTCCAAAACGGAGTGTGGTGCGTTTCCTTATGCTCGGCATACACAGAGGAGCTCTAAAGGGCTACGGGCCTGGATGTTGCTTAGCAGACCCAGGGGGGGCCTGGGGGTACTCAGTGTTCCCGTCGGGAACAGGGTGCCCACGCTAGCTTCCAAGGTGTCCAGAAAACGGTGCTGCAGTTAAAGATATGCAAAGCAGAGGCCACCGCCTCATGGAAACTGCAGCACACCGCTGCTTCTGCGTGGCCAATCGGGGCCTAACTTCCAGGCATGTGCTCATGCCAGGTGTGCCGGTAGCGACACAGCATGCTAAGAGGCTGAGTTTATCCTCGGATAGAGTGACTACAGGTACGAGGTCCTCCAAGTATTCAAAGCACAGTGTTTTCTCATGGCAGCTCACACAAGGGCCATGACGAAGTCTTCCTGGGCACTTGGGACTCACCAGCAATGTTGTCCTGAGGCCATTCGAGGACTCTGGAAATGTAGGTCTCCTCAAGGAAGGTACAGGGTGTTGCCCATCACTGGAAACGCACAGAGGGCCTCCGAGGGATCAACCGATGGGCGTTGAAGTTGCTCAGCCGGCCCACAGGTGTCTGGAGGTAGTCAGTGAAATTGGAGGGAAAATGATGCATACCCGAGAGGCCTAGGAGTACTCAAAAGTCTACTTCCTGTAAATTAAAGCACATAAGCCACTAAGAACTCATGGAAACAGCTACCTGCCTCCCTTTCTGCACGGCTACTCAGGGCCTAACCTGGAGGCAAGTTCTCACGTTGGGATTCCCTTTAGCTCTAGAGCTTGTCAGGCGGACCACCACCACGGCCATGGAAGCACCTGGTTCAGACAGAGCAAACTCATAATTTTCCCCGCAGCCTTCTTACAGGGTTTCCAGGCCTGTCAGGAGCAGGGAATGTCAAGTAGCTGCAAGGCAGCGTGAATGCGGCCTTCAAAGTGGGAAAGCAAGTCTATTTCCAGCAGGCCCCCGTTTCCATGGGCACCCTCAGCATACACCCCTGTGGTATCTAACAAGTCCAAAGAGACACAGGTTACCCTGTGTTTCCTACCCTGAATCAACTTCTCGAAGTAGGGAGTTCTGCATCAAGCGAACTGCCTCAACCAAGGAACGGCGTAGCTGCTCCTCTGGGCCTGTGGCTATTCAAAAGCCTGCAGCGCCACTGGAAGAAGAGGACTTAAATTGCAGTAAGAACGCAAGCCAACTTTCTCGAGGAGGCACGGTGACTTCAGGCAGGAGGTCCCAGACGGAATGCGACGCCGAGGGTTTCTCTGAGTGCAGCTCGGACTAGGGCATTGCGTAAGACTTCGACGCCATGTGGGATGTGCTAGAACAGTGTTCCTGAGCGTGTGCGAGTGCTGGGGAAATTAGGCTGCTCCAAAAGAGAGTGCGGTGCGTTTCCCTACGCTCGGCATACACAGAGGGGCTCTAAAGGGCTCCGGGCCTGGATATTGCTTAGCAGACCCAGGTGGGCCTGGGGGTACTCAGTGTCCCTGCCGGAAACAGGGTGCCCACGTGAGCCTCCTAGGTGTCCGGCAAACTGTGCTGCAGTTAAAGATAACCAGAGCAGGGGCCACCGCCTCATGGAAACTGCAGCACGCCTCCGCTTCTGCGCGGCCAATCAGAGCCTTACTTCCAGGCATGTGTTCATGCTGGGAGTGCCGGTAGCAACACAGCATGCTAAGAGGCTGAGTTTCTCCACGGGTAGAGTGACTACAGGTCCGAGGTCCTCAAAGTATTCAAAGCACAGTGTTTTCCCCGAAGCATTCTTCCAGGGCTCACTGGCCTGTCGGGAGCTGGGAAGGTCAGGTAGCTTCAAGGCAGGCATGAATGCCGCCCTCAAAATGGGAAAGCAGGGCTAGTTCCAGCAGGCCCCCGTTTTCATGGGCACACTCAGCGTACATCCCTGTGGCTTCTAACGAGTCCCAAGAGACACCGGTTACCCTGCGTTTCCTTCCCTGAATCAACGTATCGAAGTAGGGAGTCCCGCATCCGGCGAACTGTCTCAACCGAGGAACGCCGTAGCTGCTCCTCTGGGCCTGGGGCTGCCTGCAGTGCCGCAGAAGGAACAGGACTTAAAGTGCAGTAAGAACCCAAGCCGCCGTCCTCTAGGAGGCACGGTGACTTCAGTCAGGAGGTCCTGGATGGAAGGCGAAGACGAGGGCTCCTCTGAGGGCAGCTCCGACTAGGGCACCGCGTAAGACCTCCGCGCCACGTGGGACGTGCCAGAACGGTGTTCGCGAACGTGTGCGAGTGCCGAGGAAACTAAGCTGCTCCAAAGGAGAGGGCAGTGCGTTTCCCTACGCTCGGCCTGCACACAGGGGGCTCTGAAGGGCTACGGGCCTGGATGTTCCTTAGCAGACCCAGGTGCACCTGGGGGTACTCAGTGTTCCTGCCGGGAGCAGGGTGCCCCGGCTAGCCTCCCAGGTGTCCAGAAAGCTGTGCTGCCGTTAAAGGCATGCAGAGCAGAGGCCACCGCCTCCTGGAAGCTGCAGCACGCCTCCGCTTCTGCACGGCGAATCAGGGCCTTCCTTCCAGACATGGGTTCATGCTGGGTGTGCCGGTAGCGACACAGCGTGCTAAGATGCTGACTTTCTCCTCGAGCAGAGTGACTTCAGGTACGAGAGCGGGCCTCGCAGTGTTCCAAGCACAGTGTTCTCTCATGGCAGCTCACACAAGGGCCATGACAGAGTCTTCCTGGGCACTTCGCACTCACCAGCCATGTTGTCCCGAGGGCGTTCGAGGGCTCTGGAGAAGTAGTGCTCCTCAAGGAACGCGCAGTGTGTTGCTGCCCAGCACTCGGCAGGCACAGAGGTCCTCCGGGGGATCAACCAATGGACCTCGACGTTGCTCCGCCGGCCCACAGGTGTCTGGAGGCACTCAGTGACCTCGGAGGGAAAACGATGCACACCCGTGGGGCCTAGGAGTCCCCGGACGCGTACTTCCTTTAAAATAAAGCACATAAGCGACTGAGAACTCATGGAATCAGCTGCATGCCTCCCTTTCTGCACGGCTACTCAGGGCCTAACCTGGAGGCGAGTTCTCACGTCGAGGTTCCCTTTCGCTCTAGAGCCTGTCAGGCGGACCACCACCGCGGCCATGGAAGCACCTGGTTCAGACAGAGCAAACTCACAATTTTCCCCGCAGCCTTCTTACAGGGTTTCCAGGCCTGTCAGGAGCAGGGAATGTCAAGTAGCTGCAAGGCAGCGTGAATGCGGCCTTCAAAGTGGGAAAGCAAGTCTATTTCCAGCAGGCCCCCGTTTCCATGGGCACCCTCAGCATAAACCCCTGCGGTACCTAACTAGTCCAAAGAGACACAGGTTACCCTGTGTTTCCTACCCTGAATGAAATTCTCGAAGTAGGGTGTTCTGCATCAAGCGAACTGCCTCAACCAAGGAACGGCGTAGCTGCTCCTCTGGGCCTGTGGCTATTCAAAAGCCTGCAGCGCCACTGGAAGAAGAGGACTTAAATTGCAGTAAGAACGCAAGCCAACTTTCTCGAGGAGGCACGGTGACTTCAGGCAGGAGGTCCCAGATGGAATGCGACGCCGAGGGTTTCTCTGAGTGCAGCTCGGACTAGGGCATTGCGTAAGACTTCGACGCCATGTGGGATGTGCTAGAACAGTGTTCCTGAGCGTGTGCGAGTGCTGGGGAAATTAGGCTGCTCCAAAAGAGAGTGCGGTGCGTTTCCCTACGCTCGGCATACACAGAGGGGCTCTAAAGGGCTCCGGGCCTGGATATTGCTTAGCAGACCCAGGTGGGCCTGGGGGGTACTCAGTGTCCCTGCCGGGAACAGGGTGCCCACGCGAGCCTCCTAGGTGTCCGGCAAACTGTGCTGCAGTTAAAGATATGCAGAGCAGAGGCCACAGCCTCATGGAAACTGCTGCATGCCTCCACTTCTGTGCGGCCAATCAGGACCTTACCTCCAGTCACGTGTTCATGCTGGGTGCCCCTTTAGCGACACAGCATGGTAAGATGCTGACTTTCTCCTCGAGCAGAGTGACTTTAGGTACGAGGTTCTCGAAGTATTCAATGCAGAGTGTTTTCTCATGGCAGCTCACACAAGGGCCATGACAAAGACTTCCTGGGCACTTCGGACTCACCAGAAATGAGGTCCTGCGGCTGTTCGAGGACTCTGGAAATGTAGTTCTCCTCAAGGAACGT
This sequence comes from Grampus griseus, assembly GCF_964374135.1. Lineage (NCBI taxonomy): Eukaryota > Metazoa > Chordata > Mammalia > Artiodactyla > Delphinidae > Grampus > Grampus griseus. The sequence goes on from NC_139010.1 coordinate 855,357, forward strand.
GCAGTGTGTGGCCCGTCACTCGGCACACTCAGAGGGCCTCCACCGGACAGACCAACCGGCCTCGATGTTGCTAAGCCGGCCCACAGGGTTCTGGAGGTACTCAGTGACTTTGGAGGGACAATGATGCACTCCCGAGAGGCCTAGGAGTCTTCAAAGGGGTACTTCCTTGAAAATAAAGCAGAACAGCGACTAAGAACTCATGGAAACAGCTGTATGCCTCCCTTTCTGCCCGGCTACTCGGGACCTAAAATGGAGGCAAGTTCCCACGTTGAGTATCCTTTTAGCTCTAGAGCTTGTCAGGCAGACCACCGCCGCGGCCACGGAGGCACCTGGTTTAGACAGAGCAAACTCATTTTTTTCCAAGAAGCATTCCTACAGGGTTTAACAGGCCTGTCAACAGCAGGGAATGTCATGCAGCTTCAAGGCAGCATGAATGCAGCCTTCAAAATGGGAAAGCAAGGGTAGTTCCAGCAGGCCCCCGTTTCCATGGGCACCCTCAGCATACACCCGTGTGGTTTCTAACAAGTCCAAAGAGACACAGGTTACCCTGTGTTTCCTTTCCTGAATCAACTTCTCGAAGTAGGGTGTTCTGCATCAAGCGAACTGCCTCAACCAAGGAACACCGTAGCTGCTCCTCTGGGCCTGTAGCTATTCAAAAGCCTGCAGTGCCACAGGAAGAAGAGGACTTCAATTGCAGTAGGAACACAAGCCGACTTTCTCTAGGAGGCATGGTGACTTCAGGCAGGATGTCCCAGATGGAATGCGAAGCCGAGGGTTTCTCTGAGTGCAGCTCGGACTAGGGCAATGCGTAAGACTTCGACGCCATGTGGGATGTGCTAGAACAGTGTTCCTGAGCGTGTGCAAGTGCTGGTGAAATTAAGCTGCTCCAAAAAGGAGTGTGGTGCGTTTCCCTATGCTCGGCATACACAGAGGAGCTCTAAAGGGCTACGGGCCTGGATGTTGCTTAGCAGACCCAGGGGGGGCCTGGGGGTACTCAGTGTTCCCGTCGGGAACAGGGTGCCCACGCTAGCTTCCAAGGTGTCCAGAAAACGGTGCTGCAGTTAAAGATATGCAAAGCAGAGGCCACCGCCTCATGGAAACTGCAGCACACCGCTGCTTCTGCGTGGCCAATCGGGGCCTAACTTCCAGGCATGTGCTCATGCCAGGTGTGCCGGTAGCGACACAGCATGCTAAGAGGCTGGGTTTATCCTCGGATAGAGTGACTACAGGTACGAGGTCCTCCAAGTATTCAAAGCACAGTGTTTTCTCATGGCAGCTCACACAAGGGCCATGACGAAGTCTTCCTGGGCACTTGGGACTCACCAGCAATGTTGTCCTGAGGCCATTCGAGGACTCTGGAAATGTAGGTCTCCTCAAGGAAGGTACAGGGTGTTGCCCATCACTGGAAACGCACAGAGGGCCTCCGAGGGATCAACCGATGGGCGTTGAAGTTGCTCAGCCGGCCCACAGGTGTCTGGAGGTAGTCAGTGAAATTGGAGGGAAAATGATGCATACCCGAGAGGCCTAGGAGTACTCAAAAGTCTACTTCCTGTAAATTAAAGCACATAAGCCACTAAGAACTCATGGAAACAGCTACCTGCCTCCCTTTCTGCACGGCTACTCAGGGCCTAACCTGGAGGCAAGTTCTCACGTTGGGATTCCCTTTAGCTCTAGAGCTTGTCAGGCGGACCACCACCACGGCCATGGAAGCACCTGGTTCAGACAGAGCAAACTCATAATTTTCCCCGCAGCCTTCTTACAGGGTTTCCAGGCCTGTCAGGAGCAGGGAATGTCAAGTAGCTGCAAGGCAGCGTGAATGCGGCCTTCAAAGTGGGAAAGCAAGTCTATTTCCAGCAGGCCCCCGTTTCCATGGGCACCCTCAGCATACACCCCTGTGGTATCTAACAAGTCCAAAGAGACACAGGTTACCCTGTGTTTCCTACCCTGAATCAACTTCTCGAAGTAGGGAGTTCTGCATCAAGCGAACTGCCTCAACCAAGGAACGGCGTAGCTGCTCCTCTGGGCCTGTGGCTATTCAAAAGCCTGCAGCGCCACTGGAAGAAGAGGACTTAAATTGCAGTAAGAACGCAAGCCAACTTTCTCGAGGAGGCACGGTGACTTCAGGCAGGAGGTCCCAGACGGAATGCGACGCCGAGGGTTTCTCTGAGTGCAGCTCGGACTAGGGCATTGCGTAAGACTTCGACGCCATGTGGGATGTGCTAGAACAGTGTTCCTGAGCGTGTGCGAGTGCTGGGGAAATTAGGCTGCTCCAAAAGAGAGTGCGGTGCGTTTCCCTACGCTCGGCATACACAGAGGGGCTCTAAAGGGCTCCGGGCCTGGATATTGCTTAGCAGACCCAGGTGGGCCTGGGGGTACTCAGTGTCCCTGCCGGAAACAGGGTGCCCACGTGAGCCTCCTAGGTGTCCGGCAAACTGTGCTGCAGTTAAAGATAACCAGAGCAGGGGCCACCGCCTCATGGAAACTGCAGCACGCCTCCGCTTCTGCGCGGCCAATCAGAGCCTTACTTCCAGGCATGTGTTCATGCTGGGAGTGCCGGTAGCAACACAGCATGCTAAGAGGCTGAGTTTCTCCACGGGTAGAGTGACTACAGGTCCGAGGTCCTCAAAGTATTCAAAGCACAGTGTTTTCCCCGAAGCATTCTTCCAGGGCTCACTGGCCTGTCGGGAGCTGGGAAGGTCAGGTAGCTTCAAGGCAGGCATGAATGCCGCCCTCAAAATGGGAAAGCAGGGCTAGTTCCAGCAGGCCCCCGTTTTCATGGGCACACTCAGCGTACATCCCTGTGGCTTCTAACGAGTCCCAAGAGACACCGGTTACCCTGCGTTTCCTTCCCTGAATCAACGTATCGAAGTAGGGAGTCCCGCATCCGGCGAACTGTCTCAACCGAGGAACGCCGTAGCTGCTCCTCTGGGCCTGGGGCTGCCTGCAGTGCCGCAGAAGGAACAGGACTTAAAGTGCAGTAAGAACCCAAGCCGCCGTCCTCTAGGAGGCACGGTGACTTCAGTCAGGAGGTCCTGGATGGAAGGCGAAGACGAGGGCTCCTCTGAGGGCAGCTCCGACTAGGGCACCGCGTAAGACCTCCGCGCCACGTGGGACGTGCCAGAACGGTGTTCGCGAACGTGTGCGAGTGCCGAGGAAACTAAGCTGCTCCAAAGGAGAGGGCAGTGCGTTTCCCTACGCTCGGCCTGCACACAGGGGGCTCTGAAGGGCTACGGGCCTGGATGTTCCTTAGCAGACCCAGGTGCACCTGGGGGTACTCAGTGTTCCTGCCGGGAGCAGGGTGCCCCGGCTAGCCTCCCAGGTGTCCAGAAAGCTGTGCTGCCGTTAAAGGCATGCAGAGCAGAGGCCACCGCCTCCTGGAAGCTGCAGCACGCCTCCGCTTCTGCACGGCGAATCAGGGCCTTCCTTCCAGACATGGGTTCATGCTGGGTGTGCCGGTAGCGACACAGCGTGCTAAGATGCTGACTTTCTCCTCGAGCAGAGTGACTTCAGGTACGAGGGCGGGCCTCGCAGTGTTCCAAGCACAGTGTTCTCTCATGGCAGCTCACACAAGGGCCATGACAGAGTCTTCCTGGGCACTTCGCACTCACCAGCCATGTTGTCCCGAGGGCGTTCGAGGGCTCTGGAGAAGTAGTGCTCCTCAAGGAACGCGCAGTGTGTTGCTGCCCAGCACTCGGCAGGCACAGAGGTCCTCCGGGGGATCAACCAATGGACCTCGACGTTGCTCCGCCGGCCCACAGGTGTCTGGAGGCACTCAGTGACCTCAGAGGGAAAACGATGCACACCCGTGGGGCCTAGGAGTCCCCGGACGCGTACTTCCTTTAAAATAAAGCACATAAGCGACTGAGAACTCATGGAATCAGCTGCATGCCTCCCTTTCTGCATGGCTACTCAGGGCCTAACCTGGAGGCGAGTTCTCACGTTGGGATTCCCTTTAGCTCTAGAGCCTGTCAGGCGGACCACCACCGCGGCCATGGAAGCACCTGGTTCAGACAGAGCAAACTCACAATTTTCCCCGCAGCCTTCTTACAGGGTTTCCAGGCCTGTCAGGAGCAGGGAAGGTCAAGTAGCTGCAAGGCAGCGTGAATGCGGCCTTCAAAGTGGGAAAGCAAGTCTATTTCCAGCAGGCCCCCGTTTCCATGGGCACCCTCAGCATACACCCCTGTGGTATCTAACAAGTCCAAAGAGACACAGGTTACCCTGTGTTTCCTACCCTGAATCAACATCTCGAAGTAGGGAGTTCTGCATCAAGCGAACTGCCTCAACCAAGGAACGGCGTAGCTGCTCCTCTGGGCCTGTGGCTATTCAAAAGCCTGCAGCGCCACTGGAAGAAGAGGACTTAAATTGCAGTAAGAACGCAAGCCAACTTTCTCGAGGAGGCACGGTGACTTCAGGCAGGAGGTCCCAGACGGAATGCGACGCCGAGGGTTTCTCTGAGTGCAGCTCGGACTAGGGCATTGCGTAAGACTTCGACGCCATGTGGGATGTGCTACAACAGTGTTCCTGAGCGTGTGCGAGTGCTGGGGAAATTAGGCTGCTCCAAAAGAGAGTGCGGTGCGTTTCCCTACGCTCGGCATACACAGAGGGGCTCTAAAGGGCTCCGGGCCTGGATATTGCTTAGCAGACCCAGGTGGGCCTGGGGGGTACTCAGTGTCCCTGCCGGGAACAGGGTGCCCACGCGAGCCTCCTAGGTGTCCGGCAAACTGTGCTGCAGTTAAAGATATGCAGAGCAGAGGCCACAGCCTCATGGAAACTGCTGCATGCCTCCACTTCTGTGCGGCCAATCAGGACCTTACCTCCAGTCACGTGTTCATGCTGGGTGCCCCTTTAGCGACACAGCATGGTAAGATGCTGACTTTCTCCTCGAGCAGAGTGACTTTAGGTACGAGGTTCTCGAAGTATTCAATGCAGAGTGTTTTCTCATGGCAGCTCACACAAGGGCCATGACAAAGACTTCCTGGGCACTTCGGACTCACCAGAAATGAGGTCCTGCGGCTGTTCGAGGACTCTGGAAATGTAGTTCTCCTCAAGGAACGTGCAGTGTGTGGCCCGTCACTCGGCACACTCAGAGGGCCTCCACCGGACAGACCAACCGGCCTCGATGTTGCTAAGCCGGCCCACAGGGTTCTGGAGGTACTCAGTGACTTTGGAGGGACAATGATGCACTCCCGAGAGGCCTAGGAGTCTTCAAAGGGGTACTTCCTTGAAAATAAAGCAGAACAGCGACTAAGAACTCATGGAAACAGCTGTATGCCTCCCTTTCTGCCCGGCTACTCGGGACCTAAAATGGAGGCAAGTTCCCACGTTGAGTATCCTTTTAGCTCTAGAGCTTGTCAGGCAGACCACCGCCGCGGCCACGGAGGCACCTGGTTTAGACAGAGCAAACTCATTTTTTTCCAAGAAGCATTCCTACAGGGTTTAACAGGCCTGTCAACAGCAGGGAATGTCATGCAGCTTCAAGGCAGCATGAATGCAGCCTTCAAAATGGGAAAGCAAGGGTAGTTCCAGCAGGCCCCCGTTTCCATGGGCACCCTCAGCATACACCCGTGTGGTTTCCAACAAGTCCAAAGAGACACAGGTTACCCTGTGTTTCCTTTCCTGAATCAACTTCTCGAAGTAGGGTGTTCTGCATCAAGCGAACTGCCTCAACCAAGGAACACCGTAGCTGCTCCTCTGGGCCTGTAGCTATTCAAAAGCCTGCAGTGCCACAGGAAGAAGAGGACTTCAATTGCAGTAGGAACACAAGCCGACTTTCTCTAGGAGGCATGGTGACTTCAGGCAGGATGTCCCAGATGGAATGCGAAGCCGAGGGTTTCTCTGAGTGCAGCTCGGACTAGGGCAATGCGTAAGACTTCGACGCCATGTGGGATGTGCTAGAACAGTGTTCCTGAGCGTGTGCAAGTGCTGGTGAAATTAAGCTGCTCCAAAAGAGAGTGCGGTGCGTTTCCCTACGCTCGGCATACACAGAGGGGCTCTAAAGGGCTTCGGGCCTGGATGTTGCTTAGCAGACCCAGGGGTCCTGGGGGTACTCAGTGTTCCCGTCGGGAACAGGGTGCCCACGCTAGCTTCCAAGGTGTCCAGAAAACGGTGCTGCAGTTAAAGATATGCAAAGCAGAGGCCACCGCCTCATGGAAACTGCAGCACACCGCTGCTTCTGCGTGGCCAATCGGGGCCTAACTTCCAGGCATGTGCTCATGCCAGGTGTGCCGGTAGCGACACAGCATGCTAAGAGGCTGAGTTTATCCTCGGATAGAGTGACTACAGGTACGAGGTCCTCCAAGTATTCAAAGCACAGTGTTTTCTCATGGCAGCTCACACAAGGGCCATGACGAAGTCTTCCTGGGCACTTGGGACTCACCAGCAATGTTGTCCTGAGGCCATTCGAGGACTCTGGAAATGTAGGTCTCCTCAAGGAAGGTACAGGGTGTTGCCCATCACTGGAAACGCACAGAGGGCCTCCGAGGGATCAACCGATGGGCGTTGAAGTTGCTCAGCCGGCCCACAGGTGTCTGGAGGTAGTCAGTGAAATTGGAGGGAAAATGATGCATACCCGAGAGGCCTAGGAGTACTCAAAAGTCTACTTCCTGTAAATTAAAGCACATAAGCCACTAAGAACTCATGGAAACAGCTACCTGCCTCCCTTTCTGCACGGCTACTCAGGGCCTAACCTGGAGGCAAGTTCTCACGTTGGGATTCCCTTTAGCTCTAGAGCTTGTCAGGCGGACCACCACCACGGCCATGGAAGCACCTGGTTCAGACAGAGCAAACTCATAATTTTCCCCGCAGCCTTCTTACAGGGTTTCCAGGCCTGTCAGGAGCAGGGAATGTCAAGTAGCTGCAAGGCAGCGTGAATGCGGCCTTCAAAGTGGGAAAGCAAGTCTATTTCCAGCAGGCCCCCGTTTCCATGGGCACCCTCAGCATACACCCCTGTGGTATCTAACAAGTCCAAAGAGACACAGGTTACCCTGTGTTTCCTACCCTGAATCAACTTCTCGAAGTAGGGAGTTCTGCATCAAGCGAACTGCCTCAACCAAGGAACGGCGTAGCTGCTCCTCTGGGCCTGTGGCTATTCAAAAGCCTGCAGCGCCACTGGAAGAAGAGGACTTAAATTGCAGTAAGAACGCAAGCCAACTTTCTCGAGGAGGCACGGTGACTTCAGGCAGGAGGTCCCAGACGGAATGCGACGCCGAGGGTTTCTCTGAGTGCAGCTCGGACTAGGGCATTGCGTAAGACTTCGACGCCATGTGGGATGTGCTAGAACAGTGTTCCTGAGCGTGTGCGAGTGCTGGGGAAATTAGGCTGCTCCAAAAGAGAGTGCGGTGCGTTTCTCTACGCTCGGCATACACAGAGGGGCTCTAAAGGGCTCCGGGCCTGGATATTGCTTAGCAGACCCAGGTGGGCCTGGGGGTACTCAGTGTCCCTGCCGGAAACAGGGTGCCCACGTGAGCCTCCTAGGTGTCCGGCAAACTGTGCTGCAGTTAAAGATAACCAGAGCAGGGGCCACCGCCTCATGGAAACTGCAGCACGCCTCCGCTTCTGCGCGGCCAATCAGAGCCTTACTTCCAGGCATGTGTTCATGCTGGGAGTGCCGGTAGCAACACAGCATGCTAAGAGGCTGAGTTTCTCCACGGGTAGAGTGACTACAGGTCCGAGGTCCTCAAAGTATTCAAAGCACAGTGTTTTCCCCGAAGCATTCTTCCAGGGCTCACTGGCCTGTCGGGAGCTGGGAAGGTCAGGTAGCTTCAAGGCAGGCATGAATGCCGCCCTCAAAATGGGAAAGCAGGGCTAGTTCCAGCAGGCCCCCGTTTTCATGGGCACACTCAGCGTACATCCCTGTGGCTTCTAACGAGTCCCAAGAGACACCGGTTACCCTGCGTTTCCTTCCCTGAATCAACGTATCGAAGTAGGGAGTCCCGCATCCGGCGAACTGTCTCAACCGAGGAACGCCGTAGCTGCTCCTCTGGGCCTGGGGCTGCCTGCAGTGCCGCAGAAGGAACAGGACTTAAAGTGCAGTAAGAACCCAAGCCGCCGTCCTCTAGGAGGCACGGTGACTTCAGTCAGGAGGTCCTGGATGGAAGGCGAAGACGAGGGCTCCTCTGAGGGCAGCTCCGACTAGGGCACCGCGTAAGACCTCCGCGCCACGTGGGACGTGCCAGAACGGTGTTCGCGAACGTGTGCGAGTGCCGAGGAAACTAAGCTGCTCCAAAGGAGAGGGCAGTGCGTTTCCCTACGCTCGGCCTGCACACAGGGGGCTCTGAAGGGCTACGGGCCTGGATGTTCCTTAGCAGACCCAGGTGCACCTGGGGGTACTCAGTGTTCCTGCCGGGAGCAGGGTGCCCCGGCTAGCCTCCCAGGTGTCCAGAAAGCTGTGCTGCCGTTAAAGGCATGCAGAGCAGAGGCCACCGCCTCCTGGAAGCTGCAGCACGCCTCCGCTTCTGCACGGCGAATCAGGGCCTTCCTTCCAGACATGGGTTCATGCTGGGTGTGCCGGTAGCGACACAGCGTGCTAAGATGCTGACTTTCTCCTCGAGCAGAGTGACTTCAGGTACGAGGGCGGGCCTCGCAGTGTTCCAAGCACAGTGTTCTCTCATGGCAGCTCACACAAGGGCCATGACAGAGTCTTCCTGGGCACTTCGCACTCACCAGCCATGTTGTCCCGAGGGCGTTCGAGGGCTCTGGAGAAGTAGTGCTCCTCAAGGAACGCGCAGTGTGTTGCTGCCCAGCACTCGGCAGGCACAGAGGTCCTCCGGGGGATCAACCAATGGACCTCGACGTTGCTCCGCCGGCCCACAGGTGTCTGGAGGCACTCAGTGACCTCGGAGGGAAAACGATGCACACCCGTGGGGCCTAGGAGTCCCCGGACGCGTACTTCCTTTAAAATAAAGCACATAAGCGACTGAGAACTCATGGAATCAGCTGCATGCCTCCCTTTCTGCACGGCTACTCAGGGCCTAACCTGGAGGCGAGTTCTCACGTCGAGGTTCCCTTTCGCTCTAGAGCCTGTCAGGCGGACCACCACCGCGGCCATGGAAGCACCTGGTTCAGACAGAGCAAACTCACAATTTTCCCCGCAGCCTTCTTACAGGGTTTCCAGGCCTGTCAGGAGCAGGGAATGTCAAGTAGCTGCAAGGCAGCGTGAATGCGGCCTTCAAAGTGGGAAAGCAAGTCTATTTCCAGCAGGCCCCCGTTTCCATGGGCACCCTCAGCATAAACCCCTGCGGTACCTAACTAGTCCAAAGAGACACAGGTTACCCTGTGTTTCCTACCCTGAATGAAATTCTCGAAGTAGGGTGTTCTGCATCAAGCGAACTGCCTCAACCAAGGAACGGCGTAGCTGCTCCTCTGGGCCTGTGGCTATTCAAAAGCCTGCAGCGCCACTGGAAGAAGAGGACTTAAATTGCAGTAAGAACGCAAGCCAACTTTCTCGAGGAGGCACGGTGACTTCAGGCAGGAGGTCCCAGACGGAATGCGACGCCGAGGGTTTCTCTGAGTGCAGCTCGGACTAGGGCATTGCGTAAGACTTCGACGCCATGTGGGATGTGCTAGAACAGTGTTCCTGAGCGTGTGCGAGTGCTGGGGAAATTAGGCTGCTCCAAAAGAGAGTGCGGTGCGTTTCCCTACGCTCGGCATACACAGAGGGGCTCTAAAGGGCTCCGGGCCTGGATATTGCTTAGCAGACCCAGGTGGGCCTGGGGGGTACTCAGTGTCCCTGCCGGGAACAGGGTGCCCACGCGAGCCTCCTAGGTGTCCGGCAAACTGTGCTGCAGTTAAAGATATGCAGAGCAGAGGCCACAGCCTCATGGAAACTGCTGCATGCCTCCACTTCTGTGCGGCCAATCAGGACCTTACCTCCAGTCACGTGTTCATGCTGGGTGCCCCTTTAGCGACACAGCATGGTAAGATGCTGACTTTCTCCTCGAGCAGAGTGACTTTAGGTACGAGGTTCTCGAAGTATTCAATGCAGAGTGTTTTCTCATGGCAGCTCACACAAGGGCCATGACAAAGACTTCCTGGGCACTTCGGACTCACCAGAAATGAGGTCCTGCGGCTGTTCGAGGACTCTGGAAATGTAGTTCTCCTCAAGGAACGTGCAGTGTGTGGCCCGTCACTCGGCACACTCAGAGGGCCTCCACCGGACAGACCAACCGGCCTCGATGTTGCTAAGCCGGCCCACAGGGTTCTGGAGGTACTCAGTGACTTTGGAGGGACAATGATGCACTCCCGAGAGGCCTAGGAGTCTTCAAAGGGGTACTTCCTTGAAAATAAAGCAGAACAGCGACTAAGAACTCATGGAAACAGCTGTATGCCTCCCTTTCTGCCCGGCTACTCGGGACCTAAAATGGAGGCAAGTTCCCACGTTGAGTATCCTTTTAGCTCTAGAGCTTGTCAGGCAGACCACCGCCGCGGCCACGGAGGCACCTGGTTTAGACAGAGCAAACTCATTTTTTTCCAAGAAGCATTCCTACAGGGTTTAACAGGCCTGTCAACAGCAGGGAATGTCATGCAGCTTCAAGGCAGCATGAATGCAGCCTTCAAAATGGGAAAGCAAGGGTAGTTCCAGCAGGCCCCCGTTTCCATGGGCACCCTCAGCATACACCCGTGTGGTTTCTAACAAGTCCAAAGAGACACAGGTTACCCTGTGTTTCCTTTCCTGAATCAACTTCTCGAAGTAGGGTGTTCTGCATCAAGCGAACTGCCTCAACCAAGGAACACCGTAGCTGCTCCTCTGGGCCTGTAGCTATTCAAAAGCCTGCAGTGCCACAGGAAGAAGAGGACTTCAATTGCAGTAGGAACACAAGCCGACTTTCTCTAGGAGGCATGGTGACTTCAGGCAGGATGTCCCAGATGGAATGCGAAGCCGAGGGTTTCTCTGAGTGCAGCTCGGACTAGGGCAATGCGTAAGACTTCGACGCCATGTGGGATGTGCTAGAACAGTGTTCCTGAGCGTGTGCAAGTGCTGGTGAAATTAAGCTGCTCCAAAAAGGAGTGTGGTGCGTTTCCCTATGCTCGGCATACACAGAGGAGCTCTAAAGGGCTACGGGCCTGGATGTTGCTTAGCAGACCCAGGGGGGCCTGGGGGTACTCAGTGTTCCCGTCGGGAACAGGGTGCCCACGCTAGCTTCCAAGGTGTCCAGAAAACGGTGCTGCAGTTAAAGATATGCAAAGCAGAGGCCACCGCCTCATGGAAACTGCAGCACACCGCTGCTTCTGCGTGGCCAATCGGGGCCTAACTTCCAGGCATGTGCTCATGCCAGGTGTGCCGGTAGCGACACAGCATGCTAAGAGGCTGGGTTTATCCTCGGATAGAGTGACTACAGGTACGAGGTCCTCCAAGTATTCAAAGCACAGTGTTTTCTCATGGCAGCTCACACAAGGGCCATGACGAAGTCTTCCTGGGCACTTGGGACTCACCAGCAATGTTGTCCTGAGGCCATTCGAGGACTCTGGAAATGTAGGTCTCCTCAAGGAAGGTACAGGGTGTTGCCCATCACTGGAAACGCACAGAGGGCCTCCGAGGGATCAACCGATGGGCGTTGAAGTTGCTCAGCCGGCCCACAGGTGTCTGGAGGTAGTCAGTGAAATTGGAGGGAAAATGATGCATACCCGAGAGGCCTAGGAGTACTCAAAAGTCTACTTCCTGTAAATTAAAGCACATAAGCCACTAAGAACTCATGGAAACAGCTACCTGCCTCCCTTTCTGCACGGCTACTCAGGGCCTAACCTGGAGGCAAGTTCTCACGTTGGGATTCCCTTTAGCTCTAGAGCTTGTCAGGCGGACCACCACCACGGCCATGGAAGCACCTGGTTCAGACAGAGCAAACTCATAATTTTCCCCGCAGCCTTCTTACAGGGTTTCCAGGCCTGTCAGGAGCAGGGAAGGTCAAGTAGCTGCAAGGCAGCGTGAATGCGGCCTTCAAAGTGGGAAAGCAAGTCTATTTCCAGCAGGCCCCCGTTTCCATGGGCACCCTCAGCATACACCCCTGTGGTATCTAACAAGTCCAAAGAGACACAGGTTACCCTGTGTTTCCTACCCTGAATCAACTTCTCGAAGTAGGGAGTTCTGCATCAAGCGAACTGCCTCAACCAAGGAACGGCGTAGCTGCTCCTCTGGGCCTGTGGCTATTCAAAAGCCTGCAGCGCCACTGGAAGAAGAGGACTTAAATTGCAGTAAGAACGCAAGCCAACTTTCTCGAGGAGGCACGGTGACTTCAGGCAGGAGGTCCCAGACGGAATGCGACGCCGAGGGTTTCTCTGAGTGCAGCTCGGACTAGGGCATTGCGTAAGACTTCGACGCCATGTGGGATGTGCTAGAACAGTGTTCCTGAGCGTGTGCGAGTGCTGGGGAAATTAGGCTGCTCCAAAAGAGAGTGCGGTGCGTTTCTCTACGCTCGGCATACACAGAGGGGCTCTAAAGGGCTCCGGGCCTGGATATTGCTTAGCAGACCCAGGTGGGCCTGGGGGTACTCAGTGTCCCTGCCGGAAACAGGGTGCCCACGTGAGCCTCCTAGGTGTCCGGCAAACTGTGCTGCAGTTAAAGATAACCAGAGCAGGGGCCACCGCCTCATGGAAACTGCAGCACGCCTCCGCTTCTGCGCGGCCAATCAGAGCCTTACTTCCAGGCATGTGTTCATGCTGGGAGTGCCGGTAGCAACACAGCATGCTAAGAGGCTGAGTTTCTCCACGGGTAGAGTGACTACAGGTCCGAGGTCCTCAAAGTATTCAAAGCACAGTGTTTTCCCCGAAGCATTCTTCCAGGGCTCACTGGCCTGTCGGGAGCTGGGAAGGTCAGGTAGCTTCAAGGCAGGCATGAATGCCGCCCTCAAAATGGGAAAGCAGGGCTAGTTCCAGCAGGCCCCCGTTTTCATGGGCACACTCAGCGTACATCCCTGTGGCTTCTAACGAGTCCCAAGAGACACCGGTTACCCTGCGTTTCCTTCCCTGAATCAACGTATCGAAGTAGGGAGTCCCGCATCCGGCGAACTGTCTCAACCGAGGAACGCCGTAGCTGCTCCTCTGGGCCTGGGGCTGCCTGCAGTGCCGCAGAAGGAACAGGACTTAAAGTGCAGTAAGAACCCAAGCCGCCGTCCTCTAGGAGGCACGGTGACTTCAGTCAGGAGGTCCTGGATGGAAGGCGAAGACGAGGGCTCCTCTGAGGGCAGCTCCGACTAGGGCACCGCGTAAGACCTCCGCGCCACGTGGGACGTGCCAGAACGGTGTTCGCGAACGTGTGCGAGTGCCGAGGAAACTAAGCTGCTCCAAAGGAGAGGGCAGTGCGTTTCCCTACGCTCGGCCTGCACACAGGGGGCTCTGAAGGGCTACGGGCCTGGATGTTCCTTAGCAGACCCAGGTGCACCTGGGGGTACTCAGTGTTCCTGCCGGGAGCAGGGTGCCCCGGCTAGCCTCCCAGGTGTCCAGAAAGCTGTGCTGCCGTTAAAGGCATGCAGAGCAGAGGCCACCGCCTCCTGGAAGCTGCAGCACGCCTCCGCTTCTGCACGGCGAATCAGGGCCTTCCTTCCAGACATGGGTTCATGCTGGGTGTGCCGGTAGCGACACAGCGTGCTAAGATGCTGACTTTCTCCTCGAGCAGAGTGACTTCAGGTACGAGGGCGGGCCTCGCAGTGTTCCAAGCACAGTGTTCTCTCATGGCAGCTCACACAAGGGCCATGACAGAGTCTTCCTGGGCACTTCGCACTCACCAGCCATGTTGTCCCGAGGGCGTTCGAGGGCTCTGGAGAAGTAGTGCTCCTCAAGGAACGCGCAGTGTGTTGCTGCCCAGCACTCGGCAGGCACAGAGGTCCTCCGGGGGATCAACCAATGGACCTCGACGTTGCTCCGCCGGCCCACAGGTGTCTGGAGGCACTCAGTGACCTCAGAGGGAAAACGATGCACACCCGTGGGGCCTAGGAGACCCCGGACGCGTACTTCCTTTAAAATAAAGCACATAAGCGACTGAGAACTCATGGAATCAGCTGCATGCCTCCCTTTCTGCATGGCTACTCAGGGCCTAACCTGGAGGCGAGTTCTCACGTTGGGATTCCCTTTAGCTCTAGAGCCTGTCAGGCGGACCACCACCGCGGCCATGGAAGCACCTGGTTCAGACAGAGCAAACTCACAATTTTCCCCGCAGCCTTCTTACAGGGTTTCCAGGCCTGTCAGGAGCAGGGAAGGTCAAGTAGCTGCAAGGCAGCGTGAATGCGGCCTTCAAAGTGGGAAAGCAAGTCTATTTCCAGCAGGCCCCCGTTTCCATGGGCACCCTCAGCATACACCCCTGTGGTATCTAACAAGTCCAAAGAGACACAGGTTACCCTGTGTTTCCTACCCTGAATCAACATCTCGAAGTAGGGAGTTCTGCATCAAGCGAACTGCCTCAACCAAGGAACGGCGTAGCTGCTCCTCTGGGCCTGTGGCTATTCAAAAGCCTGCAGCGCCACTGGAAGAAGAGGACTTAAATTGCAGTAAGAACGCAAGCCAACTTTCTCGAGGAGGCACGGTGACTTCAGGCAGGAGGTCCCAGACGGAATGCGACGCCGAGGGTTTCTCTGAGTGCAGCTCGGACTAGGGCATTGCGTAAGACTTCGACGCCATGTGGGATGTGCTACAACAGTGTTCCTGAGCGTGTGCGAGTGCTGGGGAAATTAGGCTGCTCCAAAAGAGAGTGCGGTGCGTTTCCCTACGCTCGGCATACACAGAGGGGCTCTAAAGGGCTCCGGGCCTGGATATTGCTTAGCAGACCCAGGTGGGCCTGGGGGGTACTCAGTGTCCCTGCCGGGAACAGGGTGCCCACGCGAGCCTCCTAGGTGTCCGGCAAACTGTGCTGCAGTTAAAGATATGCAGAGCAGAGGCCACAGCCTCATGGAAACTGCTGCATGCCTCCACTTCTGTGCGGCCAATCAGGACCTTACCTCCAGTCACGTGTTCATGCTGGGTGCCCCTTTAGCGACACAGCATGGTAAGATGCTGACTTTCTCCTCGAGCAGAGTGACTTTAGGTACGAGGTTCTCGAAGTATTCAATGCAGAGTGTTTTCTCATGGCAGCTCACACAAGGGCCATGACAAAGACTTCCTGGGCACTTCGGACTCACCAGAAATGAGGTCCTGCGGCTGTTCGAGGACTCTGGAAATGTAGTTCTCCTCAAGGAACGTGCAGTGTGTGGCCCGTCACTCGGCACACTCAGAGGGCCTCCACCGGACAGACCAACCGGCCTCGATGTTGCTAAGCCGGCCCACAGGGTTCTGGAGGTACTCAGTGACTTTGGAGGGACAATGATGCACTCCCGAGAGGCCTAGGAGTCTTCAAAGGGGTACTTCCTTGAAAATAAAGCAGAACAGCGACTAAGAACTCATGGAAACAGCTGTATGCCTCCCTTTCTGCCCGGCTACTCGGGACCTAAAATGGAGGCAAGTTCCCACGTTGAGTATCCTTTTAGCTCTAGAGCTTGTCAGGCAGACCACCGCCGCGGCCACAGAGGCACCTGGTTTAGACAGAGCAAACTCATTTTTTTCCAAGAAGCATTCCTACAGGGTTTAACAGGCCTGTCAACAGCAGGGAATGTCATGCAGCTTCAAGGCAGCATGAATGCAGCCTTCAAAATGGGAAAGCAAGGGTAGTTCCAGCAGGCCCCCGTTTCCATGGGCACCCTCAGCATACACCCGTGTGGTTTCTAACAAGTCCAAAGAGACACAGGTTACCCTGTGTTTCCTTTCCTGAATCAACTTCTCGAAGTAGGGTGTTCTGCATCAAGCGAACTGCCTCAACCAAGGAACACCGTAGCTGCTCCTCTGGGCCTGTAGCTATTCAAAAGCCTGCAGTGCCACAGGAAGAAGAGGACTTCAATTGCAGTAGGAACACAAGCCGACTTTCTCTAGGAGGCATGGTGACTTCAGGCAGGATGTCCCAGATGGAATGCGAAGCCGAGGGTTTCTCTGAGTGCAGCTCGGACTAGGGCAATGCGTAAGACTTCGACGCCATGTGGGATGTGCTAGAACAGTGTTCCTGAGCGTGTGCAAGTGCTGGTGAAATTAAGCTGCTCCAAAAAGGAGTGTGGTGCGTTTCCCTATGCTCGGCATACACAGAGGAGCTCTAAAGGGCTACGGGCCTGGATGTTGCTTAGCAGACCCAGGGGGGCCTGGGGGTACTCAGTGTTCCCGTCGGGAACAGGGTGCCCACGCTAGCTTCCAAGGTGTCCAGAAAACGGTGCTGCAGTTAAAGATATGCAAAGCAGAGGCCACCGCCTCATGGAAACTGCAGCACACCGCTGCTTCTGCGTGGCCAATCGGGGCCTAACTTCCAGGCATGTGCTCATGCCAGGTGTGCCGGTAGCGACACAGCATGCTAAGAGGCTGGGTTTATCCTCGGATAGAGTGACTACAGGTACGAGGTCCTCCAAGTATTCAAAGCACAGTGTTTTCTCATGGCAGCTCACACAAGGGCCATGACGAAGTCTTCCTGGGCACTTGGGACTCACCAGCAATGTTGTCCTGAGGCCATTCGAGGACTCTGGAAATGTAGGTCTCCTCAAGGAAGGTACAGGGTGTTGCCCATCACTGGAAACGCACAGAGGGCCTCCGAGGGATCAACCGATGGGCGTTGAAGTTGCTCAGCCGGCCCACAGGTGTCTGGAGGTAGTCAGTGAAATTGGAGGGAAAATGATGCATACCCGAGAGGCCTAGGAGTACTCAAAAGTCTACTTCCTGTAAATTAAAGCACATAAGCCACTAAGAACTCATGGAAACAGCTACCTGCCTCCCTTTCTGCACGGCTACTCAGGGCCTAACCTGGAGGCAAGTTCTCACGTTGGGATTCCCTTTAGCTCTAGAGCTTGTCAGGCGGACCACCACCACGGCCATGGAAGCACCTGGTTCAGACAGAGCAAACTCATAATTTTCCCCGCAGCCTTCTTACAGGGTTTCCAGGCCTGTCAGGAGCAGGGAATGTCAAGTAGCTGCAAGGCAGCGTGAATGCGGCCTTCAAAGTGGGAAAGCAAGTCTATTTCCAGCAGGCCCCCGTTTCCATGGGCACCCTCAGCATACACCCCTGTGGTATCTAACAAGTCCAAAGAGACACAGGTTACCCTGTGTTTCCTACCCTGAATCAACTTCTCGAAGTAGGGAGTTCTGCATCAAGCGAACTGCCTCAACCAAGGAACGGCGTAGCTGCTCCTCTGGGCCTGTGGCTATTCAAAAGCCTGCAGCGCCACTGGAAGAAGAGGACTTAAATTGCAGTAAGAACGCAAGCCAACTTTCTCGAGGAGGCACGGTGACTTCAGGCAGGAGGTCCCAGACGGAATGCGACGCCGAGGGTTTCTCTGAGTGCAGCTCGGACTAGGGCATTGCGTAAGACTTCGACGCCATGTGGGATGTGCTAGAACAGTGTTCCTGAGCGTGTGCGAGTGCTGGGGAAATTAGGCTGCTCCAAAAGAGAGTGCGGTGCGTTTCCCTACGCTCGGCATACACAGAGGGGCTCTAAAGGGCTCCGGGCCTGGATATTGCTTAGCAGACCCAGGTGGGCCTGGGGGTACTCAGTGTCCCTGCCGGAAACAGGGTGCCCACGTGAGCCTCCTAGGTGTCCGGCAAACTGTGCTGCAGTTAAAGATAACCAGAGCAGGGGCCACCGCCTCATGGAAACTGCAGCACGCCTCCGCTTCTGCGCGGCCAATCAGAGCCTTACTTCCAGGCATGTGTTCATGCTGGGAGTGCCGGTAGCAACACAGCATGCTAAGAGGCTGAGTTTCTCCACGGGTAGAGTGACTACAGGTCCGAGGTCCTCAAAGTATTCAAAGCACAGTGTTTTCCCCGAAGCATTCTTCCAGGGCTCACTGGCCTGTCGGGAGCTGGGAAGGTCAGGTAGCTTCAAGGCAGGCATGAATGCCGCCCTCAAAATGGGAAAGCAGGGCTAGTTCCAGCAGGCCCCCGTTTTCATGGGCACACTCAGCGTACATCCCTGTGGCTTCTAACGAGTCCCAAGAGACACCGGTTACCCTGCGTTTCCTTCCCTGAATCAACGTATCGAAGTAGGGAGTCCCGCATCCGGCGAACTGTCTCAACCGAGGAACGCCGTAGCTGCTCCTCTGGGCCTGGGGCTGCCTGCAGTGCCGCAGAAGGAACAGGACTTAAAGTGCAGTAAGAACCCAAGCCGCCGTCCTCTAGGAGGCACGGTGACTTCAGTCAGGAGGTCCTGGATGGAAGGCGAAGACGAGGGCTCCTCTGAGGGCAGCTCCGACTAGGGCACCGCGTAAGACCTCCGCGCCACGTGGGACGTGCCAGAACGGTGTTCGCGAACGTGTGCGAGTGCCGAGGAAACTAAGCTGCTCCAAAGGAGAGGGCAGTGCGTTTCCCTACGCTCGGCCTGCACACAGGGGGCTCTGAAGGGCTACGGGCCTGGATGTTCCTTAGCAGACCCAGGTGCACCTGGGGGTACTCAGTGTTCCTGCCGGGAGCAGGGTGCCCCGGCTAGCCTCCCAGGTGTCCAGAAAGCTGTGCTGCCGTTAAAGGCATGCAGAGCAGAGGCCACCGCCTCCTGGAAGCTGCAGCACGCCTCCGCTTCTGCACGGCGAATCAGGGCCTTCCTTCCAGACATGGGTTCATGCTGGGTGTGCCGGTAGCGACACAGCGTGCTAAGATGCTGACTTTCTCCTCGAGCAGAGTGACTTCAGGTACGAGGGCGGGCCTCGCAGTGTTCCAAGCACAGTGTTCTCTCATGGCAGCTCACACAAGGGCCATGACAGAGTCTTCCTGGGCACTTCGCACTCACCAGCCATGTTGTCCCGAGGGCGTTCGAGGGCTCTGGAGAAGTAGTGCTCCTCAAGGAACGCGCAGTGTGTTGCTGCCCAGCACTCGGCAGGCACAGAGGTCCTCCGGGGGATCAACCAATGGACCTCGACGTTGCTCCGCCGGCCCACAGGTGTCTGGAGGCACTCAGTGACCTCAGAGGGAAAACGATGCACACCCGTGGGGCCTAGGAGTCCCCGGACGCGTACTTCCTTTAAAATAAAGCACATAAGCGACTGAGAACTCATGGAATCAGCTGCATGCCTCCCTTTCTGCATGGCTACTCAGGGCCTAACCTGGAGGCGAGTTCTCACGTTGGGATTCCCTTTAGCTCTAGAGCCTGTCAGGCGGACCACCACCGCGGCCATGGAAGCACCTGGTTCAGACAGAGCAAACTCACAATTTTCCCCGCAGCCTTCTTACAGGGTTTCCAGGCCTGTCAGGAGCAGGGAAGGTCAAGTAGCTGCAAGGCAGCGTGAATGCGGCCTTCAAAGTGGGAAAGCAAGTCTATTTCCAGCAGGCCCCCTTTTCCATGGGCACCCTCAGCATACACCCCTGTGGTATCTAACAAGTCCAAAGAGACACAGGTTACCCTGTGTTTCCTACCCTGAATCAACATCTCGAAGTAGGGAGTTCTGCATCAAGCGAACTGCCTCAACCAAGGAACGGCGTAGCTGCTCCTCTGGGCCTGTGGCTATTCAAAAGCCTGCAGCGCCACTGGAAGAAGAGGACTTAAATTGCAGTAAGAACGCAAGCCAACTTTCTCGAGGAGGCACGGTGACTTCAGGCAGGAGGTCCCAGACGGAATGCGACGCCGAGGGTTTCTCTGAGTGCAGCTCGGACTAGGGCATTGCGTGAGACTTCGACGCCATGTGGGATGTGCTACAACAGTGTTCCTGAGCGTGTGCGAGTGCTGGGGAAATTAGGCTGCTCCAAAAGAGAGTGCGGTGCGTTTCCCTACGCTCGGCATACACAGAGGGGCTCTAAAGGGCTCCGGGCCTGGATATTGCTTAGCAGACCCAGGTGGGCCTGGGGGGTACTCAGTGTCCCTGCCGGGAACAGGGTGCCCACGCGAGCCTCCTAGGTGTCCGGCAAACTGTGCTGCAGTTAAAGATATGCAGAGCAGAGGCCACAGCCTCATGGAAACTGCTGCATGCCTCCACTTCTGTGCGGCCAATCAGGACCTTACCTCCAGTCACGTGTTCATGCTGGGTGCCCCTTTAGCGACACAGCATGGTAAGATGCTGACTTTCTCCTCGAGCAGAGTGACTTTAGGTACGAGGTTCTCGAAGTATTCAATGCAGAGTGTTTTCTCATGGCAGCTCACACAAGGGCCATGACAAAGACTTCCTGGGCACTTCGGACTCACCAGAAATGAGGTCCTGCGGCTGTTCGAGGACTCTGGAAATGTAGTTCTCCTCAAGGAACGTGCAGTGTGTGGCCCGTCACTCGGCACACTCAGAGGGCCTCCACCGGACAGACCAACCGGCCTCGATGTTGCTAAGCCGGCCCACAGGGTTCTGGAGGTACTCAGTGACTTTGGAGGGACAATGATGCACTCCCGAGAGGCCTAGGAGTCTTCAAAGGGGTACTTCCTTGAAAATAAAGCAGAACAGCGACTAAGAACTCATGGAAACAGCTGTATGCCTCCCTTTCTGCCCGGCTACTCGGGACCTAAAATGGAGGCAAGTTCCCACGTTGAGTATCCTTTTAGCTCTAGAGCTTGTCAGGCAGACCACCGCCGCGGCCACGGAGGCACCTGGTTTAGACAGAGCAAACTCATTTTTTTCCAAGAAGCATTCCTACAGGGTTTAACAGGCCTGTCAACAGCAGGGAATGTCATGCAGCTTCAAGGCAGCATGAGTGCAGCCTTCAAAATGGGAAAGCAAGGGTAGTTCCAGCAGGCCCCCGTTTCCATGGGCACCCTCAGCATACACCCGTGTGGTTTCTAACAAGTCAAAAGAGACACAGGTTACCCTGTGTTTCCTTTCCTGAATCAACTTCTCGAAGTAGGGTGTTCTGCATCAAGCGAACTGCCTCAACCAAGGAACACCGTAGCTGCTCCTCTGGGCCTGTAGCTATTCAAAAGCCTGCAGTGCCACAGGAAGAAGAGGACTTCAATTGCAGTAGGAACACAAGCCGACTTTCTCTAGGAGGCATGGTGACTTCAGGCAGGATGTCCCAGATGGAATGCGAAGCCGAGGGTTTCTCTGAGTGCAGCTCGGAGTAGGGCAATGCGTAAGACTTCGACGCCATGTGGGATGTGCGAGAACAGTGTTCCTGAGCGTGTGCGAGTGCTGGGGAAATTAGGCTGCTCCAAAAGAGAGTGCAGTGCATTTCCCTATGCTCGGCATACACAGAGGGGCTCTAAAGGGCTCCGGGCCTGGATATTGCTTAGCAGACCCAGGTGGGCCTGGGGGTACTCAGTGTCCCTGCCGGAAACAGGGTGCCCACGTGAGCCTCCTAGGTGTCCGGCAAACTGTGCTGCAGTTAAAGATGTGCAGAGCAGAGGCCACCGCCTCATGGAAACTGCAGCACGCCTCCGCTTCTGCGCGGCCAATCAGAGCCTTACTTCCAGGCATGTGTTCATGCTGGGAGTGCCGGTAGCAACACAGCATGCTAAGAGGCTGAGTTTCTCCACGAGTAGAGTGACTACAGGTCCGAGGTCCTCAAAGTATTCAAAGCACAGTGTTTTCCCCGAAGCATTCTTCCAGGGCTCACTGGCCTGTCGGGAGCTGGGAAGGTCAGGTACCTTCAAGGCAGGCATGAATGCCGCCCTCAAAATGGGAAAGCAGGGCTAGTTCCAGCAGGCCCCCGTTTTCATGGGCACACTCAGCGTACATCCCTGTGGCTTCTAACGAGTCCCAAGAGACACCGGTTACCCTGCGTTTCCTTCCCCGAATCAACGTATCGAAGTAGGGAGTCCCGCATCCGGCGAACTGTCTCAACCGAGGAACGCCGTAGCTGCTCCTCTGGGCCTGGGGCTGCCTGCAGTGCCGCAGAAGGAACAGGACTTAAAGTGCAGTAAGAACCCAAGCCACCGTCCTCTAGGAGGCACGGTGACTTCAGTCAGGAGGTCCTGGATGGAAGGCGAAGACGAGGGCTCCTCTGAGGGCAGCTCCGACTAGGGCACCGCGTAAGACCTCCGCGCCACGTGGGACGTGCCAGAACGGTGTTCGCGAACGTGTGCGAGTGCGGAGGAAACTAAGCTGCTCCAAAGGAGAGGGCAGTGCGTTTCCCTACGCTCGGCCTGCACACAGGGGGCTCTGAAGGGTTACGGGCCTGGATGTTGCTTAGCAGACCCAGGTGCACCTGGGGGTACTCAGTGTTCCTGCCGGGAGCAGGGTGCCCCGGCTAGCCTCCCAGGTGTCCAGAAAGCTGTGCTGCCGTGAAAGGCATGCAGAGGAGAGGCCACCGCCTCCTGGAAGCTGCAGCACGCCTCCGCTTCTGCACGGTGAATCAGGGCCTTCCTTCCAGACATGGGATCATGCTGGGTGTGCCGGTAGCGACACAGCGTGCTAAGATGCTGACTTTCTCCTCGAGCAGAGTGACTTCAGGTACGAGGGCGGGCCTCGCAGTGTTCCAAGCACAGTGTTCTCTCATGGCAGCTCACACAAGGGCCATGACAGAGTCTTCCTGGGCACTTCGCACTCACCAGCCATATTGTCCCGAGGGCGTTCGAGGGCTCTGGAGATGTAGCGCTCCTCAAGGAACGCGCAGTGTGTTGCTGCCCAGCACTCGGCAGGCACAGAGGTCCTCCGGGGTATCAACCAATGGACCTCGACGTTGCTCTGCCGGCCCACAGGTGTCTGGAGGCACTCAGTGACCTCGGAGGGAAAACGATGCACACCCGAGGGGCCAAGGAGTCCCCGGACGCGTACTTCCTTTAAAATAAAGCACATAAGCGACTGAGAACTCATGGAATCAGCTGCATGCCTCCCTTTCTGCACGGCTACTCAGGGCCTAACCTGGAGGCGAGTTCTCACGTCGAGGTTCCCTTTCGCTCTAGAGCCTGTCAGGCGGACCACCACCGCGGCCGTGGAAGCACCTGGTTCAGACAGAGCAAACTCACAATTTTCCCCGCAGCCTTCTTACAGGGTTTCCAGGCCTGTCAGGAGCAGGGAATGTCAAGTAGCTGCAAGGCAGCGTGAATGCGGCCTTCAAAGTGGGAAAGCAAGTCTATTTCCAGCAGGCCCCCGTTTCCATGGGCACCCTCAGCATAAACCCCTGCGGTACCTAACAAGTCCAAAGAGACACAGGTTACCCTGTGTTTCCTACCCTGAATGAAATTCTCGAAGTAGGGTGTTCTGCATCAAGCGAACTGCCTCAACCAAGGAACGGCGTAGCTGCTCCTCTGGGCCTGTGGCTATTCAAAAGCCTGCAGGGCCACTGGAAGAAGAGGACTTAAATTGCAGTAAGAACGCAAGCCAACTTTTTCGAGGAGGCACGGTGACTTCAGGCAGGAGGTCCCAGACGGAATGCGACGCCGAGGGTTTCTCTGAGTGCAGCTCGGACTAGGGCATTGCGTAAGACTTCGACGCCATGTGGGATGTGCTAGAACAGTGCTCCTGAGCGTGTGCGAGTGCTGGGGAAATTAGGCTGCTCCAAAAGAGAGTGCGGTGCGTTTCCCTACGCTCGGCATACACAGAGGGGCTCTAAAGGGCTCCGGGCCTGGATATTGCTTAGCAGACCCAGGTGGGCCTGGGGGGTACTCAGTGTCCCTGCCGGGAACAGGGTGCCCACGCGAGCCTCCTAGGTGTCCGGCAAACTGTGCTGCAGTTAAAGATATGCAGAGCAGAGGCCACAGCCTCATGGAAACTGCTGCATGCCTCCACTTCTGTGCGGCCAATCAGGACCTTACCTCCAGTCACGTGTTCATGCTGGGTGCCCCTTTAGCGACACAGCATGGTAAGATGCTGACTTTCTCCTCGAGCAGAGTGACTTTAGGTACGAGGTTCTCGAAGTATTCAATGCAGAGTGTTTTCTCATGGCAGCTCACACAAGGGCCATGACAAAGACTTCCTGGGCACTTCGGACTCACCAGAAATGAGGTCCTGCGGCTGTTCGAGGACTCTGGAAATGTAGTTCTCCTCAAGGAACGTGCAGTGTGTGGCCCGTCACTCGGCACACTCAGAGGGCCTCCACCGGACAGACCAACCGGCCTCGATGTTGCTAAGCCGGCCCACAGGGTTCTGGAGGTACTCAGTGACTTTGGAGGGACAATGATGCACTCCCGAGAGGCCTAGGAGTCTTCAAAGGGGTACTTCCTTGAAAATAAAGCAGAACAGCGACTAAGAACTCATGGAAACAGCTGTATGCCTCCCTTTCTGCCCGGCTACTCGGGACCTAAAATGGAGGCAAGTTCCCACGTTGAGTATCCTTTTAGCTCTAGAGCTTGTCAGGCAGACCACCGCCGCGGCCACGGAGGCACCTGGTTTAGACAGAGCAAACTCATTTTTTTCCAAGAAGCATTCCTACAGGGTTTAACAGGCCTGTCAACAGCAGGGAATGTCATGCAGCTTCAAGGCAGCATGAGTGCAGCCTTCAAAATGGGAAAGCAAGGGTAGTTCCAGCAGGCCCCCGTTTCCATGGGCACCCTCAGCATACACCCGTGTGGTTTCTAACAAGTCCAAAGAGACACAGGTTACCCTGTGTTTCCTTTCCTGAATCAACTTCTCGAAGTAGGGTGTTCTGCATCAAGCGAACTGCCTCAACCAAGGAACACCGTAGCTGCTCCTCTGGGCCTGTAGCTATTCAAAAGCCTGCAGCGCCACAGGAAGAAGAGGACTTCAATTGCAGTAGGAACACAAGCCGACTTTCTCTAGGAGGCATGGTGACTTCAGGCAGGATGTCCCAGATGGAATGCGAAGCCGAGGGTTTCTCTGAGTGCAGCTCGGAGTAGGGCAATGCGTAAGACTTCGACGCCATGTGGGATGTGCGAGAACAGTGTTCCTGAGCGTGTGCGAGTGCTGGGGAAATTAGGCTGCTCCAAAAGAGAGTGCAGTGCATTTCCCTATGCTCGGCATACACAGAGGGGCTCTAAAGGGCTCCGGGCCTGGATATTGCTTAGCAGACCCAGGTGGGCCTGGGGGTACTCAGTGTCCCTGCCGGAAACAGGGTGCCCACGTGAGCCTCCTAGGTGTCCGGCAAACTGTGCTGCAGTTAAAGATGTGCAGAGCAGAGGCCACCGCCTCATGGAAACTGCAGCACGCCTCCGCTTCTGCGCGGCCAATCAGAGCCTTACTTCCAGGCATGTGTTCATGCTGGGAGTGCCGGTAGCAACACAGCATGCTAAGAGGCTGAGTTTCTCCACGAGTAGAGTGACTACAGGTCCGAGGTCCTCAAAGTATTCAAAGCACAGTGTTTTCCCCGAAGCATTCTTCCAGGGCTCACTGGCCTGTCGGGAGCTGGGAAGGTCAGGTACCTTCAAGGCAGGCATGAATGCCGCCCTCAAAATGGGAAAGCAGGGCTAGTTCCAGCAGGCCCCCGTTTTCATGGGCACACTCAGCGTACATCCCTGTGGCTTCTAACGAGTCCCAAGAGACACCGGTTACCCTGCGTTTCCTTCCCCGAATCAACGTATCGAAGTAGGGAGTCCCGCATCCGGCGAACTGTCTCAACCGAGGAACGCCGTAGCTGCTCCTCTGGGCCTGGGGCTGCCTGCAGTGCCGCAGAAGGAACAGGACTTAAAGTGCAGTAAGAACCCAAGCCACCGTCCTCTAGGAGGCACGGTGACTTCAGTCAGGAGGTCCTGGATGGAAGGCGAAGACGAGGGCTCCTCTGAGGGCAGCTCCGACTAGGGCACCGCGTAAGACCTCCGCGCCACGTGGGACGTGCCAGAACGGTGTTCGCGAACGTGTGCGAGTGCGGAGGAAACTAAGCTGCTCCAAAGGAGAGGGCAGTGCGTTTCCCTACGCTCGGCCTGCACACAGGGGGCTCTGAAGGGTTACGGGCCTGGATGTTGCTTAGCAGACCCAGGTGCACCTGGGGGTACTCAGTGTTCCTGCCGGGAGCAGGGTGCCCCGGCTAGCCTCCCAGGTGTCCAGAAAGCTGTGCTGCCGTGAAAGGCATGCAGAGGAGAGGCCACCGCCTCCTGGAAGCTGCAGCACGCCTCCGCTTCTGCACGGTGAATCAGGGCCTTCCTTCCAGACATGGGATCATGCTGGGTGTGCCGGTAGCGACACAGCGTGCTAAGATGCTGACTTTCTCCTCGAGCAGAGTGACTTCAGGTACGAGGGCGGGCCTCGCAGTGTTCCAAGCACAGTGTTCTCTCATGGCAGCTCACACAAGGGCCATGACAGAGTCTTCCTGGGCACTTCGCACTCACCAGCCATATTGTCCCGAGGGCGTTCGAGGGCTCTGGAGATGTAGCGCTCCTCAAGGAACGCGCAGTGTGTTGCTGCCCAGCACTCGGCAGGCACAGAGGTCCTCCGGGGTATCAACCAATGGACCTCGACGTTGCTCTGCCGGCCCACAGGTGTCTGGAGGCACTCAGTGACCTCGGAGGGAAAACGATGCACACCCGAGGGGCCAAGGAGTCCCCGGACGCGTACTTCCTTTAAAATAAAGCACATAAGCGACTGAGAACTCATGGAATCAGCTGCATGCCTCCCTTTCTGCACGGCTACTCAGGGCCTAACCTGGAGGCGAGTTCTCACGTCGAGGTTCCCTTTCGCTCTAGAGCCTGTCAGGCGGACCACCACCGCGGCCGTGGAAGCACCTGGTTCAGACAGAGCAAACTCACAATTTTCCCCGCAGCCTTCTTACAGGGTTTCCAGGCCTGTCAGGAGCAGGGAATGTCAAGTAGCTGCAAGGCAGCGTGAATGCGGCCTTCAAAGTGGGAAAGCAAGTCTATTTCCAGCAGGCCCCCGTTTCCATGGGCACCCTCAGCATAAACCCCTGCGGTACCTAACAAGTCCAAAGAGACACAGGTTACCCTGTGTTTCCTACCCTGAATGAAATTCTCGAAGTAGGGTGTTCTGCATCAAGCGAACTGCCTCAACCAAGGAACGGCGTAGCTGCTCCTCTGGGCCTGTGGCTATTCAAAAGCCTGCAGGGCCACTGGAAGAAGAGGACTTAAATTGCAGTAAGAACGCAAGCCAACTTTTTCGAGGAGGCACGGTGACTTCAGGCAGGAGGTCCCAGACGGAATGCGAAGCCGAGGGTTTCTCTGAGTGCAGCTCGGACTAGGGCATTGCGTAAGACTTTGACGCCATGTGGGATGTGCTAGAACAGTGCTCCTGAGCGTGTGCGAGTGCTGGGGAAATTAGGCTGCTCCAAAAGAGAGTGCGGTGCGTTTCCCTACGCTCGGCATACACAGAGGGGCTCTAAAGGGCTCCGGGCCTGGATATTGCTTAGCAGACCCAGGTGGGCCTGGGGGGTACTCAGTGTCCCTGCCGGGAACAGGGTGCCCACGCGAGCCTCCTAGGTGTCCGGCAAACTGTGCTGCAGTTAAAGATATGCAGAGCAGAGGCCACAGCCTCATGGAAACTGCTGCATGCCTCCACTTCTGTGCGGCCAATCAGGACCTTACCTCCAGTCACGTGTTCATGCTGGGTGCCCCTTTAGCGACACAGCATGGTAAGATGCTGACTTTCTCCTCGAGCAGAGTGACTTTAGGTACGAGGTTCTCGAAGTATTCAATGCAGAGTGTTTTCTCATGGCAGCTCACACAAGGGCCATGACAAAGACTTCCTGGGCACTTCGGACTCACCAGAAATGAGGTCCTGCGGCTGTTCGAGGACTCTGGAAATGTAGTTCTCCTCAAGGAACGTGCAGTGTGTGGCCCGTCACTCGGCACACTCAGAGGGCCTCCACCGGACAGACCAACCGGCCTCGATGTTGCTAAGCCGGCCCACAGGGTTCTGGAGGTACTCAGTGACTTTGGAGGGACAATGATGCACTCCCGAGAGGCCTAGGAGTCTTCAAAGGGGTACTTCCTTGAAAATAAAGCAGAACAGCGACTAAGAACTCATGGAAACAGCTGTATGCCTCCCTTTCTGCCCGGCTACTCGGGACCTAAAATGGAGGCAAGTTCCCACGTTGAGTATCCTTTTAGCTCTAGAGCTTGTCAGGCAGACCACCGCCGCGGCCACGGAGGCACCTGGTTTAGACAGAGCAAACTCATTTTTTTCCAAGAAGCATTCCTACAGGGTTTAACAGGCCTGTCAACAGCAGGGAATGTCATGCAGCTTCAAGGCAGCATGAATGCAGCCTTCAAAATGGGAAAGCAAGGGTAGTTCCAGCAGGCCCCCGTTTCCATGGGCACCCTCAGCATACACCCGTGTGGTTTCTAACAAGTCCAAAGAGACACAGGTTACCCTGTGTTTCCTTTCCTGAATCAACTTCTCGAAGTAGGGTGTTCTGCATCAAGCGAACTGCCTCAACCAAGGAACACCGTAGCTGCTCCTCTGGGCCTGTAGCTATTCAAAAGCCTGCAGTGCCACAGGAAGAAGAGGACTTCAATTGCAGTAGGAACACAAGCCGACTTTCTCTAGGAGGCATGGTGACTTCAGGCAGGATGTCCCAGATGGAATGCGAAGCCGAGGGTTTCTCTGAGTGCAGCTCGGACTAGGGCAATGCGTAAGACTTCGACGCCATGTGGGATGTGCTAGAACAGTGTTCCTGAGCGTGTGCAAGTGCTGGTGAAATTAAGCTGCTCCAAAAAGGAGTGTGGTGCGTTTCCCTATGCTCGGCATACACAGAGGAGCTCTAAAGGGCTACGGGCCTGGATGTTGCTTAGCAGACCCAGGGGGGCCTGGGGGTACTCAGTGTTCCCGTCGGGAACAGGGTGCCCACGCTAGCTTCCAAGGTGTCCAGAAAACGGTGCTGCAGTTAAAGATATGCAAAGCAGAGGCCACCGCCTCATGGAAACTGCAGCACACCGCTGCTTCTGCGTGGCCAATCGGGGCCTAACTTCCAGGCATGTGCTCATGCCAGGTGTGCCGGTAGCGACACAGCATGCTAAGAGGCTGAGTTTATCCTCGGATAGAGTGACTACAGGTACGAGGTCCTCCAAGTATTCAAAGCACAGTGTTTTCTCATGGCAGCTCACACAAGGGCCATGACGAAGTCTTCCTGGGCACTTGGGACTCACCAGCAATGTTGTCCTGAGGCCATTCGAGGACTCTGGAAATGTAGGTCTCCTCAAGGAAGGTACAGGGTGTTGCCCATCACTGGAAACGCACAGAGGGCCTCCGAGGGATCAACCGATGGGTGTTGAAGTTGCTCAGCCGGCCCACAGGTGTCTGGAGGTAGTCAGTGAAATTGGAGGGAAAATGATGCATACCCGAGAGGCCTAGGAGTACTCAAAAGTCTACTTCCTGTAAATTAAAGCACATAAGCCACTAAGAACTCATGGAAACAGCTACCTGCCTCCCTTTCTGCACGGCTACTCAGGGCCTAACCTGGAGGCAAGTTCTCACGTCGGGATTCCCTTTAGCTCTAGAGCCTGTCAGGCGGACCACCACCACGGCCATGGAAGCACCTGGTTCAGACAGAGCAAACTCATAATTTTCCCCGCAGCCTTCTTACAGGGTTTCCAGGCCTGTCAGGAGCAGGGAATGTCAAGTAGCTGCAAGGCAGCGTGAATGCGGCCTTCAAAGTGGGAAAGCAAGTCTATTTCCAGCAGGCCCCCGTTTCCATGGGCACCCTCAGCATACACCCCTGCGGTACCTAACAAGTCCAAAGAGACACAGGTTACCCTGTGTTTCCTACCCTGAATCAACTTCTCGAAGTAGGGAGTTCTGCATCAAGCGAACTGCCTCAACCAAGGAACGGCGTAGCTGCTCCTCTGGGCCTGTGGCTATTCAAAAGCCTGCAGCGCCACTGGAAGAAGAGGACTTAAATTGCAGTAAGAACGCAAGCCAACTTTCTCGAGGAGGCACGGTGACTTCAGGCAGGAGGTCCCAGACGGAATGCGACGCCGAGGGTTTCTCTGAGTGCAGCTCGGACTAGGGCATTGCGTAAGACTTCGACGCCATGTGGGATGTGCTAGAACAGTGCTCCTGAGCGTGTGCGAGTGCTG
The DNA here is from genome assembly GCF_964374135.1 of Grampus griseus. NCBI lineage: Eukaryota > Metazoa > Chordata > Mammalia > Artiodactyla > Delphinidae > Grampus > Grampus griseus. Next base: position 885,169 of record NC_139010.1, read on the forward strand.
GGGAAATTAGGCTGCTCCAAAAGAGAGTGCGGTGCGTTTCCCTACGCTTGGCATACACAGAGGGGCTCTAAAGGGCTCCGGGCCTGGATATTGCTTAGCAGACCCAGGTGGGCCTGGGGGGTACTCAGTGTCCCTGCCGGGAACAGGGTGCCCACGCGAGCCTCCTAGGTGTCCGGCAAACTGTGCTGCAGTTAAAGATATGCAGAGCAGAGGCCACAGCCTCATGGAAACTGCTGCATGCCTCCACTTCTGTGCGGCCAATCAGGACCTTACCTCCAGTCATGTGTTCATGCTGGGTGCCCCTTTAGCGACACAGCATGGTAAGATGCTGACTTTCTCCTCGAGCAGAGTGACTTTAGGTACGAGGTTCTCGAAGTATTCAATGCAGAGTGTTTTCTCATGGCAGCTCACACAAGGGCCATGACAAAGACTTCCTGGGCACTTGGGACTCACCAGCAATGTTGTCCTGAGGCCATTCGAGGACTCTGGAAATGTAGTTCTCCTCAAGGAACGTGCAGTGTGTGGCCCGTCACTCGGCACACTCAGAGGGCCTCCACCGGACAGACCAACCGGCCTCGATGTTGCTAAGCCGGCCCACAGGGTTCTGGAGGTACTCAGTGACTTTGGAGGGACAATGATGCACTCCCGAGAGGCCTAGGAGTCTTCAAAGGGGTACTTCCTTGAAAATAAAGCAGAACAGCGACTAAGAACTCATGGAAACAGCTGTATGCCTCCCTTTCTGCCCGGCTACTCGGGACCTAAAATGGAGGCAAGTTCCCACGTTGAGTATCCTTTTAGCTCTAGAGCTTGTCAGGCAGACCACCGCCGCGGCCACGGAGGCACCTGGTTTAGACAGAGCAAACTCATTTTTTTCCAAGAAGCATTCCTACAGGGTTTAACAGGCCTGTCAACAGCAGGGAATGTCATGCAGCTTCAAGGCAGCATGAATGCAGCCTTCAAAATGGGAAAGCAAGGGTAGTTCCAGCAGGCCCCCGTTTCCATGGGCACCCTCAGCATACACCCGTGTGGTTTCTAACAAGTCCAAAGAGACACAGGTTACCCTGTGTTTCCTTTCCTGAATCAACTTCTCGAAGTAGGGTGTTCTGCATCAAGCGAACTGCCTCAACCAAGGAACACCGTAGCTGCTCCTCTGGGCCTGTAGCTATTCAAAAGCCTGCAGTGCCACAGGAAGAAGAGGACTTCAATTGCAGTAGGAACACAAGCCGACTTTCTCTAGGAGGCATGGTGACTTCAGGCAGGATGTCCCAGATGGAATGCGAAGCCGAGGGTTTCTCTGAGTGCAGCTCGGAGTAGGGCAATGCGTAAGACTTCGACGCCATGTGGGATGTGCTAGAACAGTGTTCCTGAGCGTGTGCAAGTGCTGGTGAAATTAAGCTGCTCCAAAACGGAGTGTGGTGCGTTTCCTTATGCTCGGCATACACAGAGGAGCTCTAAAGGGCTACGGGCCTGGATGTTGCTTAGCAGACCCAGGGGGGGCCTGGGGGTACTCAGTGTTCCCGTCGGGAACAGGGTGCCCACGCTAGCTTCCAAGGTGTCCAGAAAACGGTGCTGCAGTTAAAGATATGCAAAGCAGAGGCCACCGCCTCATGGAAACTGCAGCACACCGCTGCTTCTGCGTGGCCAATCGGGGCCTAACTTCCAGGCATGTGCTCATGCCAGGTGTGCCGGTAGTGACACAGCATGCTAAGAGGCTGAGTTTATCCTCGGATAGAGTGACTACAGGTACGAGGTCCTCCAAGTATTCAAAGCACAGTGTTTTCTCATGGCAGCTCACACAAGGGCCATGACGAAGTCTTCCTGGGCACTTGGGACTCACCAGCAATGTTGTCCTGAGGCCATTCGAGGACTCTGGAAATGTAGGTCTCCTCAAGGAAGGTACAGGGTGTTGCCCATCACTGGAAACGCACAGAGGGCCTCCGAGGGATCAACCGATGGGTGTTGAAGTTGCTCAGCCGGCCCACAGGTGTCTGGAGGTAGTCAGTGAAATTGGAGGGAAAATGATGCATACCCGAGAGGCCTAGGAGTACTCAAAAGTCTACTTCCTGTAAATTAAAGCACATAAGCCACTAAGAACTCATGGAAACAGCTACCTGCCTCCCTTTCTGCACGGCTACTCAGGGCCTAACCTGGAGGCAAGTTCTCACGTTGGGATTCCCTTTAGCTCTAGAGCTTGTCAGGCGGACCACCACCACGGCCATGGAAGCACCTGGTTCAGACAGAGCAAACTCATAATTTTCCCCGCAGCCTTCTTACAGGGTTTCCAGGCCTGTCAGGAGCAGGGAATGTCAAGTAGCTGCAAGGCAGCGTGAATGCGGCCTTCAAAGTGGGAAAGCAAGTCTATTTCCAGCAGGCCCCCGTTTCCATGGGCACCCTCAGCATACACCCCTGTGGTATCTAACAAGTCCAAAGAGACACAGGTTACCCTGTGTTTCCTACCCTGAATCAACTTCTCGAAGTAGGGAGTTCTGCATCAAGCGAACTGCCTCAACCAAGGAACGGCGTAGCTGCTCCTCTGGGCCTGTGGCTATTCAAAAGCCTGCAGCGCCACTGGAAGACGAGGACTTAAATTGCAGTAAGAACGCAAGCCAACTTTCTCGAGGAGGCATGGTGACTTCAGGCAGGAGGTCCCAGACGGAATGCGACGCCGAGGGTTTCTCTGAGTGCAGCTCGGACTAGGGCATGGCGTAAGACTTCGACGCCATGTGGGATGTGCTAGAACAGTGTTCCTGAGCGTGTGCGAGTGCTGGGGAAATTAGGCTGCTCCAAAAGAGAGTGCGGTGCGTTTCCCTACGCTCGGCATACACAGAGGGGCTCTAAAGGGCTCCGGGCCTGGATATTGCTTAGCAGACCCAGGTGGGCCTGGGGGTACTCAGTGTCCCTGCCGGAAACAGGGTGCCCACGTGAGCCTCCTAGGTGTCCGGCAAACTGTGCTGCAGTTAAAGATAACCAGAGCAGGGGCCACCGCCTCATGGAAACTGCAGCACGCCTCCGCTTCTGCGCGGCCAATCAGAGCCTTACTTCCAGGCATGTGTTCATGCTGGGAGTGCCGGTAGCAACACAGCATGCTAAGAGGCTGAGTTTCTCCACGGGTAGAGTGACTACAGGTCCGAGGTCCTCAAAGTATTCAAAGCACAGTGTTTTCCCCGAAGCATTCTTCCAGGGCTCACTGGCCTGTCGGGAGCTGGGAAGGTCAGGTAGCTTCAAGGCAGGCATGAATGCCGCCCTCAAAATGGGAAAGCAGGGCTAGTTCCAGCAGGCCCCCGTTTTCATGGGCACACTCAGCGTACATCCCTGTGGCTTCTAACGAGTCCCAAGAGACACCGGTTACCCTGCGTTTCCTTCCCTGAATCAACGTATCGAAGTAGGGAGTCCCGCATCCGGCGAACTGTCTCAACCGAGGAACGCCGTAGCTGCTCCTCTGGGCCTGGGGCTGCCTGCAGTGCCGCAGAAGGAACAGGACTTAAAGTGCAGTAAGAACCCAAGCCGCCGTCCTCTAGGAGGCACGGTGACTTCAGTCAGGAGGTCCTGGATGGAAGGCGAAGACGAGGGCTCCTCTGAGGGCAGCTCCGACTAGGGCACCGCGTAAGACCTCCGCGCCACGTGGGACGTGCCAGAACGGTGTTCGCGAACGTGTGCGAATGCCGAGGAAACTAAGCTGCTCCAAAGGAGAGGGCAGTGCGTTTCCCTACGCTCGGCCTGCACACAGGGGGCTCTGAAGGGCTACGGGCCTGGATGTTCCTTAGCAGACCCAGGTGCACCTGGGGGTACTCAGTGTTCCTGCCGGGAGCAGGGTGCCCCGGCTAGCCTCCCAGGTGTCCAGAAAGCTGTGCTGCCGTTAAAGGCATGCAGAGCAGAGGCCACCGCCTCCTGGAAGCTGCAGCACGCCTCCGCTTCTGCACGGCGAATCAGGGCCTTCCTTCCAGACATGGGTTCATGCTGGGTGTGCCGGTAGCGACACAGCGTGCTAAGATGCTGACTTTCTCCTCGAGCAGAGTGACTTCAGGTACGAGGGCGGGCCTCGCAGTGTTCCAAGCACAGTGTTCTCTCATGGCAGCTCACACAAGGGCCATGACAGAGTCTTCCTGGGCACTTCGCACTCACCAGCCATGTTGTCCCGAGGGCGTTCGAGGGCTCTGGAGAAGTAGTGCTCCTCAAGGAACGCGCAGTGTGTTGCTGCCCAGCACTCGGCAGGCACAGAGGTCCTCCGGGGGATCAACCAATGGACCTCGACGTTGCTCCGCCGGCCCACAGGTGTCTGGAGGCACTCAGTGACCTCAGAGGGAAAACGATGCACACCCGTGGGGCCTAGGAGTCCCCGGACGCGTACTTCCTTTAAAATAAAGTACATAAGCGACTGAGAACTCATGGAATCAGCTGCATGCCTCCCTTTCTGCATGGCTACTCAGGGCCTAACCTGGAGGCGAGTTCTCACGTTGGGATTCCCTTTAGCTCTAGAGCCTGTCAGGCGGACCACCACCGCGGCCATGGAAGCACCTGGTTCAGACAGAGCAAACTCACAATTTTCCCCGCAGCCTTCTTACAGGGTTTCCAGGCCTGTCAGGAGCAGGGAAGGTCAAGTAGCTGCAAGGCAGCGTGAATGCGGCCTTCAAAGTGGGAAAGCAAGTCTATTTCCAGCAGGCCCCCTTTTCCATGGGCACCCTCAGCATACACCCCTGTGGTATCTAACAAGTCCAAAGAGACACAGGTTACCCTGTGTTTCCTACCCTGAATCAACATCTCGAAGTAGGGAGTTCTGCATCAAGCGAACTGCCTCAACCAAGGAACGGCGTAGCTGCTCCTCTGGGCCTGTGGCTATTCAAAAGCCTGCAGGGCCACTGGAAGAAGAGGACTTAAATTGCAGTAAGAACGCAAGCCAACTTTCTCGAGGAGGCACGGTGACTTCAGGCAGGAGGTCCCAGACGGAATGCGACGCCGAGGGTTTCTCTGAGTGCAGCTCGGACTAGGGCATTGCGTAAGACTTCGACGCCATGTGGGATGTGCTAGAACAGTGTTCCTGAGCGTGTGCGAGTGCTGGGGAAATTAGGCTGCTCCAAAAGAGAGTGCGGTGCGTTTCCCTACGCTCGGCATACACAGAGGGGCTCTAAAGGGCTCCGGGCCTGGATATTGCTTAGCAGACCCAGGTGGGCCTGGGGGTACTCAGTGTCCCTGCCGGGAACAGGGTGCCCACGCGAGCCTCCTAGGTGTCCGGCAAACTGTGCTGCAGTTAAAGATATGCAGAGCAGAGGCCACAGCCTCATGGAAACTGCTGCATGCCTCCACTTCTGTGCGGCCAATCAGGACCTTACCTCCAGTCACGTGTTCATGCTGGGTGCCCCTTTAGCGACACAGCATGGTAAGATGCTGACTTTCTCCTCGAGCAGAGTGACTTTAGGTACGAGGTTCTCGAAGTATTCAATGCAGAGTGTTTTCTCATGGCAGCTCACACAAGGGCCATGACAAAGACTTCCTGGGCACTTCGGACTCACCAGAAATGAGGTCCTGCGGCTGTTCGAGGACTCTGGAAATGTAGTTCTCCTCAAGGAACGTGCAGTGTGTTGCCCGTCACTCGGCACACTCAGAGGGCCTCCACCGGACAGACCAACCGGCCTCGATGTTGCTAAGCCGGCCCACAGGGTTCTGGAGGTACTCAGTGACTTTGGAGGGACAATGATGCACTCCCGAGAGGCCTAGGAGTCTTCAAAGGGGTACTTCCTTGAAAATAAAGCAGAACAGCGACTAAGAACTCATGGAAACAGCTGTATGCCTCCCTTTCTGCCCGGCTACTCGGGACCTAAAATGGAGGCAAGTTCCCACGTTGAGTATCCTTTTAGCTCTAGAGCTTGTCAGGCAGACCACCGCCGCGGCCACGGAGGCACCTGGTTTAGACAGAGCAAACTCATTTTTTTCCAAGAAGCATTCCTACAGGGTTTAACAGGCCTGTCAACAGCAGGGAATGTCATGCAGCTTCAAGGCAGCATGAGTGCAGCCTTCAAAATGGGAAAGCAAGGGTAGTTCCAGCAGGCCCCCGTTTCCATGGGCACCCTCAGCATACACCCGTGTGGTTTCTAACAAGTCCAAAGAGACACAGGTTACCCTGTGTTTCCTTTCCTGAATCAACTTCTCGAAGTAGGGTGTTCTGCATCAAGCGAACTGCCTCAACCAAGGAACACCGTAGCTGCTCCTCTGGGCCTGTAGCTATTCAAAAGCCTGCAGCGCCACAGGAAGAAGAGGACTTCAATTGCAGTAGGAACACAAGCCGACTTTCTCTAGGAGGCATGGTGACTTCAGGCAGGATGTCCCAGATGGAATGCGAAGCCGAGGGTTTCTCTGAGTGCAGCTCGGAGTAGGGCAATGCGTAAGACTTCGACGCCATGTGGGATGTGCGAGAACAGTGTTCCTGAGCGTGTGCGAGTGCTGGGGAAATTAGGCTGCTCCAAAAGAGAGTGCAGTGCATTTCCCTATGCTCGGCATACACAGAGGGGCTCTAAAGGGCTCCGGGCCTGGATATTGCTTAGCAGACCCAGGTGGGCCTGGGGGTACTCAGTGTCCCTGCCGGAAACAGGGTGCCCACGTGAGCCTCCTAGGTGTCCGGCAAACTGTGCTGCAGTTAAAGATGTGCAGAGCAGAGGCCACCGCCTCATGGAAACTGCAGCACGCCTCCGCTTCTGCGCGGCCAATCAGAGCCTTACTTCCAGGCATGTGTTCATGCTGGGAGTGCCGGTAGCAACACAGCATGCTAAGAGGCTGAGTTTCTCCACGAGTAGAGTGACTACAGGTCCGAGGTCCTCAAAGTATTCAAAGCACAGTGTTTTCCCCGAAGCATTCTTCCAGGGCTCACTGGCCTGTCGGGAGCTGGGAAGGTCAGGTACCTTCAAGGCAGGCATGAATGCCGCCCTCAAAATGGGAAAGCAGGGCTAGTTCCAGCAGGCCCCCGTTTTCATGGGCACACTCAGCGTACATCCCTGTGGCTTCTAACGAGTCCCAAGAGACACCGGTTACCCTGCGTTTCCTTCCCCGAATCAACGTATCGAAGTAGGGAGTCCCGCATCCGGCGAACTGTCTCAACCGAGGAACGCCGTAGCTGCTCCTCTGGGCCTGGGGCTGCCTGCAGTGCCGCAGAAGGAACAGGACTTAAAGTGCAGTAAGAACCCAAGCCACCGTCCTCTAGGAGGCACGGTGACTTCAGTCAGGAGGTCCTGGATGGAAGGCGAAGACGAGGGCTCCTCTGAGGGCAGCTCCGACTAGGGCACCGCGTAAGACCTCCGCGCCACGTGGGACGTGCCAGAACGGTGTTCGCGAACGTGTGCGAGTGCGGAGGAAACTAAGCTGCTCCAAAGGAGAGGGCAGTGCGTTTCCCTACGCTCGGCCTGCACACAGGGGGCTCTGAAGGGTTACGGGCCTGGATGTTGCTTAGCAGACCCAGGTGCACCTGGGGGTACTCAGTGTTCCTGCCGGGAGCAGGGTGCCCCGGCTAGCCTCCCAGGTGTCCAGAAAGCTGTGCTGCCGTGAAAGGCATGCAGAGGAGAGGCCACCGCCTCCTGGAAGCTGCAGCACGCCTCCGCTTCTGCACGGTGAATCAGGGCCTTCCTTCCAGACATGGGATCATGCTGGGTGTGCCGGTAGCGACACAGCGTGCTAAGATGCTGACTTTCTCCTCGAGCAGAGTGACTTCAGGTACGAGGGCGGGCCTCGCAGTGTTCCAAGCACAGTGTTCTCTCATGGCAGCTCACACAAGGGCCATGACAGAGTCTTCCTGGGCACTTCGCACTCACCAGCCATATTGTCCCGAGGGCGTTCGAGGGCTCTGGAGATGTAGCGCTCCTCAAGGAACGCGCAGTGTGTTGCTGCCCAGCACTCGGCAGGCACAGAGGTCCTCCGGGGTATCAACCAATGGACCTCGACGTTGCTCTGCCGGCCCACAGGTGTCTGGAGGCACTCAGTGACCTCGGAGGGAAAACGATGCACACCCGAGGGGCCAAGGAGTCCCCGGACGCGTACTTCCTTTAAAATAAAGCACATAAGCGACTGAGAACTCATGGAATCAGCTGCATGCCTCCCTTTCTGCACGGCTACTCAGGGCCTAACCTGGAGGCGAGTTCTCACGTCGAGGTTCCCTTTCGCTCTAGAGCCTGTCAGGCGGACCACCACCGCGGCCGTGGAAGCACCTGGTTCAGACAGAGCAAACTCACAATTTTCCCCGCAGCCTTCTTACAGGGTTTCCAGGCCTGTCAGGAGCAGGGAATGTCAAGTAGCTGCAAGGCAGCGTGAATGCGGCCTTCAAAGTGGGAAAGCAAGTCTATTTCCAGCAGGCCCCCGTTTCCATGGGCACCCTCAGCATAAACCCCTGCGGTACCTAACAAGTCCAAAGAGACACAGGTTACCCTGTGTTTCCTACCCTGAATGAAATTCTCGAAGTAGGGTGTTCTGCATCAAGCGAACTGCCTCAACCAAGGAACGGCGTAGCTGCTCCTCTGGGCCTGTGGCTATTCAAAAGCCTGCAGGGCCACTGGAAGAAGAGGACTTAAATTGCAGTAAGAACGCAAGCCAACTTTTTCGAGGAGGCACGGTGACTTCAGGCAGGAGGTCCCAGACGGAATGCGAAGCCGAGGGTTTCTCTGAGTGCAGCTCGGACTAGGGCATTGCGTAAGACTTCGACGCCATGTGGGATGTGCTAGAACAGTGCTCCTGAGCGTGTGCGAGTGCTGGGGAAATTAGGCTGCTCCAAAAGAGAGTGCGGTGCGTTTCCCTACGCTCGGCATACACAGAGGGGCTCTAAAGGGCTCCGGGCCTGGATATTGCTTAGCAGACCCAGGTGGGCCTGGGGGGTACTCAGTGTCCCTGCCGGGAACAGGGTGCCCACGCGAGCCTCCTAGGTGTCCGGCAAACTGTGCTGCAGTTAAAGATATGCAGAGCAGAGGCCACAGCCTCATGGAAACTGCTGCATGCCTCCACTTCTGTGCGGCCAATCAGGACCTTACCTCCAGTCACGTGTTCATGCTGGGTGCCCCTTTAGCGACACAGCATGGTAAGATGCTGACTTTCTCCTCGAGCAGAGTGACTTTAGGTACGAGGTTCTCGAAGTATTCAATGCAGAGTGTTTTCTCATGGCAGCTCACACAAGGGCCATGACAAAGACTTCCTGGGCACTTCGGACTCACCAGAAATGAGGTCCTGCGGCTGTTCGAGGACTCTGGAAATGTAGTTCTCCTCAAGGAACGTGCAGTGTGTGGCCCGTCACTCGGCACACTCAGAGGGCCTCCACCGGACAGACCAACCGGCCTCGATGTTGCTAAGCCGGCCCACAGGGTTCTGGAGGTACTCAGTGACTTTGGAGGGACAATGATGCACTCCCGAGAGGCCTAGGAGTCTTCAAAGGGGTACTTCCTTGAAAATAAAGCAGAACAGCGACTAAGAACTCATGGAAACAGCTGTATGCCTCCCTTTCTGCCCGGCTACTCGGGACCTAAAATGGAGGCAAGTTCCCACGTTGAGTATCCTTTTAGCTCTAGAGCTTGTCAGGCAGACCACCGCCGCGGCCACGGAGGCACCTGGTTTAGACAGAGCAAACTCATTTTTTTCCAAGAAGCATTCCTACAGGGTTTAACAGGCCTGTCAACAGCAGGGAATGTCATGCAGCTTCAAGGCAGCATGAATGCAGCCTTCAAAATGGGAAAGCAAGGGTAGTTCCAGCAGGCCCCCGTTTCCATGGGCACCCTCAGCATACACCCGTGTGGTTTCTAACAAGTCCAAAGAGACACAGGTTACCCTGTGTTTCCTTTCCTGAATCAACTTCTCGAAGTAGGGTGTTCTGCATCAAGCGAACTGCCTCAACCAAGGAACACCGTAGCTGCTCCTCTGGGCCTGTAGCTATTCAAAAGCCTGCAGTGCCACAGGAAGAAGAGGACTTCAATTGCAGTAGGAACACAAGCCGACTTTCTCTAGGAGGCATGGTGACTTCAGGCAGGATGTCCCAGATGGAATGCGAAGCCGAGGGTTTCTCTGAGTGCAGCTCGGACTAGGGCAATGCGTAAGACTTCGACGCCATGTGGGATGTGCTAGAACAGTGTTCCTGAGCGTGTGCAAGTGCTGGTGAAATTAAGCTGCTCCAAAAAGGAGTGTGGTGCGTTTCCCTATGCTCGGCATACACAGAGGAGCTCTAAAGGGCTACGGGCCTGGATGTTGCTTAGCAGACCCAGGGGGGCCTGGGGGTACTCAGTGTTCCCGTCGGGAACAGGGTGCCCACGCTAGCTTCCAAGGTGTCCAGAAAACGGTGCTGCAGTTAAAGATATGCAAAGCAGAGGCCACCGCCTCATGGAAACTGCAGCACACCGCTGCTTCTGCGTGGCCAATCGGGGCCTAACTTCCAGGCATGTGCTCATGCCAGGTGTGCCGGTAGCGACACAGCATGCTAAGAGGCTGAGTTTATCCTCGGATAGAGTGACTACAGGTACGAGGTCCTCCAAGTATTCAAAGCACAGTGTTTTCTCATGGCAGCTCACACAAGGGCCATGACGAAGTCTTCCTGGGCACTTGGGACTCACCAGCAATGTTGTCCTGAGGCCATTCGAGGACTCTGGAAATGTAGGTCTCCTCAAGGAAGGTACAGGGTGTTGCCCATCACTGGAAACGCACAGAGGGCCTCCGAGGGATCAACCGATGGGCGTTGAAGTTGCTCAGCCGGCCCACAGGTGTCTGGAGGTAGTCAGTGAAATTGGAGGGAAAATGATGCATACCCGAGAGGCCTAGGAGTACTCAAAAGTCTACTTCCTGTAAATTAAAGCACATAAGCCACTAAGAACTCATGGAAACAGCTACCTGCCTCCCTTTCTGCACGGCTACTCAGGGCCTAACCTGGAGGCAAGTTCTCACGTCGGGATTCCCTTTAGCTCTAGAGCCTGTCAGGCGGACCACCACCACGGCCATGGAAGCACCTGGTTCAGACAGAGCAAACTCATAATTTTCCCCGCAGCCTTCTTACAGGGTTTCCAGGCCTGTCAGGAGCAGGGAATGTCAAGTAGCTGCAAGGCAGCGTGAATGCGGCCTTCAAAGTGGGAAAGCAAGTCTATTTCCAGCAGGCCCCCGTTTCCATGGGCACCCTCAGCATACACCCCTGCGGTACCTAACAAGTCCAAAGAGACACAGGTTACCCTGTGTTTCCTACCCTGAATCAACTTCTCGAAGTAGGGAGTTCTGCATCAAGCGAACTGCCTCAACCAAGGAACGGCGTAGCTGCTCCTCTGGGCCTGTGGCTATTCAAAAGCCTGCAGCGCCACTGGAAGAAGAGGACTTAAATTGCAGTAAGAACGCAAGCCAACTTTCTCGAGGAGGCACGGTGACTTCAGGCAGGAGGTCCCAGACGGAATGCGACGCCGAGGGTTTCTCTGAGTGCAGCTCGGACTAGGGCATTGCGTAAGACTTCGACGCCATGTGGGATGTGCTAGAACAGTGCTCCTGAGCGTGTGCGAGTGCTGGGGAAATTAGGCTGCTCCAAAAGAGAGTGCGGTGCGTTTCCCTACGCTTGGCATACACAGAGGGGCTCTAAAGGGCTCCGGGCCTGGATATTGCTTAGCAGACCCAGGTGGGCCTGGGGGGTACTCAGTGTCCCTGCCGGGAACAGGGTGCCCACGCGAGCCTCCTAGGTGTCCGGCAAACTGTGCTGCAGTTAAAGATATGCAGAGCAGAGGCCACAGCCTCATGGAAACTGCTGCATGCCTCCACTTCTGTGCGGCCAATCAGGACCTTACCTCCAGTCATGTGTTCATGCTGGGTGCCCCTTTAGCGACACAGCATGGTAAGATGCTGACTTTCTCCTCGAGCAGAGTGACTTTAGGTACGAGGTTCTCGAAGTATTCAATGCAGAGTGTTTTCTCATGGCAGCTCACACAAGGGCCATGACAAAGACTTCCTGGGCACTTGGGACTCACCAGCAATGTTGTCCTGAGGCCATTCGAGGACTCTGGAAATGTAGTTCTCCTCAAGGAACGTGCAGTGTGTGGCCCGTCACTCGGCACACTCAGAGGGCCTCCACCGGACAGACCAACCGGCCTCGATGTTGCTAAGCCGGCCCACAGGGTTCTGGAGGTACTCAGTGACTTTGGAGGGACAATGATGCACTCCCGAGAGGCCTAGGAGTCTTCAAAGGGGTACTTCCTTGAAAATAAAGCAGAACAGCGACTAAGAACTCATGGAAACAGCTGTATGCCTCCCTTTCTGCCCGGCTACTCGGGACCTAAAATGGAGGCAAGTTCCCACGTTGAGTATCCTTTTAGCTCTAGAGCTTGTCAGGCAGACCACCGCCGCGGCCACGGAGGCACCTGGTTTAGACAGAGCAAACTCATTTTTTTCCAAGAAGCATTCCTACAGGGTTTAACAGGCCTGTCAACAGCAGGGAATGTCATGCAGCTTCAAGGCAGCATGAATGCAGCCTTCAAAATGGGAAAGCAAGGGTAGTTCCAGCAGGCCCCCGTTTCCATGGGCACCCTCAGCATACACCCGTGTGGTTTCTAACAAGTCCAAAGAGACACAGGTTACCCTGTGTTTCCTTTCCTGAATCAACTTCTCGAAGTAGGGTGTTCTGCATCAAGCGAACTGCCTCAACCAAGGAACACCGTAGCTGCTCCTCTGGGCCTGTAGCTATTCAAAAGCCTGCAGTGCCACAGGAAGAAGAGGACTTCAATTGCAGTAGGAACACAAGCCGACTTTCTCTAGGAGGCATGGTGACTTCAGGCAGGATGTCCCAGATGGAATGCGAAGCCGAGGGTTTCTCTGAGTGCAGCTCGGAGTAGGGCAATGCGTAAGACTTCGACGCCATGTGGGATGTGCTAGAACAGTGTTCCTGAGCGTGTGCAAGTGCTGGTGAAATTAAGCTGCTCCAAAACGGAGTGTGGTGCGTTTCCTTATGCTCGGCATACACAGAGGAGCTCTAAAGGTCTACGGGCCTGGATGTTGCTTAGCAGACCCAGGGGGGGCCTGGGGGTACTCAGTGTTCCCGTCGGGAACAGGGTGCCCACGCTAGCTTCCAAGGTGTCCAGAAAACGGTGCTGCAGTTAAAGATATGCAAAGCAGAGGCCACCGCCTCATGGAAACTGCAGCACACCGCTGCTTCTGCGTGGCCAATCGGGGCCTAACTTCCAGGCATGTGCTCATGCCAGGTGTGCCGGTAGTGACACAGCATGCTAAGAGGCTGAGTTTATCCTCGGATAGAGTGACTACAGGTACGAGGTCCTCCAAGTATTCAAAGCACAGTGTTTTCTCATGGCAGCTCACACAAGGGCCATGACGAAGTCTTCCTGGGCACTTGGGACTCACCAGCAATGTTGTCCTGAGGCCATTCGAGGACTCTGGAAATGTAGGTCTCCTCAAGGAAGGTACAGGGTGTTGCCCATCACTGGAAACGCACAGAGGGCCTCCGAGGGATCAACCGATGGGTGTTGAAGTTGCTCAGCCGGCCCACAGGTGTCTGGAGGTAGTCAGTGAAATTGGAGGGAAAATGATGCATACCCGAGAGGCCTAGGAGTACTCAAAAGTCTACTTCCTGTAAATTAAAGCACATAAGCCACTAAGAACTCATGGAAACAGCTACCTGCCTCCCTTTCTGCACGGCTACTCAGGGCCTAACCTGGAGGCAAGTTCTCACGTTGGGATTCCCTTTAGCTCTAGAGCTTGTCAGGCGGACCACCACCACGGCCATGGAAGCACCTGGTTCAGACAGAGCAAACTCATAATTTTCCCCGCAGCCTTCTTACAGGGTTTCCAGGCCTGTCAGGAGCAGGGAATGTCAAGTAGCTGCAAGGCAGCGTGAATGCAGCCTTCAAAGTGGGAAAGCAAGTCTATTTCCAGCAGGCCCCCGTTTCCATGGGCACCCTCAGCATACACCCCTGTGGTATCTAACAAGTCCAAAGAGACACAGGTTACCCTGTGTTTCCTACCCTGAATCAACTTCTCGAAGTAGGGAGTTCTGCATCAAGCGAACTGCCTCAACCAAGGAACGGCGTAGCTGCTCCTCTGGGCCTGTGGCTATTCAAAAGCCTGCAGCGCCACTGGAAGAAGAGGACTTAAATTGCAGTAAGAACGCAAGCCAACTTTCTCGAGGAGGCACGGTGACTTCAGGCAGGAAGTCCCAGACGGAATGCGACGCCGAGGGTTTCTCTGAGTGCAGCTCGGACTAGGGCATTGCGTAAGACTTCGACGCCATGTGGGATGTGCTAGAACAGTGTTCCTGAGCGTGTGCGAGTGCTGGGGAAATTAGGCTGCTCCAAAAGAGAGTGCGGTGCGTTTCCCTACGCTCGGCATACACAGAGGGGCTCTAAAGGGCTCCGGGCCTGGATATTGCTTAGCAGACCCAGGTGGGCCTGGGGGTACTCAGTGTCCCTGCCGGAAACAGGGTGCCCACGTGAGCCTCCTAGGTGTCCGGCAAACTGTGCTGCAGTTAAAGATAACCAGAGCAGGGGCCACCGCCTCATGGAAACTGCAGCATGCCTCCGGTTCTGCGCGGCCAATCAGAGCCTTACTTCCAGGCATGTGTTCATGCTGGGAGTGCCGGTAGCAACACAGCATGCTAAGAGGCTGAGTTTCTCCACGGGTAGAGTGACTACAGGTCCGAGGTCCTCAAAGTATTCAAAGCACAGTGTTTTCCCCGAAGCATTCTTCCAGGGCTCACTGGCCTGTCGGGAGCTGGGAAGGTCAGGTAGCTTCAAGGCAGGCATGAATGCCGCCCTCAAAATGGGAAAGCAGGGCTAGTTCCAGCAGGCCCCCGTTTTCATGGGCACACTCAGCGTACATCCCTGTGGCTTCTAACGAGTCCCAAGAGACACCGGTTACCCTGCGTTTCCTTCCCTGAATCAACGTATCGAAGTAGGGAGTCCCGCATCCGGTGAACTGTCTCAACCGAGGAACGCCGTAGCTGCTCCTCTGGGCCTGGGGCTGCCTGCAGTGCCGCAGAAGGAACAGGACTTAAAGTGCAGTAAGAACCCAAGCCGCCGTCCTCTAGGAGGCACGGTGACTTCAGTCAGGAGGTCCTGGATGGAAGGCGAAGACGAGGGCTCCTCTGAGGGCAGCTCCGACTAGGGCACCGCGTAAGACCTCCGCGCCACGTGGGACGTGCCAGAACGGTGTTCGCGAACGTGTGCGAGTGCCGAGGAAACTAAGCTGCTCCAAAGGAGAGGGCAGTGCGTTTCCCTACGCTCGGCCTGCACACAGGGGGCTCTGAAGGGCTACGGGCCTGGATGTTCCTTAGCAGACCCAGGTGCACCTGGGGGTACTCAGTGTTCCTGCCGGGAGCAGGGTGCCCCGGCTAGCCTCCCAGGTGTCCAGAAAGCTGTGCTGCCGTTAAAGGCATGCAGAGCAGAGGCCACCGCCTCCTGGAAGCTGCAGCACGCCTCCGCTTCTGCACGGCGAATCAGGGCCTTCCTTCCAGACATGGGTTCATGCTGGGTGTGCCGGTAGCGACACAGCGTGCTAAGATGCTGACTTTCTCCTCGAGCAGAGTGACTTCAGGTACGAGGGCGGGCCTCGCAGTGTTCCAAGCACAGTGTTCTCTCATGGCAGCTCACACAAGGGCCATGACAGAGTCTTCCTGGGCACTTCGCACTCACCAGCCATGTTGTCCCGAGGGCGTTCGAGGGCTCTGGAGAAGTAGTGCTCCTCAAGGAACGCGCAGTGTGTTGCTGCCCAGCACTCGGCAGGCACAGAGGTCCTCCGGGGGATCAACCAATGGACCTCGACGTTGCTCCGCCGGCCCACAGGTGTCTGGAGGCACTCAGTGACCTCGGAGGGAAAACGATGCACACCCGTGGGGCCTAGGAGTCCCCGGACGCGTACTTCCTTTAAAATAAAGCACATAAGCGACTGAGAACTCATGGAATCAGCTGCATGCCTCCCTTTCTGCACGGCTACTCAGGGCCTAACCTGGAGGCGAGTTCTCACGTCGAGGTTCCCTTTCGCTCTAGAGCCTGTCAGGCAGACCACCACCGCGGCCATGGAAGCACCTGGTTCAGACAGAGCAAACTCACAATTTTCCCCGCAGCCTTCTTACAGGGTTTCCAGGCCTGTCAGGAGCAGGGAATGTCAAGTAGCTGCAAGGCAGCGTGAATGCGGCCTTCAAAGTGGTTAAGCAAGTCTATTTCCAGCAGGCCCCCATTTCCATGGGCACCCTCAGCATAAACCCCTGCGGTACCTAACTAGTCCAAAGAGACACAGGTTACCCTGTGTTTCCTACCCTGAATCAACTTCTCGAAGTAGGGAGTTCTGCATCAAGCGAACTGCCTCAACCAAGGAACACCGTAGCTGCTCCTCTGGGCCTGTGGCTATTCAAAAGCCTGCAGGGCCACTGGAAGAAGAGGACTTAAATTGCAGTAAGAACGCAAGCCAACTTTCTCGAGGAGGCACGGTGACTTCAGGCAGGAGGTCCCAGACGGAATGCGACGCCGAGGGTTTCTCTGAGTGCAGCTCGGACTAGGGCATTGCGTAAGACTTCGACGCCATGTGGGATGTGCTAGAACAGTGTTCCTGAGCGTGTGCGAGTGCTGGGGAAATTAGGCTGCTCCAAAAGAGAGTGCGGTGCGTTTCCCTACGCTCGGCATACACAGAGGGGCTCTAAAGGGCTCCGGGCCTGGATATTGCTTAGCAGACCCAGGTGGGCCTGGGGGGTACTCAGTGTCCCTGCCGGAAACAGGGTGCCCACGCGAGCCTCCTAGGTGTCCGGCAAACTGTGCTGCAGTTAAAGCTACGCAGAGCAGAGGCCACAGCCTCATGGAAACTGCTGCATGCCTCCACTTCTGTGCGGCCAATCAGGACCTTACCTCCAGTCACGTGTTCATGCTGGGTGCCCCTTTAGCGACACAGCATGGTAAGATGCTGACTTTCTCCTCGAGCAGAGTGACTTTAGGTACGAGGTTCTCGAAGTATTCAATGCAGAGTGTTTTCTCATGGCAGCTCACACAAGGGCCATGACAAAGGCTTCCTGGGCACTTCGGACTCACAGAAATGAGGTCCTGCGGCTGTTCGAGGACTCTGGAAATGTAGTTCTCCTCAAGGAACGTGCAGTGTGTGGCCCGTCACTCGGCACACTCAGAGGGCCTCCACCGGACAGACCAACCGGCCTCGATGTTGCTAAGCCGGCCCACAGGGTTCTGGAGGTACTCAGTGACTTTGGAGGGACAATGATGCACTCCCGAGAGGCCTAGGAGTCTTCAAAGGGGTACTTCCTTGAAAATAAAGCAGAACAGCGACTAAGAACTCATGGAAACAGCTGTATGCCTCCCTTTCTGCCCGGCTACTCGGGACCTAAAATGGAGGCAAGTTCCCACGTTGAGTATCCTTTTAGCTCTAGAGCTTGTCAGGCAGACCACCGCCGCGGCCACGGAGGCACCTGGTTTAGACAGAGCAAACTCATTTTTTTCCAAGAAGCATTCCTACAGGGTTTAACAGGCCTGTCAACAGCAGGGAATGTCATGCAGCTTCAAGGCAGCATGAATGCAGCCTTCAAAATGGGAAAGCAAGGGTAGTTCCAGCAGGCCCCCGTTTCCATGGGCACCCTCAGCATACACCCGTGTGGTTTCTAACAAGTCCAAAGAGACACAGGTTACCCTGTGTTTCCTTTCCTGAATCAACTTCTCGAAGTAGGGTGTTCTGCATCAAGCGAACTGCCTCAACCAAGGAACACCGTAGCTGCTCCTCTGGGCCTGTAGCTATTCAAAAGCCTGCAGTGCCACAGGAAGAAGAGGACTTCAATTGCAGTAGGAACACAAGCCGACTTTCTCTAGGAGGCATGGTGACTTCAGGCAGGATGTCCCAGATGGAA
Source organism: Grampus griseus (assembly GCF_964374135.1). Classification (NCBI taxonomy): domain Eukaryota; kingdom Metazoa; phylum Chordata; class Mammalia; order Artiodactyla; family Delphinidae; genus Grampus; species Grampus griseus. The sequence continues at coordinate 902,990 of NC_139010.1, forward strand.
TGCGAAGCCGAGGGTTTCTCTGAGTGCAGCTCGGACTAGGGCAATGCGTAAGACTTCGACGCCATGTGGGATGTGCTAGAACAGTGTTCCTGAGCGTGTGCAAGTGCTGGTGAAATTAAGCTGCTCCAAAAAGGAGTGTGGTGCGTTTCCCTATGCTCGGCATACACAGAGGAGCTCTAAAGGGCTACGGGCCTGGATGTTGCTTAGCAGACCCAGGGGGGCCTGGGGGTACTCAGTGTTCCCGTCGGGAACAGGGTGCCCACGCTAGCTTCCAAGGTGTCCAGAAAACGGTGCTGCAGTTAAAGATATGCAAAGCAGAGGCCACCGCCTCATGGAAACTGCAGCACACCGCTGCTTCTGCGTGGCCAATCGGGGCCTAACTTCCAGGCATGTGCTCATGCCAGGTGTGCCGGTAGCGACACAGCATGCTAAGAGGCTGAGTTTATCCTCGGATAGAGTGACTACAGGTACGAGGTCCTCCAAGTATTCAAAGCACAGTGTTTTCTCATGGCAGCTCACACAAGGGCCATGACGAAGTCTTCCTGGGCACTTGGGACTCACCAGCAATGTTGTCCTGAGGCCATTCGAGGACTCTGGAAATGTAGGTCTCCTCAAGGAAGGTACAGGGTGTTGCCCATCACTGGAAACGCACAGAGGGCCTCCGAGGGATCAACCGATGGGCGTTGAAGTTGCTCAGCCGGCCCACAGGTGTCTGGAGGTAGTCAGTGAAATTGGAGGGAAAATGATGCATACCCGAGAGGCCTAGGAGTACTCAAAAGTCTACTTCCTGTAAATTAAAGCACATAAGCCACTAAGAACTCATGGAAACAGCTACCTGCCTCCCTTTCTGCACAGCTACTCAGGGCCTAACCTGGAGTCAAGTCCTCACGTTGGGATTCCCTGTAGCTCTAGAGCTTGTCAGGCGGACCACCACCACGGCCATGGAAGCACCTGGTTCAGACAGAGCAAACTCATAAATTTCCCCGCAGCCTTCTTACAGGGTTTCCAGGCCTGTCAGGAGCAGGGAATGTCAAGTAGCTGCAAGGCAGCATGAATGCGGCCTTCAAAGTGGGAAAGCAAGTCTATTTCCAGCAGGCCCCCGTTTCCATGGGCACCCTCAGCATACACCCCTGTGGTATCTAACAAGTCCAAAGAGACACAGGTTACCCTGTGTTTCCTACCCTGAATCAACTTCTCGAAGTAGGGAGTTCTGCATCAAGCGAACTGCCTCAACCAAGGAACGGCGTAGCTGCTCCTCTGGGCCTGTGGCTATTCAAAAGCCTGCAGCGCCACTGGAAGAAGAGGACTTAAATTGCAGTAAGAACGCAAGCCAACTTTCTCGAGGAGGCACGGTGACTTCAGGCAGGAGGTCCCAGACGGAATGCGACGCCGAGGGTTTCTCTGAGTGCAGCTCGGACTAGGGCATTGCGTAAGACTTCGACGCCATGTGGGATGTGCTAGAACAGTGTTCCTGAGCGTGTGCGAGTGCTGGGGAAATTAGGCTGCTCCAAAAGAGAGTGCGGTGCGTTTCCCTACGCTCGGCATACACAGAGGGGCTCTAAAGGGCTCCGGGCCTGGATATTGCTTAGCAGACCCAGGTGGGCCTGGGGGTACTCAGTGTCCCTGCCGGAAACAGGGTGCCCACGTGAGCCTCCTAGGTGTCCGGCAAACTGTGCTGCAGTTAAAGATAACCAGAGCAGGGGCCACCGCCTCATGGAAACTGCAGCACGCCTCCGCTTCTGCGCGGCCAATCAGAGCCTTACTTCCAGGCATGTGTTCATGCTGGGAGTGCCGGTAGCAACACAGCATGCTAAGAGGCTGAGTTTCTCCACGGGTAGAGTGACTTTAGGTACGAGGTTCTCGAAGTATTCAAAGCACAGTGTTTTCCCCGAAGCATTCTTCCAGGGCTCACTGGCCTGTCGGGAGCTGGGAAGGTCAGGTAGCTTCAAGGCAGGCATGAATGCCGCCCTCAAAATGGGAAAGCAGGGCTAGTTCCAGCAGGCCCCCGTTTTCATGGGCACACTCAGCGTACATCCCTGTGGCTTCTAACGAGTCCCAAGAGACACCGGTTACCCTGCGTTTCCTTCCCTGAATCAACGTATCGAAGTAGGGAGTCCCGCATCCGGCGAACTGTCTCAACCGAGGAACGCCGTAGCTGCTCCTCTGGGCCTGGGGCTGCCTGCAGTGCCGCAGAAGGAACAGGACTTAAAGTGCAGTAAGAACCCAAGCCGCCGTCCTCTAGGAGGCACGGTGACTTCAGTCAGGAGGTCCTGGATGGAAGGCGAAGACGAGGGCTCCTCTGAGGGCAGCTCCGACTAGGGCACCGCGTAAGACCTCCGCGCCACGTGGGACGTGCCAGAACGGTGTTCGCGAACGTGTGCGAGTGCCGAGGAAACTAAGCTGCTCCAAAGGAGAGGGCAGTGCGTTTCCCTACGCTCGGCCTGCACACAGGGGGCTCTGAAGGGCTACGGGCCTGGATGTTCCTTAGCAGACCCAGGTGCACCTGGGGGTACTCAGTGTTCCTGCCGGGAGCAGGGTGCCCCGGCTAGCCTCCCAGGTGTCCAGAAAGCTGTGCTGCCGTTAAAGGCATGCAGAGCAGAGGCCACCGCCTCCTGGAAGCTGCAGCACGCCTCCGCTTCTGCACGGCGAATCAGGGCCTTCCTTCCAGACATGGGTTCATGCTGGGTGTGCCGGTAGCGACACAGCGTGCTAAGATGCTGACTTTCTCCTCGAGCAGAGTGACTTCAGGTACGAGGGCGGGCCTCGCAGTGTTCCAAGCACAGTGTTCTCTCATGGCAGCTCACACAAGGGCCATGACAGAGTCTTCCTGGGCACTTCGCACTCACCAGCCATGTTGTCCCGAGGGCGTTCGAGGGCTCTGGAGAAGTAGTGCTCCTCAAGGAACGCGCAGTGTGTTGCTGCCCAGCACTCGGCAGGCACAGAGGTCCTCCGGGGGATCAACCAATGGACCTCGACGTTGCTCCGCCGGCCCACAGGTGTCTGGAGGCACTCAGTGACCTCGGAGGGAAAACGATGCACACCCGTGGGGCCTAGGAGTCCCCGGACGCGTACTTCCTTTAAAATAAAGCACATAAGCGACTGAGAACTCATGGAATCAGCTGCATGCCTCCCTTTCTGCACGGCTACTCAGGGCCTAACCTGGAGGCGAGTTCTCACGTCGAGGTTCCCTTTCGCTCTAGAGCCTGTCAGGCAGACCACCACCGCGGCCATGGAAGCACCTGGTTCAGACAGAGCAAACTCACAATTTTCCCCGCAGCCTTCTTACAGGGTTTCCAGGCCTGTCAGGAGCAGGGAATGTCAAGTAGCTGCAAGGCAGCGTGAATGCGGCCTTCAAAGTGGTTAAGCAAGTCTATTTCCAGCAGGCCCCCATTTCCATGGGCACCCTCAGCATAAACCCCTGCGGTACCTAACTAGTCCAAAGAGACACAGGTTACCCTGTGTTTCCTACCCTGAATCAACTTCTCGAAGTAGGGAGTTCTGCATCAAGCGAACTGCCTCAACCAAGGAACACCGTAGCTGCTCCTCTGGGCCTGTGGCTATTCAAAAGCCTGCAGGGCCACTGGAAGAAGAGGACTTAAATTGCAGTAAGAACGCAAGCCAACTTTCTCGAGGAGGCACGGTGACTTCAGGCAGGAGGTCCCAGACGGAATGCGACGCCGAGGGTTTCTCTGAGTGCAGCTCGGACTAGGGCATTGCGTAAGACTTCGACGCCATGTGGGATGTGCTAGAACAGTGTTCCTGAGCGTGTGCGAGTGCTGGGGAAATTAGGCTGCTCCAAAAGAGAGTGCGGTGCGTTTCCCTACGCTCGGCATACACAGAGGGGCTCTAAAGGGCTCCGGGCCTGGATATTGCTTAGCAGACCCAGGTGGGCCTGGGGGGTACTCAGTGTCCCTGCCGGAAACAGGGTGCCCACGCGAGCCTCCTAGGTGTCCGGCAAACTGTGCTGCAGTTAAAGCTACGCAGAGCAGAGGCCACAGCCTCATGGAAACTGCTGCATGCCTCCACTTCTGTGCGGCCAATCAGGACCTTACCTCCAGTCACGTGTTCATGCTGGGTGCCCCTTTAGCGACACAGCATGGTAAGATGCTGACTTTCTCCTCGAGCAGAGTGACTTTAGGTACGAGGTTCTCGAAGTATTCAATGCAGAGTGTTTTCTCATGGCAGCTCACACAAGGGCCATGACAAAGGCTTCCTGGGCACTTCGGACTCACAGAAATGAGGTCCTGCGGCTGTTCGAGGACTCTGGAAATGTAGTTCTCCTCAAGGAACGTGCAGTGTGTGGCCCGTCACTCGGCACACTCAGAGGGCCTCCACCGGACAGACCAACCGGCCTCGATGTTGCTAAGCCGGCCCACAGGGTTCTGGAGGTACTCAGTGACTTTGGAGGGACAATGATGCACTCCCGAGAGGCCTAGGAGTCTTCAAAGGGGTACTTCCTTGAAAATAAAGCAGAACAGCGACTAAGAACTCATGGAAACAGCTGTATGCCTCCCTTTCTGCCCGGCTACTCGGGACCTAAAATGGAGGCAAGTTCCCACGTTGAGTATCCTTTTAGCTCTAGAGCTTGTCAGGCAGACCACCGCCGCGGCCACGGAGGCACCTGGTTTAGACAGAGCAAACTCATTTTTTTCCAAGAAGCATTCCTACAGGGTTTAACAGGCCTGTCAACAGCAGGGAATGTCATGCAGCTTCAAGGCAGCATGAATGCAGCCTTCAAAATGGGAAAGCAAGGGTAGTTCCAGCAGGCCCCCGTTTCCATGGGCACCCTCAGCATACACCCGTGTGGTTTCTAACAAGTCCAAAGAGACACAGGTTACCCTGTGTTTCCTTTCCTGAATCAACTTCTCGAAGTAGGGTGTTCTGCATCAAGCGAACTGCCTCAACCAAGGAACACCGTAGCTGCTCCTCTGGGCCTGTAGCTATTCAAAAGCCTGCAGTGCCACAGGAAGAAGAGGACTTCAATTGCAGTAGGAACACAAGCCGACTTTCTCTAGGAGGCATGGTGACTTCAGGCAGGATGTCCCAGATGGAATGCGAAGCCGAGGGTTTCTCTGAGTGCAGCTCGGACTAGGGCAATGCGTAAGACTTCGACGCCATGTGGGATGTGCTAGAACAGTGTTCCTGAGCGTGTGCAAGTGCTGGTGAAATTAAGCTGCTCCAAAAAGGAGTGTGGTGCGTTTCCCTATGCTCGGCATACACAGAGGAGCTCTAAAGGGCTACGGGCCTGGATGTTGCTTAGCAGACCCAGGGGGGCCTGGGGGTACTCAGTGTTCCCGTCGGGAACAGGGTGCCCACGCTAGCTTCCAAGGTGTCCAGAAAACGGTGCTGCAGTTAAAGATATGCAAAGCAGAGGCCACCGCCTCATGGAAACTGCAGCACACCGCTGCTTCTGCGTGGCCAATCGGGGCCTAACTTCCAGGCATGTGCTCATGCCAGGTGTGCCGGTAGCGACACAGCATGCTAAGAGGCTGAGTTTATCCTCGGATAGAGTGACTACAGGTACGAGGTCCTCCAAGTATTCAAAGCACAGTGTTTTCTCATGGCAGCTCACACAAGGGCCATGACGAAGTCTTCCTGGGCACTTGGGACTCACCAGCAATGTTGTCCTGAGGCCATTCGAGGACTCTGGAAATGTAGGTCTCCTCAAGGAAGGTACAGGGTGTTGCCCATCACTGGAAACGCACAGAGGGCCTCCGAGGGATCAACCGATGGGCGTTGAAGTTGCTCAGCCGGCCCACAGGTGTCTGGAGGTAGTCAGTGAAATTGGAGGGAAAATGATGCATACCCGAGAGGCCTAGGAGTACTCAAAAGTCTACTTCCTGTAAATTAAAGCACATAAGCCACTAAGAACTCATGGAAACAGCTACCTGCCTCCCTTTCTGCACAGCTACTCAGGGCCTAACCTGGAGTCAAGTCCTCACGTTGGGATTCCCTGTAGCTCTAGAGCTTGTCAGGCGGACCACCACCACGGCCATGGAAGCACCTGGTTCAGACAGAGCAAACTCATAAATTTCCCCGCAGCCTTCTTACAGGGTTTCCAGGCCTGTCAGGAGCAGGGAATGTCAAGTAGCTGCAAGGCAGCATGAATGCGGCCTTCAAAGTGGGAAAGCAAGTCTATTTCCAGCAGGCCCCCGTTTCCATGGGCACCCTCAGCATACACCCCTGTGGTATCTAACAAGTCCAAAGAGACACAGGTTACCCTGTGTTTCCTACCCTGAATCAACTTCTCGAAGTAGGGAGTTCTGCATCAAGCGAACTGCCTCAACCAAGGAACGGCGTAGCTGCTCCTCTGGGCCTGTGGCTATTCAAAAGCCTGCAGCGCCACTGGAAGAAGAGGACTTAAATTGCAGTAAGAACGCAAGCCAACTTTCTCGAGGAGGCACGGTGACTTCAGGCAGGAGGTCCCAGACGGAATGCGACGCCGAGGGTTTCTCTGAGTGCAGCTCGGACTAGGGCATTGCGTAAGACTTCGACGCCATGTGGGATGTGCTAGAACAGTGTTCCTGAGCGTGTGCGAGTGCTGGGGAAATTAGGCTGCTCCAAAAGAGAGTGCGGTGCGTTTCCCTACGCTCGGCATACACAGAGGGGCTCTAAAGGGCTCCGGGCCTGGATATTGCTTAGCAGACCCAGGTGGGCCTGGGGGTACTCAGTGTCCCTGCCGGAAACAGGGTGCCCACGTGAGCCTCCTAGGTGTCCGGCAAACTGTGCTGCAGTTAAAGATAACCAGAGCAGGGGCCACCGCCTCATGGAAACTGCAGCACGCCTCCGCTTCTGCGCGGCCAATCAGAGCCTTACTTCCAGGCATGTGTTCATGCTGGGAGTGCCGGTAGCAACACAGCATGCTAAGAGGCTGAGTTTCTCCACGGGTAGAGTGACTTTAGGTACGAGGTTCTCGAAGTATTCAAAGCACAGTGTTTTCCCCGAAGCATTCTTCCAGGGCTCACTGGCCTGTCGGGAGCTGGGAAGGTCAGGTAGCTTCAAGGCAGGCATGAATGCCGCCCTCAAAATGGGAAAGCAGGGCTAGTTCCAGCAGGCCCCCGTTTTCATGGGCACACTCAGCGTACATCCCTGTGGCTTCTAACGAGTCCCAAGAGACACCGGTTACCCTGCGTTTCCTTCCCTGAATCAACGTATCGAAGTAGGGAGTCCCGCATCCGGCGAACTGTCTCAACCGAGGAACGCCGTAGCTGCTCCTCTGGGCCTGGGGCTGCCTGCAGTGCCGCAGAAGGAACAGGACTTAAAGTGCAGTAAGAACCCAAGCCGCCGTCCTCTAGGAGGCACGGTGACTTCAGTCAGGAGGTCCTGGATGGAAGGCGAAGACGAGGGCTCCTCTGAGGGCAGCTCCGACTAGGGCACCGCGTAAGACCTCCGCGCCACGTGGGACGTGCCAGAACGGTGTTCGCGAACGTGTGCGAGTGCCGAGGAAACTAAGCTGCTCCGAAGGAGAGGGCAGTGCGTTTCCCTACGCTCGGCCTGCACACAGGGGGCTCTGAAGGGCTACGGGCCTGGATGTTCCTTAGCAGACCCAGGTGCACCTGGGGGTACTCAGTGTTCCTGCCGGGAGCAGGGTGCCCCGGCTAGCCTCCCAGGTGTCCAGAAAGCTGTGCTGCCGTTAAAGGCATGCAGAGCAGAGGCCACCGCCTCCTGGAAGCTGCAGCACGCCTCCGCTTCTGCACGGCGAATCAGGGCCTTCCTTCCAGACATGGGTTCATGCTGGGTGTGCCGGTAGCGACACAGCGTGCTAAGATGCTGACTTTCTCCTCGAGCAGAGTGACTTCAGGTACGAGGGCGGGCCTCGCAGTGTTCCAAGCACAGTGTTCTCTCATGGCAGCTCACACAAGGGCCATGACAGAGTCTTCCTGGGCACTTCGCACTCACCAGCCATGTTGTCCCGAGGGCGTTCGAGGGCTCTGGAGAAGTAGTGCTCCTCAAGGAACGCGCAGTGTGTTGCTGCCCAGCACTCGGCAGGCACAGAGGTCCTCCGGGGGATCAACCAATGGACCTCGACGTTGCTCCGCCGGCCCACAGGTGTCTGGAGGCACTCAGTGACCTCGGAGGGAAAACGATGCACACCCGTGGGGCCTAGGAGTCCCCGGACGCGTACTTCCTTTAAAATAAAGCACATAAGCGACTGAGAACTCATGGAATCAGCTGCATGCCTCCCTTTCTGCACGGCTACTCAGGGCCTAACCTGGAGGCGAGTTCTCACGTCGAGGTTCCCTTTCGCTCTAGAGCCTGTCAGGCGGACCACCACCGCGGCCATGGAAGCACCTGGTTCAGACAGAGCAAACTCACAATTTTCCCCGCAGCCTTCTTACAGGGTTTCCAGGCCTGTCAGGAGCAGGGAATGTCAAGTAGCTGCAAGGCAGCGTGAATGCGGCCTTCAAAGTGGGAAAGCAAGTCTATTTCCAGCAGGCCCCCATTTCCATGGGCACCCTCAGCATAAACCCCTGCGGTACCTAACTAGTCCAAAGAGACACAGGTTACCCTGTGTTTCCTACCCTGAATGAAATTCTCGAAGTAGGGTGTTCTGCATCAAGCGAACTGCCTCAACCAAGGAACGGCGTAGCTGCTCCTCTGGGCCTGTGGCTATTCAAAAGCCTGCAGCGCCACTGGAAGAAGAGGACTTAAATTGCAGTAAGAACGCAAGCCAACTTTCTCGAGGAGGCACGGTGACTTCAGGCAGGAGGTCCCAGACGGAATGCGACGCCGAGGGTTTCTCTGAGTGCAGCTCGGACTAGGGCATTGCGTAAGACTTCGACGCCATGTGGGATGTGCTAGAACAGTGTTCCTGAGCGTGTGCGAGTGCTGGGGAAATTAGGCTGCTCCAAAAGAGAGTGCGGTGCGTTTCCCTACGCTCGGCATACACAGAGGGGCTCTAAAGGGCTCCGGGCCTGGATATTGCTTAGCAGACCCAGGTGGGCCTGGGGGTACTCAGTGTCCCTGCCGGAAACAGGGTGCCCACGTGAGCCTCCTAGGTGTCCGGCAAACTGTGCTGCAGTTAAAGATATGCAGAGCAGAGGCCACAGCCTCATGGAAACTGCTGCATGCCTCCACTTCTGTGCGGCCAATCAGGACCTTACCTCCAGTCACGTGTTCATGCTGGGTGCCCCTTTAGCGACACAGCATGGTAAGATGCTGACTTTCTCCTCGAGCAGAGTGACTTTAGGTACGAGGTTCTCGAAGTATTCAATGCAGAGTGTTTTCTCATGGCAGCTCACACAAGGGCCATGACAAAGACTTCCTGGGCACTTCGGACTCACCAGAAATGAGGTCCTGCGGCTGTTCGAGGACTCTGGAAATGTAGTTCTCCTCAAGGAACGTGCAGTGTGTTGCCCGTCACTCGGCACACTCAGAGGGCCTCCACCGGACAGACCAACCGGCCTCGATGTTGCTAAGCCGGCCCACAGGGTTCTGGAGGTACTCAGTGACTTTGGAGGGACAATGATGCACTCCCGAGAGGCCTAGGAGTCTTCAAAGGGGTACTTCCTTGAAAATAAAGCAGAACAGCGACTAAGAACTCATGGAAACAGCTGTATGCCTCCCTTTCTGCCCGGCTACTCGGGACCTAAAATGGAGGCAAGTTCCCACGTTGAGTATCCTTTTAGCTCTAGAGCTTGTCAGGCAGACCACCGCCGCGGCCACGGAGGCACCTGGTTTAGACAGAGCAAACTCATTTTTTTCCAAGAAGCATTCCTACAGGGTTTAACAGGCCTGTCAACAGCAGGGAATGTCATGCAGCTTCAAGGCAGCATGAATGCAGCCTTCAAAATGGGAAAGCAAGGGTAGTTCCAGCAGGCCCCCGTTTCCATGGGCACCCTCAGCATACACCCGTGTGGTTTCTAACAAGTCCAAAGAGACACAGGTTACCCTGTGTTTCCTTTCCTGAATCAACTTCTCGAAGTAGGGTGTTCTGCATCAAGCGAACTGCCTCAACCAAGGAACACCGTAGCTGCTCCTCTGGGCCTGTAGCTATTCAAAAGCCTGCAGTGCCACAGGAAGAAGAGGACTTCAATTGCAGTAGGAACACAAGCCGACTTTCTCTAGGAGGCATGGTGACTTCAGGCAGGATGTCCCAGATGGAATGCGAAGCCGAGGGTTTCTCTGAGTGCAGCTCGGACTAGGGCAATGCGTAAGACTTCGACGCCATGTGGGATGTGCTAGAACAGTGTTCCTGAGCGTGTGCAAGTGCTGGTGAAATTAAGCTGCTCCAAAAAGGAGTGTGGTGCGTTTCCCTATGCTCGGCATACACAGAGGAGCTCTAAAGGGCTACGGGCCTGGATGTTGCTTAGCAGACCCAGGGGGGCCTGGGGGTACTCAGTGTTCCCGTCGGGAACAGGGTGCCCACGCTAGCTTCCAAGGTGTCCAGAAAACGGTGCTGCAGTTAAAGATATGCAAAGCAGAGGCCACCGCCTCATGGAAACTGCAGCACACCGCTGCTTCTGCGTGGCCAATCGGGGCCTAACTTCCAGGCATGTGCTCATGCCAGGTGTGCCGGTAGCGACACAGCATGCTAAGAGGCTGAGTTTATCCTCGGATAGAGTGACTACAGGTACGAGGTCCTCCAAGTATTCAAAGCACAGTGTTTTCTCATGGCAGCTCACACAAGGGCCATGACGAAGTCTTCCTGGGCACTTGGGACTCACCAGCAATGTTGTCCTGAGGCCATTCGAGGACTCTGGAAATGTAGGTCTCCTCAAGGAAGGTACAGGGTGTTGCCCATCACTGGAAACGCACAGAGGGCCTCCGAGGGATCAACCGATGGGTGTTGAAGTTGCTCAGCCGGCCCACAGGTGTCTGGAGGTAGTCAGTGAAATTGGAGGGAAAATGATGCATACCCGAGAGGCCTAGGAGTACTCAAAAGTCTACTTCCTGTAAATTAAAGCACATAAGCCACTAAGAACTCATGGAAACAGCTACCTGCCTCCCTTTCTGCACGGCTACTCAGGGCCTAACCTGGAGGCAAGTTCTCACGTTGGGATTCCCTTTAGCTCTAGAGCTTGTCAGGCGGACCACCACCACGGCCATGGAAGCACCTGGTTCAGACAGAGCAAACTCATAATTTTCCCCGCAGCCTTCTTACAGGGTTTCCAGGCCTGTCAGGAGCAGGGAATGTCAAGTAGCTGCAAGGCAGCGTGAATGCGGCCTTCAAAGTGGGAAAGCAAGTCTATTTCCAGCAGGCCCCCGTTTCCATGGGCACCCTCAGCATACACCCCTGTGGTATCTAACAAGTCCAAAGAGACACAGGTTACCCTGTGTTTCCTACCCTGAATCAACTTCTCGAAGTAGGGAGTTCTGCATCAAGCGAACTGCCTCAACCAAGGAACGGCGTAGCTGCTCCTCTGGGCCTGTGGCTATTCAAAAGCCTGCAGCGCCACTGGAAGAAGAGGACTTAAATTGCAGTAAGAACGCAAGCCAACTTTCTCGAGGAGACACGGTGACTTCAGGCAGGAGGTCCCAGACGGAATGCGACGCCGAGGGTTTCTCTGAGTGCAGCTCGGACTAGGGCATTGCGTAAGACTTCGACGCCATGTGGGATGTGCTAGAACAGTGTTCCTGAGCGTGTGCGAGTGCTGGGGAAATTAGGCTGCTCCAAAAGAGAGTGCGGTGCGTTTCCCTACGCTCGGCATACACAGAGGGGCTCTAAAGGGCTCCGGGCCTGGATATTGCTTAGCAGACCCAGGTGGGCCTGGGGGTACTCAGTGTCCCTGCCGGAAACAGGGTGCCCACGTGAGCCTCCTAGGTGTCCGGCAAACTGTGCTGCAGTTAAAGATAACCAGAGCAGGGGCCACCGCCTCATGGAAACTGCAGCACGCCTCCGCTTCTGCGCGGCCAATCAGAGCCTTACTTCCAGGCATGTGTTCATGCTGGGAGTGCCGGTAGCAACACAGCATGCTAAGAGGCTGAGTTTCTCCACGGGTAGAGTGACTTTAGGTACGAGGTTCTCGAAGTATTCAAAGCACAGTGTTTTCCCCGAAGCATTCTTCCAGGGCTCACTGGCCTGTCGGGAGCTGGGAAGGTCAGGTAGCTTCAAGGCAGGCATGAATGCCGCCCTCAAAATGGGAAAGCAGGGCTAGTTCCAGCAGGCCCCCGTTTTCATGGGCACACTCAGCGTACATCCCTGTGGCTTCTAACGAGTCCCAAGAGACACCGGTTACCCTGCGTTTCCTTCCCTGAATCAACGTATCGAAGTAGGGAGTCCCGCATCCGGCGAACTGTCTCAACCGAGGAACGCCGTAGCTGCTCCTCTGGGCCTGGGGCTGCCTGCAGTGCCGCAGAAGGAACAGGACTTAAAGTGCAGTAAGAACCCAAGCCGCCGTCCTCTAGGAGGCACGGTGACTTCAGTCAGGAGGTCCTGGATGGAAGGCGAAGACGAGGGCTCCTCTGAGGGCAGCTCCGACTAGGGCACCGCGTAAGACCTCCGCGCCACGTGGGACGTGCCAGAACGGTGTTCGCGAACGTGTGCGAGTGCCGAGGAAACTAAGCTGCTCCAAAGGAGAGGGCAGTGCGTTTCCCTACGCTCGGCCTGCACACAGGGGGCTCTGAAGGGCTACGGGCCTGGATGTTCCTTAGCAGACCCAGGTGCACCTGGGGGTACTCAGTGTTCCTGCCGGGAGCAGGGTGCCCCGGCTAGCCTCCCAGGTGTCCAGAAAGCTGTGCTGCCGTTAAAGGCATGCAGAGCAGAGGCCACCGCCTCCTGGAAGCTGCAGCACGCCTCCGCTTCTGCACGGCGAATCAGGGCCTTCCTTCCAGACATGGGTTCATGCTGGGTGTGCCGGTAGCGACACAGCGTGCTAAGATGCTGACTTTCTCCTCGAGCAGAGTGACTTCAGGTACGAGGGCGGGCCTCGCAGTGTTCCAAGCACAGTGTTCTCTCATGGCAGCTCACACAAGGGCCATGACAGAGTCTTCCTGGGCACTTCGCACTCACCAGCCATGTTGTCCCGAGGGCGTTCGAGGGCTCTGGAGAAGTAGTGCTCCTCAAGGAACGCGCAGTGTGTTGCTGCCCAGCACTCGGCAGGCACAGAGGTCCTCCGGGGGATCAACCAATGGACCTCGACGTTGCTCCGCCGGCCCACAGGTGTCTGGAGGCACTCAGTGACCTCGGAGGGAAAACGATGCACACCCGTGGGGCCTAGGAGTCCCCGGACGCGTACTTCCTTTAAAATAAAGCACATAAGCGACTGAGAACTCATGGAATCAGCTGCATGCCTCCCTTTCTGCACGGCTACTCAGGGCCTAACCTGGAGGCGAGTTCTCACGTCGAGGTTCCCTTTCGCTCTAGAGCCTGTCAGGCGGACCACCACCGCGGCCATGGAAGCACCTGGTTCAGACAGAGCAAACTCACAATTTTCCCCGCAGCCTTCTTACAGGGTTTCCAGGCCTGTCAGGAGCAGGGAATGTCAAGTAGCTGCAAGGCAGCGTGAATGCGGCCTTCAAAGTGGGAAAGCAAGTCTATTTCCAGCAGGCCCCCGTTTCCATGGGCACCCTCAGCATAAACCCCTGCGGTACCTAACAAGTCCAAAGAGACACAGGTTACCCTGTGTTTCCTACCCTGAATCAAATTCTCGAAGTAGGGTGTTCTGCATCAAGCGAACTGCCTCAACCAAGGAACGGCGTAGCTGCTCCTCTGGGCCTGTGGCTATTCAAAAGCCTGCAGGGCCACTGGAAGAAGAGGACTTAAATTGCAGTAAGAACGCAAGCCAACTTTTTCGAGGAGGCACGGTGACTTCAGGCAGGAGGTCCCAGACGGAATGCGACGCCGAGGGTTTCTCTGAGTGCAGCTCGGACTAGGGCATTGCGTAAGACTTCGACGCCATGTGGGATGTGCTAGAACAGTGCTCCTGAGCGTGTGCGAGTGCTGGGGAAATTAGGCTGCTCCAAAAGAGAGTGCGGTGCGTTTCCCTACGCTTGGCATACACAGAGGGGCTCTAAAGGGCTCCGGGCCTGGATATTGCTTAGCAGACCCAGGTGGGCCTGGGGGGTACTCAGTGTCCCTGCCGGGAACAGGGTGCCCACGCGAGCCTCCTAGGTGTCCGGCAAACTGTGCTGCAGTTAAAGATATGCAGAGCAGAGGCCACAGCCTCATGGAAACTGCTGCATGCCTCCACTTCTGTGCGGCCAATCAGGACCTTACCTCCAGTCACGTGTTCATGCTGGGTGCCCCTTTAGCGACACAGCATGGTAAGATGCTGACTTTCTCCTCGAGCAGAGTGACTTTAGGTACGAGGTTCTCGAAGTATTCAATGCAGAGTGTTTTCTCATGGCAGCTCACACAAGGGCCATGACAAAGACTTCCTGGGCACTTGGGACTCACCAGCAATGTTGTCCTGAGGCCATTCGAGGACTCTGGAAATGTAGTTCTCCTCAAGGAACGTGCAGTGTGTGGCCCGTCACTCGGCACACTCAGAGGGCCTCCACCGGACAGACCAACCGGCCTCGATGTTGCTAAGCCGGCCCACAGGGTTCTGGAGGTACTCAGTGACTTTGGAGGGACAATGATGCACTCCCGAGAGGCCTAGGAGTCTTCAAAGGGGTACTTCCTTGAAAATAAAGCAGAACAGCGACTAAGAACTCATGGAAACAGCTGTATGCCTCCCTTTCTGCCCGGCTACTCGGGACCTAAAATGGAGGCAAGTTCCCACGTTGAGTATCCTTTTAGCTCTAGAGCTTGTCAGGCAGACCACCGCCGCGGCCACGGAGGCACCTGGTTTAGACAGAGCAAACTCATTTTTTTCCAAGAAGCATTCCTACAGGGTTTAACAGGCCTGTCAACAGCAGGGAATGTCATGCAGCTTCAAGGCAGCATGAATGCAGCCTTCAAAATGGGAAAGCAAGGGTAGTTCCAGCAGGCCCCCGTTTCCATGGGCACCCTCAGCATACACCCGTGTGGTTTCTAACAAGTCCAAAGAGACACAGGTTACCCTGTGTTTCCTTTCCTGAATCAACTTCTCGAAGTAGGGTGTTCTGCATCAAGCGAACTGCCTCAACCAAGGAACACCGTAGCTGCTCCTCTGGGCCTGTAGCTATTCAAAAGCCTGCAGTGCCACAGGAAGAAGAGGACTTCAATTGCAGTAGGAACACAAGCCGACTTTCTCTAGGAGGCATGGTGACTTCAGGCAGGATGTCCCAGATGGAATGCGAAGCCGAGGGTTTCTCTGAGTGCAGCTCGGACTAGGGCAATGCGTAAGACTTCGACGCCATGTGGGATGTGCTAGAACAGTGTTCCTGAGCGTGTGCAAGTGCTGGTGAAATTAAGCTGCTCCAAAACGGAGTGTGGTGCGTTTCCTTATGCTCGGCATACACAGAGGAGCTCTAAAGGGCTACGGGCCTGGATGTTGCTTAGCAGACCCAGGGGGGGCCTGGGGGTACTCAGTGTTCCCGTCGGGAACAGGGTGCCCACGCTAGCTTCCAAGGTGTCCAGAAAACGGTGCTGCAGTTAAAGATATGCAAAGCAGAGGCCACCGCCTCATGGAAACTGCAGCACACCGCTGCTTCTGCGTGGCCAATCGGGGCCTAACTTCCAGGCATGTGCTCATGCCAGGTGTGCCGGTAGCGACACAGCATGCTAAGAGGCTGAGTTTATCCTCGGATAGAGTGACTACAGGTACGAGGTCCTCCAAGTATTCAAAGCACAGTGTTTTCTCATGGCAGCTCACACAAGGGCCATGACGAAGTCTTCCTGGGCACTTGGGACTCACCAGCAATGTTGTCCTGAGGCCATTCGAGGACTCTGGAAATGTAGGTCTCCTCAAGGAAGGTACAGGGTGTTGCCCATCACTGGAAACGCACAGAGGGCCTCCGAGGGATCAACCGATGGGTGTTGAAGTTGCTCAGCCGGCCCACAGGTGTCTGGAGGTAGTCAGTGAAATTGGAGGGAAAATGATGCATACCCGAGAGGCCTAGGAGTACTCAAAAGTCTACTTCCTGTAAATTAAAGCACATAAGCCACTAAGAACTCATGGAAACAGCTACCTGCCTCCCTTTCTGCACGGCTACTCAGGGCCTAACCTGGAGGCAAGTTCTCACGTTGGGATTCCCTTTAGCTCTAGAGCTTGTCAGGCGGACCACCACCACGGCCATGGAAGCACCTGGTTCAGACAGAGCAAACTCATAATTTTCCCCGCAGCCTTCTTACAGGGTTTCCAGGCCTGTCAGGAGCAGGGAATGTCAAGTAGCTGCAAGGCAGCGTGAATGCGGCCTTCAAAGTGGGAAAGCAAGTCTATTTCCAGCAGGCCCCCGTTTCCATGGGCACCCTCAGCATACACCCCTGTGGTATCTAACAAGTCCAAAGAGACACAGGTTACCCTGTGTTTCCTACCCTGAATCAACTTCTCGAAGTAGGGAGTTCTGCATCAAGCGAACTGCCTCAACCAAGGAACGGCGTAGCTGCTCCTCTGGGCCTGTGGCTATTCAAAAGCCTGCAGCGCCACTGGAAGAAGAGGACTTAAATTGCAGTAAGAACGCAAGCCAACTTTCTCGAGGAGGCACGGTGACTTCAGGCAGGAGGTCCCAGACGGAATGCGACGCCGAGGGTTTCTCTGAGTGCAGCTCGGACTAGGGCATTGCGTAAGACTTCGACGCCATGTGGGATGTGCTAGAACAGTGTTCCTGAGCGTGTGCGAGTGCTGGGGAAATTAGGCTGCTCCAAAAGAGAGTGCGGTGCGTTTCCCTACGCTCGGCATACACAGAGGGGCTCTAAAGGGCTCCGGGCCTGGATATTGCTTAGCAGACCCAGGTGGGCCTGGGGGTACTCAGTGTCCCTGCCGGAAACAGGGTGCCCACGTGAGCCTCCTAGGTGTCCGGCAAACTGTGCTGCAGTTAAAGATAACCAGAGCAGGGGCCACCGCCTCATGGAAACTGCAGCATGCCTCCGCTTCTGCGCGGCCAATCAGAGCCTTACTTCCAGGCATGTGTTCATGCTGGGAGTGCCGGTAGCAACACAGCATGCTAAGAGGCTGAGTTTCTCCACGGGTAGAGTGACTACAGGTCCGAGGTCCTCAAAGTATTCAAAGCACAGTGTTTTCCCCGAAGCATTCTTCCAGGGCTCACTGGCCTGTCGGGAGCTGGGAAGGTCAGGTAGCTTCAAGGCAGGCATGAATGCCGCCCTCAAAATGGGAAAGCAGGGCTAGTTCCAGCAGGCCCCCGTTTTCATGGGCACACTCAGCGTACATCCCTGTGGCTTCTAACGAGTCCCAAGAGACACCGGTTACCCTGCGTTTCCTTCCCTGAATCAACGTATCGAAGTAGGGAGTCCCGCATCCGGTGAACTGTCTCAACCGAGGAACGCCGTAGCTGCTCCTCTGGGCCTGGGGCTGCCTGCAGTGCCGCAGAAGGAACAGGACTTAAAGTGCAGTAAGAACCCAAGCCGCCGTCCTCTAGGAGGCACGGTGACTTCAGTCAGGAGGTCCTGGATGGAAGGCGAAGACGAGGGCTCCTCTGAGGGCAGCTCCGACTAGGGCACCGCGTAAGACCTCCGCGCCACGTGGGACGTGCCAGAACGGTGTTCGCGAACGTGTGCGAGTGCCGAGGAAACTAAGCTGCTCCAAAGGAGAGGGCAGTGCGTTTCCCTACGCTCGGCCTGCACACAGGGGGCTCTGAAGGGCTACGGGCCTGGATGTTCCTTAGCAGACCCAGGTGCACCTGGGGGTACTCAGTGTTCCTGCCGGGAGCAGGGTGCCCCGGCTAGCCTCCCAGGTGTCCAGAAAGCTGTGCTGCCGTTAAAGGCATGCAGAGCAGAGGCCACCGCCTCCTGGAAGCTGCAGCACGCCTCCGCTTCTGCACGGCGAATCAGGGCCTTCCTTCCAGACATGGGTTCATGCTGGGTGTGCCGGTAGCGACACAGCGTGCTAAGATGCTGACTTTCTCCTCGAGCAGAGTGACTTCAGGTACGAGGGCGGGCCTCGCAGTGTTCCAAGCACAGTGTTCTCTCATGGCAGCTCACACAAGGGCCATGACAGAGTCTTCCTGGGCACTTCGCACTCACCAGCCATGTTGTCCCGAGGGCGTTCGAGGGCTCTGGAGAAGTAGTGCTCCTCAAGGAACGCGCAGTGTGTTGCTGCCCAGCACTCGGCAGGCACAGAGGTCCTCCGGGGGATCAACCAATGGACCTCGACGTTGCTCCGCCGGCCCACAGGTGTCTGGAGGCACTCAGTGACCTCGGAGGGAAAACGATGCACACCCGTGGGGCCTAGGAGTCCCCGGACGCGTACTTCCTTTAAAATAAAGCACATAAGCGACTGAGAACTCATGGAATCAGCTGCATGCCTCCCTTTCTGCACGGCTACTCAGGGCCTAACCTGGAGGCGAGTTCTCACGTCGAGGTTCCCTTTCGCTCTAGAGCCTGTCAGGCGGACCACCACCGCGGCCATGGAAGCACCTGGTTCAGACAGAGCAAACTCACAATTTTCCCCGCAGCCTTCTTACAGGGTTTCCAGGCCTGTCAGGAGCAGGGAATGTCAAGTAGCTGCAAGGCAGCGTGAATGCGGCCTTCAAAGTGGTTAAGCAAGTCTATTTCCAGCAGGCCCCCATTTCCATGGGCACCCTCAGCATAAACCCCTGCGGTACCTAACTAGTCCAAAGAGACACAGGTTACCCTGTGTTTCCTACCCTGAATCAACTTCTCGAAGTAGGGAGTTCTGCATCAAGCGAACTGCCTCAACCAAGGAACACCGTAGCTGCTCCTCTGGGCCTGTGGCTATTCAAAAGCCTGCAGGGCCACTGGAAGAAGAGGACTTAAATTGCAGTAAGAACGCAAGCCAACTTTCTCGAGGAGGCACGGTGACTTCAGGCAGGAGGTCCCAGACGGAATGCGACGCCGAGGGTTTCTCTGAGTGCAGCTCGGACTAGGGCATTGCGTAAGACTTCGACGCCATGTGGGATGTGCTAGAACAGTGTTCCTGAGCGTGTGCGAGTGCTGGGGAAATTAGGCTGCTCCAAAAGAGAGTGCGGTGCGTTTCCCTACGCTCGGCATACACAGAGGGGCTCTAAAGGGCTCCGGGCCTGGATATTGCTTAGCAGACCCAGGTGGGCCTGGGGGGTACTCAGTGTCCCTGCCGGAAACAGGGTGCCCACGCGAGCCTCCTAGGTGTCCGGCAAACTGTGCTGCAGTTAAAGCTACGCAGAGCAGAGGCCACAGCCTCATGGAAACTGCTGCATGCCTCCACTTCTGTGCGGCCAATCAGGACCTTACCTCCAGTCACGTGTTCATGCTGGGTGCCCCTTTAGCGACACAGCATGGTAAGATGCTGACTTTCTCCTCGAGCAGAGTGACTTTAGGTACGAGGTTCTCGAAGTATTCAATGCAGAGTGTTTTCTCATGGCAGCTCACACAAGGGCCATGACAAAGGCTTCCTGGGCACTTCGGACTCACAGAAATGAGGTCCTGCGGCTGTTCGAGGACTCTGGAAATGTAGTTCTCCTCAAGGAACGTGCAGTGTGTGGCCCGTCACTCGGCACACTCAGAGGGCCTCCACCGGACAGACCAACCGGCCTCGATGTTGCTAAGCCGGCCCACAGGGTTCTGGAGGTACTCAGTGACTTTGGAGGGACAATGATGCACTCCCGAGAGGCCTAGGAGTCTTCAAAGGGGTACTTCCTTGAAAATAAAGCAGAACAGCGACTAAGAACTCATGGAAACAGCTGTATGCCTCCCTTTCTGCCCGGCTACTCGGGACCTAAAATGGAGGCAAGTTCCCACGTTGAGTATCCTTTTAGCTCTAGAGCTTGTCAGGCAGACCACCGCCGCGGCCACGGAGGCACCTGGTTTAGACAGAGCAAACTCATTTTTTTCCAAGAAGCATTCCTACAGGGTTTAACAGGCCTGTCAACAGCAGGGAATGTCATGCAGCTTCAAGGCAGCATGAATGCAGCCTTCAAAATGGGAAAGCAAGGGTAGTTCCAGCAGGCCCCCGTTTCCATGGGCACCCTCAGCATACACCCGTGTGGTTTCTAACAAGTCCAAAGAGACACAGGTTACCCTGTGTTTCCTTTCCTGAATCAACTTCTCGAAGTAGGGTGTTCTGCATCAAGCGAACTGCCTCAACCAAGGAACACCGTAGCTGCTCCTCTGGGCCTGTAGCTATTCAAAAGCCTGCAGTGCCACAGGAAGAAGAGGACTTCAATTGCAGTAGGAACACAAGCCGACTTTCTCTAGGAGGCATGGTGACTTCAGGCAGGATGTCCCAGATGGAATGCGAAGCCGAGGGTTTCTCTGAGTGCAGCTCGGACTAGGGCAATGCGTAAGACTTCGACGCCATGTGGGATGTGCTAGAACAGTGTTCCTGAGCGTGTGCAAGTGCTGGTGAAATTAAGCTGCTCCAAAAAGGAGTGTGGTGCGTTTCCCTATGCTCGGCATACACAGAGGAGCTCTAAAGGGCTACGGGCCTGGATGTTGCTTAGCAGACCCAGGGGGGCCTGGGGGTACTCAGTGTTCCCGTCGGGAACAGGGTGCCCACGCTAGCTTCCAAGGTGTCCAGAAAACGGTGCTGCAGTTAAAGATATGCAAAGCAGAGGCCACCGCCTCATGGAAACTGCAGCACACCGCTGCTTCTGCGTGGCCAATCGGGGCCTAACTTCCAGGCATGTGCTCATGCCAGGTGTGCCGGTAGCGACACAGCATGCTAAGAGGCTGAGTTTATCCTCGGATAGAGTGACTACAGGTACGAGGTCCTCCAAGTATTCAAAGCACAGTGTTTTCTCATGGCAGCTCACACAAGGGCCATGACGAAGTCTTCCTGGGCACTTGGGACTCACCAGCAATGTTGTCCTGAGGCCATTCGAGGACTCTGGAAATGTAGGTCTCCTCAAGGAAGGTACAGGGTGTTGCCCATCACTGGAAACGCACAGAGGGCCTCCGAGGGATCAACCGATGGGCGTTGAAGTTGCTCAGCCGGCCCACAGGTGTCTGGAGGTAGTCAGTGAAATTGGAGGGAAAATGATGCATACCCGAGAGGCCTAGGAGTACTCAAAAGTCTACTTCCTGTAAATTAAAGCACATAAGCCACTAAGAACTCATGGAAACAGCTACCTGCCTCCCTTTCTGCACGGCTACTCAGGGCCTAACCTGGAGTCAAGTCCTCACGTTGGGATTCCCTGTAGCTCTAGAGCTTGTCAGGCGGACCACCACCACGGCCATGGAAGCACCTGGTTCAGACAGAGCAAACTCATAAATTTCCCCGCAGCCTTCTTACAGGGTTTCCAGGCCTGTCAGGAGCAGGGAATGTCAAGTAGCTGCAAGGCAGCATGAATGCGGCCTTCAAAGTGGGAAAGCAAGTCTATTTCCAGCAGGCCCCCGTTTCCATGGGCACCCTCAGCATACACCCCTGTGGTATCTAACAAGTCCAAAGAGACACAGGTTACCCTGTGTTTCCTACCCTGAATCAACTTCTCGAAGTAGGGAGTTCTGCATCAAGCGAACTGCCTCAACCAAGGAACGGCGTAGCTGCTCCTCTGGGCCTGTGGCTATTCAAAAGCCTGCAGCGCCACTGGAAGAAGAGGACTTAAATTGCAGTAAGAACGCAAGCCAACTTTCTCGAGGAGGCACGGTGACTTCAGGCAGGAGGTCCCAGACGGAATGCGACGCCGAGGGTTTCTCTGAGTGCAGCTCGGACTAGGGCATTGCGTAAGACTTCGACGCCATGTGGGATGTGCTAGAACAGTGTTCCTGAGCGTGTGCGAGTGCTGGGGAAATTAGGCTGCTCCAAAAGAGAGTGCGGTGCGTTTCCCTACGCTCGGCATACACAGAGGGGCTCTAAAGGGCTCCGGGCCTGGATATTGCTTAGCAGACCCAGGTGGGCCTGGGGGTACTCAGTGTCCCTGCCGGAAACAGGGTGCCCACGTGAGCCTCCTAGGTGTCCGGCAAACTGTGCTGCAGTTAAAGATAACCAGAGCAGGGGCCACCGCCTCATGGAAACTGCAGCACGCCTCCGCTTCTGCGCGGCCAATCAGAGCCTTACTTCCAGGCATGTGTTCATGCTGGGAGTGCCGGTAGCAACACAGCATGCTAAGAGGCTGAGTTTCTCCACGGGTAGAGTGACTTTAGGTACGAGGTTCTCGAAGTATTCAAAGCACAGTGTTTTCCCCGAAGCATTCTTCCAGGGCTCACTGGCCTGTCGGGAGCTGGGAAGGTCAGGTAGCTTCAAGGCAGGCATGAATGCCGCCCTCAAAATGGGAAAGCAGGGCTAGTTCCAGCAGGCCCCCGTTTTCATGGGCACACTCAGCGTACATCCCTGTGGCTTCTAACGAGTCCCAAGAGACACCGGTTACCCTGCGTTTCCTTCCCTGAATCAACGTATCGAAGTAGGGAGTCCCGCATCCGGCGAACTGTCTCAACCGAGGAATGCCGTAGCTGCTCCTCTGGGCCTGGGGCTGCCTGCAGTGCCGCAGAAGGAACAGGACTTAAAGTGCAGTAAGAACCCAAGCCGCCGTCCTCTAGGAGGCACGGTGACTTCAGTCAGGAGGTCCTGGATGGAAGGCGAAGACGAGGGCTCCTCTGAGGGCAGCTCCGACTAGGGCACCGCGTAAGACCTCCGCGCCACGTGGGACGTGCCAGAACGGTGTTCGCGAACGTGTGCGAGTGCCGAGGAAACTAAGCTGCTCCGAAGGAGAGGGCAGTGCGTTTCCCTACGCTCGGCCTGCACACAGGGGGCTCTGAAGGGCTACGGGCCTGGATGTTCCTTAGCAGACCCAGGTGCACCTGGGGGTACTCAGTGTTCCTGCCGGGAGCAGGGTGCCCCGGCTAGCCTCCCAGGTGTCCAGAAAGCTGTGCTGCCGTTAAAGGCATGCAGAGCAGAGGCCACCGCCTCCTGGAAGCTGCAGCACGCCTCCGCTTCTGCACGGCGAATCAGGGCCTTCCTTCCAGACATGGGTTCATGCTGGGTGTGCCGGTAGCGACACAGCGTGCTAAGATGCTGACTTTCTCCTCGAGCAGAGTGACTTCAGGTACGAGGGCGGGCCTCGCAGTGTTCCAAGCACAGTGTTCTCTCATGGCAGCTCACACAAGGGCCATGACAGAGTCTTCCTGGGCACTTCGCACTCACCAGCCATGTTGTCCCGAGGGCGTTCGAGGGCTCTGGAGAAGTAGTGCTCCTCAAGGAACGCGCAGTGTGTTGCTGCCCAGCACTCGGCAGGCACAGAGGTCCTCCGGGGGATCAACCAATGGACCTCGACGTTGCTCCGCCGGCCCACAGGTGTCTGGAGGCACTCAGTGACCTCGGAGGGAAAACGATGCACACCCGTGGGGCCTAGGAGTCCCCGGACGCGTACTTCCTTTAAAATAAAGCACATAAGCGACTGAGAACTCATGGAATCAGCTGCATGCCTCCCTTTCTGCACGGCTACTCAGGGCCTAACCTGGAGGCGAGTTCTCACGTCGAGGTTCCCTTTCGCTCTAGAGCCTGTCAGGCGGACCACCACCGCGGCCATGGAAGCACCTGGTTCAGACAGAGCAAACTCACAATTTTCCCCGCAGCCTTCTTACAGGGTTTCCAGGCCTGTCAGGAGCAGGGAATGTCAAGTAGCTGCAAGGCAGCGTGAATGCGGCCTTCAAAGTGGGAAAGCAAGTCTATTTCCAGCAGGCCCCCATTTCCATGGGCACCCTCAGCATAAACCCCTGCGGTACCTAACTAGTCCAAAGAGACACAGGTTACCCTGTGTTTCCTACCCTGAATGAAATTCTCGAAGTAGGGTGTTCTGCATCAAGCGAACTGCCTCAACCAAGGAACGGCGTAGCTGCTCCTCTGGGCCTGTGGCTATTCAAAAGCCTGCAGCGCCACTGGAAGAAGAGGACTTAAATTGCAGTAAGAACGCAAGCCAACTTTCTCGAGGAGGCACGGTGACTTCAGGCAGGAGGTCCCAGACGGAATGCGACGCCGAGGGTTTCTCTGAGTGCAGCTCGGACTAGGGCATTGCGTAAGACTTCGACGCCATGTGGGATGTGCTAGAACAGTGTTCCTGAGCGTGTGCGAGTGCTGGGGAAATTAGGCTGCTCCAAAAGAGAGTGCGGTGCGTTTCCCTACGCTCGGCATACACAGAGGGGCTCTAAAGGGCTCCGGGCCTGGATATTGCTTAGCAGACCCAGGTGGGCCTGGGGGTACTCAGTGTCCCTGCCGGAAACAGGGTGCCCACGCGAGCCTCCTAGGTGTCCGGCAAACTGTGCTGCAGTTAAAGATACGCAGAGCAGAGGCCACAGCCTCATGGAAACTGCTGCATGCCTCCACTTCTGTGCGGCCAATCAGGACCTTACCTCCAGTCACGTGTTCATGCTGGGTGCCCCTTTAGCGACACAGCATGGTAAGATGCTGACTTTCTCCTCGAGCAGAGTGACTTTAGGTACGAGGTTCTCGAAGTATTCAATGCAGAGTGTTTTCTCATGGCAGCTCACACAAGGGCCATGACAAAGGCTTCCTGGGCACTTCGGACTCACAGAAATGAGGTCCTGCGGCTGTTCGAGGACTCTGGAAATGTAGTTCTCCTCAAGGAACGTGCAGTGTGTGGCCCGTCACTCGGCACACTCAGAGGGCCTCCACCGGACAGACCAACCGGCCTCGATGTTGCTAAGCCGGCCCACAGGGTTCTGGAGGTACTCAGTGACTTTGGAGGGACAATGATGCACTCCCGAGAGGCCTAGGAGTCTTCAAAGGGGTACTTCCTTGAAAATAAAGCAGAACAGCGACTAAGAACTCATGGAAACAGCTGTATGCCTCCCTTTCTGCCCGGCTACTCGGGACCTAAAATGGAGGCAAGTTCCCACGTTGAGTATCCTTTTAGCTCTAGAGCTTGTCAGGCAGACCACCGCCGCGGCCACGGAGGCACCTGGTTTAGACAGAGCAAACTCATTTTTTTCCAAGAAGCATTCCTACAGGGTTTAACAGGCCTGTCAACAGCAGGGAATGTCATGCAGCTTCAAGGCAGCATGAATGCAGCCTTCAAAATGGGAAAGCAAGGGTAGTTCCAGCAGGCCCCCGTTTCCATGGGCACCCTCAGCATACACCCGTGTGGTTTCTAACAAGTCCAAAGAGACACAGGTTACCCTGTGTTTCCTTTCCTGAATCAACTTCTCGAAGTAGGGTGTTCTGCATCAAGCGAACTGCCTCAACCAAGGAACACCGTAGCTGCTCCTCTGGGCCTGTAGCTATTCAAAAGCCTGCAGTGCCACAGGAAGAAGAGGACTTCAATTGCAGTAGGAACACAAGCCGACTTTCTCTAGGAGGCATGGTGACTTCAGGCAGGATGTCCCAGATGGAATGCGAAGCCGAGGGTTTCTCTGAGTGCAGCTCGGACTAGGGCAATGCGTAAGACTTCGACGCCATGTGGGATGTGCTAGAACAGTGTTCCTGAGCGTGTGCAAGTGCTGGTGAAATTAAGCTGCTCCAAAAAGGAGTGTGGTGCGTTTCCCTATGCTCGGCATACACAGAGGAGCTCTAAAGGGCTACGGGCCTGGATGTTGCTTAGCAGACCCAGGGGGGCCTGGGGGTACTCAGTGTTCCCGTCGGGAACAGGGTGCCCACGCTAGCTTCCAAGGTGTCCAGAAAACGGTGCTGCAGTTAAAGATATGCAAAGCAGAGGCCACCGCCTCATGGAAACTGCAGCACACCGCTGCTTCTGCGTGGCCAATCGGGGCCTAACTTCCAGGCATGTGCTCATGCCAGGTGTGCCGGTAGCGACACAGCATGCTAAGAGGCTGAGTTTATCCTCGGATAGAGTGACTACAGGTACGAGGTCCTCCAAGTATTCAAAGCACAGTGTTTTCTCATGGCAGCTCACACAAGGGCCATGACGAAGTCTTCCTGGGCACTTGGGACTCACCAGCAATGTTGTCCTGAGGCCATTCGAGGACTCTGGAAATGTAGGTCTCCTCAAGGAAGGTACAGGGTGTTGCCCATCACTGGAAACGCACAGAGGGCCTCCGAGGGATCAACCGATGGGCGTTGAAGTTGCTCAGCCGGCCCACAGGTGTCTGGAGGTAGTCAGTGAAATTGGAGGGAAAATGATGCATACCCGAGAGGCCTAGGAGTACTCAAAAGTCTACTTCCTGTAAATTAAAGCACATAAGCCACTAAGAACTCATGGAAACAGCTACCTGCCTCCCTTTCTGCACGGCTACTCAGGGCCTAACCTGGAGGCAAGTTCTCACGTTGGGATTCCCTGTAGCTCTAGAGCTTGTCAGGCGGACCACCACCACGGCCATGGAAGCACCTGGTTCAGACAGAGCAAACTCATAATTTTCCCCGCAGCCTTCTTACAGGGTTTCCAGGCCTGTCAGGAGCAGGGAATGTCAAGTAGCTGCAAGGCAGCGTGAATGCGGCCTTCAAAGTGGGAAAGCAAGTCTATTTCCAGCAGGCCCCCGTTTCCATGGGCACCCTCAGCATACACCCCTGTGGTATCTAACAAGTCCAAAGAGACACAGGTTACCCTGTGTTTCCTACCCTGAATCAACTTCTCGAAGTAGGGAGTTCTGCATCAAGCGAACTGCCTCAACCAAGGAACGGCGTAGCTGCTCCTCTGGGCCTGTGGCTATTCAAAAGCCTGCAGCGCCACTGGAAGAAGAGGACTTAAATTGCAGTAAGAACGCAAGCCAACTTTCTCGAGGAGGCACGGTGACTTCAGGCAGGAGGTCCCAGACGGAATGCGACGCCGAGGGTTTCTCTGAGTGCAGCTCGGACTAGGGCATTGCGTAAGACTTCGACGCCATGTGGGATGTGCTAGAACAGTGTTCCTGAGCGTGTGCGAGTGCTGGGGAAATTAGGCTGCTCCAAAAGAGAGTGCGGTGCGTTTCCCTACGCTCGGCATACACAGAGGGGCTCTAAAGGGCTCCGGGCCTGGATATTGCTTAGCAGACCCAGGTGGGCCTGGGGGTACTCAGTGTCCCTGCCGGAAACAGGGTGCCCACGTGAGCCTCCTAGGTGTCCGGCAAACTGTGCTGCAGTTAAAGATAACCAGAGCAGGGGCCACCGCCTCATGGAAACTGCAGCACGCCTCCGCTTCTGCGCGGCCAATCAGAGCCTTACTTCCAGGCATGTGTTCATGCTGGGAGTGCCGGTAGCAACACAGCATGCTAAGAGGCTGAGTTTCTCCACGGGTAGAGTGACTTTAGGTACGAGGTTCTCGAAGTATTCAAAGCACAGTGTTTTCCCCGAAGCATTCTTCCAGGGCTCACTGGCCTGTCGGGAGCTGGGAAGGTCAGGTAGCTTCAAGGCAGGCATGAATGCCGCCCTCAAAATGGGAAAGCAGGGCTAGTTCCAGCAGGCCCCCGTTTTCATGGGCACACTCAGCGTACATCCCTGTGGCTTCTAACGAGTCCCAAGAGACACCGGTTACCCTGCGTTTCCTTCCCTGAATCAACGTATCGAAGTAGGGAGTCCCGCATCCGGCGAACTGTCTCAACCGAGGAATGCCGTAGCTGCTCCTCTGGGCCTGGGGCTGCCTGCAGTGCCGCAGAAGGAACAGGACTTAAAGTGCAGTAAGAACCCAAGCCGCCGTCCTCTAGGAGGCACGGTGACTTCAGTCAGGAGGTCCTGGATGGAAGGCGAAGACGAGGGCTCCTCTGAGGGCAGCTCCGACTAGGGCACCGCGTAAGACCTCCGCGCCACGTGGGACGTGCCAGAACGGTGTTCGCGAACGTGTGCGAGTGCCGAGGAAACTAAGCTGCTCCGAAGGAGAGGGCAGTGCGTTTCCCTACGCTCGGCCTGCACACAGGGGGCTCTGAAGGGCTACGGGCCTGGATGTTCCTTAGCAGACCCAGGTGCACCTGGGGGTACTCAGTGTTCCTGCCGGGAGCAGGGTGCCCCGGCTAGCCTCCCAGGTGTCCAGAAAGCTGTGCTGCCGTTAAAGGCATGCAGAGCAGAGGCCACCGCCTCCTGGAAGCTGCAGCACGCCTCCGCTTCTGCACGGCGAATCAGGGCCTTCCTTCCAGACATGGGTTCATGCTGGGTGTGCCGGTAGCGACACAGCGTGCTAAGATGCTGACTTTCTCCTCGAGCAGAGTGACTTCAGGTACGAGGGCGGGCCTCGCAGTGTTCCAAGCACAGTGTTCTCTCATGGCAGCTCACACAAGGGCCATGACAGAGTCTTCCTGGGCACTTCGCACTCACCAGCCATGTTGTCCCGAGGGCGTTCGAGGGCTCTGGAGAAGTAGTGCTCCTCAAGGAACGCGCAGTGTGTTGCTGCCCAGCACTCGGCAGGCACAGAGGTCCTCCGGGGGATCAACCAATGGACCTCGACGTTGCTCCGCCGGCCCACAGGTGTCTGGAGGCACTCAGTGACCTCGGAGGGAAAACGATGCACACCCGTGGGGCCTAGGAGTCCCCGGACGCGTACTTCCTTTAAAATAAAGCACATAAGCGACTGAGAACTCATGGAATCAGCTGCATGCCTCCCTTTCTGCACGGCTACTCAGGGCCTAACCTGGAGGCGAGTTCTCACGTCGAGGTTCCCTTTCGCTCTAGAGCCTGTCAGGCGGACCACCACCGCGGCCATGGAAGCACCTGGTTCAGACAGAGCAAACTCACAATTTTCCCCGCAGCCTTCTTACAGGGTTTCCAGGCCTGTCAGGAGCAGGGAATGTCAAGTAGCTGCAAGGCAGCGTGAATGCGGCCTTCAAAGTGGGAAAGCAAGTCTATTTCCAGCAGGCCCCCATTTCCATGGGCACCCTCAGCATAAACCCCTGCGGTACCTAACTAGTCCAAAGAGACACAGGTTACCCTGTGTTTCCTACCCTGAATGAAATTCTCGAAGTAGGGTGTTCTGCATCAAGCGAACTGCCTCAACCAAGGAACGGCGTAGCTGCTCCTCTGGGCCTGTGGCTATTCAAAAGCCTGCAGCGCCACTGGAAGAAGAGGACTTAAATTGCAGTAAGAACGCAAGCCAACTTTCTCGAGGAGGCACGGTGACTTCAGGCAGGAGGTCCCAGACGGAATGCGACGCCGAGGGTTTCTCTGAGTGCAGCTCGGACTAGGGCATTGCGTAAGACTTCGACGCCATGTGGGATGTGCTAGAACAGTGTTCCTGAGCGTGTGCGAGTGCTGGGGAAATTAGGCTGCTCCAAAAGAGAGTGCGGTGCGTTTCCCTACGCTCGGCATACACAGAGGGGCTCTAAAGGGCTCCGGGCCTGGATATTGCTTAGCAGACCCAGGTGGGCCTGGGGGTACTCAGTGTCCCTGCCGGAAACAGGGTGCCCACGCGAGCCTCCTAGGTGTCCGGCAAACTGTGCTGCAGTTAAAGATATGCAGAGCAGAGGCCACAGCCTCATGGAAACTGCTGCATGCCTCCACTTCTGTGCGGCCAATCAGGACCTTACCTCCAGTCACGTGTTCATGCTGGGTGCCCCTTTAGCGACACAGCATGGTAAGATGCTGACTTTCTCCTCGAGCAGAGTGACTTTAGGTACGAGGTTCTCGAAGTATTCAATGCAGAGTGTTTTCTCATGGCAGCTCACACAAGGGCCATGACAAAGACTTCCTGGGCACTTCGGACTCACCAGAAATGAGGTCCTGCGGCTGTTCGAGGACTCTGGAAATGTAGTTCTCCTCAAGGAACGTGCAGTGTGTTGCCCGTCACTCGGCACACTCAGAGGGCCTCCACCGGACAGACCAACCGGCCTCGATGTTGCTAAGCCGGCCCACAGGGTTCTGGAGGTACTCAGTGACTTTGGAGGGACAATGATGCACTCCCGAGAGGCCTAGGAGTCTTCAAAGGGGTACTTCCTTGAAAATAAAGCAGAACAGCGACTAAGAACTCATGGAAACAGCTGTATGCCTCCCTTTCTGCCCGGCTACTCGGGACCTAAAATGGAGGCAAGTTCCCACGTTGAGTATCCTTTTAGCTCTAGAGCTTGTCAGGCAGACCACCGCCGCGGCCACGGAGGCACCTGGTTTAGACAGAGCAAACTCATTTTTTTCCAAGAAGCATTCCTACAGGGTTTAACAGGCCTGTCAACAGCAGGGAATGTCATGCAGCTTCAAGGCAGCATGAATGCAGCCTTCAAAATGGGAAAGCAAGGGTAGTTCCAGCAGGCCCCCGTTTCCATGGGCACCCTCAGCATACACCCGTGTGGTTTCTAACAAGTCCAAAGAGACACAGGTTACCCTGTGTTTCCTTTCCTGAATCAACTTCTCGAAGTAGGGTGTTCTGCATCAAGCGAACTGCCTCAACCAAGGAACACCGTAGCTGCTCCTCTGGGCCTGTAGCTATTCAAAAGCCTGCAGTGCCACAGGAAGAAGAGGACTTCAATTGCAGTAGGAACACAAGCCGACTTTCTCTAGGAGGCATGGTGACTTCAGGCAGGATGTCCCAGATGGAATGCGAAGCCGAGGGTTTCTCTGAGTGCAGCTCGGACTAGGGCAATGCGTAAGACTTCGACGCCATGTGGGATGTGCTAGAACAGTGTTCCTGAGCGTGTGCAAGTGCTGGTGAAATTAAGCTGCTCCAAAAAGGAGTGTGGTGCGTTTCCCTATGCTCGGCATACACAGAGGAGCTCTAAAGGGCTACGGGCCTGGATGTTGCTTAGCAGACCCAGGGGGGCCTGGGGGTACTCAGTGTTCCCGTCGGGAACAGGGTGCCCACGCTAGCTTCCAAGGTGTCCAGAAAACGGTGCTGCAGTTAAAGATATGCAAAGCAGAGGCCACCGCCTCATGGAAACTGCAGCACACCGCTGCTTCTGCGTGGCCAATCGGGGCCTAACTTCCAGGCATGTGCTCATGCCAGGTGTGCCGGTAGCGACACAGCATGCTAAGAGGCTGAGTTTATCCTCGGATAGAGTGACTACAGGTACGAGGTCCTCCAAGTATTCAAAGCACAGTGTTTTCTCATGGCAGCTCACACAAGGGCCATGACGAAGTCTTCCTGGGCACTTGGGACTCACCAGCAATGTTGTCCTGAGGCCATTCGAGGACTCTGGAAATGTAGGTCTCCTCAAGGAAGGTACAGGGTGTTGCCCATCACTGGAAACGCACAGAGGGCCTCCGAGGGATCAACCGATGGGCGTTGAAGTTGCTCAGCCGGCCCACAGGTGTCTGGAGGTAGTCAGTGAAATTGGAGGGAAAATGATGCATACCCGAGAGGCCTAGGAGTACTCAAAAGTCTACTTCCTGTAAATTAAAGCACATAAGCCACTAAGAACTCATGGAAACAGCTACCTGCCTCCCTTTCTGCACGGCTACTCAGGGCCTAACCTGGAGTCAAGTCCTCACGTTGGGATTCCCTGTAGCTCTAGAGCTTGTCAGGCGGACCACCACCACGGCCATGGAAGCACCTGGTTCAGACAGAGCAAACTCATAAATTTCCCCGCAGCCTTCTTACAGGGTTTCCAGGCCTGTCAGGAGCAGGGAATGTCAAGTAGCTGCAAGGCAGCATGAATGCGGCCTTCAAAGTGGGAAAGCAAGTCTATTTCCAGCAGGCCCCCGTTTCCATGGGCACCCTCAGCATACACCCCTGTGGTATCTAACAAGTCCAAAGAGACACAGGTTACCCTGTGTTTCCTACCCTGAATCAACTTCTCGAAGTAGGGAGTTCTGCATCAAGCGAACTGCCTCAACCAAGGAACGGCGTAGCTGCTCCTCTGGGCCTGTGGCTATTCAAAAGCCTGCAGCGCCACTGGAAGAAGAGGACTTAAATTGCAGTAAGAACGCAAGCCAACTTTCTCGAGGAGGCACGGTGACTTCAGGCAGGAGGTCCCAGACGGAATGCGACGCCGAGGGTTTCTCTGAGTGCAGCTCGGACTAGGGCATTGCGTAAGACTTCGACGCCATGTGGGATGTGCTAGAACAGTGTTCCTGAGCGTGTGCGAGTGCTGGGGAAATTAGGCTGCTCCAAAAGAGAGTGCGGTGCGTTTCCCTACGCTCGGCATACACAGAGGGGCTCTAAAGGGCTCCGGGCCTGGATATTGCTTAGCAGACCCAGGTGGGCCTGGGGGTACTCAGTGTCCCTGCCGGAAACAGGGTGCCCACGTGAGCCTCCTAGGTGTCCGGCAAACTGTGCTGCAGTTAAAGATAACCAGAGCAGGGGCCACCGCCTCATGGAAACTGCAGCACGCCTCCGCTTCTGCGCGGCCAATCAGAGCCTTACTTCCAGGCATGTGTTCATGCTGGGAGTGCCGGTAGCAACACAGCATGCTAAGAGGCTGAGTTTCTCCACGGGTAGAGTGACTTTAGGTACGAGGTTCTCGAAGTATTCAAAGCACAGTGTTTTCCCCGAAGCATTCTTCCAGGGCTCACTGGCCTGTCGGGAGCTGGGAAGGTCAGGTAGCTTCAAGGCAGGCATGAATGCCGCCCTCAAAATGGGAAAGCAGGGCTAGTTCCAGCAGGCCCCCGTTTTCATGGGCACACTCAGCGTACATCCCTGTGGCTTCTAACGAGTCCCAAGAGACACCGGTTACCCTGCGTTTCCTTCCCTGAATCAACGTATCGAAGTAGGGAGTCCCGCATCCGGCGAACTGTCTCAACCGAGGAACGCCGTAGCTGCTCCTCTGGGCCTGGGGCTGCCTGCAGTGCCGCAGAAGGAACAGGACTTAAAGTGCAGTAAGAACCCAAGCCGCCGTCCTCTAGGAGGCACGGTGACTTCAGTCAGGAGGTCCTGGATGGAAGGCGAAGACGAGGGCTCCTCTGAGGGCAGCTCCGACTAGGGCACCGCGTAAGACCTCCGCGCCACGTGGGACGTGCCAGAACGGTGTTCGCGAACGTGTGCGAGTGCCGAGGAAACTAAGCTGCTCCGAAGGAGAGGGCAGTGCGTTTCCCTACGCTCGGCCTGCACACAGGGGGCTCTGAAGGGCTACGGGCCTGGATGTTCCTTAGCAGACCCAGGTGCACCTGGGGGTACTCAGTGTTCCTGCCGGGAGCAGGGTGCCCCGGCTAGCCTCCCAGGTGTCCAGAAAGCTGTGCTGCCGTTAAAGGCATGCAGAGCAGAGGCCACCGCCTCCTGGAAGCTGCAGCACGCCTCCGCTTCTGCACGGCGAATCAGGGCCTTCCTTCCAGACATGGGTTCATGCTGGGTGTGCCGGTAGCGACACAGCGTGCTAAGATGCTGACTTTCTCCTCGAGCAGAGTGACTTCAGGTACGAGGGCGGGCCTCGCAGTGTTCCAAGCACAGTGTTCTCTCATGGCAGCTCACACAAGGGCCATGACAGAGTCTTCCTGGGCACTTCGCACTCACCAGCCATGTTGTCCCGAGGGCGTTCGAGGGCTCTGGAGAAGTAGTGCTCCTCAAGGAACGCGCAGTGTGTTGCTGCCCAGCACTCGGCAGGCACAGAGGTCCTCCGGGGGATCAACCAATGGACCTCGACGTTGCTCCGCCGGCCCACAGGTGTCTGGAGGCACTCAGTGACCTCGGAGGGAAAACGATGCACACCCGTGGGGCCTAGGAGTCCCCGGACGCGTACTTCCTTTAAAATAAAGCACATAAGCGACTGAGAACTCATGGAATCAGCTGCATGCCTCCCTTTCTGCACGGCTACTCAGGGCCTAACCTGGAGGCGAGTTCTCACGTCGAGGTTCCCTTTCGCTCTAGAGCCTGTCAGGCGGACCACCACCGCGGCCATGGAAGCACCTGGTTCAGACAGAGCAAACTCACAATTTTCCCCGCAGCCTTCTTACAGGGTTTCCAGGCCTGTCAGGAGCAGGGAATGTCAAGTAGCTGCAAGGCAGCGTGAATGCGGCCTTCAAAGTGGGAAAGCAAGTCTATTTCCAGCAGGCCCCCATTTCCATGGGCACCCTCAGCATAAACCCCTGCGGTACCTAACTAGTCCAAAGAGACACAGGTTACCCTGTGTTTCCTACCCTGAATGAAATTCTCGAAGTAGGGTGTTCTGCATCAAGCGAACTGCCTCAACCAAGGAACGGCGTAGCTGCTCCTCTGGGCCTGTGGCTATTCAAAAGCCTGCAGCGCCACTGGAAGAAGAGGACTTAAATTGCAGTAAGAACGCAAGCCAACTTTCTCGAGGAGGCACGGTGACTTCAGGCAGGAGGTCCCAGACGGAATGCGACGCCGAGGGTTTCTCTGAGTGCAGCTCGGACTAGGGCATTGCGTAAGACTTCGACGCCATGTGGGATGTGCTAGAACAGTGTTCCTGAGCGTGTGCGAGTGCTGGGGAAATTAGGCTGCTCCAAAAGAGAGTGCGGTGCGTTTCCCTACGCTCGGCATACACAGAGGGGCTCTAAAGGGCTCCGGGCCTGGATATTGCTTAGCAGACCCAGGTGGGCCTGGGGGTACTCAGTGTCCCTGCCGGAAACAGGGTGCCCACGTGAGCCTCCTAGGTGTCCGGCAAACTGTGCTGCAGTTAAAGATATGCAGAGCAGAGGCCACAGCCTCATGGAAACTGCTGCATGCCTCCACTTCTGTGCGGCCAATCAGGACCTTACCTCCAGTCACGTGTTCATGCTGGGTGCCCCTTTAGCGACACAGCATGGTAAGATGCTGACTTTCTCCTCGAGCAGAGTGACTTTAGGTACGAGGTTCTCGAAGTATTCAATGCAGAGTGTTTTCTCATGGCAGCTCACACAAGGGCCATGACAAAGACTTCCTGGGCACTTCGGACTCACCAGAAATGAGGTCCTGCGGCTGTTCGAGGACTCTGGAAATGTAGTTCTCCTCAAGGAACGTGCAGTGTGTTGCCCGTCACTCGGCACACTCAGAGGGCCTCCACCGGACAGACCAACCGGCCTCGATGTTGCTAAGCCGGCCCACAGGGTTCTGGAGGTACTCAGTGACTTTGGAGGGACAATGATGCACTCCCGAGAGGCCTAGGAGTCTTCAAAGGGGTACTTCCTTGAAAATAAAGCAGAACAGCGACTAAGAACTCATGGAAACAGCTGTATGCCTCCCTTTCTGCCCGGCTACTCGGGACCTAAAATGGAGGCAAGTTCCCACGTTGAGTATCCTTTTAGCTCTAGAGCTTGTCAGGCAGACCACCGCCGCGGCCACGGAGGCACCTGGTTTAGACAGAGCAAACTCATTTTTTTCCAAGAAGCATTCCTACAGGGTTTAACAGGCCTGTCAACAGCAGGGAATGTCATGCAGCTTCAAGGCAGCATGAATGCAGCCTTCAAAA
This sequence comes from Grampus griseus, assembly GCF_964374135.1. Lineage (NCBI taxonomy): Eukaryota > Metazoa > Chordata > Mammalia > Artiodactyla > Delphinidae > Grampus > Grampus griseus. The sequence goes on from NC_139010.1 coordinate 938,049, forward strand.
TGGGAAAGCAAGGGTAGTTCCAGCAGGCCCCCGTTTCCATGGGCACCCTCAGCATACACCCGTGTGGTTTCTAACAAGTCCAAAGAGACACAGGTTACCCTGTGTTTCCTTTCCTGAATCAACTTCTCGAAGTAGGGTGTTCTGCATCAAGCGAACTGCCTCAACCAAGGAACACCGTAGCTGCTCCTCTGGGCCTGTAGCTATTCAAAAGCCTGCAGTGCCACAGGAAGAAGAGGACTTCAATTGCAGTAGGAACACAAGCCGACTTTCTCTAGGAGGCATGGTGACTTCAGGCAGGATGTCCCAGATGGAATGCGAAGCCGAGGGTTTCTCTGAGTGCAGCTCGGACTAGGGCAATGCGTAAGACTTCGACGCCATGTGGGATGTGCTAGAACAGTGTTCCTGAGCGTGTGCAAGTGCTGGTGAAATTAAGCTGCTCCAAAAAGGAGTGTGGTGCGTTTCCCTATGCTCGGCATACACAGAGGAGCTCTAAAGGGCTACGGGCCTGGATGTTGCTTAGCAGACCCAGGGGGGCCTGGGGGTACTCAGTGTTCCCGTCGGGAACAGGGTGCCCACGCTAGCTTCCAAGGTGTCCAGAAAACGGTGCTCCAGTTAAAGATATGCAAAGCAGAGGCCACCGCCTCATGGAAACTGCAGCACACCGCTGCTTCTGCGTGGCCAATCGGGGCCTAACTTCCAGGCATGTGCTCATGCCAGGTGTGCCGGTAGCGACACAGCATGCTAAGAGGCTGAGTTTATCCTCGGATAGAGTGACTACAGGTACGAGGTCCTCCAAGTATTCAAAGCACAGTGTTTTCTCATGGCAGCTCACACAAGGGCCATGACGAAGTCTTCCTGGGCACTTGGGACTCACCAGCAATGTTGTCCTGAGGCCATTCGAGGACTCTGGAAATGTAGGTCTCCTCAAGGAAGGTACAGGGTGTTGCCCATCACTGGAAACGCACAGAGGGCCTCCGAGGGATCAACCGATGGGTGTTGAAGTTGCTCAGCCGGCCCACAGGTGTCTGGAGGTAGTCAGTGAAATTGGAGGGAAAATGATGCATACCCGAGAGGCCTAGGAGTACTCAAAAGTCTACTTCCTGTAAATTAAAGCACATAAGCCACTAAGAACTCATGGAAACAGCTACCTGCCTCCCTTTCTGCACGGCTACTCAGGGCCTAACCTGGAGTCAAGTCCTCACGTTGGGATTCCCTGTAGCTCTAGAGCTTGTCAGGCGGACCACCACCACGGCCATGGAAGCACCTGGTTCAGACAGAGCAAACTCATAATTTTCCCCGCAGCCTTCTTACAGGGTTTCCAGGCCTGTCAGGAGCAGGGAATGTCAAGTAGCTGCAAGGCAGCGTGAATGCGGCCTTCAAAGTGGGAAAGCAAGTCTATTTCCAGCAGGCCCCCGTTTCCATGGGCACCCTCAGCATACACCCCTGTGGTATCTAACAAGTCCAAAGAGACACAGGTTACCCTGTGTTTCCTACCCTGAATCAACTTCTCGAAGTAGGGAGTTCTGCATCAAGCGAACTGCCTCAACCAAGGAACGGCGTAGCTGCTCCTCTGGGCCTGTGGCTATTCAAAAGCCTGCAGCGCCACTGGAAGAAGAGGACTTAAATTGCAGTAAGAACGCAAGCCAACTTTCTCGAGGAGGCACGGTGACTTCAGGCAGGAGGTCCCAGACGGAATGCGACGCCGAGGGTTTCTCTGAGTGCAGCTCGGACTAGGGCATTGCGTAAGACTTCGACGCCATGTGGGATGTGCTAGAACAGTGTTCCTGAGCGTGTGCGAGTGCTGGGGAAATTAGGCTGCTCCAAAAGAGAGTGCGGTGCGTTTCCCTACGCTCGGCATACACAGAGGGGCTCTAAAGGGCTCCGGGCCTGGATATTGCTTAGCAGACCCAGGTGGGCCTGGGGGTACTCAGTGTCCCTGCCGGAAACAGGGTGCCCACGTGAGCCTCCTAGGTGTCCGGCAAACTGTGCTGCAGTTAAAGATATGCAGAGCAGAGGCCACAGCCTCATGGAAACTGCTGCATGCCTCCACTTCTGTGCGGCCAATCAGGACCTTACCTCCAGTCACGTGTTCATGCTGGGTGCCCCTTTAGCGACACAGCATGGTAAGATGCTGACTTTCTCCTCGAGCAGAGTGACTTTAGGTACGAGGTTCTCGAAGTATTCAATGCAGAGTGTTTTCTCATGGCAGCTCACACAAGGGCCATGACAAAGACTTCCTGGGCACTTCGGACTCACCAGAAATGAGGTCCTGCGGCTGTTCGAGGACTCTGGAAATGTAGTTCTCCTCAAGGAACGTGCAGTGTGTTGCCCGTCACTCGGCACACTCAGAGGGCCTCCACCGGACAGACCAACCGGCCTCGATGTTGCTAAGCCGGCCCACAGGGTTCTGGAGGTACTCAGTGACTTTGGAGGGACAATGATGCACTCCCGAGAGGCCTAGGAGTCTTCAAAGGGGTACTTCCTTGAAAATAAAGCAGAACAGCGACTAAGAACTCATGGAAACAGCTGTATGCCTCCCTTTCTGCCCGGCTACTCGGGACCTAAAATGGAGGCAAGTTCCCACGTTGAGTATCCTTTTAGCTCTAGAGCTTGTCAGGCAGACCACCGCCGCGGCCACGGAGGCACCTGGTTTAGACAGAGCAAACTCATTTTTTTCCAAGAAGCATTCCTACAGGGTTTAACAGGCCTGTCAACAGCAGGGAATGTCATGCAGCTTCAAGGCAGCATGAATGCAGCCTTCAAAATGGGAAAGCAAGGGTAGTTCCAGCAGGCCCCCGTTTCCATGGGCACCCTCAGCATACACCCGTGTGGTTTCTAACAAGTCCAAAGAGACACAGGTTACCCTGTGTTTCCTTTCCTGAATCAACTTCTCGAAGTAGGGTGTTCTGCATCAAGCGAACTGCCTCAACCAAGGAACACCGTAGCTGCTCCTCTGGGCCTGTAGCTATTCAAAAGCCTGCAGTGCCACAGGAAGAAGAGGACTTCAATTGCAGTAGGAACACAAGCCGACTTTCTCTAGGAGGCATGGTGACTTCAGGCAGGATGTCCCAGATGGAATGCGAAGCCGAGGGTTTCTCTGAGTGCAGCTCGGACTAGGGCAATGCGTAAGACTTCGACGCCATGTGGGATGTGCTAGAACAGTGTTCCTGAGCGTGTGCAAGTGCTGGTGAAATTAAGCTGCTCCAAAAAGGAGTGTGGTGCGTTTCCCTATGCTCGGCATACACAGAGGAGCTCTAAAGGGCTACGGGCCTGGATGTTGCTTAGCAGACCCAGGGGGGCCTGGGGGTACTCAGTGTTCCCGTCGGGAACAGGGTGCCCACGCTAGCTTCCAAGGTGTCCAGAAAACGGTGCTGCAGTTAAAGATATGCAAAGCAGAGGCCACCGCCTCATGGAAACTGCAGCACACCGCTGCTTCTGCGTGGCCAATCGGGGCCTAACTTCCAGGCATGTGCTCATGCCAGGTGTGCCGGTAGCGACACAGCATGCTAAGAGGCTGAGTTTATCCTCGGATAGAGTGACTACAGGTACGAGGTCCTCCAAGTATTCAAAGCACAGTGTTTTCTCATGGCAGCTCACACAAGGGCCATGACGAAGTCTTCCTGGGCACTTGGGACTCACCAGCAATGTTGTCCTGAGGCCATTCGAGGACTCTGGAAATGTAGGTCTCCTCAAGGAAGGTACAGGGTGTTGCCCATCACTGGAAACGCACAGAGGGCCTCCGAGGGATCAACCGATGGGCGTTGAAGTTGCTCAGCCGGCCCACAGGTGTCTGGAGGTAGTCAGTGAAATTGGAGGGAAAATGATGCATACCCGAGAGGCCTAGGAGTACTCAAAAGTCTACTTCCTGTAAATTAAAGCACATAAGCCACTAAGAACTCATGGAAACAGCTACCTGCCTCCCTTTCTGCACGGCTACTCAGGGCCTAACCTGGAGTCAAGTCCTCACGTTGGGATTCCCTGTAGCTCTAGAGCTTGTCAGGTGGACCACCACCACGGCCATGGAAGCACCTGGTTCAGACAGAGCAAACTCATAAATTTCCCCGCAGCCTTCTTACAGGGTTTCCAGGCCTGTCAGGAGCAGGGAATGTCAAGTAGCTGCAAGGCAGCATGAATGCGGCCTTCAAAGTGGGAAAGCAAGTCTATTTCCAGCAGGCCCCCGTTTCCATGGGCACCCTCAGCATACACCCCTGTGGTATCTAACAAGTCCAAAGAGACACAGGTTACCCTGTGTTTCCTACCCTGAATCAACTTCTCGAAGTAGGGAGTTCTGCATCAAGCGAACTGCCTCAACCAAGGAACGGCGTAGCTGCTCCTCTGGGCCTGTGGCTATTCAAAAGCCTGCAGCGCCACTGGAAGAAGAGGACTTAAATTGCAGTAAGAACGCAAGCCAACTTTCTCGAGGAGGCACGGTGACTTCAGGCAGGAGGTCCCAGACGGAATGCGACGCCGAGGGTTTCTCTGAGTGCAGCTCGGACTAGGGCATTGCGTAAGACTTCGACGCCATGTGGGATGTGCTAGAACAGTGTTCCTGAGCGTGTGCGAGTGCTGGGGAAATTAGGCTGCTCCAAAAGAGAGTGCGGTGCGTTTCCCTACGCTCGGCATACACAGAGGGGCTCTAAAGGGCTCCGGGCCTGGATATTGCTTAGCAGACCCAGGTGGGCCTGGGGGTACTCAGTGTCCCTGCCGGAAACAGGGTGCCCACGTGAGCCTCCTAGGTGTCCGGCAAACTGTGCTGCAGTTAAAGATAACCAGAGCAGGGGCCACCGCCTCATGGAAACTGCAGCACGCCTCCGCTTCTGCGCGGCCAATCAGAGCCTTACTTCCAGGCATGTGTTCATGCTGGGAGTGCCGGTAGCAACACAGCATGCTAAGAGGCTGAGTTTCTCCACGGGTAGAGTGACTTTAGGTACGAGGTTCTCGAAGTATTCAAAGCACAGTGTTTTCCCCGAAGCATTCTTCCAGGGCTCACTGGCCTGTCGGGAGCTGGGAAGGTCAGGTAGCTTCAAGGCAGGCATGAATGCCGCCCTCAAAATGGGAAAGCAGGGCTAGTTCCAGCAGGCCCCCATTTTCATGGGCACACTCAGCGTACATCCCTGTGGCTTCTAACGAGTCCCAAGAGACACCGGTTACCCTGCGTTTCCTTCCCTGAATCAACGTATCGAAGTAGGGAGTCCCGCATCCGGCGAACTGTCTCAACCGAGGAACGCCGTAGCTGCTCCTCTGGGCCTGGGGCTGCCTGCAGTGCCGCAGAAGGAACAGGACTTAAAGTGCAGTAAGAACCCAAGCCGCCGTCCTCTAGGAGGCACGGTGACTTCAGTCAGGAGGTCCTGGATGGAAGGCGAAGACGAGGGCTCCTCTGAGGGCAGCTCCGACTAGGGCACCGCGTAAGACCTCCGCGCCACGTGGGACGTGCCAGAACGGTGTTCGCGAACGTGTGCGAGTGCCGAGGAAACTAAGCTGCTCCGAAGGAGAGGGCAGTGCGTTTCCCTACGCTCGGCCTGCACACAGGGGGCTCTGAAGGGCTACGGGCCTGGATGTTCCTTAGCAGACCCAGGTGCACCTGGGGGTACTCAGTGTTCCTGCCGGGAGCAGGGTGCCCCGGCTAGCCTCCCAGGTGTCCAGAAAGCTGTGCTGCCGTTAAAGGCATGCAGAGCAGAGGCCACCGCCTCCTGGAAGCTGCAGCACGCCTCCGCTTCTGCACGGCGAATCAGGGCCTTCCTTCCAGACATGGGTTCATGCTGGGTGTGCCGGTAGCGACACAGCGTGCTAAGATGCTGACTTTCTCCTCGAGCAGAGTGACTTCAGGTACGAGGGCGGGCCTCGCAGTGTTCCAAGCACAGTGTTCTCTCATGGCAGCTCACACAAGGGCCATGACAGAGTCTTCCTGGGCACTTCGCACTCACCAGCCATGTTGTCCCGAGGGCGTTCGAGGGCTCTGGAGAAGTAGTGCTCCTCAAGGAACGCGCAGTGTGTTGCTGCCCAGCACTCGGCAGGCACAGAGGTCCTCCGGGGGATCAACCAATGGACCTCGACGTTGCTCCGCCGGCCCACAGGTGTCTGGAGGCACTCAGTGACCTCGGAGGGAAAACGATGCACACCCGTGGGGCCTAGGAGTCCCCGGACGCGTACTTCCTTTAAAATAAAGCACATAAGCGACTGAGAACTCATGGAATCAGCTGCATGCCTCCCTTTCTGCACGGCTACTCAGGGCCTAACCTGGAGGCGAGTTCTCACGTCGAGGTTCCCTTTCGCTCTAGAGCCTGTCAGGCGGACCACCACCGCGGCCATGGAAGCACCTGGTTCAGACAGAGCAAACTCACAATTTTCCCCGCAGCCTTCTTACAGGGTTTCCAGGCCTGTCAGGAGCAGGGAATGTCAAGTAGCTGCAAGGCAGCGTGAATGCGGCCTTCAAAGTGGGAAAGCAAGTCTATTTCCAGCAGGCCCCCATTTCCATGGGCACCCTCAGCATAAACCCCTGCGGTACCTAACTAGTCCAAAGAGACACAGGTTACCCTGTGTTTCCTACCCTGAATGAAATTCTCGAAGTAGGGTGTTCTGCATCAAGCGAACTGCCTCAACCAAGGAACGGCGTAGCTGCTCCTCTGGGCCTGTGGCTATTCAAAAGCCTGCAGCGCCACTGGAAGAAGAGGACTTAAATTGCAGTAAGAACGCAAGCCAACTTTCTCGAGGAGGCACGGTGACTTCAGGCAGGAGGTCCCAGACGGAATGCGACGCCGAGGGTTTCTCTGAGTGCAGCTCGGACTAGGGCATTGCGTAAGACTTCGACGCCATGTGGGATGTGCTAGAACAGTGTTCCTGAGCGTGTGCGAGTGCTGGGGAAATTAGGCTGCTCCAAAAGAGAGTGCGGTGCGTTTCCCTACGCTCGGCATACACAGAGGGGCTCTAAAGGGCTCCGGGCCTGGATATTGCTTAGCAGACCCAGGTGGGCCTGGGGGTACTCAGTGTCCCTGCCGGAAACAGGGTGCCCACGCGAGCCTCCTAGGTGTCCGGCAAACTGTGCTGCAGTTAAAGATATGCAGAGCAGAGGCCACAGCCTCATGGAAACTGCTGCATGCCTCCACTTCTGTGCGGCCAATCAGGACCTTACCTCCAGTCACGTGTTCATGCTGGGTGCCCCTTTAGCGACACAGCATGGTAAGATGCTGACTTTCTCCTCGAGCAGAGTGACTTTAGGTACGAGGTTCTCGAAGTATTCAATGCAGAGTGTTTTCTCATGGCAGCTCACACAAGGGCCATGACAAAGACTTCCTGGGCACTTCGGACTCACCAGAAATGAGGTCCTGCGGCTGTTCGAGGACTCTGGAAATGTAGTTCTCCTCAAGGAACGTGCAGTGTGTTGCCCGTCACTCGGCACACTCAGAGGGCCTCCACCGGACAGACCAACCGGCCTCGATGTTGCTAAGCCGGCCCACAGGGTTCTGGAGGTACTCAGTGACTTTGGAGGGACAATGATGCACTCCCGAGAGGCCTAGGAGTCTTCAAAGGGGTACTTCCTTGAAAATAAAGCAGAACAGCGACTAAGAACTCATGGAAACAGCTGTATGCCTCCCTTTCTGCCCGGCTACTCGGGACCTAAAATGGAGGCAAGTTCCCACGTTGAGTATCCTTTTAGCTCTAGAGCTTGTCAGGCAGACCACCGCCGCGGCCACGGAGGCACCTGGTTTAGACAGAGCAAACTCATTTTTTTCCAAGAAGCATTCCTACAGGGTTTAACAGGCCTGTCAACAGCAGGGAATGTCATGCAGCTTCAAGGCAGCATGAATGCAGCCTTCAAAATGGGAAAGCAAGGGTAGTTCCAGCAGGCCCCCGTTTCCATGGGCACCCTCAGCATACACCCGTGTGGTTTCTAACAAGTCCAAAGAGACACAGGTTACCCTGTGTTTCCTTTCCTGAATCAACTTCTCGAAGTAGGGTGTTCTGCATCAAGCGAACTGCCTCAACCAAGGAACACCGTAGCTGCTCCTCTGGGCCTGTAGCTATTCAAAAGCCTGCAGTGCCACAGGAAGAAGAGGACTTCAATTGCAGTAGGAACACAAGCCGACTTTCTCTAGGAGGCATGGTGACTTCAGGCAGGATGTCCCAGATGGAATGCGAAGCCGAGGGTTTCTCTGAGTGCAGCTCGGACTAGGGCAATGCGTAAGACTTCGACGCCATGTGGGATGTGCTAGAACAGTGTTCCTGAGCGTGTGCAAGTGCTGGTGAAATTAAGCTGCTCCAAAAAGGAGTGTGGTGCGTTTCCCTATGCTCGGCATACACAGAGGAGCTCTAAAGGGCTACGGGCCTGGATGTTGCTTAGCAGACCCAGGGGGGCCTGGGGGTACTCAGTGTTCCCGTCGGGAACAGGGTGCCCACGCTAGCTTCCAAGGTGTCCAGAAAACGGTGCTGCAGTTAAAGATATGCAAAGCAGAGGCCACCGCCTCATGGAAACTGCAGCACACCGCTGCTTCTGCGTGGCCAATCGGGGCCTAACTTCCAGGCATGTGCTCATGCCAGGTGTGCCGGTAGCGACACAGCATGCTAAGAGGCTGAGTTTATCCTCGGATAGAGTGACTACAGGTACGAGGTCCTCCAAGTATTCAAAGCACAGTGTTTTCTCATGGCAGCTCACACAAGGGCCATGACGAAGTCTTCCTGGGCACTTGGGACTCACCAGCAATGTTGTCCTGAGGCCATTCGAGGACTCTGGAAATGTAGGTCTCCTCAAGGAAGGTACAGGGTGTTGCCCATCACTGGAAACGCACAGAGGGCCTCCGAGGGATCAACCGATGGGTGTTGAAGTTGCTCAGCCGGCCCACAGGTGTCTGGAGGTAGTCAGTGAAATTGGAGGGAAAATGATGCATACCCGAGAGGCCTAGGAGTACTCAAAAGTCTACTTCCTGTAAATTAAAGCACATAAGCCACTAAGAACTCATGGAAACAGCTACCTGCCTCCCTTTCTGCACGGCTACTCAGGGCCTAACCTGGAGTCAAGTCCTCACGTTGGGATTCCCTGTAGCTCTAGAGCTTGTCAGGCGGACCACCACCACGGCCATGGAAGCACCTGGTTCAGACAGAGCAAACTCATAATTTTCCCCGCAGCCTTCTTACAGGGTTTCCAGGCCTGTCAGGAGCAGAGAATGTCAAGTAGCTGCAAGGCAGCGTGAATGCGGCCTTCAAAGTGGGAAAGCAAGTCTATTTCCAGCAGGCCCCCGTTTCCATGGGCACCCTCAGCATACACCCCTGTGGTATCTAACAAGTCCAAAGAGACACAGGTTACCCTGTGTTTCCTACCCTGAATCAACTTCTCGAAGTAGGGAGTTCTGCATCAAGCGAACTGCCTCAACCAAGGAACGGCGTAGCTGCTCCTCTGGGCCTGTGGCTATTCAAAAGCCTGCAGCGCCACTGGAAGAAGAGGACTTAAATTGCAGTAAGAACGCAAGCCAACTTTCTCGAGGAGGCACGGTGACTTCAGGCAGGAGGTCCCAGACGGAATGCGACGCCGAGGGTTTCTCTGAGTGCAGCTCGGACTAGGGCATTGCGTAAGACTTCGACGCCATGTGGGATGTGCTAGAACAGTGTTCCTGAGCGTGTGCGAGTGCTGGGGAAATTAGGCTGCTCCAAAAGAGAGTGCGGTGCGTTTCCCTACGCTCGGCATACACAGAGGGGCTCTAAAGGGCTCCGGGCCTGGATATTGCTTAGCAGACCCAGGTGGGCCTGGGGGTACTCAGTGTCCCTGCCGGAAACAGGGTGCCCACGTGAGCCTCCTAGGTGTCCGGCAAACTGTGCTGCAGTTAAAGATAACCAGAGCAGGGGCCACCGCCTCATGGAAACTGCAGCACGCCTCCGCTTCTGCGCGGCCAATCAGAGCCTTACTTCCAGGCATGTGTTCATGCTGGGAGTGCCGGTAGCAACACAGCATGCTAAGAGGCTGAGTTTCTCCACGGGTAGAGTGACTTTAGGTACGAGGTTCTCGAAGTATTCAAAGCACAGTGTTTTCCCCGAAGCATTCTTCCAGGGCTCACTGGCCTGTCGGGAGCTGGGAAGGTCAGGTAGCTTCAAGGCAGGCATGAATGCCGCCCTCAAAATGGGAAAGCAGGGCTAGTTCCAGCAGGCCCCCGTTTTCATGGGCACACTCAGCGTACATCCCTGTGGCTACTAACGAGTCCCAAGAGACACCGGTTACCCTGCGTTTCCTTCCCTGAATCAACGTATCGAAGTAGGGAGTCCCGCATCCGGCGAACTGTCTCAACCGAGGAACGCCGTAGCTGCTCCTCTGGGCCTGGGGCTGCCTGCAGTGCCGCAGAAGGAACAGGACTTAAAGTGCAGTAAGAACCCAAGCCGCCGTCCTCTAGTAGGCACGGTGACTTCAGTCAGGAGGTCCTGGATGGAAGGCGAAGACGAGGGCTCCTCTGAGGGCAGCTCCGACTAGGGCACCGCGTAAGACCTCCGCGCCACGTGGGACGTGCCAGAACGGTGTTCGCGAACGTGTGCGAGTGCCGAGGAAACTAAGCTGCTCCGAAGGAGAGGGCAGTGCGTTTCCCTACGCTCGGCCTGCACACAGGGGGCTCTGAAGGGCTACGGGCCTGGATGTTCCTTAGCAGACCCAGGTGCACCTGGGGGTACTCAGTGTTCCTGCCGGGAGCAGGGTGCCCCGGCTAGCCTCCCAGGTGTCCAGAAAGCTGTGCTGCCGTTAAAGGCATGCAGAGCAGAGGCCACCGCCTCCTGGAAGCTGCAGCACGCCTCCGCTTCTGCACGGCGAATCAGGGCCTTCCTTCCAGACATGGGTTCATGCTGGGTGTGCCGGTAGCGACACAGCGTGCTAAGATGCTGACTTTCTCCTCGAGCAGAGTGACTTCAGGTACGAGGGCGGGCCTCGCAGTGTTCCAAGCACAGTGTTCTCTCATGGCAGCTCACACAAGGGCCATGACAGAGTCTTCCTGGGCACTTCGCACTCACCAGCCATGTTGTCCCGAGGGCGTTCGAGGGCTCTGGAGAAGTAGTGCTCCTCAAGGAACGCGCAGTGTGTTGCTGCCCAGCACTCGGCAGGCACAGAGGTCCTCCGGGGGATCAACCAATGGACCTCGACGTTGCTCCGCTGGCCCACAGGTGTCTGGAGGCACTCAGTGACCTCGGAGGGAAAACGATGCACACCCGTGGGGCCTAGGAGTCCCCGGACGCGTACTTCCTTTAAAATAAAGCACATAAGCGACTGAGAACTCATGGAATCAGCTGCATGCCTCCCTTTCTGCACGGCTACTCAGGGCCTAACCTGGAGGCGAGTTCTCACGTCGAGGTTCCCTTTCGCTCTAGAGCCTGTCAGGCGGACCACCACCGCGGCCATGGAAGCACCTGGTTCAGACAGAGCAAACTCACAATTTTCCCCGCAGCCTTCTTACAGGGTTTCCAGGCCTGTCAGGAGCAGGGAATGTCAAGTAGCTGCAAGGCAGCGTGAATGCGGCCTTCAAAGTGGGAAAGCAAGTCTATTTCCAGCAGGCCCCCATTTCCATGGGCACCCTCAGCATAAACCCCTGCGGTACCTAACTAGTCCAAAGAGACACAGGTTACCCTGTGTTTCCTACCCTGAATGAAATTCTCGAAGTAGGGTGTTCTGCATCAAGCGAACTGCCTCAACCAAGGAACGGCGTAGCTGCTCCTCTGGGCCTGTGGCTATTCAAAAGCCTGCAGCGCCACTGGAAGAAGAGGACTTAAATTGCAGTAAGAACGCAAGCCAACTTTCTCGAGGAGGCACGGTGACTTCAGGCAGGAGGTCCCAGACGGAATGCGACGCCGAGGGTTTCTCTGAGTGCAGCTCGGACTAGGGCATTGCGTAAGACTTCGACGCCATGTGGGATGTGCTAGAACAGTGTTCCTGAGCGTGTGCGAGTGCTGGGGAAATTAGGCTGCTCCAAAAGAGAGTGCGGTGCGTTTCCCTACGCTCGGCATACACAGAGGGGCTCTAAAGGGCTCCGGGCCTGGATATTGCTTAGCAGACCCAGGTGGGCCTGGGGGTACTCAGTGTCCCTGCCGGAAACAGGGTGCCCACGCGAGCCTCCTAGGTGTCCGGCAAACTGTGCTGCAGTTAAAGATATGCAGAGCAGAGGCCACAGCCTCATGGAAACTGCTGCATGCCTCCACTTCTGTGCGGCCAATCAGGACCTTACCTCCAGTCACGTGTTCATGCTGGGTGCCCCTTTAGCGACACAGCATGGTAAGATGCTGACTTTCTCCTCGAGCAGAGTGACTTTAGGTACGAGGTTCTCGAAGTATTCAATGCAGAGTGTTTTCTCATGGCAGCTCACACAAGGGCCATGACAAAGACTTCCTGGGCACTTCGGACTCACCAGAAATGAGGTCCTGCGGCTGTTCGAGGACTCTGGAAATGTAGTTCTCCTCAAGGAACGTGCAGTGTGTTGCCCGTCACTCGGCACACTCAGAGGGCCTCCACCGGACAGACCAACCGGCCTCGATGTTGCTAAGCCGGCCCACAGGGTTCTGGAGGTACTCAGTGACTTTGGAGGGACAATGATGCACTCCCGAGAGGCCTAGGAGTCTTCAAAGGGGTACTTCCTTGAAAATAAAGCAGAACAGCGACTAAGAACTCATGGAAACAGCTGTATGCCTCCCTTTCTGCCCGGCTACTCGGGACCTAAAATGGAGGCAAGTTCCCACGTTGAGTATCCTTTTAGCTCTAGAGCTTGTCAGGCAGACCACCGCCGCGGCCACAGAGGCACCTGGTTTAGACAGAGCAAACTCATTTTTTTCCAAGAAGCATTCCTACAGGGTTTAACAGGCCTGTCAACAGCAGGGAATGTCATGCAGCTTCAAGGCAGCATGAATGCAGCCTTCAAAATGGGAAAGCAAGGGTAGTTCCAGCAGGCCCCCGTTTCCATGGGCACCCTCAGCATACACCCGTGTGGTTTCTAACAAGTCCAAAGAGACACAGGTTACCCTGTGTTTCCTTTCCTGAATCAACTTCTCGAAGTAGGGTGTTCTGCATCAAGCGAACTGCCTCAACCAAGGAACACCGTAGCTGCTCCTCTGGGCCTGTAGCTATTCAAAAGCCTGCAGTGCCACAGGAAGAAGAGGACTTCAATTGCAGTAGGAACACAAGCCGACTTTCTCTAGGAGGCATGGTGACTTCAGGCAGGATGTCCCAGATGGAATGCGAAGCCGAGGGTTTCTCTGAGTGCAGCTCGGACTAGGGCAATGCGTAAGACTTCGACGCCATGTGGGATGTGCTAGAACAGTGTTCCTGAGCGTGTGCAAGTGCTGGTGAAATTAAGCTGCTCCAAAAAGGAGTGTGGTGCGTTTCCCTATGCTCGGCATACACAGAGGAGCTCTAAAGGGCTACGGGCCTGGATGTTGCTTAGCAGACCCAGGGGGGCCTGGGGGTACTCAGTGTTCCCGTCGGGAACAGGGTGCCCACGCTAGCTTCCAAGGTGTCCAGAAAACGGTGCTGCAGTTAAAGATATGCAAAGCAGAGGCCACCGCCTCATGGAAACTGCAGCACACCGCTGCTTCTGCGTGGCCAATCGGGGCCTAACTTCCAGGCATGTGCTCATGCCAGGTGTGCCGGTAGCGACACAGCATGCTAAGAGGCTGGGTTTATCCTCGGATAGAGTGACTACAGGTACGAGGTCCTCCAAGTATTCAAAGCACAGTGTTTTCTCATGGCAGCTCACACAAGGGCCATGACGAAGTCTTCCTGGGCACTTGGGACTCACCAGCAATGTTGTCCTGAGGCCATTCGAGGACTCTGGAAATGTAGGTCTCCTCAAGGAAGGTACAGGGTGTTGCCCATCACTGGAAACGCACAGAGGGCCTCCGAGGGATCAACCGATGGGCGTTGAAGTTGCTCAGCCGGCCCACAGGTGTCTGGAGGTAGTCAGTGAAATTGGAGGGAAAATGATGCATACCCGAGAGGCCTAGGAGTACTCAAAAGTCTACTTCCTGTAAATTAAAGCACATAAGCCACTAAGAACTCATGGAAACAGCTACCTGCCTCCCTTTCTGCACGGCTACTCAGGGCCTAACCTGGAGGCAAGTTCTCACGTTGGGATTCCCTTTAGCTCTAGAGCTTGTCAGGCGGACCACCACCACGGCCATGGAAGCACCTGGTTCAGACAGAGCAAACTCATAATTTTCCCCGCAGCCTTCTTACAGGGTTTCCAGGCCTGTCAGGAGCAGGGAATGTCAAGTAGCTGCAAGGCAGCGTGAATGCGGCCTTCAAAGTGGGAAAGCAAGTCTATTTCCAGCAGGCCCCCGTTTCCATGGGCACCCTCAGCATACACCCCTGTGGTATCTAACAAGTCCAAAGAGACACAGGTTACCCTGTGTTTCCTACCCTGAATCAACTTCTCGAAGTAGGGAGTTCTGCATCAAGCGAACTGCCTCAACCAAGGAACGGCGTAGCTGCTCCTCTGGGCCTGTGGCTATTCAAAAGCCTGCAGCGCCACTGGAAGAAGAGGACTTAAATTGCAGTAAGAACGCAAGCCAACTTTCTCGAGGAGGCACGGTGACTTCAGGCAGGAGGTCCCAGACGGAATGCGACGCCGAGGGTTTCTCTGAGTGCAGCTCGGACTAGGGCATTGCGTAAGACTTCGACGCCATGTGGGATGTGCTAGAACAGTGTTCCTGAGCGTGTGCGAGTGCTGGGGAAATTAGGCTGCTCCAAAAGAGAGTGCGGTGCGTTTCCCTACACTCGGCATACACAGAGGGGCTCTAAAGGGCTCCGGGCCTGGATATTGCTTAGCAGACCCAGGTGGGCCTGGGGGTACTCAGTGTCCCTGCCGGAAACAGGGTGCCCACGTGAGCCTCCTAGGTGTCCGGCAAACTGTACTGCAGTTAAAGATAACCAGAGCAGGGGCCACCGCCTCATGGAAACTGCAGCACGCCTCCGCTTCTGTGCGGCCAATCAGAGCCTTACTTCCAGGCATGTGTTCATGCTGGGAGTGCCGGTAGCAACACAGCATGCTAAGAGGCTGAGTTTCTCCACGGGTAGAGTGACTACAGGTCCGAGGTCCTCAAAGTATTCAAAGCACAGTGTTTTCCCCGAAGCATTCTTCCAGGGCTCACTGGCCTGTCGGGAGCTGGGAAGGTCAGGTAGCTTCAAGGCAGGCATGAATGCCGCCCTCAAAATGGGAAAGCAGGGCTAGTTCCAGCAGGCCCCCGTTTTCATGGGCACACTCAGCGTACATCCCTGTGGCTTCTAACGAGTCCCAAGAGACACCGGTTACCCTGCGTTTCCTTCCCTGAATCAACGTATCGAAGTAGGGAGTCCCGCATCCGGCGAACTGTCTCAACCGAGGAACGCGGTAGCTGCTCCTCTGGGCCTGGGGCTGCCTGCAGTGCCGCAGAAGGAACAGGACTTGAAGTGCAGTAAGAACCCAAGCCGCCGTCCTCTAGGAGGCACGGTGACTTCAGTCAGGAGGTCCTGGATGGAAGGCGAAGACGAGGGCTCCTCTGAGGGCAGCTCCGACTAGGGCACCGCGTAAGACCTCCACGCCACGTGGGACGTGCCAGAACGGTGTTCGCGAACGTGTGCGAGTGCCGAGGAAACTACGCTGCTCCGAAGGAGATGGCAGTGCGTTTCCCTACGCTCGGCCTGCACACAGGGGGCTCTGAAGGGCCACGGGCCTGGATGTTCCTTAGCAGACCCAGGTGCACCTGGGGGTACTCAGTGTTCCTGCTGGGAGCAGGGTGCCCCGGCTATTCTCAGTGTTCTCTCATGGCAGCTCACACAAGGGCCATGACTGAGTCTTCCTGGGTACTTCGCACTCACCAGCCATGTTGTCCCGAGGGCGTTCGAGGGCTCTGGAGATGTAGCGCTCCTCAAGGAACGCGCAGTGTGTTGCTGCCCAGCACTCAGCAGGCACAGATGTCCTCCGGAGGATCAACCAATGGACCTCGACATTGCTCCGCCGGCCCACAGGTGTCTGGAGGCACACAGTGACCTCGGAGGGAAAACGATGCACACCCGTGGGGCCTAGGAGTCCCCGGACGCGTACTTCCTTTAAAATAAAGCACAGAAGCGACTGAGAACTCGTGGAAACAGCTGCATGCCTCCCTTTCTGCACGGCTACTCAGGGCCTAACCTGGAGGCGAGTTCTCACGTCGAGGTTCCCTTTCGCTCTAGAGCCTGTCATGCGGACCGAGCTGCGGCTACGGAAGCACCTGGTTTAGAGAGAGCAAACTCATAATTTTACCCGAAGCATTCTTCCAGGGCTCACTGGCCTGTCGGGAGCCGGGAATGTCAGGTAGCTTCAAGGCAGGCATGAATGCCGCCCTCAAAACGGGAAAGCAGGGCTAGTTCCAGCAGGCCACCATTTTCATGGGCACACTCAGCATACATCCCTGTTGCTTCTAAGGACTCCCAAGAGACACCGGTTACCCTGCGTTTCCTTCCCTGAATCAACTTATCGAAGTAGGAAGTCCCGCATCCGGCGAACTGTCTCAACCGAGGAACGCCGTAGCTGCTCCTCTGTGCCTGGGTCTGCCTGCAGTGCCGCAGAAGGAACAGGACTTAAAGTGCAGTAAGAACCCAAGCCGCCGTCCTCTAGGAGGCACGGTGACTTCAGTCAGGAGGTCCTGGATGGAACGCGAAGACGAGGGCTCCTCTGAGGGCAGGTCCAATTAGGGCACCGCGTAAGAACTCCGCGCCACATGGGACGTGCCAGCACGGTGTTCGCGAACGTGAGCGAGTGCCGAGGAAACTAAGCTGCTCCAAAGGAGAGGGCAGTGCGTTTCCCTATGATCGGCCTGCACACAGGGGGCTCTGAAGGGCTACGGGCCTGGATGTTGCTTAGCAGACCCAGGTGCACCTGGGGGTACTCAGTGTTCCTGCTGGGAGCAGGGTGCCCCGGCTAGCCTCCCAGGTGTCCAGAAAGCTGTGCTGCCGTTAAAGGCATGCAGAGCAGAGGCCACCGCCTCCTGGAAGCTGCAGCACGCCTCCGCTTCTGCACGGCGAATCAGGGCCTTACTTCCAGGCATGGGTTCATGCTGGGTGTGCCGGTAGCGACACAGCGTGCTAAGATGCTGACTTTCTCCTCGAGCAGAGTGACTTCAGGTACGAGGGCGGGCCTCGCAGTGTTCCAAGCACAGTGTTCTCTCATGGCAGCTCACACAAGGGCCATGACAGAGTCTTCCTGGGCACTTCGCACTCACCAGCCATGTTGTCCCGAGGGCGTTCGAGGGCTCTGGAGAAGTAGTGCTCCTCAAGGAACGCGCAGTGTGTTGCTGCCCAGCACTCGGCAGGCACAGAGGTCCTCCGGGGGATCAACCAATGGACCTCGACGTTGCTCCGCCGGCCCACAGGTGTCTGGAGGCACTCAGTGACCTCGGAGGGAAAACGATGCACACCCGTGGGGCCTAGGAGTCCCCGGACGCGTACTTCCTTTAAAATAAAGCACATAAGCGACTGAGAACTCATGGAATCAGCTGCATGCCTCCCTTTCTGCACGGCTACTCAGGGCCTAACCTGGAGGCGAGTTCTCACGTCGAGGTTCCCTTTCGCTCTAGAGCCTGTCAGGCGGACCACCACCGCGGCCATGGAAGCACCTGGTTCAGACAGAGCAAACTCACAATTTTCCCCGCAGCCTTCTTACAGGGTTTCCAGGCCTGTCAGGAGCAGGGAATGTCAAGTAGCTGCAAGGCAGCGTGAATGCGGCCTTCAAAGTGGGAAAGCAAGTCTATTTCCAGCAGGCCCCCATTTCCATGGGCACCCTCAGCATAAACCCCTGCGGTACCTAACTAGTCCAAAGAGACACAGGTTACCCTGTGTTTCCTACCCTGAATGAAATTCTCGAAGTAGGGTGTTCTGCATCAAGCGAACTGCCTCAACCAAGGAACGGCGTAGCTGCTCCTCTGGGCCTGTGGCTATTCAAAAGCCTGCAGCGCCACTGGAAGAAGAGGACTTAAATTGCAGTAAGAACGCAAGCCAACTTTCTCGAGGAGGCACGGTGACTTCAGGCAGGAGGTCCCAGACGGAATGCGACGCCGAGGGTTTCTCTGAGTGCAGCTCGGACTAGGGCATTGCGTAAGACTTCGACGCCATGTGGGATGTGCTAGAACAGTGTTCCTGAGCGTGTGCGAGTGCTGGGGAAATTAGGCTGCTCCAAAAGAGAGTGCGGTGCGTTTCCCTACGCTCGGCATACACAGAGGGGCTCTAAAGGGCTCCGGGCCTGGATATTGCTTAGCAGACCCAGGTGGGCCTGGGGGTACTCAGTGTCCCTGCCGGAAACAGGGTGCCCACGCGAGCCTCCTAGGTGTCCGGCAAACTGTGCTGCAGTTAAAGATATGCAGAGCAGAGGCCACAGCCTCATGGAAACTGCTGCATGCCTCCACTTCTGTGCGGCCAATCAGGACCTTACCTCCAGTCACGTGTTCATGCTGGGTGCCCCTTTAGCGACACAGCATGGTAAGATGCTGACTTTCTCCTCGAGCAGAGTGACTTTAGGTACGAGGTTCTCGAAGTATTCAATGCAGAGTGTTTTCTCATGGCAGCTCACACAAGGGCCATGACAAAGACTTCCTGGGCACTTCGGACTCACCAGAAATGAGGTCCTGCGGCTGTTCGAGGACTCTGGAAATGTAGTTCTCCTCAAGGAACGTGCAGTGTGTTGCCCGTCACTCGGCACACTCAGAGGGCCTCCACCGGACAGACCAACCGGCCTCGATGTTGCTAAGCCGGCCCACAGGGTTCTGGAGGTACTCAGTGACTTTGGAGGGACAATGATGCACTCCCGAGAGGCCTAGGAGTCTTCAAAGGGGTACTTCCTTGAAAATAAAGCAGAACAGCGACTAAGAACTCATGGAAACAGCTGTATGCCTCCCTTTCTGCCCGGCTACTCGGGACCTAAAATGGAGGCAAGTTCCCACGTTGAGTATCCTTTTAGCTCTAGAGCTTGTCAGGCAGACCACCGCCGCGGCCACGGAGGCACCTGGTTTAGACAGAGCAAACTCATTTTTTTCCAAGAAGCATTCCTACAGGGTTTAACAGGCCTGTCAACAGCAGGGAATGTCATGCAGCTTCAAGGCAGCATGAATGCAGCCTTCAAAATGGGAAAGCAAGGGTAGTTCCAGCAGGCCCCCGTTTCCATGGGCACCCTCAGCATACACCCGTGTGGTTTCTAACAAGTCCAAAGAGACACAGGTTACCCTGTGTTTCCTTTCCTGAATCAACTTCTCGAAGTAGGGTGTTCTGCATCAAGCGAACTGCCTCAACCAAGGAACACCGTAGCTGCTCCTCTGGGCCTGTAGCTATTCAAAAGCCTGCAGTGCCACAGGAAGAAGAGGACTTCAATTGCAGTAGGAACACAAGCCGACTTTCTCTAGGAGGCATGGTGACTTCAGGCAGGATGTCCCAGATGGAATGCGAAGCCGAGGGTTTCTCTGAGTGCAGCTCGGACTAGGGCAATGCGTAAGACTTCGACGCCATGTGGGATGTGCTAGAACAGTGTTCCTGAGCGTGTGCAAGTGCTGGTGAAATTAAGCTGCTCCAAAAAGGAGTGTGGTGCGTTTCCCTATGCTCGGCATACACAGAGGAGCTCTAAAGGGCTACGGGCCTGGATGTTGCTTAGCAGACCCAGGGGGGCCTGGGGGTACTCAGTGTTCCCGTCGGGAACAGGGTGCCCACGCTAGCTTCCAAGGTGTCCAGAAAACGGTGCTGCAGTTAAAGATATGCAAAGCAGAGGCCACCGCCTCATGGAAACTGCAGCACACCGCTGCTTCTGCGTGGCCAATCGGGGCCTAACTTCCAGGCATGTGCTCATGCCAGGTGTGCCGGTAGCGACACAGCATGCTAAGAGGCTGAGTTTATCCTCGGATAGAGTGACTACAGGTACGAGGTCCTCCAAGTATTCAAAGCACAGTGTTTTCTCATGGCAGCTCACACAAGGGCCATGACGAAGTCTTCCTGGGCACTTGGGACTCACCAGCAATGTTGTCCTGAGGCCATTCGAGGACTCTGGAAATGTAGGTCTCCTCAAGGAAGGTACAGGGTGTTGCCCATCACTGGAAACGCACAGAGGGCCTCCGAGGGATCAACCGATGGGCGTTGAAGTTGCTCAGCCGGCCCACAGGTGTCTGGAGGTAGTCAGTGAAATTGGAGGGAAAATGATGCATACCCGAGAGGCCTAGGAGTACTCAAAAGTCTACTTCCTGTAAATTAAAGCACATAAGCCACTAAGAACTCATGGAAACAGCTACCTGCCTCCCTTTCTGCACGGCTACTCAGGGCCTAACCTGGAGTCAAGTCCTCACGTTGGGATTCCCTGTAGCTCTAGAGCTTGTCAGGCGGACCACCACCACGGCCATGGAAGCACCTGGTTCAGACAGAGCAAACTCATAAATTTCCCCGCAGCCTTCTTACAGGGTTTCCAGGCCTGTCAGGAGCAGGGAATGTCAAGTAGCTGCAAGGCAGCATGAATGCGGCCTTCAAAGTGGGAAAGCAAGTCTATTTCCAGCAGGCCCCCGTTTCCATGGGCACCCTCAGCATACACCCCTGTGGTATCTAACAAGTCCAAAGAGACACAGGTTACCCTGTGTTTCCTACCCTGAATCAACTTCTCGAAGTAGGGAGTTCTGCATCAAGCGAACTGCCTCAACCAAGGAACGGCGTAGCTGCTCCTCTGGGCCTGTGGCTATTCAAAAGCCTGCAGCGCCACTGGAAGAAGAGGACTTAAATTGCAGTAAGAACGCAAGCCAACTTTCTCGAGGAGGCACGGTGACTTCAGGCAGGAGGTCCCAGACGGAATGCGACGCCGAGGGTTTCTCTGAGTGCAGCTCGGACTAGGGCATTGCGTAAGACTTCGACGCCATGTGGGATGTGCTAGAACAGTGTTCCTGAGCGTGTGCGAGTGCTGGGGAAATTAGGCTGCTCCAAAAGAGAGTGCGGTGCGTTTCCCTACGCTCGGCATACACAGAGGGGCTCTAAAGGGCTCCGGGCCTGGATATTGCTTAGCAGACCCAGGTGGGCCTGGGGGTACTCAGTGTCCCTGCCGGAAACAGGGTGCCCACGTGAGCCTCCTAGGTGTCCGGCAAACTGTGCTGCAGTTAAAGATAACCAGAGCAGGGGCCACCGCCTCATGGAAACTGCAGCACGCCTCCGCTTCTGCGCGGCCAATCAGAGCCTTACTTCCAGGCATGTGTTCATGCTGGGAGTGCCGGTAGCAACACAGCATGCTAAGAGGCTGAGTTTCTCCACGGGTAGAGTGACTTTAGGTACGAGGTTCTCGAAGTATTCAAAGCACAGTGTTTTCCCCGAAGCATTCTTCCAGGGCTCACTGGCCTGTCGGGAGCTGGGAAGGTCAGGTAGCTTCAAGGCAGGCATGAATGCCGCCCTCAAAATGGGAAAGCAGGGCTAGTTCCAGCAGGCCCCCGTTTTCATGGGCACACTCAGCGTACATCCCTGTGGCTTCTAACGAGTCCCAAGAGACACCGGTTACCCTGCGTTTCCTTCCCTGAATCAACGTATCGAAGTAGGGAGTCCCGCATCCGGCGAACTGTCTCAACCGAGGAACGCCGTAGCTGCTCCTCTGGGCCTGGGGCTGCCTGCAGTGCCGCAGAAGGAACAGGACTTAAAGTGCAGTAAGAACCCAAGCCGCCGTCCTCTAGGAGGCACGGTGACTTCAGTCAGGAGGTCCTGGATGGAAGGCGAAGACGAGGGCTCCTCTGAGGGCAGCTCCGACTAGGGCACCGCGTAAGACCTCCGCGCCACGTGGGACGTGCCAGAACGGTGTTCGCGAACGTGTGCGAGTGCCGAGGAAACTAAGCTGCTCCGAAGGAGAGGGCAGTGCGTTTCCCTACGCTCGGCCTGCACACAGGGGGCTCTGAAGGGCTACGGGCCTGGATGTTCCTTAGCAGACCCAGGTGCACCTGGGGGTACTCAGTGTTCCTGCCGGGAGCAGGGTGCCCCGGCTAGCCTCCCAGGTGTCCAGAAAGCTGTGCTGCCGTTAAAGGCATGCAGAGCAGAGGCCACCGCCTCCTGGAAGCTGCAGCACGCCTCCGCTTCTGCACGGCGAATCAGGGCCTTCCTTCCAGACATGGGTTCATGCTGGGTGTGCCGGTAGCGACACAGCGTGCTAAGATGCTGACTTTCTCCTCGAGCAGAGTGACTTCAGGTACGAGGGCGGGCCTCGCAGTGTTCCAAGCACAGTGTTCTCTCATGGCAGCTCACACAAGGGCCATGACAGAGTCTTCCTGGGCACTTCGCACTCACCAGCCATGTTGTCCCGAGGGCGTTCGAGGGCTCTGGAGAAGTAGTGCTCCTCAAGGAACGCGCAGTGTGTTGCTGCCCAGCACTCGGCATGCACAGAGGTCCTCCGGGGGATCAACCAATGGACCTCGACGTTGCTCCGCCGGCCCACAGGTGTCTGGAGGCACTCAGTGACCTCGGAGGGAAAACGATGCACACCCGTGGGGCCTAGGAGTCCCCGGACGCGTACTTCCTTTAAAATAAAGCACATAAGCGACTGAGAACTCATGGAATCAGCTGCATGCCTCCCTTTCTGCACGGCTACTCAGGGCCTAACCTGGAGGCGAGTTCTCACGTCGAGGTTCCCTTTCGCTCTAGAGCCTGTCAGGCGGACCACCACCGCGGCCATGGAAGCACCTGGTTCAGACAGAGCAAACTCACAATTTTCCCCGCAGCCTTCTTACAGGGTTTCCAGGCCTGTCAGGAGCAGGGAATGTCAAGTAGCTGCAAGGCAGCGTGAATGCGGCCTTCAAAGTGGGAAAGCAAGTCTATTTCCAGCAGGCCCCCATTTCCATGGGCACCCTCAGCATAAACCCCTGCGGTACCTAACTAGTCCAAAGAGACACAGGTTACCCTGTGTTTCCTACCCTGAATGAAATTCTCGAAGTAGGGTGTTCTGCATCAAGCGAACTGCCTCAACCAAGGAACGGCGTAGCTGCTCCTCTGGGCCTGTGGCTATTCAAAAGCCTGCAGCGCCACTGGAAGAAGAGGACTTAAATTGCAGTAAGAACGCAAGCCAACTTTCTCGAGGAGGCACGGTGACTTCAGGCAGGAGGTCCCAGACGGAATGCGACGCCGAGGGTTTCTCTGAGTGCAGCTCGGACTAGGGCATTGCGTAAGACTTCGACGCCATGTGGGATGTGCTAGAACAGTGTTCCTGAGCGTGTGCGAGTGCTGGGGAAATTAGGCTGCTCCAAAAGAGAGTGCGGTGCGTTTCCCTACGCTCGGCATACACAGAGGGGCTCTAAAGGGCTCCGGGCCTGGATATTGCTTAGCAGACCCAGGTGGGCCTGGGGGTACTCAGTGTCCCTGCCGGAAACAGGGTGCCCACGTGAGCCTCCTAGGTGTCCGGCAAACTGTGCTGCAGTTAAAGATAACCAGAGCAGGGGCCACCGCCTCATGGAAACTGCAGCACGCCTCCGCTTCTGCGCGGCCAATCAGAGCCTTACTTCCAGGCATGTGTTCATGCTGGGAGTGCCGGTAGCAACACAGCATGCTAAGAGGCTGAGTTTCTCCACGGGTAGAGTGACTTTAGGTACGAGGTTCTCGAAGTATTCAAAGCACAGTGTTTTCCCCGAAGCATTCTTCCAGGGCTCACTGGCCTGTCGGGAGCTGGGAAGGTCAGGTAGCTTCAAGGCAGGCATGAATGCCGCCCTCAAAATGGGAAAGCAGGGCTAGTTCCAGCAGGCCCCCGTTTTCATGGGCACACTCAGCGTACATCCCTGTGGCTACTAACGAGTCCCAAGAGACACCGGTTACCCTGCGTTTCCTTCCCTGAATCAACGTATCGAAGTAGGGAGTCCCGCATCCGGCGAACTGTCTCAACCGAGGAACGCCGTAGCTGCTCCTCTGGGCCTGGGGCTGCCTGCAGTGCCGCAGAAGGAACAGGACTTAAAGTGCAGTAAGAACCCAAGCCGCCGTCCTCTAGTAGGCACGGTGACTTCAGTCAGGAGGTCCTGGATGGAAGGCGAAGACGAGGGCTCCTCTGAGGGCAGCTCCGACTAGGGCACCGCGTAAGACCTCCGCGCCACGTGGGACGTGCCAGAACGGTGTTCGCGAACGTGTGCGAGTGCCGAGGAAACTAAGCTGCTCCGAAGGAGAGGGCAGTGCGTTTCCCTACGCTCGGCCTGCACACAGGGGGCTCTGAAGGGCTACGGGCCTGGATGTTCCTTAGCAGACCCAGGTGCACCTGGGGGTACTCAGTGTTCCTGCCGGGAGCAGGGTGCCCCGGCTAGCCTCCCAGGTGTCCAGAAAGCTGTGCTGCCGTTAAAGGCATGCAGAGCAGAGGCCACTGCCTCCTGGAAGCTGCAGCACGCCTCCGCTTCTGCACGGCGAATCAGGGCCTTCCTTCCAGACATGGGTTCATGCTGGGTGTGCCGGTAGCGACACAGCGTGCTAAGATGCTGACTTTCTCCTCGAGCAGAGTGACTTCAGGTACGAGGGCGGGCCTCGCAGTGTTCCAAGCACAGTGTTCTCTCATGGCAGCTCACACAAGGGCCATGACAGAGTCTTCCTGGGCACTTCGCACTCACCAGCCATGTTGTCCCGAGGGCGTTCGAGGGCTCTGGAGAAGTAGTGCTCCTCAAGGAACGCGCAGTGTGTTGCTGCCCAGCACTCGGCAGGCACAGAGGTCCTCCGGGGGATCAACCAATGGACCTCGACGTTGCTCCGCTGGCCCACAGGTGTCTGGAGGCACTCAGTGACCTCGGAGGGAAAACGATGCACACCCGTGGGGCCTAGGAGTCCCCGGACGCGTACTTCCTTTAAAATAAAGCACATAAGCGACTGAGAACTCATGGAATCAGCTGCATGCCTCCCTTTCTGCACGGCTACTCAGGGCCTAACCTGGAGGCGAGTTCTCACGTCGAGGTTCCCTTTCGCTCTAGAGCCTGTCAGGCGGACCACCACCGCGGCCATGGAAGCACCTGGTTCAGACAGAGCAAACTCACAATTTTCCCCGCAGCCTTCTTACAGGGTTTCCAGGCCTGTCAGGAGCAGGGAATGTCAAGTAGCTGCAAGGCAGCGTGAATGCGGCCTTCAAAGTGGGAAAGCAAGTCTATTTCCAGCAGGCCCCCATTTCCATGGGCACCCTCAGCATAAACCCCTGCGGTACCTAACTAGTCCAAAGAGACACAGGTTACCCTGTGTTTCCTACCCTGAATGAAATTCTCGAAGTAGGGTGTTCTGCATCAAGCGAACTGCCTCAACCAAGGAACGGCGTAGCTGCTCCTCTGGGCCTGTGGCTATTCAAAAGCCTGCAGCGCCACTGGAAGAAGAGGACTTAAATTGCAGTAAGAACGCAAGCCAACTTTCTCGAGGAGGCACGGTGACTTCAGGCAGGAGGTCCCAGACGGAATGCGACGCCGAGGGTTTCTCTGAGTGCAGCTCGGACTAGGGCATTGCGTAAGACTTCGACGCCATGTGGGATGTGCTAGAACAGTGTTCCTGAGCGTGTGCGAGTGCTGGGGAAATTAGGCTGCTCCAAAAGAGAGTGCGGTGCGTTTCCCTACGCTCGGCATACACAGAGGGGCTCTAAAGGGCTCCGGGCCTGGATATTGCTTAGCAGACCCAGGTGGGCCTGGGGGTACTCAGTGTCCCTGCCGGAAACAGGGTGCCCACGCGAGCCTCCTAGGTGTCCGGCAAACTGTGCTGCAGTTAAAGATATGCAGAGCAGAGGCCACAGCCTCATGGAAACTGCTGCATGCCTCCACTTCTGTGCGGCCAATCAGGACCTTACCTCCAGTCACGTGTTCATGCTGGGTGCCCCTTTAGCGACACAGCATGGTAAGATGCTGACTTTCTCCTCGAGCAGAGTGACTTTAGGTACGAGGTTCTCGAAGTATTCAATGCAGAGTGTTTTCTCATGGCAGCTCACACAAGGGCCATGACAAAGACTTCCTGGGCACTTCGGACTCACCAGAAATGAGGTCCTGCGGCTGTTCGAGGACTCTGGAAATGTAGTTCTCCTCAAGGAACGTGCAGTGTGTGGCCCGTCACTCGGCACACTCAGAGGGCCTCCACCGGACAGACCAACCGGCCTCGATGTTGCTAAGCCGGCCCACAGGGTTCTGGAGGTACTCAGTGACTTTGGAGGGACAATGATGCACTCCCGAGAGGCCTAGGAGTCTTCAAAGGGGTACTTCCTTGAAAATAAAGCAGAACAGCGACTAAGAACTCATGGAAACAGCTGTATGCCTCCCTTTCTGCCCGGCTACTCGGGACCTAAAATGGAGGCAAGTTCCCACGTTGAGTATCCTTTTAGCTCTAGAGCTTGTCAGGCAGACCACCGCCGCGGCCACGGAGGCACCTGGTTTAGACAGAGCAAACTCATTTTTTTCCAAGAAGCATTCCTACAGGGTTTAACAGGCCTGTCAACAGCAGGGAATGTCATGCAGCTTCAAGGCAGCATGAATGCAGCCTTCAAAATGGGAAAGCAAGGGTAGTTCCAGCAGGCCCCCGTTTCCATGGGCACCCTCAGCATACACCCGTGTGGTTTCTAACAAGTCCAAAGAGACACAGGTTACCCTGTGTTTCCTTTCCTGAATCAACTTCTCGAAGTAGGGTGTTCTGCATCAAGCGAACTGCCTCAACCAAGGAACACCGTAGCTGCTCCTCTGGGCCTGTAGCTATTCAAAAGCCTGCAGTGCCACAGGAAGAAGAGGACTTCAATTGCAGTAGGAACACAAGCCGACTTTCTCTAGGAGGCATGGTGACTTCAGGCAGGATGTCCCAGATGGAATGCGAAGCCGAGGGTTTCTCTGAGTGCAGCTCGGACTAGGGCAATGCGTAAGACTTCGACGCCATGTGGGATGTGCTAGAACAGTGTTCCTGAGCGTGTGCAAGTGCTGGTGAAATTAAGCTGCTCCAAAAAGGAGTGTGGTGCGTTTCCCTATGCTCGGCATACACAGAGGAGCTCTAAAGGGCTACGGGCCTGGATGTTGCTTAGCAGACCCAGGGGGGCCTGGGGGTACTCAGTGTTCCCGTCGGGAACAGGGTGCCCACGCTAGCTTCCAAGGTGTCCAGAAAACGGTGCTGCAGTTAAAGATATGCAAAGCAGAGGCCACCGCCTCATGGAAACTGCAGCACACCGCTGCTTCTGCGTGGCCAATCGGGGCCTAACTTCCAGGCATGTGCTCATGCCAGGTGTGCCGGTAGCGACACAGCATGCTAAGAGGCTGGGTTTATCCTCGGATAGAGTGACTACAGGTACGAGGTCCTCCAAGTATTCAAAGCACAGTGTTTTCTCATGGCAGCTCACACAAGGGCCATGACGAAGTCTTCCTGGGCACTTGGGACTCACCAGCAATGTTGTCCTGAGGCCATTCGAGGACTCTGGAAATGTAGGTCTCCTCAAGGAAGGTACAGGGTGTTGCCCATCACTGGAAACGCACAGAGGGCCTCCGAGGGATCAACCGATGGGCGTTGAAGTTGCTCAGCCGGCCCACAGGTGTCTGGAGGTAGTCAGTGAAATTGGAGGGAAAATGATGCATACCCGAGAGGCCTAGGAGTACTCAAAAGTCTACTTCCTGTAAATTAAAGCACATAAGCCACTAAGAACTCATGGAAACAGCTACCTGCCTCCCTTTCTGCACGGCTACTCAGGGCCTAACCTGGAGGCAAGTTCTCACGTTGGGATTCCCTTTAGCTCTAGAGCTTGTCAGGCGGACCACCACCACGGCCATGGAAGCACCTGGTTCAGACAGAGCAAACTCATAATTTTCCCCGCAGCCTTCTTACAGGGTTTCCAGGCCTGTCAGGAGCAGGGAATGTCAAGTAGCTGCAAGGCAGCGTGAATGCGGCCTTCAAAGTGGGAAAGCAAGTCTATTTCCAGCAGGCCCCCGTTTCCATGGGCACCCTCAGCATACACCCCTGTGGTATCTAACAAGTCCAAAGAGACACAGGTTACCCTGTGTTTCCTACCCTGAATCAACTTCTCGAAGTAGGGAGTTCTGCATCAAGCGAACTGCCTCAACCAAGGAACGGCGTAGCTGCTCCTCTGGGCCTGTGGCTATTCAAAAGCCTGCAGCGCCACTGGAAGAAGAGGACTTAAATTGCAGTAAGAACGCAAGCCAACTTTCTCGAGGAGGCACGGTGACTTCAGGCAGGAGGTCCCAGACGGAATGCGACGCCGAGGGTTTCTCTGAGTGCAGCTCGGACTAGGGCATTGCGTAAGACTTCGACGCCATGTGGGATGTGCTAGAACAGTGTTCCTGAGCGTGTGCGAGTGCTGGGGAAATTAGGCTGCTCCAAAAGAGAGTGCGGTGCGTTTCCCTACACTCGGCATACACAGAGGGGCTCTAAAGGGCTCCGGGCCTGGATATTGCTTAGCAGACCCAGGTGGGCCTGGGGGTACTCAGTGTCCCTGCCGGAAACAGGGTGCCCACGTGAGCCTCCTAGGTGTCCGGCAAACTGTACTGCAGTTAAAGATAACCAGAGCAGGGGCCACCGCCTCATGGAAACTGCAGCACGCCTCCGCTTCTGTGCGGCCAATCAGAGCCTTACTTCCAGGCATGTGTTCATGCTGGGAGTGCCGGTAGCAACACAGCATGCTAAGAGGCTGAGTTTCTCCACGGGTAGAGTGACTACAGGTCCGAGGTCCTCAAAGTATTCAAAGCACAGTGTTTTCCCCGAAGCATTCTTCCAGGGCTCACTGGCCTGTCGGGAGCTGGGAAGGTCAGGTAGCTTCAAGGCAGGCATGAATGCCGCCCTCAAAATGGGAAAGCAGGGCTAGTTCCAGCAGGCCCCCGTTTTCATGGGCACACTCAGCGTACATCCCTGTGGCTTCTAACGAGTCCCAAGAGACACCGGTTACCCTGCGTTTCCTTCCCTGAATCAACGTATCGAAGTAGGGAGTCCCGCATCCGGCGAACTGTCTCAACCGAGGAACGCCGTAGCTGCTCCTCTGGGCCTGGGGCTGCCTGCAGTGCCGCAGAAGGAACAGGACTTAAAGTGCAGTAAGAACCCAAGCCGCCGTCCTCTAGTAGGCACGGTGACTTCAGTCAGGAGGTCCTGGATGGAAGGCGAAGACGAGGGCTCCTCTGAGGGCAGCTCCGACTAGGGCACCGCGTAAGACCTCCGCGCCACGTGGGACGTGCCAGAACGGTGTTCGCGAACGTGTGCGAGTGCCGAGGAAACTAAGCTGCTCCGAAGGAGAGGGCAGTGCGTTTCCCTACGCTCGGCCTGCACACAGGGGGCTCTGAAGGGCTACGGGCCTGGATGTTCCTTAGCAGACCCAGGTGCACCTGGGGGTACTCAGTGTTCCTGCCGGGAGCAGGGTGCCCCGGCTAGCCTCCCAGGTGTCCAGAAAGCTGTGCTGCCGTTAAAGGCATGCAGAGCAGAGGCCACCGCCTCCTGGAAGCTGCAGCACGCCTCCGCTTCTGCACGGCGAATCAGGGCCTTCCTTCCAGACATGGGTTCATGCTGGGTGTGCCGGTAGCGACACAGCGTGCTAAGATGCTGACTTTCTCCTCGAGCAGAGTGACTTCAGGTACGAGGGCGGGCCTCGCAGTGTTCCAAGCACAGTGTTCTCTCATGGCAGCTCACACAAGGGCCATGACAGAGTCTTCCTGGGCACTTCGCACTCACCAGCCATGTTGTCCCGAGGGCGTTCGAGGGCTCTGGAGAAGTAGTGCTCCTCAAGGAACGCGCAGTGTGTTGCTGCCCAGCACTCGGCAGGCACAGAGGTCCTCCGGGGGATCAACCAATGGACCTCGACGTTGCTCCGCTGGCCCACAGGTGTCTGGAGGCACTCAGTGACCTCGGAGGGAAAACGATGCACACCCGTGGGGCCTAGGAGTCCCCGGACGCGTACTTCCTTTAAAATAAAGCACATAAGCGACTGAGAACTCATGGAATCAGCTGCATGCCTCCCTTTCTGCACGGCTACTCAGGGCCTAACCTGGAGGCGAGTTCTCACGTCGAGGTTCCCTTTCGCTCTAGAGCCTGTCAGGCGGACCACCACCGCGGCCATGGAAGCACCTGGTTCAGACAGAGCAAACTCACAATTTTCCCCGCAGCCTTCTTACAGGGTTTCCAGGCCTGTCAGGAGCAGGGAATGTCAAGTAGCTGCAAGGCAGCGTGAATGCGGCCTTCAAAGTGGGAAAGCAAGTCTATTTCCAGCAGGCCCCCATTTCCATGGGCACCCTCAGCATAAACCCCTGCGGTACCTAACTAGTCCAAAGAGACACAGGTTACCCTGTGTTTCCTACCCTGAATGAAATTCTCGAAGTAGGGTGTTCTGCATCAAGCGAACTGCCTCAACCAAGGAACGGCGTAGCTGCTCCTCTGGGCCTGTGGCTATTCAAAAGCCTGCAGCGCCACTGGAAGAAGAGGACTTAAATTGCAGTAAGAACGCAAGCCAACTTTCTCGAGGAGGCACGGTGACTTCAGGCAGGAGGTCCCAGACGGAATGCGACGCCGAGGGTTTCTCTGAGTGCAGCTCGGACTAGGGCATTGCGTAAGACTTCGACGCCATGTGGGATGTGCTAGAACAGTGTTCCTGAGCGTGTGCGAGTGCTGGGGAAATTAGGCTGCTCCAAAAGAGAGTGCGGTGCGTTTCCCTACGCTCGGCATACACAGAGGGGCTCTAAAGGGCTCCGGGCCTGGATATTGCTTAGCAGACCCAGGTGGGCCTGGGGGTACTCAGTGTCCCTGCCGGAAACAGGGTGCCCACGCGAGCCTCCTAGGTGTCCGGCAAACTGTGCTGCAGTTAAAGATATGCAGAGCAGAGGCCACAGCCTCATGGAAACTGCTGCATGCCTCCACTTCTGTGCGGCCAATCAGGACCTTACCTCCAGTCACGTGTTCATGCTGGGTGCCCCTTTAGCGACACAGCATGGTAAGATGCTGACTTTCTCCTCGAGCAGAGTGACTTTAGGTACGAGGTTCTCGAAGTATTCAATGCAGAGTGTTTTCTCATGGCAGCTCACACAAGGGCCATGACAAAGACTTCCTGGGCACTTCGGACTCACCAGAAATGAGGTCCTGCGGCTGTTCGAGGACTCTGGAAATGTAGTTCTCCTCAAGGAACGTGCAGTGTGTGGCCCGTCACTCGGCACACTCAGAGGGCCTCCACCGGACAGACCAACCGGCCTCGATGTTGCTAAGCCGGCCCACAGGGTTCTGGAGGTACTCAGTGACTTTGGAGGGACAATGATGCACTCCCGAGAGGCCTAGGAGTCTTCAAAGGGGTACTTCCTTGAAAATAAAGCAGAACAGCGACTAAGAACTCATGGAAACAGCTGTATGCCTCCCTTTCTGCCCGGCTACTCGGGACCTAAAATGGAGGCAAGTTCCCACGTTGAGTATCCTTTTAGCTCTAGAGCTTGTCAGGCAGACCACCGCCGCGGCCACGGAGGCACCTGGTTTAGACAGAGCAAACTCATTTTTTTCCAAGAAGCATTCCTACAGGGTTTAACAGGCCTGTCAACAGCAGGGAATGTCATGCAGCTTCAAGGCAGCATGAATGCAGCCTTCAAAATGGGAAAGCAAGGGTAGTTCCAGCAGGCCCCCGTTTCCATGGGCACCCTCAGCATACACCCGTGTGGTTTCTAACAAGTCCAAAGAGACACAGGTTACCCTGTGTTTCCTTTCCTGAATCAACTTCTCGAAGTAGGGTGTTCTGCATCAAGCGAACTGCCTCAACCAAGGAACACCGTAGCTGCTCCTCTGGGCCTGTAGCTATTCAAAAGCCTGCAGTGCCACAGGAAGAAGAGGACTTCAATTGCAGTAGGAACACAAGCCGACTTTCTCTAGGAGGCATGGTGACTTCAGGCAGGATGTCCCAGATGGAATGCGAAGCCGAGGGTTTCTCTGAGTGCAGCTCGGACTAGGGCAATGCGTAAGACTTCGACGCCATGTGGGATGTGCTAGAACAGTGTTCCTGAGCGTGTGCAAGTGCTGGTGAAATTAAGCTGCTCCAAAAAGGAGTGTGGTGCGTTTCCCTATGCTCGGCATACACAGAGGAGCTCTAAAGGGCTACGGGCCTGGATGTTGCTTAGCAGACCCAGGGGGGCCTGGGGGTACTCAGTGTTCCCGTCGGGAACAGGGTGCCCACGCTAGCTTCCAAGGTGTCCAGAAAACGGTGCTGCAGTTAAAGATATGCAAAGCAGAGGCCACCGCCTCATGGAAACTGCAGCACACCGCTGCTTCTGCGTGGCCAATCGGGGCCTAACTTCCAGGCATGTGCTCATGCCAGGTGTGCCGGTAGCGACACAGCATGCTAAGAGGCTGGGTTTATCCTCGGATAGAGTGACTACAGGTACGAGGTCCTCCAAGTATTCAAAGCACAGTGTTTTCTCATGGCAGCTCACACAAGGGCCATGACGAAGTCTTCCTGGGCACTTGGGACTCACCAGCAATGTTGTCCTGAGGCCATTCGAGGACTCTGGAAATGTAGGTCTCCTCAAGGAAGGTACAGGGTGTTGCCCATCACTGGAAACGCACAGAGGGCCTCCGAGGGATCAACCGATGGGCGTTGAAGTTGCTCAGCCGGCCCACAGGTGTCTGGAGGTAGTCAGTGAAATTGGAGGGAAAATGATGCATACCCGAGAGGCCTAGGAGTACTCAAAAGTCTACTTCCTGTAAATTAAAGCACATAAGCCACTAAGAACTCATGGAAACAGCTACCTGCCTCCCTTTCTGCACGGCTACTCAGGGCCTAACCTGGAGGCAAGTTCTCACGTTGGGATTCCCTTTAGCTCTAGAGCTTGTCAGGCGGACCACCACCACGGCCATGGAAGCACCTGGTTCAGACAGAGCAAACTCATAATTTTCCCCGCAGCCTTCTTACAGGGTTTCCAGGCCTGTCAGGAGCAGGGAATGTCAAGTAGCTGCAAGGCAGCGTGAATGCGGCCTTCAAAGTGGGAAAGCAAGTCTATTTCCAGCAGGCCCCCGTTTCCATGGGCACCCTCAGCATACACCCCTGTGGTATCTAACAAGTCCAAAGAGACACAGGTTACCCTGTGTTTCCTACCCTGAATCAACTTCTCGAAGTAGGGAGTTCTGCATCAAGCGAACTGCCTCAACCAAGGAACGGCGTAGCTGCTCCTCTGGGCCTGTGGCTATTCAAAAGCCTGCAGCGCCACTGGAAGAAGAGGACTTAAATTGCAGTAAGAACGCAAGCCAACTTTCTCGAGGAGGCACGGTGACTTCAGGCAGGAGGTCCCAGACGGAATGCGACGCCGAGGGTTTCTCTGAGTGCAGCTCGGACTAGGGCATTGCGTAAGACTTCGACGCCATGTGGGATGTGCTAGAACAGTGTTCCTGAGCGTGTGCGAGTGCTGGGGAAATTAGGCTGCTCCAAAAGAGAGTGCGGTGCGTTTCCCTACACTCGGCATACACAGAGGGGCTCTAAAGGGCTCCGGGCCTGGATATTGCTTAGCAGACCCAGGTGGGCCTGGGGGTACTCAGTGTCCCTGCCGGAAACAGGGTGCCCACGTGAGCCTCCTAGGTGTCCGGCAAACTGTACTGCAGTTAAAGATAACCAGAGCAGGGGCCACCGCCTCATGGAAACTGCAGCACGCCTCCGCTTCTGTGCGGCCAATCAGAGCCTTACTTCCAGGCATGTGTTCATGCTGGGAGTGCCGGTAGCAACACAGCATGCTAAGAGGCTGAGTTTCTCCACGGGTAGAGTGACTACAGGTCCGAGGTCCTCAAAGTATTCAAAGCACAGTGTTTTCCCCGAAGCATTCTTCCAGGGCTCACTGGCCTGTCGGGAGCTGGGAAGGTCAGGTAGCTTCAAGGCAGGCATGAATGCCGCCCTCAAAATGGGAAAGCAGGGCTAGTTCCAGCAGGCCCCCGTTTTCATGGGCACACTCAGCGTACATCCCTGTGGCTTCTAACGAGTCCCAAGAGACACCGGTTACCCTGCGTTTCCTTCCCTGAATCAACGTATCGAAGTAGGGAGTCCCGCATCCGGCGAACTGTCTCAACCGAGGAACGCGGTAGCTGCTCCTCTGGGCCTGGGGCTGCCTGCAGTGCCGCAGAAGGAACAGGACTTGAAGTGCAGTAAGAACCCAAGCCGCCGTCCTCTAGGAGGCACGGTGACTTCAGTCAGGAGGTCCTGGATGGAAGGCGAAGACGAGGGCTCCTCTGAGGGCAGCTCCGACTAGGGCACCGCGTAAGACCTCCACGCCACGTGGGACGTGCCAGAACGGTGTTCGCGAACGTGTGCGAGTGCCGAGGAAACTACGCTGCTCCGAAGGAGATGGCAGTGCGTTTCCCTACGCTCGGCCTGCACACAGGGGGCTCTGAAGGGCCACGGGCCTGGATGTTCCTTAGCAGACCCAGGTGCACCTGGGGGTACTCAGTGTTCCTGCTGGGAGCAGGGTGCCCCGGCTATTCTCAGTGTTCTCTCATGGCAGCTCACACAAGGGCCATGACTGAGTCTTCCTGGGTACTTCGCACTCACCAGCCATGTTGTCCCGAGGGCGTTCGAGGGCTCTGGAGATGTAGCGCTCCTCAAGGAACGCGCAGTGTGTTGCTGCCCAGCACTCAGCAGGCACAGATGTCCTCCGGAGGATCAACCAATGGACCTCGACATTGCTCCGCCGGCCCACAGGTGTCTGGAGGCACACAGTGACCTCGGAGGGAAAACGATGCACACCCGTGGGGCCTAGGAGTCCCCGGACGCGTACTTCCTTTAAAATAAAGCACAGAAGCGACTGAGAACTCGTGGAAACAGCTGCATGCCTCCCTTTCTGCACGGCTACTCAGGGCCTAACCTGGAGGCGAGTTCTCACGTCGAGGTTCCCTTTCGCTCTAGAGCCTGTCATGCGGACCGAGCTGCGGCTACGGAAGCACCTGGTTTAGAGAGAGCAAACTCATAATTTTACCCGAAGCATTCTTCCAGGGCTCACTGGCCTGTCGGGAGCCGGGAATGTCAGGTAGCTTCAAGGCAGGCATGAATGCCGCCCTCAAAACGGGAAAGCAGGGCTAGTTCCAGCAGGCCACCATTTTCATGGGCACACTCAGCATACATCCCTGTTGCTTCTAAGGACTCCCAAGAGACACCGGTTACCCTGCGTTTCCTTCCCTGAATCAACTTATCGAAGTAGGAAGTCCCGCATCCGGCGAACTGTCTCAACCGAGGAACGCCGTAGCTGCTCCTCTGTGCCTGGGTCTGCCTGCAGTGCCGCAGAAGGAACAGGACTTAAAGTGCAGTAAGAACCCAAGCCGCCGTCCTCTAGGAGGCACGGTGACTTCAGTCAGGAGGTCCTGGATGGAACGCGAAGACGAGGGCTCCTCTGAGGGCAGGTCCAATTAGGGCACCGCGTAAGAACTCCGCGCCACATGGGACGTGCCAGCACGGTGTTCGCGAACGTGAGCGAGTGCCGAGGAAACTAAGCTGCTCCAAAGGAGAGGGCAGTGCGTTTCCCTATGATCGGCCTGCACACAGGGGGCTCTGAAGGGCTACGGGCCTGGATGTTGCTTAGCAGACCCAGGTGCACCTGGGGGTACTCAGTGTTCCTGCTGGGAGCAGGGTGCCCCGGCTAGCCTCCCAGGTGTCCAGAAAGCTGTGCTGCCGTTAAAGGCATGCAGAGCAGAGGCCACCGCCTCCTGGAAGCTGCAGCACGCCTCCGCTTCTGCACGGCGAATCAGGGCCTTACTTCCAGGCATGGGTTCATGCTGGGTGTGCCGGTAGCGACACAGCGTGCTAAGATGCTGACTTTCTCCTCGAGCAGAGTGACTTCAGGTACGAGGGCGGGCCTCGCAGTGTTCCAAGCACAGTGTTCTCTCATGGCAGCTCACACAAGGGCCATGACAGAGTCTTCCTGGGCACTTCGCACTCACCAGCCATGTTGTCCCGAGGGCGTTCGAGGGCTCTGGAGAAGTAGTGCTCCTCAAGGAACGCGCAGTGTGTTGCTGCCCAGCACTCGGCAGGCACAGAGGTCCTCCGGGGGATCAACCAATGGACCTCGACGTTGCTCCGCCGGCCCACAGGTGTCTGGAGGCACTCAGTGACCTCGGAGGGAAAACGATGCACACCCGTGGGGCCTAGGAGTCCCCGGACGCGTACTTCCTTTAAAATAAAGCACATAAGCGACTGAGAACTCATGGAATCAGCTGCATGCCTCCCTTTCTGCACGGCTACTCAGGGCCTAACCTGGAGGCGAGTTCTCACGTCGAGGTTCCCTTTCGCTCTAGAGCCTGTCAGGCGGACCACCACCGCGGCCATGGAAGCACCTGGTTCAGACAGAGCAAACTCACAATTTTCCCCGCAGCCTTCTTACAGGGTTTCCAGGCCTGTCAGGAGCAGGGAATGTCAAGTAGCTGCAAGGCAGCGTGAATGCGGCCTTCAAAGTGGGAAAGCAAGTCTATTTCCAGCAGGCCCCCATTTCCATGGGCACCCTCAGCATAAACCCCTGCGGTACCTAACTAGTCCAAAGAGACACAGGTTACCCTGTGTTTCCTACCCTGAATGAAATTCTCGAAGTAGGGTGTTCTGCATCAAGCGAACTGCCTCAACCAAGGAACGGCGTAGCTGCTCCTCTGGGCCTGTGGCTATTCAAAAGCCTGCAGCGCCACTGGAAGAAGAGGACTTAAATTGCAGTAAGAACGCAAGCCAACTTTCTCGAGGAGGCACGGTGACTTCAGGCAGGAGGTCCCAGACGGAATGCGACGCCGAGGGTTTCTCTGAGTGCAGCTCGGACTAGGGCATTGCGTAAGACTTCGACGCCATGTGGGATGTGCTAGAACAGTGTTCCTGAGCGTGTGCGAGTGCTGGGGAAATTAGGCTGCTCCAAAAGAGAGTGCGGTGCGTTTCCCTACGCTCGGCATACACAGAGGGGCTCTAAAGGGCTCCGGGCCTGGATATTGCTTAGCAGACCCAGGTGGGCCTGGGGGTACTCAGTGTCCCTGCCGGAAACAGGGTGCCCACGCGAGCCTCCTAGGTGTCCGGCAAACTGTGCTGCAGTTAAAGATATGCAGAGCAGAGGCCACAGCCTCATGGAAACTGCTGCATGCCTCCACTTCTGTGCGGCCAATCAGGACCTTACCTCCAGTCACGTGTTCATGCTGGGTGCCCCTTTAGCGACACAGCATGGTAAGATGCTGACTTTCTCCTCGAGCAGAGTGACTTTAGGTACGAGGTTCTCGAAGTATTCAATGCAGAGTGTTTTCTCATGGCAGCTCACACAAGGGCCATGACAAAGACTTCCTGGGCACTTCGGACTCACCAGAAATGAGGTCCTGCGGCTGTTCGAGGACTCTGGAAATGTAGTTCTCCTCAAGGAACGTGCAGTGTGTTGCCCGTCACTCGGCACACTCAGAGGGCCTCCACCGGACAGACCAACCGGCCTCGATGTTGCTAAGCCGGCCCACAGGGTTCTGGAGGTACTCAGTGACTTTGGAGGGACAATGATGCACTCCCGAGAGGCCTAGGAGTCTTCAAAGGGGTACTTCCTTGAAAATAAAGCAGAACAGCGACTAAGAACTCATGGAAACAGCTGTATGCCTCCCTTTCTGCCCGGCTACTCGGGACCTAAAATGGAGGCAAGTTCCCACGTTGAGTATCCTTTTAGCTCTAGAGCTTGTCAGGCAGACCACCGCCGCGGCCACGGAGGCACCTGGTTTAGACAGAGCAAACTCATTTTTTTCCAAGAAGCATTCCTACAGGGTTTAACAGGCCTGTCAACAGCAGGGAATGTCATGCAGCTTCAAGGCAGCATGAATGCAGCCTTCAAAATGGGAAAGCAAGGGTAGTTCCAGCAGGCCCCCGTTTCCATGGGCACCCTCAGCATACACCCGTGTGGTTTCTAACAAGTCCAAAGAGACACAGGTTACCCTGTGTTTCCTTTCCTGAATCAACTTCTCGAAGTAGGGTGTTCTGCATCAAGCGAACTGCCTCAACCAAGGAACACCGTAGCTGCTCCTCTGGGCCTGTAGCTATTCAAAAGCCTGCAGTGCCACAGGAAGAAGAGGACTTCAATTGCAGTAGGAACACAAGCCGACTTTCTCTAGGAGGCATGGTGACTTCAGGCAGGATGTCCCAGATGGAATGCGAAGCCGAGGGTTTCTCTGAGTGCAGCTCGGACTAGGGCAATGCGTAAGACTTCGACGCCATGTGGGATGTGCTAGAACAGTGTTCCTGAGCGTGTGCAAGTGCTGGTGAAATTAAGCTGCTCCAAAAAGGAGTGTGGTGCGTTTCCCTATGCTCGGCATACACAGAGGAGCTCTAAAGGGCTACGGGCCTGGATGTTGCTTAGCAGACCCAGGGGGGCCTGGGGGTACTCAGTGTTCCCGTCGGGAACAGGGTGCCCACGCTAGCTTCCAAGGTGTCCAGAAAACGGTGCTGCAGTTAAAGATATGCAAAGCAGAGGCCACCGCCTCATGGAAACTGCAGCACACCGCTGCTTCTGCGTGGCCAATCGGGGCCTAACTTCCAGGCATGTGCTCATGCCAGGTGTGCCGGTAGCGACACAGCATGCTAAGAGGCTGAGTTTATCCTCGGATAGAGTGACTACAGGTACGAGGTCCTCCAAGTATTCAAAGCACAGTGTTTTCTCATGGCAGCTCACACAAGGGCCATGACGAAGTCTTCCTGGGCACTTGGGACTCACCAGCAATGTTGTCCTGAGGCCATTCGAGGACTCTGGAAATGTAGGTCTCCTCAAGGAAGGTACAGGGTGTTGCCCATCACTGGAAACGCACAGAGGGCCTCCGAGGGATCAACCGATGGGCGTTGAAGTTGCTCAGCCGGCCCACAGGTGTCTGGAGGTAGTCAGTGAAATTGGAGGGAAAATGATGCATACCCGAGAGGCCTAGGAGTACTCAAAAGTCTACTTCCTGTAAATTAAAGCACATAAGCCACTAAGAACTCATGGAAACAGCTACCTGCCTCCCTTTCTGCACGGCTACTCAGGGCCTAACCTGGAGTCAAGTCCTCACGTTGGGATTCCCTTTAGCTCTAGAGCTTGTCAGGCGGACCACCACCACGGCCATGGAAGCACCTGGTTCAGACAGAGCAAACTCATAAATTTCCCCGCAGCCTTCTTACAGGGTTTCCAGGCCTGTCAGGAGCAGGGAATGTCAAGTAGCTGCAAGGCAGCATGAATGCGGCCTTCAAAGTGGGAAAGCAAGTCTATTTCCAGCAGGCCCCCGTTTCCATGGGCACCCTCAGCATACACCCCTGTGGTATCTAACAAGTCCAAAGAGACACAGGTTACCCTGTGTTTCCTACCCTGAATCAACTTCTCGAAGTAGGGAGTTCTGCATCAAGCGAACTGCCTCAACCAAGGAACGGCGTAGCTGCTCCTCTGGGCCTGTGGCTATTCAAAAGCCTGCAGCGCCACTGGAAGAAGAGGACTTAAATTGCAGTAAGAACGCAAGCCAACTTTCTCGAGGAGGCACGGTGACTTCAGGCAGGAGGTCCCAGACGGAATGCGACGCCGA
This sequence comes from Grampus griseus, assembly GCF_964374135.1. Lineage (NCBI taxonomy): Eukaryota > Metazoa > Chordata > Mammalia > Artiodactyla > Delphinidae > Grampus > Grampus griseus. The sequence goes on from NC_139010.1 coordinate 977,434, forward strand.
GGGTTTCTCTGAGTGCAGCTCGGACTAGGGCATTGCGTAAGACTTCGACGCCATGTGGGATGTGCTAGAACAGTGTTCCTGAGCGTGTGCGAGTGCTGGGGAAATTAGGCTGCTCCAAAAGAGAGTGCGGTGCGTTTCCCTACGCTCGGCATACACAGAGGGGCTCTAAAGGGCTCCGGGCCTGGATATTGCTTAGCAGACCCAGGTGGGCCTGGGGGTACTCAGTGTCCCTGCCGGAAACAGGGTGCCCACGTGAGCCTCCTAGGTGTCCGGCAAACTGTGCTGCAGTTAAAGATAACCAGAGCAGGGGCCACCGCCTCATGGAAACTGCAGCACGCCTCCGCTTCTGCGCGGCCAATCAGAGCCTTACTTCCAGGCATGTGTTCATGCTGGGAGTGCCGGTAGCAACACAGCATGCTAAGAGGCTGAGTTTCTCCACGGGTAGAGTGACTTTAGGTACGAGGTTCTCGAAGTATTCAAAGCACAGTGTTTTCCCCGAAGCATTCTTCCAGGGCTCACTGGCCTGTCGGGAGCTGGGAAGGTCAGGTAGCTTCAAGGCAGGCATGAATGCCGCCCTCAAAATGGGAAAGCAGGGCTAGTTCCAGCAGGCCCCCGTTTTCATGGGCACACTCAGCGTACATCCCTGTGGCTTCTAACGAGTCCCAAGAGACACCGGTTACCCTGCGTTTCCTTCCCTGAATCAACGTATCGAAGTAGGGAGTCCCGCATCCGGCGAACTGTCTCAACCGAGGAACGCCGTAGCTGCTCCTCTGGGCCTGGGGCTGCCTGCAGTGCCGCAGAAGGAACAGGACTTAAAGTGCAGTAAGAACCCAAGCCGCCGTCCTCTAGGAGGCACGGTGACTTCAGTCAGGAGGTCCTGGATGGAAGGCGAAGACGAGGGCTCCTCTGAGGGCAGCTCCGACTAGGGCACCGCGTAAGACCTCCGCGCCACGTGGGACGTGCCAGAACGGTGTTCGCGAACGTGTGCGAGTGCCGAGGAAACTAAGCTGCTCCGAAGGAGAGGGCAGTGCGTTTCCCTACGCTCGGCCTGCACACAGGGGGCTCTGAAGGGCTACGGGCCTGGATGTTCCTTAGCAGACCCAGGTGCACCTGGGGGTACTCAGTGTTCCTGCCGGGAGCAGGGTGCCCCGGCTAGCCTCCCAGGTGTCCAGAAAGCTGTGCTGCCGTTAAAGGCATGCAGAGCAGAGGCCACCGCCTCCTGGAAGCTGCAGCACGCCTCCGCTTCTGCACGGCGAATCAGGGCCTTCCTTCCAGACATGGGTTCATGCTGGGTGTGCCGGTAGCGACACAGCGTGCTAAGATGCTGACTTTCTCCTCGAGCAGAGTGACTTCAGGTACGAGGGCGGGCCTCGCAGTGTTCCAAGCACAGTGTTCTCTCATGGCAGCTCACACAAGGGCCATGACAGAGTCTTCCTGGGCACTTCGCACTCACCAGCCATGTTGTCCCGAGGGCGTTCGAGGGCTCTGGAGAAGTAGTGCTCCTCAAGGAACGCGCAGTGTGTTGCTGCCCAGCACTCGGCAGGCACAGAGGTCCTCCGGGGGATCAACCAATGGACCTCGACGTTGCTCCGCCGGCCCACAGGTGTCTGGAGGCACTCAGTGACCTCGGAGGGAAAACGATGCACACCCGTGGGGCCTAGGAGTCCCCGGACGCGTACTTCCTTTAAAATAAAGCACATAAGCGACTGAGAACTCATGGAATCAGCTGCATGCCTCCCTTTCTGCACGGCTACTCAGGGCCTAACCTGGAGGCGAGTTCTCACGTCGAGGTTCCCTTTCGCTCTAGAGCCTGTCAGGCGGACCACCACCGCGGCCATGGAAGCACCTGGTTCAGACAGAGCAAACTCACAATTTTCCCCGCAGCCTTCTTACAGGGTTTCCAGGCCTGTCAGGAGCAGGGAATGTCAAGTAGCTGCAAGGCAGCGTGAATGCGGCCTTCAAAGTGGGAAAGCAAGTCTATTTCCAGCAGGCCCCCATTTCCATGGGCACCCTCAGCATAAACCCCTGCGGTACCTAACTAGTCCAAAGAGACACAGGTTACCCTGTGTTTCCTACCCTGAATGAAATTCTCGAAGTAGGGTGTTCTGCATCAAGCGAACTGCCTCAACCAAGGAACGGCGTAGCTGCTCCTCTGGGCCTGTGGCTATTCAAAAGCCTGCAGCGCCACTGGAAGAAGAGGACTTAAATTGCAGTAAGAACGCAAGCCAACTTTCTCGAGGAGGCACGGTGACTTCAGGCAGGAGGTCCCAGACGGAATGCGACGCCGAGGGTTTCTCTGAGTGCAGCTCGGACTAGGGCATTGCGTAAGACTTCGACGCCATGTGGGATGTGCTAGAACAGTGTTCCTGAGCGTGTGCGAGTGCTGGGGAAATTAGGCTGCTCCAAAAGAGAGTGCGGTGCGTTTCCCTACGCTCGGCATACACAGAGGGGCTCTAAAGGGCTCCGGGCCTGGATATTGCTTAGCAGACCCAGGTGGGCCTGGGGGTACTCAGTGTCCCTGCCGGAAACAGGGTGCCCACGCGAGCCTCCTAGGTGTCCGGCAAACTGTGCTGCAGTTAAAGATATGCAGAGCAGAGGCCACAGCCTCATGGAAACTGCTGCATGCCTCCACTTCTGTGCGGCCAATCAGGACCTTACCTCCAGTCACGTGTTCATGCTGGGTGCCCCTTTAGCGACACAGCATGGTAAGATGCTGACTTTCTCCTCGAGCAGAGTGACTTTAGGTACGAGGTTCTCGAAGTATTCAATGCAGAGTGTTTTCTCATGGCAGCTCACACAAGGGCCATGACAAAGACTTCCTGGGCACTTCGGACTCACCAGAAATGAGGTCCTGCGGCTGTTCGAGGACTCTGGAAATGTAGTTCTCCTCAAGGAACGTGCAGTGTGTTGCCCGTCACTCGGCACACTCAGAGGGCCTCCACCGGACAGACCAACCGGCCTCGATGTTGCTAAGCCGGCCCACAGGGTTCTGGAGGTACTCAGTGACTTTGGAGGGACAATGATGCACTCCCGAGAGGCCTAGGAGTCTTCAAAGGGGTACTTCCTTGAAAATAAAGCAGAACAGCGACTAAGAACTCATGGAAACAGCTGTATGCCTCCCTTTCTGCCCGGCTACTCGGGACCTAAAATGGAGGCAAGTTCCCACGTTGAGTATCCTTTTAGCTCTAGAGCTTGTCAGGCAGACCACCGCCGCGGCCACGGAGGCACCTGGTTTAGACAGAGCAAACTCATTTTTTTCCAAGAAGCATTCCTACAGGGTTTAACAGGCCTGTCAACAGCAGGGAATGTCATGCAGCTTCAAGGCAGCATGAATGCAGCCTTCAAAATGGGAAAGCAAGGGTAGTTCCAGCAGGCCCCCGTTTCCATGGGCACCCTCAGCATACACCCGTGTGGTTTCTAACAAGTCCAAAGAGACACAGGTTACCCTGTGTTTCCTTTCCTGAATCAACTTCTCGAAGTAGGGTGTTCTGCATCAAGCGAACTGCCTCAACCAAGGAACACCGTAGCTGCTCCTCTGGGCCTGTAGCTATTCAAAAGCCTGCAGTGCCACAGGAAGAAGAGGACTTCAATTGCAGTAGGAACACAAGCCGACTTTCTCTAGGAGGCATGGTGACTTCAGGCAGGATGTCCCAGATGGAATGCGAAGCCGAGGGTTTCTCTGAGTGCAGCTCGGACTAGGGCAATGCGTAAGACTTCGACGCCATGTGGGATGTGCTAGAACAGTGTTCCTGAGCGTGTGCAAGTGCTGGTGAAATTAAGCTGCTCCAAAAAGGAGTGTGGTGCGTTTCCCTATGCTCGGCATACACAGAGGAGCTCTAAAGGGCTACGGGCCTGGATGTTGCTTAGCAGACCCAGGGGGGCCTGGGGGTACTCAGTGTTCCCGTCGGGAACAGGGTGCCCACGCTAGCTTCCAAGGTGTCCAGAAAACGGTGCTGCAGTTAAAGATATGCAAAGCAGAGGCCACCGCCTCATGGAAACTGCAGCACACCGCTGCTTCTGCGTGGCCAATCGGGGCCTAACTTCCAGGCATGTGCTCATGCCAGGTGTGCCGGTAGCGACACAGCATGCTAAGAGGCTGAGTTTATCCTCGGATAGAGTGACTACAGGTACGAGGTCCTCCAAGTATTCAAAGCACAGTGTTTTCTCATGGCAGCTCACACAAGGGCCATGACGAAGTCTTCCTGGGCACTTGGGACTCACCAGCAATGTTGTCCTGAGGCCATTCGAGGACTCTGGAAATGTAGGTCTCCTCAAGGAAGGTACAGGGTGTTGCCCATCACTGGAAACGCACAGAGGGCCTCCGAGGGATCAACCGATGGGCGTTGAAGTTGCTCAGCCGGCCCACAGGTGTCTGGAGGTAGTCAGTGAAATTGGAGGGAAAATGATGCATACCCGAGAGGCCTAGGAGTACTCAAAAGTCTACTTCCTGTAAATTAAAGCACATAAGCCACTAAGAACTCATGGAAACAGCTACCTGCCTCCCTTTCTGCACGGCTACTCAGGGCCTAACCTGGAGTCAAGTCCTCACGTTGGGATTCCCTGTAGCTCTAGAGCTTGTCAGGCGGACCACCACCACGGCCATGGAAGCACCTGGTTCAGACAGAGCAAACTCATAATTTTCCCCGCAGCCTTCTTACAGGGTTTCCAGGCCTGTCAGGAGCAGGGAATGTCAAGTAGCTGCAAGGCAGCGTGAATGCGGCCTTCAAAGTGGGAAAGCAAGTCTATTTCCAGCAGGCCCCCGTTTCCATGGGCACCCTCAGCATACACCCCTGTGGTATCTAACAAGTCCAAAGAGACACAGGTTACCCTGTGTTTCCTACCCTGAATCAACTTCTCGAAGTAGGGAGTTCTGCATCAAGCGAACTGCCTCAACCAAGGAACGGCGTAGCTGCTCCTCTGGGCCTGTGGCTATTCAAAAGCCTGCAGCGCCACTGGAAGAAGAGGACTTAAATTGCAGTAAGAACGCAAGCCAACTTTCTCGAGGAGGCACGGTGACTTCAGGCAGGAGGTCCCAGACGGAATGCGACGCCGAGGGTTTCTCTGAGTGCAGCTCGGACTAGGGCATTGCGTAAGACTTCGACGCCATGTGGGATGTGCTAGAACAGTGTTCCTGAGCGTGTGCGAGTGCTGGGGAAATTAGGCTGCTCCAAAAGAGAGTGCGGTGCGTTTCCCTACGCTCGGCATACACAGAGGGGCTCTAAAGGGCTCCGGGCCTGGATATTGCTTAGCAGACCCAGGTGGGCCTGGGGGTACTCAGTGTCCCTGCCGGAAACAGGGTGCCCACGTGAGCCTCCTAGGTGTCCGGCAAACTGTGCTGCAGTTAAAGATAACCAGAGCAGGGGCCACCGCCTCATGGAAACTGCAGCACGCCTCCGCTTCTGCGCGGCCAATCAGAGCCTTACTTCCAGGCATGTGTTCATGCTGGGAGTGCCGGTAGCAACACAGCATGCTAAGAGGCTGAGTTTCTCCACGGGTAGAGTGACTTTAGGTACGAGGTTCTCGAAGTATTCAAAGCACAGTGTTTTCCCCGAAGCATTCTTCCAGGGCTCACTGGCCTGTCGGGAGCTGGGAAGGTCAGGTAGCTTCAAGGCAGGCATGAATGCCGCCCTCAAAATGGGAAAGCAGGGCTAGTTCCAGCAGGCCCCCGTTTTCATGGGCACACTCAGCGTACATCCCTGTGGCTTCTAACGAGTCCCAAGAGACACCGGTTACCCTGCGTTTCCTTCCCTGAATCAACGTATCGAAGTAGGGAGTCCCGCATCCGGCGAACTGTCTCAACCGAGGAACGCCGTAGCTGCTCCTCTGGGCCTGGGGCTGCCTGCAGTGCCGCAGAAGGAACAGGACTTAAAGTGCAGTAAGAACCCAAGCCGCCGTCCTCTAGTAGGCACGGTGACTTCAGTCAGGAGGTCCTGGATGGAAGGCGAAGACGAGGGCTCCTCTGAGGGCAGCTCCGACTAGGGCACCGCGTAAGACCTCCGCGCCACGTGGGACGTGCCAGAACGGTGTTCGCGAACGTGTGCGAGTGCCGAGGAAACTAAGCTGCTCCGAAGGAGAGGGCAGTGCGTTTCCCTACGCTCGGCCTGCACACAGGGGGCTCTGAAGGGCTACGGGCCTGGATGTTCCTTAGCAGACCCAGGTGCACCTGGGGGTACTCAGTGTTCCTGCCGGGAGCAGGGTGCCCCGGCTAGCCTCCCAGGTGTCCAGAAAGCTGTGCTGCCGTTAAAGGCATGCAGAGCAGAGGCCACCGCCTCCTGGAAGCTGCAGCACGCCTCCGCTTCTGCACGGCGAATCAGGGCCTTCCTTCCAGACATGGGTTCATGCTGGGTGTGCCGGTAGCGACACAGCGTGCTAAGATGCTGACTTTCTCCTCGAGCAGAGTGACTTCAGGTACGAGGGCGGGCCTCGCAGTGTTCCAAGCACAGTGTTCTCTCATGGCAGCTCACACAAGGGCCATGACAGAGTCTTCCTGGGCACTTCGCACTCACCAGCCATGTTGTCCCGAGGGCGTTCGAGGGCTCTGGAGAAGTAGTGCTCCTCAAGGAACGCGCAGTGTGTTGCTGCCCAGCACTCGGCAGGCACAGAGGTCCTCCGGGGGATCAACCAATGGACCTCGACGTTGCTCCGCCGGCCCACAGGTGTCTGGAGGCACTCAGTGACCTCGGAGGGAAAACGATGCACACCCGTGGGGCCTAGGAGTCCCCGGACGCGTACTTCCTTTAAAATAAAGCACATAAGCGACTGAGAACTCATGGAATCAGCTGCATGCCTCCCTTTCTGCACGGCTACTCAGGGCCTAACCTGGAGGCGAGTTCTCACGTCGAGGTTCCCTTTCGCTCTAGAGCCTGTCAGGCGGACCACCACCGCGGCCATGGAAGCACCTGGTTCAGACAGAGCAAACTCACAATTTTCCCCGCAGCCTTCTTACAGGGTTTCCAGGCCTGTCAGGAGCAGGGAATGTCAAGTAGCTGCAAGGCAGCGTGAATGCGGCCTTCAAAGTGGGAAAGCAAGTCTATTTCCAGCAGGCCCCCATTTCCATGGGCACCCTCAGCATAAACCCCTGCGGTACCTAACTAGTCCAAAGAGACACAGGTTACCCTGTGTTTCCTACCCTGAATGAAATTCTCGAAGTAGGGTGTTCTGCATCAAGCGAACTGCCTCAACCAAGGAACGGCGTAGCTGCTCCTCTGGGCCTGTGGCTATTCAAAAGCCTGCAGCGCCACTGGAAGAAGAGGACTTAAATTGCAGTAAGAACGCAAGCCAACTTTCTCGAGGAGGCACGGTGACTTCAGGCAGGAGGTCCCAGACGGAATGCGACGCCGAGGGTTTCTCTGAGTGCAGCTCGGACTAGGGCATTGCGTAAGACTTCGACGCCATGTGGGATGTGCTAGAACAGTGTTCCTGAGCGTGTGCAAGTGCTGGTGAAATTAAGCTCCTCCAAAAAGGAGTGTGGTGCGTTTCCCTATGCTCGGCATACACAGAGGAGCTCTAAAGGGCTACGGGCCTGGATGTTGCTTAGCAGACCCAGGGGGGCCTGGGGGTACTCAGTGTTCCCGTCGGGAACAGGGTGCCCACGCTAGCTTCCAAGGTGTCCAGAAAACGGTGCTGCAGTTAAAGATATGCAAAGCAGAGGCCACCGCCTCATGGAAACTGCAGCACACCGCTGCTTCTGCGTGGCCAATCGGGGCCTAACTTCCAGGCATGTGCTCATGCCAGGTGTGCCGGTAGCGACACAGCATGCTAAGAGGCTGAGTTTATCCTCGGATAGAGTGACTACAGGTACGAGGTCCTCCAAGTATTCAAAGCACAGTGTTTTCTCATGGCAGCTCACACAAGGGCCATGACGAAGTCTTCCTGGGCACTTGGGACTCACCAGCAATGTTGTCCTGAGGCCATTCGAGGACTCTGGAAATGTAGGTCTCCTCAAGGAAGGTACAGGGTGTTGCCCATCACTGGAAACGCACAGAGGGCCTCCGAGGGATCAACCGATGGGCGTTGAAGTTGCTCAGCCGGCCCACAGGTGTCTGGAGGTAGTCAGTGAAATTGGAGGGAAAATGATGCATACCCGAGAGGCCTAGGAGTACTCAAAAGTCTACTTCCTGTAAATTAAAGCACATAAGCCACTAAGAACTCATGGAAACAGCTACCTGCCTCCCTTTCTGCACGGCTACTCAGGGCCTAACCTGGAGTCAAGTCCTCACGTTGGGATTCCCTGTAGCTCTAGAGCTTGTCAGGCGGACCACCACCACGGCCATGGAAGCACCTGGTTCAGACAGAGCAAACTCATAATTTTCCCCGCAGCCTTCTTACAGGGTTTCCAGGCCTGTCAGGAGCAGGGAATGTCAAGTAGCTGCAAGGCAGCGTGAATGCGGCCTTCAAAGTGGGAAAGCAAGTCTATTTCCAGCAGGCCCCCGTTTCCATGGGCACCCTCAGCATACACCCCTGTGGTATCTAACAAGTCCAAAGAGACACAGGTTACCCTGTGTTTCCTACCCTGAATCAACTTCTCGAAGTAGGGAGTTCTGCATCAAGCGAACTGCCTCAACCAAGGAACGGCGTAGCTGCTCCTCTGGGCCTGTGGCTATTCAAAAGCCTGCAGCGCCACTGGAAGAAGAGGACTTAAATTGCAGTAAGAACGCAAGCCAACTTTCTCGAGGAGGCACGGTGACTTCAGGCAGGAGGTCCCAGACGGAATGCGACGCCGAGGGTTTCTCTGAGTGCAGCTCGGACTAGGGCATTGCGTAAGACTTCGACGCCATGTGGGATGTGCTAGAACAGTGTTCCTGAGCGTGTGCGAGTGCTGGGGAAATTAGGCTGCTCCAAAAGAGAGTGCGGTGCGTTTCCCTACGCTCGGCATACACAGAGGGGCTCTAAAGGGCTCCGGGCCTGGATATTGCTTAGCAGACCCAGGTGGGCCTGGGGGTACTCAGTGTCCCTGCCGGAAACAGGGTGCCCACGTGAGCCTCCTAGGTGTCCGGCAAACTGTGCTGCAGTTAAAGATAACCAGAGCAGGGGCCACCGCCTCATGGAAACTGCAGCACGCCTCCGCTTCTGCGCGGCCAATCAGAGCCTTACTTCCAGGCATGTGTTCATGCTGGGAGTGCCGGTAGCAACACAGCATGCTAAGAGGCTGAGTTTCTCCACGGGTAGAGTGACTTTAGGTACGAGGTTCTCGAAGTATTCAAAGCACAGTGTTTTCCCCGAAGCATTCTTCCAGGGCTCACTGGCCTGTCGGGAGCTGGGAAGGTCAGGTAGCTTCAAGGCAGGCATGAATGCCGCCCTCAAAATGGGAAAGCAGGGCTAGTTCCAGCAGGCCCCCGTTTTCATGGGCACACTCAGCGTACATCCCTGTGGCTTCTAACGAGTCCCAAGAGACACCGGTTACCCTGCGTTTCCTTCCCTGAATCAACGTATCGAAGTAGGGAGTCCCGCATCCGGCGAACTGTCTCAACCGAGGAACGCCGTAGCTGCTCCTCTGGGCCTGGGGCTGCCTGCAGTGCCGCAGAAGGAACAGGACTTAAAGTGCAGTAAGAACCCAAGCCGCCGTCCTCTAGTAGGCACGGTGACTTCAGTCAGGAGGTCCTGGATGGAAGGCGAAGACGAGGGCTCCTCTGAGGGCAGCTCCGACTAGGGCACCGCGTAAGACCTCCGCGCCACGTGGGACGTGCCAGAACGGTGTTCGCGAACGTGTGCGAGTGCCGAGGAAACTAAGCTGCTCCGAAGGAGAGGGCAGTGCGTTTCCCTACGCTCGGCCTGCACACAGGGGGCTCTGAAGGGCTACGGGCCTGGATGTTCCTTAGCAGACCCAGGTGCACCTGGGGGTACTCAGTGTTCCTGCCGGGAGCAGGGTGCCCCGGCTAGCCTCCCAGGTGTCCAGAAAGCTGTGCTGCCGTTAAAGGCATGCAGAGCAGAGGCCACCGCCTCCTGGAAGCTGCAGCACGCCTCCGCTTCTGCACGGCGAATCAGGGCCTTCCTTCCAGACATGGGTTCATGCTGGGTGTGCCGGTAGCGACACAGCGTGCTAAGATGCTGACTTTCTCCTCGAGCAGAGTGACTTCAGGTACGAGGGCGGGCCTCGCAGTGTTCCAAGCACAGTGTTCTCTCATGGCAGCTCACACAAGGGCCATGACAGAGTCTTCCTGGGCACTTCGCACTCACCAGCCATGTTGTCCCGAGGGCGTTCGAGGGCTCTGGAGAAGTAGTGCTCCTCAAGGAACGCGCAGTGTGTTGCTGCCCAGCACTCGGCAGGCACAGAGGTCCTCCGGGGGATCAACCAATGGACCTCGACGTTGCTCCGCCGGCCCACAGGTGTCTGGAGGCACTCAGTGACCTCGGAGGGAAAACGATGCACACCCGTGGGGCCTAGGAGTCCCCGGACGCGTACTTCCTTTAAAATAAAGCACATAAGCGACTGAGAACTCATGGAATCAGCTGCATGCCTCCCTTTCTGCACGGCTACTCAGGGCCTAACCTGGAGGCGAGTTCTCACGTCGAGGTTCCCTTTCGCTCTAGAGCCTGTCAGGCGGACCACCACCGCGGCCATGGAAGCACCTGGTTCAGACAGAGCAAACTCACAATTTTCCCCGCAGCCTTCTTACAGGGTTTCCAGGCCTGTCAGGAGCAGGGAATGTCAAGTAGCTGCAAGGCAGCGTGAATGCGGCCTTCAAAGTGGGAAAGCAAGTCTATTTCCAGCAGGCCCCCATTTCCATGGGCACCCTCAGCATAAACCCCTGCGGTACCTAACTAGTCCAAAGAGACACAGGTTACCCTGTGTTTCCTACCCTGAATGAAATTCTCGAAGTAGGGTGTTCTGCATCAAGCGAACTGCCTCAACCAAGGAACGGCGTAGCTGCTCCTCTGGGCCTGTGGCTATTCAAAAGCCTGCAGCGCCACTGGAAGAAGAGGACTTAAATTGCAGTAAGAACGCAAGCCAACTTTCTCGAGGAGGCACGGTGACTTCAGGCAGGAGGTCCCAGACGGAATGCGACGCCGAGGGTTTCTCTGAGTGCAGCTCGGACTAGGGCATTGCGTAAGACTTCGACGCCATGTGGGATGTGCTAGAACAGTGTTCCTGAGCGTGTGCGAGTGCTGGGGAAATTAGGCTGCTCCAAAAGAGAGTGCGGTGCGTTTCCCTACGCTCGGCATACACAGAGGGGCTCTAAAGGGCTCCGGGCCTGGATATTGCTTAGCAGACCCAGGTGGGCCTGGGGGTACTCAGTGTCCCTGCCGGAAACAGGGTGCCCACGCGAGCCTCCTAGGTGTCCGGCAAACTGTGCTGCAGTTAAAGATATGCAGAGCAGAGGCCACAGCCTCATGGAAACTGCTGCATGCCTCCACTTCTGTGCGGCCAATCAGGACCTTACCTCCAGTCACGTGTTCATGCTGGGTGCCCCTTTAGCGACACAGCATGGTAAGATGCTGACTTTCTCCTCGAGCAGAGTGACTTTAGGTACGAGGTTCTCGAAGTATTCAATGCAGAGTGTTTTCTCATGGCAGCTCACACAAGGGCCATGACAAAGACTTCCTGGGCACTTCGGACTCACCAGAAATGAGGTCCTGCGGCTGTTCGAGGACTCTGGAAATGTAGTTCTCCTCAAGGAACGTGCAGTGTGTGGCCCGTCACTCGGCACACTCAGAGGGCCTCCACCGGACAGACCAACCGGCCTCGATGTTGCTAAGCCGGCCCACAGGGTTCTGGAGGTACTCAGTGACTTTGGAGGGACAATGATGCACTCCCGAGAGGCCTAGGAGTCTTCAAAGGGGTACTTCCTTGAAAATAAAGCAGAACAGCGACTAAGAACTCATGGAAACAGCTGTATGCCTCCCTTTCTGCCCGGCTACTCGGGACCTAAAATGGAGGCAAGTTCCCACGTTGAGTATCCTTTTAGCTCTAGAGCTTGTCAGGCAGACCACCGCCGCGGCCACGGAGGCACCTGGTTTAGACAGAGCAAACTCATTTTTTTCCAAGAAGCATTCCTACAGGGTTTAACAGGCCTGTCAACAGCAGGGAATGTCATGCAGCTTCAAGGCAGCATGAATGCAGCCTTCAAAATGGGAAAGCAAGGGTAGTTCCAGCAGGCCCCCGTTTCCATGGGCACCCTCAGCATACACCCGTGTGGTTTCTAACAAGTCCAAAGAGACACAGGTTACCCTGTGTTTCCTTTCCTGAATCAACTTCTCGAAGTAGGGTGTTCTGCATCAAGCGAACTGCCTCAACCAAGGAACACCGTAGCTGCTCCTCTGGGCCTGTAGCTATTCAAAAGCCTGCAGTGCCACAGGAAGAAGAGGACTTCAATTGCAGTAGGAACACAAGCCGACTTTCTCTAGGAGGCATGGTGACTTCAGGCAGGATGTCCCAGATGGAATGCGAAGCCGAGGGTTTCTCTGAGTGCAGCTCGGACTAGGGCAATGCGTAAGACTTCGACGCCATGTGGGATGTGCTAGAACAGTGTTCCTGAGCGTGTGCAAGTGCTGGTGAAATTAAGCTGCTCCAAAAAGGAGTGTGGTGCGTTTCCCTATGCTCGGCATACACAGAGGAGCTCTAAAGGGCTACGGGCCTGGATGTTGCTTAGCAGACCCAGGGGGGCCTGGGGGTACTCAGTGTTCCCGTCGGGAACAGGGTGCCCACGCTAGCTTCCAAGGTGTCCAGAAAACGGTGCTGCAGTTAAAGATATGCAAAGCAGAGGCCACCGCCTCATGGAAACTGCAGCACACCGCTGCTTCTGCGTGGCCAATCGGGGCCTAACTTCCAGGCATGTGCTCATGCCAGGTGTGCCGGTAGCGACACAGCATGCTAAGAGGCTGAGTTTATCCTCGGATAGAGTGACTACAGGTACGAGGTCCTCCAAGTATTCAAAGCACAGTGTTTTCTCATGGCAGCTCACACAAGGGCCATGACGAAGTCTTCCTGGGCACTTGGGACTCACCAGCAATGTTGTCCTGAGGCCATTCGAGGACTCTGGAAATGTAGGTCTCCTCAAGGAAGGTACAGGGTGTTGCCCATCACTGGAAACGCACAGAGGGCCTCCGAGGGATCAACCGATGGGCGTTGAAGTTGCTCAGCCGGCCCACAGGTGTCTGGAGGTAGTCAGTGAAATTGGAGGGAAAATGATGCATACCCGAGAGGCCTAGGAGTACTCAAAAGTCTACTTCCTGTAAATTAAAGCACATAAGCCACTAAGAACTCATGGAAACAGCTACCTGCCTCCCTTTCTGCACGGCTACTCAGGGCCTAACCTGGAGTCAAGTCCTCACGTTGGGATTCCCTGTAGCTCTAGAGCTTGTCAGGCGGACCACCACCACGGCCATGGAAGCACCTGGTTCAGACAGAGCAAACTCATAAATTTCCCCGCAGCCTTCTTACAGGGTTTCCAGGCCTGTCAGGAGCAGGGAATGTCAAGTAGCTGCAAGGCAGCATGAATGCGGCCTTCAAAGTGGGAAAGCAAGTCTATTTCCAGCAGGCCCCCGTTTCCATGGGCACCCTCAGCATACACCCCTGTGGTATCTAACAAGTCCAAAGAGACACAGGTTACCCTGTGTTTCCTACCCTGAATCAACTTCTCGAAGTAGGGAGTTCTGCATCAAGCGAACTGCCTCAACCAAGGAACGGCGTAGCTGCTCCTCTGGGCCTGTGGCTATTCAAAAGCCTGCAGCGCCACTGGAAGAAGAGGACTTAAATTGCAGTAAGAACGCAAGCCAACTTTCTCGAGGAGGCACGGTGACTTCAGGCAGGAGGTCCCAGACGGAATGCGACGCCGAGGGTTTCTCTGAGTGCAGCTCGGACTAGGGCATTGCGTAAGACTTCGACGCCATGTGGGATGTGCTAGAACAGTGTTCCTGAGCGTGTGCGAGTGCTGGGGAAATTAGGCTGCTCCAAAAGAGAGTGCGGTGCGTTTCCCTACGCTCGGCATACACAGAGGGGCTCTAAAGGGCTCCGGGCCTGGATATTGCTTAGCAGACCCAGGTGGGCCTGGGGGTACTCAGTGTCCCTGCCGGAAACAGGGTGCCCACGTGAGCCTCCTAGGTGTCCGGCAAACTGTGCTGCAGTTAAAGATAACCAGAGCAGGGGCCACCGCCTCATGGAAACTGCAGCACGCCTCCGCTTCTGCGCGGCCAATCAGAGCCTTACTTCCAGGCATGTGTTCATGCTGGGAGTGCCGGTAGCAACACAGCATGCTAAGAGGCTGAGTTTCTCCACGGGTAGAGTGACTTTAGGTACGAGGTTCTCGAAGTATTCAAAGCACAGTGTTTTCCCCGAAGCATTCTTCCAGGGCTCACTGGCCTGTCGGGAGCTGGGAAGGTCAGGTAGCTTCAAGGCAGGCATGAATGCCGCCCTCAAAATGGGAAAGCAGGGCTAGTTCCAGCAGGCCCCCGTTTTCATGGGCACACTCAGCGTACATCCCTGTGGCTTCTAACGAGTCCCAAGAGACACCGGTTACCCTGCGTTTCCTTCCCTGAATCAACGTATCGAAGTAGGGAGTCCCGCATCCGGCGAACTGTCTCAACCGAGGAACGCCGTAGCTGCTCCTCTGGGCCTGGGGCTGCCTGCAGTGCCGCAGAAGGAACAGGACTTAAAGTGCAGTAAGAACCCAAGCCGCCGTCCTCTAGGAGGCACGGTGACTTCAGTCAGGAGGTCCTGGATGGAAGGCGAAGACGAGGGCTCCTCTGAGGGCAGCTCCGACTAGGGCACCGCGTAAGACCTCCGCGCCACGTGGGACGTGCCAGAACGGTGTTCGCGAACGTGTGCGAGTGCCGAGGAAACTAAGCTGCTCCGAAGGAGAGGGCAGTGCGTTTCCCTACGCTCGGCCTGCACACAGGGGGCTCTGAAGGGCTACGGGCCTGGATGTTCCTTAGCAGACCCAGGTGCACCTGGGGGTACTCAGTGTTCCTGCCGGGAGCAGGGTGCCCCGGCTAGCCTCCCAGGTGTCCAGAAAGCTGTGCTGCCGTTAAAGGCATGCAGAGCAGAGGCCACCGCCTCCTGGAAGCTGCAGCACGCCTCCGCTTCTGCACGGCGAATCAGGGCCTTCCTTCCAGACATGGGTTCATGCTGGGTGTGCCGGTAGCGACACAGCGTGCTAAGATGCTGACTTTCTCCTCGAGCAGAGTGACTTCAGGTACGAGGGCGGGCCTCGCAGTGTTCCAAGCACAGTGTTCTCTCATGGCAGCTCACACAAGGGCCATGACAGAGTCTTCCTGGGCACTTCGCACTCACCAGCCATGTTGTCCCGAGGGCGTTCGAGGGCTCTGGAGAAGTAGTGCTCCTCAAGGAACGCGCAGTGTGTTGCTGCCCAGCACTCGGCAGGCACAGAGGTCCTCCGGGGGATCAACCAATGGACCTCGACGTTGCTCCGCCGGCCCACAGGTGTCTGGAGGCACTCAGTGACCTCGGAGGGAAAACGATGCACACCCGTGGGGCCTAGGAGTCCCCGGACGCGTACTTCCTTTAAAATAAAGCACATAAGCGACTGAGAACTCATGGAATCAGCTGCATGCCTCCCTTTCTGCACGGCTACTCAGGGCCTAACCTGGAGGCGAGTTCTCACGTCGAGGTTCCCTTTCGCTCTAGAGCCTGTCAGGCGGACCACCACCGCGGCCATGGAAGCACCTGGTTCAGACAGAGCAAACTCACAATTTTCCCCGCAGCCTTCTTACAGGGTTTCCAGGCCTGTCAGGAGCAGGGAATGTCAAGTAGCTGCAAGGCAGCGTGAATGCGGCCTTCAAAGTGGGAAAGCAAGTCTATTTCCAGCAGGCCCCCATTTCCATGGGCACCCTCAGCATAAACCCCTGCGGTACCTAACTAGTCCAAAGAGACACAGGTTACCCTGTGTTTCCTACCCTGAATGAAATTCTCGAAGTAGGGTGTTCTGCATCAAGCGAACTGCCTCAACCAAGGAACGGCGTAGCTGCTCCTCTGGGCCTGTGGCTATTCAAAAGCCTGCAGCGCCACTGGAAGAAGAGGACTTAAATTGCAGTAAGAACGCAAGCCAACTTTCTCGAGGAGGCACGGTGACTTCAGGCAGGAGGTCCCAGACGGAATGCGACGCCGAGGGTTTCTCTGAGTGCAGCTCGGACTAGGGCATTGCGTAAGACTTCGACGCCATGTGGGATGTGCTAGAACAGTGTTCCTGAGCGTGTGCGAGTGCTGGGGAAATTAGGCTGCTCCAAAAGAGAGTGCGGTGCGTTTCCCTACGCTCGGCATACACAGAGGGGCTCTAAAGGGCTCCGGGCCTGGATATTGCTTAGCAGACCCAGGTGGGCCTGGGGGTACTCAGTGTCCCTGCCGGAAACAGGGTGCCCACGCGAGCCTCCTAGGTGTCCGGCAAACTGTGCTGCAGTTAAAGATATGCAGAGCAGAGGCCACAGCCTCATGGAAACTGCTGCATGCCTCCACTTCTGTGCGGCCAATCAGGACCTTACCTCCAGTCACGTGTTCATGCTGGGTGCCCCTTTAGCGACACAGCATGGTAAGATGCTGACTTTCTCCTCGAGCAGAGTGACTTTAGGTACGAGGTTCTCGAAGTATTCAATGCAGAGTGTTTTCTCATGGCAGCTCACACAAGGGCCATGACAAAGACTTCCTGGGCACTTCGGACTCACCAGAAATGAGGTCCTGCGGCTGTTCGAGGACTCTGGAAATGTAGTTCTCCTCAAGGAACGTGCAGTGTGTGGCCCGTCACTCGGCACACTCAGAGGGCCTCCACCGGACAGACCAACCGGCCTCGATGTTGCTAAGCCGGCCCACAGGGTTCTGGAGGTACTCAGTGACTTTGGAGGGACAATGATGCACTCCCGAGAGGCCTAGGAGTCTTCAAAGGGGTACTTCCTTGAAAATAAAGCAGAACAGCGACTAAGAACTCATGGAAACAGCTGTATGCCTCCCTTTCTGCCCGGCTACTCGGGACCTAAAATGGAGGCAAGTTCCCACGTTGAGTATCCTTTTAGCTCTAGAGCTTGTCAGGCAGACCACCGCCGCGGCCACGGAGGCACCTGGTTTAGACAGAGCAAACTCATTTTTTTCCAAGAAGCATTCCTACAGGGTTTAACAGGCCTGTCAACAGCAGGGAATGTCATGCAGCTTCAAGGCAGCATGAATGCAGCCTTCAAAATGGGAAAGCAAGGGTAGTTCCAGCAGGCCCCCGTTTCCATGGGCACCCTCAGCATACACCCGTGTGGTTTCTAACAAGTCCAAAGAGACACAGGTTACCCTGTGTTTCCTTTCCTGAATCAACTTCTCGAAGTAGGGTGTTCTGCATCAAGCGAACTGCCTCAACCAAGGAACACCGTAGCTGCTCCTCTGGGCCTGTAGCTATTCAAAAGCCTGCAGTGCCACAGGAAGAAGAGGACTTCAATTGCAGTAGGAACACAAGCCGACTTTCTCTAGGAGGCATGGTGACTTCAGGCAGGATGTCCCAGATGGAATGCGAAGCCGAGGGTTTCTCTGAGTGCAGCTCGGACTAGGGCAATGCGTAAGACTTCGACGCCATGTGGGATGTGCTAGAACAGTGTTCCTGAGCGTGTGCAAGTGCTGGTGAAATTAAGCTGCTCCAAAAAGGAGTGTGGTGCGTTTCCCTATGCTCGGCATACACAGAGGAGCTCTAAAGGGCTACGGGCCTGGATGTTGCTTAGCAGACCCAGGGGGGCCTGGGGGTACTCAGTGTTCCCGTCGGGAACAGGGTGCCCACGCTAGCTTCCAAGGTGTCCAGAAAACGGTGCTGCAGTTAAAGATATGCAAAGCAGAGGCCACCGCCTCATGGAAACTGCAGCACACCGCTGCTTCTGCGTGGCCAATCGGGGCCTAACTTCCAGGCATGTGCTCATGCCAGGTGTGCCGGTAGCGACACAGCATGCTAAGAGGCTGGGTTTATCCTCGGATAGAGTGACTACAGGTACGAGGTCCTCCAAGTATTCAAAGCACAGTGTTTTCTCATGGCAGCTCACACAAGGGCCATGACGAAGTCTTCCTGGGCACTTGGGACTCACCAGCAATGTTGTCCTGAGGCCATTCGAGGACTCTGGAAATGTAGGTCTCCTCAAGGAAGGTACAGGGTGTTGCCCATCACTGGAAACGCACAGAGGGCCTCCGAGGGATCAACCGATGGGCGTTGAAGTTGCTCAGCCGGCCCACAGGTGTCTGGAGGTAGTCAGTGAAATTGGAGGGAAAATGATGCATACCCGAGAGGCCTAGGAGTACTCAAAAGTCTACTTCCTGTAAATTAAAGCACATAAGCCACTAAGAACTCATGGAAACAGCTACCTGCCTCCCTTTCTGCACGGCTACTCAGGGCCTAACCTGGAGGCAAGTTCTCACGTTGGGATTCCCTTTAGCTCTAGAGCTTGTCAGGCGGACCACCACCACGGCCATGGAAGCACCTGGTTCAGACAGAGCAAACTCATAATTTTCCCCGCAGCCTTCTTACAGGGTTTCCAGGCCTGTCAGGAGCAGGGAATGTCAAGTAGCTGCAAGGCAGCGTGAATGCGGCCTTCAAAGTGGGAAAGCAAGTCTATTTCCAGCAGGCCCCCGTTTCCATGGGCACCCTCAGCATACACCCCTGTGGTATCTAACAAGTCCAAAGAGACACAGGTTACCCTGTGTTTCCTACCCTGAATCAACTTCTCGAAGTAGGGAGTTCTGCATCAAGCGAACTGCCTCAACCAAGGAACGGCGTAGCTGCTCCTCTGGGCCTGTGGCTATTCAAAAGCCTGCAGCGCCACTGGAAGAAGAGGACTTAAATTGCAGTAAGAACGCAAGCCAACTTTCTCGAGGAGGCACGGTGACTTCAGGCAGGAGGTCCCAGACGGAATGCGACGCCGAGGGTTTCTCTGAGTGCAGCTCGGACTAGGGCATTGCGTAAGACTTCGACGCCATGTGGGATGTGCTAGAACAGTGTTCCTGAGCGTGTGCGAGTGCTGGGGAAATTAGGCTGCTCCAAAAGAGAGTGCGGTGCGTTTCCCTACGCTCGGCATACACAGAGGGGCTCTAAAGGGCTCCGGGCCTGGATATTGCTTAGCAGACCCAGGTGGGCCTGGGGGTACTCAGTGTCCCTGCCGGAAACAGGGTGCCCACGCGAGCCTCCTAGGTGTCCGGCAAACTGTGCTGCAGTTAAAGATATGCAGAGCAGAGGCCACAGCCTCATGGAAACTGCTGCATGCCTCCACTTCTGTGCGGCCAATCAGGACCTTACCTCCAGTCACGTGTTCATGCTGGGTGCCCCTTTAGCGACACAGCATGGTAAGATGCTGACTTTCTCCTCGAGCAGAGTGACTTTAGGTACGAGGTTCTCGAAGTATTCAATGCAGAGTGTTTTCTCATGGCAGCTCACACAAGGGCCATGACAAAGACTTCCTGGGCACTTCGGACTCACCAGAAATGAGGTCCTGCGGCTGTTCGAGGACTCTGGAAATGTAGTTCTCCTCAAGGAACGTGCAGTGTGTTGCCCGTCACTCGGCACACTCAGAGGGCCTCCACCGGACAGACCAACCGGCCTCGATGTTGCTAAGCCGGCCCACAGGGTTCTGGAGGTACTCAGTGACTTTGGAGGGACAATGATGCACTCCCGAGAGGCCTAGGAGTCTTCAAAGGGGTACTTCCTTGAAAATAAAGCAGAACAGTGACTAAGAACTCATGGAAACAGCTGTATGCCTCCCTTTCTGCCCGGCTACTCGGGACCTAAAATGGAGGCAAGTTCCCACGTTGAGTATCCTTTTAGCTCTAGAGCTTGTCAGGCAGACCACCGCCGCGGCCACGGAGGCACCTGGTTTAGACAGAGCAAACTCATTTTTTTCCAAGAAGCATTCCTACAGGGTTTAACAGGCCTGTCAACAGCAGGGAATGTCATGCAGCTTCAAGGCAGCATGAATGCAGCCTTCAAAATGGGAAAGCAAGGGTAGTTCCAGCAGGCCCCCGTTTCCATGGGCACCCTCAGCATACACCCGTGTGGTTTCTAACAAGTCCAAAGAGACACAGGTTACCCTGTGTTTCCTTTCCTGAATCAACTTCTCGAAGTAGGGTGTTCTGCATCAAGCGAACTGCCTCAACCAAGGAACACCGTAGCTGCTCCTCTGGGCCTGTAGCTATTCAAAAGCCTGCAGTGCCACAGGAAGAAGAGGACTTCAATTGCAGTAGGAACACAAGCCGACTTTCTCTAGGAGGCATGGTGACTTCAGGCAGGATGTCCCAGATGGAATGCGAAGCCGAGGGTTTCTCTGAGTGCAGCTCGGACTAGGGCAATGCGTAAGACTTCGACGCCATGTGGGATGTGCTAGAACAGTGTTCCTGAGCGTGTGCAAGTGCTGGTGAAATTAAGCTGCTCCAAAAAGGAGTGTGGTGCGTTTCCCTATGCTCGGCATACACAGAGGAGCTCTAAAGGGCTACGGGCCTGGATGTTGCTTAGCAGACCCAGGGGGGCCTGGGGGTACTCAGTGTTCCCGTCGGGAACAGGGTGCCCACGCTAGCTTCCAAGGTGTCCAGAAAACGGTGCTGCAGTTAAAGATATGCAAAGCAGAGGCCACCGCCTCATGGAAACTGCAGCACACCGCTGCTTCTGCGTGGCCAATCAGGGCCTAACTTCCAGGCATGTGCTCATGCCAGGTGTGCCGGTAGCGACACAGCATGCTAAGAGGCTGGGTTTATCCTCGGATAGAGTGACTACAGGTACGAGGTCCTCCAAGTATTCAAAGCACAGTGTTTTCTCATGGCAGCTCACACAAGGGCCATGACGAAGTCTTCCTGGGCACTTGGGACTCACCAGCAATGTTGTCCTGAGGCCATTCGAGGACTCTGGAAATGTAGGTCTCCTCAAGGAAGGTACAGGGTGTTGCCCATCACTGGAAACGCACAGAGGGCCTCCGAGGGATCAACCGATGGGCGTTGAAGTTGCTCAGCCGGCCCACAGGTGTCTGGAGGTAGTCAGTGAAATTGGAGGGAAAATGATGCATACCCGAGAGGCCTAGGAGTACTCAAAAGTCTACTTCCTGTAAATTAAAGCACATAAGCCACTAAGAACTCATGGAAACAGCTACCTGCCTCCCTTTCTGCACGGCTACTCAGGGCCTAACCTGGAGGCAAGTTCTCACGTTGGGATTCCCTTTAGCTCTAGAGCTTGTCAGGCGGACCACCACCACGGCCATGGAAGCACCTGGTTCAGACAGAGCAAACTCATAATTTTCCCCGCAGCCTTCTTACAGGGTTTCCAGGCCTGTCAGGAGCAGGGAATGTCAAGTAGCTGCAAGGCAGCGTGAATGCGGCCTTCAAAGTGGGAAAGCAAGTCTATTTCCAGCAGGCCCCCGTTTCCATGGGCACCCTCAGCATACACCCCTGTGGTATCTAACAAGTCCAAAGAGACACAGGTTACCCTGTGTTTCCTACCCTGAATCAACTTCTCGAAGTAGGGAGTTCTGCATCAAGCGAACTGCCTCAACCAAGGAACGGCGTAGCTGCTCCTCTGGGCCTGTGGCTATTCAAAAGCCTGCAGCGCCACTGGAAGAAGAGGACTTAAATTGCAGTAAGAACGCAAGCCAACTTTCTCGAGGAGGCACGGTGACTTCAGGCAGGAGGTCCCAGACGGAATGCGACGCCGAGGGTTTCTCTGAGTGCAGCTCGGACTAGGGCATTGCGTAAGACTTCGACGCCATGTGGGATGTGCTAGAACAGTGTTCCTGAGCGTGTGCGAGTGCTGGGGAAATTAGGCTGCTCCAAAAGAGAGTGCGGTGCGTTTCCCTACGCTCGGCATACACAGAGGGGCTCTAAAGGGCTCCGGGCCTGGATATTGCTTAGCAGACCCAGGTGGGCCTGGGGGTACTCAGTGTCCCTGCCGGAAACAGGGTGCCCACGCGAGCCTCCTAGGTGTCCGGCAAACTGTGCTGCAGTTAAAGATATGCAGAGCAGAGGCCACAGCCTCATGGAAACTGCTGCATGCCTCCACTTCTGTGCGGCCAATCAGGACCTTACCTCCAGTCACGTGTTCATGCTGGGTGCCCCTTTAGCGACACAGCATGGTAAGATGCTGACTTTCTCCTCGAGCAGAGTGACTTTAGGTACGAGGTTCTCGAAGTATTCAATGCAGAGTGTTTTCTCATGGCAGCTCACACAAGGGCCATGACAAAGACTTCCTGGGCACTTCGGACTCACCAGAAATGAGGTCCTGCGGCTGTTCGAGGACTCTGGAAATGTAGTTCTCCTCAAGGAACGTGCAGTGTGTTGCCCGTCACTCGGCACACTCAGAGGGCCTCCACCGGACAGACCAACCGGCCTCGATGTTGCTAAGCCGGCCCACAGGGTTCTGGAGGTACTCAGTGACTTTGGAGGGACAATGATGCACTCCCGAGAGGCCTAGGAGTCTTCAAAGGGGTACTTCCTTGAAAATAAAGCAGAACAGTGACTAAGAACTCATGGAAACAGCTGTATGCCTCCCTTTCTGCCCGGCTACTCGGGACCTAAAATGGAGGCAAGTTCCCACGTTGAGTATCCTTTTAGCTCTAGAGCTTGTCAGGCAGACCACCGCCGCGGCCACGGAGGCACCTGGTTTAGACAGAGCAAACTCATTTTTTTCCAAGAAGCATTCCTACAGGGTTTAACAGGCCTGTCAACAGCAGGGAATGTCATGCAGCTTCAAGGCAGCATGAATGCAGCCTTCAAAATGGGAAAGCAAGGGTAGTTCCAGCAGGCCCCCGTTTCCATGGGCACCCTCAGCATACACCCGTGTGGTTTCTAACAAGTCCAAAGAGACACAGGTTACCCTGTGTTTCCTTTCCTGAATCAACTTCTCGAAGTAGGGTGTTCTGCATCAAGCGAACTGCCTCAACCAAGGAACACCGTAGCTGCTCCTCTGGGCCTGTAGCTATTCAAAAGCCTGCAGTGCCACAGGAAGAAGAGGACTTCAATTGCAGTAGGAACACAAGCCGACTTTCTCTAGGAGGCATGGTGACTTCAGGCAGGATGTCCCAGATGGAATGCGAAGCCGAGGGTTTCTCTGAGTGCAGCTCGGACTAGGGCAATGCGTAAGACTTCGACGCCATGTGGGATGTGCTAGAACAGTGTTCCTGAGCGTGTGCAAGTGCTGGTGAAATTAAGCTGCTCCAAAAAGGAGTGTGGTGCGTTTCCCTATGCTCGGCATACACAGAGGAGCTCTAAAGGGCTACGGGCCTGGATGTTGCTTAGCAGACCCAGGGGGGCCTGGGGGTACTCAGTGTTCCCGTCGGGAACAGGGTGCCCACGCTAGCTTCCAAGGTGTCCAGAAAACGGTGCTGCAGTTAAAGATATGCAAAGCAGAGGCCACCGCCTCATGGAAACTGCAGCACACCGCTGCTTCTGCGTGGCCAATCAGGGCCTAACTTCCAGGCATGTGCTCATGCCAGGTGTGCCGGTAGCGACACAGCATGCTAAGAGGCTGGGTTTATCCTCGGATAGAGTGACTACAGGTACGAGGTCCTCCAAGTATTCAAAGCACAGTGTTTTCTCATGGCAGCTCACACAAGGGCCATGACGAAGTCTTCCTGGGCACTTGGGACTCACCAGCAATGTTGTCCTGAGGCCATTCGAGGACTCTGGAAATGTAGGTCTCCTCAAGGAAGGTACAGGGTGTTGCCCATCACTGGAAACGCACAGAGGGCCTCCGAGGGATCAACCGATGGGCGTTGAAGTTGCTCAGCCGGCCCACAGGTGTCTGGAGGTAGTCAGTGAAATTGGAGGGAAAATGATGCATACCCGAGAGGCCTAGGAGTACTCAAAAGTCTACTTCCTGTAAATTAAAGCACATAAGCCACTAAGAACTCATGGAAACAGCTACCTGCCTCCCTTTCTGCACGGCTACTCAGGGCCTAACCTGGAGGCAAGTTCTCACGTTGGGATTCCCTTTAGCTCTAGAGCTTGTCAGGCGGACCACCACCACGGCCATGGAAGCACCTGGTTCAGACAGAGCAAACTCATAATTTTCCCCGCAGCCTTCTTACAGGGTTTCCAGGCCTGTCAGGAGCAGGGAATGTCAAGTAGCTGCAAGGCAGCGTGAATGCGGCCTTCAAAGTGGGAAAGCAAGTCTATTTCCAGCAGGCCCCCGTTTCCATGGGCACCCTCAGCATACACCCCTGTGGTATCTAACAAGTCCAAAGAGACACAGGTTACCCTGTGTTTCCTACCCTGAATCAACTTCTCGAAGTAGGGAGTTCTGCATCAAGCGAACTGCCTCAACCAAGGAACGGCGTAGCTGCTCCTCTGGGCCTGTGGCTATTCAAAAGCCTGCAGCGCCACTGGAAGAAGAGGACTTAAATTGCAGTAAGAACGCAAGCCAACTTTCTCGAGGAGGCACGGTGACTTCAGGCAGGAGGTCCCAGACGGAATGCGACGCCGAGGGTTTCTCTGAGTGCAGCTCGGACTAGGGCATTGCGTAAGACTTCGACGCCATGTGGGATGTGCTAGAACAGTGTTCCTGAGCGTGTGCGAGTGCTGGGGAAATTAGGCTGCTCCAAAAGAGAGTGCGGTGCGTTTCCCTACACTCGGCATACACAGAGGGGCTCTAAAGGGCTCCGGGCCTGGATATTGCTTAGCAGACCCAGGTGGGCCTGGGGGTACTCAGTGTCCCTGCCGGAAACAGGGTGCCCACGTGAGCCTCCTAGGTGTCCGGCAAACTGTACTGCAGTTAAAGATAACCAGAGCAGGGGCCACCGCCTCATGGAAACTGCAGCACGCCTCCGCTTCTGTGCGGCCAATCAGAGCCTTACTTCCAGGCATGTGTTCATGCTGGGAGTGCCGGTAGCAACACAGCATGCTAAGAGGCTGAGTTTCTCCACGGGTAGAGTGACTACAGGTCCGAGGTCCTCAAAGTATTCAAAGCACAGTGTTTTCCCCGAAGCATTCTTCCAGGGCTCACTGGCCTGTCGGGAGCTGGGAAGGTCAGGTAGCTTCAAGGCAGGCATGAATGCCGCCCTCAAAATGGGAAAGCAGGGCTAGTTCCAGCAGGCCCCCGTTTTCATGGGCACACTCAGCGTACATCCCTGTGGCTTCTAACGAGTCCCAAGAGACACCGGTTACCCTGCGTTTCCTTCCCTGAATCAACGTATCGAAGTAGGGAGTCCCGCATCCGGCGAACTGTCTCAACCGAGGAACGCGGTAGCTGCTCCTCTGGGCCTGGGGCTGCCTGCAGTGCCGCAGAAGGAACAGGACTTAAAGTGCAGTAAGAACCCAAGCCGCCGTCCTCTAGGAGGCACGGTGACTTCAGTCAGGAGGTCCTGGATGGAAGGCGAAGACGAGGGCTCCTCTGAGGGCAGCTCCGACTAGGGCACCGCGTAAGACCTCCACGCCACGTGGGACGTGCCAGAACGGTGTTCGCGAACGTGTGCGAGTGCCGAGGAAACTACGCTGCTCCGAAGGAGATGGCAGTGCGTTTCCCTACGCTCGGCCTGCACACAGGGGGCTCTGAAGGGCCACGGGCCTGGATGTTCCTTAGCAGACCCAGGTGCACCTGGGGGTACTCAGTGTTCCTGCTGGGAGCAGGGTGCCCCGGCTATTCTCAGTGTTCTCTCATGGCAGCTCACACAAGGGCCATGACTGAGTCTTCCTGGGTACTTCGCACTCACCAGCCATGTTGTCCCGAGGGCGTTCGAGGGCTCTGGAGATGTAGCGCTCCTCAAGGAACGCGCAGTGTGTTGCTGCCCAGCACTCAGCAGGCACAGATGTCCTCCGGAGGATCAACCAATGGACCTCGACATTGCTCCGCCGGCCCACAGGTGTCTGGAGGCACACAGTGACCTCGGAGGGAAAACGATGCACACCCGTGGGGCCTAGGAGTCCCCGGACGCGTACTTCCTTTAAAATAAAGCACAGAAGCGACTGAGAACTCGTGGAAACAGCTGCATGCCTCCCTTTCTGCACGGCTACTCAGGGCCTAACCTGGAGGCGAGTTCTCACGTCGAGGTTCCCTTTCGCTCTAGAGCCTGTCATGCGGACCGAGCTGCGGCTACGGAAGCACCTGGTTTAGAGAGAGCAAACTCATAATTTTACCCGAAGCATTCTTCCAGGGCTCACTGGCCTGTCGGGAGCCGGGAATGTCAGGTAGCTTCAAGGCAGGCATGAATGCCGCCCTCAAAACGGGAAAGCAGGGCTAGTTCCAGCAGGCCCCCATTTCCATGGGCACACTCAGCATACATCCCTGTTGCTTCTAAGGACTCCCAAGAGACACCGGTTACCCTGCGTTTCCTTCCCTGAATCAACTTATCGAAGTAGGAAGTCCCGCATCCGGCGAACTGTCTCAACCGAGGAACGCCGTAGCTGCTCCTCTGTGCCTGGGTCTGCCTGCAGTGCCGCAGAAGGAACAGGACTTAAAGTGCAGTAAGAACCCAAGCCGCCGTCCTCTAGGAGGCACGGTGACTTCAGTCAGGAGGTCCTGGATGGAACGCGAAGACGAGGGCTCCTCTGAGGGCAGGTCCAATTAGGGCACCGCGTAAGAACTCCGCGCCACGTGGGACGTGCCAGCACGGTGTTCGCGAACGTGTGCGAGTGCCGAGGAAACTAAGCTGCTCCAAAGGAGAGGGCAGTGCGTTTCCCTATGATCGGCCTGCACACAGGGGGCTCTGAAGGGCTACGGGCCTGGATGTTGCTTAGCACACCCAGGTGCACCTGGGGGTACTCAGTGTTCCTGCTGGGAGCAGGGTGCCCCGGCTAGCCTCCCAGGTGTCCAGAAAGCTGTGCTGCCGTTAAAGGCATGCAGAGCAGAGGCCACCGCCTCCTGGAAGCTGCAGCACGCCTCCGCTTCTCCACGGCGAATCAGGGCCTTACTTCCAGGCATGGGTTCATGCTGGGTGTGCCGGTAGCGACACAGCGTGCTAAGATGCTGACTTTCTCCTCGAGCAGAGTGACTTCAGGTATGGGGAGGGCCTCGCAGTGTTTCAAGCACAGTGTTCTCTCATGGCAGCTCACACAAGGGCCATGAGAGAGTCTTCCTGGGTACTTCGCACTCACCAGCCATGTTGTCCCGAGGGCGTTCGAGGGCTCTGGAGATGTAGCGCTCCTCAAGGAACGCGCAGTGTGTTGCTGCCCAGCACTCGGCAGGCACAGAGGTCCTCCGTGGGATCAACCAATGGACCTCGACGTTGCTCCGCCGGCCCACAGGTGTCTGGAGGCACTTAGTGACCTCGGAGGGAAAACGATGCACACCCGTGGGGCCTAGGAGTCCCCGGACGCGTACTTCCTTTAAAATAAAGCACATAAGCGACTGAGAAGTTGTGGAAACAACTGCATGCCTCCCTCTCTGCACGGCTACTCAGGGCTTAACCTGGAGGCGAGTTCTCACTTCGAGGTTCCCTTTCGCTCTAGAGCCTGTCATGCGGACTGAGCTGCGGCCATGGAAGCACCTGGTTCAGACAGAGCAAACTCACAATTTTCCCCGCAGCCTTCTTACAGGGTTTCCAGGCCTGTCAGGAGCAGGGAATGTTAAGTAGCTGCAAGGCAGCGTGAATGCGGCCTTCAAAGTGGGAAAGCAAGTCTATTTCCAGCAGGCCCCCATTTCCATGGGCACCCTCAGCATAAACCCCTGCGGTACCTAACTAGTCCAAAGAGACACAGGTTACCCTGTGTTTCCTACCCTGAATGAAATTCTCGAAGTAGGGTGTTCTGCATCAAGCGAACTGCCTCAACCAAGGAACGGCGTAGCTGCTCCTCTGGGCCTGTGGCTATTCAAAAGCCTGCAGCGCCACTGGAAGAAGAGGACTTAAATTGCAGTAAGAACGCAAGCCAACTTTCTCGAGGAGGCACGGTGACTTCAGGCAGGAGGTCCCAGACGGAATGCGACGCCGAGGGTTTCTCTGAGTGCAGCTCGGACTAGGGCATTGCGTAAGACTTCGACGCCATGTGGGATGTGCTAGAACAGTGTTCCTGAGCGTGTGCGAGTGCTGGGGAAATTAGGCTGCTCCAAAAGAGAGTGCGGTGCGTTTCCCTACGCTCGGCATACACAGAGGGGCTCTAAAGGGCTCCGGGCCTGGATATTGCTTAGCAGACCCAGGTGGGCCTGGGGGTACTCAGTGTCCCTGCCGGAAACAGGGTGCCCACGTGAGCCTCCTAGGTGTCCGGCAAACTGTGCTGCAGTTAAAGATAACCAGAGCAGGGGCCACCGCCTCATGGAAACTGCAGCACGCCTCCGCTTCTGCGCGGCCAATCAGAGCCTTACTTCCAGGCATGTGTTCATGCTGGGAGTGCCGGTAGCAACACAGCATGCTAAGAGGCTGAGTTTCTCCACGGGTAGAGTGACTTTAGGTACGAGGTTCTCGAAGTATTCAAAGCACAGTGTTTTCCCCGAAGCATTCTTCCAGGGCTCACTGGCCTGTCGGGAGCTGGGAAGGTCAGGTAGCTTCAAGGCAGGCATGAATGCCGCCCTCAAAATGGGAAAGCAGGGCTAGTTCCAGCAGGCCCCCGTTTTCATGGGCACACTCAGCGTACATCCCTGTGGCTTCTAACGAGTCCCAAGAGACACCGGTTACCCTGCGTTTCCTTCCCTGAATCAACGTATCGAAGTAGGGAGTCCCGCATCCGGCGAACTGTCTCAACCGAGGAACGCCGTAGCTGCTCCTCTGGGCCTGGGGCTGCCTGCAGTGCCGCAGAAGGAACAGGACTTAAAGTGCAGTAAGAACCCAAGCCGCCGTCCTCTAGTAGGCACGGTGACTTCAGTCAGGAGGTCCTGGATGGAAGGCGAAGACGAGGGCTCCTCTGAGGGCAGCTCCGACTAGGGCACCGCGTAAGACCTCCGCGCCACGTGGGACGTGCCAGAACGGTGTTCGCGAACGTGTGCGAGTGCCGAGGAAACTAAGCTGCTCCGAAGGAGAGGGCAGTGCGTTTCCCTACGCTCGGCCTGCACACAGGGGGCTCTGAAGGGCTACGGGCCTGGATGTTCCTTAGCAGACCCAGGTGCACCTGGGGGTACTCAGTGTTCCTGCCGGGAGCAGGGTGCCCCGGCTAGCCTCCCAGGTGTCCAGAAAGCTGTGCTGCCGTTAAAGGCATGCAGAGCAGAGGCCACTGCCTCCTGGAAGCTGCAGCACGCCTCCGCTTCTGCACGGCGAATCAGGGCCTTCCTTCCAGACATGGGTTCATGCTGGGTGTGCCGGTAGCGACACAGCGTGCTAAGATGCTGACTTTCTCCTCGAGCAGAGTGACTTCAGGTACGAGGGCGGGCCTCGCAGTGTTCCAAGCACAGTGTTCTCTCATGGCAGCTCACACAAGGGCCATGACAGAGTCTTCCTGGGCACTTCGCACTCACCAGCCATGTTGTCCCGAGGGCGTTCGAGGGCTCTGGAGAAGTAGTGCTCCTCAAGGAACGCGCAGTGTGTTGCTGCCCAGCACTCGGCAGGCACAGAGGTCCTCCGGGGGATCAACCAATGGACCTCGACGTTGCTCCGCTGGCCCACAGGTGTCTGGAGGCACTCAGTGACCTCGGAGGGAAAACGATGCACACCCGTGGGGCCTAGGAGTCCCCGGACGCGTACTTCCTTTAAAATAAAGCACATAAGCGACTGAGAACTCATGGAATCAGCTGCATGCCTCCCTTTCTGCACGGCTACTCAGGGCCTAACCTGGAGGCGAGTTCTCACGTCGAGGTTCCCTTTCGCTCTAGAGCCTGTCAGGCGGACCACCACCGCGGCCATGGAAGCACCTGGTTCAGACAGAGCAAACTCACAATTTTCCCCGCAGCCTTCTTACAGGGTTTCCAGGCCTGTCAGGAGCAGGGAATGTCAAGT
Source organism: Grampus griseus (assembly GCF_964374135.1). Classification (NCBI taxonomy): domain Eukaryota; kingdom Metazoa; phylum Chordata; class Mammalia; order Artiodactyla; family Delphinidae; genus Grampus; species Grampus griseus. The sequence continues at coordinate 1,007,164 of NC_139010.1, forward strand.
AGCTGCAAGGCAGCGTGAATGCGGCCTTCAAAGTGGGAAAGCAAGTCTATTTCCAGCAGGCCCCCATTTCCATGGGCACCCTCAGCATAAACCCCTGCGGTACCTAACTAGTCCAAAGAGACACAGGTTACCCTGTGTTTCCTACCCTGAATGAAATTCTCGAAGTAGGGTGTTCTGCATCAAGCGAACTGCCTCAACCAAGGAACGGCGTAGCTGCTCCTCTGGGCCTGTGGCTATTCAAAAGCCTGCAGCGCCACTGGAAGAAGAGGACTTAAATTGCAGTAAGAACGCAAGCCAACTTTCTCGAGGAGGCACGGTGACTTCAGGCAGGAGGTCCCAGACGGAATGCGACGCCGAGGGTTTCTCTGAGTGCAGCTCGGACTAGGGCATTGCGTAAGACTTCGACGCCATGTGGGATGTGCTAGAACAGTGTTCCTGAGCGTGTGCGAGTGCTGGGGAAATTAGGCTGCTCCAAAAGAGAGTGCGGTGCGTTTCCCTACGCTCGGCATACACAGAGGGGCTCTAAAGGGCTCCGGGCCTGGATATTGCTTAGCAGACCCAGGTGGGCCTGGGGGTACTCAGTGTCCCTGCCGGAAACAGGGTGCCCACGCGAGCCTCCTAGGTGTCCGGCAAACTGTGCTGCAGTTAAAGATATGCAGAGCAGAGGCCACAGCCTCATGGAAACTGCTGCATGCCTCCACTTCTGTGCGGCCAATCAGGACCTTACCTCCAGTCACGTGTTCATGCTGGGTGCCCCTTTAGCGACACAGCATGGTAAGATGCTGACTTTCTCCTCGAGCAGAGTGACTTTAGGTACGAGGTTCTCGAAGTATTCAATGCAGAGTGTTTTCTCATGGCAGCTCACACAAGGGCCATGACAAAGACTTCCTGGGCACTTCGGACTCACCAGAAATGAGGTCCTGCGGCTGTTCGAGGACTCTGGAAATGTAGTTCTCCTCAAGGAACGTGCAGTGTGTGGCCCGTCACTCGGCACACTCAGAGGGCCTCCACCGGACAGACCAACCGGCCTCGATGTTGCTAAGCCGGCCCACAGGGTTCTGGAGGTACTCAGTGACTTTGGAGGGACAATGATGCACTCCCGAGAGGCCTAGGAGTCTTCAAAGGGGTACTTCCTTGAAAATAAAGCAGAACAGCGACTAAGAACTCATGGAAACAGCTGTATGCCTCCCTTTCTGCCCGGCTACTCGGGACCTAAAATGGAGGCAAGTTCCCACGTTGAGTATCCTTTTAGCTCTAGAGCTTGTCAGGCAGACCACCGCCGCGGCCACGGAGGCACCTGGTTTAGACAGAGCAAACTCATTTTTTTCCAAGAAGCATTCCTACAGGGTTTAACAGGCCTGTCAACAGCAGGGAATGTCATGCAGCTTCAAGGCAGCATGAATGCAGCCTTCAAAATGGGAAAGCAAGGGTAGTTCCAGCAGGCCCCCGTTTCCATGGGCACCCTCAGCATACACCCGTGTGGTTTCTAACAAGTCCAAAGAGACACAGGTTACCCTGTGTTTCCTTTCCTGAATCAACTTCTCGAAGTAGGGTGTTCTGCATCAAGCGAACTGCCTCAACCAAGGAACACCGTAGCTGCTCCTCTGGGCCTGTAGCTATTCAAAAGCCTGCAGTGCCACAGGAAGAAGAGGACTTCAATTGCAGTAGGAACACAAGCCGACTTTCTCTAGGAGGCATGGTGACTTCAGGCAGGATGTCCCAGATGGAATGCGAAGCCGAGGGTTTCTCTGAGTGCAGCTCGGACTAGGGCAATGCGTAAGACTTCGACGCCATGTGGGATGTGCTAGAACAGTGTTCCTGAGCGTGTGCAAGTGCTGGTGAAATTAAGCTGCTCCAAAAAGGAGTGTGGTGCGTTTCCCTATGCTCGGCATACACAGAGGAGCTCTAAAGGGCTACGGGCCTGGATGTTGCTTAGCAGACCCAGGGGGGCCTGGGGGTACTCAGTGTTCCCGTCGGGAACAGGGTGCCCACGCTAGCTTCCAAGGTGTCCAGAAAACGGTGCTGCAGTTAAAGATATGCAAAGCAGAGGCCACCGCCTCATGGAAACTGCAGCACACCGCTGCTTCTGCGTGGCCAATCGGGGCCTAACTTCCAGGCATGTGCTCATGCCAGGTGTGCCGGTAGCGACACAGCATGCTAAGAGGCTGGGTTTATCCTCGGATAGAGTGACTACAGGTACGAGGTCCTCCAAGTATTCAAAGCACAGTGTTTTCTCATGGCAGCTCACACAAGGGCCATGACGAAGTCTTCCTGGGCACTTGGGACTCACCAGCAATGTTGTCCTGAGGCCATTCGAGGACTCTGGAAATGTAGGTCTCCTCAAGGAAGGTACAGGGTGTTGCCCATCACTGGAAACGCACAGAGGGCCTCCGAGGGATCAACCGATGGGCGTTGAAGTTGCTCAGCCGGCCCACAGGTGTCTGGAGGTAGTCAGTGAAATTGGAGGGAAAATGATGCATACCCGAGAGGCCTAGGAGTACTCAAAAGTCTACTTCCTGTAAATTAAAGCACATAAGCCACTAAGAACTCATGGAAACAGCTACCTGCCTCCCTTTCTGCACGGCTACTCAGGGCCTAACCTGGAGGCAAGTTCTCACGTTGGGATTCCCTTTAGCTCTAGAGCTTGTCAGGCGGACCACCACCACGGCCATGGAAGCACCTGGTTCAGACAGAGCAAACTCATAATTTTCCCCGCAGCCTTCTTACAGGGTTTCCAGGCCTGTCAGGAGCAGGGAATGTCAAGTAGCTGCAAGGCAGCGTGAATGCGGCCTTCAAAGTGGGAAAGCAAGTCTATTTCCAGCAGGCCCCCGTTTCCATGGGCACCCTCAGCATACACCCCTGTGGTATCTAACAAGTCCAAAGAGACACAGGTTACCCTGTGTTTCCTACCCTGAATCAACTTCTCGAAGTAGGGAGTTCTGCATCAAGCGAACTGCCTCAACCAAGGAACGGCGTAGCTGCTCCTCTGGGCCTGTGGCTATTCAAAAGCCTGCAGCGCCACTGGAAGAAGAGGACTTAAATTGCAGTAAGAACGCAAGCCAACTTTCTCGAGGAGGCACGGTGACTTCAGGCAGGAGGTCCCAGACGGAATGCGACGCCGAGGGTTTCTCTGAGTGCAGCTCGGACTAGGGCATTGCGTAAGACTTCGACGCCATGTGGGATGTGCTAGAACAGTGTTCCTGAGCGTGTGCGAGTGCTGGGGAAATTAGGCTGCTCCAAAAGAGAGTGCGGTGCGTTTCCCTACACTCGGCATACACAGAGGGGCTCTAAAGGGCTCCGGGCCTTGATATTGCTTAGCAGACCCAGGTGGGCCTGGGGGTACTCAGTGTCCCTGCCGGAAACAGGGTGCCCACGTGAGCCTCCTAGGTGTCCGGCAAACTGTACTGCAGTTAAAGATAACCAGAGCAGGGGCCACCGCCTCATGGAAACTGCAGCACGCCTCCGCTTCTGTGCGGCCAATCAGAGCCTTACTTCCAGGCATGTGTTCATGCTGGGAGTGCCGGTAGCAACACAGCATGCTAAGAGGCTGAGTTTCTCCACGGGTAGAGTGACTACAGGTCCGAGGTCCTCAAAGTATTCAAAGCACAGTGTTTTCCCCGAAGCATTCTTCCAGGGCTCACTGGCCTGTCGGGAGCTGGGAAGGTCAGGTAGCTTCAAGGCAGGCATGAATGCCGCCCTCAAAATGGGAAAGCAGGGCTAGTTCCAGCAGGCCCCCGTTTTCATGGGCACACTCAGCGTACATCCCTGTGGCTTCTAACGAGTCCCAAGAGACACCGGTTACCCTGCGTTTCCTTCCCTGAATCAACGTATCGAAGTAGGGAGTCCCGCATCCGGCGAACTGTCTCAACCGAGGAACGCGGTAGCTGCTCCTCTGGGCCTGGGGCTGCCTGCAGTGCCGCAGAAGGAACAGGACTTGAAGTGCAGTAAGAACCCAAGCCGCCGTCCTCTAGGAGGCACGGTGACTTCAGTCAGGAGGTCCTGGATGGAAGGCGAAGACGAGGGCTCCTCTGAGGGCAGCTCCGACTAGGGCACCGCGTAAGACCTCCACGCCACGTGGGACGTGCCAGAACGGTGTTCGCGAACGTGTGCGAGTGCCGAGGAAACTACGCTGCTCCGAAGGAGATGGCAGTGCGTTTCCCTACGCTCGGCCTGCACACAGGGGGCTCTGAAGGGCCACGGGCCTGGATGTTCCTTAGCAGACCCAGGTGCACCTGGGGGTACTCAGTGTTCCTGCTGGGAGCAGGGTGCCCCGGCTATTCTCAGTGTTCTCTCATGGCAGCTCACACAAGGGCCATGACTGAGTCTTCCTGGGTACTTCGCACTCACCAGCCATGTTGTCCCGAGGGCGTTCGAGGGCTCTGGAGATGTAGCGCTCCTCAAGGAACGCGCAGTGTGTTGCTGCCCAGCACTCAGCAGGCACAGATGTCCTCCGGAGGATCAACCAATGGACCTCGACATTGCTCCGCCGGCCCACAGGTGTCTGGAGGCACACAGTGACCTCGGAGGGAAAACGATGCACACCCGTGGGGCCTAGGAGTCCCCGGACGCGTACTTCCTTTAAAATAAAGCACAGAAGCGACTGAGAACTCGTGGAAACAGCTGCATGCCTCCCTTTCTGCACGGCTACTCAGGGCCTAACCTGGAGGCGAGTTCTCACGTCGAGGTTCCCTTTCGCTCTAGAGCCTGTCATGCGGACCGAGCTGCGGCTACGGAAGCACCTGGTTTAGAGAGAGCAAACTCATAATTTTACCCGAAGCATTCTTCCAGGGCTCACTGGCCTGTCGGGAGCCGGGAATGTCAGGTAGCTTCAAGGCAGGCATGAATGCCGCCCTCAAAACGGGAAAGCAGGGCTAGTTCCAGCAGGCCCCCATTTTCATGGGCACACTCAGCATACATCCCTGTTGCTTCTAAGGACTCCCAAGAGACACCGGTTACCCTGCGTTTCCTTCCCTGAATCAACTTATCGAAGTAGGAAGTCCCGCATCCGGCGAACTGTCTCAACCGAGGAACGCCGTAGCTGCTCCTCTGTGCCTGGGTCTGCCTGCAGTGCCGCAGAAGGAACAGGACTTAAAGTGCAGTAAGAACCCAAGCCGCCGTCCTCTAGGAGGCACGGTGACTTCAGTCAGGAGGTCCTGGATGGAACGCGAAGACGAGGGCTCCTCTGAGGGCAGGTCCAATTAGGGCACCGCGTAAGAACTCCGCGCCACATGGGACGTGCCAGCACGGTGTTCGCGAACGTGAGCGAGTGCCGAGGACACTAAGCTGCTCCGATGGAGAGGGCAGTGCGTTTCCCTATGATCGGCCTGCACACAGGGGGCTCTGAAGGGCTACGGGCCTGGATGTTGCTTAGCAGACCCAGGTGCACCTGGGGGTACTCAGTGTTCCTGCTGGGAGCAGGGTGCCCCGGCTAGCCTCCCAGGTGTCCAGAAAGCTGTGCTGCCGTTAAAGGCATGCAGAGCAGAGGCCACCGCCTCCTGGAAGCTGCAGCACGCCTCCGCTTCTGCACGGCGAATCAGGGCCTTACTTCCAGGCATGGGTTCATGCTGGGTGTGCCGGTAGCGACACAGCGTGCTAAGATGCTGACTTTCTCCTCGAGCAGAGTGACTTCAGGTACGAGGGCGGGCCTCGCAGTGTTCCAAGCACAGTGTTCTCTCATGGCAGCTCACACAAGGGCCATGACAGAGTCTTCCTGGGCACTTCGCACTCACCAGCCATGTTGTCCCGAGGGCGTTCGAGGGCTCTGGAGAAGTAGTGCTCCTCAAGGAACGCGCAGTGTGTTGCTGCCCAGCACTCGGCAGGCACAGAGGTCCTCCGGGGGATCAACCAATGGACCTCGACGTTGCTCCGCCGGCCCACAGGTGTCTGGAGGCACTCAGTGACCTCGGAGGGAAAACGATGCACACCCGTGGGGCCTAGGAGTCCCCGGACGCGTACTTCCTTTAAAATAAAGCACATAAGCGACTGAGAACTCATGGAATCAGCTGCATGCCTCCCTTTCTGCACGGCTACTCAGGGCCTAACCTGGAGGCGAGTTCTCACGTCGAGGTTCCCTTTCGCTCTAGAGCCTGTCAGGCGGACCACCACCGCGGCCATGGAAGCACCTGGTTCAGACAGAGCAAACTCACAATTTTCCCCGCAGCCTTCTTACAGGGTTTCCAGGCCTGTCAGGAGCAGGGAATGTCAAGTAGCTGCAAGGCAGCGTGAATGCGGCCTTCAAAGTGGGAAAGCAAGTCTATTTCCAGCAGGCCCCCATTTCCATGGGCACCCTCAGCATAAACCCCTGCGGTACCTAACTAGTCCAAAGAGACACAGGTTACCCTGTGTTTCCTACCCTGAATGAAATTCTCGAAGTAGGGTGTTCTGCATCAAGCGAACTGCCTCAACCAAGGAACGGCGTAGCTGCTCCTCTGGGCCTGTGGCTATTCAAAAGCCTGCAGCGCCACTGGAAGAAGAGGACTTAAATTGCAGTAAGAACGCAAGCCAACTTTCTCGAGGAGGCACGGTGACTTCAGGCAGGAGGTCCCAGACGGAATGCGACGCCGAGGGTTTCTCTGAGTGCAGCTCGGACTAGGGCATTGCGTAAGACTTCGACGCCATGTGGGATGTGCTAGAACAGTGTTCCTGAGCGTGTGCGAGTGCTGGGGAAATTAGGCTGCTCCAAAAGAGAGTGCGGTGCGTTTCCCTACGCTCGGCATACACAGAGGGGCTCTAAAGGGCTCCGGGCCTGGATATTGCTTAGCAGACCCAGGTGGGCCTGGGGGTACTCAGTGTCCCTGCCGGAAACAGGGTGCCCACGCGAGCCTCCTAGGTGTCCGGCAAACTGTGCTGCAGTTAAAGATATGCAGAGCAGAGGCCACAGCCTCATGGAAACTGCTGCATGCCTCCACTTCTGTGCGGCCAATCAGGACCTTACCTCCAGTCACGTGTTCATGCTGGGTGCCCCTTTAGCGACACAGCATGGTAAGATGCTGACTTTCTCCTCGAGCAGAGTGACTTTAGGTACGAGGTTCTCGAAGTATTCAATGCAGAGTGTTTTCTCATGGCAGCTCACACAAGGGCCATGACAAAGACTTCCTGGGCACTTCGGACTCACCAGAAATGAGGTCCTGCGGCTGTTCGAGGACTCTGGAAATGTAGTTCTCCTCAAGGAACGTGCAGTGTGTTGCCCGTCACTCGGCACACTCAGAGGGCCTCCACCGGACAGACCAACCGGCCTCGATGTTGCTAAGCCGGCCCACAGGGTTCTGGAGGTACTCAGTGACTTTGGAGGGACAATGATGCACTCCCGAGAGGCCTAGGAGTCTTCAAAGGGGTACTTCCTTGAAAATAAAGCAGAACAGCGACTAAGAACTCATGGAAACAGCTGTATGCCTCCCTTTCTGCCCGGCTACTCGGGACCTAAAATGGAGGCAAGTTCCCACGTTGAGTATCCTTTTAGCTCTAGAGCTTGTCAGGCAGACCACCGCCGCGGCCACGGAGGCACCTGGTTTAGACAGAGCAAACTCATTTTTTTCCAAGAAGCATTCCTACAGGGTTTAACAGGCCTGTCAACAGCAGGGAATGTCATGCAGCTTCAAGGCAGCATGAATGCAGCCTTCAAAATGGGAAAGCAAGGGTAGTTCCAGCAGGCCCCCGTTTCCATGGGCACCCTCAGCATACACCCGTGTGGTTTCTAACAAGTCCAAAGAGACACAGGTTACCCTGTGTTTCCTTTCCTGAATCAACTTCTCGAAGTAGGGTGTTCTGCATCAAGCGAACTGCCTCAACCAAGGAACACCGTAGCTGCTCCTCTGGGCCTGTAGCTATTCAAAAGCCTGCAGTGCCACAGGAAGAAGAGGACTTCAATTGCAGTAGGAACACAAGCCGACTTTCTCTAGGAGGCATGGTGACTTCAGGCAGGATGTCCCAGATGGAATGCGAAGCCGAGGGTTTCTCTGAGTGCAGCTCGGACTAGGGCAATGCGTAAGACTTCGACGCCATGTGGGATGTGCTAGAACAGTGTTCCTGAGCGTGTGCAAGTGCTGGTGAAATTAAGCTGCTCCAAAAAGGAGTGTGGTGCGTTTCCCTATGCTCGGCATACACAGAGGAGCTCTAAAGGGCTACGGGCCTGGATGTTGCTTAGCAGACCCAGGGGGGCCTGGGGGTACTCAGTGTTCCCGTCGGGAACAGGGTGCCCACGCTAGCTTCCAAGGTGTCCAGAAAACGGTGCTGCAGTTAAAGATATGCAAAGCAGAGGCCACCGCCTCATGGAAACTGCAGCACACCGCTGCTTCTGCGTGGCCAATCGGGGCCTAACTTCCAGGCATGTGCTCATGCCAGGTGTGCCGGTAGCGACACAGCATGCTAAGAGGCTGAGTTTATCCTCGGATAGAGTGACTACAGGTACGAGGTCCTCCAAGTATTCAAAGCACAGTGTTTTCTCATGGCAGCTCACACAAGGGCCATGACGAAGTCTTCCTGGGCACTTGGGACTCACCAGCAATGTTGTCCTGAGGCCATTCGAGGACTCTGGAAATGTAGGTCTCCTCAAGGAAGGTACAGGGTGTTGCCCATCACTGGAAACGCACAGAGGGCCTCCGAGGGATCAACCGATGGGCGTTGAAGTTGCTCAGCCGGCCCACAGGTGTCTGGAGGTAGTCAGTGAAATTGGAGGGAAAATGATGCATACCCGAGAGGCCTAGGAGTACTCAAAAGTCTACTTCCTGTAAATTAAAGCACATAAGCCACTAAGAACTCATGGAAACAGCTACCTGCCTCCCTTTCTGCACGGCTACTCAGGGCCTAACCTGGAGTCAAGTCCTCACGTTGGGATTCCCTGTAGCTCTAGAGCTTGTCAGGCGGACCACCACCACGGCCATGGAAGCACCTGGTTCAGACAGAGCAAACTCATAAATTTCCCCGCAGCCTTCTTACAGGGTTTCCAGGCCTGTCAGGAGCAGGGAATGTCAAGTAGCTGCAAGGCAGCATGAATGCGGCCTTCAAAGTGGGAAAGCAAGTCTATTTCCAGCAGGCCCCCGTTTCCATGGGCACCCTCAGCATACACCCCTGTGGTATCTAACAAGTCCAAAGAGACACAGGTTACCCTGTGTTTCCTACCCTGAATCAACTTCTCGAAGTAGGGAGTTCTGCATCAAGCGAACTGCCTCAACCAAGGAACGGCGTAGCTGCTCCTCTGGGCCTGTGGCTATTCAAAAGCCTGCAGCGCCACTGGAAGAAGAGGACTTAAATTGCAGTAAGAACGCAAGCCAACTTTCTCGAGGAGGCACGGTGACTTCAGGCAGGAGGTCCCAGACGGAATGCGACGCCGAGGGTTTCTCTGAGTGCAGCTCGGACTAGGGCATTGCGTAAGACTTCGACGCCATGTGGGATGTGCTAGAACAGTGTTCCTGAGCGTGTGCGAGTGCTGGGGAAATTAGGCTGCTCCAAAAGAGAGTGCGGTGCGTTTCCCTACGCTCGGCATACACAGAGGGGCTCTAAAGGGCTCCGGGCCTGGATATTGCTTAGCAGACCCAGGTGGGCCTGGGGGTACTCAGTGTCCCTGCCGGAAACAGGGTGCCCACGTGAGCCTCCTAGGTGTCCGGCAAACTGTGCTGCAGTTAAAGATAACCAGAGCAGGGGCCACCGCCTCATGGAAACTGCAGCACGCCTCCGCTTCTGCGCGGCCAATCAGAGCCTTACTTCCAGGCATGTGTTCATGCTGGGAGTGCCGGTAGCAACACAGCATGCTAAGAGGCTGAGTTTCTCCACGGGTAGAGTGACTTTAGGTACGAGGTTCTCGAAGTATTCAAAGCACAGTGTTTTCCCCGAAGCATTCTTCCAGGGCTCACTGGCCTGTCGGGAGCTGGGAAGGTCAGGTAGCTTCAAGGCAGGCATGAATGCCGCCCTCAAAATGGGAAAGCAGGGCTAGTTCCAGCAGGCCCCCGTTTTCATGGGCACACTCAGCGTACATCCCTGTGGCTTCTAACGAGTCCCAAGAGACACCGGTTACCCTGCGTTTCCTTCCCTGAATCAACTTATCGAAGTAGGAAGTCCCGCATCCGGCGAACTGTCTCAACCGAGGAACGCCGTAGCTGCTCCTCTGTGCCTGGGGCTGCCTGCAGTGCCGCAGAAGGAACAGGACTTAAAGTGCAGTAAGAACCCAAGCCGCCGTCCTCTAGGAGGCACGGTGACTTCAGTCAGGAGGTCCTGGATGGAACGCGAAGACGAGGGCTCCTCTGAGGGCAGGTCCAATTAGGGCACCGCGTAAGAACTCCGCGCCACATGGGACGTGCCAGCACGGTGTTCGCGAACGTGAGCGAGTGCCGAGGACACTAAGCTGCTCCGATGGAGAGGGCAGTGCGTTTCCCTATGATCGGCCTGCACACAGGGGGCTCTGAAGGGCTACGGGCCTGGATGTTGCTTAGCAGACCCAGGTGCACCTGGGGGTACTCAGTGTTCCTGCTGGGAGCAGGGTGCCCCGGCTAGCCTCCCAGGTGTCCAGAAAGCTGTGCTGCCGTTAAAGGCATGCAGAGCAGAGGCCACCGCCTCCTGGAAGCTGCAGCACGCCTCCGCTTCTGCACGGCGAATCAGGGCCTTACTTCCAGGCATGGGTTCATGCTGGGTGTGCCGGTAGCGACACAGCGTGCTAAGATGCTGACTTTCTCCTCGAGCAGAGTGACTTCAGGTACGAGGGCGGGCCTCGCAGTGTTCCAAGCACAGTGTTCTCTCATGGCAGCTCACACAAGGGCCATGACAGAGTCTTCCTGGGCACTTCGCACTCACCAGCCATGTTGTCCCGAGGGCGTTCGAGGGCTCTGGAGAAGTAGTGCTCCTCAAGGAACGCGCAGTGTGTTGCTGCCCAGCACTCGGCAGGCACAGAGGTCCTCCGGGGGATCAACCAATGGACCTCGACGTTGCTCCGCCGGCCCACAGGTGTCTGGAGGCACTCAGTGACCTCGGAGGGAAAACGATGCACACCCGTGGGGCCTAGGAGTCCCCGGACGCGTACTTCCTTTAAAATAAAGCACATAAGCGACTGAGAACTCATGGAATCAGCTGCATGCCTCCCTTTCTGCACGGCTACTCAGGGCCTAACCTGGAGGCGAGTTCTCACGTCGAGGTTCCCTTTCGCTCTAGAGCCTGTCAGGCGGACCACCACCGCGGCCATGGAAGCACCTGGTTCAGACAGAGCAAACTCACAATTTTCCCCGCAGCCTTCTTACAGGGTTTCCAGGCCTGTCAGGAGCAGGGAATGTCAAGTAGCTGCAAGGCAGCGTGAATGCGGCCTTCAAAGTGGGAAAGCAAGTCTATTTCCAGCAGGCCCCCATTTCCATGGGCACCCTCAGCATAAACCCCTGCGGTACCTAACTAGTCCAAAGAGACACAGGTTACCCTGTGTTTCCTACCCTGAATGAAATTCTCGAAGTAGGGTGTTCTGCATCAAGCGAACTGCCTCAACCAAGGAACGGCGTAGCTGCTCCTCTGGGCCTGTGGCTATTCAAAAGCCTGCAGCGCCACTGGAAGAAGAGGACTTAAATTGCAGTAAGAACGCAAGCCAACTTTCTCGAGGAGGCACGGTGACTTCAGGCAGGAGGTCCCAGACGGAATGCGACGCCGAGGGTTTCTCTGAGTGCAGCTCGGACTAGGGCATTGCGTAAGACTTCGACGCCATGTGGGATGTGCTAGAACAGTGTTCCTGAGCGTGTGCGAGTGCTGGGGAAATTAGGCTGCTCCAAAAGAGAGTGCGGTGCGTTTCCCTACGCTCGGCATACACAGAGGGGCTCTAAAGGGCTCCGGGCCTGGATATTGCTTAGCAGACCCAGGTGGGCCTGGGGGTACTCAGTGTCCCTGCCGGAAACAGGGTGCCCACGCGAGCCTCCTAGGTGTCCGGCAAACTGTGCTGCAGTTAAAGATATGCAGAGCAGAGGCCACAGCCTCATGGAAACTGCTGCATGCCTCCACTTCTGTGCGGCCAATCAGGACCTTACCTCCAGTCACGTGTTCATGCTGGGTGCCCCTTTAGCGACACAGCATGGTAAGATGCTGACTTTCTCCTCGAGCAGAGTGACTTTAGGTACGAGGTTCTCGAAGTATTCAATGCAGAGTGTTTTCTCATGGCAGCTCACACAAGGGCCATGACAAAGACTTCCTGGGCACTTCGGACTCACCAGAAATGAGGTCCTGCGGCTGTTCGAGGACTCTGGAAATGTAGTTCTCCTCAAGGAACGTGCAGTGTGTTGCCCGTCACTCGGCACACTCAGAGGGCCTCCACCGGACAGACCAACCGGCCTCGATGTTGCTAAGCCGGCCCACAGGGTTCTGGAGGTACTCAGTGACTTTGGAGGGACAATGATGCACTCCCGAGAGGCCTAGGAGTCTTCAAAGGGGTACTTCCTTGAAAATAAAGCAGAACAGCGACTAAGAACTCATGGAAACAGCTGTATGCCTCCCTTTCTGCCCGGCTACTCGGGACCTAAAATGGAGGCAAGTTCCCACGTTGAGTATCCTTTTAGCTCTAGAGCTTGTCAGGCAGACCACCGCCGCGGCCACGGAGGCACCTGGTTTAGACAGAGCAAACTCATTTTTTTCCAAGAAGCATTCCTACAGGGTTTAACAGGCCTGTCAACAGCAGGGAATGTCATGCAGCTTCAAGGCAGCATGAATGCAGCCTTCAAAATGGGAAAGCAAGGGTAGTTCCAGCAGGCCCCCGTTTCCATGGGCACCCTCAGCATACACCCGTGTGGTTTCTAACAAGTCCAAAGAGACACAGGTTACCCTGTGTTTCCTTTCCTGAATCAACTTCTCGAAGTAGGGTGTTCTGCATCAAGCGAACTGCCTCAACCAAGGAACACCGTAGCTGCTCCTCTGGGCCTGTAGCTATTCAAAAGCCTGCAGTGCCACAGGAAGAAGAGGACTTCAATTGCAGTAGGAACACAAGCCGACTTTCTCTAGGAGGCATGGTGACTTCAGGCAGGATGTCCCAGATGGAATGCGAAGCCGAGGGTTTCTCTGAGTGCAGCTCGGACTAGGGCAATGCGTAAGACTTCGACGCCATGTGGGATGTGCTAGAACAGTGTTCCTGAGCGTGTGCAAGTGCTGGTGAAATTAAGCTGCTCCAAAAAGGAGTGTGGTGCGTTTCCCTATGCTCGGCATACACAGAGGAGCTCTAAAGGGCTACGGGCCTGGATGTTGCTTAGCAGACCCAGGGGGGCCTGGGGGTACTCAGTGTTCCCGTCGGGAACAGGGTGCCCACGCTAGCTTCCAAGGTGTCCAGAAAACGGTGCTCCAGTTAAAGATATGCAAAGCAGAGGCCACCGCCTCATGGAAACTGCAGCACACCGCTGCTTCTGCGTGGCCAATCGAGGCCTAACTTCCAGGCATGTGCTCATGCCAGGTGTGCCGGTAGCGACACAGCATGCTAAGAGGCTGAGTTTATCCTCGGATAGAGTGACTACAGGTACGAGGTCCTCCAAGTATTCAAAGCACAGTGTTTTCTCATGGCAGCTCACACAAGGGCCATGACGAAGTCTTCCTGGGCACTTGGGACTCACCAGCAATGTTGTCCTGAGGCCATTCGAGGACTCTGGAAATGTAGGTCTCCTCAAGGAAGGTACAGGGTGTTGCCCATCACTGGAAACGCACAGAGGGCCTCCGAGGGATCAACCGATGGGCGTTGAAGTTGCTCAGCCGGCCCACAGGTGTCTGGAGGTAGTCAGTGAAATTGGAGGGAAAATGATGCATACCCGAGAGGCCTAGGAGTACTCAAAAGTCTACTTCCTGTAAATTAAAGCACATAAGCCACTAAGAACTCATGGAAACAGCTACCTGCCTCCCTTTCTGCACGGCTACTCAGGGCCTAACCTGGAGTCAAGTCCTCACGTTGGGATTCCCTGTAGCTCTAGAGCTTGTCAGGCGGACCACCACCACGGCCATGGAAGCACCTGGTTCAGACAGAGCAAACTCATAATTTTCCCCGCAGCCTTCTTACAGGGTTTCCAGGCCTGTCAGGAGCAGGGAATGTCAAGTAGCTGCAAGGCAGCGTGAATGCGGCCTTCAAAGTGGGAAAGCAAGTCTATTTCCAGCAGGCCCCCGTTTCCATGGGCACCCTCAGCATACACCCCTGTGGTATCTAACAAGTCCAAAGAGACACAGGTTACCCTGTGTTTCCTACCCTGAATCAACTTCTCGAAGTAGGGAGTTCTGCATCAAGCGAACTGCCTCAACCAAGGAACGGCGTAGCTGCTCCTCTGGGCCTGTGGCTATTCAAAAGCCTGCAGCGCCACTGGAAGAAGAGGACTTAAATTGCAGTAAGAACGCAAGCCAACTTTCTCGAGGAGGCACGGTGACTTCAGGCAGGAGGTCCCAGACGGAATGCGACGCCGAGGGTTTCTCTGAGTGCAGCTCGGACTAGGGCATTGCGTAAGACTTTGACGCCATGTGGGATGTGCTAGAACAGTGTTCCTGAGCGTGTGCGAGTGCTGGGGAAATTAGGCTGCTCCAAAAGAGAGTGCGGTGCGTTTCCCTACACTCGGCATACACAGAGGGGCTCTAAAGGGCTCCGGGCCTGGATATTGCTTAGCAGACCCAGGTGGGCCTGGGGGTACTCAGTGTCCCTGCCGGAAACAGGGTGCCCACGTGAGCCTCCTAGGTGTCCGGCAAACTGTACTGCAGTTAAAGATAACCAGAGCAGGGGCCACCGCCTCATGGAAACTGCAGCACGCCTCCGCTTCTGTGCGGCCAATCAGAGCCTTACTTCCAGGCATGTGTTCATGCTGGGAGTGCCGGTAGCAACACAGCATGCTAAGAGGCTGAGTTTCTCCACGGGTAGAGTGACTACAGGTCCGAGGTCCTCAAAGTATTCAAAGCACAGTGTTTTCCCCGAAGCATTCTTCCAGGGCTCACTGGCCTGTCGGGAGCTGGGAAGGTCAGGTAGCTTCAAGGCAGGCATGAATGCCGCCCTCAAAATGGGAAAGCAGGGCTAGTTCCAGCAGGCCCCCGTTTTCATGGGCACACTCAGCGTACATCCCTGTGGCTTCTAACGAGTCCCAAGAGACACCGGTTACCCTGCGTTTCCTTCCCTGAATCAACGTATCGAAGTAGGGAGTCCCGCATCCGGCGAACTGTCTCAACCGAGGAACGCGGTAGCTGCTCCTCTGGGCCTGGGGCTGCCTGCAGTGCCGCAGAAGGAACAGGACTTGAAGTGCAGTAAGAACCCAAGCCGCCGTCCTCTAGGAGGCACGGTGACTTCAGTCAGGAGGTCCTGGATGGAAGGCGAAGACGAGGGCTCCTCTGAGGGCAGCTCCGACTAGGGCACCGCGTAAGACCTCCACGCCACGTGGGACGTGCCAGAACGGTGTTCGCGAACGTGTGCGAGTGCCGAGGAAACTACGCTGCTCCGAAGGAGATGGCAGTGCGTTTCCCTACGCTCGGCCTGCACACAGGGGGCTCTGAAG
Source organism: Grampus griseus (assembly GCF_964374135.1). Classification (NCBI taxonomy): domain Eukaryota; kingdom Metazoa; phylum Chordata; class Mammalia; order Artiodactyla; family Delphinidae; genus Grampus; species Grampus griseus. The sequence goes on from NC_139010.1 coordinate 1,022,616, forward strand.
GGCCACGGGCCTGGATGTTCCTTAGCAGACCCAGGTGCACCTGGGGGTACTCAGTGTTCCTGCTGGGAGCAGGGTGCCCCGGCTATTCTCAGTGTTCTCTCATGGCAGCTCACACAAGGGCCATGACTGAGTCTTCCTGGGTACTTCGCACTCACCAGCCATGTTGTCCCGAGGGCGTTCGAGGGCTCTGGAGATGTAGCGCTCCTCAAGGAACGCGCAGTGTGTTGCTGCCCAGCACTCAGCAGGCACAGATGTCCTCCGGAGGATCAACCAATGGACCTCGACATTGCTCCGCCGGCCCACAGGTGTCTGGAGGCACACAGTGACCTCGGAGGGAAAACGATGCACACCCGTGGGGCCTAGGAGTCCCCGGACGCGTACTTCCTTTAAAATAAAGCACAGAAGCGACTGAGAACTCGTGGAAACAGCTGCATGCCTCCCTTTCTGCACGGCTACTCAGGGCCTAACCTGGAGGCGAGTTCTCACGTCGAGGTTCCCTTTCGCTCTAGAGCCTGTCATGCGGACCGAGCTGCGGCTACGGAAGCACCTGGTTTAGAGAGAGCAAACTCATAATTTTACCCGAAGCATTCTTCCAGGGCTCACTGGCCTGTCGGGAGCCGGGAATGTCAGGTAGCTTCAAGGCAGGCATGAATGCCGCCCTCAAAACGGGAAAGCAGGGCTAGTTCCAGCAGGCCCCCATTTTCATGGGCACACTCAGCATACATCCCTGTTGCTTCTAAGGACTCCCAAGAGACACCGGTTACCCTGCGTTTCCTTCCCTGAATCAACTTATCGAAGTAGGAAGTCCCGCATCCGGCGAACTGTCTCAACCGAGGAACGCCGTAGCTGCTCCTCTGTGCCTGGGTCTGCCTGCAGTGCCGCAGAAGGAACAGGACTTAAAGTGCAGTAAGAACCCAAGCCGCCGTCCTCTAGGAGGCACGGTGACTTCAGTCAGGAGGTCCTGGATGGAACGCGAAGACGAGGGCTCCTCTGAGGGCAGGTCCAATTAGGGCACCGCGTAAGAACTCCGCGCCACATGGGACGTGCCAGCACGGTGTTCGCGAACGTGAGCGAGTGCCGAGGAAACTAAGCTGCTCCAAAGGAGAGGGCAGTGCGTTTCCCTATGATCGGCCTGCACACAGGGGGCTCTGAAGGGCTACGGGCCTGGATGTTGCTTAGCAGACCCAGGTGCACCTGGGGGTACTCAGTGTTCCTGCTGGGAGCAGGGTGCCCCGGCTAGCCTCCCAGGTGTCCAGAAAGCTGTGCTGCCGTTAAAGGCATGCAGAGCAGAGGCCACCGCCTCCTGGAAGCTGCAGCACGCCTCCGCTTCTGCACGGCGAATCAGGGCCTTACTTCCAGGCATGGGTTCATGCTGGGTGTGCCGGTAGCGACACAGCGTGCTAAGATGCTGACTTTCTCCTCGAGCAGAGTGACTTCAGGTACGAGGGCGGGCCTCGCAGTGTTCCAAGCACAGTGTTCTCTCATGGCAGCTCACACAAGGGCCATGACAGAGTCTTCCTGGGCACTTCGCACTCACCAGCCATGTTGTCCCGAGGGCGTTCGAGGGCTCTGGAGAAGTAGTGCTCCTCAAGGAACGCGCAGTGTGTTGCTGCCCAGCACTCGGCAGGCACAGAGGTCCTCCGGGGGATCAACCAATGGACCTCGACGTTGCTCCGCCGGCCCACAGGTGTCTGGAGGCACTCAGTGACCTCGGAGGGAAAACGATGCACACCCGTGGGGCCTAGGAGTCCCCGGACGCGTACTTCCTTTAAAATAAAGCACATAAGCGACTGAGAACTCATGGAATCAGCTGCATGCCTCCCTTTCTGCACGGCTACTCAGGGCCTAACCTGGAGGCGAGTTCTCACGTCGAGGTTCCCTTTCGCTCTAGAGCCTGTCAGGCGGACCACCACCGCGGCCATGGAAGCACCTGGTTCAGACAGAGCAAACTCACAATTTTCCCCGCAGCCTTCTTACAGGGTTTCCAGGCCTGTCAGGAGCAGGGAATGTCAAGTAGCTGCAAGGCAGCGTGAATGCGGCCTTCAAAGTGGGAAAGCAAGTCTATTTCCAGCAGGCCCCCATTTCCATGGGCACCCTCAGCATAAACCCCTGCGGTACCTAACTAGTCCAAAGAGACACAGGTTACCCTGTGTTTCCTACCCTGAATGAAATTCTCGAAGTAGGGTGTTCTGCATCAAGCGAACTGCCTCAACCAAGGAACGGCGTAGCTGCTCCTCTGGGCCTGTGGCTATTCAAAAGCCTGCAGCGCCACTGGAAGAAGAGGACTTAAATTGCAGTAAGAACGCAAGCCAACTTTCTCGAGGAGGCACGGTGACTTCAGGCAGGAGGTCCCAGACGGAATGCGACGCCGAGGGTTTCTCTGAGTGCAGCTCGGACTAGGGCATTGCGTAAGACTTCGACGCCATGTGGGATGTGCTAGAACAGTGTTCCTGAGCGTGTGCGAGTGCTGGGGAAATTAGGCTGCTCCAAAAGAGAGTGCGGTGCGTTTCCCTACGCTCGGCATACACAGAGGGGCTCTAAAGGGCTCCGGGCCTGGATATTGCTTAGCAGACCCAGGTGGGCCTGGGGGTACTCAGTGTCCCTGCCGGAAACAGGGTGCCCACGCGAGCCTCCTAGGTGTCCGGCAAACTGTGCTGCAGTTAAAGATATGCAGAGCAGAGGCCACAGCCTCATGGAAACTGCTGCATGCCTCCACTTCTGTGCGGCCAATCAGGACCTTACCTCCAGTCACGTGTTCATGCTGGGTGCCCCTTTAGCGACACAGCATGGTAAGATGCTGACTTTCTCCTCGAGCAGAGTGACTTTAGGTACGAGGTTCTCGAAGTATTCAATGCAGAGTGTTTTCTCATGGCAGCTCACACAAGGGCCATGACAAAGACTTCCTGGGCACTTCGGACTCACCAGAAATGAGGTCCTGCGGCTGTTCGAGGACTCTGGAAATGTAGTTCTCCTCAAGGAACGTGCAGTGTGTTGCCCGTCACTCGGCACACTCAGAGGGCCTCCACCGGACAGACCAACCGGCCTCGATGTTGCTAAGCCGGCCCACAGGGTTCTGGAGGTACTCAGTGACTTTGGAGGGACAATGATGCACTCCCGAGAGGCCTAGGAGTCTTCAAAGGGGTACTTCCTTGAAAATAAAGCAGAACAGCGACTAAGAACTCATGGAAACAGCTGTATGCCTCCCTTTCTGCCCGGCTACTCGGGACCTAAAATGGAGGCAAGTTCCCACGTTGAGTATCCTTTTAGCTCTAGAGCTTGTCAGGCAGACCACCGCCGCGGCCACGGAGGCACCTGGTTTAGATAGAGCAAACTCATTTTTTTCCAAGAAGCATTCCTACAGGGTTTAACAGGCCTGTCAACAGCAGGGAATGTCATGCAGCTTCAAGGCAGCATGAATGCAGCCTTCAAAATGGGAAAGCAAGGGTAGTTCCAGCAGGCCCCCGTTTCCATGGGCACCCTCAGCATACACCCGTGTGGTTTCTAACAAGTCCAAAGAGACACAGGTTACCCTGTGTTTCCTTTCCTGAATCAACTTCTCGAAGTAGGGTGTTCTGCATCAAGCGAACTGCCTCAACCAAGGAACACCGTAGCTGCTCCTCTGGGCCTGTAGCTATTCAAAAGCCTGCAGTGCCACAGGAAGAAGAGGACTTCAATTGCAGTAGGAACACAAGCCGACTTTCTCTAGGAGGCATGGTGACTTCAGGCAGGATGTCCCAGATGGAATGCGAAGCCGAGGGTTTCTCTGAGTGCAGCTCGGACTAGGGCAATGCGTAAGACTTCGACGCCATGTGGGATGTGCTAGAACAGTGTTCCTGAGCGTGTGCAAGTGCTGGTGAAATTAAGCTGCTCCAAAAAGGAGTGTGGTGCGTTTCCCTATGCTCGGCATACACAGAGGAGCTCTAAAGGGCTACGGGCCTGGATGTTGCTTAGCAGACCCAGGGGGGCCTGGGGGTACTCAGTGTTCCCGTCGGGAACAGGGTGCCCACGCTAGCTTCCAAGGTGTCCAGAAAACGGTGCTGCAGTTAAAGATATGCAAAGCAGAGGCCACCGCCTCATGGAAACTGCAGCACACCGCTGCTTCTGCGTGGCCAATCAGGGCCTAACTTCCAGGCATGTGCTCATGCCAGGTGTGCCGGTAGCGACACAGCATGCTAAGAGGCTGGGTTTATCCTCGGATAGAGTGACTACAGGTACGAGGTCCTCCAAGTATTCAAAGCACAGTGTTTTCTCATGGCAGCTCACACAAGGGCCATGACGAAGTCTTCCTGGGCACTTGGGACTCACCAGCAATGTTGTCCTGAGGCCATTCGAGGACTCTGGAAATGTAGGTCTCCTCAAGGAAGGTACAGGGTGTTGCCCATCACTGGAAACGCACAGAGGGCCTCCGAGGGATCAACCGATGGGCGTTGAAGTTGCTCAGCCGGCCCACAGGTGTCTGGAGGTAGTCAGTGAAATTGGAGGGAAAATGATGCATACCCGAGAGGCCTAGGAGTACTCAAAAGTCTACTTCCTGTAAATTAAAGCACATAAGCCACTAAGAACTCATGGAAACAGCTACCTGCCTCCCTTTCTGCACGGCTACTCAGGGCCTAACCTGGAGGCAAGTTCTCACGTTGGGATTCCCTTTAGCTCTAGAGCTTGTCAGGCGGACCACCACCACGGCCATGGAAGCACCTGGTTCAGACAGAGCAAACTCATAATTTTCCCCGCAGCCTTCTTACAGGGTTTCCAGGCCTGTCAGGAGCAGGGAATGTCAAGTAGCTGCAAGGCAGCGTGAATGCGGCCTTCAAAGTGGGAAAGCAAGTCTATTTCCAGCAGGCCCCCGTTTCCATGGGCACCCTCAGCATACACCCCTGTGGTATCTAACAAGTCCAAAGAGACACAGGTTACCCTGTGTTTCCTACCCTGAATCAACTTCTCGAAGTAGGGAGTTCTGCATCAAGCGAACTGCCTCAACCAAGGAACGGCGTAGCTGCTCCTCTGGGCCTGTGGCTATTCAAAAGCCTGCAGCGCCACTGGAAGAAGAGGACTTAAATTGCAGTAAGAACGCAAGCCAACTTTCTCGAGGAGGCACGGTGACTTCAGGCAGGAGGTCCCAGACGGAATGCGACGCCGAGGGTTTCTCTGAGTGCAGCTCGGACTAGGGCATTGCGTAAGACTTCGACGCCATGTGGGATGTGCTAGAACAGTGTTCCTGAGCGTGTGCGAGTGCTGGGGAAATTAGGCTGCTCCAAAAGAGAGTGCGGTGCGTTTCCCTACGCTCGGCATACACAGAGGGGCTCTAAAGGGCTCCGGGCCTGGATATTGCTTAGCAGACCCAGGTGGGCCTGGGGGTACTCAGTGTCCCTGCCGGAAACAGGGTGCCCACGTGAGCCTCCTAGGTGTCCGGCAAACTGTGCTGCAGTTAAAGATATGCAGAGCAGAGGCCACAGCCTCATGGAAACTGCTGCATGCCTCCACTTCTGTGCGGCCAATCAGGACCTTACCTCCAGTCACGTGTTCATGCTGGGTGCCCCTTTAGCGACACAGCATGGTAAGATGCTGACTTTCTCCTCGAGCAGAGTGACTTTAGGTACGAGGTTCTCGAAGTATTCAATGCAGAGTGTTTTCTCATGGCAGCTCACACAAGGGCCATGACAAAGACTTCCTGGGCACTTCGGACTCACCAGAAATGAGGTCCTGCGGCTGTTCGAGGACTCTGGAAATGTAGTTCTCCTCAAGGAACGTGCAGTGTGTTGCCCGTCACTCGGCACACTCAGAGGGCCTCCACCGGACAGACCAACCGGCCTCGATGTTGCTAAGCCGGCCCACAGGGTTCTGGAGGTACTCAGTGACTTTGGAGGGACAATGATGCACTCCCGAGAGGCCTAGGAGTCTTCAAAGGGGTACTTCCTTGAAAATAAAGCAGAACAGCGACTAAGAACTCATGGAAACAGCTGTATGCCTCCCTTTCTGCCCGGCTACTCGGGACCTAAAATGGAGGCAAGTTCCCACGTTGAGTATCCTTTTAGCTCTAGAGCTTGTCAGGCAGACCACCGCCGCGGCCACGGAGGCACCTGGTTTAGACAGAGCAAACTCATTTTTTTCCAAGAAGCATTCCTACAGGGTTTAACAGGCCTGTCAACAGCAGGGAATGTCATGCAGCTTCAAGGCAGCATGAATGCAGCCTTCAAAATGGGAAAGCAAGGGTAGTTCCAGCAGGCCCCCGTTTCCATGGGCACCCTCAGCATACACCCGTGTGGTTTCTAACAAGTCCAAAGAGACACAGGTTACCCTGTGTTTCCTTTCCTGAATCAACTTCTCGAAGTAGGGTGTTCTGCATCAAGCGAACTGCCTCAACCAAGGAACACCGTAGCTGCTCCTCTGGGCCTGTAGCTATTCAAAAGCCTGCAGTGCCACAGGAAGAAGAGGACTTCAATTGCAGTAGGAACACAAGCCGACTTTCTCTAGGAGGCATGGTGACTTCAGGCAGGATGTCCCAGATGGAATGCGAAGCCGAGGGTTTCTCTGAGTGCAGCTCGGACTAGGGCAATGCGTAAGACTTCGACGCCATGTGGGATGTGCTAGAACAGTGTTCCTGAGCGTGTGCAAGTGCTGGTGAAATTAAGCTGCTCCAAAAAGGAGTGTGGTGCGTTTCCCTATGCTCGGCATACACAGAGGAGCTCTAAAGGGCTACGGGCCTGGATGTTGCTTAGCAGACCCAGGGGGGCCTGGGGGTACTCAGTGTTCCCGTCGGGAACAGGGTGCCCACGCTAGCTTCCAAGGTGTCCAGAAAACGGTGCTGCAGTTAAAGATATGCAAAGCAGAGGCCACCGCCTCATGGAAACTGCAGCACACCGCTGCTTCTGCGTGGCCAATCAGGGCCTAACTTCCAGGCATGTGCTCATGCCAGGTGTGCCGGTAGCGACACAGCATGCTAAGAGGCTGGGTTTATCCTCGGATAGAGTGACTACAGGTACGAGGTCCTCCAAGTATTCAAAGCACAGTGTTTTCTCATGGCAGCTCACACAAGGGCCATGACGAAGTCTTCCTGGGCACTTGGGACTCACCAGCAATGTTGTCCTGAGGCCATTCGAGGACTCTGGAAATGTAGGTCTCCTCAAGGAAGGTACAGGGTGTTGCCCATCACTGGAAACGCACAGAGGGCCTCCGAGGGATCAACCGATGGGCGTTGAAGTTGCTCAGCCGGCCCACAGGTGTCTGGAGGTAGTCAGTGAAATTGGAGGGAAAATGATGCATACCCGAGAGGCCTAGGAGTACTCAAAAGTCTACTTCCTGTAAATTAAAGCACATAAGCCACTAAGAACTCATGGAAACAGCTACCTGCCTCCCTTTCTGCACGGCTACTCAGGGCCTAACCTGGAGGCAAGTTCTCACGTTGGGATTCCCTTTAGCTCTAGAGCTTGTCAGGCGGACCACCACCACGGCCATGGAAGCACCTGGTTCAGACAGAGCAAACTCATAATTTTCCCCGCAGCCTTCTTACAGGGTTTCCAGGCCTGTCAGGAGCAGGGAATGTCAAGTAGCTGCAAGGCAGCGTGAATGCGGCCTTCAAAGTGGGAAAGCAAGTCTATTTCCAGCAGGCCCCCGTTTCCATGGGCACCCTCAGCATACACCCCTGTGGTATCTAACAAGTCCAAAGAGACACAGGTTACCCTGTGTTTCCTACCCTGAATCAACTTCTCGAAGTAGGGAGTTCTGCATCAAGCGAACTGCCTCAACCAAGGAACGGCGTAGCTGCTCCTCTGGGCCTGTGGCTATTCAAAAGCCTGCAGCGCCACTGGAAGAAGAGGACTTAAATTGCAGTAAGAACGCAAGCCAACTTTCTCGAGGAGGCACGGTGACTTCAGGCAGGAGGTCCCAGACGGAATGCGACGCCGAGGGTTTCTCTGAGTGCAGCTCGGACTAGGGCATTGCGTAAGACTTCGACGCCATGTGGGATGTGCTAGAACAGTGTTCCTGAGCGTGTGCGAGTGCTGGGGAAATTAGGCTGCTCCAAAAGAGAGTGCGGTGCGTTTCCCTACACTCGGCATACACAGAGGGGCTCTAAAGGGCTCCGGGCCTGGATATTGCTTAGCAGACCCAGGTGGGCCTGGGGGTACTCAGTGTCCCTGCCGGAAACAGGGTGCCCACGTGAGCCTCCTAGGTGTCCGGCAAACTGTACTGCAGTTAAAGATAACCAGAGCAGGGGCCACCGCCTCATGGAAACTGCAGCACGCCTCCGCTTCTGTGCGGCCAATCAGAGCCTTACTTCCAGGCATGTGTTCATGCTGGGAGTGCCGGTAGCAACACAGCATGCTAAGAGGCTGAGTTTCTCCACGGGTAGAGTGACTACAGGTCCGAGGTCCTCAAAGTATTCAAAGCACAGTGTTTTCCCCGAAGCATTCTTCCAGGGCTCACTGGCCTGTCGGGAGCTGGGAAGGTCAGGTAGCTTCAAGGCAGGCATGAATGCCGCCCTCAAAATGGGAAAGCAGGGCTAGTTCCAGCAGGCCCCCGTTTTCATGGGCACACTCAGCGTACATCCCTGTGGCTTCTAACGAGTCCCAAGAGACACCGGTTACCCTGCGTTTCCTTCCCTGAATCAACGTATCGAAGTAGGGAGTCCCGCATCCGGCGAACTGTCTCAACCGAGGAACGCGGTAGCTGCTCCTCTGGGCCTGGGGCTGCCTGCAGTGCCGCAGAAGGAACAGGACTTAAAGTGCAGTAAGAACCCAAGCCGCCGTCCTCTAGGAGGCACGGTGACTTCAGTCAGGAGGTCCTGGATGGAAGGCGAAGACGAGGGCTCCTCTGAGGGCAGCTCCGACTAGGGCACCGCGTAAGACCTCCACGCCACGTGGGACGTGCCAGAACGGTGTTCGCGAACGTGTGCGAGTGCCGAGGAAACTACGCTGCTCCGAAGGAGATGGCAGTGCGTTTCCCTACGCTCGGCCTGCACACAGGGGGCTCTGAAGGGCCACGGGCCTGGATGTTCCTTAGCAGACCCAGGTGCACCTGGGGGTACTCAGTGTTCCTGCTGGGAGCAGGGTGCCCCGGCTATTCTCAGTGTTCTCTCATGGCAGCTCACACAAGGGCCATGACTGAGTCTTCCTGGGTACTTCGCACTCACCAGCCATGTTGTCCCGAGGGCGTTCGAGGGCTCTGGAGATGTAGCGCTCCTCAAGGAACGCGCAGTGTGTTGCTGCCCAGCACTCAGCAGGCACAGATGTCCTCCGGAGGATCAACCAATGGACCTCGACATTGCTCCGCCGGCCCACAGGTGTCTGGAGGCACACAGTGACCTCGGAGGGAAAACGATGCACACCCGTGGGGCCTAGGAGTCCCCGGACGCGTACTTCCTTTAAAATAAAGCACAGAAGCGACTGAGAACTCGTGGAAACAGCTGCATGCCTCCCTTTCTGCACGGCTACTCAGGGCCTAACCTGGAGGCGAGTTCTCACGTCGAGGTTCCCTTTCGCTCTAGAGCCTGTCATGCGGACCGAGCTGCGGCTACGGAAGCACCTGGTTTAGAGAGAGCAAACTCATAATTTTACCCGAAGCATTCTTCCAGGGCTCACTGGCCTGTCGGGAGCCGGGAATGTCAGGTAGCTTCAAGGCAGGCATGAATGCCGCCCTCAAAACGGGAAAGCAGGGCTAGTTCCAGCAGGCCCCCATTTCCATGGGCACACTGAGCATACATCCCTGTTGCTTCTAAGGACTCCCAAGAGACACCGGTTACCCTGCGTTTCCTTCCCTGAATCAACTTATCGAAGTAGGAAGTCCCGCATCCGGCGAACTGTCTCAACCGAGGAACGCCGTAGCTGCTCCTCTGTGCCTGGGTCTGCCTGCAGTGCCGCAGAAGGAACAGGACTTAAAGTGCAGTAAGAACCCAAGCCGCCGTCCTCTAGGAGGCACGGTGACTTAAGTCAGGAGGTCCTGGATGGAACGCGAAGACGAGGGCTCCTCTGAGGGCAGGTCCAATTAGGGCACCGCGTAAGAACTCCGCGCCACGTGGGACGTGCCAGCACGGTGTTCGCGAACGTGTGCGAGTGCCGAGGAAACTAAGCTGCTCCAAAGGAGAGGGCAGTGCGTTTCCCTATGATCGGCCTGCACACAGGGGGCTCTGAAGGGCTACGGGCCTGGATGTTGCTTAGCAGACCCAGGTGCACCTGGGGGTACTCAGTGTTCCTGCTGGGAGCAGGGTGCCCCGGCTAGCCTCCCAGGTGTCCAGAAAGCTGTGCTGCCGTTAAAGGCATGCAGAGCAGAGGCCACCGCCTCCTGGAAGCTGCAGCACGCCTCCGCTTCTCCACGGCGAATCAGGGCCTTACTTCCAGGCATGGGTTCATGCTGGGTGTGCCGGTAGCGACACAGCGTGCTAAGATGCTGACTTTCTCCTCGAGCAGAGTGACTTCAGGTATGGGGAGGGCCTCGCAGTGTTTCAAGCACAGTGTTCTCTCATGGCAGCTCACACAAGGGCCATGAGAGAGTCTTCCTGGGTACTTCGCACTCACCAGCCATGTTGTCCCGAGGGCGTTCGAGGGCTCTGGAGATGTAGCGCTCCTCAAGGAACGCGCAGTGTGTTGCTGCCCAGCACTCGGCAGGCACAGAGGTCCTCCGTGGGATCAACCAATGGACCTCGACGTTGCTCCGCCGGCCCACAGGTGTCTGGAGGCACTTAGTGACCTCGGAGGGAAAACGATGCACACCCGTGGGGCCTAGGAGTCCCCGGACGCGTACTTCCTTTAAAATAAAGCACATAAGCGACTGAGAAGTTGTGGAAACAACTGCATGCCTCCCTCTCTGCACGGCTACTCAGGGCTTAACCTGGAGGCGAGTTCTCACTTCGAGGTTCCCTTTCGCTCTAGAGCCTGTCATGCGGACTGAGCTGCGGCCATGGAAGCACCTGGTTCAGACAGAGCAAACTCACAATTTTCCCCGCAGCCTTCTTACAGGGTTTCCAGGCCTGTCAGGAGCAGGGAATGTTAAGTAGCTGCAAGGCAGCGTGAATGCGGCCTTCAAAGTGGGAAAGCAAGTCTATTTCCAGCAGGCCCCCATTTCCATGGGCACCCTCAGCATAAACCCCTGCGGTACCTAACTAGTCCAAAGAGACACAGGTTACCCTGTGTTTCCTACCCTGAATGAAATTCTCGAAGTAGGGTGTTCTGCATCAAGCGAACTGCCTCAACCAAGGAACGGCGTAGCTGCTCCTCTGGGCCTGTGGCTATTCAAAAGCCTGCAGCGCCACTGGAAGAAGAGGACTTAAATTGCAGTAAGAACGCAAGCCAACTTTCTCGAGGAGGCACGGTGACTTCAGGCAGGAGGTCCCAGACGGAATGCGACGCCGAGGGTTTCTCTGAGTGCAGCTCGGACTAGGGCATTGCGTAAGACTTCGACGCCATGTGGGATGTGCTAGAACAGTGTTCCTGAGCGTGTGCGAGTGCTGGGGAAATTAGGCTGCTCCAAAAGAGAGTGCGGTGCGTTTCCCTACGCTCGGCATACACAGAGGGGCTCTAAAGGGCTCCGGGCCTGGATATTGCTTAGCAGACCCAGGTGGGCCTGGGGGTACTCAGTGTCCCTGCCGGAAACAGGGTGCCCACGTGAGCCTCCTAGGTGTCCGGCAAACTGTGCTGCAGTTAAAGATAACCAGAGCAGGGGCCACCGCCTCATGGAAACTGCAGCACGCCTCCGCTTCTGCGCGGCCAATCAGAGCCTTACTTCCAGGCATGTGTTCATGCTGGGAGTGCCGGTAGCAACACAGCATGCTAAGAGGCTGAGTTTCTCCACGGGTAGAGTGACTACAGGTCCGAGGTCCTCAAAGTATTCAAAGCACAGTGTTTTCCCCGAAGCATTCTTCCAGGGCTCACTGGCCTGTCGGGAGCTGGGAAGGTCAGGTAGCTTCAAGGCAGGCATGAATGCCGCCCTCAAAATGGGAAAGCAGGGCTAGTTCCAGCAGGCCCCCGTTTTCATGGGCACACTCAGCGTACATCCCTGTGGCTTCTAACGAGTCCCAAGAGACACCGGTTACCCTGCGTTTCCTTCCCTGAATCAACGTATCGAAGTAGGGAGTCCCGCATCCGGCGAACTGTCTCAACCGAGGAACGCCGTAGCTGCTCCTCTGGGCCTGGGGCTGCCTGCAGTGCCGCAGAAGGAACAGGACTTAAAGTGCAGTAAGAACCCAAGCCGCCGTCCTCTAGTAGGCACGGTGACTTCAGTCAGGAGGTCCTGGATGGAAGGCGAAGACGAGGGCTCCTCTGAGGGCAGCTCCGACTAGGGCACCGCGTAAGACCTCCGCGCCACGTGGGACGTGCCAGAACGGTGTTCGCGAACGTGTGCGAGTGCCGAGGAAACTAAGCTGCTCCGAAGGAGAGGGCAGTGCGTTTCCCTACGCTCGGCCTGCACACAGGGGGCTCTGAAGGGCTACGGGCCTGGATGTTCCTTAGCAGACCCAGGTGCACCTGGGGGTACTCAGTGTTCCTGCCGGGAGCAGGGTGCCCCGGCTAGCCTCCCAGGTGTCCAGAAAGCTGTGCTGCCGTTAAAGGCATGCAGAGCAGAGGCCACTGCCTCCTGGAAGCTGCAGCACGCCTCCGCTTCTGCACGGCGAATCAGGGCCTTCCTTCCAGACATGGGTTCATGCTGGGTGTGCCGGTAGCGACACAGCGTGCTAAGATGCTGACTTTCTCCTCGAGCAGAGTGACTTCAGGTACGAGGGCGGGCCTCGCAGTGTTCCAAGCACAGTGTTCTCTCATGGCAGCTCACACAAGGGCCATGACAGAGTCTTCCTGGGCACTTCGCACTCACCAGCCATGTTGTCCCGAGGGCGTTCGAGGGCTCTGGAGAAGTAGTGCTCCTCAAGGAACGCGCAGTGTGTTGCTGCCCAGCACTCGGCATGCACAGAGGTCCTCCGGGGGATCAACCAATGGACCTCGACGTTGCTCCGCCGGCCCACAGGTGTCTGGAGGCACTCAGTGACCTCGGAGGGAAAACGATGCACACCCGTGGGGCCTAGGAGTCCCCGGACGCGTACTTCCTTTAAAATAAAGCACATAAGCGACTGAGAACTCATGGAATCAGCTGCATGCCTCCCTTTCTGCACGGCTACTCAGGGCCTAACCTGGAGGCGAGTTCTCACGTCGAGGTTCCCTTTCGCTCTAGAGCCTGTCAGGCGGACCACCACCGCGGCCATGGAAGCACCTGGTTCAGAGAGAGCAAACTCACAATTTTCCCCGCAGCCTTCTTACAGGGTTTCCAGGCCTGTCAGGAGCAGGGAATGTCAAGTAGCTGCAAGGCAGCGTGAATGCGGCCTTCAAAGTGGGAAAGCAAGTCTATTTCCAGCAGGCCCCCATTTCCATGGGCACCCTCAGCATAAACCCCTGCGGTACCTAACTAGTCCAAAGAGACACAGGTTACCCTGTGTTTCCTACCCTGAATGAAATTCTCGAAGTAGGGTGTTCTGCATCAAGCGAACTGCCTCAACCAAGGAACGGCGTAGCTGCTCCTCTGGGCCTGTGGCTATTCAAAAGCCTGCAGCGCCACTGGAAGAAGAGGACTTAAATTGCAGTAAGAACGCAAGCCAACTTTCTCGAGGAGGCACGGTGACTTCAGGCAGGAGGTCCCAGACGGAATGCGACGCCGAGGGTTTCTCTGAGTGCAGCTCGGACTAGGGCATTGCGTAAGACTTCGACGCCATGTGGGATGTGCTAGAACAGTGTTCCTGAGCGTGTGCGAGTGCTGGGGAAATTAGGCTGCTCCAAAAGAGAGTGCGGTGCGTTTCCCTACGCTCGGCATACACAGAGGGGCTCTAAAGGGCTCCGGGCCTGGATATTGCTTAGCAGACCCAGGTGGGCCTGGGGGTACTCAGTGTCCCTGCCGGAAACAGGGTGCCCACGCGAGCCTCCTAGGTGTCCGGCAAACTGTGCTGCAGTTAAAGATATGCAGAGCAGAGGCCACAGCCTCATGGAAACTGCTGCATGCCTCCACTTCTGTGCGGCCAATCAGGACCTTACCTCCAGTCACGTGTTCATGCTGGGTGCCCCTTTAGCGACACAGCATGGTAAGATGCTGACTTTCTCCTCGAGCAGAGTGACTTTAGGTACGAGGTTCTCGAAGTATTCAATGCAGAGTGTTTTCTCATGGCAGCTCACACAAGGGCCATGACAAAGACTTCCTGGGCACTTCGGACTCACCAGAAATGAGGTCCTGCGGCTGTTCGAGGACTCTGGAAATGTAGTTCTCCTCAAGGAACGTGCAGTGTGTGGCCCGTCACTCGGCACACTCAGAGGGCCTCCACCGGACAGACCAACCGGCCTCGATGTTGCTAAGCCGGCCCACAGGGTTCTGGAGGTACTCAGTGACTTTGGAGGGACAATGATGCACTCCCGAGAGGCCTAGGAGTCTTCAAAGGGGTACTTCCTTGAAAATAAAGCAGAACAGCGACTAAGAACTCATGGAAACAGCTGTATGCCTCCCTTTCTGCCCGGCTACTCGGGACCTAAAATGGAGGCAAGTTCCCACGTTGAGTATCCTTTTAGCTCTAGAGCTTGTCAGGCAGACCACCGCCGCGGCCACGGAGGCACCTGGTTTAGACAGAGCAAACTCATTTTTTTCCAAGAAGCATTCCTACAGGGTTTAACAGGCCTGTCAACAGCAGGGAATGTCATGCAGCTTCAAGGCAGCATGAATGCAGCCTTCAAAATGGGAAAGCAAGGGTAGTTCCAGCAGGCCCCCGTTTCCATGGGCACCCTCAGCATACACCCGTGTGGTTTCTAACAAGTCCAAAGAGACACAGGTTACCCTGTGTTTCCTTTCCTGAATCAACTTCTCGAAGTAGGGTGTTCTGCATCAAGCGAACTGCCTCAACCAAGGAACACCGTAGCTGCTCCTCTGGGCCTGTAGCTATTCAAAAGCCTGCAGTGCCACAGGAAGAAGAGGACTTCAATTGCAGTAGGAACACAAGCCGACTTTCTCTAGGAGGCATGGTGACTTCAGGCAGGATGTCCCAGATGGAATGCGAAGCCGAGGGTTTCTCTGAGTGCAGCTTGGACTAGGGCAATGCGTAAGACTTCGACGCCATGTGGGATGTGCTAGAACAGTGTTCCTGAGCGTGTGCAAGTGCTGGTGAAATTAAGCTGCTCCAAAAAGGAGTGTGGTGCGTTTCCCTATGCTCGGCATACACAGAGGAGCTCTAAAGGGCTACGGGCCTGGATGTTGCTTAGCAGACCCAGGGGGGCCTGGGGGTACTCAGTGTTCCCGTCGGGAACAGGGTGCCCACGCTAGCTTCCAAGGTGTCCAGAAAACGGTGCTGCAGTTAAAGATATGCAAAGCAGAGGCCACCGCCTCATGGAAACTGCAGCACACTGCTGCTTCTGCGTGGCCAATCGGGGCCTAACTTCCAGGCATGTGCTCATGCCAGGTGTGCCGGTAGCGACACAGCATGCTAAGAGGCTGGGTTTATCCTCGGATAGAGTGACTACAGGTACGAGGTCCTCCAAGTATTCAAAGCACAGTGTTTTCTCATGGCAGCTCACACAAGGGCCATGACGAAGTCTTCCTGGGCACTTGGGACTCACCAGCAATGTTGTCCTGAGGCCATTCGAGGACTCTGGAAATGTAGGTCTCCTCAAGGAAGGTACAGGGTGTTGCCCATCACTGGAAACGCACAGAGGGCCTCCGAGGGATCAACCGATGGGCGTTGAAGTTGCTCAGCCGGCCCACAGGTGTCTGGAGGTAGTCAGTGAAATTGGAGGGAAAATGATGCATACCCGAGAGGCCTAGGAGTACTCAAAAGTCTACTTCCTGTAAATTAAAGCACATAAGCCACTAAGAACTCATGGAAACAGCTACCTGCCTCCCTTTCTGCACGGCTACTCAGGGCCTAACCTGGAGGCAAGTTCTCACGTTGGGATTCCCTTTAGCTCTAGAGCTTGTCAGGCGGACCACCACCACGGCCATGGAAGCACCTGGTTCAGACAGAGCAAACTCATAATTTTCCCCGCAGCCTTCTTACAGGGTTTCCAGGCCTGTCAGGAGCAGGGAATGTCAAGTAGCTGCAAGGCAGCGTGAATGCGGCCTTCAAAGTGGGAAAGCAAGTCTATTTCCAGCAGGCCCCCGTTTCCATGGGCACCCTCAGCATACACCCCTGTGGTATCTAACAAGTCCAAAGAGACACAGGTTACCCTGTGTTTCCTACCCTGAATCAACTTCTCGAAGTAGGGAGTTCTGCATCAAGCGAACTGCCTCAACCAAGGAACGGCGTAGCTGCTCCTCTGGGCCTGTGGCTATTCAAAAGCCTGCAGCGCCACTGGAAGAAGAGGACTTAAATTGCAGTAAGAACGCAAGCCAACTTTCTCGAGGAGGCACGGTGACTTCAGGCAGGAGGTCCCAGACGGAATGCGACGCCGAGGGTTTCTCTGAGTGCAGCTCGGACTAGGGCATTGCGTAAGACTTCGACGCCATGTGGGATGTGCTAGAACAGTGTTCCTGAGCGTGTGCGAGTGCTGGGGAAATTAGGCTGCTCCAAAAGAGAGTGCGGTGCGTTTCCCTACGCTCGGCATACACAGAGGGGCTCTAAAGGGCTCCGGGCCTGGATATTGCTTAGCAGACCCAGGTGGGCCTGGGGGTACTCAGTGTCCCTGCCGGAAACAGGGTGCCCACGCGAGCCTCCTAGGTGTCCGGCAAACTGTGCTGCAGTTAAAGATATGCAGAGCAGAGGCCACAGCCTCATGGAAACTGCTGCATGCCTCCACTTCTGTGCGGCCAATCAGGACCTTACCTCCAGTCACGTGTTCATGCTGGGTGCCCCTTTAGCGACACAGCATGGTAAGATGCTGACTTTCTCCTCGAGCAGAGTGACTTTAGGTACGAGGTTCTCGAAGTATTCAATGCAGAGTGTTTTCTCATGGCAGCTCACACAAGGGCCATGACAAAGACTTCCTGGGCACTTCGGACTCACCAGAAATGAGGTCCTGCGGCTGTTCGAGGACTCTGGAAATGTAGTTCTCCTCAAGGAACGTGCAGTGTGTTGCCCGTCACTCGGCACACTCAGAGGGCCTCCACCGGACAGACCAACCGGCCTCGATGTTGCTAAGCCGGCCCACAGGGTTCTGGAGGTACTCAGTGACTTTGGAGGGACAATGATGCACTCCCGAGAGGCCTAGGAGTCTTCAAAGGGGTACTTCCTTGAAAATAAAGCAGAACAGCGACTAAGAACTCATGGAAACAGCTGTATGCCTCCCTTTCTGCCCGGCTACTCGGGACCTAAAATGGAGGCAAGTTCCCACGTTGAGTATCCTTTTAGCTCTAGAGCTTGTCAGGCAGACCACCGCCGCGGCCACGGAGGCACCTGGTTTAGACAGAGCAAACTCATTTTTTTCCAAGAAGCATTCCTACAGGGTTTAACAGGCCTGTCAACAGCAGGGAATGTCATGCAGCTTCAAGGCAGCATGAATGCAGCCTTCAAAATGGGAAAGCAAGGGTAGTTCCAGCAGGCCCCCGTTTCCATGGGCACCCTCAGCATACACCCGTGTGGTTTCTAACAAGTCCAAAGAGACACAGGTTACCCTGTGTTTCCTTTCCTGAATCAACTTCTCGAAGTAGGGTGTTCTGCATCAAGCGAACTGCCTCAACCAAGGAACACCGTAGCTGCTCCTCTGGGCCTGTAGCTATTCAAAAGCCTGCAGTGCCACAGGAAGAAGAGGACTTCAATTGCAGTAGGAACACAAGCCGACTTTCTCTAGGAGGCATGGTGACTTCAGGCAGGATGTCCCAGATGGAATGCGAAGCCGAGGGTTTCTCTGAGTGCAGCTCGGACTAGGGCAATGCGTAAGACTTCGACGCCATGTGGGATGTGCTAGAACAGTGTTCCTGAGCGTGTGCAAGTGCTGGTGAAATTAAGCTGCTCCAAAAAGGAGTGTGGTGCGTTTCCCTATGCTCGGCATACACAGAGGAGCTCTAAAGGGCTACGGGCCTGGATGTTGCTTAGCAGACCCAGGGGGGCCTGGGGGTACTCAGTGTTCCCGTCGGGAACAGGGTGCCCACGCTAGCTTCCAAGGTGTCCAGAAAACGGTGCTGCAGTTAAAGATATGCAAAGCAGAGGCCACCGCCTCATGGAAACTGCAGCACACCGCTGCTTCTGCGTGGCCAATCAGGGCCTAACTTCCAGGCATGTGCTCATGCCAGGTGTGCCGGTAGCGACACAGCATGCTAAGAGGCTGGGTTTATCCTCGGATAGAGTGACTACAGGTACGAGGTCCTCCAAGTATTCAAAGCACAGTGTTTTCTCATGGCAGCTCACACAAGGGCCATGACGAAGTCTTCCTGGGCACTTGGGACTCACCAGCAATGTTGTCCTGAGGCCATTCGAGGACTCTGGAAATGTAGGTCTCCTCAAGGAAGGTACAGGGTGTTGCCCATCACTGGAAACGCACAGAGGGCCTCCGAGGGATCAACCGATGGGCGTTGAAGTTGCTCAGCCGGCCCACAGGTGTCTGGAGGTAGTCAGTGAAATTGGAGGGAAAATGATGCATACCCGAGAGGCCTAGGAGTACTCAAAAGTCTACTTCCTGTAAATTAAAGCACATAAGCCACTAAGAACTCATGGAAACAGCTACCTGCCTCCCTTTCTGCACGGCTACTCAGGGCCTAACCTGGAGGCAAGTTCTCACGTTGGGATTCCCTTTAGCTCTAGAGCTTGTCAGGCGGACCACCACCACGGCCATGGAAGCACCTGGTTCAGACAGAGCAAACTCATAATTTTCCCCGCAGCCTTCTTACAGGGTTTCCAGGCCTGTCAGGAGCAGGGAATGTCAAGTAGCTGCAAGGCAGCGTGAATGCGGCCTTCAAAGTGGGAAAGCAAGTCTATTTCCAGCAGGCCCCCGTTTCCATGGGCACCCTCAGCATACACCCCTGTGGTATCTAACAAGTCCAAAGAGACACAGGTTACCCTGTGTTTCCTACCCTGAATCAACTTCTCGAAGTAGGGAGTTCTGCATCAAGCGAACTGCCTCAACCAAGGAACGGCGTAGCTGCTCCTCTGGGCCTGTGGCTATTCAAAAGCCTGCAGCGCCACTGGAAGAAGAGGACTTAAATTGCAGTAAGAACGCAAGCCAACTTTCTCGAGGAGGCACGGTGACTTCAGGCAGGAGGTCCCAGACGGAATGCGACGCCGAGGGTTTCTCTGAGTGCAGCTCGGACTAGGGCATTGCGTAAGACTTCGACGCCATGTGGGATGTGCTAGAACAGTGTTCCTGAGCGTGTGCGAGTGCTGGGGAAATTAGGCTGCTCCAAAAGAGAGTGCGGTGCGTTTCCCTACACTCGGCATACACAGAGGGGCTCTAAAGGGCTCCGGGCCTGGATATTGCTTAGCAGACCCAGGTGGGCCTGGGGGTACTCAGTGTCCCTGCCGGAAACAGGGTGCCCACGTGAGCCTCCTAGGTGTCCGGCAAACTGTACTGCAGTTAAAGATAACCAGAGCAGGGGCCACCGCCTCATGGAAACTGCAGCACGCCTCCGCTTCTGTGCGGCCAATCAGAGCCTTACTTCCAGGCATGTGTTCATGCTGGGAGTGCCGGTAGCAACACAGCATGCTAAGAGGCTGAGTTTCTCCACGGGTAGAGTGACTACAGGTCCGAGGTCCTCAAAGTATTCAAAGCACAGTGTTTTCCCCGAAGCATTCTTCCAGGGCTCACTGGCCTGTCGGGAGCTGGGAAGGTCAGGTAGCTTCAAGGCAGGCATGAATGCCGCCCTCAAAATGGGAAAGCAGGGCTAGTTCCAGCAGGCCCCCGTTTTCATGGGCACACTCAGCGTACATCCCTGTGGCTTCTAACGAGTCCCAAGAGACACCGGTTACCCTGCGTTTCCTTCCCTGAATCAACGTATCGAAGTAGGGAGTCCCGCATCCGGCGAACTGTCTCAACCGAGGAACGCGGTAGCTGCTCCTCTGGGCCTGGGGCTGCCTGCAGTGCCGCAGAAGGAACAGGACTTAAAGTGCAGTAAGAACCCAAGCCGCCGTCCTCTAGGAGGCACGGTGACTTCAGTCAGGAGGTCCTGGATGGAAGGCGAAGACGAGGGCTCCTCTGAGGGCAGCTCCGACTAGGGCACCGCGTAAGACCTCCACGCCACGTGGGACGTGCCAGAACGGTGTTCGCGAACGTGTGCGAGTGCCGAGGAAACTACGCTGCTCCGAAGGAGATGGCAGTGCGTTTCCCTACGCTCGGCCTGCACACAGGGGGCTCTGAAGGGCCACGGGCCTGGATGTTCCTTAGCAGACCCAGGTGCACCTGGGGGTACTCAGTGTTCCTGCTGGGAGCAGGGTGCCCCGGCTATTCTCAGTGTTCTCTCATGGCAGCTCACACAAGGGCCATGACTGAGTCTTCCTGGGTACTTCGCACTCACCAGCCATGTTGTCCCGAGGGCGTTCGAGGGCTCTGGAGATGTAGCGCTCCTCAAGGAACGCGCAGTGTGTTGCTGCCCAGCACTCAGCAGGCACAGATGTCCTCCGGAGGATCAACCAATGGACCTCGACATTGCTCCGCCGGCCCACAGGTGTCTGGAGGCACACAGTGACCTCGGAGGGAAAACGATGCACACCCGTGGGGCCTAGGAGTCCCCGGACGCGTACTTCCTTTAAAATAAAGCACAGAAGCGACTGAGAACTCGTGGAAACAGCTGCATGCCTCCCTTTCTGCACGGCTACTCAGGGCCTAACCTGGAGGCGAGTTCTCACGTCGAGGTTCCCTTTCGCTCTAGAGCCTGTCATGCGGACCGAGCTGCGGCTACGGAAGCACCTGGTTTAGAGAGAGCAAACTCATAATTTTACCCGAAGCATTCTTCCAGGGCTCACTGGCCTGTCGGGAGCCGGGAATGTCAGGTAGCTTCAAGGCAGGCATGAATGCCGCCCTCAAAACGGGAAAGCAGGGCTAGTTCCAGCAGGCTCCCATTTTCATGGGCACACTCAGCATACATCCCTGTTGCTTCTAAGGACTCCCAAGAGACACCGGTTACCCTGCGTTTCCTTCCCTGAATCAACTTATCGAAGTAGGAAGTCCCGCATCCGGCGAACTGTCTCAACCGAGGAACGCCGTAGCTGCTCCTCTGTGCCTGGGTCTGCCTGCAGTGCCGCAGAAGGAACAGGACTTAAAGTGCAGTAAGAACCCAAGCCGCCGTCCTCTAGGAGGCACGGTGACTTCAGTCAGGAGGTCCTGGATGGAACGCGAAGACGAGGGCTCCTCTGAGGGCAGGTCCAATTAGGGCACCGCGTAAGAACTCCGCGCCACATGGGACGTGCCAGCACGGTGTTCGCGAACGTGAGCGAGTGCCGAGGAAACTAAGCTGCTCCAAAGGAGAGGGCAGTGCGTTTCCCTATGATCGGCCTGCACACAGGGGGCTCTGAAGGGCTACGGGCCTGGATGTTGCTTAGCAGACCCAGGTGCACCTGGGGGTACTCAGTGTTCCTGCTGGGAGCAGGGTGCCCCGGCTAGCCTCCCAGGTGTCCAGAAAGCTGTGCTGCCGTTAAAGGCATGCAGAGCAGAGGCCACCGCCTCCTGGAAGCTGCAGCACGCCTCCGCTTCTGCACGGCGAATCAGGGCCTTACTTCCAGGCATGGGTTCATGCTGGGTGTGCCGGTAGCGACACAGCGTGCTAAGATGCTGACTTTCTCCTCGAGCAGAGTGACTTCAGGTACGAGGGCGGGCCTCGCAGTGTTCCAAGCACAGTGTTCTCTCATGGCAGCTCACACAAGGGCCATGACAGAGTCTTCCTGGGCACTTCGCACTCACCAGCCATGTTGTCCCGAGGGCGTTCGAGGGCTCTGGAGAAGTAGTGCTCCTCAAGGAACGCGCAGTGTGTTGCTGCCCAGCACTCGGCAGGCACAGAGGTCCTCCGGGGGATCAACCAATGGACCTCGACGTTGCTCCGCCGGCCCACAGGTGTCTGGAGGCACTCAGTGACCTCGGAGGGAAAACGATGCACACCCGTGGGGCCTAGGAGTCCCCGGACGCGTACTTCCTTTAAAATAAAGCACATAAGCGACTGAGAACTCATGGAATCAGCTGCATGCCTCCCTTTCTGCACGGCTACTCAGGGCCTAACCTGGAGGCGAGTTCTCACGTCGAGGTTCCCTTTCGCTCTAGAGCCTGTCAGGCGGACCACCACCGCGGCCATGGAAGCACCTGGTTCAGACAGAGCAAACTCACAATTTTCCCCGCAGCCTTCTTACAGGGTTTCCAGGCCTGTCAGGAGCAGGGAATGTCAAGTAGCTGCAAGGCAGCGTGAATGCGGCCTTCAAAGTGGGAAAGCAAGTCTATTTCCAGCAGGCCCCCATTTCCATGGGCACCCTCAGCATAAACCCCTGCGGTACCTAACTAGTCCAAAGAGACACAGGTTACCCTGTGTTTCCTACCCTGAATGAAATTCTCGAAGTAGGGTGTTCTGCATCAAGCGAACTGCCTCAACCAAGGAACGGCGTAGCTGCTCCTCTGGGCCTGTGGCTATTCAAAAGCCTGCAGCGCCACTGGAAGAAGAGGACTTAAATTGCAGTAAGAACGCAAGCCAACTTTCTCGAGGAGGCACGGTGACTTCAGGCAGGAGGTCCCAGACGGAATGCGACGCCGAGGGTTTCTCTGAGTGCAGCTCGGACTAGGGCATTGCGTAAGACTTCGACGCCATGTGGGATGTGCTAGAACAGTGTTCCTGAGCGTGTGCGAGTGCTGGGGAAATTAGGCTGCTCCAAAAGAGAGTGCGGTGCGTTTCCCTACGCTCGGCATACACAGAGGGGCTCTAAAGGCCTGGATATTGCTTAGCAGACCCAGGTGGGCCTGGGGGTACTCAGTGTCCCTGCCGGAAACAGGGTGCCCACGTGAGCCTCCTAGGTGTCCGGCAAACTGTGCTGCAGTTAAAGATATGCAGAGCAGAGGCCACAGCCTCATGGAAACTGCTGCATGCCTCCACTTCTGTGCGGCCAATCAGGACCTTACCTCCAGTCACGTGTTCATGCTGGGTGCCCCTTTAGCGACACAGCATGGTAAGATGCTGACTTTCTCCTCGAGCAGAGTGACTTTAGGTACGAGGTTCTCGAAGTATTCAATGCAGAGTGTTTTCTCATGGCAGCTCACACAAGGGCCATGACAAAGACTTCCTGGGCACTTCGGACTCACCAGAAATGAGGTCCTGCGGCTGTTCGAGGACTCTGGAAATGTAGTTCTCCTCAAGGAACGTGCAGTGTGTGGCCCGTCACTCGGCACACTCAGAGGGCCTCCACCGGACAGACCAACCGGCCTCGATGTTGCTAAGCCGGCCCACAGGGTTCTGGAGGTACTCAGTGACTTTGGAGGGACAATGATGCACTCCCGAGAGGCCTAGGAGTCTTCAAAGGGGTACTTCCTTGAAAATAAAGCAGAACAGCGACTAAGAACTCATGGAAACAGCTGTATGCCTCCCTTTCTGCCCGGCTACTCGGGACCTAAAATGGAGGCAAGTTCCCACGTTGAGTATCCTTTTAGCTCTAGAGCTTGTCAGGCAGACCACCGCCGCGGCCACGGAGGCACCTGGTTTAGACAGAGCAAACTCATTTTTTTCCAAGAAGCATTCCTACAGGGTTTAACAGGCCTGTCAACAGCAGGGAATGTCATGCAGCTTCAAGGCAGCATGAATGCAGCCTTCAAAATGGGAAAGCAAGGGTAGTTCCAGCAGGCCCCCGTTTCCATGGGCACCCTCAGCATACACCCGTGTGGTTTCTAACAAGTCCAAAGAGACACAGGTTACCCTGTGTTTCCTTTCCTGAATCAACTTCTCGAAGTAGGGTGTTCTGCATCAAGTGAACTGCCTCAACCAAGGAACACCGTAGCTGCTCCTCTGGGCCTGTAGCTATTCAAAAGCCTGCAGTGCCACAGGAAGAAGAGGACTTCAATTGCAGTAGGAACACAAGCCGACTTTCTCTAGGAGGCATGGTGACTTCAGGCAGGATGTCCCAGATGGAATGCGAAGCCGAGGGTTTCTCTGAGTGCAGCTCGGACTAGGGCAATGCGTAAGACTTCGACGCCATGTGGGATGTGCTAGAACAGTGTTCCTGAGCGTGTGCAAGTGCTGGTGAAATTAAGCTGCTCCAAAAAGGAGTGTGGTGCGTTTCCCTATGCTCGGCATACACAGAGGAGCTCTAAAGGGCTACGGGCCTGGATGTTGCTTAGCAGACCCAGGGGGGCCTGGGGGTACTCAGTGTTCCCGTCGGGAACAGGGTGCCCACGCTAGCTTCCAAGGTGTCCAGAAAACGGTGCTGCAGTTAAAGATATGCAAAGCAGAGGCCACCGCCTCATGGAAACTGCAGCACACCGCTGCTTCTGCGTGGCCAATTGGGGCCTAACTTCCAGGCATGTGCTCATGCCAGGTGTGCCGGTAGCGACACAGCATGCTAAGAGGCTGAGTTTATCCTCGGATAGAGTGACTACAGGTACGAGGTCCTCCAAGTATTCAAAGCACAGTGTTTTCTCATGGCAGCTCACACAAGGGCCATGACGAAGTCTTCCTGGGCACTTGGGACTCACCAGCAATGTTGTCCTGAGGCCATTCGAGGACTCTGGAAATGTAGGTCTCCTCAAGGAAGGTACAGGGTGTTGCCCATCACTGGAAACGCACAGAGGGCCTCCGAGGGATCAACCGATGGGCGTTGAAGTTGCTCAGCCGGCCCACAGGTGTCTGGAGGTAGTCAGTGAAATTGGAGGGAAAATGATGCATACCCGAGAGGCCTAGGAGTACTCAAAAGTCTACTTCCTGTAAATTAAAGCACATAAGCCACTAAGAACTCATGGAAACAGCTACCTGCCTCCCTTTCTGCACGGCTACTCAGGGCCTAACCTGGAGTCAAGTCCTCACGTTGGGATTCCCTTTAGCTCTAGAGCTTGTCAGGCGGACCACCACCACGGCCATGGAAGCACCTGGTTCAGACAGAGCAAACTCATAATTTTCCCCGCAGCCTTCTTACAGGGTTTCCAGGCCTGTCAGGAGCAGGGAATGTCAAGTAGCTGCAAGGCAGCGTGAATGCGGCCTTCAAAGTGGGAAAGCAAGTCTATTTCCAGCAGGCCCCCGTTTCCATGGGCACCCTCAGCATACACCCCTGTGGTATCTAACAAGTCCAAAGAGACACAGGTTACCCTGTGTTTCCTACCCTGAATCAACTTCTCGAAGTAGGGAGTTCTGCATCAAGCGAACTGCCTCAACCAAGGAACGGCGTAGCTGCTCCTCTGGGCCTGTGGCTATTCAAAAGCCTGCAGCGCCACTGGAAGAAGAGGACTTAAATTGCAGTAAGAACGCAAGCCAACTTTCTCGAGGAGGCACGGTGACTTCAGGCAGGAGGTCCCAGACGGAATGCGACGCCGAGGGTTTCTCTGAGTGCAGCTCGGACTAGGGCATTGCGTAAGACTTCGACGCCATGTGGGATGTGCTAGAACAGTGTTCCTGAGCGTGTGTGAGTGCTGGGGAAATTAGGCTGCTCCAAAAGAGAGTGCGGTGCGTTTCCCTACGCTCGGCATACACAGAGGGGCTCTAAAGGGCTCCGGGCCTGGATATTTCTTAGCAGACCCAGGTGGGCCTGGGGGGTACTCAGTGTCCCTGCCGGGAACAGGGTGCCCACGCGAGCCTCCTAGGTGTCCGGCAAACTGTGCTGCAGTTAAAGATATGCAGAGCAGAGGCCACAGCCTCATGGAAACTGCTGCATGCCTCCACTTCTGTGCGGCCAATCAGGACCTTACCTCCAGTCACGTGTTCATGCTGGGTGCCCCTTTAGCGACACAGCATGGTAAGATGCTGACTTTCTCCTCGAGCAGAGTGACTTTAGGTACGAGGTTCTCGAAGTATTCAATGCAGAGTGTTTTCTCATGGCAGCTCACACAAGGGCCATGACAAAGACTTCCTGGGCACTTCGGACTCACCAGAAATGAGGTCCTGCGGCTGTTCGAGGACTCTGGAAATGTAGTTCTCCTCAAGGAACGTGCAGTGTGTGGCCCGTCACTCGGCACACTCAGAGGGCCTCCACCGGACAGACCAACCGGCCTCGATGTTGCTAAGCCGGCCCACAGGGTTCTGGAGGTACTCAGTGACTTTGGAGGGACAATGATGCACTCCCGAGAGGCCTAGGAGTCTTCAAAGGGGTACTTCCTTGAAAATAAAGCAGAACAGCGACTAAGAACTCATGGAAACAGCTGTATGCCTCCCTTTCTGCCCGGCTACTCGGGACCTAAAATGGAGGCAAGTTCCCACGTTGAGTATCCTTTTAGCTCTAGAGCTTGTCAGGCAGACCACCGCCGCGGCCACGGAGGCACCTGGTTTAGACAGAGCAAACTCATTTTTTTCCAAGAAGCATTCCTACAGGGTTTAACAGGCCTGTCAACAGCAGGGAATGTCATGCAGCTTCAAGGCAGCATGAATGCAGCCTTCAAAATGGGAAAGCAAGGGTAGTTCCAGCAGGCCCCCGTTTCCATGGGCACCCTCAGCATACACCCGTGTGGTTTCTAACAAGTCCAAAGAGACACAGGTTACCCTGTGTTTCCTTTCCTGAATCAACTTCTCGAAGTAGGGTGTTCTGCATCAAGCGAACTGCCTCAACCAAGGAACACCGTAGCTGCTCCTCTGGGCCTGTAGCTATTCAAAAGCCTGCAGTGCCACAGGAAGAAGAGGACTTCAATTGCAGTAGGAACACAAGCCGACTTTCTCTAGGAGGCATGGTGACTTCAGGCAGGATGTCCCAGATGGAATGCGAAGCCGAGGGTTTCTCTGAGTGCAGCTCGGACTAGGGCAATGCGTAAGACTTCGACGCCATGTGGGATGTGCTAGAACAGTGTTCCTGAGCGTGTGCAAGTGCTGGTGAAATTAAGCTGCTCCAAAAAGGAGTGTGGTGCGTTTCCCTATGCTCGGCATACACAGAGGAGCTCTAAAGGGCTACGGGCCTGGATGTTGCTTAGCAGACCCAGGGGGGCCTGGGGGTACTCAGTGTTCCCGTCGGGAACAGGGTGCCCACGCTAGCTTCCAAGGTGTCCAGAAAACGGTGCTGCAGTTAAAGATATGCAAAGCAGAGGCCACCGCCTCATGGAAACTGCAGCACACCGCTGCTTCTGCGTGGCCAATCGGGGCCTAACTTCCAGGCATGTGCTCATGCCAGGTGTGCCGGTAGCGACACAGCATGCTAAGAGGCTGGGTTTATCCTCGGATAGAGTGACTACAGGTACGAGGTCCTCCAAGTATTCAAAGCACAGTGTTTTCTCATGGCAGCTCACACAAGGGCCATGACGAAGTCTTCCTGGGCACTTGGGACTCACCAGCAATGTTGTCCTGAGGCCATTCGAGGACTCTGGAAATGTAGGTCTCCTCAAGGAAGGTACAGGGTGTTGCCCATCACTGGAAACGCACAGAGGGCCTCCGAGGGATCAACCGATGGGCGTTGAAGTTGCTCAGCCGGCCCACAGGTGTCTGGAGGTAGTCAGTGAAATTGGAGGGAAAATGATGCATACCCGAGAGGCCTAGGAGTACTCAAAAGTCTACTTCCTGTAAATTAAAGCACATAAGCCACTAAGAACTCATGGAAACAGCTACCTGCCTCCCTTTCTGCACGGCTACTCAGGGCCTAACCTGGAGGCAAGTTCTCACGTTGGGATTCCCTTTAGCTCTAGAGCTTGTCAGGCGGACCACCACCACGGCCATGGAAGCACCTGGTTCAGACAGAGCAAACTCATAATTTTCCCCGCAGCCTTCTTACAGGGTTTCCAGGCCTGTCAGGAGCAGGGAATGTCAAGTAGCTGCAAGGCAGCGTGAATGCGGCCTTCAAAGTGGGAAAGCAAGTCTATTTCCAGCAGGCCCCCGTTTCCATGGGCACCCTCAGCATACACCCCTGTGGTATCTAACAAGTCCAAAGAGACACAGGTTACCCTGTGTTTCCTACCCTGAATCAACTTCTCGAAGTAGGGAGTTCTGCATCAAGCGAACTGCCTCAACCAAGGAACGGCGTAGCTGCTCCTCTGGGCCTGTGGCTATTCAAAAGCCTGCAGCGCCACTGGAAGACGAGGACTTAAATTGCAGTAAGAACGCAAGCCAACTTTCTCGAGGAGGCACGGTGACTTCAGGCAGGAGGTCCCAGACGGAATGCGACGCCGAGGGTTTCTCTGAGTGCAGCTCGGACTAGGGCATTGCGTAAGACTTCGACGCCATGTGGGATGTGCTAGAACAGTGTT
Source organism: Grampus griseus (assembly GCF_964374135.1). Lineage (NCBI taxonomy): Eukaryota > Metazoa > Chordata > Mammalia > Artiodactyla > Delphinidae > Grampus > Grampus griseus. Next base: position 1,050,818 of record NC_139010.1, read on the forward strand.
CCTGAGCGTGTGCGAGTGCTGGGGAAATTAGGCTGCTCCAAAAGAGAGTGCGGTGCGTTTCCCTACGCTCGGCATACACAGAGGGGCTCTAAAGGGCTCCGGGCCTGGATATTGCTTAGCAGACCCAGGTGGGCCTGGGGGTACTCAGTGTCCCTGCCGGAAACAGGGTGCCCACGTGAGCCTCCTAGGGGTCCGGCAAACTGTGCTGCAGTTAAAGATAACCAGAGCAGGGGCCACCGCCTCATGGAAACTGCAGCACGCCTCCGCTTCTGTGCGGCCAATCAGAGCCTTACTTCCAGGCATGTGTTCATGCTGGGAGTGCCAGTAGCAAAACAGCATGCTAAGAGGCTGAGTTTCTCCACTGGTAGAGTGACTACAGGTCCGAGGTCCTCAAAGTATTTAAAGCACAGTGTTTTCCCCGAAGCATTCTTCCAGGGCTCACTGGCCTGTCGGGAGCTGGGAAGGTCAGGTAGCTTCAAGGCAGGCATGAATGCCGCCCTCAAAATGGGAAAGCAGGGCTAGTTCCAGCAGGCCCCCGTTTTCATGGGCACACTCAGCGTACATCCCTGTGGCTTCTAACGAGTCCCAAGAGACACCGGTTACCCTGCGTTTCCTTCCCTGAATCAACGTATCGAAGTAGGGAGTCCCGCATCCGGCGAACTGTCTCAACCGAGGAACGCCGTAGCTGCTCCTCTGGGCCTGGGGCTGCCTGCAGTGCCGCAGAAGGAACAGGACTTAAAGTGCAGTAAGAACCCAAGCCGCCGTCCTCTAGGAGGGACGGTGACTTCAGTCAGGAGGTCCTGGATGGAAGGCGAAGACGAGGGCTCCTCTGAGGGCAGCTCCGACTAGGGCACCGCGTAAGACCTCCGCGCCACGTGGGACGTGCCAGAACGGTGTTCGCGAACGTGTGCGAGTGCGGAGGAAACTAAGCTGCTCCAAAGGAGAGGGCAGTGCGTTTCCCTACGCTCGGCCTGCACACACGGGGCTCTGAAGGGCTACGGGCCTGGATGTTCCTTAGCAGACCCAGGTGCACCTGGTGGTACTCAGTGTTCCTGCCGGGAGCAGGGTGCCCCGGCTAGCCTCCCAGGTGTCCAGAAAGCTGTGCTGCCGTTAAAGGCATGCAGAGCAGAGGCCACCGCCTCCTGGAAGCTGCAGCACGCCTCCGCTTCTGCACGGCGAATCAGGGCCTTCCTTCCAGACATGGGTTCATGCTGGGTGTGCCGGTAGCGACACAGCGTGCTAAGATGCTGACTTTCTCCTCGAGCAGAGTGACTTCAGGTACGAGGGCGGGCCTCGCAGTGTTCCAAGCACAGTGTTCTCTCATGGCAGCTCACACAAGGGCCATGACTGAGTCTTCCTGGGCACTTCGCACTCACCAGCCATGTTGTCCCGAGGGCGTTCGAGGGCTCTGGATATGTACCGCTCCTCAAGGAACGCGCAGTGTGTTGCTGCCCAGCACTCGGCAGGCACAGAGGTCCTCCGGGGCATCAACCAATGGACCTCGACATTGCTCCGCCAGCCCACAGGTGTCTGGAGGCACTCAGTGACCTCGGAGGGAAAACGATGCACACCCGTGGGGCCTAGGAGTCTCCGGACGCGTACTTCCTTTAAAATAAAGGACATAAGCGACTGAGAACTCGTGGAAACAGCTGCATGCCTCCCTTTCTGCACGGCTACTCAGGGCCTATCCTGGAGGCGAGTTCTCACGTCACGGTACCCTTTCGCTCTAGAGCCTGTCATGCGGACCGCCGCCGCGGCCACGGAAGACCCTGGTTTAGAGAGAGCAAACTCATAATTTTCCCCGAAGCATTCTTCCAGGGCTCACTGGCCTGTCGGGAGCTGGGAATGTCAGGTAGCTTCAAGGCAGGCATGAATGCCACCCTCAAAATGGGAAAGCAGGGCTTGTTCCAGCCGGCCCCCGTTATCATGGGCACACTGAGCGTACATCCCTGTGGCTACTAACGAGTCCCAAGAGACACCGGTTACCCTGCATTTCCTTCCCTGAATCAACTTATCGAAGTAGGGAGTCCCGCATCCGGCGAACTGTCTCAACCGAGGAACGCCGTAGCTGCTCCTCTGGGCCTGGGGAAGCCTGCAGTGCCGCAGAAGGAACAGGACTTAAAGTGCAGTAAGAACCCAAGCCGCCGTCCTCTAGGAGGCACGGTGACTTCAGTCAGGAGGTCCTGGATGGAACGCGAAGACGAGGGCTCCTCTGACGGCAGCTCCGACTAGGGCACCGCGTAAGACCTCCGCGCCACGTGGGACGTGCCAGAACGGCGTTCGCGAACGTGTGCGAGTGCGGAGGAAACTAAGCTGCTCCGATGGAGAGGGCAGTGCGTTTCCCTACGCTCGGCCTGCACACAGGGGGTTCTGAAGGGTTACGGGCCTGGATGTTGCTTAGCAGACCCAGGTGCACCTGGGGGTACTCAGTTTTCCTGCTGAGAGCAGGGTGCCCCGGCTAGCCTCCCAGGTGTCCAGAAAGCTGTGCTGCCGTTAAAGGCATGCAGAGCAGAGGCCACCGCCTCCTGGAAGCTGCAGCACACCTCCGCTTCTGCACGGTGAATCAGGGCCTTACTTCCAGGCATGGGTTCATGCTGGGTGTGCCGGTAGCGACACAGCGTGCTACGATGCTGACTTTCTCCTCGAGCAGAGTGACTTCAGGTACGAGGGCGGGCCTCGCAGTGTTCCAAGCACAGTGTTCTCTCATGGCAGCTCACACAAGGGCCATGACAGAGTCTTCCTGGGCACTTCGCACTCACCAGCCATGTTGTCCCGAGGGCGTTCGAGGGCTCTGGAGATGTAGCGCTCCTCAAGGAACGCGCAGTGTGTTGCTGCCCAGCACTCGGCAGGCACAGAGGTCCTCCGGGGGATCAACCAATGGACCTCGACGTTGCTCCGCCGGCCCACAGGTGTCTGGAGGCACTCAGTGACCTCGGAGGGAAAACGATGCACACCCGTGGGGCCTAGGAGTCCCCGGACGCGTACTTCCTTTAAAATTAAGCCCATAAGCGACTGAGAAGTTGTGGAAACAGCTGCATGCCTCCCTTTCTGCACGGCTACTCAGGGCCTAACGTGGAGGCGAGTTCTCACTTCGAGGTTCCCTTTCGCTCTATAGCCGGTCATGCGGACCACCGCCGTGGCCACGGAAGCCCCTGGTTTAGAGAGAGCAAACTCATAATTTTCCCTGAAGCATTCTTCCAGGGCTCACTGGCCTGTCGGGAGCCGGGAATGTCAGGTAGCTTCAAGGCAGGCATGAATGCCGCCCTCAAAATGGAAAAGCAGGGCTAGTTCCAGCAGGCCCCCGTTTTCATGGGCACACTCAGCGTACATCCCTGTGGCTTCCAGCGAGTCCCAAGAGACACCGGTTACCCTGCGTTTCCTTCCCTGAATTAACTTATCGAAGTAGGGAGTCCCGCATCTGGCGAACTGTCTCAACCGAGGAACGCCGTAGCTGCTCCTCTGGGCCTGGGGCTGCCTGCAGTGCCGCAGAAGGAACAGGACTTGAAGTGCAGTAAGAACCGAAGCCCCCGTCCTCTAGGAGGCCCGGTGACTTCAGTCAGGCGGTCCTGGATGGAACGCGAAGACGAGGGCTCCTCTGAGGGCAGCTCCGACTAGGGCACCGCGTAAGAACTCCGCGCGACGTGGGACGTGCCCGAACGGCGTTCGCGAACGTGTGCAAGTGCCGAGGAAACTACGCTGCTCCGAAGGAGATGGCAGTGCGTTTCCCTACGCTCGGCCTGCACACAGGGGGCTCTGAAGGGCCACGGGCCTGGATGTTGCTTAGCAGACCCAAGTGCACCTGGGGGTACTCAGTGTTCCTGCTGGGAGCAGGGTGCCCCGGCTAGCCTCAGTGTTCTCTCATGGCAGCTCACACAAGGGCCATGACTGAGTCTTCCTGGGTACTTCGCACTCACCAGCCATGTTGTCCCGAGGGCGTTCGAGGGCTCTGGAGATGTAGCGCTCCTCAAGGAACGCGCAGTGTGTTGCTGCCCAGCACTCGGCAGGCACAGAGGTCCTCCGGGGGATCAACCAATGGACCTCGACGTTGCTCCGCCGGCCCACAGGTGTCTGGAGGCACTCAGTGACCTCGGAGGGAAAACGATGCACACCCGTGGGGCCTAGGAGTCCCCGGACACGTACTTCCTTTAAAATTAAGCACATAAGCGACTGAGAAGTTGTGGAAACAGCTGCATGCCTCCCTTTCTGCACGGCTACTCAGGGCCTAACGTGGAGGCGAGTTCTCACTTCGAGGTTCCCTTTCGCTCTATAGCCGGTCATGCGGACCACCGCCGTGGCCACGGAAGCCCCTGGTTTAGAGAGAGCAAACTCATAATTTTCCCCGAAGCATTCTTCCAGGGCTCACTGGCCTGTCGGGAGCTGGGAAGGTCAGGTAGCTTCAAGGCAGGCATGAATGCCGCCCTCAAAATGGGAAAGCAGGGCTAGTTCCAGCAGGACCCCGTTTTCATGGGCACACTCAGCGTACATCCCTGTGGCTTCTAACGAGTCCCAAGAGACACCGGTTACCCTGCGTTTCCTTCCCTGAATCAACGTATCGAAGTAGGGAGTCCCGCATCCGGCGAACTGTCTCAACCGAGGAATGCCGTAGCTGCTCCTCTGGGCCTGGGGCTGCCTGCAGTGCCGCAGAAGGAACAGGACTTAAAGTGCAGTAAGAACCCAAGCCGCCGTCCTCTAGGAGGGACGGTGACTTCAGTCAGGAGGTCCTGGATGGAAGGCGAAGACGAGGGCTCCTCTGAGGGCAGCTCCGACTAGGGCACCGCGTAAGACCTCCGCGCCACGTGGGACGTGCCAGAACGGTGTTCGCGAACGTGTGCGAGTGCGGAGGAAACTAAGCTGCTCCAAAGGAGAGGGCAGTGCGTTTCCCTACGCTCGGCCTGCACACAGGGGGCTCTGAAGGGCTACGGGCCTGGATGTTCCTTAGCAGACCCAGGTGCACCTGGGGGTACTCAGTGTTCCTGCCGGGAGCAGGGTGCCCCGGCTAGCCTCCCAGGTGTCCAGAAAGCTGTGCTGCCGTTAAAGGCATGCAGAGCAGAGGCCACCGCCTCCTGGAAGCTGCAGCACGCCTCCGCTTCTGCACGGCGAATCAGGGCCTTCCTTCCAGACATGGGTTCATGCTGGGTGTGCCGGTAGCGACACAGCGTGCTAAGATGCTGACTTTCTCCTCGAGCAGAGTGACTTCAGGTACGAGGGCGGGCCTCGCAGTGTTCCAAGCACAGTGTTCTCTCATGGCAGCTCACACAAGGGCCATGACAGAGTCTTCCTGGGCACTTCGCACTCACCAGCCATGTTGTCCCGAGGGCGTTCGAGGGCTCTGGAGAAGTAGTGCTCCTCAAGGAACGCGCAGTGTGTTGCTGCCCAGCACTCGGCAGGCACAGAGGTCCTCCGGGGGATCAACCAATGGACCTCGACGATGCTCCGCCGGCCCACAGGTGTCTGGAGGCACTCAGTGACCTCGGAGGGAAAACGATGCACACCCGTGGGGTCTAGGAGTCCCCGGACGCGTACTTCCTTTAAAATTAAGCACATAAGTGACTGAGAAGTTGTGGAAACAGCTGCATGCCTGCCTTTCTGCACGGCTACTCAGGGCCTAACGTGGAGGCGAGTTCTCACTTCCAGGTTCCCTTTCGCTCTATAGCCGGTCATGCGGACCACCACCGTGGCCACGGAAGCCCCTGGTTTAGAGAGAGCAAACTCATAATTTTCCCCGAAGCATTCTTCCAGGGCTCACTGGCCTGTCGGGAGCCGGGAATGTCAGGTAGCTTCAAGGCAGGCATGAATGCCGCCCTCAAAATGGAAAAGCAGGGCTAGTTCCAGCAGGCCCCCGTTTTCATGGGCACACTCAGCGTACATCCCTGTGGCTTCTAACGAGTCCCAAGAGACACCGGTTACCCTGCGTTTCCTTCCCTGAATTAACTTATCGAAGTAGGGAGTCCCGCATCTGGCGACCTGTCTCAACCGAGGAAGGCCGTAGCTGCTCCTCTGGGCCTGGGGCTGCCTGCAGTGCCGCAGAAGGAACAGGACTTGAAGTGCAGTAAGAACCCAAGCCGCCGTCCTCTAGGAGGCCCGGTGACTTCAGTCAGGAGGTCCTGGATGGAACGCGAAGACGACGGCTCCTCTGAGGGCAGCTCCGATTAGGGCACCGCGTAAGACCTCTGCGCGACGTGGGACGTGCCCGAACGGCGTTCGCGAACGTGTGCGAGTGCGGAGGAAACTAAGCTGCTCCGATGGAGAGGACAGTGCGTTTCCCTACGCTCGGCCTGCACACAGGGGGCTCTGAAGGGCTACGGGCCTGGATGTTGCTTAGCAGACCCAGGTGCACCTGGGGGTACTCAGTGTTCCTGCTGGGAGCAGGGTGCCCCGGCTAGCCTCAGTGTTCTCTCATGGCAGCTCACACAAGGGCCATGACTGAGTCTTCCTGGGTACTTCGCACTCACCAGCCATGTTGTCCCGAGGGCGTTCGAGGGCTCTGGAGATGTAGCGCTCCTCAAGGAACGCGCAGTGTGTTTCTGCCCAGCACTCAGCAGGCACAGAGGTCCTCCGGAGGATCAACCAATGGACCTCGACATTGCTCCGCCGGCCCACAGGTGTCTGGAGGCACTCAGTGACCTCGGAGGGAAAACGATGCACACCCGTGGGGCCTAGGAGTCCCCGGACGCGTACTTCCTTTAAAATAAAGCACAGAAGCGACTGAGAACTCGTGGAAACAGCTGCATGCCTCCCTTTCTGCACGGCTACTCAGAGCCTAACCTGGAGGCGAGTTCTCACGTCGAGGTTCCCTTTCGCTCTAGAGGCTGTCATGCGGACCAAGCTGCGGCTACGGAAGCACCTGGTTTAGAGAGAGCAAACTCATAATTTTACCCGAAGCATTCTTCCAGGGCTCACTGGCCTGTCGGGAGCCGGGAATGTCAGGTAGCTTCAAGGCAGGCATGAATGCCGCCCTCAAAACGGGAAAGCAGGGCTAGTTCCAGCAGGCCCCCATTTCCATGGGCACACTCAGCATACATCCCTGTGGCTTCTAAGGACTCCCAAGAGACACCGGTTACCCTGCGTTTCCTTCCCTGAATCAACTTATCGAAGTAGGAAGTCCCGCATCCGGCGAACTGTCTCAACCGAGGAACGCCGTAGCTGCTCCTCTGGGCCTGGGTCTGCCTGCAGTGCCGCAGAAGGAACAGGACTTAAAGTGCAGTAAGAACCCAAGCCGCCGTCCTCTAGGAGACACGGTGACTTCAGTCAGGAGGTCCTGGATGGAACGCGAAGACGAGGGCTCCTCTGAGGGCAGGTCCAATTAGGGCACCGCGTAAGACCTCCGCGCCACGTGGGACGTGACAGCACGGTGTTCGCGAACGTGTGCGAGTGCGGAGGACACTAAGCTGCTCCGATGGAGAGGGCAGTGCGTTTCCCTATGATCGGCCTGCACACAGGGGGCTCTGAAGGGCTACGGGCCTGGATGTTGCTTAGCAGACCCAGGTGCACCTGGGGGTACTCAGTGTTCCTGCTGGGAGCAGGGTGCCCCGGCTAGCCTCCCAGGTGTCCAGAAAGCTGTGCTGCCGTTAAAGGCATGCAGAGCAGAGGCCACCACCTCCTGGAAGCTGTAGCATGCCTCCGCTTCTGCACGGTGAATCAGGGCCTTACTTCCAGGCATGGGTTCATGCTGGGTGTGCCGGTAGCGACACAGCGTGCTAAGATGCTGACTTTCTCCTCGAGCAGAGTGACTTCAGGTATGGGGAGGGCCTCGCAGTGTTCCAAGCACAGTGTTCTCTCATGGCAGCTCACACAAGGGCCATGACAGAGTCTTCCTGGGTACTTCGCACTCACCAGCCATGTTGTCCCGAGGGCGTTCGAGGGCTCTGGAGATGTAGCGCTCCTCAAGGAACGCGCAGTGTGTTGCTGCCCAGCACTCGGCAGGCACAGAGGTCCTCCGGGGGATCAACCAATGGACCTCGACATTTCTCCGCCGTCCCACAGGTGTCTGGAGGCACTCAGTGGCCTCGGAGGGAAAACGATGCACACCCGTGGGGCCTAGGAGTCCCCGGACGCGTACTTCCTTTAAAATAAAGCACATAAGCGACTGAGAAGTTGTGGAAACAGCTGCATGCCTCCCTTTCTGCACGGCTACTCAGGGCCTAACCCGGAGGCGAGTTCTCACTTCGAGGTTCCCTTTCGCTCTAGAGCCTGTCATGCGGACCGAGCTGCGGCCACGGAAGCCCCTGGTTTAGAGAGAGCAAACTCATAATTTTCCCCGAAGCATTCTTCCAGGGCTCACAGGCCTGTCGGGAGCCGGGAACGTCAGGTAGCTTCAAGGCAGGCATGAATGCCGACCTCAAAATGGAAAAGCAGGGCTAGTTCCAGCAGGCGCCCGTTTTCATGGGCACACTCAGCGTACATCCCTATGGCTTCTAATGAGTCCCAAGAGACACCGGTTACACTGCGTTTCCTTCCCTGAATTAACTTATCGAAGTAGGGAGTCCCGCATCCGGCGAACTGTCTCAACCGAGGAACGCCGTAGCTGCTCCTCTGGGCCTGGGGCTGCCTGCAGTGCCGCAGAAGGAACAGGACTTAAAGTGCAGTAAGAACCCAAGCCGCCGTCCTCTAGGAGGCCCGGTGACTTCAGTCAGGAGGTCCTGGATGGAACGCAAAGACGACGGCTCCTCTGAGGGCAGCTCCGACTAGGGCACCGCATAAGACCTCCGCGCCACGTGGGACGTGTCAGAACGGTGTTCACGAACGTGTGCGAGTGCGGAGGAAACTAAGGTGCTACAATGGAGAGGGCAGTGCGTTTCCCTACGCTCGGCCTGCACACAGGGGTCTCTGAAGGGCTACGGGCCTGGATGTTGCTTAGCAGACCCAGGTGCACCTGGGGGTACTCAGTGTTCCTGCTGGGAGCAGGGTGCCCTGACTAGCCTCAGTGTTCTCTCATGGCAGCTCACACAAGGGCCATGACTGAGTCTTCCTGGGTACTTCGCACTCACCAGCCATGTTGTCCCGAGGGCGTTCGAGGGCTCTGGATATGTACCGCTCCTCAAGGAACGCGCAGTGTGTTGCTGCCCAGCACTCGGCAGGCACAGAGGTCCTCCGGGGCATCAACCAATGGACCTCGACATTGCTCCGCCAGCCCACAGGTGTCTGGAGGCACTCAGTGACCTCGGAGGGAAAACGATGCACACCCGTGGGGCCTAGGAGTCCCCGGACGCGTACTTCCTTTAAAATAAAGGACATAAGCGACTGAGAACTCGTGGAAACAGCTGCATGCCTCCCTTTCTGCACGGCTACTCAGGGCCTATCCTGGAGGCGAGTTCTCACGTCACGGTACCCTTTCGCTCTAGAGCCTGTCATGCGGACCGCCGCCGCGGCCACGGAAGACCCTGGTTTAGAGAGAGCAAACTCATAATTTTACCCGAAGCATTCTTCCAGGGCTCACTGGCCTGTCGGGAGCTGGGAATGTCAGGTAGCTTCAAGGCAGGCATGAATGCCACCCTCAAAATGGGAAAGCAGGGCTTGTTCCAGCCGGCCCCCGTTATCATGGGCACACTGAGCGTACATCCCTGTGGCTACTAACGAGTCCCAAGAGACACCGGTTACCCTGCGTTTCCTTCCCTGAATCAACTTATCGAAGTAGGGAGTCCCGCATCCGGCGAACTGTCTCAACCGAGGAACGCCGTAGCTGCTCCTCTGGGCCTGGGGAAGCCTGCAGTGCCGCAGAAGGAACAGGACTTAAAGTGCAGTAAGAACCCAAGCCGCCGTCCTCTAGGAGGCACGGTGACTTCAGTCAGGAGGTCCTGGATGGAACGCGAAGACGAGGGCTCCTCTGACGGCAGCTCCGACTAGGGCACCGCGTAAGACCTCCGCGCCACGTGGGACGTGCCAGAACGGCGTTCGCGAACGTGTGCGAGTGCGGAGGAAACTAAGCTGCTCCAATGGAGAGGGCAGTGCGTTTCCCTACGCTCGGCCTGCACACAGGGGGTTCTGAAGGGTTACGGGCCTGGATGTTGCTTAGCAGACCCAGGTGCACCTGGGGGTACTCAGTTTTCCTGCTGAGAGCAGGGTGCCCCGGCTAGCCTCCCAGGTGTCCAGAAAGCTGTGCTGCCGTTAAAGGCATGCAGAGCAGAGGCCACCGCCTCCTGGAAGCTGCAGCACACCTCCGCTTCTGCACGGTGAATCAGGGCCTTACTTCCAGGCATGGGTTCATGCTGGGTGTGCCGGTAGCGACACAGCGTGCTACGATGCTGACTTTCTCCTCGAGCAGAGTGACTTCAGGTACGAGGGCGGGCCTCGCAGTGTTCCAAGCACAGTGTTCTCTCATGGCAGCTCACACAAGGGCCATGACAGAGTCTTCCTGGGCACTTCGCACTCACCAGCCATGTTGTCCCGAGGGCGTTCGAGGGCTCTGGAGAAGTAGTGCTCTTCAAGGAACGCGCAGTGTGTTGCTGCCCAGCACTCGGCAGGCACAGAGGTCCTCCGGGGGATCAACCAATGGACCTCGACGTTCCTCCGCCGGCCCACAGGTGTCTGGAGGCACTCAGTGACCTCGGAGGGAAAACGATGCACACCCGTGGGGCCTAGGAGTCCCCGGACGCGTACTTCCTTTAAAATAAAGCACATAAGCGACTGAGAACTCATGGAATCAGCTGCATGCTTCCCTTTCTGCACGGCTACTCAGGGCCTAACCTGGAGGCGAGTTCTCACGTCGAGGTTCCCTTTCGCTCTAGAGCCTGTCAGGCGGACCACCACCGCGGCCATGGAAGCACCTGGTTCAGACAGAGCAAACTCACAATTTTCCCCGCAGCCTTCTTACAGGGTTTCCAGGCCTGTCAGGAGCAGGGAATGTCAAGTAGCTGCAAGGCAGCGTGAATGCGGCCTTCAAAGTGGGAAAGCAAGTCTATTTCCAGCAGGCCCCCATTTCCATGGGCACCCTCAGCATAAACCCCTGCGGTACCTAACTAGTCCAAAGAGACACAGGTTACCCTGTGTTTCCTACCCTGAATGAAATTCTCGAAGTAGGGTGTTCTGCATCAAGCGAACTGCCTCAACCAAGGAACGGCGTAGCTGCTCCTCTGGGCCTGTGGCTATTCAAAAGCCTGCAGCGCCACTGGAAGACGAGGACTTAAATTGCAGTAAGAACGCAAGCCAACTTTCTCGAGGAGGCACGGTGACTTCAGGCAGGAGGTCCCAGACGGAATGCGACGCCGAGGGTTTCTCTGAGTGCAGCTCGGACTAGGGCATTGCGTAAGACTTCGACGCCATGTGGGATGTGCTAGAACAGTGTTCCTGAGCGTGTGCGAGTGCTGGGGAAATTAGGCTGCTCCAAAAGAGAGTGCGGTGCGTTTCCCTACGCTCGGCATACACAGAGGGGCTCTAAAGGGCTCCGGGCCTGGATATTGCTTAGCAGACCCAGGTGGGCCTGGGGGTACTCAGTGTCCCTGCCGGAAACAGGGTGCCCACGTGAGCCTCCTAGGGGTCCGGCAAACTGTGCTGCAGTTAAAGATAACCAGAGCAGGGGCCACCGCCTCATGGAAACTGCAGCACGCCTCCGCTTCTGTGCGGCCAATCAGAGCCTTACTTCCAGGCATGTGTTCATGCTGGGAGTGCCAGTAGCAAAACAGCATGCTAAGAGGCTGAGTTTCTCCACTGGTAGAGTGACTACAGGTCCGAGGTCCTCAAAGTATTTAAAGCACAGTGTTTTCCCCGAAGCATTCTTCCAGGGCTCACTGGCCTGTCGGGAGCTGGGAAGGTCAGGTAGCTTCAAGGCAGGCATGAATGCCGCCCTCAAAATGGGAAAGCAGGGCTAGTTCCAGCAGGCCCCCGTTTTCATGGGCACACTCAGCGTACATCCCTGTGGCTTCTAACGAGTCCCAAGAGACACCGGTTACCCTGCGTTTCCTTCCCTGAATCAACGTATCGAAGTAGGGAGTCCCGCATCCGGCGAACTGTCTCAACCGAGGAACGCCGTAGCTGCTCCTCTGGGCCTGGGGCTGCCTGCAGTGCCGCAGAAGGAACAGGACTTAAAGTGCAGTAAGAACCCAAGCCGCCGTCCTCTAGGAGGGACGGTGACTTCAGTCAGGAGGTCCTGGATGGAAGGCGAAGACGAGGGCTCCTCTGAGGGCAGCTCCGACTAGGGCACCGCGTAAGACCTCCGCGCCACGTGGGACGTGCCAGAACGGTGTTCGCGAACGTGTGCGAGTGCGGAGGAAACTAAGCTGCTCCAAAGGAGAGGGCAGTGCGTTTCCCTACGCTCGGCCTGCACACACGGGGCTCTGAAGGGCTACGGGCCTGGATGTTCCTTAGCAGACCCAGGTGCACCTGGTGGTACTCAGTGTTCCTGCCGGGAGCAGGGTGCCCCGGCTAGCCTCCCAGGTGTCCAGAAAGCTGTGCTGCCGTTAAAGGCATGCAGAGCAGAGGCCACCGCCTCCTGGAAGCTGCAGCACGCCTCCGCTTCTGCACGGCGAATCAGGGCCTTCCTTCCAGACATGGGTTCATGCTGGGTGTGCCGGTAGCGACACAGCGTGCTAAGATGCTGACTTTCTCCTCGAGCAGAGTGACTTCAGGTACGAGGGCGGGCCTCGCAGTGTTCCAAGCACAGTGTTCTCTCATGGCAGCTCACACAAGGGCCATGACTGAGTCTTCCTGGGCACTTCGCACTCACCAGCCATGTTGTCCCGAGGGCGTTCGAGGGCTCTGGATATGTACCGCTCCTCAAGGAACGCGCAGTGTGTTGCTGCCCAGCACTCGGCAGGCACAGAGGTCCTCCGGGGCATCAACCAATGGACCTCGACATTGCTCCGCCAGCCCACAGGTGTCTGGAGGCACTCAGTGACCTCGGAGGGAAAACGATGCACACCCGTGGGGCCTAGGAGTCCCCGGACGCGTACTTCCTTTAAAATAAAGGACATAAGCGACTGAGAACTCGTGGAAACAGCTGCATGCCTCCCTTTCTGCACGGCTACTCAGGGCCTATCCTGGAGGCGAGTTCTCACGTCACGGTACCCTTTCGCTCTAGAGCCTGTCATGCGGACCGCCGCCGCGGCCACGGAAGACCCTGGTTTAGAGAGAGCAAACTCATAATTTTCCCCGAAGCATTCTTCCAGGGCTCACTGGCCTGTCGGGAGCTGGGAATGTCAGGTAGCTTCAAGGCAGGCATGAATGCCACCCTCAAAATGGGAAAGCAGGGCTTGTTCCAGCCGGCCCCCGTTATCATGGGCACACTGAGCGTACATCCCTGTGGCTACTAACGAGTCCCAAGAGACACCGGTTACCCTGCGTTTCCTTCCCTGAATCAACTTATCGAAGTAGGAAGTCCCGCATCCGGCGAACTGTCTCAACCGAGGAACGCCGTAGCTGCTCCTCTGGGCCTGGGGAAGCCTGCAGTGCCGCAGAAGGAACAGGACTTAAAGTGCAGTAAGAACCCAAGCCGCCGTCCTCTAGGAGGCACGGTGACTTCAGTCAGGAGGTCCTGGATGGAACGCGAAGACGAGGGCTCCTCTGACGGCAGCTCCGACTAGGGCACCGCGTAAGACCTCCGCGCCACGTGGGACGTGCCAGAACGGCGTTCGCGAACGTGTGCGAGTGCGGAGGAAACTAAGCTGCTCCGATGGAGAGGGCAGTGCGTTTCCCTACGCTCGGCCTGCACACAGGGGGTTCTGAAGGGTTACGGGCCTGGATGTTGCTTAGCAGACCCAGGTGCACCTGGGGGTACTCAGTTTTCCTGCTGAGAGCAGGGTGCCCCGGCTAGCCTCCCAGGTGTCCAGAAAGCTGTGCTGCCGTTAAAGGCATGCAGAGCAGAGGCCACCGCCTCCTGGAAGCTGCAGCACACCTCCGCTTCTGCACGGTGAATCAGGGCCTTACTTCCAGGCATGGGTTCATGCTGGGTGTGCCGGTAGCGACACAGCGTGCTACGATGCTGACTTTCTCCTCGAGCAGAGTGACTTCAGGTACGAGGGCGGGCCTCGCAGTGTTCCAAGCACAGTGTTCTCTCATGGCAGCTCACACAAGGGCCATGACTGAGTCTTCCTGGGTACTTCGCACTCACCAGCCATGTTTTCCCGAGGGCGTTCGAGGGCTCTAGATATGTAGCGCTCCGCAAGGAACGCGCAGTGTGTTGCTGCCCAGCACTCGGCAGGCACAGAGGTCCTCCGGGGGATCAACCAATGGACCTCGACGTTGCTCCGCCGGCCCACAGGTGTCTGGAGGCACTCAGTGACCTCGGAGGGAAAACGATGCACACCCGTGGGGCCTAGGAGTCCCCGGACGCGTACTTCCTTTAAAATTAAGCCCATAAGCGACTGAGAAGTTGTGGAAACAGCTGCATGCCTCCCTTTCTGCACGGCTACTCAGGGCCTAACGTGGAGGCGAGTTCTCACTTCGAGGTTCCCTTTCGCTCTATAGCCGGTCATGCGGACCACCGCCGTGGCCACGGAAGCCCCTGGTTTAGAGAGAGCAAACTCATAATTTTCCCTGAAGCATTCTTCCAGGGCTCACTGGCCTGTCGGGAGCCGGGAATGTCAGGTAGCTTCAAGGCAGGCATGAATGCCGCCCTCAAAATGGAAAAGCAGGGCTAGTTCCAGCAGGCCCCCGTTTTCATGGGCACACTCAGCGTACATCCCTGTGGCTTCCAGCGAGTCCCAAGAGACACCGGTTACCCTGCGTTTCCTTCCCTGAATTAACTTATCGAAGTAGGGAGTCCCGCATCTGGCGAACTGTCTCAACCGAGGAACGCCGTAGCTGCTCCTCTGGGCCTGGGGCTGCCTGCAGTGCCGCAGAAGGAACAGGACTTGAAGTGCAGTAAGAACCGAAGCCCCCGTCCTCTAGGAGGCCCGGTGACTTCAGTCAGGCGGTCCTGGATGGAACGCGAAGACGAGGGCTCCTCTGAGGGCAGCTCCGACTAGGGCACCGCGTAAGAACTCCGCGCGACGTGGGACGTGCCCGAACGGCGTTCGCGAACGTGTGCAAGTGCCGAGGAAACTACGCTGCTCCGAAGGAGATGGCAGTGCGTTTCCCTACGCTCGGCCTGCACACAGGGGACTCTGAAGGGCCACGGGCCTGGATGTTGCTTAGCAGACCCAAGTGCACCTGGGGGTACTCAGTGTTCCTGCTGGGAGCAGGGTGCCCCGGCTAGCCTCAGTGTTCTCTCATGGCAGCTCACACAAGGGCCATGACTGAGTCTTCCTGGGTACTTCGCACTCACCAGCCATGTTGTCCCGAGGGCGTTCGAGGGCTCTGGAGATGTAGCGCTCCTCAAGGAACGCGCAGTGTGTTGCTGCCCAGCACTCGGCAGGCACAGAGGTCCTCCGGGGGATCAACCAATGGACCTCGACGTTGCTCCGCCGGCCCACAGGTGTCTGGAGGCACTCAGTGACCTCGGAGGGAAAACGATGCACACCCGTGGGGCCTAGGAGTCCCCGGACGCGTACTTCCTTTAAAATTAAGCCCATAAGCGACTGAGAAGTTGTGGAAACAGCTGCATGCCTCCCTTTCTGCACGGCTACTCAGGGCCTAACGTGGAGGCGAGTTCTCACTTCGAGGTTCCCTTTCGCTCTATAGCCGGTCATGCGGACCACCGCCGTGGCCACGGAAGCCCCTGGTTTAGAGAAAGCAAACTCATAATTTTCCCTGAAGCATTCTTCCAGGGCTCACTGGCCTGTCGGGAGCCGGGAATGTCAGGTAGCTTCAAGGCAGGCATGAATGCCGCCCTCAAAATGGAAAAGCAGGGCTAGTTCCAGCAGGCCCCCGTTTTCATGGGCACACTCAGCGTACATCCCTGTGGCTTCCAGCGAGTCCCAAGAGACACCGGTTACCCTGCGTTTCCTTCCCTGAATTAACTTATCGAAGTAGGGAGTCCCGCATCTGGCGAACTGTCTCAACCGAGGAACGCCGTAGCTGCTCCTCTGGGCCTGGGGCTGCCTGCAGTGCCGCAGAAGGAACAGGACTTGAAGTGCAGTAAGAACCGAAGCCCCCGTCCTCTAGGAGGCCCGGTGACTTCAGTCAGGCGGTCCTGGATGGAACGCGAAGACGAGGGCTCCTCTGAGGGCAGCTCCGACTAGGGCACCGCGTAAGAACTCCGCGCGACGTGGGACGTGCCCGAACGGCGTTCGCGAACGTGTGCAAGTGCCGAGGAAACTACGCTGCTCCGAAGGAGATGGCAGTGCGTTTCCCTACGCTCGGCCTGCACACAGGGGGCTCTGAAGGGCCACGGGCCTGGATGTTGCTTAGCAGACCCAAGTGCACCTGGGGGTACTCAGTGTTCCTGCTGGGAGCAGGGTGCCCCGGCTAGCCTCAGTGTTCTCTCATGGCAGCTCACACAAGGGCCATGACTGAGTCTTCCTGGGTACTTCGCACTCACCAGCCATGTTGTCCCGAGGGCGTTCGAGGGCTCTGGAGATGTAGCGCTCCTCAAGGAACGCGCAGTGTGTTGCTGCCCAGCACTCGGCAGGCACAGAGGTCCTCCGGGGGATCAACCAATGGACCTCGACGTTGCTCCGCCGGCCCACAGGTGTCTGGAGGCACTCAGTGACCTCGGAGGGAAAACGATGCACACCCGTGGGGCCTAGGAGTCCCCGGACGCGTACTTCCTTTAAAATTAAGCACATAAGCGACTGAGAAGTTGTGGAAACAGCTGCATGCCTCCCTTTCTGCACGGCTACTCAGGGCCTAACGTGGAGGCGAGTTCTCACTTCGAGGTTCCCTTTCGCTCTATAGCCGGTCATGCGGACCACCGCCGTGGCCACGGAAGCCCCTGGTTTAGAGAGAGCAAACTCATAATTTTCCCCGAAGCATTCTTCCAGGGCTCACTGGCCTGTCGGGAGCTGGGAAGGTCAGGTAGCTTCAAGGCAGGCATGAATGCCGCCCTCAAAATGGGAAAGCAGGGCTAGTTCCAGCAGGCCCCCGTTTTCATGGGCACACTCAGCGTACATCCCTGTGGCTTCTAACGAGTCCCAAGAGACACCGGTTACCCTGCGTTTCCTTCCCTGAATCAACGTATCGAAGTAGGGAGTCCCGCATCCGGCGAACTGTCTCAACCGAGGAACGCCGTAGCTGCTCCTCTGGGCCTGGGGCTGCCTGCAGTGCCGCAGAAGGAACAGGACTTAAAGTGCAGTAAGAACCCAAGCCGCCGTCCTCTAGGAGGGACGGTGACTTCAGTCAGGAGGTCCTGGATGGAAGGCGAAGACGAGGGCTCCTCTGAGGGCAGCTCCGACTAGGGCACCGCGTAAGACCTCCGCGCCACGTGGGACGTGCCAGAACGGTGTTCGCGAACGTGTGCGAGTGCGGAGGAAACTAAGCTGCTCCAAAGGAGAGGGCAGTGCGTTTCCCTACGCTCGGCCTGCACACAGGGGGCTCTGAAGGGCTACGGGCCTGGATGTTCCTTAGCAGACCCAGGTGCACCTGGGGGTACTCAGTGTTCCTGCCGGGAGCAGGGTGCCCCGGCTAGCCTCCCAGGTGTCCAGAAAGCTGTGCTGCCGTTAAAGGCATGCAGAGCAGAGGCCACCGCCTCCTGGAAGCTGCAGCACGCCTCCGCTTCTGCACGGCGAATCAGGGCCTTCCTTCCAGACATGGGTTCATGCTGGGTGTGCCGGTAGCGACACAGCGTGCTAAGATGCTGACTTTCTCCTCGAGCAGAGTGACTTCAGGTACGAGGGCGGGCCTCGCAGTGTTCCAAGCACAGTGTTCTCTCATGGCAGCTCACACAAGGGCCATGACAGAGTCTTCCTGGGCACTTCGCACTCACCAGCCATGTTGTCCCGAGGGCGTTCGAGGGCTCTGGAGAAGTAGTGCTCCTCAAGGAACGCGCAGTGTGTTGCTGCCCAGCACTCGGCAGGCACAGAGGTCCTCCGGGGGATCAACCAATGGACCTCGACGATGCTCCGCCGGCCCACAGGTGTCTGGAGGCACTCAGTGACCTCGGAGGGAAAACGATGCACACCCGTGGGGCCTAGGAGTCCCCGGACGCGTACTTCCTTTAAAATTAAGCACATAAGCGACTGAGAAGTTGTGGAAACAGCTGCATGCCTGCCTTTCTGCACGGCTACTCAGGGCCTAACGTGGAGGCGAGTTCTCACTTCGAGGTTCCCTTTCGCTCTATAGCCGGTCATGCGGACCACCGCCGTGGCCACGGAAGCCCCTGGTTTAGAGAGAGCAAACTCATAATTTTCCCCGAAGCATTCTTCCAGGGCTCACTGGCCTGTCGGGAGCCGGGAATGTCAGGTAGCTTCAAGGCAGGCATGAATGCCGCCCTCAAAATGGAAAAGCAGGGCTAGTTCCAGCAGGCCCCCGTTTTCATGGGCACACTCAGCGTACATCCCTGTGGCTTCTAACGAGTCCCAAGAGACACCGGTTACCCTGCGTTTCCTTCCCTGAATTAACTTATCGAAGTAGGGAGTCCCGCATCTGGCGACCTGTCTCAACCGAGGAAGGCCGTAGCTGCTCCTCTGGGCCTGGGGCTGCCTGCAGTGCCGCAGAAGGAACAGGACTTGAAGTGCAGTAAGAACCCAAGCCGCCGTCCTCTAGGAGGCCCGGTGACTTCAGTCAGGAGGTCCTGGATGGAACGCGAAGACGACGGCTCCTCTGAGGGCAGCTCCGATTAGGGCACCGCGTAAGACCTCTGCGCGACGTGGGACGTGCCCGAACGGCGTTCGCGAACGTGTGCGAGTGCGGAGGAAACTAAGCTGCTCCGATGGAGAGGACAGTGCGTTTCCCTACGCTCGGCCTGCACACAGGGGGCTCTGAAGGGCTACGGGCCTGGATGTTGCTTAGCAGACCCAGGTGCACCTGGGGGTACTCAGTGTTCCTGCTGGGAGCAGGGTGCCCCGGCTAGCCTCAGTGTTCTCTCATGGCAGCTCACACAAGGGCCATGACTGAGTCTTCCTGGGTACTTCGCACTCACCAGCCATGTTGTCCCGAGGGCGTTCGAGGGCTCTGGAGATGTAGCGCTCCTCAAGGAACGCGCAGTGTGTTTCTGCCCAGCACTCAGCAGGCACAGAGGTCCTCCGGAGGATCAACCAATGGACCTCGACATTGCTCCGCCGGCCCACAGGTGTCTGGAGGCACTCAGTGACCTCGGAGGGAAAACGATGCACACCCGTGGGGCCTAGGAGTCCCCGGACGCGTACTTCCTTTAAAATAAAGCACAGAAGCGACTGAGAACTCGTGGAAACAGCTGCATGCCTCCCTTTCTGCACGGCTACTCAGAGCCTAACCTGGAGGCGAGTTCTCACGTCGAGGTTCCCTTTCGCTCTAGAGGCTGTCATGCGGACCAAGCTGCGGCTACGGAAGCACCTGGTTTAGAGAGAGCAAACTCATAATTTTACCCGAAGCATTCTTCCAGGGCTCACTGGCCTGTCGGGAGCCGGGAATGTCAGGTAGCTTCAAGGCAGGCATGAATGCCGCCCTCAAAACGGGAAAGCAGGGCTAGTTCCAGCAGGCCCCCATTTCCATGGGCACACTCAGCATACATCCCTGTGGCTTCTAAGGACTCCCAAGAGACACCGGTTACCCTGCGTTTCCTTCCCTGAATCAACTTATCGAAGTAGGAAGTCCCGCATCCGGCGAACTGTCTCAACCGAGGAACGCCGTAGCTGCTCCTCTGGGCCTGGGTCTGCCTGCAGTGCCGCAGAAGGAACAGGACTTAAAGTGCAGTAAGAACCCAAGCCGCCGTCCTCTAGGAGACACGGTGACTTCAGTCAGGAGGTCCTGGATGGAACGCGAAGACGAGGGCTCCTCTGAGGGCAGGTCCAATTAGGGCACCGCGTAAGACCTCCGCGCCACGTGGGACGTGACAGCACGGTGTTCGCGAACGTGTGCGAGTGCGGAGGACACTAAGCTGCTCCGATGGAGAGGGCAGTGCGTTTCCCTATGATCGGCCTGCACACAGGGGGCTCTGAAGGGCTACGGGCCTGGATGTTGCTTAGCAGACCCAGGTGCACCTGGGGGTACTCAGTGTTCCTGCTGGGAGCAGGGTGCCCCGGCTAGCCTCCCAGGTGTCCAGAAAGCTGTGCTGCCGTTAAAGGCATGCAGAGCAGAGGCCACCACCTCCTGGAAGCTGTAGCACGCCTCCGCTTCTGCACGGTGAATCAGGGCCTTACTTCCAGGCATGGGTTCATGCTGGGTGTGCCGGTAGCGACACAGCGTGCTAAGATGCTGACTTTCTCCTCGAGCAGAGTGACTTCAGGTATGGGGAGGGCCTCGCAGTGTTCCAAGCACAGTGTTCTCTCATGGCAGCTCACACAAGGGCCATGACAGAGTCTTCCTGGGTACTTCGCACTCACCAGCCATGTTGTCCCGAGGGCGTTCGAGGGCTCTGGAGATGTAGCGCTCCTCAAGGAACGCGCAGTGTGTTGCTGCCCAGCACTCGGCAGGCACAGAGGTCCTCCGGGGGATCAACCAATGGACCTCGACATTTCTCCGCCGTCCCACAGGTGTCTGGAGGCACTCAGTGGCCTCGGAGGGAAAACGATGCACACCCGTGGGGCCTAGGAGTCCCCGGACGCGTACTTCCTTTAAAATAAAGCACATAAGCGACTGAGAAGTTGTGGAAACAGCTGCATGCCTCCCTTTCTGCACGGCTACTCAGGGCCTAAACCGGAGGCGAGTTCTCACTTCGAGGTTCCCTTTCGCTCTAGAGCCTGTCATGCGGACCGAGCTGCGGCCACGGAAGCCCCTGGTTTAGAGAGAGCAAACTCATAATTTTCCCCGAAGCATTCTTCCAGGGCTCACTGGCCTGTCGGGAGCCGGGAACGTCAGGTAGCTTCAAGGCAGGCATGAATGCCGACCTCAAAATGGAAAAGCAGGGCTAGTTCCAGCAGGCGCCCGTTTTCATGGGCACACTCAGCGTACATCCCTATGGCTTCTAATGAGTCCCAAGAGACACCGGTTACACTGCGTTTCCTTCCCTGAATTAACTTATCGAAGTAGGGAGTCCCGCATCCGGCGAACTGTCTCAACCGAGGAACG
Source organism: Grampus griseus (assembly GCF_964374135.1). Taxonomy (NCBI): domain Eukaryota; kingdom Metazoa; phylum Chordata; class Mammalia; order Artiodactyla; family Delphinidae; genus Grampus; species Grampus griseus. The sequence goes on from NC_139010.1 coordinate 1,071,773, forward strand.
CCGTAGCTGCTCCTCTGGGCCTGGGGCTGCCTGCAGTGCCGCAGAAGGAACAGGACTTAAAGTGCAGTAAGAACCCAAGCCGCCGTCCTCTAGGAGGCCCGGTGACTTCAGTCAGGAGGTCCTGGATGGAACGCAAAGACGACGGCTCCTCTGAGGGCAGCTCCGACTAGGGCACCGCATAAGACCTCCGCGCCACGTGGGACGTGTCAGAACGGTGTTCACGAACGTGTGCGAGTGCGGAGGAAACTAAGGTGCTACAATGGAGAGGGCAGTGCGTTTCCCTACGCTCGGCCTGCACACAGGGGTCTCTGAAGGGCTACGGGCCTGGATGTTGCTTAGCAGACCCAGGTGCACCTGGGGGTACTCAGTGTTCCTGCTGGGAGCAGGGTGCCCTGACTAGCCTCAGTGTTCTCTCATGGCAGCTCACACAAGGGCCATGACTGAGTCTTCCTGGGTACTTCGCACTCACCAGCCATGTTGTCCCGAGGGCGTTCGAGGGCTCTGGATATGTACCGCTCCTCAAGGAACGCGCAGTGTGTTGCTGCCCAGCACTCGGCAGGCACAGAGGTCCTCCGGGGCATCAACCAATGGACCTCGACATTGCTCCGCCAGCCCACAGGTGTCTGGAGGCACTCAGTGACCTCGGAGGGAAAACGATGCACACCCGTGGGGCCTAGGAGTCCCCGGACGCGTACTTCCTTTAAAATAAAGGACATAAGCGACTGAGAACTCGTGGAAACAGCTGCATGCCTCCCTTTCTGCACGGCTACTCAGGGCCTATCCTGGAGGCGAGTTCTCACGTCACGGTACCCTTTCGCTCTAGAGCCTGTCATGCGGACCGCCGCCGCGGCCACGGAAGACCCTAGTTTAGAGAGAGCAAACTCATAATTTTCCCCGAAGCATTCTTCCAGGGCTCACTGGCCTGTCGGGAGCTGGGAATGTCAGGTAGCTTCAAGGCAGGCATGAATGCCACCCTCAAAATGGGAAAGCAGGGCTTGTTCCAGCCGGCCCCCGTTATCATGGGCACACTGAGCGTACATCCCTGTGGCTACTAACGAGTCCCAAGAGACACCGGTTACCCTGCGTTTCCTTCCCTGAATCAACTTATCGAAGTAGGGAGTCCCGCATCCGGCGAACTGTCTCAACCGAGGAACGCCGTAGCTGCTCCTCTGGGCCTGGGGAAGCCTGCAGTGCCGCAGAAGGAACAGGACTTAAAGTGCAGTAAGAACCCAAGCCGCCGTCCTCTAGGAGGCACGGTGACTTCAGTCAGGAGGTCCTGGATGGAACGCGAAGACGAGGGCTCCTCTGACGGCAGCTCCGACTAGGGCACCGCGTAAGACCTCCGCGCCACGTGGGACGTGCCAGAACGGCGTTCGCGAACGTGTGCGAGTGCGGCGGAAACTAAGCTGCTCCAATGGAGAGGGCAGTGCGTTTCCCTACGCTCGGCCTGCACACAGGGGGTTCTGAAGGGTTACGGGCCTGGATGTTGCTTAGCAGACCCAGGTGCACCTGGGGGTACTCAGTTTTCCTGCTGAGAGCAGGGTGCCCCGGCTAGCCTCCCAGGTGTCCAGAAAGCTGTGCTGCCGTTAAAGGCATGCAGAGCAGAGGCCACCGCCTCCTGGAAGCTGCAGCACACCTCCGCTTCTGCACGGTGAATCAGGGCCTTACTTCCAGGCATGGGTTCATGCTGGGTGTGCCGGTAGCGACACAGCGTGCTACGATGCTGACTTTCTCCTCGAGCAGAGTGACTTCAGGTACGAGGGCGGGCCTCGCAGTGTTCCAAGCACAGTGTTCTCTCATGGCAGCTCACACAAGGGCCATGACAGAGTCTTCCTGGGCACTTCGCACTCACCAGCCATGTTGTCCCGAGGGCGTTCGAGGGCTCTGGAGAAGTAGTGCTCCTCAAGGAACGCGCAGTGTGTTGCTGCCCAGCACTCGGCAGGCACAGAGGTCCTCCGGGGGATCAACCAATGGACCTCGACGTTCCTCCGCCGGCCCACAGGTGTCTGGAGGCACTCAGTGACCTCGGAGGGAAAACGATGCACACCCGTGGGGCCTAGGAGTCCCCGGACGCGTACTTCCTTTAAAATAAAGCACATAAGCGACTGAGAACTCATGGAATCAGCTGCATGCTTCCCTTTCTGCACGGCTACTCAGGGCCTAACCTGGAGGCGAGTTCTCACGTCGAGGTTCCCTTTCGCTCTAGAGCCTGTCAGGCGGACCACCACCGCGGCCATGGAAGCACCTGGTTCAGACAGAGCAAACTCACAATTTTCCCCGCAGCCTTCTTACAGGGTTTCCAGGCCTGTCAGGAGCAGGGAATGTCAAGTAGCTGCAAGGCAGCGTGAATGCGGCCTTCAAAGTGGGAAAGCAAGTCTATTTCCAGCAGGCCCCCATTTCCATGGGCACCCTCAGCATAAACCCCTGCGGTACCTAACTAGTCCAAAGAGACACAGGTTACCCTGTGTTTCCTACCCTGAATGAAATTCTCGAAGTAGGGTGTTCTGCATCAAGCGAACTGCCTCAACCAAGGAACGGCGTAGCTGCTCCTCTGGGCCTGTGGCTATTCAAAAGCCTGCAGCGCCACTGGAAGACGAGGACTTAAATTGCAGTAAGAACGCAAGCCAACTTTCTCGAGGAGGCACGGTGACTTCAGGCAGGAGGTCCCAGACGGAATGCGACGCCGAGGGTTTCTCTGAGTGCAGCTCGGACTAGGGCATTGCGTGAGACTTCGACGCCATGTGGGATGTGCTAGAACAGTGTTCCTGAGCGTGTGCGAGTGCTGGGGAAATTAGGCTGCTCCAAAAGAGAGTGCGGTGCGTTTCCCTACGCTCGGCATACACAGAGGGGCTCTAAAGGGCTCCGGGCCTGGATATTGCTTAGCAGACCCAGGTGGGCCTGGGGGTACTCAGTGTCCCTGCCGGAAACAGGGTGCCCACGTGAGCCTCCTAGGTGTCCGGCAAACTGTGCTGCAGTTAAAGATATGCAGAGCAGAGGCCACAGCCTCATGGAAACTGCTGCATGCCTCCACTTCTGTGTGGCCAATCAGGACCTTACCTCCAGTCACGTGTTCATGCTGGGTGCCCCTTTAGCGACACAGCATGGTAAGATGCTGACTTTCTCCTCGAGCAGAGTGACTTTAGGTACGAGGTTCTCGAAGTATTCAATGCAGAGTGTTTTCTCATGGCAGCTCACACAAGGGCCATGACAAAGACTTCCTGGGCACTTCGGACTCACCAGAAATGAGGTCCTGCGGCTGTTCGAGGACTCTGGAAATGTAGTTCTCCTCAAGGAACGTGCAGTGTGTTGCCCGTCACTCGGCACACTCAGAGGGCCTCCACCGGACAGACCAACCGGCCTCGATGTTGCTAAGCCGGCCCACAGGGTTCTGGAGGTACTCAGTGACTTTGGAGGGACAATGATGCACTCCCGAGAGGCCTAGGAGTCTTCAAAGGGGTACTTCCTTGAAAATAAAGCAGAACAGCGACTAAGAACTCATGGAAACAGCTGTATGCCTCCCTTTCTGCCCGGCTACTTGGGACCTAAAATGGAGGCAAGTTCCCACGTTGAGTATCCTTTTAGCTCTAGAGCTTGTCAGGCAGACCACCGCCGCGGCCACGGAGGCACCTGGTTTAGACAGAGCAAACTCATTTTTTTCCAAGAAGCATTCCTACAGGGTTTAACAGGCCTGTCAACAGCAGGGAATGTCATGCAGCTTCAAGGCAGCATGAATGCAGCCTTCAAAATGGGAAAGCAAGGGTAGTTCCAGCAGGCCCCCGTTTCCATGGGCACCCTCAGCATACACCCGTGTGGTTTCTAACAAGTCCAAAGAGACACAGGTTACCCTGTGTTTCCTTTCCTGAATCAACTTCTCGAAGTAGGGTGTTCTGCATCAAGCGAACTGCCTCAACCAAGGAACACCGTAGCTGCTCCTCTGGGCCTGTAGCTATTCAAAAGCCTGCAGTGCCACAGGAAGAAGAGGACTTCAATTGCAGTAGGAACACAAGCCGACTTTCTCTAGGAGGCATGGTGACTTCAGGCAGGATGTCCCAGATGGAATGCGAAGCCGAGGGTTTCTCTGAGTGCAGCTCGGACTAGGGCAATGCGTAAGACTTCGACGCCATGTGGGATGTGCTAGAACAGTGTTCCTGAGCGTGTGCGAGTGCTGGTGAAATTAAGCTGCTCCAAAAAGGAGTGTGGTGCGTTTCCCTATGCTCGGCATACACAGAGGAGCTCTAAAGGGCTACGGGCCTGGATGTTGCTTAGCAGACCCAGGGGGGCCTGGGGGTACTCAGTGTTCCCGTCGGGAACAGGGTGCCCACGCTAGCTTCCAAGGTGTCCAGAAAACGGTGCTGCAGTTAAAGATATGCAAAGCAGAGGCCACCACCTCATGGAAACTGCAGCACACCGCTGCTTCTGCGTGGCCAATCGGGGCCTAACTTCCAGGCATGTGCTCATGCCAGGTGTGCCGGTAGCGACACAGCATGCTAAGAGGCTGAGTTTATCCTCGGATAGAGTTACTACAGGTACGAGGTCCTCCAAGTATTCAAAGCACAGTGTTTTCTCATGGCAGCTCACACAAGGGCCATGACGAAGTCTTCCTGGGCACTTGGGACTCACCAGCAATGTTGTCCTGAGGCCATTCGAGGACTCTGGAAATGTAGGTCTCCTCAAGGAAGGTACAGGGTGTTGCCCATCACTGGAAACGCACAGAGGGCCTCCGAGGGATCAACCGATGGGCGTTGAAGTTGCTCAGCCGGCCCACAGGTGTCTGGAGGTAGTCAGTGAAATTGGAGGGAAAATGATGCATACCCGAGAGGCCTAGGAGTACTCAAAAGTCTACTTCCTGTAAATTAAAGCACATAAGCCACTAAGAACTCATGGAAACAGCTACCTGCCTCCCTTTCTGCACGGCTACTCAGGGCCTAACCTGGAGTCAAGTCCTCACGTTGGGATTCCCTTTAGCTCTAGAGCTTGTCAGGCGGACCACCACCACGGCCATGGAAGCACCTGGTTCAGACAGAGCAAACTCATAATTTTCCCCGCAGCCTTCTTACAGGGTTTCCAGGCCTGTCAGGAGCAGGGAATGTCAAGTAGCTGCAAGGCAGCGTGAATGCGGCCTTCAAAGTGGGAAAGCAAGTCTATTTCCAGCAGGCCCCCGTTTCCATGGGCACCCTCAGCATACACCCCTGTGGTATCTAACAAGTCCAAAGAGACACAGGTTACCCTGTGTTTCCTACCCTGAATCAACTTCTCGAAGTAGGGAGTTCTGCATCAAGCGAACTGCCTCAACCAAGGAACGGCGTAGCTGCTCCTCTGGGCCTGTGGCTATTCAAAAGCCTGCAGCGCCACTGGAAGAAGAGGACTTAAATTGCAGTAAGAACGCAAGCCAACTTTCTCGAGGAGGCACGGTGACTTCAGGCAGGAGGTCCCAGACGGAATGCGACGCCGAGGGTTTCTCTGAGTGCAGCTCGGACTAGGGCATTGCGTAAGACTTCGACGCCATGTGGGATGTGCTAGAACAGTGTTCCTGAGAGTGTGTGAGTGCTGGGGAAATTAGGCTGCTCCAAAAGAGAGTGCGGTGCGTTTCCCTACGCTCGGCATACACAGAGGGGCTCTAAAGGGCTCCGGGCCTGGATATTGCTTAGCAGACCCAGGTGGGCCTGGGGGGTACTCAGTGTCCCTGCCGGGAACAGGGTGCCCACGCGAGCCTCCTAGGTGTCCGGCAAACTGTGCTGCAGTTAAAGATATGCAGAGCAGAGGCCACAGCCTCATGGAAACTGCTGCATGCCTCCACTTCTGTGCGGCCAATCAGGACCTTACCTCCAGTCACGTGTTCATGCTGGGTGCCCCTTTAGCGACACAGCATGGTAAGATGCTGACTTTCTCCTCGAGCAGAGTGACTTTAGGTACGAGGTTCTCGAAGTATTCAATGCAGAGTGTTTTCTCATGGCAGCTCACACAAGGGCCATGACAAAGACTTCCTGGGCACTTCGGACTCACCAGAAATGAGGTCCTGCGGCTGTTCGAGGACTCTGGAAATGTAGTTCTCCTCAAGGAACGTGCAGTGTGTGGCCCGTCACTCGGCACACTCAGAGGGCCTCCACCGGACAGACCAACCGGCCTCGATGTTGCTAAGCCGGCCCACAGGGTTCTGGAGGTACTCAGTGAGTTTGGAGGGACAATGATGCACTCCCGAGAGACCTAGGAGTCTTCAAAGGGGTACTTCCTTGAAAATAAAGCAGAACAGCGACTAAGAACTCATGGAAACAGCTGTATGCCTCCCTTTCTGCCCGGCTACTCGGGACCTAAAATGGAGGCAAGTTCCCACGTTGAGTATCCTTTTAGCTCTAGAGCTTGTCAGGCAGACCACCGCCGCGGCCACGGAGGCACCTGGTTTAGACAGAGCAAACTCATTTTTTTCCAAGAAGCATTCCTACAGGGTTTAACGGGCCTGTCAACAGCAGGGAATGTCATGCAGCTTCAAGGCAGCATGAATGCAGCCTTCAAAATGGGAAAGCAAGGGTAGTTCCAGCAGGCCCCCGTTTCCATGGGCACCCTCAGCATACACCCGTGTGGTTTCTAACAAGTCCAAAGAGACACAGGTTACCCTGTGTTTCCTTTCCTGAATCAACTTCTCGAAGTAGGGTGTTCTGCATCAAGCGAACTGCCTCAACCAAGGAACACCGTAGCTGCTCCTCTGGGCCTGTAGCTATTCAAAAGCCTGCAGTGCCACAGGAAGAAGAGGACTTCAATTGCAGTAGGAACACAAGCCGACTTTCTCTAGGAGGCATGGTGACTTCAGGCAGGATGTCCCAGATGGAATGCGAAGCCGAGGGTTTCTCTGAGTGCAGCTCGGACTAGGGCAATGCGTAAGACTTCGACGCCATGTGGGATGTGCTAGAACAGTGTTCCTGAGCGTGTGCAAGTGCTGGTGAAATTAAGCTGCTCCAAAAAGGAGTGTGGTGCGTTTCCCTATGCTCGGCATACACAGAGGAGCTCTAAAGGGCTACGGGCCTGGATGTTGCTTAGCAGACCCAGGGGGGCCTGGGGGTACTCAGTGTTCCCGTCGGGAACAGGGTGCCCACGCTAGCTTCCAAGGTGTCCAGAAAACGGTGCTGCAGTTAAAGATATGCAAAGCAGAGGCCACCGCCTCATGGAAACTGCAGCACACCGCTGCTTCTGCGTGGCCAATCGGGGCCTAACTTCCAGGCATGTGCTCATGCCAGGTGTGCCGGTAGCGACACAGCATGCTAAGAGGCTGGGTTTATCCTCGGATAGAGTGACTACAGGTACGAGGTCCTCCAAGTATTCAAAGCACAGTGTTTTCTCATGGCAGCTCACACAAGGGCCATGACGAAGTCTTCCTGGGCACTTGGGACTCACCAGCAATGTTGTCCTGAGGCCATTCGAGGACTCTGGAAATGTAGGTCTCCTCAAGGAAGGTACAGGGTGTTGCCCATCACTGGAAACGCACAGAGGGCCTCCGAGGGATCAACCGATGGGCGTTGAAGTTGCTCAGCCGGCCCACAGGTGTCTGGAGGTAGTCAGTGAAATTGGAGGGAAAATGATGCATACCCGAGAGGCCTAGGAGTACTCAAAAGTCTACTTCTTGTAAATTAAAGCACATAAGCCACTAAGAACTCATGGAAACAGCTACCTGCCTCCCTTTCTGCACGGCTACTCAGGGCCTAACCTGGAGGCAAGTTCTCACGTTGGGATTCCCTTTAGCTCTAGAGCTTGTCAGGCGGACCACCACCACGGCCATGGAAGCACCTGGTTCAGACAGAGCAAACTCATAATTTTCCCCGCAGCCTTCTTACAGGGTTTCCAGGCCTGTCAGGAGCAGGGAATGTCAAGTAGCTGCAAGGCAGTGTGAATGCGGCCTTCAAAGTGGGAAAGCAAGTCTATTTCCAGCAGGCCCCCGTTTCCATGGGCACCCTCAGCATACACCCCTGTGGTATCTAACAAGTCCAAAGAGACACAGGTTACCCTGTGTTTCCTACCCTGAATCAACTTCTCGAAGTAGGGAGTTCTGCATCAAGCGAACTGCCTCAACCAAGGAACGGCGTAGCTGCTCCTCTGGGCCTGTGGCTATTCAAAAGCCTGCAGCGCCACTGGAAGATGAGGACTTAAATTGCAGTAAGAACGCAAGCCAACTTTCTCGAGGAGGCACGGTGACTTCAGGCAGGAGGTCCCAGACGGAATGCGACGCCGAGGGTTTCTCTGAGTGCAGCTCGGACTAGGGCATTGCGTAAGACTTCGACGCCATGTGGGATGTGCTAGAACAGTGTTCCTGAGCGTGTGCGAGTGCTGGGGAAATTAGGCTGCTCCAAAAGAGAGTGCGGTGCGTTTCCCTACGCTCGGCATACACAGAGGGGCTCTAAAGGGCTCCGGGCCTGGATATTGCTTAGCAGACCCAGGTGGGCCTGGGGGTACTCAGTGTCCCTGCCGGAAACAGGGTGCCCACGTGAGCCTCCTAGGTGTCCGGCAAACTGTACTGCAGTTAAAGATAACCAGAGCAGGGGCCACCGCCTCATGGAAACTGCAGCACGCCTCCGCTTCTGTGCGGCCAATCAGAGCCTTACTTCCAGGCATGTGTTCATGCTGGGAGTGCCAGTAGCAACACAGCATGCTAAGAGGCTGAGTTTCTCCACTGGTAGAGTGACTACAGGTCCGAGGTCCTCAAAGTATTTAAAGCACAGTGTTTTCCCCGAAGCATTCTTCCAGGGCTCACTGGCCTGTCGGGAGCTGGGAAGGTCAGGTAGCTTCAAGGCAGGCATGAATGCCGCCCTCAAAATGGGAAAGCAGGGCTAGTTCCAGCAGGCCCCCGTTTTCATGGGCACACTCAGCGTACATCCCTGTGGCTTCTAACGAGTCCCAAGAGACACCGGTTACCCTGCGTTTCCTTCCCTGAATCAACGTATCGAAGTAGGGAGTCCCGCATCTGGCGAACTGTCTCAACCGAGGAACGCCGTAGCTGCTCCTCTGGGCCTGGGGCTGCCTGCAGTGCCGCAGAAGGAACAGGACTTAAAGTGCAGTAAGAACCCAAGCCGCCGTCCTCTAGGAGGCACGGTGACTTCAGTCAGGAGGTCCTGGATGGAAGGCGAAGACGAGGGCTCCTCTGAGGGCAGCTCCGACTAGGGCACCGCGTAAGACCTCCGCGCCACGTGGGACGTGCCAGAACGGTGTTCGCGAACGTGTGCGAGTGCGGAGGAAACTAAGCTGCTCCAAAGGAGAGGGCAGTGCGTTTCCCTACGCTCGGCCTGCACACACGGGGCTCTGAAGGGCTACGGGCCTGGATGTTCCTTAGCAGACCCAGGTGCACCTGGGGGTACTCAGTGTTCCTGCCGGGAGCAGGGTGCCCCGACTAGCCTCCCAGGTGTCCAGAAAGCTGTGCTGCCGTTAAAGGCATGCAGAGCAGAGGCCACCGCCTCCTGGAAGCTGCAGCACGCCTCCGCTTCTGCACGGCGAATCAGGGCCTTCCTTCCAGACATGGGTTCATGCTGGGTGTGCCGGTAGCGACACAGCGTGCTAAGATGCTGACTTTCTCCTCGAGCAGTGACTTCAGGTACGAGGGCGGGCCTCGCAGTGTTCCAAGCACAGTGTTCTCTCATGGCAGCTCACACAAGGGCCATGACAGAGTCTTCCTGGGCACTTCGCACTCACCAGCCATGTTGTCCCGAGGGCGTTCGAGGGCTCTGGAGAAGTAGTGCTCCTCAAGGAACGCGCAGTGTGTTGCTGCCCAGCACTCGGCAGGCACAGAGGTCCTCCGGGGGATCAACCAATGGACCTCGACGTTGCTCCGCCGGCCCACAGGTGTCTGGAGGCACTCAGTGACCTCGGAGGGAAAACGATGCACACCCGTGGGGCCTAGGAGTCCCCGGACGCGTACTTCCTTTAAAATTAAGCACATAAGCGACTGAGAAGTTGTGGAAACAGCTGCATGCCTGCCTTTCTGCACGGCTACTCAGGGCCTAACGTGGAGGCGAGTTCTCACTTCGAGGTTCCCTTTCGCTCTATAGCCGGTCATGCGGACCACCGCCGTGGCCACGGAAGCCCCTGGTTTAGAGAGAGCAAACTCATAATTTTCCACGAAGCATTCTTCCAGGGCTCACTGGCCTGTCGGGAGCCGGGAATGTCAGGTAGCTTCAAGGCAGGCATGAATGCCGCCCTCAAAATGGAAAAGCAGGGCTAGTTCCAGCAGGCCCCCGTTTTCATGGGCACACTCAGCGTACATCCCTGTGGCTTCTAACGAGTCCCAAGAGACACCGGTTACCCTGCGTTTCCTTCCCTGAATTAACTTATCGAAGTAGGGAGTCCCGCATCTGGCGACCTGTCTCAACCGAGGAAGGCCGTAGCTGCTCCTCTGGGCCTGGGGCTGCCTGCAGTGCCGCAGAAGGAACAGGACTTGAAGTGCAGTAAGAACCCAAGCCGCCGTCCTCTAGGAGGCCCGGTGACTTCAGTCAGGAGGTCCTGGATGGAACGCGAAGACGACGGCTCCTCTGAGGGCAGCTCCGATTAGGGCACCGCGTAAGACCTCTGCGCGACGTGGGACGTGCCCGAACGGCGTTCGCGAACGTGTGCGAGTGCGGAGGAAACTAAGCTGCTCCGATGGAGAGGACAGTGCGTTTCCCTACGCTCGGCCTGCACACAGGGGGCTCTGAAGGGCTACGGGCCTGGATGTTGCTTAGCAGACCCAGGTGCACCTGGGGGTACTCAGTGTTCCTGCTGGGAGCAGGGTGCCCCGGCTAGCCTCAGTGTTCTCTCATGGCAGCTCACACAAGGGCCATGACTGAGTCTTCCTGGGTACTTCGCACTCACCAGCCATGTTGTCCCGAGGGCGTTCGAGGGCTCTGGAGATGTAGCGCTCCTCAAGGAACGCGCAGTGTGTTGCTGCCCAGCACTCAGCAGGCACAGAGGTCCTCCGGAGGATCAACCAATGGACCTCGACATTGCTCCGCCGGCCCACAGGTGTCTGGAGGCACTCAGTGACCTCGGAGGGAAAACGATGCACACCCGTGGGGCCTAGGAGTCCCCGGACGCGTACTTCCTTTAAAATAAAGCACAGAAGCGACTGAGAACTCGTGGAAACAGCTGCATGCCTCCCTTTCTGCACGGCTACTCAGGGCCTAACCTGGAGGCGAGTTCTCACGTCGAGGTTCCCTTTCGCTCTAGAGCCTGTCATGCGGACCAAGCTGCGGCTACGGAAGCACCTGGTTTAGAGAGAGCAAACTCATAATTTTACCCGAAGCATTCTTCCAGGGCTCACTGGCCTGTCGGGAGCCGGGAATGTCAGGTAGCTTCAAGGCAGGCATGAATGCCGCCCTCAAAACGGGAAAGCAGGGCTAGTTCCAGCAGGCCCCCATTTCCATGGGCACACTCAGCATACATCCCTGTGGCTTCTAAGGACTCCCAAGAGACACCGGTTACCCTGCGTTTCCTTCCCTGAATCAACTTATAGAAGTAGGGAGTCCCGCATCTGGCGAACTGTCTCAACCGAGGAACGCCGTAGCTGCTCCTCTGGGCCTGGGTCTGCCTGCAGTGCCGCAGAAGGAACAGGACTTAAAGTGCAGTAAGAACCCAAGCCGCCGTCCTCTAGGAGACACGGTGACTTCAGTCAGGAGGTCCTGGATGGAACGCGAAGACGAGGGCTCCTCTGAGGGCAGGTCCAATTAGGGCACCGCGTAAGAACTCCGCGCCACGTGGGACGTGACAGCACGGTGTTCGCGAACGTGTGCGAGTGCGGAGGACACTAAGCTGCTCCGATGGAGAGGGCAGTGCGTTTCCCTATGATCGGCCTGCACACAGGGGGCTCTGAAGGGCTACGGGCCTGGATGTTGCTTAGCAGACCCAGGTGCACCTGGGGGTACTCAGTGTTCCTGCTGGGAGCAGGGTGCCCCGGCTAGCCTCCCAGGTGTCCAGAAAGCTGTGCTGCCGTTAAAGGCATGCAGAGCAGAGGCCACCACCTCCTGGAAGCTGTAGCACGTCTCCGCTTCTGCACGGCGAATCAGGGCCTTACTTCCAGGCATGGGTTCATGCTGGGTGTGCCGGTAGCGACACAGCGTGCTAAGATGCTGACTTTCTCCTCGAGCAGAGTGACTTCAGGTATGGGGAGGGCCTCGCAGTGTTCCAAGCACAGTGTTCTCTCATGGCAGCTCACACAAGGGCCATGACAGAGTCTTCCTGGGCACTTCGCACTCACCAGCCATGTTGTCCCGAGGGCGTTCGAGGGCTCTGGAGATGTAGCGCTCCTCAAGGAACGCGCAGTGTGTTGCTGCCCAGCACTCGGCAGGCACAGAGGTCCTCCGGGGGATCAACCAATGGACCTCGACATTTCTCCGCCGTCCCACAGGTGTCTGGAGGCACTCAGTGGCCTCGGAGGGAAAACGATGCACACCCGTGGGGCCTAGGAGTCCCCGGACGCGTACTTCCTTTAAAATAAAGCACATAAGCGACTGAGAAGTTGTGGAAACAGCTGCATGCCTCCCTTTCTGCACGGCTACTCAGGGCCTAACCTGGAGGCGAGTTCTCACTTCGAGGTTCCCTTTCGCTCTAGAGCCTGTCATGCGGACCGAGCTGCGGCCACGGAAGCCCCTGGTTTAGAGAGAGCAAACTCATAATTTTCCCCGAAGCATTCTTCCAGGGCTCACTGGCCTGTCGGGAGCCGGGAATGTCAGGTAGCTTCAAGGCAGGCATGAATGCCGACCTCAAAATGGAAAAGCAGGGCTAGTTCCAGCAGGCGCCCGTTTTCATGGGCACACTCAGCGTACATCCCTATGACTTCTAATGAGTCCCAAGAGACACCGGTTACACTGCGTTTCCTTCCCTGAATTAACTTATCGAAGTAGGGAGTCCCGCATCCGGCGAACTGTCTCAACCGAGGAACGCCGTAGCTGCTCCTCTGGGCCTGGGGCTGCCTGCAGTGCCGCAGAAGGAACAGGACTTAAAGTGCAGTAAGAACCCAAGCCGCCGTCCTCTAGGAGGCCCGGTGACTTCAGTCAGGAGGTCCTGGATGGAACACAAAGACGACGGCTCCTCTGAGGGCAGCTCCGACTAGGGCACCGCATAAGACCTCCGCGCCACGTGGGACGTGTCAGAACGGTGTTCACGAACGTGTGCGAGTGCGGAGGAAACAAAGGTGCTACAATGGAGAGGGCAGTGCGTTTCCCTACGCTCGGCCTGCACACAGGGGTCTCTGAAGGGCTACGGGCCTGGATGTTGCTTAGCAGACCCAGGTGCACCTGGGGGTACTCAGTGTTCCTGCTGGGAGCAGGGTGCCCTGACTAGCCTCAGTGTTCTCTCATGGCAGCTCACACAAGGGCCATGACTGAGTCTTCCTGGGTACTTCGCACTCACCAGCCATGTTGTCCCGAGGGCGTTCGAGGGCTCTGGATATGTACCGCTCCTCAAGGAACGCGCAGTGTGTTGCTGCCCAGCACTCGGCAGGCACAGAGGTCCTCCGGGGCATCAACCAATGGACCTCGACATTGCTCCACCAGCCCACAGGTGTCTGGAGGCACTCAGTGACCTCGGAGGGAAAACGATGCACACCCGTGGGGCCTAGGAGTCCCCGGACGCGTACTTCCTTTAAAATAAAGGACATAAGCGACTGAGAACTCGTGGAAACAGCTGCATGCCTCCCTTTCTGCACGGCTACTCAGGGCCTATCCTGGAGGCGAGTTCTCACGTCACGGTACCCTTTCGCTCTAGAGCCTGTCATGCGGACCGCCGCCGCGGCCACGGAAGACCCTGGTTTAGAGAGAGCAAACTCATAATTTTCCCCGAAGCATTCTTCCAGGGCTCACTGGCCTGTCGGGAGCTGGGAATGTCAGGTAGCTTCAAGGCAGGCATGAATGCCACCCTCAAAATGGGAAAGCAGGGCTTGTTCCAGCCGGCCCCCGTTATCATGGGCACACTGAGCGTACATCCCTGTGGCTACTAACGAGTCCCAAGAGACACCGGTTACCCTGCGTTTCCTTCCCTGAATCAACTTATCGAAGTAGGGAGTCCCGCATCCGGCGAACTGTCTCAACCGAGGAACGCCGTAGCTGCTCCTCTGGGCCTGGGGAAGCCTGCAGTGCCGCAGAAGGAACAGGACTTAAAGTGCAGTAAGAACCCAAGCCGCCGTCCTCTAGGAGGCACGGTGACTTCAGTCAGGAGGTCCTGGATGGAACGCGAAGACGAGGGCTCCTCTGACGGCAGCTCCGACTAGGGCACCGCGTAAGACCTCCGCGCCACGTGGGACGTGCCAGAACGGCGTTCGCGAACGTGTGCGAGTGCGGAGGAAACTAAGCTGCTCCGATGGAGAGGGCAGTGCGTTTCCCTACGCTCGGCCTGCACACAGGGGGTTCTGAAGGGTTACGGGCCTGGATGTTGCTTAGCAGACCCAGGTGCACCTGGGGGTACTCAGTTTTCCTGCTGAGAGCAGGGTGCCCCGGCTAGCCTCCCAGGTGTCCAGAAAGCTGTGCTGCCGTTAAAGGCATGCAGAGCAGAGGCCACCGCCTCCTGGAAGCTGCAGCACACCTCCGCTTCTGCACGGCGAATCAGGGCCTTACTTCCAGGCATGGGTTCATGCTGGGTGTGCCGGTAGCGACACAGCGTGCTACGATGCTGACTTTCTCCTCGAGCAGAGTGACTTCAGGTACGAGGGCGGGCCTCGCAGTGTTCCAAGCACAGTGTTCTCTCATGGCAGCTCACACAAGGGCCATGACTGAGTCTTCCTGGGTACTTCGCACTCACCAGCCATGTTTTCCCGAGGGCGTTCGAGGGCTCTAGATATGTAGCGCTCCGCAAGGAACGCGCAGTGTGTTGCTGCCCAGCACTCGGCAGGCACAGAGGTCCTCCGGGGGATCAACCAATGGACCTCGACGTTGCTCCGCCGGCCCACAGGTGTCTGGAGGCACTCAGTGACCTCGGAGGGAAAACGATGCACACCCGTGGGGCCTAGGAGTCCCCGGACGCGTACTTCCTTTAAAATTAAGCCCATAAGCGACTGAGAAGTTGTGGAAACAGCTGCATGCCTCCCTTTCTGCACGGCTACTCAGGGCCTAACGTGGAGGCGAGTTCTCACTTCGAGGTTCCCTTTCGCTCTATAGCCGGTCATGCGGACCACCGCCGTGGCCACGGAAGCCCCTGGTTTAGAGAGAGCAAACTCATAATTTTCCCCGAAGCATTCTTCCAGGGCTCACTGGCCTGTCGGGAGCCGGGAATGTCAGGTAGCTTCAAGGCAGGCATGAATGCCGCCCTCAAAATGGAAAAGCAGGGCTAGTTCCAGCAGGCCCCCGTTTTCATGGGCACACTCAGCGTACATCCCTGTGGCTTCCAGCGAGTCCCAAGAGACACCGGTTACCCTGCGTTTCCTTCCCTGAATTAACTTATCGAAGTAGGGAGTCCCGCATCTGGCGAACTGTCTCAACCGAGGAACGCCGTAGCTGCTCCTCTGGGCCTGGGGCTGCCTGCAGTGCCGCAGAAGGAACAGGACTTGAAGTGCAGTAAGAACCGAAGCCCCCGTCCTCTAGGAGGCCCGGTGACTTCAGTCAGGCGGTCCTGGATGGAACGCGAAGACGAGGGCTCCTCTGAGGGCAGGTCCGATTAGGGCACCGCGTAAGACCTCCGCGCCACGTGGGACGTGCCAGAACGGTGTTCGCGAACGTGTGCGAGTGCGGAGGAAACTAAGCTGCTCCGATGGAGAGGGCAGTGCGTTTCCCTACGCTCGCCCTGCACACAGGGGGCTCTGAAGGGCTACGGGCCTGGATGTTGCTTAGCAGACCCAGGTGCACCTGGAGGTACTCAGTGTTCCTCCTGGGAGCAGGGTGCCCCGGCCTGCCTCCCAGGTGTTCAAAAAGCTGTGCTGCCGTTAAAGGCATGCAGAGCAGAGGCCACCGCCTCCTGGAAGCTGCAGCACACCTCCACTTCTGCACGGCGAATCAGGGCCTTACTTCCAGGCATGGGTTCATGCTGGGTGTGCCGGTAGCGACACAGCGTGGTAAGATGCTGACTTTCTCCTCGAGCAGAGTGACTTCAGGTACGAGGGCGGGCCTCGCAGTGTTCCAAGCACAGTGTTCTCTCATGGCAGCTCACACAAGGGCCATGACTGAGTCTTCCTGGGTACTTCGCACTCACAAGCCATGTTGTCCCGAGGGCGTTCGAGGGCTCTGGATATGTAGCGCTCCTCAAGGAACGCGCAGTGTGTTGCTGCCCAGCACTCGGCAGGCACAGAGGTCCTCCGGGGGATCAACCAATGGACCTCGACGTTGCTCCGCCGGCCCACAGGTGTCTGGAGGCACTCAGTGACCTCGGAGGGAAAACGATGCACACCCGTGGGGCCTAGGAGTCCCCGGACGCGTACTTCCTTTAAAATTAAGCACATAAGCGACTGAGAAGTTGTGGAAACAGCTGCATGCCTCCCTTTCTGCACGGCTACTCAGGGCCTAACGTGGAGGCGAGTTCTCACTTCGAGGTTCCCTTTCGCTCTATAGCCGGTCATGCGGACCACCGCCGTGGCCACGGAAGCCCCTGGTTTAGAGAGAGCAAACTCATAATTTTCCCCGAAGCATTCTTCCAGGGCTCACTGGCCTGTCGGGAGCTGGGAAGGTCAGGTAGCTTCAAGGCAGGCATGAATGCCGCCCTCAAAATGGGAAAGCAGGGCTAGTTCCAGCAGGCCCCCGTTTTCATGGGCACACTCAGCGTACATCCCTGTGGCTTCTAACGAGTCCCAAGAGACACCGGTTACCCTGCGTTTCCTTCCCTGAATCAACGTATCGAAGTAGGGAGTCCCGCATCCGGCGAACTGTCTCAACCGAGGAACGCCGTAGCTGCTCCTCTGGGCCTGGGGCTGCCTGCAGTGCCGCAGAAGGAACAGGACTTAAAGTGCAGTAAGAACCCAAGCCGCCGTCCTCTAGGAGGCACGGTGACTTCAGTCAGGAAGTCCTGGATGGAAGGCGAAGACGAGGGCTCCTCTGAGGGCAGCTCCGACTAGGGCACCGCGTAAGACCTCCGCGCCACGTGGGACGTGCCAGAACGGTGTTCGCGAACGTGTGCGAGTGCGGAGGAAACTAAGCTGCTCCAAAGGAGAGGGCAGTGCGTTTCCCTACGCTCGGCCTGCACACACGGGGCTCTGAAGGGCTACGGGCCTGGATGTTCCTTAGCAGACCCAGGTGCACCTGGGGGTACTCAGTGTTCCTGCCGGGAGCAGGGTGCCCCGGCTAGCCTCCCAGGTGTCCAGAAAGCTGTGCTGCCGTTAAAGGCATGCAGAGCAGAGGCCACCGCCTCCTGGAAGCTGCAGCACGCCTCCGCTTCTGCACGGCGAATCAGGGCCTTCCTTCCAGACATGGGTTCATGCTGGGTGTGCCGGTAGCGACACAGCGTGCTACGATGCTGACTTTCTCCTCGAGCAGAGTGACTTCAGGTACGAGGGGGGGCCTCGCAGTGTTCCAAGCACAGTGTTCTCTCATGGCAGCTCACACAAGGGCCATGACTGAGTCTTCCTGGGTACTTCGCACTCACCAGCCATGTTGTCCCGAGGGCGTTCGAGGGCTCTGGAGATGTAGCGCTCCGCAAGGAACGCGCAGTGTGTTGCTGCCCAGCACTCGGCAGGCACAGAGGTCCTCCGGGGGATCAACCAATGGACCTCGACGTTGCTCCGCCGGCCCACAGGTGTCTGGAGGCACTTAGTGACCTCGGAGGGAAAACGATGCACACCCGTGGGGCCTAGGAGTCCCCGGACGCGTACTTCCTTTAAAATAAATCACATAAGCGACTGAGAAGTTGTGGAAACAACTGCATGCCTCCCTCTCTGCACGGCTACTCAGGGCTTAACCTGGAGGCGAGTTCTCACTTCGAGGTTCCCTTTCGCTCTAGAGCCTGTCATGCGGACTGAGCTGCGGCCATGGAAGCACCTGGTTCAGACAGAGCAAACTCACAATTTTCCCCGCAGCCTTCTTACAGGGTTTCCAGGCCTGTCAGGAGCAGGGAATGTTAAGTAGCTGCAAGGCAGCGTGAATGCGGCCTTCAAAGTGGGAAAGCAAGTCTATTTCCAGCAGGCCCCCATTTCCATGGGCACCCTCAGCATAAACCCCTGCGGTACCTAACTAGTCCAAAGAGACACAGGTTACCCTGTGTTTCCTACCCTGAATGAAATTCTCGAAGTAGGGTGTTCTGCATCAAGCGAACTGCCTCAACCAAGGAACGGCGTAGCTGCTCCTCTGGGCCTGTGGCTATTCAAAAGCCTGCAGCGCCACTGGAAGAAGAGGACTTAAATTGCAGTAAGAACGCAAGCCAACTTTCTCGAGGAGGCACGGTGACTTCAGGCAGGAGGTCCCAGACGGAATGCGACGCCGAGGGTTTCTCTGAGTGCAGCTCGGACTAGGGCATTGCGTAAGACTTCGACGCCATGTGGGATGTGCTAGAACAGTGTTCCTGAGCGTGTGCGAGTGCTGGGGAAATTAGGCTGCTCCAAAAGAGAGTGCGGTGCGTTTCCCTACGCTCGGCATACACAGAGGGGCTCTAAAGGGCTCCGGGCCTGGATATTGCTTAGCAGACCCAGGTGGGCCTGGGGGTACTCAGTGTCCCTGCCGGAAACAGGGTGCCCACGTGAGCCTCCTAGGTGTCCGGCAAACTGTGCTGCAGTTAAAGATAACCAGAGCAGGGGCCACCGCCTCATGGAAACTGCAGCACGCCTCCGCTTCTGCGCGGCCAATCAGAGCCTTACTTCCAGGCATGTGTTCATGCTGGGAGTGCCGGTAGCAACACAGCATGCTAAGAGGCTGAGTTTCTCCACGGGTAGAGTGACTTTAGGTACGAGGTTCTCGAAGTATTCAAAGCACAGTGTTTTCCCCGAAGCATTCTTCCAGGGCTCACTGGCCTGTCGGGAGCTGGGAAGGTCAGGTAGCTTCAAGGCAGGCATGAATGCCGCCCTCAAAATGGGAAAGCAGGGCTAGTTCCAGCAGGCCCCCGTTTTCATGGGCACACTCAGCGTACATCCCTGTGGCTTCTAACGAGTCCCAAGAGACACCGGTTACCCTGCGTTTCCTTCCCTGAATCAACGTATCGAAGTAGGGAGTCCCGCATCCGGCGAACTGTCTCAACCGAGGAACGCCGTAGCTGCTCCTCTGGGCCTGGGGCTGCCTGCAGTGCCGCAGAAGGAACAGGACTTAAAGTGCAGTAAGAACCCAAGCCGCCGTCCTCTAGTAGGCACGGTGACTTCAGTCAGGAGGTCCTGGATGGAAGGCGAAGACGAGGGCTCCTCTGAGGGCAGCTCCGACTAGGGCACCGCGTAAGACCTCCGCGCCACGTGGGACGTGCCAGAACGGTGTTCGCGAACGTGTGCGAGTGCCGAGGAAACTAAGCTGCTCCGAAGGAGAGGGCAGTGCGTTTCCCTACGCTCGGCCTGCACACAGGGGGCTCTGAAGGGCTACGGGCCTGGATGTTCCTTAGCAGACCCAGGTGCACCTGGCGGTACTCAGTGTTCCTGCCGGGAGCAGGGTGCCCCGGCTAGCCTCCCAGGTGTCCAGAAAGCTGTGCTGCCGTTAAAGGCATGCAGAGCAGAGGCCACTGCCTCCTGGAAGCTGCAGCACGCCTCCGCTTCTGCACGGCGAATCAGGGCCTTCCTTCCAGACATGGGTTCATGCTGGGTGTGCCGGTAGCGACACAGCGTGCTAAGATGCTGACTTTCTCCTCGAGCAGAGTGACTTCAGGTACGAGGGCGGGCCTCGCAGTGTTCCAAGCACAGTGTTCTCTCATGGCAGCTCACACAAGGGCCATGACAGAGTCTTCCTGGGCACTTCGCACTCACCAGCCATGTTGTCCCGAGGGCGTTCGAGGGCTCTGGAGAAGTAGTGCTCCTCAAGGAACGCGCAGTGTGTTGCTGCCCAGCACTCGGCAGGCACAGAGGTCCTCCGGGGGATCAACCAATGGACCTCGACATTGCTCTGCTGGCCCACAGGTGTCTGGAGGCACTCAGTGACCTCGGAGGGAAAACGATGCACACCCGTGGGGCCTAGGAGTCCCCGGACGCGTACTTCCTTTAAAATAAAGCACATAAGCGACTGAGAACTCATGGAATCAGCTGCATGCCTCCCTTTCTGCACGGCTACTCAGGGCCTAACCTGGAGGCGAGTTCTCACGTCGAGGTTCCCTTTCGCTCTAGAGCCTGTCAGGCGGACCACCACCGCGGCCATGGAAGCACCTGGTTCAGAGAGAGCAAACTCACAATTTTCCCCGCAGCCTTCTTACAGGGTTTCCAGGCCTGTCAGGAGCAGGGAATGTCAAGTAGCTGCAAGGCAGCGTGAATGCGGCCTTCAAAGTGGGAAAGCAAGTCTATTTCCAGCAGGCCCCCATTTCCATGGGCACCCTCAGCATAAACCCCTGCGGTACCTAACTAGTCCAAAGAGACACAGGTTACCCTGTGTTTCCTACCCTGAATGAAATTCTCGAAGTAGGGTGTTCTGCATCAAGCGAACTGCCTCAACCAAGGAACGGCGTAGCTGCTCCTCTGGGCCTGTGGCTATTCAAAAGCCTGCAGCGCCACTGGAAGAAGAGGACTTAAATTGCAGTAAGAACGCAAGCCAACTTTCTCGAGGAGGCACGGTGACTTCAGGCAGGAGGTCCCAGACGGAATGCGACGCCGAGGGTTTCTCTGAGTGCAGCTCGGACTAGGGCATTGCGTAAGACTTCGACGCCATGTGGGATGTGCTAGAACAGTGTTCCTGAGCGTGTGCGAGTGCTGGGGAAATTAGGCTGCTCCAAAAGAGAGTGCGGTGCGTTTCCCTACGCTCGGCATACACAGAGGGGCTCTAAAGGGCTCCGGGCCTGGATATTGCTTAGCAGACCCAGGTGGGCCTGGGGGTACTCAGTGTCCCTGCCGGAAACAGGGTGCCCACGCGAGCCTCCTAGGTGTCCGGCAAACTGTGCTGCAGTTAAAGATATGCAGAGCAGAGGCCACAGCCTCATGGAAACTGCTGCATGCCTCCACTTCTGTGCGGCCAATCAGGACCTTACCTCCAGTCACGTGTTCATGCTGGGTGCCCCTTTAGCGACACAGCATGGTAAGATGCTGACTTTCTCCTCGAGCAGAGTGACTTTAGGTACGAGGTTCTCGAAGTATTCAATGCAGAGTGTTTTCTCATGGCAGCTCACACAAGGGCCATGACAAAGACTTCCTGGGCACTTCGGACTCACCAGAAATGAGGTCCTGCGGCTGTTCGAGGACTCTGGAAATGTAGTTCTCCTCAAGGAACGTGCAGTGTGTGGCCCGTCACTCGGCACACTCAGAGGGCCTCCACCGGACAGACCAACCGGCCTCGATGTTGCTAAGCCGGCCCACAGGGTTCTGGAGGTACTCAGTGACTTTGGAGGGACAATGATGCACTCCCGAGAGGCCTAGGAGTCTTCAAAGGGGTACTTCCTTGAAAATAAAGCAGAACAGCGACTAAGAACTCATGGAAACAGCTGTATGCCTCCCTTTCTGCCCGGCTACTCGGGACCTAAAATGGAGGCAAGTTCCCACGTTGAGTATCCTTTTAGCTCTAGAGCTTGTCAGGCAGACCACCGCCGCGGCCACGGAGGCACCTGGTTTAGACAGAGCAAACTCATTTTTTTCCAAGAAGCATTCCTACAGGGTTTAACAGGCCTGTCAACAGCAGGGAATGTCATGCAGCTTCAAGGCAGCATGAATGCAGCCTTCAAAATGGGAAAGCAAGGGTAGTTCCAGCAGGCCCCCGTTTCCATGGGCACCCTCAGCATACACCCGTGTGGTTTCTAACAAGTCCAAAGAGACACAGGTTACCCTGTGTTTCCTTTCCTGAATCAACTTCTCGAAGTAGGGTGTTCTGCATCAAGCGAACTGCCTCAACCAAGGAACACCGTAGCTGCTCCTCTGGGCCTGTAGCTATTCAAAAGCCTGCAGTGCCACAGGAAGAAGAGGACTTCAATTGCAGTAGGAACACAAGCCGACTTTCTCTAGGAGGCATGGTGACTTCAGGCAGGATGTCCCAGATGGAATGCGAAGCCGAGGGTTTCTCTGAGTGCAGCTTGGACTAGGGCAATGCGTAAGACTTCGACGCCATGTGGGATGTGCTAGAACAGTGTTCCTGAGCGTGTGCAAGTGCTGGTGAAATTAAGCTGCTCCAAAAAGGAGTGTGGTGCGTTTCCCTATGCTCGGCATACACAGAGGAGCTCTAAAGGGCTACGGGCCTGGATGTTGCTTAGCAGACCCAGGGGGGCCTGGGGGTACTCAGTGTTCCCGTCGGGAACAGGGTGCCCACGCTAGCTTCCAAGGTGTCCAGAAAACGGTGCTGCAGTTAAAGATATGCAAAGCAGAGGCCACCGCCTCATGGAAACTGCAGCACACTGCTGCTTCTGCGTGGCCAATCGGGGCCTAACTTCCAGGCATGTGCTCATGCCAGGTGTGCCGGTAGCGACACAGCATGCTAAGAGGCTGGGTTTATCCTCGGATAGAGTGACTACAGGTACGAGGTCCTCCAAGTATTCAAAGCACAGTGTTTTCTCATGGCAGCTCACACAAGGGCCATGACGAAGTCTTCCTGGGCACTTGGGACTCACCAGCAATGTTGTCCTGAGGCCATTCGAGGACTCTGGAAATGTAGGTCTCCTCAAGGAAGGTACAGGGTGTTGCCCATCACTGGAAACGCACAGAGGGCCTCCGAGGGATCAACCGATGGGCGTTGAAGTTGCTCAGCCGGCCCACAGGTGTCTGGAGGTAGTCAGTGAAATTGGAGGGAAAATGATGCATACCCGAGAGGCCTAGGAGTACTCAAAAGTCTACTTCCTGTAAATTAAAGCACATAAGCCACTAAGAACTCATGGAAACAGCTACCTGCCTCCCTTTCTGCACGGCTACTCAGGGCCTAACCTGGAGGCAAGTTCTCACGTTGGGATTCCCTTTAGCTCTAGAGCTTGTCAGGCGGACCACCACCACGGCCATGGAAGCACCTGGTTCAGACAGAGCAAACTCATAATTTTCCCCGCAGCCTTCTTACAGGGTTTCCAGGCCTGTCAGGAGCAGGGAATGTCAAGTAGCTGCAAGGCAGCGTGAATGCGGCCTTCAAAGTGGGAAAGCAAGTCTATTTCCAGCAGGCCCCCGTTTCCATGGGCACCCTCAGCATACACCCCTGTGGTATCTAACAAGTCCAAAGAGACACAGGTTACCCTGTGTTTCCTACCCTGAATCAACTTCTCGAAGTAGGGAGTTCTGCATCAAGCGAACTGCCTCAACCAAGGAACGGCGTAGCTGCTCCTCTGGGCCTGTGGCTATTCAAAAGCCTGCAGCGCCACTGGAAGAAGAGGACTTAAATTGCAGTAAGAACGCAAGCCAACTTTCTCGAGGAGGCACGGTGACTTCAGGCAGGAGGTCCCAGACGGAATGCGACGCCGAGGGTTTCTCTGAGTGCAGCTCGGACTAGGGCATTGCGTAAGACTTCGACGCCATGTGGGATGTGCTAGAACAGTGTTCCTGAGCGTGTGCGAGTGCTGGGGAAATTAGGCTGCTCCAAAAGAGAGTGCGGTGCGTTTCCCTACACTCGGCATACACAGAGGGGCTCTAAAGGGCTCCGGGCCTGGATATTGCTTAGCAGACCCAGGTGGGCCTGGGGGTACTCAGTGTCCCTGCCGGAAACAGGGTGCCCACGTGAGCCTCCTAGGTGTCCGGCAAACTGTACTGCAGTTAAAGATAACCAGAGCAGGGGCCACCGCCTCATGGAAACTGCAGCACGCCTCCGCTTCTGTGCGGCCAATCAGAGCCTTACTTCCAGGCATGTGTTCATGCTGGGAGTGCCGGTAGCAACACAGCATGCTAAGAGGCTGAGTTTCTCCACGGGTAGAGTGACTACAGGTCCGAGGTCCTCAAAGTATTCAAAGCACAGTGTTTTCCCCGAAGCATTCTTCCAGGGCTCACTGGCCTGTCGGGAGCTGGGAAGGTCAGGTAGCTTCAAGGCAGGCATGAATGCCGCCCTCAAAATGGGAAAGCAGGGCTAGTTCCAGCAGGCCCCCGTTTTCATGGGCACACTCAGCGTACATCCCTGTGGCTTCTAACGAGTCCCAAGAGACACCGGTTACCCTGCGTTTCCTTCCCTGAATCAACGTATCGAAGTAGGGAGTCCCGCATCCGGCGAACTGTCTCAACCGAGGAACGCGGTAGCTGCTCCTCTGGGCCTGGGGCTGCCTGCAGTGCCGCAGAAGGAACAGGACTTGAAGTGCAGTAAGAACCCAAGCCGCTGTCCTCTAGGAGGCACGGTGACTTCAGTCAGGAGGTCCTGGATGGAAGGCGAAGACGAGGGCTCCTCTGAGGGCAGCTCCGACTAGGGCACCGCGTAAGACCTCCACGCCACGTGGGACGTGCCAGAACGGTGTTCGCGAACGTGTGCGAGTGCCGAGGAAACTACGCTGCTCCGAAGGAGATGGCAGTGCGTTTCCCTACGCTCGGCCTGCACACAGGGGGCTCTGAAGGGCCACGGGCCTGGATGTTCCTTAGCAGACCCAGGTGCACCTGGGGGTACTCAGTGTTCCTGCTGGGAGCAGGGTGCCCCGGCTATTCTCAGTGTTCTCTCATGGCAGCTCACACAAGGGCCATGACTGAGTCTTCCTGGGTACTTCGCACTCACCAGCCATGTTGTCCCGAGGGCGTTCGAGGGCTCTGGAGATGTAGCGCTCCTCAAGGAACGCGCAGTGTGTTGCTGCCCAGCACTCAGCAGGCACAGATGTCCTCCGGAGGATCAACCAATGGACCTCGACATTGCTCCGCCGGCCCACAGGTGTCTGGAGGCACACAGTGACCTCGGAGGGAAAACGATGCACACCCGTGGGGCCTAGGAGTCCCCGGACGCGTACTTCCTTTAAAATAAAGCACAGAAGCGACTGAGAACTCGTGGAAACAGCTGCATGCCTCCCTTTCTGCACGGCTACTCAGGGCCTAACCTGGAGGCGAGTTCTCACGTCGAGGTTCCCTTTCGCTCTAGAGCCTGTCATGCGGACCGAGCTGCGGCTACGGAAGCACCTGGTTTAGAGAGAGCAAACTCATAATTTTACCCGAAGCATTCTTCCAGGGCTCACTGGCCTGTCGGGAGCCGGGAATGTCAGGTAGCTTCAAGGCAGGCATGAATGCCGCCCTCAAAACGGGAAAGCAGGGCTAGTTCCAGCAGGCCCCCATTTTCATGGGCACACTCAGCATACATCCCTGTTGCTTCTAAGGACTCCCAAGAGACACCGGTTACCCTGCGTTTCCTTCCCTGAATCAACTTATCGAAGTAGGAAGTCCCGCATCCGGCGAACTGTCTCAACCGAGGAACGCCGTAGCTGCTCCTCTGTGCCTGGGTCTGCCTGCAGTGCCGCAGAAGGAACAGGACTTAAAGTGCAGTAAGAACCCAAGCCGCCGTCCTCTAGGAGGCACGGTGACTTCAGTCAGGAGGTCCTGGATGGAACGCGAAGACGAGGGCTCCTCTGAGGGCAGGTCCAATTAGGGCACCGCGTAAGAACTCCGCGCCACATGGGACGTGCCAGCACGGTGTTCGCGAACGTGAGCGAGTGCCGAGGAAACTAAGCTGCTCCAAAGGAGAGGGCAGTGCGTTTCCCTATGATCGGCCTGCACACAGGGGGCTCTGAAGGGCTACGGGCCTGGATGTTGCTTAGCAGACCCAGGTGCACCTGGGGGTACTCAGTGTTCCTGCTGGGAGCAGGGTGCCCCGGCTAGCCTCCCAGGTGTCCAGAAAGCTGTGCTGCCGTTAAAGGCATGCAGAGCAGAGGCCACCGCCTCCTGGAAGCTGCAGCACGCCTCCGCTTCTGCACGGCGAATCAGGGCCTTACTTCCAGGCATGGGTTCATGCTGGGTGTGCCGGTAGCGACACAGCGTGCTAAGATGCTGACTTTCTCCTCGAGCAGAGTGACTTCAGGTACGAGGGCGGGCCTCGCAGTGTTCCAAGCACAGTGTTCTCTCATGGCAGCTCACACAAGGGCCATGAGAGAGTCTTCCTGGGTACTTCGCACTCACCAGCCATGTTGTCCCGAGGGCGTTCGAGGGCTCTGGAGATGTAGCGCTCCTCAAGGAACGCGCAGTGTGTTGCTGCCCAGCACTCGGCAGGCACAGAGGTCCTCCGTGGGATCAACCAATGGACCTCGACGTTGCTCTGCCGGCCCACAGGTGTCTGGAGGCACTTAGTGACCTCGGAGGGAAAACGATGCACACCCGTGGGGCCTAGGAGTCCCCGGACGCGTACTTCCTTTAAAATAAAGCACATAAGCGACTGAGAAGTTGTGGAAACAACTGCATGCCTCCCTCTCTGCACGGCTACTCAGGGCTTAACCTGGAGGCGAGTTCTCACTTCGAGGTTCCCTTTCGCTCTAGAGCCTGTCATGCGGACTGAGCTGCGGCCATGGAAGCACCTGGTTCAGACAGAGCAAACTCACAATTTTCCCCGCAGCCTTCTTACAGGGTTTCCAGGCCTGTCAGGAGCAGGGAATGTTAAGTAGCTGCAAGGCAGCGTGAATGCGGCCTTCAAAGTGGGAAAGCAAGTCTATTTCCAGCAGGCCCCCATTTCCATGGGCACCCTCAGCATAAACCCCTGCGGTACCTAACTAGTCCAAAGAGACACAGGTTACCCTGTGTTTCCTACCCTGAATGAAATTCTCGAAGTAGGGTGTTCTGCATCAAGCGAACTGCCTCAACCAAGGAACGGCGTAGCTGCTCCTCTGGGCCTGTGGCTATTCAAAAGCCTGCAGCGCCACTGGAAGAAGAGGACTTAAATTGCAGTAAGAACGCAAGCCAACTTTCTCGAGGAGGCACGGTGACTTCAGGCAGGAGGTCCCAGACGGAATGCGACGCCGAGGGTTTCTCTGAGTGCAGCTCGGACTAGGGCATTGCGTGAGACTTCGACGCCATGTGGGATGTGCTAGAACAGTGTTCCTGAGCGTGTGCGAGTGCTGGGGAAATTAGGCTGCTCCAAAAGAGAGTGCGGTGCGTTTCCCTACGCCCGGCATACACAGAGGGGCTCTAAAGGGCTCCGGGCCTGGATATTGCTTAGCAGACCCAGGTGGGCCTGGGGGTACTCAGTGTCCCTGCCGGAAACAGGGTGCCCACGTGAGCCTCCTAGGTGTCCGGCAAACTGTGCTGCAGTTAAAGATATGCAGAGCAGAGGCCACAGCCTCATGGAAACTG
Source organism: Grampus griseus (assembly GCF_964374135.1). Classification (NCBI taxonomy): domain Eukaryota; kingdom Metazoa; phylum Chordata; class Mammalia; order Artiodactyla; family Delphinidae; genus Grampus; species Grampus griseus. Next base: position 1,098,939 of record NC_139010.1, read on the forward strand.
CTGCATGCCTCCACTTCTGTGTGGCCAATCAGGACCTTACCTCCAGTCACGTGTTCATGCTGGGTGCCCCTTTAGCGACACAGCATGGTAAGATGCTGACTTTCTCCTCGAGCAGAGTGACTTTAGGTACGAGGTTCTCGAAGTATTCAATGCAGAGTGTTTTCTCATGGCAGCTCACACAAGGGCCATGACAAAGACTTCCTGGGCACTTCGGACTCACCAGAAATGAGGTCCTGCGGCTGTTCGAGGACTCTGGAAATGTAGTTCTCCTCAAGGAACGTGCAGTGTGTGGCCCGTCACTCGGCACACTCAGAGGGCCTCCACCGGACAGACCAACCGGCCTCGATGTTGCTAAGCCGGCCCACAGGGTTCTGGAGGTACTCAGTGACTTTGGAGGGACAATGATGCACTCCCGAGAGGCCTAGGAGTCTTCAAAGGGGTACTTCCTTGAAAATAAAGCAGAACAGCGACTAAGAACTCATGGAAACAGCTGTATGCCTCCCTTTCTGCCCGGCTACTCGGGACCTAAAATGGAGGCAAGTTCCCACGTTGAGTATCCTTTTAGCTCTAGAGCTTGTCAGGCAGACCACCGCCGCGGCCACGGAGGCACCTGGTTTAGACAGAGCAAACTCATTTTTTTCCAAGAAGCATTCCTACAGGGTTTAACAGGCCTGTCAACAGCAGGGAATGTCATGCAGCTTCAAGGCAGCATGAATGCAGCCTTCAAAATGGGAAAGCAAGGGTAGTTCCAGCAGGCCCCCGTTTCCATGGGCACCCTCAGCATACACCCGTGTGGTTTCTAACAAGTCCAAAGAGACACAGGTTACCCTGTGTTTCCTTTCCTGAATCAACTTCTCGAAGTAGGGTGTTCTGCATCAAGCGAACTGCCTCAACCAAGGAACACCGTAGCTGCTCCTCTGGGCCTGTAGCTATTCAAAAGCCTGCAGTGCCACAGGAAGAAGAGGACTTCAATTGCAGTAGGAACACAAGCCGACTTTCTCTAGGAGGCATGGTGACTTCAGGCAGGATGTCCCAGATGGAATGCGAAGCCGAGGGTTTCTCTGAGTGCAGCTCGGACTAGGGCAATGCGTAAGACTTCGACGCCATGTGGGATGTGCTAGAACAGTGTTCCTGAGCGTGTGCAAGTGCTGGTGAAATTAAGCTGCTCCAAAAAGGAGTGTGGTGCGTTTCCCTATGCTCGGCATACACAGAGGAGCTCTAAAGGGCTACGGGCCTGGATGTTGCTTAGCAGACCCAGGGGGGCCTGGGGGTACTCAGTGTTCCCGTCGGGAACAGGGTGCCCACGCTAGCTTCCAAGGTGTCCAGAAAACGGTGCTGCAGTTAAAGATATGCAAAGCAGAGGCCACCGCCTCATGGAAACTGCAGCACACCGCTGCTTCTGCGTGGCCAATCGGGGCCTAACTTCCAGGCATGTGCTCATGCCAGGTGTGCCGGTAGCGACACAGCATGCTAAGAGGCTGAGTTTATCCTCGGATAGAGTGACTACAGGTACGAGGTCCTCCAAGTATTCAAAGCACAGTGTTTTCTCATGGCAGCTCACACAAGGGCCATGACGAAGTCTTCCTGGGCACTTGGGACTCACCAGCAATGTTGTCCTGAGGCCATTCGAGGACTCTGGAAATGTAGGTCTCCTCAAGGAAGGTACAGGGTGTTGCCCATCACTGGAAACGCACAGAGGGCCTCCGAGGGATCAACCGATGGGCGTTGAAGTTGCTCAGCCGGCCCACAGGTGTCTGGAGGTAGTCAGTGAAATTGGAGGGAAAATGATGCATACCCGAGAGGCCTAGGAGTACTCAAAAGTCTACTTCCTGTAAATTAAAGCACATAAGCCACTAAGAACTCATGGAAACAGCTACCTGCCTCCCTTTCTGCACGGCTACTCAGGGCCTAACCTGGAGGCAAGTCCTCACGTTGGGATTCCCTTTAGCTCTAGAGCTTGTCAGGCGGACCACCACCACGGCCATGGAAGCACCTGGTTCAGACAGAGCAAACTCATAATTTTCCCCGCAGCCTTCTTACAGGGTTTCCAGGCCTGTCAGGAGCAGGGAATGTCAAGTAGCTGCAAGGCAGCGTGAATGCGGCCTTCAAAGTGGGAAAGCAAGTCTATTTCCAGCAGGCCCCCGTTTCCATGGGCACCCTCAGCATACACCCCTGTGGTATCTAACAAGTCCAAAGAGACACAGGTTACCCTGTGTTTCCTACCCTGAATCAACTTCTCGAAGTAGGGAGTTCTGCATCAAGCGAACTGCCTCAACCAAGGAACGGCGTAGCTGCTCCTCTGGGCCTGTGGCTATTCAAAAGCCTGCAGCGCCACTGGAAGAAGAGGACTTAAATTGCAGTAAGAACGCAAGCCAACTTTCTCGAGGAGGCACGGTGACTTCAGGCAGGAGGTCCCAGACGGAATGCGACGCCGAGGGTTTCTCTGAGTGCAGCTCGGACTAGGGCATTGCGTAAGACTTCGACGCCATGTGGGATGTGCTAGAACAGTGTTCCTGAGCGTGTGCGAGTGCTGGGGAAATTAGGCTGCTCCAAAAGAGAGTGCGGTGCGTTTCCCTACGCTCGGCATACACAGAGGGGCTCTAAAGGGCTCCGGGCCTGGATATTGCTTAGCAGACCCAGGTGGGCCTGGGGGTACTCAGTGTCCCTGCCGGAAACAGGGTGCCCACGTGAGCCTCCTAGGGGTCCGGCAAACTGTGCTGCAGTTAAAGATAACCAGAGCAGGGGCCACCGCCTCATGGAAACTGCAGCACGCCTCCGCTTCTGTGCGGCCAATCAGAGCCTTACTTCCAGGCATGTGTTCATGCTGGGAGTGCCAGTAGCAAAACAGCATGCTAAGAGGCTGAGTTTCTCCACTGGTAGAGTGACTACAGGTCCGAGGTCCTCAAAGTATTTAAAGCACAGTGTTTTCCCCGAAGCATTCTTCCAGGGCTCACTGGCCTGTCGGGAGCTGGGAAGGTCAGGTAGCTTCAAGGCAGGCATGAATGCCGCCCTCAAAATGGGAAAGCAGGGCTAGTTCCAGCAGGCCCCCGTTTTCATGGGCACACTCAGCGTACATCCCTGTGGCTTCTAACGAGTCCCAAGAGACACCGGTTACCCTGCGTTTCCTTCCCTGAATCAACGTATCGAAGTAGGGAGTCCCGCATCCGGTGAACTGTCTCAACCGAGGAACGCCGTAGCTGCTCCTCTGGGCCTGGGGCTGCCTGCAGTGCCGCAGAAGGAACAGGACTTAAATGCAGTAAGAACCCAAGCCGCCGTCCTCTAGGAGGCACGGTGACTTCAGTCAGGAGGTCCTGGATGGAAGGCGAAGACGAGGGCTCCTCTGAGGGCAGCTCCGACTAGGGCACCGCGTAAGACCTCCACGCCACGTGGGACGTGCCAGAACGGTGTTCGCGAACGTGTGCGAGTGCCGAGGAAACTACGCTGCTCCAAAGGAGAGGGCAGTGCGTTTCCCTACGCTCGGCCTGCACACAGGGGGCTCTGAAGGGCCACGGGCCTGGATGTTGCTTAGCAGACCCAAGTGCACCTGGGGGTACTCAGTGTTCCTGCTGGGAGCAGGGTGCCCCGGCTAGCCTCAGTGTTCTCTCATGGCAGCTCACACAAGGGCCATGACTGAGTCTTCCTGGGTACTTCGCACTCACCAGCCATGTTGTCCCGAGGGCGTTCGAGGGCTCTGGAGATGTAGCGCTCCTCAAGGAACGCGCAGTGTGTTGCTGCCCAGCACTCGGCAGGCACAGAGGTCCTCCGGGGGATCAACCAATGGACCTCGACGTTGCTCCGCCGGCCCACAGGTGTCTGGAGGCACTCAGTGACCTCGGAGGGAAAACGATGCACACCCGTGGGGCCTAGGAGTCCCCGGACGCGTACTTCCTTTAAAATTAAGCACATAAGCGACTGAGAAGTTGTGGAAACAGCTGCATGCCTCCCTTTCTGCACGGCTACTCAGGGCCTAACGTGGAGGCGAGTTCTCACTTCGAGGTTCCCTTTCGCTCTATAGCCGGTCATGCGGACCACCGCCGTGGCCACGGAAGCCCCTGGTTTAGAGAGAGCAAACTCATAATTTTCCCCGAAGCATTCTTCCAGGGCTCACTGGCCTGTCGGGAGCTGGGAAGGTCAGGTAGCATCAAGGCAGGCATGAATGCCGCCCTCAAAATGGGAAAGCAGGGCTAGTTCCAGCAGGCCCCCGTTTTCATGGGCACACTCAGCGTACATCCCTGTGGCTTCTAACGAGTCCCAAGAGACACCGGTTACCCTGCGTTTCCTTCCCTGAATCAACGTATCGAAGTAGGGAGTCCCGCATCCGGCGAACTGTCTCAACCGAGGAACGCCGTAGCTGCTCCTCTGGGCCTGGGGCTGCCTGCAGTGCCGCAGAAGGTACAGGACTTAAAGTGCAGTAAGAACCCAAGCCGCCGTCCTCTAGGAGGGACGGTGACTTCAGTCAGGAGGTCCTGGATGGAAGGCGAAGACGAGGGCTCCTCTGAGGGCAGCTCCGACTAGGGCACCGCGTAAGACCTCCGCGCCACGTGGGACGTGCCAGAACGGTGTTCGCGAACGTGTGCGAGTGCGGAGGAAACTAAGCTGCTCCAAAGGAGAGGGCAGTGCGTTTCCCTACGCTCGGCCTGCACACACGGGGCTCTGAAGGGCTACGGGCCTGGATGTTCCTTAGCAGACCCAGGTGCACCTGGGGGTACTCAGTGTTCCTGCCGGGAGCAGGGTGCCCCGGCTAGCCTCCCAGGTGTCCAGAAAGCTGTGCTGCCGTTAAAGGCATGCAGAGCAGAGGCCACCGCCTCCTGGAAGCTGCAGCACGCCTCCGCTTCTGCACGGCGAATCAGGGCCTTCCTTCCAGACATGGGTTCATGCTGGGTGTGCCGGTAGCGACACAGCGTGCTAAGATGCTGACTTTCTCCTCGAGCAGAGTGACTTCAGGTACGAGGGCGGGCCTCGCAGTGTTCCAAGCACAGTGTTCTCTCATGGCAGCTCACACAAGGGCCATGACTGAGTCTTCCTGGGCACTTCGCACTCACCAGCCATGTTGTCCCGAGGGCGTTCGAGGGCTCTGGATATGTACCGCTCCTCAAGGAACGCGCAGTGTGTTGCTGCCCAGCACTCGGCAGGCACAGAGGTCCTCCGGGGCATCAACCAATGGACCTCGACATTGCTCCGCCAGCCCACAGGTGTCTGGAGGCACTCAGTGACCTCGGAGGGAAAACGATGCACACCCGTGGGGCCTAGGAGTCCCCGGACGCGTACTTCCTTTAAAATAAAGGACATAAGCGACTGAGAACTCGTGGAAACAGCTGCATGCCTCCCTTTCTGCACGGCTACTCAGGGCCTATCCTGGAGGCGAGTTCTCACGTCACGGTACCCTTTCGCTCTAGAGCCTGTCATGCGGACCGCCGCCGCGGCCACGGAAGACCCTGGTTTAGAGAGAGCAAACTCATAATTTTCCCCGAAGCATTCTTCCAGGGCTCACTGGCCTGTCGGGAGCTGGGAATGTCAGGTAGCTTCAAGGCAGGCATGAATGCCACCCTCAAAATGGGAAAGCAGGGCTTGTTCCAGCCGGCCCCCGTTATCATGGGCACACTGAGCGTACATCCCTGTGGCTACTAACGAGTCCCAAGAGACACCGGTTACCCTGCGTTTCCTTCCCTGAATCAACTTATCGAAGTAGGGAGTCCCGCATCCGGCGAACTGTCTCAACCGAGGAACGCCGTAGCTGCTCCTCTGGGCCTGGGGAAGCCTGCAGTGCCGCAGAAGGAACAGGACTTAAAGTGCAGTAAGAACCCAAGCCGCCGTCCTCTAGGAGGCACGGTGACTTCAGTCAGGAGGTCCTGGATGGAACGCGAAGACGAGGGCTCCTCTGACGGCAGCTCCGACTAGGGCACCGCGTAAGACCTCCGCGCCACGTGGGACGTGCCAGAACGGCGTTCGCGAACGTGTGCGAGTGCGGAGGAAACTAAGCTGCTCCGATGGAGAGGGCAGTGCGTTTCCCTACGCTCGGCCTGCACACAGGGGGTTCTGAAGGGTTACGGGCCTGGATGTTGCTTAGCAGACCCAGGTGCACCTGGGGGTACTCAGTTTTCCTGCTGAGAGCAGGGTGCCCCGGCTAGCCTCCCAGGTGTCCAGAAAGCTGTGCTGCCGTTAAAGGCATGCAGAGCAGAGGCCACCGCCTCCTGGAAGCTGCAGCACACCTCCGCTTCTGCACGGTGAATCAGGGCCTTACTTCCAGGCATGGGTTCATGCTGGGTGTGCCGGTAGCGACACAGCGTGCTACGATGCTGACTTTCTCCTCGAGCAGAGTGACTTCAGGTACGAGGGCGGGCCTCGCAGTGTTCCAAGCACAGTGTTCTCTCATGGCAGCTCACACAAGGGCCATGACTGAGTCTTCCTGGGTACTTCGCACTCACCAGCCATGTTTTCCCGAGGGCGTTCGAGGGCTCTAGATATGTAGCGCTCCGCAAGGAACGCGCAGTGTGTTGCTGCCCAGCACTCGGCAGGCACAGAGGTCCTCCGGGGGATCAACCAATGGACCTCGACGTTGCTCCGCCGGCCCACAGGTGTCTGGAGGCACTCAGTGACCTCGGAGGGAAAACGATGCACACCCGTGGGGCCTAGGAGTCCCCGGACGCGTACTTCCTTTAAAATTAAGCCCATAAGCGACTGAGAAGTTGTGGAAACAGCTGCATGCCTCCCTTTCTGCACGGCTACTCAGGGCCTAACGTGGAGGCGAGTTCTCACTTCGAGGTTCCCTTTCGCTCTATAGCCGGTCATGCGGACCACCGCCGTGGCCACGGAAGCCCCTGGTTTAGAGAGAGCAAACTCATAATTTTCCCTGAAGCATTCTTCCAGGGCTCACTGGCCTGTCGGGAGCCGGGAATGTCAGGTAGCTTCAAGGCAGGCATGAATGCCGCCCTCAAAATGGAAAAGCAGGGCTAGTTCCAGCAGGCCCCCGTTTTCATGGGCACACTCAGCGTACATCCCTGTGGCTTCCAGCGAGTCCCAAGAGACACCGGTTACCCTGCGTTTCCTTCCCTGAATTAACTTATCGAAGTAGGGAGTCCCGCATCTGGCGAACTGTCTCAACCGAGGAACGCCGTAGCTGCTCCTCTGGGCCTGGGGCTGCCTGCAGTGCCGCAGAAGGAACAGGACTTGAAGTGCAGTAAGAACCGAAGCCCCCGTCCTCTAGGAGGCCCGGTGACTTCAGTCAGGCGGTCCTGGATGGAACGCGAAGACGAGGGCTCCTCTGAGGGCAGCTCCGACTAGGGCACCGCGTAAGAACTCCGCGCGACGTGGGACGTGCCCGAACGGCGTTCGCGAACGTGTGCAAGTGCCGAGGAAACTACGCTGCTCCGAAGGAGATGGCAGTGCGTTTCCCTACGCTCGGCCTGCACACAGGGGGCTCTGAAGGGCCACGGGCCTGGATGTTGCTTAGCAGACCCAAGTGCACCTGGGGGTACTCAGTGTTCCTGCTGGGAGCAGGGTGCCCCGGCTAGCCTCAGTGTTCTCTCATGGCAGCTCACACAAGGGCCATGACTGAGTCTTCCTGGGTACTTCGCACTCACCAGCCATGTTGTCCCGAGGGCGTTCGAGGGCTCTGGAGATGTAGCGCTCCTCAAGGAACGCGCAGTGTGTTGCTGCCCAGCACTCGGCAGGCACAGAGGTCCTCCGGGGGATCAACCAATGGACCTCGACGTTGCTCCGCCGGCCCACAGGTGTCTGGAGGCACTCAGTGACCTCGGAGGGAAAACGATGCACACCCGTGGGGCCTAGGAGTCCCCGGACGCGTACTTCCTTTAAAATTAAGCCCATAAGCGACTGAGAAGTTGTGGAAACAGCTGCATGCCTCCCTTTCTGCACGGCTACTCAGGGCCTAACGTGGAGGCGAGTTCTCACTTCGAGGTTCCCTTTCGCTCTATAGCCGGTCATGCGGACCACCGCCGTGGCCACGGAAGCCCCTGGTTTAGAGAGAGCAAACTCATAATTTTCCCTGAAGCATTCTTCCAGGGCTCACTGGCCTGTCGGGAGCCGGGAATGTCAGGTAGCTTCAAGGCAGGCATGAATGCCGCCCTCAAAATGGAAAAGCAGGGCTAGTTCCAGCAGGCCCCCGTTTTCATGGGCACACTCAGCGTACATCCCTGTGGCTTCCAGCGAGTCCCAAGAGACACCGGTTACCCTGCGTTTCCTTCCCTGAATTAACTTATCGAAGTAGGGAGTCCCGCATCTGGCGAACTGTCTCAACCGAGGAACGCCGTAGCTGCTCCTCTGGGCCTGGGGCTGCCTGCAGTGCCGCAGAAGGAACAGGACTTGAAGTGCAGTAAGAACCGAAGCCCCCGTCCTCTAGGAGGCCCGGTGACTTCAGTCAGGCGGTCCTGGATGGAACGCGAAGACGAGGGCTCCTCTGAGGGCAGCTCCGACTAGGGCACCGCGTAAGAACTCCGCGCGACGTGGGACGTGCCCGAACGGCGTTCGCGAACGTGTGCAAGTGCCGAGGAAACTACGCTGCTCCGAAGGAGATGGCAGTGCGTTTCCCTACGCTCGGCCTGCACACAGGGGGCTCTGAAGGGCCACGGGCCTGGATGTTGCTTAGCAGACCCAAGTGCACCTGGGGGTACTCAGTGTTCCTGCTGGGAGCAGGGTGCCCCGGCTAGCCTCAGTGTTCTCTCATGGCAGCTCACAGAAGGGCCATGACTGAGTCTTCCTGGGTACTTCGCACTCACCAGCCATGTTGTCCCGAGGGCGTTCGAGGGCTCTGGAGATGTAGCGCTCCTCAAGGAACGCGCAGTGTGTTGCTGCCCAGCACTCGGCAGGCACAGAGGTCCTCCGGGGGATCAACCAATGGACCTCGACGTTGCTCCGCCGGCCCACAGGTGTCTGGAGGCACTCAGTGACCTCGGAGGGAAAACGATGCACACCCGTGGGGCCTAGGAGTCCCCGGACGCGTACTTCCTTTAAAATTAAGCACATAAGCGACTGAGAAGTTGTGGAAACAGCTGCATGCCTCCCTTTCTGCACGGCTACTCAGGGCCTAACGTGGAGGCGAGTTCTCACTTCGAGGTTCCCTTTCGCTCTATAGCCGGTCATGCGGACCACCGCCGTGGCCACGGAAGCCCCTGGTTTAGAGAGAGCAAACTCATAATTTTCCCCGAAGCATTCTTCCAGGGCTCACTGGCCTGTCGGGAGCTGGGAAGGTCAGGTAGCTTCAAGGCAGGCATGAATGCCGCCCTCAAAATGGGAAAGCAGGGCAAGTTCCAGCAGGCCCCCGTTTTCATGGGCACACTCAGCGTACATCCCTGTGGCTTCTAACGAGTCCCAAGAGACACCGGTTACCCTGCGTTTCCTTCCCTGAATCAACGTATCGAAGTAGGGAGTCCCGCATCCGGCGAACTGTCTCAACCGAGGAACGCCGTAGCTGCTCCTCTGGGCCTGGGGCTGCCTGCAGTGCCGCAGAAGGAACAGGACTTAAAGTGCAGTAAGAACCCAAGCCGCCGTCCTCTAGGAGGGACGGTGACTTCAGTCAGGAGGTCCTGGATGGAAGGCGAAGACGAGGGCTCCTCTGAGGGCAGCTCCGACTAGGGCACCGCGTAAGACCTCCGCGCCACGTGGGACGTGCCAGAACGGTGTTCGCGAACGTGTGCGAGTGCGGAGGAAACTAAGCTGCTCCAAAGGAGAGGGCAGTGCGTTTCCCTACGCTCGGCCTGCACACAGGGGGCTCTGAAGGGCTACGGGCCTGGATGTTCCTTAGCAGACCCAGGTGCACCTGGGGGTACTCAGTGTTCCTGCCGGGAGCAGGGTGCCCCGGCTAGCCTCCCAGGTGTCCAGAAAGCTGTGCTGCCGTTAAAGGCATGCAGAGCAGAGGCCACCGCCTCCTGGAAGCTGCAGCACGCCTCCGCTTCTGCACGGCGAATCAGGGCCTTCCTTCCAGACATGGGTTCATGCTGGGTGTGCCGGTAGCGACACAGCGTGCTAAGATGCTGACTTTCTCCTCGAGCAGAGTGACTTCAGGTACGAGGGCGGGCCTCGCAGTGTTCCAAGCACAGTGTTCTCTCATGGCAGCTCACACAAGGGCCATGACAGAGTCTTCCTGGGCACTTCGCACTCACCAGCCATGTTGTCCCGAGGGCGTTCGAGGGCTCTGGAGAAGTAGTGCTCCTCAAGGAACGCGCAGTGTGTTGCTGCCCAGCACTCGGCAGGCACAGAGGTCCTCCGGGGGATCAACCAATGGACCTCGACGTTGGTCCGCCGGCCCACAGGTGTCTGGAGGCACTCAGTGACCTCGGAGGGAAAACGATGCACACCCGTGGGGCCTAGGAGTCCCCGGACGCGTACTTCCTTTAAAATTAAGCATATAAGCGACTGAGAAGTTGTGGAAACAGCTGCATCCCTGCCTTTCTGCACGGCTACTCAGGGCCTAACGTGGAGGCGAGTTCTCACTTCGAGGTTCCCTTTCGCTCTATAGCCGGTCATGCGGACCACCGCCGTGGCCACGGAAGCCCCTGGTTTAGAGAGAGCAAACTCATAATTTTCCCCGAAGCATTCTTCCAGGGCTCACTGGCCTGTCGGGAGCCGGGAATGTCAGGTAGCTTCAAGGCAGGCATGAATGCCGCCCTCAAAATGGAAAAGCAGGGCTAGTTCCAGCAGGCCCCCGTTTTCATGGGCACACTCAGCGTACATCCCTGTGGCTTCTAACGAGTCCCAAGAGACACCGGTTACCCTGCGTTTCCTTCCCTGAATTAACTTATCGAAGTAGGGAGTCCCGCATCTGGCGACCTGTCTCAACCGAGGAAGGCCGTAGCTGCTCCTCTGGGCCTGGGGCTGCCTGCAGTGCCGCAGAAGGAACAGGACTTGAAGTGCAGTAAGAACCCAAGCCGCCGTCCTCTAGGAGGCCCGGTGACTTCAGTCAGGAGGTCCTGGATGGAACGCGAAGACGACGGCTCCTCTGAGGGCAGCTCCGATTAGGGCACCGCGTAAGACCTCTGCGCGACGTCGGACGTGCCTGAACGGCGTTCGCGAACGTGTGCGAGTGCGGAGGAAACTAAGCTGCTCCGATGGAGAGGACAGTGCGTTTCCCTACGCTCGGCCTGCACACAGGGGGCTCTGAAGGGCTACGGGCCTGGATGTTGCTTAGCAGACCCAGGTGCACCTGGGGGTACTCAGTGTTCCTGCTGGGAGCAGGGTGCCCCGGCTAGCCTCAGTGTTCTCTCATGGCAGCTCACACAAGGGCCATGACTGAGTCTTCCTGGGTACTTCGCACTCACCAGCCATGTTGTCCCGAGGGCGTTCGAGGGCTCTGGAGATGTAGCGCTCCTCAAGGAACGCGCAGTGTGTTGCTGCCCAGCACTCAGCAGGCACAGAGGTCCTCCGGAGGATCAACCAATGGACCTCGACATTGCTCCGCCGGCCCACAGGTGTCTGGAGGCACTCAGTGACCTCGGAGGGAAAACGATGCACACCCGTGGGGCCTAGGAGTCCCCGGACGCGTACTTCCTTTAAAATAAAGCACAGAAGCGACTGAGAACTCGTGGAAACAGCTGCATGCCTCCCTTTCTGCACGGCTACTCAGGGCCTAACCTGGAGGCGAGTTCTCACGTCGAGGTTCCCTTTCGCTCTAGAGCCTGTCATGCGGACCAAGCTGCGGCTACGGAAGCACCTGGTTTAGAGAGAGCAAACTCATAATTTTACCCGAAGCATTCTTCCAGGGCTCACTGGCCTGTCGGGAGCCGGGAATGTCAGGTAGCTTCAAGGCAGGCATGAATGCCGCCCTCAAAACGGGAAAGCAGGGCTAGTTCCAGCAGGCCCCCATTTCCATGGGCACACTCAGCATACATCCCTGTGGCTTCTAAGGACTCCCAAGAGACACCGGTTACCCTGCGTTTCCTTCCCTGAATCAACTTATCGAAGTAGGGAGTCCCGCATCTGGCGAACTGTCTCAACCGAGGAACGCCGTAGCTGCTCCTCTGGGCCTGGGTCTGCCTGCAGTGCCGCAGAAGGAACAGGACTTAAAGTGCAGTAAGAACCCAAGCCGCCGTCCTCTAGGAGACACGGTGACTTCAGTCAGGAGGTCCTGGATGGAACGCGAAGACGAGGGCTCCTCTGAGGGCAGGTCCAATTAGGGCACCGCGTAAGAACTCCGCGCCACGTGGGACGTGACAGCACGGTGTTCGCGAACGTGTGCGAGTGCGGAGGACACTAAGCTGCTCCGATGGAGAGGGCAGTGCGTTTCCCTATGATCGGCCTGCACACAGGGGGCTCTGAAGGGCTACGGGCCTGGATGTTGCTTAGCAGACCCAGGTGCACCTGGGGGTACTCAGTGTTCCTGCTGGGAGCAGGGTGCCCCGGCTAGCCTCCCAGGTGTCCAGAAAGCTGTGCTGCCGTTAAAGGCATGCAGAGCAGAGGCCACCACCTCCTGGAAGCTGTAGCACGCCTCCGCTTCTGCACGGCGAATCAGGGCCTTACTTCCAGGCATGGGTTCATGCTGGGTGTGCCGGTAGCGACACAGCGTGCTAAGATGTTGACTTTCTCCTCGAGCAGAGTGACTTCAGGTATGGGGAGGGCCTCGCAGTGTTCCAAGCACAGTGTTCTCTCATGGCAGCTCACACAAGGGCCATGACAGAGTCTTCCTGGGTACTTCGCACTCACCAGCCATGTTGTCCCGAGGGCGTTCGAGGGCTCTGGAGATGTAGCGCTCCTCAAGGAACGCGCAGTGTGTTGCTGCCCAGCACTCGGCAGGCACAGAGGTCCTCCGGGGGATCAACCAATGGACCTCGACATTTCTCCGCCGTCCCACAGGTGTCTGGAGGCACTCAGTGGCCTCGGAGGGAAAACGATGCACACCCGTGGGGCCTAGGAGTCCCCGGACGCGTACTTCCTTTAAAATAAAGCACATAAGCGACTGAGAAGTTGTGGAAACAGCTGCATGCCTCCCTTTCTGCACGGCTACTCAGGGCCTAACCTGGAGGCGAGTTCTCACTTCGAGGTTCCCTTTCGCTCTAGAGCCTGTCATGCGGACCGAGCTGCGGCCACGGAAGCCCCTGGTTTAGAGAGAGCAAACTCATAATTTTCCCCGAAGCATTCTTCCAGGGCTCACTGGCCTGTCGGGAGCCGGGAATGTCAGGTAGCTTCAAGGCAGGCATGAATGCCGACCTCAAAATGGAAAAGCAGGGCTAGTTCCAGCAGGCGCCCGTTTTCATGGGCACACTCAGCGTACATCCCTATGACTTCTAATGAGTCCCAAGAGACACCGGTTACACTGCGTTTCCTTCCCTGAATTAACTTATCGAAGTAGGGAGTCCCGCATCCGGCGAACTGTCTCAACCGAGGAACGCCGTAGCTGCTCCTCTGGGCCTGGGGCTGCCTGCAGTGCCGCAGAAGGAACAGGACTTAAAGTGCAGTAAGAACCCAAGCCGCCGTCCTCTAGGAGGCCTGGTGACTTCAGTCAGGAGGTCCTGGATGGAACGCAAAGACGACGGCTCCTCTGAGGGCAGCTCCGACTAGGGCACCGCATAAGACCTCCGCGCCACGTGGGACGTGTCAGAACGGTGTTCACGAACGTGTGCGAGTGCGGAGGAAACAAAGGTGCTACAATGGAGAGGGCAGTGCGTTTCCCTACGCTCGGCCTGCACACAGGGGTCTCTGAAGGGCTACGGGCCTGGATGTTGCTTAGCAGACCCAGGTGCACCTGGGGGTACTCAGTGTTCCTGCTGGGAGCAGGGTGCCCTGACTAGCCTCAGTGTTCTCTCATGGCAGCTCACACAAGGGCCATGACTGAGTCTTCCTGGGTACTTCGCACTCACCAGCCATGTTGTCCCGAGGGCGTTCGAGGGCTCTGGATATGTACCGCTCCTCAAGGAACGCGCAGTGTGTTGCTGCCCAGCACTCGGCAGGCACAGAGGTCCTCCGGGGCATCAACCAATGGACCTCGACATTGCTCCGCCAGCCCACAGGTGTCTGGAGGCACTCAGTGACCTCGGAGGGAAAAGGATGCACACCCGTGGGGCCTAGGAGTCCCCGGACGCGTACTTCCTTTAAAATAAAGGACATAAGCGACTGAGAACTCGTGGAAACAGCTGCATGCCTCCCTTTCTGCACGGCTACTCAGGGCCTATCCTGGAGGCGAGTTCTCACGTCACGGTACCCTTTCGCTCTAGAGCCTGTCATGCGGACCGCCGCCGCGGCCACGGAAGACCCTGGTTTAGAGAGAGCAAACTCATAATTTTCCCCGAAGCATTCTTCCAGGGCTCACTGGCCTGTCGGGAGCTGGGAATGTCAGGTAGCTTCAAGGCAGGCATGAATGCCACCCTCAAAATGGGAAAGCAGGGCTTGTTCCAGCCGGCCCCCGTTATCATGGGCACACTGAGCGTACATCCCTGTGGCTACTAACGAGTCCCAAGAGACACCGGTTACCCTGCGTTTCCTTCCCTGAATCAACTTATCGAAGTAGGGAGTCCCGCATCCGGCGAACTGTCTCAACCGAGGAACGCCGTAGCTGCTCCTCTGGGCCTGGGGAAGCCTGCAGTGCCGCAGAAGGAACAGGACTTAAAGTGCAGTAAGAACCCAAGCCGCCGTCCTCTAGGAGGCACGGTGACTTCAGTCAGGAGGTCCTGGATGGAACGCGAAGACGAGGGCTCCTCTGACGGCAGCTCCGACTAGGGCACCGCGTAAGACCTCCGCGCCACGTGGGACGTGCCAGAACGGCGTTCGCGAACGTGTGCGAGTGCGGAGGAAACTAAGCTGCTCCGATGGAGAGGGCAGTGCGTTTCCCTACGCTCGGCCTGCACACAGGGGGTTCTGAAGGGTTACGGGCCTGGATGTTGCTTAGCAGACCCAGGTGCACCTGGGGGTACTCAGTTTTCCTGCTGAGAGCAGGGTGCCCCGGCTAGCCTCCCAGGTGTCCAGAAAGCTGTGCTGCCGTTAAAGGCATGCAGAGCAGAGGCCACCGCCTCCTGGAAGCTGCAGCACACCTCCGCTTCTGCACGGCGAATCAGGGCCTTACTTCCAGGCATGGGTTCATGCTGGGTGTGCCGGTAGCGACACAGCGTGCTACGATGCTGACTTTCTCCTCGAGCAGAGTGACTTCAGGTACGAGGGCGGGCCTCGCAGTGTTCCAAGCACAGTGTTCTCTCATGGCAGCTCACACAAGGGCCATGACTGAGTCTTCCTGGGTACTTCGCACTCACCAGCCATGTTTTCCCGAGGGCGTTCGAGGGCTCTAGATATGTAGCGCTCCGCAAGGAACGCGCAGTGTGTTGCTGCCCAGCACTCGGCAGGCACAGAGGTCCTCCGGGGGATCAACCAATGGACCTCGACGTTGCTCCGCCGGCCCACAGGTGTCTGGAGGCACTCAGTGACCTCGGAGGGAAAACGATGCACACCCGTGGGGCCTAGGAGTCCCCGGACGCGTACTTCCTTTAAAATTAAGCCCATAAGCGACTGAGAAGTTGTGGAAACAGCTGCATGCCTCCCTTTCTGCACGGCTACTCAGGGCCTAACGTGGAGGCGAGTTCTCACTTCGAGGTTCCCTTTCGCTCTATAGCCGGTCATGCGGACCACCGCCGTGGCCACGGAAGCCCCTGGTTTAGAGAGAGCAAACTCATAATTTTCCCCGAAGCATTCTTCCAGGGCTCACTGGCCTGTCGGGAGCCGGGAATGTCAGGTAGCTTCAAGGCAGGCATGAATGCCGCCCTCAAAATGGAAAAGCAGGGCTAGTTCCAGCAGGCCCCCGTTTTCATGGGCACACTCAGCGTACATCCCTGTGGCTTCCAGCGAGTCCCAAGAGACACCGGTTACCCTGCGTTTCCTTCCCTGAATTAACTTATCGAAGTAGGGAGTCCCGCATCTGGCGAACTGTCTCAACCGAGGAACGCCGTAGCTGCTCCTCTGGGCCTGGGGCTGCCTGCAGTGCCGCAGAAGGAACAGGACTTGAAGTGCAGTAAGAACCGAAGCCCCCGTCCTCTAGGAGGCCCGGTGACTTCAGTCAGGCGGTCCTGGATGGAACGCGAAGACGAGGGCTCCTCTGAGGGCAGGTCCGATTAGGGCACCGCGTAAGACCTCCGCGCCACGTGGGACGTGCCAGAACGGTGTTCGCGAACGTGTGCGAGTGCGGAGGAAACTAAGCTGCTCCGATGGAGAGGGCAGTGCGTTTCCCTACGCTCGCCCTGCACACAGGGGGCTCTGAAGGGCTACGGGCCTGGATGTTGCTTAGCAGACCCAGGTGCACCTGGAGGTACTCAGTGTTCCTCCTGGGAGCAGGGTGCCCCGGCCTGCCTCCCAGGTGTTCAGAAAGCTGTGCTGCCGTTAAAGGCATGCAGAGCAGAGGCCACCGCCTCCTGGAAGCTGCAGCACGCCTCCACTTCTGCACGGCGAATCAGGGCCTTACTTCCAGGCATGGGTTCATGCTGGGTGTGCCGGTAGTGACACAGCGTGGTAAGATGCTGACTTTCTCCTCGAGCAGAGTGACTTCAGGTACGAGGGCGGGCCTCGCAGTGTTCCAAGCACAGTGTTCTCTCATGGCAGCTCACACAAGGGCCATGACTGAGTCTTCCTGGGTACTTCGCACTCACAAGCCATGTTGTCCCGAGGGCGTTCGAGGGCTCTGGATATGTAGCGCTCCTCAAGGAACGCGCAGTGTGTTGCTGCCCAGCACTCGGCAGGCACAGAGGTCCTCCGGGGGATCAACCAATGGACCTCGACGTTGCTCCGCCGGCCCACAGGTGTCTGGAGGCACTCAGTGACCTCGGAGGGAAAACGATGCACACCCGTGGGGCCTAGGAGTCCCCGGACGCGTACTTCCTTTAAAATTAAGCACATAAGCGACTGAGAAGTTGTGGAAACAGCTACATGCCTCCCTTTCTGCACGGCTACTCAGGGCCTAACGTGGAGGCGAGTTCTCACTTCGAGGTTCCCTTTCGCTCTATAGCCGGTCATGCGGACCACCGCCGTGGCCACGGAAGCCCCTGGTTTAGAGAGAGCAAACTCATAATTTTCCCCGAAGCATTCTTCCAGGGCTCACTGGCCTGTCGGGAGCTGGGAAGGTCAGGTAGCTTCAAGGCAGGCATGAATGCCGCCCTCAAAATGGGAAAGCAGGGCTAGTTCCAGCAGGCCCCCGTTTTCATGGGCACACTCAGCGTACATCCCTGTGGCTTCTAACGAGTCCCAAGAGACACCGGTTACCCTGCGTTTCCTTCCCTGAATCAACGTATCGAAGTAGGGAGTCCCGCATCCGGCGAACTGTCTCAACCGAGGAACGCCGTAGCTGCTCCTCTGGGCCTGGGGCTGCCTGCAGTGCCGCAGAAGGAACAGGACTTAAAGTGCAGTAAGAACCCAAGCCGCCGTCCTCTAGGAGGCACGGTGACTTCAGTCAGGAAGTCCTGGATGGAAGGCGAAGACGAGGGCTCCTCTGAGGGCAGCTCCGACTAGGGCACCGCGTAAGACCTCCGCGCCACGTGGGACGTGCCAGAACGGTGTTCGCGAACGTGTGCGAGTGCGGAGGAAACTAAGCTGCTCCAAAGGAGAGGGCAGTGCGTTTCCCTACGCTCGGCCTGCACACACGGGGCTCTGAAGGGCTACGGGCCTGGATGTTCCTTAGCAGACCCAGGTGCACCTGGGGGTACTCAGTGTTCCTGCCGGGAGCAGGGTGCCCCGGCTAGCCTCCCAGGTGTCCAGAAAGCTGTGCTGCCGTTAAAGGCATGCAGAGCAGAGGCCACTGCCTCCTGGAAGCTGCAGCACGCCTCCGCTTCTGCACGGCGAATCAGGGCCTTCCTTCCAGACATGGGTTCATGCTGGGTGTGCCGGTAGCGACACAGCGTGCTACGATGCTGACTTTCTCCTCGAGCAGAGTGACTTCAGGTACGAGGGCGGGCCTCGCAGTGTTCCAAGCACAGTGTTCTCTCATGGCAGCTCACACAAGGGCCATGACTGAGTCTTCCTGGGTACTTCGCACTCACCAGCCATGTTTTCCCGAGGGCGTTCGAGGGCTCTAGATATGTAGCGCTCCGCAAGGAACGCGCAGTGTGTTGCTGCCCAGCACTCGGCAGGCACAGAGGTCCTCCGGGGGATCAACCAATGGACCTCGACGTTGCTCCGCCGGCCCACAGGTGTCTGGAGGCACTCAGTGACCTCGGAGGGAAAACGATGCACACCCGTGGGGCCTAGGAGTCCCCGGACGCGTACTTCCTTTAAAATTAAGCCCATAAGCGACTGAGAAGTTGTGGAAACAGCTGCATGCCTCCCTTTCTGCACGGCTACTCAGGGCCTAACGTGGAGGCGAGTTCTCACTTCGAGGTTCCCTTTCGCTCTATAGCCGGTCATGCGGACCACCGCCGTGGCCACGGAAGCCCCTGGTTTAGAGAGAGCAAACTCATAATTTTCCCCGAAGCATTCTTCCAGGGCTCACTGGCCTGTCGGGAGCCGGGAATGTCAGGTAGCTTCAAGGCAGGCATGAATGCCGCCCTCAAAATGGAAAAGCAGGGCTAGTTCCAGCAGGCCCCCGTTTTCATGGGCACACTCAGCGTACATCCCTGTGGCTTCCAGCGAGTCCCAAGAGACACCGGTTACCCTGCGTTTCCTTCCCTGAATTAACTTATCGAAGTAGGGAGTCCCGCATCTGGCGAACTGTCTCAACCGAGGAACGCCGTAGCTGCTCCTCTGGGCCTGGGGCTGCCTGCAGTGCCGCAGAAGGAACAGGACTTGAAGTGCAGTAAGAACCGAAGCCCCCGTCCTCTAGGAGGCCCGGTGACTTCAGTCAGGCGGTCCTGGATGGAACGCGAAGACGAGGGCTCCTCTGAGGGCAGGTCCGATTAGGGCACCGCGTAAGACCTCCGCGCCACGTGGGACGTGCCAGAACGGTGTTCGCGAACGTGTGCGAGTGCGGAGGAAACTAAGCTGCTCCGATGGAGAGGGCAGTGCGTTTCCCTATGCTCGCCCTGCACACAGGGGGCTCTGAAGGGCTACGGGCCTGGATGTTGCTTAGCAGACCCAGGTGCACCTGGAGGTACTCAGTGTTCCTCCTGGGAGCAGGGTGCCCCGGCCTGCCTCCCAGGTGTTCAGAAAGCTGTGCTGCCGTTAAAGGCATGCAGAGCAGAGGCCACCGCCTCCTGGAAGCTGCAGCACGCCTCCACTTCTGCACGGCGAATCAGGGCCTTACTTCCAGGCATGGGTTCATGCTGGGTGTGCCGGTAGCGACACAGCGTGGTAAGATGCTGACTTTCTCCTCGAGCAGAGTGACTTCAGGTACGAGGGCGGGCCTCGCAGTGTTCCAAGCACAGTGTTCTCTCATGGCAGCTCACAAAAGGGCCATGACTGAGTCTTCCTGGGTACTTCGCACTCACAAGCCATGTTGTCCCGAGGGCGTTCGAGGGCTCTGGATATGTAGCGCTCCTCAAGGAACGCGCAGTGTGTTGCTGCCCAGCACTCGGCAGGCACAGAGGTCCTCCGGGGGATCAACCAATGGACCTCGACGTTGCTCCGCCGGCCCACAGGTGTCTGGAGGCACTCAGTGACCTCGGAGGGAAAACGATGCACACCCGTGGGGCCTAGGAGTCCCCGGACGCATACTTCCTTTAAAATTAAGCACATAAGCGACTGAGAAGTTGTGGAAACAGCTGCATGCCTCCCTTTCTGCACGGCTACTCAGGGCCTAACGTGGAGGCGAGTTCTCACTTCGAGGTTCCCTTTCGCTCTATAGCCGGTCACGCGGACCACCGCCGTGGCCACGGAAGCCCCTGGTTTAGAGAGAGCAAACTCATAATTTTCCCCGAAGCATTCTTCCAGGGCTCACTGGCCTGTCGGGAGCTGGGAAGGTCAGGTAGCTTCAAGGCAGGCATGAATGCCGCCCTCAAAATGGGAAAGCAGGGCTAGTTCCAGCAGGCCCCCGTTTTCATGGGCACACTCAGCGTACATCCCTGTGGCTTCTAACGAGTCCCAAGAGACACCGGTTACCCTGCGTTTCCTTCCCTGAATCAACGTATCGAAGTAGGGAGTCCCGCATCCGGCGAACTGTCTCAACCGAGGAACGCCGTAGCTGCTCCTCTGGGCCTGGGGCTGCCTGCAGTGCCGCAGAAGGAACAGGACTTAAAGTGCAGTAAGAACCCAAGCCGCCGTCCTCTAGGAGGCACGGTGACTTCAGTCAGGAAGTCCTGGATGGAAGGCGAAGACGAGGGCTCCTCTGAGGGCAGCTCCGACTAGGGCACCGCGTAAGACCTCCGCGCCACGTGGGACGTGCCAGAACGGTGTTCGCGAACGTGTGCGAGTGCGGAGGAAACTAAGCTGCTCCAAAGGAGAGGGCAGTGCGTTTCCCTACGCTCGGCCTGCACACACGGGGCTCTGAAGGGCTACGGGCCTGGATGTTCCTTAGCAGACCCAGGTGCACCTGGGGGTACTCAGTGTTCCTGCCGGGAGCAGGGTGCCCCGGCTAGCCTCCCAGGTGTCCAGAAAGCTGTGCTGCCGTTAAAGGCATGCAGAGCAGAGGCCACCGCCTCCTGGAAGCTGCAGCACGCCTCCGCTTCTGCACGGCGAATCAGGGCCTTCCTTCCAGACATGGGTTCATGCTGGGTGTGCCGGTAGCGACACAGCGTGCTAAGATGCTGACTTTCTCCTCGAGCAGAGTGACTTCAGGTACGAGGGCGGGCCTCGCAGTGTTCCAAGCACAGTGTTCTCTCATGGCAGCTCACACAAGGGCCATGACAGAGTCTTCCTGGGCACTTCGCACTCACCAGCCATGTTGTCCCGAGGGCGTTCGAGGGCTCTGGAGAAGTAGTGCTCCTCAAGGAACGCGCAGTGTGTTGCTGCCCAGCACTCGGCAGGCACAGAGGTCCTCCGGGGGATCAACCAATGGACCTCGACGTTGCTCCGCCGGCCCACAGGTGTCTGGAGGCACTCAGTGACCTCGGAGGGAAAACGATGCACACCCGTGGGGCCTAGGAGTCCCCGGACGCGTACTTCCTTTAAAATTAAGCACATAAGCGACTGAGAAGTTGTGGAAACAGCTGCATGCCTGCCTTTCTGCACGGCTACTCAGGGCCTAACGTGGAGGCGAGTTCTCACTTCGAGGTTCCCTTTCGCTCTATAGCCGGTCATGCGGACCACCGCCGTGGCCACGGAAGCCCCTGGTTTAGAGAGAGCAAACTCATAATTTTCCCCGAAGCATTCTTCCAGGGCTCACTGGCCTGTCGGGAGCCGGGAATGTCAGGTAGCTTCAAGGCAGGCATGAATGCCGCCCTCAAAATGGAAAAGCAGGGCTAGTTCCAGCAGGCCCCCGTTTTCATGGGCACACTCAGCGTACATCCCTGTGGCTTCTAACGAGTCCCAAGAGACACCGGTTACCCAAAGTTTCCTTCCCTGAATTAACTTATCGAAGTAGGGAGTCCCGCATCTGGCGACCTGTCTCAACCGAGGAAGGCTGTAGCTGCTCCTCTGGGCCTGGGGCTGCCTGCAGTGCCGCAGAAGGAACAGGACTTGAAGTGCAGTAAGAACCCAAGCCGCCGTCCTCTAGGAGGCCCGGTGACTTCAGTCAGGAGGTCCTGGATGGAACGCGAAGACGACGGCTCCTCTGAGGGCAGCTCCGACTAGGGCACCGCATAAGACCTCCGCGCCACGTGGGACGTGTCAGAACGGTGTTCACAAACGTGTGCGAGTGCGGAGTTAACTAAGGTGCTACAATGGAGAGGGCAGTGCGTTTCCCTACGCTCGGCCTGCACACAGGGGTCTCTGAAGGGCTACGGGCCTGGATGTTGCTTAGCAGACCCAGGTGCACCTGGGGGTACTCAGTGTTCCTGCTGGGAGCAGGGTGCCCTGGCTAGCCTCAGTGTTCTCTCATGGCAGCTCACACAAGGGCCATGACTGAGTCTTCCTGGGTACTTCGCACTCACCAGCCATGTTGTCCCGAGGGCGTTCGAGGGCTCTGGATATGTACCGCTCCTCAAGGAACGCGCAGTGTGTTGCTGCCCAGCACTCGGCAGGCACAGAGGTCCTCCGGGGCATCAACCAATGGACCTCGACATTGCTCCGCCAGCCCACAGGTGTCTGGAGGCACTCAGTGACCTCGGAGGGAAAACGATGCACACCCGTGGGGCCTAGGAGTCCCCGGACGCGTACTTCCTTTAAAATAAAGGACATAAGCGACTGAGAACTCGTGGAAACAGCTGCATGCCTCCCTTTCTGCACGGCTACTCAGGGCCTATCCTGGAGGCGAGTTCTCACGTCACGGTACCCTTTCGCTCTAGAGCCTGTCATGCGGACCGCCGCCGCGGCCACGGAAGACCCTGGTTTAGAGAGAGCAAACTCACAATTTTCCCCGCAGCCTTCTTACAGGGTTTCCAGGCCTGTCAGGAGCAGGGAATGTCAAGTAGCTGCAAGGCAGCGTGAATGCGGCCTTCAAAGTGGGAAAGCAAGTCTATTTCCAGCAGGCCCCCATTTCCATGGGCACCCTCAGCATAAACCCCTGCGGTACCTAACTAGTCCAAAGAGACACAGGTTACCCTGTGTTTCCTACCCTGAATGAAATTCTCGAAGTAGGGTGTTCTGCATCAAGCGAACTGCCTCAACCAAGGAACGGCGTAGCTGCTCCTCTGGGCCTGTGGCTATTCAAAAGCCTGCAGCGCCACTGGAAGAAGAGGACTTAAATTGCAGTAAGAACGCAAGCCAACTTTCTCGAGGAGGCACGGTGACTTCAGGCAGGAGGTCCCAGACGGAATGCGACGCCGAGGGTTTCTCTGAGTGCAGCTCGGACTAGGGCATTGCGTAAGACTTCGACGCCATGTGGGATGTGCTAGAACAGTGTTCCTGAGCGTGTGCGAGTGCTGGGGAAATTAGGCTGCTCCAAAAGAGAGTGCGGTGCGTTTCCCTACGCTCGGCATACACAGAGGGGCTCTAAAGGGCTCCGGGCCTGGATATTGCTTAGCAGACCCAGGTGGGCCTGGGGGTACTCAGTGTCCCTGCCGGAAACAGGGTGCCCACGCGAGCCTCCTAGGTGTCCGGCAAACTGTGCTGCAGTTAAAGATATGCAGAGCAGAGGCCACAGCCTCATGGAAACTGCTGCATGCCTCCACTTCTGTGCGGCCAATCAGGACCTTACCTCCAGTCACGTGTTCATGCTGGGTGCCCCTTTAGCGACACAGCATGGTAAGATGCTGACTTTCTCCTCGAGCAGAGTGACTTTAGGTACGAGGTTCTCGAAGTATTCAATGCAGAGTGTTTTCTCATGGCAGCTCACACAAGGGCCATGACAAAGACTTCCTGGGCACTTCGGACTCACCAGAAATGAGGTCCTGCGGCTGTTCGAGGACTCTGGAAATGTAGTTCTCCTCAAGGAACGTGCAGTGTGTGGCCCGTCACTCGGCACACTCAGAGGGCCTCCACCGGACAGACCAACCGGCCTCGATGTTGCTAAGCCGGCCCACAGGGTTCTGGAGGTACTCAGTGACTTTGGAGGGACAATGATGCACTCCCGAGAGGCCTAGGAGTCTTCAAAGGGGTACTTCCTTGAAAATAAAGCAGAACAGCGACTAAGAACTCATGGAAACAGCTGTATGCCTCCCTTTCTGCCCGGCTACTCGGGACCTAAAATGGAGGCAAGTTCCCACGTTGAGTATCCTTTTAGCTCTAGAGCTTGTCAGGCAGACCACCGCCGCGGCCACGGAGGCACCTGGTTTAGACAGAGCAAACTCATTTTTTTCCAAGAAGCATTCCTACAGGGTTTAACAGGCCTGTCAACAGCAGGGAATGTCATGCAGCTTCAAGGCAGCATGAATGCAGCCTTCAAAATGGGAAAGCAAGGGTAGTTCCAGCAGGCCCCCGTTTCCATGGGCACCCTCAGCATACACCCGTGTGGTTTCTAACAAGTCCAAAGAGACACAGGTTACCCTGTGTTTCCTTTCCTGAATCAACTTCTCGAAGTAGGGTGTTCTGCATCAAGCGAACTGCCTCAACCAAGGAACACCGTAGCTGCTCCTCTGGGCCTGTAGCTATTCAAAAGCCTGCAGTGCCACAGGAAGAAGAGGACTTCAATTGCAGTAGGAACACAAGCCGACTTTCTCTAGGAGGCATGGTGACTTCAGGCAGGATGTCCCAGATGGAATGCGAAGCCGAGGGTTTCTCTGAGTGCAGCTCGGACTAGGGCAATGCGTAAGACTTCGACGCCATGTGGGATGTGCTAGAACAGTGTTCCTGAGCGTGTGCAAGTGCTGGTGAAATTAAGCTGCTCCAAAAAGGAGTGTGGTGCGTTTCCCTATGCTCGGCATACACAGAGGAGCTCTAAAGGGCTACGGGCCTGGATGTTGCTTAGCAGACCCAGGGGGGCCTGGGGGTACTCAGTGTTCCCGTCGGGAACAGGGTGCCCACGCTAGCTTCCAAGGTGTCCAGAAAACGGTGCTGCAGTTAAAGATATGCAAAGCAGAGGCCACCGCCTCATGGAAACTGCAGCACACCGCTGCTTCTGCGTGGCCAATCGGGGCCTAACTTCCAGGCATGTGCTCATGCCAGGTGTGCCGGTAGCGACACAGCATGCTAAGAGGCTGGGTTTATCCTCGGATAGAGTGACTACAGGTACGAGGTCCTCCAAGTATTCAAAGCACAGTGTTTTCTCATGGCAGCTCACACAAGGGCCATGACGAAGTCTTCCTGGGCACTTGGGACTCACCAGCAATGTTGTCCTGAGGCCATTCGAGGACTCTGGAAATGTAGGTCTCCTCAAGGAAGGTACAGGGTGTTGCCCATCACTGGAAACGCACAGAGGGCCTCCGAGGGATCAACCGATGGGCGTTGAAGTTGCTCAGCCGGCCCACAGGTGTCTGGAGGTAGTCAGTGAAATTGGAGGGAAAATGATGCATACCCGAGAGGCCTAGGAGTACTCAAAAGTCTACTTCCTGTAAATTAAAGCACATAAGCCACTAAGAACTCATGGAAACAGCTACCTGCCTCCCTTTCTGCACGGCTACTCAGGGCCTAACCTGGAGGCAAGTTCTCACGTTGGGATTCCCTTTAGCTCTAGAGCTTGTCAGGCGGACCACCACCACGGCCATGGAAGCACCTGGTTCAGACAGAGCAAACTCATAATTTTCCCCGCAGCCTTCTTACAGGGTTTCCAGGCCTGTCAGGAGCAGGGAATGTCAAGTAGCTGCAAGGCAGCGTGAATGCGGCCTTCAAAGTGGGAAAGCAAGTCTATTTCCAGCAGGCCCCCGTTTCCATGGGCACCCTCAGCATACACCCCTGTGGTATCTAACAAGTCCAAAGAGACACAGGTTACCCTGTGTTTCCTACCCTGAATCAACTTCTCGAAGTAGGGAGTTCTGCATCAAGCGAACTGCCTCAACCAAGGAACGGCGTAGCTGCTCCTCTGGGCCTGTGGCTATTCAAAAGCCTGCAGCGCCACTGGAAGAAGAGGACTTAAATTGCAGTAAGAACGCAAGCCAACTTTCTCGAGGAGGCACGGTGACTTCAGGCAGGAGGTCCCAGACGGAATGCGACGCCGAGGGTTTCTCTGAGTGCAGCTCGGACTAGGGCATTGCGTAAGACTTCGACGCCATGTGGGATGTGCTAGAACAGTGTTCCTGAGCGTGTGCGAGTGCTGGGGAAATTAGGCTGCTCCAAAAGAGAGTGCGGTGCGTTTCCCTACGCTCGGCATACACAGAGGGGCTCTAAAGGGCTCCGGGCCTGGATATTGCTTAGCAGACCCAGGTGGGCCTGGGGGTACTCAGTGTCCCTGCCGGAAACAGGGTGCCCACGCGAGCCTCCTAGGTGTCCGGCAAACTGTGCTGCAGTTAAAGATATGCAGAGCAGAGGCCACAGCCTCATGGAAACTGCTGCATGCCTCCACTTCTGTGCGGCCAATCAGGACCTTACCTCCAGTCACGTGTTCATGCTGGGTGCCCCTTTAGCGACACAGCATGGTAAGATGCTGACTTTCTCCTCGAGCAGAGTGACTTTAGGTACGAGGTTCTCGAAGTATTCAATGCAGAGTGTTTTCTCATGGCAGCTCACACAAGGGCCATGACAAAGACTTCCTGGGCACTTCGGACTCACCAGAAATGAGGTCCTGCGGCTGTTCGAGGACTCTGGAAATGTAGTTCTCCTCAAGGAACGTGCAGTGTGTTGCCCGTCACTCGGCACACTCAGAGGGCCTCCACCGGACAGACCAACCGGCCTCGATGTTGCTAAGCCGGCCCACAGGGTTCTGGAGGTACTCAGTGACTTTGGAGGGACAATGATGCACTCCCGAGAGGCCTAGGAGTCTTCAAAGGGGTACTTCCTTGAAAATAAAGCAGAACAGCGACTAAGAACTCATGGAAACAGCTGTATGCCTCCCTTTCTGCCCGGCTACTCGGGACCTAAAATGGAGGCAAGTTCCCACGTTGAGTATCCTTTTAGCTCTAGAGCTTGTCAGGCAGACCACCGCCGCGGCCACGGAGGCACCTGGTTTAGACAGAGCAAACTCATTTTTTTCCAAGAAGCATTCCTACAGGGTTTAACAGGCCTGTCAACAGCAGGGAATGTCATGCAGCTTCAAGGCAGCATGAATGCAGCCTTCAAAATGGGAAAGCAAGGGTAGTTCCAGCAGGCCCCCGTTTCCATGGGCACCCTCAGCATACACCCGTGTGGTTTCTAACAAGTCCAAAGAGACACAGGTTACCCTGTGTTTCCTTTCCTGAATCAACTTCTCGAAGTAGGGTGTTCTGCATCAAGCGAACTGCCTCAACCAAGGAACACCGTAGCTGCTCCTCTGGGCCTGTAGCTATTCAAAAGCCTGCAGTGCCACAGGAAGAAGAGGACTTCAATTGCAGTAGGAACACAAGCCGACTTTCTCTAGGAGGCATGGTGACTTCAGGCAGGATGTCCCAGATGGAATGCGAAGCCGAGGGTTTCTCTGAGTGCAGCTCGGACTAGGGCAATGCGTAAGACTTCGACGCCATGTGGGATGTGCTAGAACAGTGTTCCTGAGCGTGTGCAAGTGCTGGTGAAATTAAGCTGCTCCAAAAAGGAGTGTGGTGCGTTTCCCTATGCTCGGCATACACAGAGGAGCTCTAAAGGGCTACGGGCCTGGATGTTGCTTAGCAGACCCAGGGGGGCCTGGGGGTACTCAGTGTTCCCGTCGGGAACAGGGTGCCCACGCTAGCTTCCAAGGTGTCCAGAAAACGGTGCTGCAGTTAAAGATATGCAAAGCAGAGGCCACCGCCTCATGGAAACTGCAGCACACCGCTGCTTCTGCGTGGCCAATCAGGGCCTAACTTCCAGGCATGTGCTCATGCCAGGTGTGCCGGTAGCGACACAGCATGCTAAGAGGCTGGGTTTATCCTCGGATAGAGTGACTACAGGTACGAGGTCCTCCAAGTATTCAAAGCACAGTGTTTTCTCATGGCAGCTCACACAAGGGCCATGACGAAGTCTTCCTGGGCACTTGGGACTCACCAGCAATGTTGTCCTGAGGCCATTCGAGGACTCTGGAAATGTAGGTCTCCTCAAGGAAGGTACAGGGTGTTGCCCATCACTGGAAACGCACAGAGGGCCTCCGAGGGATCAACCGATGGGCGTTGAAGTTGCTCAGCCGGCCCACAGGTGTCTGGAGGTAGTCAGTGAAATTGGAGGGAAAATGATGCATACCCGAGAGGCCTAGGAGTACTCAAAAGTCTACTTCCTGTAAATTAAAGCACATAAGCCACTAAGAACTCATGGAAACAGCTACCTGCCTCCCTTTCTGCACGGCTACTCAGGGCCTAACCTGGAGGCAAGTTCTCACGTTGGGATTCCCTTTAGCTCTAGAGCTTGTCAGGCGGACCACCACCACGGCCATGGAAGCACCTGGTTCAGACAGAGCAAACTCATAATTTTCCCCGCAGCCTTCTTACAGGGTTTCCAGGCCTGTCAGGAGCAGGGAATGTCAAGTAGCTGCAAGGCAGCGTGAATGCGGCCTTCAAAGTGGGAAAGCAAGTCTATTTCCAGCAGGCCCCCGTTTCCATGGGCACCCTCAGCATACACCCCTGTGGTATCTAACAAGTCCAAAGAGACACAGGTTACCCTGTGTTTCCTACCCTGAATCAACTTCTCGAAGTAGGGAGTTCTGCATCAAGCGAACTGCCTCAACCAAGGAACGGCGTAGCTGCTCCTCTGGGCCTGTGGCTATTCAAAAGCCTGCAGCGCCACTGGAAGAAGAGGACTTAAATTGCAGTAAGAACGCAAGCCAACTTTCTCGAGGAGGCACGGTGACTTCAGGCAGGAGGTCCCAGACGGAATGCGACGCCGAGGGTTTCTCTGAGTGCAGCTCGGACTAGGGCATTGCGTAAGACTTCGACGCCATGTGGGATGTGCTAGAACAGTGTTCCTGAGCGTGTGCGAGTGCTGGGGAAATTAGGCTGCTCCAAAAGAGAGTGCGGTGCGTTTCCCTACACTCGGCATACACAGAGGGGCTCTAAAGGGCTCCGGGCCTGGATATTGCTTAGCAGACCCAGGTGGGCCTGGGGGTACTCAGTGTCCCTGCCGGAAACAGGGTGCCCACGTGAGCCTCCTAGGTGTCCGGCAAACTGTACTGCAGTTAAAGATAACCAGAGCAGGGGCCACCGCCTCATGGAAACTGCAGCACGCCTCCGCTTCTGTGCGGCCAATCAGAGCCTTACTTCCAGGCATGTGTTCATGCTGGGAGTGCCGGTAGCAACACAGCATGCTAAGAGGCTGAGTTTCTCCACGGGTAGAGTGACTACAGGTCCGAGGTCCTCAAAGTATTCAAAGCACAGTGTTTTCCCCGAAGCATTCTTCCAGGGCTCACTGGCCTGTCGGGAGCTGGGAAGGTCAGGTAGCTTCAAGGCAGGCATGAATGCCGCCCTCAAAATGGGAAAGCAGGGCTAGTTCCAGCAGGCCCCCGTTTTCATGGGCACACTCAGCGTACATCCCTGTGGCTTCTAACGAGTCCCAAGAGACACCGGTTACCCTGCGTTTCCTTCCCTGAATCAACGTATCGAAGTAGGGAGTCCCGCATCCGGCGAACTGTCTCAACCGAGGAACGCGGTAGCTGCTCCTCTGGGCCTGGGGCTGCCTGCAGTGCCGCAGAAGGAACAGGACTTAAAGTGCAGTAAGAACCCAAGCCGCCGTCCTCTAGGAGGCACGGTGACTTCAGTCAGGAGGTCCTGGATGGAAGGCGAAGACGAGGGCTCCTCTGAGGGCAGCTCCGACTAGGGCACCGCGTAAGACCTCCACGCCACGTGGGACGTGCCAGAACGGTGTTCGCGAACGTGTGCGAGTGCCGAGGAAACTACGCTGCTCCGAAGGAGATGGCAGTGCGTTTCCCTACGCTCGGCCTGCACACAGGGGGCTCTGAAGGGCCACGGGCCTGGATGTTCCTTAGCAGACCCAGGTGCACCTGGGGGTACTCAGTGTTCCTGCTGGGAGCAGGGTGCCCCGGCTATTCTCAGTGTTCTCTCATGGCAGCTCACACAAGGGCCATGACTGAGTCTTCCTGGGTACTTCGCACTCACCAGCCATGTTGTCCCGAGGGCGTTCGAGGGCTCTGGAGATGTAGCGCTCCTCAAGGAACGCGCAGTGTGTTGCTGCCCAGCACTCAGCAGGCACAGATGTCCTCCGGAGGATCAACCAATGGACCTCGACATTGCTCCGCCGGCCCACAGGTGTCTGGAGGCACACAGTGACCTCGGAGGGAAAACGATGCACACCCGTGGGGCCTAGGAGTCCCCGGACGCGTACTTCCTTTAAAATAAAGCACAGAAGCGACTGAGAACTCGTGGAAACAGCTGCATGCCTCCCTTTCTGCACGGCTACTCAGGGCCTAACCTGGAGGCGAGTTCTCACGTCGAGGTTCCCTTTCGCTCTAGAGCCTGTCATGCGGACCGAGCTGCGGCTACGGAAGCACCTGGTTTAGAGAGAGCAAACTCATAATTTTACCCGAAGCATTCTTCCAGGGCTCACTGGCCTGTCGGGAGCCGGGAATGTCAGGTAGCTTCAAGGCAGGCATGAATGCCGCCCTCAAAACGGGAAAGCAGGGCTAGTTCCAGCAGGCCCCCATTTCCATGGGCACACTCAGCATACATCCCTGTTGCTTCTAAGGACTCCCAAGAGACACCGGTTACCCTGCGTTTCCTTCCCTGAATCAACTTATCGAAGTAGGAAGTCCCGCATCCGGCGAACTGTCTCAACCGAGGAACGCCGTAGCTGCTCCTCTGTGCCTGGGTCTGCCTGCAGTGCCGCAGAAGGAACAGGACTTAAAGTGCAGTAAGAACCCAAGCCGCCGTCCTCTAGGAGGCACGGTGACTTCAGTCAGGAGGTCCTGGATGGAACGCGAAGACGAGGGCTCCTCTGAGGGCAGGTCCAATTAGGGCACCGCGTAAGAACTCCGCGCCACGTGGGACGTGCCAGCACGGTGTTCGCGAACGTGTGCGAGTGCCGAGGAAACTAAGCTGCTCCAAAGGAGAGGGCAGTGCGTTTCCCTATGATCGGCCTGCACACAGGGGGCTCTGAAGGGCTACGGGCCTGGATGTTGCTTAGCACACCCAGGTGCACCTGGGGGTACTCAGTGTTCCTGCTGGGAGCAGGGTGCCCCGGCTAGCCTCCCAGGTGTCCAGAAAGCTGTGCTGCCGTTAAAGGCATGCAGAGCAGAGGCCACCGCCTCCTGGAAGCTGCAGCACGCCTCCGCTTCTCCACGGCGAATCAGGGCCTTACTTCCAGGCATGGGTTCATGCTGGGTGTGCCGGTAGCGACACAGCGTGCTAAGATGCTGACTTTCTCCTCGAGCAGAGTGACTTCAGGTATGGGGAGGGCCTCGCAGTGTTTCAAGCACAGTGTTCTCTCATGGCAGCTCACACAAGGGCCATGAGAGAGTCTTCCTGGGTACTTCGCACTCACCAGCCATGTTGTCCCGAGGGCGTTCGAGGGCTCTGGAGATGTAGCGCTCCTCAAGGAACGCGCAGTGTGTTGCTGCCCAGCACTCGGCAGGCACAGAGGTCCTCCGTGGGATCAACCAATGGACCTCGACGTTGCTCCGCCGGCCCACAGGTGTCTGGAGGCACTTAGTGACCTCGGAGGGAAAACGATGCACACCCGTGGGGCCTAGGAGTCCCCGGACGCGTACTTCCTTTAAAATAAAGCACATAAGCGACTGAGAAGTTGTGGAAACAACTGCATGCCTCCCTCTCTGCACGGCTACTCAGGGCTTAACCTGGAGGCGAGTTCTCACTTCGAGGTTCCCTTTCGCTCTAGAGCCTGTCATGCGGACTGAGCTGCGGCCATGGAAGCACCTGGTTCAGACAGAGCAAACTCACAATTTTCCCCGCAGCCTTCTTACAGGGTTTCCAGGCCTGTCAGGAGCAGGGAATGTTAAGTAGCTGCAAGGCAGCGTGAATGCGGCCTTCAAAGTGGGAAAGCAAGTCTATTTCCAGCAGGCCCCCATTTCCATGGGCACCCTCAGCATAAACCCCTGCGGTACCTAACTAGTCCAAAGAGACACAGGTTACCCTGTGTTTCCTACCCTGAATGAAATTCTCGAAGTAGGGTGTTCTGCATCAAGCGAACTGCCTCAACCAAGGAACGGCGTAGCTGCTCCTCTGGGCCTGTGGCTATTCAAAAGCCTGCAGCGCCACTGGAAGAAGAGGACTTAAATTGCAGTAAGAACGCAAGCCAACTTTCTCGAGGAGGCACGGTGACTTCAGGCAGGAGGTCCCAGACGGAATGCGACGCCGAGGGTTTCTCTGAGTGCAGCTCGGACTAGGGCATTGCGTAAGACTTCGACGCCATGTGGGATGTGCTAGAACAGTGTTCCTGAGCGTGTGCGAGTGCTGGGGAAATTAGGCTGCTCCAAAAGAGAGTGCGGTGCGTTTCCCTACGCTCGGCATACACAGAGGGGCTCTAAAGGGCTCCGGGCCTGGATATTGCTTAGCAGACCCAGGTGGGCCTGGGGGTACTCAGTGTCCCTGCCGGAAACAGGGTGCCCACGTGAGCCTCCTAGGTGTCCGGCAAACTGTGCTGCAGTTAAAGATAACCAGAGCAGGGGCCACCGCCTCATGGAAACTGCAGCACGCCTCCGCTTCTGCGCGGCCAATCAGAGCCTTACTTCCAGGCATGTGTTCATGCTGGGAGTGCCGGTAGCAACACAGCATGCTAAGAGGCTGAGTTTCTCCACGGGTAGAGTGACTTTAGGTACGAGGTTCTCGAAGTATTCAAAGCACAGTGTTTTCCCCGAAGCATTCTTCCAGGGCTCACTGGCCTGTCGGGAGCTGGGAAGGTCAGGTAGCTTCAAGGCAGGCATGAATGCCGCCCTCAAAATGGGAAAGCAGGGCTAGTTCCAGCAGGCCCCCGTTTTCATGGGCACACTCAGCGTACATCCCTGTGGCTTCTAACGAGTCCCAAGAGACACCGGTTACCCTGCGTTTCCTTCCCTGAATCAACGTATCGAAGTAGGGAGTCCCGCATCCGGCGAACTGTCTCAACCGAGGAACGCCGTAGCTGCTCCTCTGGGCCTGGGGCTGCCTGCAGTGCCGCAGAAGGAACAGGACTTAAAGTGCAGTAAGAACCCAAGCCGCCGTCCTCTAGTAGGCACGGTGACTTCAGTCAGGAGGTCCTGGATGGAAGGCGAAGACGAGGGCTCCTCTGAGGGCAGCTCCGACTAGGGCACCGCGTAAGACCTCCGCGCCACGTGGGACGTGCCAGAACGGTGTTCGCGAACGTGTGCGAGTGCCGAGGAAACTAAGCTGCTCCGAAGGAGAGGGCAGTGCGTTTCCCTACGCTCGGCCTGCACACAGGGGGCTCTGAAGGGCTACGGGCCTGGATGTTCCTTAGCAGACCCAGGTGCACCTGGGGGTACTCAGTGTTCCTGCCGGGAGCAGGGTGCCCCGGCTAGCCTCCCAGGTGTCCAGAAAGCTGTGCTGCCGTTAAAGGCATGCAGAGCAGAGGCCACTGCCTCCTGGAAGCTGCAGCACGCCTCCGCTTCTGCACGGCGAATCAGGGCCTTCCTTCCAGACATGGGTTCATGCTGGGTGTGCCGGTAGCGACACAGCGTGCTAAGATGCTGACTTTCTCCTCGAGCAGAGTGACTTCAGGTACGAGGGCGGGCCTCGCAGTGTTCCAAGCACAGTGTTCTCTCATGGCAGCTCACACAAGGGCCATGACAGAGTCTTCCTGGGCACTTCGCACTCACCAGCCATGTTGTCCCGAGGGCGTTCGAGGGCTCTGGAGAAGTAGTGCTCCTCAAGGAACGCGCAGTGTGTTGCTGCCCAGCACTCGGCAGGCACAGAGGTCCTCCGGGGGATCAACCAATGGACCTCGACGTTGCTCCGCTGGCCCACAGGTGTCTGGAGGCACTCAGTGACCTCGGAGGGAAAACGATGCACACCCGTGGGGCCTAGGAGTCCCCGGACGCGTACTTCCTTTAAAATAAAGCACATAAGCGACTGAGAACTCATGGAATCAGCTGCATGCCTCCCTTTCTGCACGGCTACTCAGGGCCTAACCTGGAGGCGAGTTCTCACGTCGAGGTTCCCTTTCGCTCTAGAGCCTGTCAGGCGGACCACCACCGCGGCCATGGAAGCACCTGGTTCAGACAGAGCAAACTCACAATTTTCCCCGCAGCCTTCTTACAGGGTTTCCAGGCCTGTCAGGAGCAGGGAATGTCAAGTAGCTGCAAGGCAGCGTGAATGCGGCCTTCAAAGTGGGAAAGCAAGTCTATTTCCAGCAGGCCCCCATTTCCATGGGCACCCTCAGCATAAACCCCTGCGGTACCTAACTAGTCCAAAGAGACACAGGTTACCCTGTGTTTCCTACCCTGAATGAAATTCTCGAAGTAGGGTGTTCTGCATCAAGCGAACTGCCTCAACCAAGGAACGGCGTAGCTGCTCCTCTGGGCCTGTGGCTATTCAAAAGCCTGCAGCGCCACTGGAAGAAGAGGACTTAAATTGCAGTAAGAACGCAAGCCAACTTTCTCGAGGAGGCACGGTGACTTCAGGCAGGAGGTCCCAGACGGAATGCGACGCCGAGGGTTTCTCTGAGTGCAGCTCGGACTAGGGCATTGCGTAAGACTTCGACGCCATGTGGGATGTGCTAGAACAGTGTTCCTGAGCGTGTGCGAGTGCTGGGGAAATTAGGCTGCTCCAAAAGAGAGTGCGGTGCGTTTCCCTACGCTCGGCATACACAGAGGGGCTCTAAAGGGCTCCGGGCCTGGATATTGCTTAGCAGACCCAGGTGGGCCTGGGGGTACTCAGTGTCCCTGCCGGAAACAGGGTGCCCACGCGAGCCTCCTAGGTGTCCGGCAAACTGTGCTGCAGTTAAAGATATGCAGAGCAGAGGCCACAGCCTCATGGAAACTGCTGCATGCCTCCACTTCTGTGCGGCCAATCAGGACCTTACCTCCAGTCACGTGTTCATGCTGGGTGCCCCTTTAGCGACACAGCATGGTAAGATGCTGACTTTCTCCTCGAGCAGAGTGACTTTAGGTACGAGGTTCTCGAAGTATTCAATGCAGAGTGTTTTCTCATGGCAGCTCACACAAGGGCCATGACAAAGACTTCCTGGGCACTTCGGACTCACCAGAAATGAGGTCCTGCGGCTGTTCGAGGACTCTGGAAATGTAGTTCTCCTCAAGGAACGTGCAGTGTGTTGCCCGTCACTCGGCACACTCAGAGGGCCTCCACCGGACAGACCAACCGGCCTCGATGTTGCTAAGCCGGCCCACAGGGTTCTGGAGGTACTCAGTGACTTTGGAGGGACAATGATGCACTCCCGAGAGGCCTAGGAGTCTTCAAAGGGGTACTTCCTTGAAAATAAAGCAGAACAGCGACTAAGAACTCATGGAAACAGCTGTATGCCTCCCTTTCTGCCCGGCTACTCGGGACCTAAAATGGAGGCAAGTTCCCACGTTGAGTATCCTTTTAGCTCTAGAGCTTGTCAGGCAGACCACCGCCGCGGCCACGGAGGCACCTGGTTTAGACAGAGCAAACTCATTTTTTTCCAAGAAGCATTCCTACAGGGTTTAACAGGCCTGTCAACAGCAGGGAATGTCATGCAGCTTCAAGGCAGCATGAATGCAGCCTTCAAAATGGGAAAGCAAGGGTAGTTCCAGCAGGCCCCCGTTTCCATGGGCACCCTCAGCATACACCCGTGTGGTTTCTAACAAGTCCAAAGAGACACAGGTTACCCTGTGTTTCCTTTCCTGAATCAACTTCTCGAAGTAGGGTGTTCTGCATCAAGCGAACTGCCTCAACCAAGGAACACCGTAGCTGCTCCTCTGGGCCTGTAGCTATTCAAAAGCCTGCAGTGCCACAGGAAGAAGAGGACTTCAATTGCAGTAGGAACACAAGCCGACTTTCTCTAGGAGGCATGGTGACTTCAGGCAGGATGTCCCAGATGGAATGCGAAGCCGAGGGTTTCTCTGAGTGCAGCTCGGACTAGGGCAATGCGTAAGACTTCGACGCCATGTGGGATGTGCTAGAACAGTGTTCCTGAGCGTGTGCAAGTGCTGGTGAAATTAAGCTGCTCCAAAAAGGAGTGTGGTGCGTTTCCCTATGCTCGGCATACACAGAGGAGCTCTAAAGGGCTACGGGCCTGGATGTTGCTTAGCAGACCCAGGGGGGCCTGGGGGTACTCAGTGTTCCCGTCGGGAACAGGGTGCCCACGCTAGCTTCCAAGGTGTCCAGAAAACGGTGCTGCAGTTAAAGATATGCAAAGCAGAGGCCACCGCCTCATGGAAACTGCAGCACACCGCTGCTTCTGCGTGGCCAATCGGGGCCTAACTTCCAGGCATGTGCTCATGCCAGGTGTGCCGGTAGCGACACAGCATGCTAAGAGGCTGGGTTTATCCTCGGATAGAGTGACTACAGGTACGAGGTCCTCCAAGTATTCAAAGCACAGTGTTTTCTCATGGCAGCTCACACAAGGGCCATGACGAAGTCTTCCTGGGCACTTGGGACTCACCAGCAATGTTGTCCTGAGGCCATTCGAGGACTCTGGAAATGTAGGTCTCCTCAAGGAAGGTACAGGGTGTTGCCCATCACTGGAAACGCACAGAGGGCCTCCGAGGGATCAACCGATGGGCGTTGAAGTTGCTCAGCCGGCCCACAGGTGTCTGGAGGTAGTCAGTGAAATTGGAGGGAAAATGATGCATACCCGAGAGGCCTAGGAGTACTCAAAAGTCTACTTCCTGTAAATTAAAGCACATAAGCCACTAAGAACTCATGGAAACAGCTACCTGCCTCCCTTTCTGCACGGCTACTCAGGGCCTAACCTGGAGGCAAGTTCTCACGTTGGGATTCCCTTTAGCTCTAGAGCTTGTCAGGCGGACCACCACCACGGCCATGGAAGCACCTGGTTCAGACAGAGCAAACTCATAATTTTCCCCGCAGCCTTCTTACAGGGTTTCCAGGCCTGTCAGGAGCAGGGAATGTCAAGTAGCTGCAAGGCAGCGTGAATGCGGCCTTCAAAGTGGGAAAGCAAGTCTATTTCCAGCAGGCCCCCGTTTCCATGGGCACCCTCAGCATACACCCCTGTGGTATCTAACAAGTCCAAAGAGACACAGGTTACCCTGTGTTTCCTACCCTGAATCAACTTCTCGAAGTAGGGAGTTCTGCATCAAGCGAACTGCCTCAACCAAGGAACGGCGTAGCTGCTCCTCTGGGCCTGTGGCTATTCAAAAGCCTGCAGCGCCACTGGAAGAAGAGGACTTAAATTGCAGTAAGAACGCAAGCCAACTTTCTCGAGGAGGCACGGTGACTTCAGGCAGGAGGTCCCAGACGGAATGCGACGCCGAGGGTTTCTCTGAGTGCAGCTCGGACTAGGGCATTGCGTAAGACTTCGACGCCATGTGGGATGTGCTAGAACAGTGTTCCTGAGCGTGTGCGAGTGCTGGGGAAATTAGGCTGCTCCAAAAGAGAGTGCGGTGCATTTCCCTACACTCGGCATACACAGAGGGGCTCTAAAGGGCTCCGGGCCTGGATATTGCTTAGCAGACCCAGGTGGGCCTGGGGGTACTCAGTGTCCCTGCCGGAAACAGGGTGCCCACGTGAGCCTCCTAGGTGTCCGGCAAACTGTACTGCAGTTAAAGATAACCAGAGCAGGGGCCACCGCCTCATGGAAACTGCAGCACGCCTCCGCTTCTGTGCGGCCAATCAGAGCCTTACTTCCAGGCATGTGTTCATGCTGGGAGTGCCGGTAGCAACACAGCATGCTAAGAGGCTGAGTTTCTCCACGGGTAGAGTGACTACAGGTCCGAGGTCCTCAAAGTATTCAAAGCACAGTGTTTTCCCCGAAGCATTCTTCCAGGGCTCACTGGCCTGTCGGGAGCTGGGAAGGTCAGGTAGCTTCAAGGCAGGCATGAATGCCGCCCTCAAAATGGGAAAGCAGGGCTAGTTCCAGCAGGCCCCCGTTTTCATGGGCACACTCAGCGTACATCCCTGTGGCTTCTAACGAGTCCCAAGAGACACCGGTTACCCTGCGTTTCCTTCCCTGAATCAACGTATCGAAGTAGGGAGTCCCGCATCCGGCGAACTGTCTCAACCGAGGAACGCGGTAGCTGCTCCTCTGGGCCTGGGGCTGCCTGCAGTGCCGCAGAAGGAACAGGACTTGAAGTGCAGTAAGAACCCAAGCCGCCGTCCTCTAGGAGGCACGGTGACTTCAGTCAGGAGGTCCTGGATGGAAGGCGAAGACGAGGGCTCCTCTGAGGGCAGCTCCGACTAGGGCACCGCGTAAGACCTCCACGCCACGTGGGACGTGCCAGAACGGTGTTCGCGAACGTGTGCGAGTGCCGAGGAAACTACGCTGCTCCGAAGGAGATGGCAGTGCGTTTCCCTACGCTCGGCCTGCACACAGGGGGCTCTGAAGGGCCACGGGCCTGGATGTTCCTTAGCAGACCCAGGTGCACCTGGGGGTACTCAGTGTTCCTGCTGGGAGCAGGGTGCCCCGGCTATTCTCAGTGTTCTCTCATGGCAGCTCACACAAGGGCCATGACTGAGTCTTCCTGGGTACTTCGCACTCACCAGCCATGTTGTCCCGAGGGCGTTCGAGGGCTCTGGAGATGTAGCGCTCCTCAAGGAACGCGCAGTGTGTTGCTGCCCAGCACTCAGCAGGCACAGATGTCCTCCGGAGGATCAACCAATGGACCTCGACATTGCTCCGCCGGCCCACAGGTGTCTGGAGGCACACAGTGACCTCGGAGGGAAAACGATGCACACCCGTGGGGCCTAGGAGTCCCCGGACGCGTACTTCCTTTAAAATAAAGCACAGAAGCGACTGAGAACTCGTGGAAACAGCTGCATGCCTCCCTTTCTGCACGGCTACTCAGGGCCTAACCTGGAGGCGAGTTCTCACGTCGAGGTTCCCTTTCGCTCTAGAGCCTGTCATGCGGACCGAGCTGCGGCTACGGAAGCACCTGGTTTAGAGAGAGCAAACTCATAATTTTACCCGAAGCATTCTTCCAGGGCTCACTGGCCTGTCGGGAGCCGGGAATGTCAGGTAGCTTCAAGGCAGGCATGAATGCCGCCCTCAAAACGGGAAAGCAGGGCTAGTTCCAGCAGGCCCCCATTTTCATGGGCACACTCAGCATACATCCCTGTTGCTTCTAAGGACTCCCAAGAGACACCGGTTACCCTGCGTTTCCTTCCCTGAATCAACTTATCGAAGTAGGAAGTCCCGCATCCGGCGAACTGTCTCAACCGAGGAACGCCGTAGCTGCTCCTCTGTGCCTGGGTCTGCCTGCAGTGCCGCAGAAGGAACAGGACTTAAAGTGCAGTAAGAACCCAAGCCGCCGTCCTCTAGGAGGCACGGTGACTTCAGTCAGGAGGTCCTGGATGGAACGCGAAGACGAGGGCTCCTCTGAGGGCAGGTCCAATTAGGGCACCGCGTAAGAACTCCGCGCCACATGGGACGTGCCAGCACGGTGTTCGCGAACGTGAGCGAGTGCCGAGGACACTAAGCTGCTCCGATGGAGAGGGCAGTGCGTTTCCCTATGATCGGCCTGCACACAGGGGGCTCTGAAGGGCTACGGGCCTGGATGTTGCTTAGCAGACCCAGGTGCACCTGGGGGTACTCAGTGTTCCTGCTGGGAGCAGGGTGCCCCGGCTAGCCTCCCAGGTGTCCAGAAAGCTGTGCTGCCGTTAAAGGCATGCAGAGCAGAGGCCACCGCCTCCTGGAAGCTGCAGCACGCCTCCGCTTCTGCACGGCGAATCAGGGCCTTACTTCCAGGCATGGGTTCATGCTGGGTGTGCCGGTAGCGACACAGCGTGCTAAGATGCTGACTTTCTCCTCGAGCAGAGTGACTTCAGGTACGAGGGCGGGCCTCGCAGTGTTCCAAGCACAGTGTTCTCTCATGGCAGCTCACACAAGGGCCATGACAGAGTCTTCCTGGGCACTTCGCACTCACCAGCCATGTTGTCCCGAGGGCGTTCGAGGGCTCTGGAGAAGTAGTGCTCCTCAAGGAACGCGCAGTGTGTTGCTGCCCAGCACTCGGCAGGCACAGAGGTCCTCCGGGGGATCAACCAATGGACCTCGACGTTGCTCCGCCGGCCCACAGGTGTCTGGAGGCACTCAGTGACCTCGGAGGGAAAACGATGCACACCCGTGGGGCCTAGGAGTCCCCGGACGCGTACTTCCTTTAAAATAAAGCACATAAGCGACTGAGAACTCATGGAATCAGCTGCATGCCTCCCTTTCTGCACGGCTACTCAGGGCCTAACCTGGAGGCGAGTTCTCACGTCGAGGTTCCCTTTCGCTCTAGAGCCTGTCAGGCGGACCACCACCGCGGCCATGGAAGCACCTGGTTCAGACAGAGCAAACTCACAATTTTCCCCGCAGCCTTCTTACAGGGTTTCCAGGCCTGTCAGGAGCAGGGAATGTCAAGTAGCTGCAAGGCAGCGTGAATGCGGCCTTCAAAGTGGGAAAGCAAGTCTATTTCCAGCAGGCCCCCATTTCCATGGGCACCCTCA
Organism: Grampus griseus; assembly: GCF_964374135.1. NCBI lineage: Eukaryota > Metazoa > Chordata > Mammalia > Artiodactyla > Delphinidae > Grampus > Grampus griseus. The sequence continues at coordinate 1,138,844 of NC_139010.1, forward strand.
GCATAAACCCCTGCGGTACCTAACTAGTCCAAAGAGACACAGGTTACCCTGTGTTTCCTACCCTGAATGAAATTCTCGAAGTAGGGTGTTCTGCATCAAGCGAACTGCCTCAACCAAGGAACGGCGTAGCTGCTCCTCTGGGCCTGTGGCTATTCAAAAGCCTGCAGCGCCACTGGAAGAAGAGGACTTAAATTGCAGTAAGAACGCAAGCCAACTTTCTCGAGGAGGCACGGTGACTTCAGGCAGGAGGTCCCAGACGGAATGCGACGCCGAGGGTTTCTCTGAGTGCAGCTCGGACTAGGGCATTGCGTAAGACTTCGACGCCATGTGGGATGTGCTAGAACAGTGTTCCTGAGCGTGTGCGAGTGCTGGGGAAATTAGGCTGCTCCAAAAGAGAGTGCGGTGCGTTTCCCTACGCTCGGCATACACAGAGGGGCTCTAAAGGGCTCCGGGCCTGGATATTGCTTAGCAGACCCAGGTGGGCCTGGGGGTACTCAGTGTCCCTGCCGGAAACAGGGTGCCCACGCGAGCCTCCTAGGTGTCCGGCAAACTGTGCTGCAGTTAAAGATATGCAGAGCAGAGGCCACAGCCTCATGGAAACTGCTGCATGCCTCCACTTCTGTGCGGCCAATCAGGACCTTACCTCCAGTCACGTGTTCATGCTGGGTGCCCCTTTAGCGACACAGCATGGTAAGATGCTGACTTTCTCCTCGAGCAGAGTGACTTTAGGTACGAGGTTCTCGAAGTATTCAATGCAGAGTGTTTTCTCATGGCAGCTCACACAAGGGCCATGACAAAGACTTCCTGGGCACTTCGGACTCACCAGAAATGAGGTCCTGCGGCTGTTCGAGGACTCTGGAAATGTAGTTCTCCTCAAGGAACGTGCAGTGTGTTGCCCGTCACTCGGCACACTCAGAGGGCCTCCACCGGACAGACCAACCGGCCTCGATGTTGCTAAGCCGGCCCACAGGGTTCTGGAGGTACTCAGTGACTTTGGAGGGACAATGATGCACTCCCGAGAGGCCTAGGAGTCTTCAAAGGGGTACTTCCTTGAAAATAAAGCAGAACAGCGACTAAGAACTCATGGAAACAGCTGTATGCCTCCCTTTCTGCCCGGCTACTCGGGACCTAAAATGGAGGCAAGTTCCCACGTTGAGTATCCTTTTAGCTCTAGAGCTTGTCAGGCAGACCACCGCCGCGGCCACGGAGGCACCTGGTTTAGACAGAGCAAACTCATTTTTTTCCAAGAAGCATTCCTACAGGGTTTAACAGGCCTGTCAACAGCAGGGAATGTCATGCAGCTTCAAGGCAGCATGAATGCAGCCTTCAAAATGGGAAAGCAAGGGTAGTTCCAGCAGGCCCCCGTTTCCATGGGCACCCTCAGCATACACCCGTGTGGTTTCTAACAAGTCCAAAGAGACACAGGTTACCCTGTGTTTCCTTTCCTGAATCAACTTCTCGAAGTAGGGTGTTCTGCATCAAGCGAACTGCCTCAACCAAGGAACACCGTAGCTGCTCCTCTGGGCCTGTAGCTATTCAAAAGCCTGCAGTGCCACAGGAAGAAGAGGACTTCAATTGCAGTAGGAACACAAGCCGACTTTCTCTAGGAGGCATGGTGACTTCAGGCAGGATGTCCCAGATGGAATGCGAAGCCGAGGGTTTCTCTGAGTGCAGCTCGGACTAGGGCAATGCGTAAGACTTCGACGCCATGTGGGATGTGCTAGAACAGTGTTCCTGAGCGTGTGCAAGTGCTGGTGAAATTAAGCTGCTCCAAAAAGGAGTGTGGTGCGTTTCCCTATGCTCGGCATACACAGAGGAGCTCTAAAGGGCTACGGGCCTGGATGTTGCTTAGCAGACCCAGGGGGGCCTGGGGGTACTCAGTGTTCCCGTCGGGAACAGGGTGCCCACGCTAGCTTCCAAGGTGTCCAGAAAACGGTGCTGCAGTTAAAGATATGCAAAGCAGAGGCCACCGCCTCATGGAAACTGCAGCACACCGCTGCTTCTGCGTGGCCAATCGGGGCCTAACTTCCAGGCATGTGCTCATGCCAGGTGTGCCGGTAGCGACACAGCATGCTAAGAGGCTGAGTTTATCCTCGGATAGAGTGACTACAGGTACGAGGTCCTCCAAGTATTCAAAGCACAGTGTTTTCTCATGGCAGCTCACACAAGGGCCATGACGAAGTCTTCCTGGGCACTTGGGACTCACCAGCAATGTTGTCCTGAGGCCATTCGAGGACTCTGGAAATGTAGGTCTCCTCAAGGAAGGTACAGGGTGTTGCCCATCACTGGAAACGCACAGAGGGCCTCCGAGGGATCAACCGATGGGCGTTGAAGTTGCTCAGCCGGCCCACAGGTGTCTGGAGGTAGTCAGTGAAATTGGAGGGAAAATGATGCATACCCGAGAGGCCTAGGAGTACTCAAAAGTCTACTTCCTGTAAATTAAAGCACATAAGCCACTAAGAACTCATGGAAACAGCTACCTGCCTCCCTTTCTGCACGGCTACTCAGGGCCTAACCTGGAGTCAAGTCCTCACGTTGGGATTCCCTGTAGCTCTAGAGCTTGTCAGGCGGACCACCACCACGGCCATGGAAGCACCTGGTTCAGACAGAGCAAACTCATAAATTTCCCCGCAGCCTTCTTACAGGGTTTCCAGGCCTGTCAGGAGCAGGGAATGTCAAGTAGCTGCAAGGCAGCATGAATGCGGCCTTCAAAGTGGGAAAGCAAGTCTATTTCCAGCAGGCCCCCGTTTCCATGGGCACCCTCAGCATACACCCCTGTGGTATCTAACAAGTCCAAAGAGACACAGGTTACCCTGTGTTTCCTACCCTGAATCAACTTCTCGAAGTAGGGAGTTCTGCATCAAGCGAACTGCCTCAACCAAGGAACGGCGTAGCTGCTCCTCTGGGCCTGTGGCTATTCAAAAGCCTGCAGCGCCACTGGAAGAAGAGGACTTAAATTGCAGTAAGAACGCAAGCCAACTTTCTCGAGGAGGCACGGTGACTTCAGGCAGGAGGTCCCAGACGGAATGCGACGCCGAGGGTTTCTCTGAGTGCAGCTCGGACTAGGGCATTGCGTAAGACTTCGACGCCATGTGGGATGTGCTAGAACAGTGTTCCTGAGCGTGTGCGAGTGCTGGGGAAATTAGGCTGCTCCAAAAGAGAGTGCGGTGCGTTTCCCTACGCTCGGCATACACAGAGGGGCTCTAAAGGGCTCCGGGCCTGGATATTGCTTAGCAGACCCAGGTGGGCCTGGGGGTACTCAGTGTCCCTGCCGGAAACAGGGTGCCCACGTGAGCCTCCTAGGTGTCCGGCAAACTGTGCTGCAGTTAAAGATAACCAGAGCAGGGGCCACCGCCTCATGGAAACTGCAGCACGCCTCCGCTTCTGCGCGGCCAATCAGAGCCTTACTTCCAGGCATGTGTTCATGCTGGGAGTGCCGGTAGCAACACAGCATGCTAAGAGGCTGAGTTTCTCCACGGGTAGAGTGACTTTAGGTACGAGGTTCTCGAAGTATTCAAAGCACAGTGTTTTCCCCGAAGCATTCTTCCAGGGCTCACTGGCCTGTCGGGAGCTGGGAAGGTCAGGTAGCTTCAAGGCAGGCATGAATGCCGCCCTCAAAATGGGAAAGCAGGGCTAGTTCCAGCAGGCCCCCGTTTTCATGGGCACACTCAGCGTACATCCCTGTGGCTTCTAACGAGTCCCAAGAGACACCGGTTACCCTGCGTTTCCTTCCCTGAATCAACGTATCGAAGTAGGGAGTCCCGCATCCGGCGAACTGTCTCAACCGAGGAACGCCGTAGCTGCTCCTCTGGGCCTGGGGCTGCCTGCAGTGCCGCAGAAGGAACAGGACTTAAAGTGCAGTAAGAACCCAAGCCGCCGTCCTCTAGGAGGCACGGTGACTTCAGTCAGGAGGTCCTGGATGGAAGGCGAAGACGAGGGCTCCTCTGAGGGCAGCTCCGACTAGGGCACCGCGTAAGACCTCCGCGCCACGTGGGACGTGCCAGAACGGTGTTCGCGAACGTGTGCGAGTGCCGAGGAAACTAAGCTGCTCCGAAGGAGAGGGCAGTGCGTTTCCCTACGCTCGGCCTGCACACAGGGGTCTCTGAAGGGCTACGGGCCTGGATGTTCCTTAGCAGACCCAGGTGCACCTGGGGGTACTCAGTGTTCCTGCCGGGAGCAGGGTGCCCCGGCTAGCCTCCCAGGTGTCCAGAAAGCTGTGCTGCCGTTAAAGGCATGCAGAGCAGAGGCCACCGCCTCCTGGAAGCTGCAGCACGCCTCCGCTTCTGCACGGCGAATCAGGGCCTTCCTTCCAGACATGGGTTCATGCTGGGTGTGCCGGTAGCGACACAGCGTGCTAAGATGCTGACTTTCTCCTCGAGCAGAGTGACTTCAGGTACGAGGGCGGGCCTCGCAGTGTTCCAAGCACAGTGTTCTCTCATGGCAGCTCACACAAGGGCCATGACAGAGTCTTCCTGGGCACTTCGCACTCACCAGCCATGTTGTCCCGAGGGCGTTCGAGGGCTCTGGAGAAGTAGTGCTCCTCAAGGAACGCGCCGTGTGTTGCTGCCCAGCACTCGGCAGGCACAGAGGTCCTCCGGGGGATCAACCAATGGACCTCGACGTTGCTCCGCCGGCCCACAGGTGTCTGGAGGCACTCAGTGACCTCGGAGGGAAAACGATGCACACCCGTGGGGCCTAGGAGTCCCCGGACGCGTACTTCCTTTAAAATAAAGCACATAAGCGACTGAGAACTCATGGAATCAGCTGCATGCCTCCCTTTCTGCACGGCTACTCAGGGCCTAACCTGGAGGCGAGTTCTCACGTCGAGGTTCCCTTTCGCTCTAGAGCCTGTCAGGCGGACCACCACCGCGGCCATGGAAGCACCTGGTTCAGACAGAGCAAACTCACAATTTTCCCCGCAGCCTTCTTACAGGGTTTCCAGGCCTGTCAGGAGCAGGGAATGTCAAGTAGCTGCAAGGCAGCGTGAATGCGGCCTTCAAAGTGGGAAAGCAAGTCTATTTCCAGCAGGCCCCCATTTCCATGGGCACCCTCAGCATAAACCCCTGCGGTACCTAACTAGTCCAAAGAGACACAGGTTACCCTGTGTTTCCTACCCTGAATGAAATTCTCGAAGTAGGGTGTTCTGCATCAAGCGAACTGCCTCAACCAAGGAACGGCGTAGCTGCTCCTCTGGGCCTGTGGCTATTCAAAAGCCTGCAGCGCCACTGGAAGAAGAGGACTTAAATTGCAGTAAGAACGCAAGCCAACTTTCTCGAGGAGGCACGGTGACTTCAGGCAGGAGGTCCCAGACGGAATGCGACGCCGAGGGTTTCTCTGAGTGCAGCTCGGACTAGGGCATTGCGTAAGACTTCGACGCCATGTGGGATGTGCTAGAACAGTGTTCCTGAGCGTGTGCGAGTGCTGGGGAAATTAGGCTGCTCCAAAAGAGAGTGCGGTGCGTTTCCCTACACTCGGCATACACAGAGGGGCTCTAAAGGGCTCCGGGCCTGGATATTGCTTAGCAGACCCAGGTGGGCCTGGGGGTACTCAGTGTCCCTGCCGGAAACAGGGTGCCCACGTGAGCCTCCTAGGTGTCCGGCAAACTGTGCTGCAGTTAAAGATATGCAGAGCAGAGGCCACAGCCTCATGGAAACTGCTGCATGCCTCCACTTCTGTGCGGCCAATCAGGACCTTACCTCCAGTCACGTGTTCATGCTGGGTGCCCCTTTAGCGACACAGCATGGTAAGATGCTGACTTTCTCCTCGAGCAGAGTGACTTTAGGTACGAGGTTCTCGAAGTATTCAATGCAGAGTGTTTTCTCATGGCAGCTCACACAAGGGCCATGACAAAGACTTCCTGGGCACTTCGGACTCACCAGAAATGAGGTCCTGTGGCTGTTCGAGGACTCTGGAAATGTAGTTCTCCTCAAGGAACGTGCAGTGTGTTGCCCGTCACTCGGCACACTCAGAGGGCCTCCACCGGACAGACCAACCGGCCTCGATGTTGCTAAGCCGGCCCACAGGGTTCTGGAGGTACTCAGTGACTTTGGAGGGACAATGATGCACTCCCGAGAGGCCTAGGAGTCTTCAAAGGGGTACTTCCTTGAAAATAAAGCAGAACAGCGACTAAGAACTCATGGAAACAGCTGTATGCCTCCCTTTCTGCCCGGCTACTCGGGACCTAAAATGGAGGCAAGTTCCCACGTTGAGTATCCTTTTAGCTCTAGAGCTTGTCAGGCAGACCACCGCCGCGGCCACGGAGGCACCTGGTTTAGACAGAGCAAACTCATTTTTTTCCAAGAAGCATTCCTACAGGGTTTAACAGGCCTGTCAACAGCAGGGAATGTCATGCAGCTTCAAGGCAGCATGAATGCAGCCTTCAAAATGGGAAAGCAAGGGTAGTTCCAGCAGGCCCCCGTTTCCATGGGCACCCTCAGCATACACCCGTGTGGTTTCTAACAAGTCCAAAGAGACACAGGTTACCCTGTGTTTCCTTTCCTGAATCAACTTCTCGAAGTAGGGTGTTCTGCATCAAGCGAACTGCCTCAACCAAGGAACACCGTAGCTGCTCCTCTGGGCCTGTAGCTATTCAAAAGCCTGCAGTGCCACAGGAAGAAGAGGACTTCAATTGCAGTAGGAACACAAGCCGACTTTCTCTAGGAGGCATGGTGACTTCAGGCAGGATGTCCCAGATGGAATGCGAAGCCGAGGGTTTCTCTGAGTGCAGCTCGGACTAGGGCAATGCGTAAGACTTCGACGCCATGTGGGATGTGCTAGAACAGTGTTCCTGAGCGTGTGCAAGTGCTGGTGAAATTAAGCTGCTCCAAAAAGGAGTGTGGTGCGTTTCCCTATGCTCGGCATACACAGAGGAGCTCTAAAGGGCTACGGGCCTGGATGTTGCTTAGCAGACCCAGGGGGGCCTGGGGGTACTCAGTGTTCCCGTCGGGAACAGGGTGCCCACGCTAGCTTCCAAGGTGTCCAGAAAACGGTGCTGCAGTTAAAGATATGCAAAGCAGAGGCCACCGCCTCATGGAAACTGCAGCACACCGCTGCTTCTGCGTGGCCAATCGAGGCCTAACTTCCAGGCATGTGCTCATGCCAGGTGTGCCGGTAGCGACACAGCATGCTAAGAGGCTGAGTTTATCCTCGGATAGAGTGACTACAGGTACGAGGTCCTCCAAGTATTCAAAGCACAGTGTTTTCTCATGGCAGCTCACACAAGGGCCATGACGAAGTCTTCCTGGGCACTTGGGACTCACCAGCAATGTTGTCCTGAGGCCATTCGAGGACTCTGGAAATGTAGGTCTCCTCAAGGAAGGTACAGGGTGTTGCCCATCACTGGAAACGCACAGAGGGCCTCCGAGGGATCAACCGATGGGCGTTGAAGTTGCTCAGCCGGCCCACAGGTGTCTGGAGGTAGTCAGTGAAATTGGAGGGAAAATGATGCATACCCGAGAGGCCTAGGAGTACTCAAAAGTCTACTTCCTGTAAATTAAAGCACATAAGCCACTAAGAACTCATGGAAACAGCTACCTGCCTCCCTTTCTGCACGGCTACTCAGGGCCTAACCTGGAGTCAAGTCCTCACGTTGGGATTCCCTGTAGCTCTAGAGCTTGTCAGGCGGACCACCACCACGGCCATGGAAGCACCTGGTTCAGACAGAGCAAACTCATAATTTTCCCCGCAGCCTTCTTACAGGGTTTCCAGGCCTGTCAGGAGCAGGGAATGTCAAGTAGCTGCAAGGCAGCGTGAATGCGGCCTTCAAAGTGGGAAAGCAAGTCTATTTCCAGCAGGCCCCCGTTTCCATGGGCACCCTCAGCATACACCCCTGTGGTATCTAACAAGTCCAAAGAGACACAGGTTACCCTGTGTTTCCTACCCTGAATGAAATTCTCGAAGTAGGGAGTTCTGCATCAAGCGAACTGCCTCAACCAAGGAACGGCGTAGCTGCTCCTCTGGGCCTGTGGCTATTCAAAAGCCTGCAGCGCCACTGGAAGAAGAGGACTTAAATTGCAGTAAGAACGCAAGCCAACTTTCTCGAGGAGGCACGGTGACTTCAGGCAGGAGGTCCCAGACGGAATGCGACGCCGAGGGTTTCTCTGAGTGCAGCTCGGACTAGGGCATTGCGTAAGACTTCGACGCCATGTGGGATGTGCTAGAACAGTGTTCCTGAGCGTGTGCGAGTGCTGGGGAAATTAGGCTGCTCCAAAAGAGAGTGCGGTGCGTTTCCCTACGCTCGGCATACACAGAGGGGCTCTAAAGGGCTCCGGGCCTGGATATTGCTTAGCAGACCCAGGTGGGCCTGGGGGTACTCAGTGTCCCTGCCGGAAACAGGGTGCCCACGTGAGCCTCCTAGGTGTCCGGCAAACTGTGCTGCAGTTAAAGATAACCAGAGCAGGGGCCACCGCCTCATGGAAACTGCAGCACGCCTCCGCTTCTGCGCGGCCAATCAGAGCCTTACTTCCAGGCATGTGTTCATGCTGGGAGTGCCGGTAGCAACACAGCATGCTAAGAGGCTGAGTTTCTCCACGGGTAGAGTGACTTTAGGTACGAGGTTCTCGAAGTATTCAAAGCACAGTGTTTTCCCCGAAGCATTCTTCCAGGGCTCACTGGCCTGTCGGGAGCTGGGAAGGTCAGGTAGCTTCAAGGCAGGCATGAATGCCGCCCTCAAAATGGGAAAGCAGGGCTAGTTCCAGCAGGCCCCCGTTTTCATGGGCACACTCAGCGTACATCCCTGTGGCTTCTAACGAGTCCCAAGAGACACCGGTTACCCTGCGTTTCCTTCCCTGAATCAACGTATCGAAGTAGGGAGTCCCGCATCCGGCGAACTGTCTCAACCGAGGAACGCCGTAGCTGCTCCTCTGGGCCTGGGGCTGCCTGCAGTGCCGCAGAAGGAACAGGACTTAAAGTGCAGTAAGAACCCAAGCCGCCGTCCTCTAGTAGGCACGGTGACTTCAGTCAGGAGGTCCTGGATGGAAGGCGAAGACGAGGGCTCCTCTGAGGGCAGCTCCGACTAGGGCACCGCGTAAGACCTCCGCGCCACGTGGGACGTGCCAGAACGGTGTTCGCGAACGTGTGCGAGTGCCGAGGAAACTAAGCTGCTCCGAAGGAGAGGGCAGTGCGTTTCCCTACGCTCGGCCTGCACACAGGGGGCTCTGAAGGGCTACGGGCCTGGATGTTCCTTAGCAGACCCAGGTGCACCTGGGGGTACTCAGTGTTCCTGCCGGGAGCAGGGTGCCCCGGCTAGCCTCCCAGGTGTCCAGAAAGCTGTGCTGCCGTTAAAGGCATGCAGAGCAGAGGCCACTGCCTCCTGGAAGCTGCAGCACGCCTCCGCTTCTGCACGGCGAATCAGGGCCTTCCTTCCAGACATGGGTTCATGCTGGGTGTGCCGGTAGCGACACAGCGTGCTAAGATGCTGACTTTCTCCTCGAGCAGAGTGACTTCAGGTACGAGGGCGGGCCTCGCAGTGTTCCAAGCACAGTGTTCTCTCATGGCAGCTCACACAAGGGCCATGACAGAGTCTTCCTGGGCACTTCGCACTCACCAGCCATGTTGTCCCGAGGGCGTTCGAGGGCTCTGGAGAAGTAGTGCTCCTCAAGGAACGCGCAGTGTGTTGCTGCCCAGCACTCGGCAGGCACAGAGGTCCTCCGGGGGATCAACCAATGGACCTCGACGTTGCTCCGCTGGCCCACAGGTGTCTGGAGGCACTCAGTGACCTCGGAGGGAAAACGATGCACACCCGTGGGGCCTAGGAGTCCCCGGACGCGTACTTCCTTTAAAATAAAGCACATAAGCGACTGAGAACTCATGGAATCAGCTGCATGCCTCCCTTTCTGCACGGCTACTCAGGGCCTAACCTGGAGGCGAGTTCTCACGTCGAGGTTCCCTTTCGCTCTAGAGCCTGTCAGGCGGACCACCACCGCGGCCATGGAAGCACCTGGTTCAGACAGAGCAAACTCACAATTTTCCCCGCAGCCTTCTTACAGGGTTTCCAGGCCTGTCAGGAGCAGGGAATGTCAAGTAGCTGCAAGGCAGCGTGAATGCGGCCTTCAAAGTGGGAAAGCAAGTCTATTTCCAGCAGGCCCCCATTTCCATGGGCACCCTCAGCATAAACCCCTGCGGTACCTAACTAGTCCAAAGAGACACAGGTTACCCTGTGTTTCCTACCCTGAATGAAATTCTCGAAGTAGGGTGTTCTGCATCAAGCGAACTGCCTCAACCAAGGAACGGCGTAGCTGCTCCTCTGGGCCTGTGGCTATTCAAAAGCCTGCAGCGCCACTGGAAGAAGAGGACTTAAATTGCAGTAAGAACGCAAGCCAACTTTCTCGAGGAGGCACGGTGACTTCAGGCAGGAGGTCCCAGACGGAATGCGACGCCGAGGGTTTCTCTGAGTGCAGCTCGGACTAGGGCATTGCGTAAGACTTCGACGCCATGTGGGATGTGCTAGAACAGTGTTCCTGAGCGTGTGCGAGTGCTGGGGAAATTAGGCTGCTCCAAAAGAGAGTGCGGTGCGTTTCCCTACGCTCGGCATACACAGAGGGGCTCTAAAGGGCTCCGGGCCTGGATATTGCTTAGCAGACCCAGGTGGGCCTGGGGGTACTCAGTGTCCCTGCCGGAAACAGGGTGCCCACGCGAGCCTCCTAGGTGTCCGGCAAACTGTGCTGCAGTTAAAGATATGCAGAGCAGAGGCCACAGCCTCATGGAAACTGCTGCATGCCTCCACTTCTGTGCGGCCAATCAGGACCTTACCTCCAGTCACGTGTTCATGCTGGGTGCCCCTTTAGCGACACAGCATGGTAAGATGCTGACTTTCTCCTCGAGCAGAGTGACTTTAGGTACGAGGTTCTCGAAGTATTCAATGCAGAGTGTTTTCTCATGGCAGCTCACACAAGGGCCATGACAAAGACTTCCTGGGCACTTCGGACTCACCAGAAATGAGGTCCTGCGGCTGTTCGAGGACTCTGGAAATGTAGTTCTCCTCAAGGAACGTGCAGTGTGTGGCCCGTCACTCGGCACACTCAGAGGGCCTCCACCGGACAGACCAACCGGCCTCGATGTTGCTAAGCCGGCCCACAGGGTTCTGGAGGTACTCAGTGACTTTGGAGGGACAATGATGCACTCCCGAGAGGCCTAGGAGTCTTCAAAGGGGTACTTCCTTGAAAATAAAGCAGAACAGCGACTAAGAACTCATGGAAACAGCTGTATGCCTCCCTTTCTGCCCGGCTACTCGGGACCTAAAATGGAGGCAAGTTCCCACGTTGAGTATCCTTTTAGCTCTAGAGCTTGTCAGGCAGACCACCGCCGCGGCCACGGAGGCACCTGGTTTAGACAGAGCAAACTCATTTTTTTCCAAGAAGCATTCCTACAGGGTTTAACAGGCCTGTCAACAGCAGGGAATGTCATGCAGCTTCAAGGCAGCATGAATGCAGCCTTCAAAATGGGAAAGCAAGGGTAGTTCCAGCAGGCCCCCGTTTCCATGGGCACCCTCAGCATACACCCGTGTGGTTTCTAACAAGTCCAAAGAGACACAGGTTACCCTGTGTTTCCTTTCCTGAATCAACTTCTCGAAGTAGGGTGTTCTGCATCAAGCGAACTGCCTCAACCAAGGAACACCGTAGCTGCTCCTCTGGGCCTGTAGCTATTCAAAAGCCTGCAGTGCCACAGGAAGAAGAGGACTTCAATTGCAGTAGGAACACAAGCCGACTTTCTCTAGGAGGCATGGTGACTTCAGGCAGGATGTCCCAGATGGAATGCGAAGCCGAGGGTTTCTCTGAGTGCAGCTCGGACTAGGGCAATGCGTAAGACTTCGACGCCATGTGGGATGTGCTAGAACAGTGTTCCTGAGCGTGTGCAAGTGCTGGTGAAATTAAGCTGCTCCAAAAAGGAGTGTGGTGCGTTTCCCTATGCTCGGCATACACAGAGGAGCTCTAAAGGGCTACGGGCCTGGATGTTGCTTAGCAGACCCAGGGGGGCCTGGGGGTACTCAGTGTTCCCGTCGGGAACAGGGTGCCCACGCTAGCTTCCAAGGTGTCCAGAAAACGGTGCTGCAGTTAAAGATATGCAAAGCAGAGGCCACCGCCTCATGGAAACTGCAGCACACCGCTGCTTCTGCGTGGCCAATCGGGGCCTAACTTCCAGGCATGTGCTCATGCCAGGTGTGCCGGTAGCGACACAGCATGCTAAGAGGCTGGGTTTATCCTCGGATAGAGTGACTACAGGTACGAGGTCCTCCAAGTATTCAAAGCACAGTGTTTTCTCATGGCAGCTCACACAAGGGCCATGACGAAGTCTTCCTGAGCACTTGGGACTCACCAGCAATGTTGTCCTGAGGCCATTCGAGGACTCTGGAAATGTAGGTCTCCTCAAGGAAGGTACAGGGTGTTGCCCATCACTGGAAACGCACAGAGGGCCTCCGAGGGATCAACCGATGGGCGTTGAAGTTGCTCAGCCGGCCCACAGGTGTCTGGAGGTAGTCAGTGAAATTGGAGGGAAAATGATGCATACCCGAGAGGCCTAGGAGTACTCAAAAGTCTACTTCCTGTAAATTAAAGCACATAAGCCACTAAGAACTCATGGAAACAGCTACCTGCCTCCCTTTCTGCACGGCTACTCAGGGCCTAACCTGGAGGCAAGTTCTCACGTTGGGATTCCCTTTAGCTCTAGAGCTTGTCAGGCGGACCACCACCACGGCCATGGAAGCACCTGGTTCAGACAGAGCAAACTCATAATTTTCCCCGCAGCCTTCTTACAGGGTTTCCAGGCCTGTCAGGAGCAGGGAATGTCAAGTAGCTGCAAGGCAGCGTGAATGCGGCCTTCAAAGTGGGAAAGCAAGTCTATTTCCAGCAGGCCCCCGTTTCCATGGGCACCCTCAGCATACACCCCTGTGGTATCTAACAAGTCCAAAGAGACACAGGTTACCCTGTGTTTCCTACCCTGAATCAACTTCTCGAAGTAGGGAGTTCTGCATCAAGCGAACTGCCTCAACCAAGGAACGGCGTAGCTGCTCCTCTGGGCCTGTGGCTATTCAAAAGCCTGCAGCGCCACTGGAAGAAGAGGACTTAAATTGCAGTAAGAACGCAAGCCAACTTTCTCGAGGAGGCACGGTGACTTCAGGCAGGAGGTCCCAGACGGAATGCGACGCCGAGGGTTTCTCTGAGTGCAGCTCGGACTAGGGCATTGCGTAAGACTTTGACGCCATGTGGGATGTGCTAGAACAGTGTTCCTGAGCGTGTGCGAGTGCTGGGGAAATTAGGCTGCTCCAAAAGAGAGTGCGGTGCGTTTCCCTACACTCGGCATACACAGAGGGGCTCTAAAGGGCTCCGGGCCTGGATATTGCTTAGCAGACCCAGGTGGGCCTGGGGGTACTCAGTGTCCCTGCCGGAAACAGGGTGCCCACGTGAGCCTCCTAGGTGTCCGGCAAACTGTACTGCAGTTAAAGATAACCAGAGCAGGGGCCACCGCCTCATGGAAACTGCAGCACGCCTCCGCTTCTGTGCGGCCAATCAGAGCCTTACTTCCAGGCATGTGTTCATGCTGGGAGTGCCGGTAGCAACACAGCATGCTAAGAGGCTGAGTTTCTCCACGGGTAGAGTGACTACAGGTCCGAGGTCCTCAAAGTATTCAAAGCACAGTGTTTTCCCCGAAGCATTCTTCCAGGGCTCACTGGCCTGTCGGGAGCTGGGAAGGTCAGGTAGCTTCAAGGCAGGCATGAATGCCGCCCTCAAAATGGGAAAGCAGGGCTAGTTCCAGCAGGCCCCCGTTTTCATGGGCACACTCAGCGTACATCCCTGTGGCTTCTAACGAGTCCCAAGAGACACCGGTTACCCTGCGTTTCCTTCCCTGAATCAACGTATCGAAGTAGGGAGTCCCGCATCCGGCGAACTGTCTCAACCGAGGAACGCGGTAGCTGCTCCTCTGGGCCTGGGGCTGCCTGCAGTGCCGCAGAAGGAACAGGACTTGAAGTGCAGTAAGAACCCAAGCCGCCGTCCTCTAGGAGGCACGGTGACTTCAGTCAGGAGGTCCTGGATGGAAGGCGAAGACGAGGGCTCCTCTGAGGGCAGCTCCGACTAGGGCACCGCGTAAGACCTCCACGCCACGTGGGACGTGCCAGAACGGTGTTCGCGAACGTGTGCGAGTGCCGAGGAAACTACGCTGCTCCGAAGGAGATGGCAGTGCGTTTCCCTACGCTCGGCCTGCACACAGGGGGCTCTGAAGGGCCACGGGCCTGGATGTTCCTTAGCAGACCCAGGTGCACCTGGGGGTACTCAGTGTTCCTGCTGGGAGCAGGGTGCCCCGGCTATTCTCAGTGTTCTCTCATGGCAGCTCACACAAGGGCCATGACTGAGTCTTCCTGGGTACTTCGCACTCACCAGCCATGTTGTCCCGAGGGCGTTCGAGGGCTCTGGAGATGTAGCGCTCCTCAAGGAACGCGCAGTGTGTTGCTGCCCAGCACTCAGCAGGCACAGATGTCCTCCGGAGGATCAACCAATGGACCTCGACATTGCTCCGCCGGCCCACAGGTGTCTGGAGGCACACAGTGACCTCGGAGGGAAAACGATGCACACCCGTGGGGCCTAGGAGTCCCCGGACGCGTACTTCCTTTAAAATAAAGCACAGAAGCGACTGAGAACTCGTGGAAACAGCTGCATGCCTCCCTTTCTGCACGGCTACTCAGGGCCTAACCTGGAGGCGAGTTCTCACGTCGAGGTTCCCTTTCGCTCTAGAGCCTGTCATGCGGACCGAGCTGCGGCTACGGAAGCACCTGGTTTAGAGAGAGCAAACTCATAATTTTACCCGAAGCATTCTTCCAGGGCTCACTGGCCTGTCGGGAGCCGGGAATGTCAGGTAGCTTCAAGGCAGGCATGAATGCCGCCCTCAAAACGGGAAAGCAGGGCTAGTTCCAGCAGGCCCCCATTTTCATGGGCACACTCAGCATACATCCCTGTTGCTTCTAAGGACTCCCAAGAGACACCGGTTACCCTGCGTTTCCTTCCCTGAATCAACTTATCGAAGTAGGAAGTCCCGCATCCGGCGAACTGTCTCAACCGAGGAACGCCGTAGCTGCTCCTCTGTGCCTGGGTCTGCCTGCAGTGCCGCAGAAGGAACAGGACTTAAAGTGCAGTAAGAACCCAAGCCGCCGTCCTCTAGGAGGCACGGTGACTTCAGTCAGGAGGTCCTGGATGGAACGCGAAGACGAGGGCTCCTCTGAGGGCAGGTCCAATTAGGGCACCGCGTAAGAACTCCGCGCCACATGGGACGTGCCAGCACGGTGTTCGCGAACGTGAGCGAGTGCCGAGGAAACTAAGCTGCTCCAAAGGAGAGGGCAGTGCGTTTCCCTATGATCGGCCTGCACACAGGGGGCTCTGAAGGGCTACGGGCCTGGATGTTGCTTAGCAGACCCAGGTGCACCTGGGGGTACTCAGTGTTCCTGCTGGGAGCAGGGTGCCCCGGCTAGCCTCCCAGGTGTCCAGAAAGCTGTGCTGCCGTTAAAGGCATGCAGAGCAGAGGCCACCGCCTCCTGGAAGCTGCAGCACGCCTCCGCTTCTGCACGGTGAATCAGGGCCTTACTTCCAGGCATGGGTTCATGCTGGGTGTGCCGGTAGCGACACAGCGTGCTAAGATGCTGACTTTCTCCTCGAGCAGAGTGACTTCAGGTACGAGGGCGGGCCTCGCAGTGTTCCAAGCACAGTGTTCTCTCATGGCAGCTCACACAAGGGCCATGACAGAGTCTTCCTGGGCACTTCGCACTCACCAGCCATGTTGTCCCGAGGGCGTTCGAGGGCTCTGGAGAAGTAGTGCTCCTCAAGGAACGCGCAGTGTGTTGCTGCCCAGCACTCGGCAGGCACAGAGGTCCTCCGGGGGATCAACCAATGGACCTCGACGTTGCTCCGCCGGCCCACAGGTGTCTGGAGGCACTCAGTGACCTCGGAGGGAAAACGATGCACACCCGTGGGGCCTAGGAGTCCCCGGACGCGTACTTCCTTTAAAATAAAGCACATAAGCGACTGAGAACTCATGGAATCAGCTGCATGCCTCCCTTTCTGCACGGCTACTCAGGGCCTAACCTGGAGGCGAGTTCTCACGTCGAGGTTCCCTTTCGCTCTAGAGCCTGTCAGGCGGACCACCACCGCGGCCATGGAAGCACCTGGTTCAGACAGAGCAAACTCACAATTTTCCCCGCAGCCTTCTTACAGGGTTTCCAGGCCTGTCAGGAGCAGGGAATGTCAAGTAGCTGCAAGGCAGCGTGAATGCGGCCTTCAAAGTGGGAAAGCAAGTCTATTTCCAGCAGGCCCCCATTTCCATGGGCACCCTCAGCATAAACCCCTGCGGTACCTAACTAGTCCAAAGAGACACAGGTTACCCTGTGTTTCCTACCCTGAATGAAATTCTCGAAGTAGGGTGTTCTGCATCAAGCGAACTGCCTCAACCAAGGAACGGCGTAGCTGCTCCTCTGGGCCTGTGGCTATTCAAAAGCCTGCAGCGCCACTGGAAGAAGAGGACTTAAATTGCAGTAAGAACGCAAGCCAACTTTCTCGAGGAGGCACGGTGACTTCAGGCAGGAGGTCCCAGACGGAATGCGACGCCGAGGGTTTCTCTGAGTGCAGCTCGGACTAGGGCATTGCGTAAGACTTCGACGCCATGTGGGATGTGCTAGAACAGTGTTCCTGAGCGTGTGCGAGTGCTGGGGAAATTAGGCTGCTCCAAAAGAGAGTGCGGTGCGTTTCCCTACGCTCGGCATACACAGAGGGGCTCTAAAGGGCTCCGGGCCTGGATATTGCTTAGCAGACCCAGGTGGGCCTGGGGGTACTCAGTGTCCCTGCCGGAAACAGGGTGCCCACGCGAGCCTCCTAGGTGTCCGGCAAACTGTGCTGCAGTTAAAGATATGCAGAGCAGAGGCCACAGCCTCATGGAAACTGCTGCATGCCTCCACTTCTGTGCGGCCAATCAGGACCTTACCTCCAGTCACGTGTTCATGCTGGGTGCCCCTTTAGCGACACAGCATGGTAAGATGCTGACTTTCTCCTCGAGCAGAGTGACTTTAGGTACGAGGTTCTCGAAGTATTCAATGCAGAGTGTTTTCTCATGGCAGCTCACACAAGGGCCATGACAAAGACTTCCTGGGCACTTCGGACTCACCAGAAATGAGGTCCTGCGGCTGTTCGAGGACTCTGGAAATGTAGTTCTCCTCAAGGAACGTGCAGTGTGTTGCCCGTCACTCGGCACACTCAGAGGGCCTCCACCGGACAGACCAACCGGCCTCGATGTTGCTAAGCCGGCCCACAGGGTTCTGGAGGTACTCAGTGACTTTGGAGGGACAATGATGCACTCCCGAGAGGCCTAGGAGTCTTCAAAGGGGTACTTCCTTGAAAATAAAGCAGAACAGCGACTAAGAACTCATGGAAACAGCTGTATGCCTCCCTTTCTGCCCGGCTACTCGGGACCTAAAATGGAGGCAAGTTCCCACGTTGAGTATCCTTTTAGCTCTAGAGCTTGTCAGGCAGACCACCGCCGCGGCCACGGAGGCACCTGGTTTAGACAGAGCAAACTCATTTTTTTCCAAGAAGCATTCCTACAGGGTTTAACAGGCCTGTCAACAGCAGGGAATGTCATGCAGCTTCAAGGCAGCATGAATGCAGCCTTCAAAATGGGAAAGCAAGGGTAGTTCCAGCAGGCCCCCGTTTCCATGGGCACCCTCAGCATACACCCGTGTGGTTTCTAACAAGTCCAAAGAGACACAGGTTACCCTGTGTTTCCTTTCCTGAATCAACTTCTCGAAGTAGGGTGTTCTGCATCAAGCGAACTGCCTCAACCAAGGAACACCGTAGCTGCTCCTCTGGGCCTGTAGCTATTCAAAAGCCTGCAGTGCCACAGGAAGAAGAGGACTTCAATTGCAGTAGGAACACAAGCCGACTTTCTCTAGGAGGCATGGTGACTTCAGGCAGGATGTCCCAGATGGAATGCGAAGCCGAGGGTTTCTCTGAGTGCAGCTCGGACTAGGGCAATGCGTAAGACTTCGACGCCATGTGGGATGTGCTAGAACAGTGTTCCTGAGCGTGTGCAAGTGCTGGTGAAATTAAGCTGCTCCAAAAAGGAGTGTGGTGCGTTTCCCTATGCTCGGCATACACAGAGGAGCTCTAAAGGGCTACGGGCCTGGATGTTGCTTAGCAGACCCAGGGGGGCCTGGGGGTACTCAGTGTTCCCGTCGGGAACAGGGTGCCCACGCTAGCTTCCAAGGTGTCCAGAAAACGGTGCTGCAGTTAAAGATATGCAAAGCAGAGGCCACCGCCTCATGGAAACTGCAGCACACCGCTGCTTCTGCGTGGCCAATCAGGGCCTAACTTCCAGGCATGTGCTCATGCCAGGTGTGCCGGTAGCGACACAGCATGCTAAGAGGCTGGGTTTATCCTCGGATAGAGTGACTACAGGTACGAGGTCCTCCAAGTATTCAAAGCACAGTGTTTTCTCATGGCAGCTCACACAAGGGCCATGACGAAGTCTTCCTGGGCACTTGGGACTCACCAGCAATGTTGTCCTGAGGCCATTCGAGGACTCTGGAAATGTAGGTCTCCTCAAGGAAGGTACAGGGTGTTGCCCATCACTGGAAACGCACAGAGGGCCTCCGAGGGATCAACCGATGGGCGTTGAAGTTGCTCAGCCGGCCCACAGGTGTCTGGAGGTAGTCAGTGAAATTGGAGGGAAAATGATGCATACCCGAGAGGCCTAGGAGTACTCAAAAGTCTACTTCCTGTAAATTAAAGCACATAAGCCACTAAGAACTCATGGAAACAGCTACCTGCCTCCCTTTCTGCACGGCTACTCAGGGCCTAACCTGGAGGCAAGTTCTCACGTTGGGATTCCCTTTAGCTCTAGAGCTTGTCAGGCGGACCACCACCACGGCCATGGAAGCACCTGGTTCAGACAGAGCAAACTCATAATTTTCCCCGCAGCCTTCTTACAGGGTTTCCAGGCCTGTCAGGAGCAGGGAATGTCAAGTAGCTGCAAGGCAGCGTGAATGCGGCCTTCAAAGTGGGAAAGCAAGTCTATTTCCAGCAGGCCCCCGTTTCCATGGGCACCCTCAGCATACACCCCTGTGGTATCTAACAAGTCCAAAGAGACACAGGTTACCCTGTGTTTCCTACCCTGAATCAACTTCTCGAAGTAGGGAGTTCTGCATCAAGCGAACTGCCTCAACCAAGGAACGGCGTAGCTGCTCCTCTGGGCCTGTGGCTATTCAAAAGCCTGCAGCGCCACTGGAAGAAGAGGACTTAAATTGCAGTAAGAACGCAAGCCAACTTTCTCGAGGAGGCACGGTGACTTCAGGCAGGAGGTCCCAGACGGAATGCGACGCCGAGGGTTTCTCTGAGTGCAGCTCGGACTAGGGCATTGCGTAAGACTTCGACGCCATGTGGGATGTGCTAGAACAGTGTTCCTGAGCGTGTGCGAGTGCTGGGGAAATTAGGCTGCTCCAAAAGAGAGTGCGGTGCGTTTCCCTACGCTCGGCATACACAGAGGGGCTCTAAAGGGCTCCGGGCCTGGATATTGCTTAGCAGACCCAGGTGGGCCTGGGGGTACTCAGTGTCCCTGCCGGAAACAGGGTGCCCACGCGAGCCTCCTAGGTGTCCGGCAAACTGTGCTGCAGTTAAAGATATGCAGAGCAGAGGCCACAGCCTCATGGAAACTGCTGCATGCCTCCACTTCTGTGCGGCCAATCAGGACCTTACCTCCAGTCACGTGTTCATGCTGGGTGCCCCTTTAGCGACACAGCATGGTAAGATGCTGACTTTCTCCTCGAGCAGAGTGACTTTAGGTACGAGGTTCTCGAAGTATTCAATGCAGAGTGTTTTCTCATGGCAGCTCACACAAGGGCCATGACAAAGACTTCCTGGGCACTTCGGACTCACCAGAAATGAGGTCCTGCGGCTGTTCGAGGACTCTGGAAATGTAGTTCTCCTCAAGGAACGTGCAGTGTGTTGCCCGTCACTCGGCACACTCAGAGGGCCTCCACCGGACAGACCAACCGGCCTCGATGTTGCTAAGCCGGCCCACAGGGTTCTGGAGGTACTCAGTGACTTTGGAGGGACAATGATGCACTCCCGAGAGGCCTAGGAGTCTTCAAAGGGGTACTTCCTTGAAAATAAAGCAGAACAGCGACTAAGAACTCATGGAAACAGCTGTATGCCTCCCTTTCTGCCCGGCTACTCGGGACCTAAAATGGAGGCAAGTTCCCACGTTGAGTATCCTTTTAGCTCTAGAGCTTGTCAGGCAGACCACCGCCGCGGCCACGGAGGCACCTGGTTTAGACAGAGCAAACTCATTTTTTTCCAAGAAGCATTCCTACAGGGTTTAACAGGCCTGTCAACAGCAGGGAATGTCATGCAGCTTCAAGGCAGCATGAATGCAGCCTTCAAAATGGGAAAGCAAGGGTAGTTCCAGCAGGCCCCCGTTTCCATGGGCACCCTCAGCATACACCCGTGTGGTTTCTAACAAGTCCAAAGAGACACAGGTTACCCTGTGTTTCCTTTCCTGAATCAACTTCTCGAAGTAGGGTGTTCTGCATCAAGCGAACTGCCTCAACCAAGGAACACCGTAGCTGCTCCTCTGGGCCTGTAGCTATTCAAAAGCCTGCAGTGCCACAGGAAGAAGAGGACTTCAATTGCAGTAGGAACACAAGCCGACTTTCTCTAGGAGGCATGGTGACTTCAGGCAGGATGTCCCAGATGGAATGCGAAGCCGAGGGTTTCTCTGAGTGCAGCTCGGACTAGGGCAATGCGTAAGACTTCGACGCCATGTGGGATGTGCTAGAACAGTGTTCCTGAGCGTGTGCAAGTGCTGGTGAAATTAAGCTGCTCCAAAAAGGAGTGTGGTGCGTTTCCCTATGCTCGGCATACACAGAGGAGCTCTAAAGGGCTACGGGCCTGGATGTTGCTTAGCAGACCCAGGGGGGCCTGGGGGTACTCAGTGTTCCCGTCGGGAACAGGGTGCCCACGCTAGCTTCCAAGGTGTCCAGAAAACGGTGCTGCAGTTAAAGATATGCAAAGCAGAGGCCACCGCCTCATGGAAACTGCAGCACACCGCTGCTTCTGCGTGGCCAATCAGGGCCTAACTTCCAGGCATGTGCTCATGCCAGGTGTGCCGGTAGCGACACAGCATGCTAAGAGGCTGGGTTTATCCTCGGATAGAGTGACTACAGGTACGAGGTCCTCCAAGTATTCAAAGCACAGTGTTTTCTCATGGCAGCTCACACAAGGGCCATGACGAAGTCTTCCTGGGCACTTGGGACTCACCAGCAATGTTGTCCTGAGGCCATTCGAGGACTCTGGAAATGTAGGTCTCCTCAAGGAAGGTACAGGGTGTTGCCCATCACTGGAAACGCACAGAGGGCCTCCGAGGGATCAACCGATGGGCGTTGAAGTTGCTCAGCCGGCCCACAGGTGTCTGGAGGTAGTCAGTGAAATTGGAGGGAAAATGATGCATACCCGAGAGGCCTAGGAGTACTCAAAAGTCTACTTCCTGTAAATTAAAGCACATAAGCCACTAAGAACTCATGGAAACAGCTACCTGCCTCCCTTTCTGCACGGCTACTCAGGGCCTAACCTGGAGGCAAGTTCTCACGTTGGGATTCCCTTTAGCTCTAGAGCTTGTCAGGCGGACCACCACCACGGCCATGGAAGCACCTGGTTCAGACAGAGCAAACTCATAATTTTCCCCGCAGCCTTCTTACAGGGTTTCCAGGCCTGTCAGGAGCAGGGAATGTCAAGTAGCTGCAAGGCAGCGTGAATGCGGCCTTCAAAGTGGGAAAGCAAGTCTATTTCCAGCAGGCCCCCGTTTCCATGGGCACCCTCAGCATACACCCCTGTGGTATCTAACAAGTCCAAAGAGACACAGGTTACCCTGTGTTTCCTACCCTGAATCAACTTCTCGAAGTAGGGAGTTCTGCATCAAGCGAACTGCCTCAACCAAGGAACGGCGTAGCTGCTCCTCTGGGCCTGTGGCTATTCAAAAGCCTGCAGCGCCACTGGAAGAAGAGGACTTAAATTGCAGTAAGAACGCAAGCCAACTTTCTCGAGGAGGCACGGTGACTTCAGGCAGGAGGTCCCAGACGGAATGCGACGCCGAGGGTTTCTCTGAGTGCAGCTCGGACTAGGGCATTGCGTAAGACTTCGACGCCATGTGGGATGTGCTAGAACAGTGTTCCTGAGCGTGTGCGAGTGCTGGGGAAATTAGGCTGCTCCAAAAGAGAGTGCGGTGCGTTTCCCTACACTCGGCATACACAGAGGGGCTCTAAAGGGCTCCGGGCCTGGATATTGCTTAGCAGACCCAGGTGGGCCTGGGGGTACTCAGTGTCCCTGCCGGAAACAGGGTGCCCACGTGAGCCTCCTAGGTGTCCGGCAAACTGTACTGCAGTTAAAGATAACCAGAGCAGGGGCCACCGCCTCATGGAAACTGCAG
Source organism: Grampus griseus (assembly GCF_964374135.1). Taxonomy (NCBI): domain Eukaryota; kingdom Metazoa; phylum Chordata; class Mammalia; order Artiodactyla; family Delphinidae; genus Grampus; species Grampus griseus. The sequence goes on from NC_139010.1 coordinate 1,161,293, forward strand.
CACGCCTCCGCTTCTGTGCGGCCAATCAGAGCCTTACTTCCAGGCATGTGTTCATGCTGGGAGTGCCGGTAGCAACACAGCATGCTAAGAGGCTGAGTTTCTCCACGGGTAGAGTGACTACAGGTCCGAGGTCCTCAAAGTATTCAAAGCACAGTGTTTTCCCCGAAGCATTCTTCCAGGGCTCACTGGCCTGTCGGGAGCTGGGAAGGTCAGGTAGCTTCAAGGCAGGCATGAATGCCGCCCTCAAAATGGGAAAGCAGGGCTAGTTCCAGCAGGCCCCCGTTTTCATGGGCACACTCAGCGTACATCCCTGTGGCTTCTAACGAGTCCCAAGAGACACCGGTTACCCTGCGTTTCCTTCCCTGAATCAACGTATCGAAGTAGGGAGTCCCGCATCCGGCGAACTGTCTCAACCGAGGAACGCGGTAGCTGCTCCTCTGGGCCTGGGGCTGCCTGCAGTGCCGCAGAAGGAACAGGACTTAAAGTGCAGTAAGAACCCAAGCCGCCGTCCTCTAGGAGGCACGGTGACTTCAGTCAGGAGGTCCTGGATGGAAGGCGAAGACGAGGGCTCCTCTGAGGGCAGCTCCGACTAGGGCACCGCGTAAGACCTCCACGCCACGTGGGACGTGCCAGAACGGTGTTCGCGAACGTGTGCGAGTGCCGAGGAAACTACGCTGCTCCGAAGGAGATGGCAGTGCGTTTCCCTACGCTCGGCCTGCACACAGGGGGCTCTGAAGGGCCACGGGCCTGGATGTTCCTTAGCAGACCCAGGTGCACCTGGGGGTACTCAGTGTTCCTGCTGGGAGCAGGGTGCCCCGGCTATTCTCAGTGTTCTCTCATGGCAGCTCACACAAGGGCCATGACTGAGTCTTCCTGGGTACTTCGCACTCACCAGCCATGTTGTCCCGAGGGCGTTCGAGGGCTCTGGAGATGTAGCGCTCCTCAAGGAACGCGCAGTGTGTTGCTGCCCAGCACTCAGCAGGCACAGATGTCCTCCGGAGGATCAACCAATGGACCTCGACATTGCTCCGCCGGCCCACAGGTGTCTGGAGGCACACAGTGACCTCGGAGGGAAAACGATGCACACCCGTGGGGCCTAGGAGTCCCCGGACGCGTACTTCCTTTAAAATAAAGCACAGAAGCGACTGAGAACTCGTGGAAACAGCTGCATGCCTCCCTTTCTGCACGGCTACTCAGGGCCTAACCTGGAGGCGAGTTCTCACGTCGAGGTTCCCTTTCGCTCTAGAGCCTGTCATGCGGACCGAGCTGCGGCTACGGAAGCACCTGGTTTAGAGAGAGCAAACTCATAATTTTACCCGAAGCATTCTTCCAGGGCTCACTGGCCTGTCGGGAGCCGGGAATGTCAGGTAGCTTCAAGGCAGGCATGAATGCCGCCCTCAAAACGGGAAAGCAGGGCTAGTTCCAGCAGGCCCCCATTTCCATGGGCACACTGAGCATACATCCCTGTTGCTTCTAAGGACTCCCAAGAGACACCGGTTACCCTGCGTTTCCTTCCCTGAATCAACTTATCGAAGTAGGAAGTCCCGCATCCGGCGAACTGTCTCAACCGAGGAACGCCGTAGCTGCTCCTCTGTGCCTGGGTCTGCCTGCAGTGCCGCAGAAGGAACAGGACTTAAAGTGCAGTAAGAACCCAAGCCGCCGTCCTCTAGGAGGCACGGTGACTTAAGTCAGGAGGTCCTGGATGGAACGCGAAGACGAGGGCTCCTCTGAGGGCAGGTCCAATTAGGGCACCGCGTAAGAACTCCGCGCCACGTGGGACGTGCCAGCACGGTGTTCGCGAACGTGTGCGAGTGCCGAGGAAACTAAGCTGCTCCAAAGGAGAGGGCAGTGCGTTTCCCTATGATCGGCCTGCACACAGGGGGCTCTGAAGGGCTACGGGCCTGGATGTTGCTTAGCAGACCCAGGTGCACCTGGGGGTACTCAGTGTTCCTGCTGGGAGCAGGGTGCCCCGGCTAGCCTCCCAGGTGTCCAGAAAGCTGTGCTGCCGTTAAAGGCATGCAGAGCAGAGGCCACCGCCTCCTGGAAGCTGCAGCACGCCTCCGCTTCTCCACGGCGAATCAGGGCCTTACTTCCAGGCATGGGTTCATGCTGGGTGTGCCGGTAGCGACACAGCATGCTAAGATGCTGACTTTCTCCTCGAGCAGAGTGACTTCAGGTATGGGGAGGGCCTCGCAGTGTTTCAAGCACAGTGTTCTCTCATGGCAGCTCACACAAGGGCCATGAGAGAGTCTTCCTGGGTACTTCGCACTCACCAGCCATGTTGTCCCGAGGGCGTTCGAGGGCTCTGGAGATGTAGCGCTCCTCAAGGAACGCGCAGTGTGTTGCTGCCCAGCACTCGGCAGGCACAGAGGTCCTCCGTGGGATCAACCAATGGACCTCGACGTTGCTCCGCCGGCCCACAGGTGTCTGGAGGCACTTAGTGACCTCGGAGGGAAAACGATGCACACCCGTGGGGCCTAGGAGTCCCCGGACGCGTACTTCCTTTAAAATAAAGCACATAAGCGACTGAGAAGTTGTGGAAACAACTGCATGCCTCCCTCTCTGCACGGCTACTCAGGGCTTAACCTGGAGGCGAGTTCTCACTTCGAGGTTCCCTTTCGCTCTAGAGCCTGTCATGCGGACTGAGCTGCGGCCATGGAAGCACCTGGTTCAGACAGAGCAAACTCACAATTTTCCCCGCAGCCTTCTTACAGGGTTTCCAGGCCTGTCAGGAGCAGGGAATGTTAAGTAGCTGCAAGGCAGCGTGAATGCGGCCTTCAAAGTGGGAAAGCAAGTCTATTTCCAGCAGGCCCCCATTTCCATGGGCACCCTCAGCATAAACCCCTGCGGTACCTAACTAGTCCAAAGAGACACAGGTTACCCTGTGTTTCCTACCCTGAATGAAATTCTCGAAGTAGGGTGTTCTGCATCAAGCGAACTGCCTCAACCAAGGAACGGCGTAGCTGCTCCTCTGGGCCTGTGGCTATTCAAAAGCCTGCAGCGCCACTGGAAGAAGAGGACTTAAATTGCAGTAAGAACGCAAGCCAACTTTCTCGAGGAGGCACGGTGACTTCAGGCAGGAGGTCCCAGACGGAATGCGACGCCGAGGGTTTCTCTGAGTGCAGCTCGGACTAGGGCATTGCGTAAGACTTCGACGCCATGTGGGATGTGCTAGAACAGTGTTCCTGAGCGTGTGCGAGTGCTGGGGAAATTAGGCTGCTCCAAAAGAGAGTGCGGTGCGTTTCCCTACGCTCGGCATACACAGAGGGGCTCTAAAGGGCTCCGGGCCTGGATATTGCTTAGCAGACCCAGGTGGGCCTGGGGGTACTCAGTGTCCCTGCCGGAAACAGGGTGCCCACGTGAGCCTCCTAGGTGTCCGGCAAACTGTGCTGCAGTTAAAGATAACCAGAGCAGGGGCCACCGCCTCATGGAAACTGCAGCACGCCTCCGCTTCTGCGCGGCCAATCAGAGCCTTACTTCCAGGCATGTGTTCATGCTGGGAGTGCCGGTAGCAACACAGCATGCTAAGAGGCTGAGTTTCTCCACGGGTAGAGTGACTACAGGTCCGAGGTCCTCAAAGTATTCAAAGCACAGTGTTTTCCCCGAAGCATTCTTCCAGGGCTCACTGGCCTGTCGGGAGCTGGGAAGGTCAGGTAGCTTCAAGGCAGGCATGAATGCCGCCCTCAAAATGGGAAAGCAGGGCTAGTTCCAGCAGGCCCCCGTTTTCATGGGCACACTCAGCGTACATCCCTGTGGCTTCTAACGAGTCCCAAGAGACACCGGTTACCCTGCGTTTCCTTCCCTGAATCAACGTATCGAAGTAGGGAGTCCCGCATCCGGCGAACTGTCTCAACCGAGGAACGCCGTAGCTGCTCCTCTGGGCCTGGGGCTGCCTGCAGTGCCGCAGAAGGAACAGGACTTAAAGTGCAGTAAGAACCCAAGCCGCCGTCCTCTAGTAGGCACGGTGACTTCAGTCAGGAGGTCCTGGATGGAAGGCGAAGACGAGGGCTCCTCTGAGGGCAGCTCCGACTAGGGCACCGCGTAAGACCTCCGCGCCACGTGGGACGTGCCAGAACGGTGTTCGCGAACGTGTGCGAGTGCCGAGGAAACTAAGCTGCTCCGAAGGAGAGGGCAGTGCGTTTCCCTACGCTCGGCCTGCACACAGGGGGCTCTGAAGGGCTACGGGCCTGGATGTTCCTTAGCAGACCCAGGTGCACCTGGGGGTACTCAGTGTTCCTGCCGGGAGCAGGGTGCCCCGGCTAGCCTCCCAGGTGTCCAGAAAGCTGTGCTGCCGTTAAAGGCATGCAGAGCAGAGGCCACTGCCTCCTGGAAGCTGCAGCACGCCTCCGCTTCTGCACGGCGAATCAGGGCCTTCCTTCCAGACATGGGTTCATGCTGGGTGTGCCGGTAGCGACACAGCGTGCTAAGATGCTGACTTTCTCCTCGAGCAGAGTGACTTCAGGTACGAGGGCGGGCCTCGCAGTGTTCCAAGCACAGTGTTCTCTCATGGCAGCTCACACAAGGGCCATGACAGAGTCTTCCTGGGCACTTCGCACTCACCAGCCATGTTGTCCCGAGGGCGTTCGAGGGCTCTGGAGAAGTAGTGCTCCTCAAGGAACGCGCAGTGTGTTGCTGCCCAGCACTCGGCATGCACAGAGGTCCTCCGGGGGATCAACCAATGGACCTCGACGTTGCTCCGCCGGCCCACAGGTGTCTGGAGGCACTCAGTGACCTCGGAGGGAAAACGATGCACACCCGTGGGGCCTAGGAGTCCCCGGACGCGTACTTCCTTTAAAATAAAGCACATAAGCGACTGAGAACTCATGGAATCAGCTGCATGCCTCCCTTTCTGCACGGCTACTCAGGGCCTAACCTGGAGGCGAGTTCTCACGTCGAGGTTCCCTTTCGCTCTAGAGCCTGTCAGGCGGACCACCACCGCGGCCATGGAAGCACCTGGTTCAGAGAGAGCAAACTCACAATTTTCCCCGCAGCCTTCTTACAGGGTTTCCAGGCCTGTCAGGAGCAGGGAATGTCAAGTAGCTGCAAGGCAGCGTGAATGCGGCCTTCAAAGTGGGAAAGCAAGTCTATTTCCAGCAGGCCCCCATTTCCATGGGCACCCTCAGCATAAACCCCTGCGGTACCTAACTAGTCCAAAGAGACACAGGTTACCCTGTGTTTCCTACCCTGAATGAAATTCTCGAAGTAGGGTGTTCTGCATCAAGCGAACTGCCTCAACCAAGGAACGGCGTAGCTGCTCCTCTGGGCCTGTGGCTATTCAAAAGCCTGCAGCGCCACTGGAAGAAGAGGACTTAAATTGCAGTAAGAACGCAAGCCAACTTTCTCGAGGAGGCACGGTGACTTCAGGCAGGAGGTCCCAGACGGAATGCGACGCCGAGGGTTTCTCTGAGTGCAGCTCGGACTAGGGCATTGCGTAAGACTTCGACGCCATGTGGGATGTGCTAGAACAGTGTTCCTGAGCGTGTGCGAGTGCTGGGGAAATTAGGCTGCTCCAAAAGAGAGTGCGGTGCGTTTCCCTACGCTCGGCATACACAGAGGGGCTCTAAAGGGCTCCGGGCCTGGATATTGCTTAGCAGACCCAGGTGGGCCTGGGGGTACTCAGTGTCCCTGCCGGAAACAGGGTGCCCACGCGAGCCTCCTAGGTGTCCGGCAAACTGTGCTGCAGTTAAAGATATGCAGAGCAGAGGCCACAGCCTCATGGAAACTGCTGCATGCCTCCACTTCTGTGCGGCCAATCAGGACCTTACCTCCAGTCACGTGTTCATGCTGGGTGCCCCTTTAGCGACACAGCATGGTAAGATGCTGACTTTCTCCTCGAGCAGAGTGACTTTAGGTACGAGGTTCTCGAAGTATTCAATGCAGAGTGTTTTCTCATGGCAGCTCACACAAGGGCCATGACAAAGACTTCCTGGGCACTTCGGACTCACCAGAAATGAGGTCCTGCGGCTGTTCGAGGACTCTGGAAATGTAGTTCTCCTCAAGGAACGTGCAGTGTGTGGCCCGTCACTCGGCACACTCAGAGGGCCTCCACCGGACAGACCAACCGGCCTCGATGTTGCTAAGCCGGCCCACAGGGTTCTGGAGGTACTCAGTGACTTTGGAGGGACAATGATGCACTCCCGAGAGGCCTAGGAGTCTTCAAAGGGGTACTTCCTTGAAAATAAAGCAGAACAGCGACTAAGAACTCATGGAAACAGCTGTATGCCTCCCTTTCTGCCCGGCTACTCGGGACCTAAAATGGAGGCAAGTTCCCACGTTGAGTATCCTTTTAGCTCTAGAGCTTGTCAGGCAGACCACCGCCGCGGCCACGGAGGCACCTGGTTTAGACAGAGCAAACTCATTTTTTTCCAAGAAGCATTCCTACAGGGTTTAACAGGCCTGTCAACAGCAGGGAATGTCATGCAGCTTCAAGGCAGCATGAATGCAGCCTTCAAAATGGGAAAGCAAGGGTAGTTCCAGCAGGCCCCCGTTTCCATGGGCACCCTCAGCATACACCCGTGTGGTTTCTAACAAGTCCAAAGAGACACAGGTTACCCTGTGTTTCCTTTCCTGAATCAACTTCTCGAAGTAGGGTGTTCTGCATCAAGCGAACTGCCTCAACCAAGGAACACCGTAGCTGCTCCTCTGGGCCTGTAGCTATTCAAAAGCCTGCAGTGCCACAGGAAGAAGAGGACTTCAATTGCAGTAGGAACACAAGCCGACTTTCTCTAGGAGGCATGGTGACTTCAGGCAGGATGTCCCAGATGGAATGCGAAGCCGAGGGTTTCTCTGAGTGCAGCTTGGACTAGGGCAATGCGTAAGACTTCGACGCCATGTGGGATGTGCTAGAACAGTGTTCCTGAGCGTGTGCAAGTGCTGGTGAAATTAAGCTGCTCCAAAAAGGAGTGTGGTGCGTTTCCCTATGCTCGGCATACACAGAGGAGCTCTAAAGGGCTACGGGCCTGGATGTTGCTTAGCAGACCCAGGGGGGCCTGGGGGTACTCAGTGTTCCCGTCGGGAACAGGGTGCCCACGCTAGCTTCCAAGGTGTCCAGAAAACGGTGCTGCAGTTAAAGATATGCAAAGCAGAGGCCACCGCCTCATGGAAACTGCAGCACACTGCTGCTTCTGCGTGGCCAATCGGGGCCTAACTTCCAGGCATGTGCTCATGCCAGGTGTGCCGGTAGCGACACAGCATGCTAAGAGGCTGGGTTTATCCTCGGATAGAGTGACTACAGGTACGAGGTCCTCCAAGTATTCAAAGCACAGTGTTTTCTCATGGCAGCTCACACAAGGGCCATGACGAAGTCTTCCTGGGCACTTGGGACTCACCAGCAATGTTGTCCTGAGGCCATTCGAGGACTCTGGAAATGTAGGTCTCCTCAAGGAAGGTACAGGGTGTTGCCCATCACTGGAAACGCACAGAGGGCCTCCGAGGGATCAACCGATGGGCGTTGAAGTTGCTCAGCCGGCCCACAGGTGTCTGGAGGTAGTCAGTGAAATTGGAGGGAAAATGATGCATACCCGAGAGGCCTAGGAGTACTCAAAAGTCTACTTCCTGTAAATTAAAGCACATAAGCCACTAAGAACTCATGGAAACAGCTACCTGCCTCCCTTTCTGCACGGCTACTCAGGGCCTAACCTGGAGGCAAGTTCTCACGTTGGGATTCCCTTTAGCTCTAGAGCTTGTCAGGCGGACCACCACCACGGCCATGGAAGCACCTGGTTCAGACAGAGCAAACTCATAATTTTCCCCGCAGCCTTCTTACAGGGTTTCCAGGCCTGTCAGGAGCAGGGAATGTCAAGTAGCTGCAAGGCAGCGTGAATGCGGCCTTCAAAGTGGGAAAGCAAGTCTATTTCCAGCAGGCCCCCGTTTCCATGGGCACCCTCAGCATACACCCCTGTGGTATCTAACAAGTCCAAAGAGACACAGGTTACCCTGTGTTTCCTACCCTGAATCAACTTCTCGAAGTAGGGAGTTCTGCATCAAGCGAACTGCCTCAACCAAGGAACGGCGTAGCTGCTCCTCTGGGCCTGTGGCTATTCAAAAGCCTGCAGCGCCACTGGAAGAAGAGGACTTAAATTGCAGTAAGAACGCAAGCCAACTTTCTCGAGGAGGCACGGTGACTTCAGGCAGGAGGTCCCAGACGGAATGCGACGCCGAGGGTTTCTCTGAGTGCAGCTCGGACTAGGGCATTGCGTAAGACTTCGACGCCATGTGGGATGTGCTAGAACAGTGTTCCTGAGCGTGTGCGAGTGCTGGGGAAATTAGGCTGCTCCAAAAGAGAGTGCGGTGCGTTTCCCTACACTCGGCATACACAGAGGGGCTCTAAAGGGCTCCGGGCCTGGATATTGCTTAGCAGACCCAGGTGGGCCTGGGGGTACTCAGTGTCCCTGCCGGAAACAGGGTGCCCACGTGAGCCTCCTAGGTGTCCGGCAAACTGTACTGCAGTTAAAGATAACCAGAGCAGGGGCCACCGCCTCATGGAAACTGCAGCACGCCTCCGCTTCTGTGCGGCCAATCAGAGCCTTACTTCCAGGCATGTGTTCATGCTGGGAGTGCCGGTAGCAACACAGCATGCTAAGAGGCTGAGTTTCTCCACGGGTAGAGTGACTACAGGTCCGAGGTCCTCAAAGTATTCAAAGCACAGTGTTTTCCCCGAAGCATTCTTCCAGGGCTCACTGGCCTGTCGGGAGCTGGGAAGGTCAGGTAGCTTCAAGGCAGGCATGAATGCCGCCCTCAAAATGGGAAAGCAGGGCTAGTTCCAGCAGGCCCCCGTTTTCATGGGCACACTCAGCGTACATCCCTGTGGCTTCTAACGAGTCCCAAGAGACACCGGTTACCCTGCGTTTCCTTCCCTGAATCAACGTATCGAAGTAGGGAGTCCCGCATCCGGCGAACTGTCTCAACCGAGGAACGCGGTAGCTGCTCCTCTGGGCCTGGGGCTGCCTGCAGTGCCGCAGAAGGAACAGGACTTGAAGTGCAGTAAGAACCCAAGCCGCCGTCCTCTAGGAGGCACGGTGACTTCAGTCAGGAGGTCCTGGATGGAAGGCGAAGACGAGGGCTCCTCTGAGGGCAGCTCCGACTAGGGCACCGCGTAAGACCTCCGCGCCACGTGGGACGTGCCAGAACGGTGTTCGCGAACGTGTGCGAGTGCCGAGGAAACTACGCTGCTCCGAAGGAGATGGCAGTGCGTTTCCCTACGCTCGGCCTGCACACAGGGGGCTCTGAAGGGCCACGGGCCTGGATGTTCCTTAGCAGACCCAGGTGCACCTGGGGGTACTCAGTGTTCCTGCTGGGAGCAGGGTGCCCCGGCTATTCTCAGTGTTCTCTCATGGCAGCTCACACAAGGGCCATGACTGAGTCTTCCTGGGTACTTCGCACTCACCAGCCATGTTGTCCCGAGGGCGTTCGAGGGCTCTGGAGATGTAGCGCTCCTCAAGGAACGCGCAGTGTGTTGCTGCCCAGCACTCAGCAGGCACAGATGTCCTCCGGAGGATCAACCAATGGACCTCGACATTGCTCCGCCGGCCCACAGGTGTCTGGAGGCACACAGTGACCTCGGAGGGAAAACGATGCACACCCGTGGGGCCTAGGAGTCCCCGGACGCGTACTTCCTTTAAAATAAAGCACATAAGCGACTGAGAACTCGTGGAAACAGCTGCATGCCTCCCTTTCTGCACGGCTACTCAGGGCCTAACCTGGAGGCGAGTTCTCACGTCGAGGTTCCCTTTCGCTCTAGAGCCTGTCATGCGGACCGAGCTGCGGCTACGGAAGCACCTGGTTTAGAGAGAGCAAACTCATAATTTTACCCGAAGCATTCTTCCAGGGCTCACTGGCCTGTCGGGAGCCGGGAATGTCAGGTAGCTTCAAGGCAGGCATGAATGCCGCCCTCAAAACGGGAAAGCAGGGCTAGTTCCAGCAGGCTCCCATTTTCATGGGCACACTCAGCATACATCCCTGTTGCTTCTAAGGACTCCCAAGAGACACCGGTTACCCTGCGTTTCCTTCCCTGAATCAACTTATCGAAGTAGGAAGTCCCGCATCCGGCGAACTGTCTCAACCGAGGAACGCCGTAGCTGCTCCTCTGTGCCTGGGTCTGCCTGCAGTGCCGCAGAAGGAACAGGACTTAAAGTGCAGTAAGAACCCAAGCCGCCGTCCTCTAGGAGGCACGGTGACTTCAGTCAGGAGGTCCTGGATGGAACGCGAAGACGAGGGCTCCTCTGAGGGCAGGTCCAATTAGGGCACCGCGTAAGAACTCCGCGCCACATGGGACGTGCCAGCACGGTGTTCGCGAACGTGAGCGAGTGCCGAGGAAACTAAGCTGCTCCAAAGGAGAGGGCAGTGCGTTTCCCTATGATCGGCCTGCACACAGGGGGCTCTGAAGGGCTACGGGCCTGGATGTTGCTTAGCAGACCCAGGTGCACCTGGGGGTACTCAGTGTTCCTGCTGGGAGCAGGGTGCCCCGGCTAGCCTCCCAGGTGTCCAGAAAGCTGTGCTGCCGTTAAAGGCATGCAGAGCAGAGGCCACCGCCTCCTGGAAGCTGCAGCACACCTCCGCTTCTGCACGGCGAATCAGGGCCTTACTTCCAGGCATGGGTTCATGCTGGGTGTGCCGGTAGCGACACAGCGTGCTAAGATGCTGACTTTCTCCTCGAGCAGAGTGACTTCAGGTACGAGGGCGGGCCTCGCAGTGTTCCAAGCACAGTGTTCTCTCATGGCAGCTCACACAAGGGCCATGACAGAGTCTTCCTGGGCACTTCGCACTCACCAGCCATGTTGTCCCGAGGGCGTTCGAGGGCTCTGGAGAAGTAGTGCTCCTCAAGGAACGCGCAGTGTGTTGCTGCCCAGCACTCGGCAGGCACAGAGGTCCTCCGGGGGATCAACCAATGGACCTCGACGTTGCTCCGCCGGCCCACAGGTGTCTGGAGGCACTCAGTGACCTCGGAGGGAAAACGATGCACACCCGTGGGGCCTAGGAGTCCCCGGACGCGTACTTCCTTTAAAATAAAGCACATAAGCGACTGAGAACTCATGGAATCAGCTGCATGCCTCCCTTTCTGCACGGCTACTCAGGGCCTAACCTGGAGGCGAGTTCTCACGTCGAGGTTCCCTTTCGCTCTAGAGCCTGTCAGGCGGACCACCACCGCGGCCATGGAAGCACCTGGTTCAGACAGAGCAAACTCACAATTTTCCCCGCAGCCTTCTTACAGGGTTTCCAGGCCTGTCAGGAGCAGGGAATGTCAAGTAGCTGCAAGGCAGCGTGAATGCGGCCTTCAAAGTGGGAAAGCAAGTCTATTTCCAGCAGGCCCCCATTTCCATGGGCACCCTCAGCATAAACCCCTGCGGTACCTAACTAGTCCAAAGAGACACAGGTTACCCTGTGTTTCCTACCCTGAATGAAATTCTCGAAGTAGGGTGTTCTGCATCAAGCGAACTGCCTCAACCAAGGAACGGCGTAGCTGCTCCTCTGGGCCTGTGGCTATTCAAAAGCCTGCAGCGCCACTGGAAGAAGAGGACTTAAATTGCAGTAAGAACGCAAGCCAACTTTCTCGAGGAGGCACGGTGACTTCAGGCAGGAGGTCCCAGACGGAATGCGACGCCGAGGGTTTCTCTGAGTGCAGCTCGGACTAGGGCATTGCGTAAGACTTCGACGCCATGTGGGATGTGCTAGAACAGTGTTCCTGAGCGTGTGCGAGTGCTGGGGAAATTAGGCTGCTCCAAAAGAGAGTGCGGTGCGTTTCCCTACGCTCGGCATACACAGAGGGGCTCTAAAGGGCTCCGGGCCTGGATATTGCTTAGCAGACCCAGGTGGGCCTGGGGGTACTCAGTGTCCCTGCCGGAAACAGGGTGCCCACGTGAGCCTCCTAGGTGTCCGGCAAACTGTGCTGCAGTTAAAGATATGCAGAGCAGAGGCCACAGCCTCATGGAAACTGCTGCATGCCTCCACTTCTGTGCGGCCAATCAGGACCTTACCTCCAGTCACGTGTTCATGCTGGGTGCCCCTTTAGCGACACAGCATGGTAAGATGCTGACTTTCTCCTCGAGCAGAGTGACTTTAGGTACGAGGTTCTCGAAGTATTCAATGCAGAGTGTTTTCTCATGGCAGCTCACACAAGGGCCATGACAAAGACTTCCTGGGCACTTCGGACTCACCAGAAATGAGGTCCTGCGGCTGTTCGAGGACTCTGGAAATGTAGTTCTCCTCAAGGAACGTGCAGTGTGTGGCCCGTCACTCGGCACACTCAGAGGGCCTCCACCGGACAGACCAACCGGCCTCGATGTTGCTAAGCCGGCCCACAGGGTTCTGGAGGTACTCAGTGACTTTGGAGGGACAATGATGCACTCCCGAGAGGCCTAGGAGTCTTCAAAGGGGTACTTCCTTGAAAATAAAGCAGAACAGCGACTAAGAACTCATGGAAACAGCTGTATGCCTCCCTTTCTGCCCGGCTACTCGGGACCTAAAATGGAGGCAAGTTCCCACGTTGAGTATCCTTTTAGCTCTAGAGCTTGTCAGGCAGACCACCGCCGCGGCCACGGAGGCACCTGGTTTAGACAGAGCAAACTCATTTTTTTCCAAGAAGCATTCCTACAGGGTTTAACAGGCCTGTCAACAGCAGGGAATGTCATGCAGCTTCAAGGCAGCATGAATGCAGCCTTCAAAATGGGAAAGCAAGGGTAGTTCCAGCAGGCCCCCGTTTCCATGGGCACCCTCAGCATACACCCGTGTGGTTTCTAACAAGTCCAAAGAGACACAGGTTACCCTGTGTTTCCTTTCCTGAATCAACTTCTCGAAGTAGGGTGTTCTGCATCAAGCGAACTGCCTCAACCAAGGAACACCGTAGCTGCTCCTCTGGGCCTGTAGCTATTCAAAAGCCTGCAGTGCCACAGGAAGAAGAGGACTTCAATTGCAGTAGGAACACAAGCCGACTTTCTCTAGGAGGCATGGTGACTTCAGGCAGGATGTCCCAGATGGAATGCGAAGCCGAGGGTTTCTCTGAGTGCAGCTCGGACTAGGGCAATGCGTAAGACTTCGACGCCATGTGGGATGTGCTAGAACAGTGTTCCTGAGCGTGTGCAAGTGCTGGTGAAATTAAGCTGCTCCAAAAAGGAGTGTGGTGCGTTTCCCTATGCTCGGCATACACAGAGGAGCTCTAAAGGGCTACGGGCCTGGATGTTGCTTAGCAGACCCAGGGGGGCCTGGGGGTACTCAGTGTTCCCGTCGGGAACAGGGTGCCCACGCTAGCTTCCAAGGTGTCCAGAAAACGGTGCTGCAGTTAAAGATATGCAAAGCAGAGGCCACCGCCTCATGGAAACTGCAGCACACCGCTGCTTCTGCGTGGCCAATTGGGGCCTAACTTCCAGGCATGTGCTCATGCCAGGTGTGCCGGTAGCGACACAGCATGCTAAGAGGCTGAGTTTATCCTCGGATAGAGTGACTACAGGTACGAGGTCCTCCAAGTATTCAAAGCACAGTGTTTTCTCATGGCAGCTCACACAAGGGCCATGACGAAGTCTTCCTGGGCACTTGGGACTCACCAGCAATGTTGTCCTGAGGCCATTCGAGGACTCTGGAAATGTAGGTCTCCTCAAGGAAGGTACAGGGTGTTGCCCATCACTGGAAACGCACAGAGGGCCTCCGAGGGATCAACCGATGGGCGTTGAAGTTGCTCAGCCGGCCCACAGGTGTCTGGAGGTAGTCAGTGAAATTGGAGGGAAAATGATGCATACCCGAGAGGCCTAGGAGTACTCAAAAGTCTACTTCCTGTAAATTAAAGCACATAAGCCACTAAGAACTCATGGAAACAGCTACCTGCCTCCCTTTCTGCACGGCTACTCAGGGCCTAACCTGGAGTCAAGTCCTCACGTTGGGATTCCCTTTAGCTCTAGAGCTTGTCAGGCGGACCACCACCACGGCCATGGAAGCACCTGGTTCAGACAGAGCAAACTCATAATTTTCCCCGCAGCCTTCTTACAGGGTTTCCAGGCCTGTCAGGAGCAGGGAATGTCAAGTAGCTGCAAGGCAGCGTGAATGCGGCCTTCAAAGTGGGAAAGCAAGTCTATTTCCAGCAGGCCCCCGTTTCCATGGGCACCCTCAGCATACACCCCTGTGGTATCTAACAAGTCCAAAGAGACACAGGTTACCCTGTGTTTCCTACCCTGAATCAACTTCTCGAAGTAGGGAGTTCTGCATCAAGCGAACTGCCTCAACCAAGGAACGGCGTAGCTGCTCCTCTGGGCCTGTGGCTATTCAAAAGCCTGCAGCGCCACTGGAAGAAGAGGACTTAAATTGCAGTAAGAACGCAAGCCAACTTTCTCGAGGAGGCACGGTGACTTCAGGCAGGAGGTCCCAGACGGAATGCGACGCCGAGGGTTTCTCTGAGTGCAGCTCGGACTAGGGCATTGCGTAAGACTTCGACGCCATGTGGGATGTGCTAGAACAGTGTTCCTGAGCGTGTGTGAGTGCTGGGGAAATTAGGCTGCTCCAAAAGAGAGTGCGGTGCGTTTCCCTACGCTCGGCATACACAGAGGGGCTCTAAAGGGCTCCGGGCCTGGATATTGCTTAGCAGACCCAGGTGGGCCTGGGGGGTACTCAGTGTCCCTGCCGGGAACAGGGTGCCCACGCGAGCCTCCTAGGTGTCCGGCAAACTGTGCTGCAGTTAAAGATATGCAGAGCAGAGGCCACAGCCTCATGGAAACTGCTGCATGCCTCCACTTCTGTGCGGCCAATCAGGACCTTACCTCCAGTCACGTGTTCATGCTGGGTGCCCCTTTAGCGACACAGCATGGTAAGATGCTGACTTTCTCCTCGAGCAGAGTGACTTTAGGTACGAGGTTCTCGAAGTATTCAATGCAGAGTGTTTTCTCATGGCAGCTCACACAAGGGCCATGACAAAGACTTCCTGGGCACTTCGGACTCACCAGAAATGAGGTCCTGCGGCTGTTCGAGGACTCTGGAAATGTAGTTCTCCTCAAGGAACGTGCAGTGTGTGGCCCGTCACTCGGCACACTCAGAGGGCCTCCACCGGACAGACCAACCGGCCTCGATGTTGCTAAGCCGGCCCACAGGGTTCTGGAGGTACTCAGTGACTTTGGAGGGACAATGATGCACTCCCGAGAGGCCTAGGAGTCTTCAAAGGGGTACTTCCTTGAAAATAAAGCAGAACAGCGACTAAGAACTCATGGAAACAGCTGTATGCCTCCCTTTCTGCCCGGCTACTCGGGACCTAAAATGGAGGCAAGTTCCCACGTTGAGTATCCTTTTAGCTCTAGAGCTTGTCAGGCAGACCACCGCCGCGGCCACGGAGGCACCTGGTTTAGACAGAGCAAACTCATTTTTTTCCAAGAAGCATTCCTACAGGGTTTAACAGGCCTGTCAACAGCAGGGAATGTCATGCAGCTTCAAGGCAGCATGAATGCAGCCTTCAAAATGGGAAAGCAAGGGTAGTTCCAGCAGGCCCCCGTTTCCATGGGCACCCTCAGCATACACCCGTGTGGTTTCTAACAAGTCCAAAGAGACACAGGTTACCCTGTGTTTCCTTTCCTGAATCAACTTCTCGAAGTAGGGTGTTCTGCATCAAGCGAACTGCCTCAACCAAGGAACACCGTAGCTGCTCCTCTGGGCCTGTAGCTATTCAAAAGCCTGCAGTGCCACAGGAAGAAGAGGACTTCAATTGCAGTAGGAACACAAGCCGACTTTCTCTAGGAGGCATGGTGACTTCAGGCAGGATGTCCCAGATGGAATGCGAAGCCGAGGGTTTCTCTGAGTGCAGCTCGGACTAGGGCAATGCGTAAGACTTCGACGCCATGTGGGATGTGTTAGAACAGTGTTCCTGAGCGTGTGCAAGTGCTGGTGAAATTAAGCTGCTCCAAAAAGGAGTGTGGTGCGTTTCCCTATGCTCGGCATACACAGAGGAGCTCTAAAGGGCTACGGGCCTGGATGTTGCTTAGCAGACCCAGGGGGGCCTGGGGGTACTCAGTGTTCCCGTCGGGAACAGGGTGCCCACGCTAGCTTCCAAGGTGTCCAGAAAACGGTGCTGCAGTTAAAGATATGCAAAGCAGAGGCCACCGCCTCATGGAAACTGCAGCACACCGCTGCTTCTGTGTGGCCAATCGGGGCCTAACTTCCAGGCATGTGCTCATGCCAGGTGTGCCGGTAGCGACACAGCATGCTAAGAGGCTGAGTTTATCCTCGGATAGAGTGACTACAGGTACGAGGTCCTCCAAGTATTCAAAGCACAGTGTTTTCTCATGGCAGCTCACACAAGGGCCATGACGAAGTCTTCCTGGGCACTTGGGACTCACCAGCAATGTTGTCCTGAGGCCATTCGAGGACTCTGGAAATGTAGGTCTCCTCAAGGAAGGTACAGGGTGTTGCCCATCACTGGAAACGCACAGAGGGCCTCCGAGGGATCAACCGATGGGCGTTGAAGTTGCTCAGCCGGCCCACAGGTGTCTGGAGGTAGTCAGTGAAATTGGAGGGAAAATGATGCATACCCGAGAGGCCTAGGAGTACTCAAAAGTCTACTTCCTGTAAATTAAAGCACATAAGCCACTAAGAACTCATGGAAACAGCTACCTGCCTCCCTTTCTGCACGGCTACTCAGGGCCTAACCTGGAGTCAAGTCCTCACGTTGGGATTCCCTTTAGCTCTAGAGCTTGTCAGGCGGACCACCACCACGGCCATGGAAGCACCTGGTTCAGACAGAGCAAACTCATAATTTTCCCCGCAGCCTTCTTACAGGGTTTCCAGGCCTGTCAGGAGCAGGGAATGTCAAGTAGCTGCAAGGCAGCGTGAATGCGGCCTTCAAAGTGGGAAAGCAAGTCTATTTCCAGCAGGCCCCCGTTTCCATGGGCACCCTCAGCATACACCCCTGTGGTATCTAACAAGTCCAAAGAGACACAGGTTACCCTGTGTTTCCTACCCTGAATCAACTTCTCGAAGTAGGGAGTTCTGCATCAAGCGAACTGCCTCAACCAAGGAACGGCGTAGCTGCTCCTCTGGGCCTGTGGCTATTCAAAAGCCTGCAGCGCCACTGGAAGAAGAGGACTTAAATTGCAGTAAGAACGCAAGCCAACTTTCTCGAGGAGGCACGGTGACTTCAGGCAGGAGGTCCCAGACGGAATGCGACGCCGAGGGTTTCTCTGAGTGCAGCTCGGACTAGGGCATTGCGTAAGACTTCGACGCCATGTGGGATGTGCTAGAACAGTGTTCCTGAGCGTGTGTGAGTGCTGGGGAAATTAGGCTGCTCCAAAAGAGAGTGCGGTGCGTTTCCCTACGCTCGGCATACACAGAGGGGCTCTAAAGGGCTCCGGGCCTGGATATTGCTTAGCAGACCCAGGTGGGCCTGGGGGGTACTCAGTGTCCCTGCCGGGAACAGGGTGCCCACGCGAGCCTCCTAGGTGTCCGGCAAACTGTGCTGCAGTTAAAGATATGCAGAGCAGAGGCCACAGCCTCATGGAAACTGCTGCATGCCTCCACTTCTGTGCGGCCAATCAGGACCTTACCTCCAGTCACGTGTTCATGCTGGGTGCCCCTTTAGCGACACAGCATGGTAAGATGCTGACTTTCTCCTCGAGCAGAGTGACTTTAGGTACGAGGTTCTCGAAGTATTCAATGCAGAGTGTTTTCTCATGGCAGCTCACACAAGGGCCATGACAAAGACTTCCTGGGCACTTCGGACTCACCAGAAATGAGGTCCTGCGGCTGTTCGAGGACTCTGGAAATGTAGTTCTCCTCAAGGAACGTGCAGTGTGTGGCCCGTCACTCGGCACACTCAGAGGGCCTCCACCGGACAGACCAACCGGCCTCGATGTTGCTAAGCCGGCCCACAGGGTTCTGGAGGTACTCAGTGACTTTGGAGGGACAATGATGCACTCCCGAGAGGCCTAGGAGTCTTCAAAGGGGTACTTCCTTGAAAATAAAGCAGAACAGCGACTAAGAACTCATGGAAACAGCTGTATGCCTCCCTTTCTGCCCGGCTACTCGGGACCTAAAATGGAGGCAAGTTCCCACGTTGAGTATCCTTTTAGCTCTAGAGCTTGTCAGGCAGACCACCGCCGCGGCCACGGAGGCACCTGGTTTAGACAGAGCAAACTCATTTTTTTCCAAGAAGCATTCCTACAGGGTTTAACAGGCCTGTCAACAGCAGGGAATGTCATGCAGCTTCAAGGCAGCATGAATGCAGCCTTCAAAATGGGAAAGCAAGGGTAGTTCCAGCAGGCCCCCGTTTCCATGGGCACCCTCAGCATACACCCGTGTGGTTTCTAACAAGTCCAAAGAGACACAGGTTACCCTGTGTTTCCTTTCCTGAATCAACTTCTCGAAGTAGGGTGTTCTGCATCAAGCGAACTGCCTCAACCAAGGAACACCGTAGCTGCTCCTCTGGGCCTGTAGCTATTCAAAAGCCTGCAGTGCCACAGGAAGAAGAGGACTTCAATTGCAGTAGGAACACAAGCCGACTTTCTCTAGGAGGCATGGTGACTTCAGGCAGGATGTCCCAGATGGAATGCGAAGCCGAGGGTTTCTCTGAGTGCAGCTCGGACTAGGGCAATGCGTAAGACTTCGACGCCATGTGGGATGTGCTAGAACAGTGTTCCTGAGCGTGTGCAAGTGCTGGTGAAATTAAGCTGCTCCAAAAAGGAGTGTGGTGCGTTTCCCTATGCTCGGCATACACAGAGGAGCTCTAAAGGGCTACGGGCCTGGATGTTGCTTAGCAGACCCAGGGGGGCCTGGGGGTACTCAGTGTTCCCGTCGGGAACAGGGTGCCCACGCTAGCTTCCAAGGTGTCCAGAAAACGGTGCTGCAGTTAAAGATATGCAAAGCAGAGGCCACCGCCTCATGGAAACTGCAGCACACCGCTGCTTCTGCGTGGCCAATCGGGGCCTAACTTCCAGGCATGTGCTCATGCCAGGTGTGCCGGTAGCGACACAGCATGCTAAGAGGCTGGGTTTATCCTCGGATAGAGTGACTACAGGTACGAGGTCCTCCAAGTATTCAAAGCACAGTGTTTTCTCATGGCAGCTCACACAAGGGCCATGACGAAGTCTTCCTGGGCACTTGGGACTCACCAGCAATGTTGTCCTGAGGCCATTCGAGGACTCTGGAAATGTAGGTCTCCTCAAGGAAGGTACAGGGTGTTGCCCATCACTGGAAACGCACAGAGGGCCTCCGAGGGATCAACCGATGGGCGTTGAAGTTGCTCAGCCGGCCCACAGGTGTCTGGAGGTAGTCAGTGAAATTGGAGGGAAAATGATGCATACCCGAGAGGCCTAGGAGTACTCAAAAGTCTACTTCCTGTAAATTAAAGCACATAAGCCACTAAGAACTCATGGAAACAGCTACCTGCCTCCCTTTCTGCACGGCTACTCAGGGCCTAACCTGGAGGCAAGTTCTCACGTTGGGATTCCCTTTAGCTCTAGAGCTTGTCAGGCGGACCACCACCACGGCCATGGAAGCACCTGGTTCAGACAGAGCAAACTCATAATTTTCCCCGCAGCCTTCTTACAGGGTTTCCAGGCCTGTCAGGAGCAGGGAATGTCAAGTAGCTGCAAGGCAGCGTGAATGCGGCCTTCAAAGTGGGAAAGCAAGTCTATTTCCAGCAGGCCCCCGTTTCCATGGGCACCCTCAGCATACACCCCTGTGGTATCTAACAAGTCCAAAGAGACACAGGTTACCCTGTGTTTCCTACCCTGAATCAACTTCTCGAAGTAGGGAGTTCTGCATCAAGCGAACTGCCTCAACCAAGGAACGGCGTAGCTGCTCCTCTGGGCCTGTGGCTATTCAAAAGCCTGCAGCGCCACTGGAAGACGAGGACTTAAATTGCAGTAAGAACGCAAGCCAACTTTCTCGAGGAGGCACGGTGACTTCAGGCAGGAGGTCCCAGACGGAATGCGACGCCGAGGGTTTCTCTGAGTGCAGCTCGGACTAGGGCATTGCGTAAGACTTCGACGCCATGTGGGATGTGCTAGAACAGTGTTCCTGAGCGTGTGCGAGTGCTGGGGAAATTAGGCTGCTCCAAAAGAGAGTGCGGTGCGTTTCCCTACGCTCGGCATACACAGAGGGGCTCTAAAGGGCTCCGGGCCTGGATATTGCTTAGCAGACCCAGGTGGGCCTGGGGGTACTCAGTGTCCCTGCCGGAAACAGGGTGCCCACGTGAGCCTCCTAGGGGTCCGGCAAACTGTGCTGCAGTTAAAGATAACCAGAGCAGGGGCCACCGCCTCATGGAAACTGCAGCACGCCTCCGCTTCTGTGCGGCCAATCAGAGCCTTACTTCCAGGCATGTGTTCATGCTGGGAGTGCCAGTAGCAAAACAGCATGCTAAGAGGCTGAGTTTCTCCACTGGTAGAGTGACTACAGGTCCGAGGTCCTCAAAGTATTTAAAGCACAGTGTTTTCCCCGAAGCATTCTTCCAGGGCTCACTGGCCTGTCGGGAGCTGGGAAGGTCAGGTAGCTTCAAGGCAGGCATGAATGCCGCCCTCAAAATGGGAAAGCAGGGCTAGTTCCAGCAGGCCCCCGTTTTCATGGGCACACTCAGCGTACATCCCTGTGGCTTCTAACGAGTCCCAAGAGACACCGGTTACCCTGCGTTTCCTTCCCTGAATCAACGTATCGAAGTAGGGAGTCCCGCATCCGGCGAACTGTCTCAACCGAGGAACGCCGTAGCTGCTCCTCTGGGCCTGGGGCTGCCTGCAGTGCCGCAGAAGGAACAGGACTTAAAGTGCAGTAAGAACCCAAGCCGCCGTCCTCTAGGAGGGACGGTGACTTCAGTCAGGAGGTCCTGGATGGAAGGCGAAGACGAGGGCTCCTCTGAGGGCAGCTCCGACTAGGGCACCGCGTAAGACCTCCGCGCCACGTGGGACGTGCCAGAACGGTGTTCGCGAACGTGTGCGAGTGCGGAGGAAACTAAGCTGCTCCAAAGGAGAGGGCAGTGCGTTTCCCTACGCTCGGCCTGCACACACGGGGCTCTGAAGGGCTACGGGCCTGGATGTTCCTTAGCAGACCCAGGTGCACCTGGTGGTACTCAGTGTTCCTGCCGGGAGCAGGGTGCCCCGGCTAGCCTCCCAGGTGTCCAGAAAGCTGTGCTGCCGTTAAAGGCATGCAGAGCAGAGGCCACCGCCTCCTGGAAGCTGCAGCACGCCTCCGCTTCTGCACGGCGAATCAGGGCCTTCCTTCCAGACATGGGTTCATGCTGGGTGTGCCGGTAGCGACACAGCGTGCTAAGATGCTGACTTTCTCCTCGAGCAGAGTGACTTCAGGTACGAGGGCGGGCCTCGCAGTGTTCCAAGCACAGTGTTCTCTCATGGCAGCTCACACAAGGGCCATGACTGAGTCTTCCTGGGCACTTCGCACTCACCAGCCATGTTGTCCCGAGGGCGTTCGAGGGCTCTGGATATGTACCGCTCCTCAAGGAACGCGCAGTGTGTTGCTGCCCAGCACTCGGCAGGCACAGAGGTCCTCCGGGGCATCAACCAATGGACCTCGACATTGCTCCGCCAGCCCACAGGTGTCTGGAGGCACTCAGTGACCTCGGAGGGAAAACGATGCACACCCGTGGGGCCTAGGAGTCTCCGGACGCGTACTTCCTTTAAAATAAAGGACATAAGCGACTGAGAACTCGTGGAAACAGCTGCATGCCTCCCTTTCTGCACGGCTACTCAGGGCCTATCCTGGAGGCGAGTTCTCACGTCACGGTACCCTTTCGCTCTAGAGCCTGTCATGCGGACCGCCGCCGCGGCCACGGAAGACCCTGGTTTAGAGAGAGCAAACTCATAATTTTCCCCGAAGCATTCTTCCAGGGCTCACTGGCCTGTCGGGAGCTGGGAATGTCAGGTAGCTTCAAGGCAGGCATGAATGCCACCCTCAAAATGGGAAAGCAGGGCTTGTTCCAGCCGGCCCCCGTTATCATGGGCACACTGAGCGTACATCCCTGTGGCTACTAACGAGTCCCAAGAGACACCGGTTACCCTGCATTTCCTTCCCTGAATCAACTTATCGAAGTAGGGAGTCCCGCATCCGGCGAACTGTCTCAACCGAGGAACGCCGTAGCTGCTCCTCTGGGCCTGGGGAAGCCTGCAGTGCCGCAGAAGGAACAGGACTTAAAGTGCAGTAAGAACCCAAGCCGCCGTCCTCTAGGAGGCACGGTGACTTCAGTCAGGAGGTCCTGGATGGAACGCGAAGACGAGGGCTCCTCTGACGGCAGCTCCGACTAGGGCACCGCGTAAGACCTCCGCGCCACGTGGGACGTGCCAGAACGGCGTTCGCGAACGTGTGCGAGTGCGGAGGAAACTAAGCTGCTCCGATGGAGAGGGCAGTGCGTTTCCCTACGCTCGGCCTGCACACAGGGGGTTCTGAAGGGTTACGGGCCTGGATGTTGCTTAGCAGACCCAGGTGCACCTGGGGGTACTCAGTTTTCCTGCTGAGAGCAGGGTGCCCCGGCTAGCCTCCCAGGTGTCCAGAAAGCTGTGCTGCCGTTAAAGGCATGCAGAGCAGAGGCCACCGCCTCCTGGAAGCTGCAGCACACCTCCGCTTCTGCACGGTGAATCAGGGCCTTACTTCCAGGCATGGGTTCATGCTGGGTGTGCCGGTAGCGACACAGCGTGCTACGATGCTGACTTTCTCCTCGAGCAGAGTGACTTCAGGTACGAGGGCGGGCCTCGCAGTGTTCCAAGCACAGTGTTCTCTCATGGCAGCTCACACAAGGGCCATGACAGAGTCTTCCTGGGCACTTCGCACTCACCAGCCATGTTGTCCCGAGGGCGTTCGAGGGCTCTGGAGATGTAGCGCTCCTCAAGGAACGCGCAGTGTGTTGCTGCCCAGCACTCGGCAGGCACAGAGGTCCTCCGGGGGATCAACCAATGGACCTCGACGTTGCTCCGCCGGCCCACAGGTGTCTGGAGGCACTCAGTGACCTCGGAGGGAAAACGATGCACACCCGTGGGGCCTAGGAGTCCCCGGACGCGTACTTCCTTTAAAATTAAGCCCATAAGCGACTGAGAAGTTGTGGAAACAGCTGCATGCCTCCCTTTCTGCACGGCTACTCAGGGCCTAACGTGGAGGCGAGTTCTCACTTCGAGGTTCCCTTTCGCTCTATAGCCGGTCATGCGGACCACCGCCGTGGCCACGGAAGCCCCTGGTTTAGAGAGAGCAAACTCATAATTTTCCCTGAAGCATTCTTCCAGGGCTCACTGGCCTGTCGGGAGCCGGGAATGTCAGGTAGCTTCAAGGCAGGCATGAATGCCGCCCTCAAAATGGAAAAGCAGGGCTAGTTCCAGCAGGCCCCCGTTTTCATGGGCACACTCAGCGTACATCCCTGTGGCTTCCAGCGAGTCCCAAGAGACACCGGTTACCCTGCGTTTCCTTCCCTGAATTAACTTATCGAAGTAGGGAGTCCCGCATCTGGCGAACTGTCTCAACCGAGGAACGCCGTAGCTGCTCCTCTGGGCCTGGGGCTGCCTGCAGTGCCGCAGAAGGAACAGGACTTGAAGTGCAGTAAGAACCGAAGCCCCCGTCCTCTAGGAGGCCCGGTGACTTCAGTCAGGCGGTCCTGGATGGAACGCGAAGACGAGGGCTCCTCTGAGGGCAGCTCCGACTAGGGCACCGCGTAAGAACTCCGCGCGACGTGGGACGTGCCCGAACGGCGTTCGCGAACGTGTGCAAGTGCCGAGGAAACTACGCTGCTCCGAAGGAGATGGCAGTGCGTTTCCCTACGCTCGGCCTGCACACAGGGGGCTCTGAAGGGCCACGGGCCTGGATGTTGCTTAGCAGACCCAAGTGCACCTGGGGGTACTCAGTGTTCCTGCTGGGAGCAGGGTGCCCCAGCTAGCCTCAGTGTTCTCTCATGGCAGCTCACACAAGGGCCATGACTGAGTCTTCCTGGGTACTTCGCACTCACCAGCCATGTTGTCCCGAGGGCGTTCGAGGGCTCTGGAGATGTAGCGCTCCTCAAGGAACGCGCAGTGTGTTGCTGCCCAGCACTCGGCAGGCACAGAGGTCCTCCGGGGGATCAACCAATGGACCTCGACGTTGCTCCGCCGGCCCACAGGTGTCTGGAGGCACTCAGTGACCTCGGAGGGAAAACGATGCACACCCGTGGGGCCTAGGAGTCCCCGGACACGTACTTCCTTTAAAATTAAGCACATAAGCGACTGAGAAGTTGTGGAAACAGCTGCATGCCTCCCTTTCTGCACGGCTACTCAGGGCCTAACGTGGAGGCGAGTTCTCACTTCGAGGTTCCCTTTCGCTCTATAGCCGGTCATGCGGACCACCGCCGTGGCCACGGAAGCCCCTGGTTTAGAGAGAGCAAACTCATAATTTTCCCCGAAGCATTCTTCCAGGGCTCACTGGCCTGTCGGGAGCTGGGAAGGTCAGGTAGCTTCAAGGCAGGCATGAATGCCGCCCTCAAAATGGGAAAGCAGGGCTAGTTCCAGCAGGACCCCGTTTTCATGGGCACACTCAGCGTACATCCCTGTGGCTTCTAACGAGTCCCAAGAGACACCGGTTACCCTGCGTTTCCTTCCCTGAATCAACGTATCGAAGTAGGGAGTCCCGCATCCGGCGAACTGTCTCAACCGAGGAACGCCGTAGCTGCTCCTCTGGGCCTGGGGCTGCCTGCAGTGCCGCAGAAGGAACAGGACTTAAAGTGCAGTAAGAACCCAAGCCGCCGTCCTCTAGGAGGGACGGTGACTTCAGTCAGGAGGTCCTGGATGGAAGGCGAAGACGAGGGCTCCTCTGAGGGCAGCTCCGACTAGGGCACCGCGTAAGACCTCCGCGCCACGTGGGACGTGCCAGAACGGTGTTCGCGAACGTGTGCGAGTGCGGAGGAAACTAAGCTGCTCCAAAGGAGAGGGCAGTGCGTTTCCCTACGCTCGGCCTGCACACAGGGGGCTCTGAAGGGCTACGGGCCTGGATGTTCCTTAGCAGACCCAGGTGCACCTGGGGGTACTCAGTGTTCCTGCCGGGAGCAGGGTGCCCCGGCTAGCCTCCCAGGTGTCCAGAAAGCTGTGCTGCCGTTAAAGGCATGCAGAGCAGAGGCCACCGCCTCCTGGAAGCTGCAGCACGCCTCCGCTTCTGCACGGCGAATCAGGGCCTTCCTTCCAGACATGGGTTCATGCTGGGTGTGCCGGTAGCGACACAGCGTGCTAAGATGCTGACTTTCTCCTCGAGCAGAGTGACTTCAGGTACGAGGGCGGGCCTCGCAGTGTTCCAAGCACAGTGTTCTCTCATGGCAGCTCACACAAGGGCCATGACAGAGTCTTCCTGGGCACTTCGCACTCACCAGCCATGTTGTCCCGAGGGCGTTCGAGGGCTCTGGAGAAGTAGTGCTCCTCAAGGAACGCGCAGTGTGTTGCTGCCCAGCACTCGGCAGGCACAGAGGTCCTCCGGGGGATCAACCAATGGACCTCGACGATGCTCCGCCGGCCCACAGGTGTCTGGAGGCACTCAGTGACCTCGGAGGGAAAACGATGCACACCCGTGGGGTCTAGGAGTCCCCGGACGCGTACTTCCTTTAAAATTAAGCACATAAGCGACTGAGAAGTTGTGGAAACAGCTGCATGCCTGCCTTTCTGCACGGCTACTCAGGGCCTAACGTGGAGGCGAGTTCTCACTTCCAGGTTCCCTTTCGCTCTATAGCCGGTCATGCGGACCACCACCGTGGCCACGGAAGCCCCTGGTTTAGAGAGAGCAAACTCATAATTTTCCCCGAAGCATTCTTCCAGGGCTCACTGGCCTGTCGGGAGCCGGGAATGTCAGGTAGCTTCAAGGCAGGCATGAATGCCGCCCTCAAAATGGAAAAGCAGGGCTAGTTCCAGCAGGCCCCCGTTTTCATGGGCACACTCAGCGTACATCCCTGTGGCTTCTAACGAGTCCCAAGAGACACCGGTTACCCTGCGTTTCCTTCCCTGAATTAACTTATCGAAGTAGGGAGTCCCGCATCTGGCGACCTGTCTCAACCGAGGAAGGCCGTAGCTGCTCCTCTGGGCCTGGGGCTGCCTGCAGTGCCGCAGAAGGAACAGGACTTGAAGTGCAGTAAGAACCCAAGCCGCCGTCCTCTAGGAGGCCCGGTGACTTCAGTCAGGAGGTCCTGGATGGAACGCGAAGACGACGGCTCCTCTGAGGGCAGCTCCGATTAGGGCACCGCGTAAGACCTCTGCGCGACGTGGGACGTGCCCGAACGGCGTTCGCGAACGTGTGCGAGTGCGGAGGAAACTAAGCTGCTCCGATGGAGAGGACAGTGCGTTTCCCTACGCTCGGCCTGCACACAGGGGGCTCTGAAGGGCTACGGGCCTGGATGTTGCTTAGCAGACCCAGGTGCACCTGGGGGTACTCAGTGTTCCTGCTGGGAGCAGGGTGCCCCGGCTAGCCTCAGTGTTCTCTCATGGCAGCTCACACAAGGGCCATGACTGAGTCTTCCTGGGTACTTCGCACTCACCAGCCATGTTGTCCCGAGGGCGTTCGAGGGCTCTGGAGATGTAGCGCTCCTCAAGGAACGCGCAGTGTGTTTCTGCCCAGCACTCAGCAGGCACAGAGGTCCTCCGGAGGATCAACCAATGGACCTCGACATTGCTCCGCCGGCCCACAGGTGTCTGGAGGCACTCAGTGACCTCGGAGGGAAAACGATGCACACCCGTGGGGCCTAGGAGTCCCCGGACGCGTACTTCCTTTAAAATAAAGCACAGAAGCGACTGAGAACTCGTGGAAACAGCTGCATGCCTCCCTTTCTGCACGGCTACTCAGAGCCTAACCTGGAGGCGAGTTCTCACGTCGAGGTTCCCTTTCGCTCTAGAGGCTGTCATGCGGACCAAGCTGCGGCTACGGAAGCACCTGGTTTAGAGAGAGCAAACTCATAATTTTACCCGAAGCATTCTTCCAGGGCTCACTGGCCTGTCGGGAGCCGGGAATGTCAGGTAGCTTCAAGGCAGGCATGAATGCCGCCCTCAAAACGGGAAAGCAGGGCTAGTTCCAGCAGGCCCCCATTTCCATGGGCACACTCAGCATACATCCCTGTGGCTTCTAAGGACTCCCAAGAGACACCGGTTACCCTGCGTTTCCTTCCCTGAATCAACTTATCGAAGTAGGAAGTCCCGCATCCGGCGAACTGTCTCAACCGAGGAACGCCGTAGCTGCTCCTCTGGGCCTGGGTCTGCCTGCAGTGCCGCAGAAGGAACAGGACTTAAAGTGCAGTAAGAACCCAAGCCGCCGTCCTCTAGGAGACACGGTGACTTCAGTCAGGAGGTCCTGGATGGAACGCGAAGACGAGGGCTCCTCTGAGGGCAGGTCCAATTAGGGCACCGCGTAAGACCTCCGCGCCACGTGGGACGTGACAGCACGGTGTTCGCGAACGTGTGCGAGTGCGGAGGACACTAAGCTGCTCCGATGGAGAGGGCAGTGCGTTTCCCTATGATCGGCCTGCACACAGGGGGCTCTGAAGGGCTACGGGCCTGGATGTTGCTTAGCAGACCCAGGTGCACCTGGGGGTACTCAGTGTTCCTGCTGGGAGCAGGGTGCCCCGGCTAGCCTCCCAGGTGTCCAGAAAGCTGTGCTGCCGTTAAAGGCATGCAGAGCAGAGGCCACCACCTCCTGGAAGCTGTAGCACGCCTCCGCTTCTGCACGGTGAATCAGGGCCTTACTTCCAGGCATGGGTTCATGCTGGGTGTGCCGGTAGCGACACAGCGTGCTAAGATGCTGACTTTCTCCTCGAGCAGAGTGACTTCAGGTATGGGGAGGGCCTCGCAGTGTTCCAAGCACAGTGTTCTCTCATGGCAGCTCACACAAGGGCCATGACAGAGTCTTCCTGGGTACTTCGCACTCACCAGCCATGTTGTCCCGAGGGCGTTCGAGGGCTCTGGAGATGTAGCGCTCCTCAAGGAACGCGCAGTGTGTTGCTGCCCAGCACTCGGCAGGCACAGAGGTCCTCCGGGGGATCAACCAATGGACCTCGACATTTCTCCGCCGTCCCACAGGTGTCTGGAGGCACTCAGTGGCCTCGGAGGGAAAACGATGCACACCCGTGGGGCCTAGGAGTCCCCGGACGCGTACTTCCTTTAAAATAAAGCACATAAGCGACTGAGAAGTTGTGGAAACAGCTGCATGCCTCCCTTTCTGCACGGCTACTCAGGGCCTAACCCGGAGGCGAGTTCTCACTTCGAGGTTCCCTTTCGCTCTAGAGCCTGTCATGCGGACCGAGCTGCGGCCACGGAAGCCCCTGGTTTAGAGAGAGCAAACTCATAATTTTCCCCGAAGCATTCTTCCAGGGCTCACTGGCCTGTCGGGAGCCGGGAACGTCAGGTAGCTTCAAGGCAGGCATGAATGCCGACCTCAAAATGGAAAAGCAGGGCTAGTTCCAGCAGGCGCCCGTTTTCATGGGCACACTCAGCGTACATCCCTATGGCTTCTAATGAGTCCCAAGAGACACCGGTTACACTGCGTTTCCTTCCCTGAATTAACTTATCGAAGTAGGGAGTCCCGCATCCGGCGAACTGTCTCAACCGAGGAACGCCGTAGCTGCTCCTCTGGGCCTGGGGCTGCCTGCAGTGCCGCAGAAGGAACAGGACTTAAAGTGCAGTAAGAACCCAAGCCGCCGTCCTCTAGGAGGCCCGGTGACTTCAGTCAGGAGGTCCTGGATGGAACGCAAAGACGACGGCTCCTCTGAGGGCAGCTCCGACTAGGGCACCGCATAAGACCTCCGCGCCACGTGGGACGTGTCAGAACGGTGTTCACGAACGTGTGCGAGTGCGGAGGAAACTAAGGTGCTACAATGGAGAGGGCAGTGCGTTTCCCTACGCTCGGCCTGCACACAGGGGTCTCTGAAGGGCTACGGGCCTGGATGTTGCTTAGCAGACCCAGGTGCACCTGGGGGTACTCAGTGTTCCTGCTGGGAGCAGGGTGCCCTGAGTAGCCTCAGTGTTCTCTCATGGCAGCTCACACAAGGGCCATGACTGAGTCTTCCTGGGTACTTCGCACTCACCAGCCATGTTGTCCCGAGGGCGTTCGAGGGCTCTGGATATGTACCGCTCCTCAAGGAACGCGCAGTGTGTTGCTGCCCAGCACTCGGCAGG
This sequence comes from Grampus griseus, assembly GCF_964374135.1. Taxonomy (NCBI): domain Eukaryota; kingdom Metazoa; phylum Chordata; class Mammalia; order Artiodactyla; family Delphinidae; genus Grampus; species Grampus griseus. Next base: position 1,190,347 of record NC_139010.1, read on the forward strand.
CACAGAGGTCCTCCGGGGCATCAACCAATGGACCTCGACATTGCTCCGCCAGCCCACAGGTGTCTGGAGGCACTCAGTGACCTCGGAGGGAAAACGATGCACACCCGTGGGGCCTAGGAGTCCCCGGACGCGTACTTCCTTTAAAATAAAGGACATAAGCGACTGAGAACTCGTGGAAACAGCTGCATGCCTCCCTTTCTGCACGGCTACTCAGGGCCTATCCTGGAGGCGAGTTCTCACGTCACGGTACCCTTTCGCTCTAGAGCCTGTCATGCGGACCGCCGCCGCGGCCACGGAAGACCCTGGTTTAGAGAGAGCAAACTCATAATTTTACCCGAAGCATTCTTCCAGGGCTCACTGGCCTGTCGGGAGCTGGGAATGTCAGGTAGCTTCAAGGCAGGCATGAATGCCACCCTCAAAATGGGAAAGCAGGGCTTGTTCCAGCCGGCCCCCGTTATCATGGGCACACTGAGCGTACATCCCTGTGGCTACTAACGAGTCCCAAGAGACACCGGTTACCCTGCGTTTCCTTCCCTGAATCAACTTATCGAAGTAGGGAGTCCCGCATCCGGCGAACTGTCTCAACCGAGGAACGCCGTAGCTGCTCCTCTGGGCCTGGGGAAGCCTGCAGTGCCGCAGAAGGAACAGGACTTAAAGTGCAGTAAGAACCCAAGCCGCCGTCCTCTAGGAGGCACGGTGACTTCAGTCAGGAGGTCCTGGATGGAACGCGAAGACGAGGGCTCCTCTGACGGCAGCTCCGACTAGGGCACCGCGTAAGACCTCCGCGCCACGTGGGACGTGCCAGAACGGCGTTCGCGAACGTGTGCGAGTGCGGAGGAAACTAAGCTGCTCCAATGGAGAGGGCAGTGCGTTTCCCTACGCTCGGCCTGCACACAGGGGGTTCTGAAGGGTTACGGGCCTGGATGTTGCTTAGCAGACCCAGGTGCACCTGGGGGTACTCAGTTTTCCTGCTGAGAGCAGGGTGCCCCGGCTAGCCTCCCAGGTGTCCAGAAAGCTGTGCTGCCGTTAAAGGCATGCAGAGCAGAGGCCACCGCCTCCTGGAAGCTGCAGCACACCTCCGCTTCTGCACGGTGAATCAGGGCCTTACTTCCAGGCATGGGTTCATGCTGGGTGTGCCGGTAGCGACACAGCGTGCTACGATGCTGACTTTCTCCTCGAGCAGAGTGACTTCAGGTACGAGGGCGGGCCTCGCAGTGTTCCAAGCACAGTGTTCTCTCATGGCAGCTCACACAAGGGCCATGACAGAGTCTTCCTGGGCACTTCGCACTCACCAGCCATGTTGTCCCGAGGGCGTTCGAGGGCTCTGGAGAAGTAGTGCTCTTCAAGGAACGCGCAGTGTGTTGCTGCCCAGCACTCGGCAGGCACAGAGGTCCTCCGGGGGATCAACCAATGGACCTCGACGTTCCTCCGCCGGCCCACAGGTGTCTGGAGGCACTCAGTGACCTCGGAGGGAAAACGATGCACACCCGTGGGGCCTAGGAGTCCCCGGACGCGTACTTCCTTTAAAATAAAGCACATAAGCGACTGAGAACTCATGGAATCAGCTGCATGCTTCCCTTTCTGCACGGCTACTCAGGGCCTAACCTGGAGGCGAGTTCTCACGTCGAGGTTCCCTTTCGCTCTAGAGCCTGTCAGGCGGACCACCACCGCGGCCATGGAAGCACCTGGTTCAGACAGAGCAAACTCACAATTTTCCCCGCAGCCTTCTTACAGGGTTTCCAGGCCTGTCAGGAGCAGGGAATGTCAAGTAGCTGCAAGGCAGCGTGAATGCGGCCTTCAAAGTGGGAAAGCAAGTCTATTTCCAGCAGGCCCCCATTTCCATGGGCACCCTCAGCATAAACCCCTGCGGTACCTAACTAGTCCAAAGAGACACAGGTTACCCTGTGTTTCCTACCCTGAATGAAATTCTCGAAGTAGGGTGTTCTGCATCAAGCGAACTGCCTCAACCAAGGAACGGCGTAGCTGCTCCTCTGGGCCTGTGGCTATTCAAAAGCCTGCAGCGCCACTGGAAGACGAGGACTTAAATTGCAGTAAGAACGCAAGCCAACTTTCTCGAGGAGGCACGGTGACTTCAGGCAGGAGGTCCCAGACGGAATGCGACGCCGAGGGTTTCTCTGAGTGCAGCTCGGACTAGGGCATTGCGTAAGACTTCGACGCCATGTGGGATGTGCTAGAACAGTGTTCCTGAGCGTGTGCGAGTGCTGGGGAAATTAGGCTGCTCCAAAAGAGAGTGCGGTGCGTTTCCCTACGCTCGGCATACACAGAGGGGCTCTAAAGGGCTCCGGGCCTGGATATTGCTTAGCAGACCCAGGTGGGCCTGGGGGTACTCAGTGTCCCTGCCGGAAACAGGGTGCCCACGTGAGCCTCCTAGGGGTCCGGCAAACTGTGCTGCAGTTAAAGATAACCAGAGCAGGGGCCACCGCCTCATGGAAACTGCAGCACGCCTCCGCTTCTGTGCGGCCAATCAGAGCCTTACTTCCAGGCATGTGTTCATGCTGGGAGTGCCAGTAGCAAAACAGCATGCTAAGAGGCTGAGTTTCTCCACTGGTAGAGTGACTACAGGTCCGAGGTCCTCAAAGTATTTAAAGCACAGTGTTTTCCCCGAAGCATTCTTCCAGGGCTCACTGGCCTGTCGGGAGCTGGGAAGGTCAGGTAGCTTCAAGGCAGGCATGAATGCCGCCCTCAAAATGGGAAAGCAGGGCTAGTTCCAGCAGGCCCCCGTTTTCATGGGCACACTCAGCGTACATCCCTGTGGCTTCTAACGAGTCCCAAGAGACACCGGTTACCCTGCGTTTCCTTCCCTGAATCAACGTATCGAAGTAGGGAGTCCCGCATCCGGCGAACTGTCTCAACCGAGGAACGCCGTAGCTGCTCCTCTGGGCCTGGGGCTGCCTGCAGTGCCGCAGAAGGAACAGGACTTAAAGTGCAGTAAGAACCCAAGCCGCCGTCCTCTAGGAGGGACGGTGACTTCAGTCAGGAGGTCCTGGATGGAAGGCGAAGACGAGGGCTCCTCTGAGGGCAGCTCCGACTAGGGCACCGCGTAAGACCTCCGCGCCACGTGGGACGTGCCAGAACGGTGTTCGCGAACGTGTGCGAGTGCGGAGGAAACTAAGCTGCTCCAAAGGAGAGGGCAGTGCGTTTCCCTACGCTCGGCCTGCACACACGGGGCTCTGAAGGGCTACGGGCCTGGATGTTCCTTAGCAGACCCAGGTGCACCTGGTGGTACTCAGTGTTCCTGCCGGGAGCAGGGTGCCCCGGCTAGCCTCCCAGGTGTCCAGAAAGCTGTGCTGCCGTTAAAGGCATGCAGAGCAGAGGCCACCGCCTCCTGGAAGCTGCAGCACGCCTCCGCTTCTGCACGGCGAATCAGGGCCTTCCTTCCAGACATGGGTTCATGCTGGGTGTGCCGGTAGCGACACAGCGTGCTAAGATGCTGACTTTCTCCTCGAGCAGAGTGACTTCAGGTACGAGGGCGGGCCTCGCAGTGTTCCAAGCACAGTGTTCTCTCATGGCAGCTCACACAAGGGCCATGACTGAGTCTTCCTGGGCACTTCGCACTCACCAGCCATGTTGTCCCGAGGGCGTTCGAGGGCTCTGGATATGTACCGCTCCTCAAGGAACGCGCAGTGTGTTGCTGCCCAGCACTCGGCAGGCACAGAGGTCCTCCGGGGCATCAACCAATGGACCTCGACATTGCTCCGCCAGCCCACAGGTGTCTGGAGGCACTCAGTGACCTCGGAGGGAAAACGATGCACACCCGTGGGGCCTAGGAGTCCCCGGACGCGTACTTCCTTTAAAATAAAGGACATAAGCGACTGAGAACTCGTGGAAACAGCTGCATGCCTCCCTTTCTGCACGGCTACTCAGGGCCTATCCTGGAGGCGAGTTCTCACGTCACGGTACCCTTTCGCTCTAGAGCCTGTCATGCGGACCGCCGCCGCGGCCACGGAAGACCCTGGTTTAGAGAGAGCAAACTCATAATTTTCCCCGAAGCATTCTTCCAGGGCTCACTGGCCTGTCGGGAGCTGGGAATGTCAGGTAGCTTCAAGGCAGGCATGAATGCCACCCTCAAAATGGGAAAGCAGGGCTTGTTCCAGCCGGCCCCCGTTATCATGGGCACACTGAGCGTACATCCCTGTGGCTACTAACGAGTCCCAAGAGACACCGGTTACCCTGCGTTTCCTTCCCTGAATCAACTTATCGAAGTAGGAAGTCCCGCATCCGGCGAACTGTCTCAACCGAGGAACGCCGTAGCTGCTCCTCTGGGCCTGGGGAAGCCTGCAGTGCCGCAGAAGGAACAGGACTTAAAGTGCAGTAAGAACCCAAGCCGCCGTCCTCTAGGAGGCACGGTGACTTCAGTCAGGAGGTCCTGGATGGAACGCGAAGACGAGGGCTCCTCTGACGGCAGCTCCGACTAGGGCACCGCGTAAGACCTCCGCGCCACGTGGGACGTGCCAGAACGGCGTTCGCGAACGTGTGCGAGTGCGGAGGAAACTAAGCTGCTCCGATGGAGAGGGCAGTGCGTTTCCCTACGCTCGGCCTGCACACAGGGGGTTCTGAAGGGTTACGGGCCTGGATGTTGCTTAGCAGACCCAGGTGCACCTGGGGGTACTCAGTTTTCCTGCTGAGAGCAGGGTGCCCCGGCTAGCCTCCCAGGTGTCCAGAAAGCTGTGCTGCCGTTAAAGGCATGCAGAGCAGAGGCCACCGCCTCCTGGAAGCTGCAGCACACCTCCGCTTCTGCACGGTGAATCAGGGCCTTACTTCCAGGCATGGGTTCATGCTGGGTGTGCCGGTAGCGACACAGCGTGCTACGATGCTGACTTTCTCCTCGAGCAGAGTGACTTCAGGTACGAGGGCGGGCCTCGCAGTGTTCCAAGCACAGTGTTCTCTCATGGCAGCTCACACAAGGGCCATGACTGAGTCTTCCTGGGTACTTCGCACTCACCAGCCATGTTTTCCCGAGGGCGTTCGAGGGCTCTAGATATGTAGCGCTCCGCAAGGAACGCGCAGTGTGTTGCTGCCCAGCACTCGGCAGGCACAGAGGTCCTCCGGGGGATCAACCAATGGACCTCGACGTTGCTCCGCCGGCCCACAGGTGTCTGGAGGCACTCAGTGACCTCGGAGGGAAAACGATGCACACCCGTGGGGCCTAGGAGTCCCCGGACGCGTACTTCCTTTAAAATTAAGCCCATAAGCGACTGAGAAGTTGTGGAAACAGCTGCATGCCTCCCTTTCTGCACGGCTACTCAGGGCCTAACGTGGAGGCGAGTTCTCACTTCGAGGTTCCCTTTCGCTCTATAGCCGGTCATGCGGACCACCGCCGTGGCCACGGAAGCCCCTGGTTTAGAGAGAGCAAACTCATAATTTTCCCTGAAGCATTCTTCCAGGGCTCACTGGCCTGTCGGGAGCCGGGAATGTCAGGTAGCTTCAAGGCAGGCATGAATGCCGCCCTCAAAATGGAAAAGCAGGGCTAGTTCCAGCAGGCCCCCGTTTTCATGGGCACACTCAGCGTACATCCCTGTGGCTTCCAGCGAGTCCCAAGAGACACCGGTTACCCTGCGTTTCCTTCCCTGAATTAACTTATCGAAGTAGGGAGTCCCGCATCTGGCGAACTGTCTCAACCGAGGAACGCCGTAGCTGCTCCTCTGGGCCTGGGGCTGCCTGCAGTGCCGCAGAAGGAACAGGACTTGAAGTGCAGTAAGAACCGAAGCCCCCGTCCTCTAGGAGGCCCGGTGACTTCAGTCAGGCGGTCCTGGATGGAACGCGAAGACGAGGGCTCCTCTGAGGGCAGCTCCGACTAGGGCACCGCGTAAGAACTCCGCGCGACGTGGGACGTGCCCGAACGGCGTTCGCGAACGTGTGCAAGTGCCGAGGAAACTACGCTGCTCCGAAGGAGATGGCAGTGCGTTTCCCTACGCTCGGCCTGCACACAGGGGGCTCTGAAGGGCCACGGGCCTGGATGTTGCTTAGCAGACCCAAGTGCACCTGGGGGTACTCAGTGTTCCTGCTGGGAGCAGGGTGCCCCGGCTAGCCTCAGTGTTCTCTCATGGCAGCTCACACAAGGGCCATGACTGAGTCTTCCTGGGTACTTCGCACTCACCAGCCATGTTGTCCCGAGGGCGTTCGAGGGCTCTGGAGATGTAGCGCTCCTCAAGGAACGCGCAGTGTGTTGCTGCCCAGCACTCGGCAGGCACAGAGGTCCTCCGGGGGATCAACCAATGGACCTCGACGTTGCTCCGCCGGCCCACAGGTGTCTGGAGGCACTCAGTGACCTCGGAGGGAAAACGATGCACACCCGTGGGGCCTAGGAGTCCCCGGACGCGTACTTCCTTTAAAATTAAGCCCATAAGCGACTGAGAAGTTGTGGAAACAGCTGCATGCCTCCCTTTCTGCACGGCTACTCAGGGCCTAACGTGGAGGCGAGTTCTCACTTCGAGGTTCCCTTTCGCTCTATAGCCGGTCATGCGGACCACCGCCGTGGCCACGGAAGCCCCTGGTTTAGAGAGAGCAAACTCATAATTTTCCCTGAAGCATTCTTCCAGGGCTCACTGGCCTGTCGGGAGCCGGGAATGTCAGGTAGCTTCAAGGCAGGCATGAATGCCGCCCTCAAAATGGAAAAGCAGGGCTAGTTCCAGCAGGCCCCCGTTTTCATGGGCACACTCAGCGTACATCCCTGTGGCTTCCAGCGAGTCCCAAGAGACACCGGTTACCCTGCGTTTCCTTCCCTGAATTAACTTATCGAAGTAGGGAGTCCCGCATCTGGCGAACTGTCTCAACCGAGGAACGCCGTTGCTGCTCCTCTGGGCCTGGGGCTGCCTGCAGTGCCGCAGAAGGAACAGGACTTGAAGTGCAGTAAGAACCGAAGCCCCCGTCCTCTAGGAGGCCCGGTGACTTCAGTCAGGCGGTCCTGGATGGAACGCGAAGACGAGGGCTCCTCTGAGGGCAGCTCCGACTAGGGCACCGCGTAAGAACTCCGCGCGACGTGGGACGTGCCCGAACGGCGTTCGCGAACGTGTGCAAGTGCCGAGGAAACTACGCTGCTCCGAAGGAGATGGCAGTGCGTTTCCCTACGCTCGGCCTGCACACAGGGGGCTCTGAAGGGCCATGGGCCTGGATGTTGCTTAGCAGACCCAAGTGCACCTGGGGGTACTCAGTGTTCCTGCTGGGAGCAGGGTGCCCCGGCTAGCCTCAGTGTTCTCTCATGGCAGCTCACACAAGGGCCATGACTGAGTCTTCCTGGGTACTTCGCACTCACCAGCCATGTTGTCCCGAGGGCGTTCGAGGGCTCTGGAGATGTAGCGCTCCTCAAGGAACGCGCAGTGTGTTGCTGCCCAGCACTCGGCAGGCACAGAGGTCCTCCGGGGGATCAACCAATGGACCTCGACGTTGCTCCGCCGGCCCACAGGTGTCTGGAGGCACTCAGTGACCTCGGAGGGAAAACGATGCACACCCGTGGGGCCTAGGAGTCCCCGGACGCGTACTTCCTTTAAAATTAAGCACATAAGCGACTGAGAAGTTGTGGAAACAGCTGCATGCCTCCCTTTCTGCACGGCTACTCAGGGCCTAACGTGGAGGCGAGTTCTCACTTCGAGGTTCCCTTTCGCTCTATAGCCGGTCATGCGGACCACCGCCGTGGCCACGGAAGCCCCTGGTTTAGAGAGAGCAAACTCATAATTTTCCCCGAAGCATTCTTCCAGGGCTCACTGGCCTGTCGGGAGCTGGGAAGGTCAGGTAGCTTCAAGGCAGGCATGAATGCCGCCCTCAAAATGGGAAAGCAGGGCTAGTTCCAGCAGGCCCCCGTTTTCATGGGCACACTCAGCGTACATCCCTGTGGCTTCTAACGAGTCCCAAGAGACACCGGTTACCCTGCGTTTCCTTCCCTGAATCAACGTATCGAAGTAGGGAGTCCCGCATCCGGCGAACTGTCTCAACCGAGGAACGCCGTAGCTGCTCCTCTGGGCCTGGGGCTGCCTGCAGTGCCGCAGAAGGAACAGGACTTAAAGTGCAGTAAGAACCCAAGCCGCCGTCCTCTAGGAGGGACGGTGACTTCAGTCAGGAGGTCCTGGATGGAAGGCGAAGACGAGGGCTCCTCTGAGGGCAGCTCCGACTAGGGCACCGCGTAAGACCTCCGCGCCACGTGGGACGTGCCAGAACGGTGTTCGCGAACGTGTGCGAGTGCGGAGGAAACTAAGCTGCTCCAAAGGAGAGGGCAGTGCGTTTCCCTACGCTCGGCCTGCACACAGGGGGCTCTGAAGGGCTACGGGCCTGGATGTTCCTTAGCAGACCCAGGTGCACCTGGGGGTACTCAGTGTTCCTGCCGGGAGCAGGGTGCCCCGGCTAGCCTCCCAGGTGTCCAGAAAGCTGTGCTGCCGTTAAAGGCATGCAGAGCAGAGGCCACCGCCTCCTGGAAGCTGCAGCACGCCTCCGCTTCTGCACGGCGAATCAGGGCCTTCCTTCCAGACATGGGTTCATGCTGGGTGTGCCGGTAGCGACACAGCGTGCTAAGATGCTGACTTTCTCCTCGAGCAGAGTGACTTCAGGTACGAGGGCGGGCCTCGCAGTGTTCCAAGCACAGTGTTCTCTCATGGCAGCTCACACAAGGGCCATGACAGAGTCTTCCTGGGCACTTCGCACTCACCAGCCATGTTGTCCCGAGGGCGTTCGAGGGCTCTGGAGAAGTAGTGCTCCTCAAGGAACGCGCAGTGTGTTGCTGCCCAGCACTCGGCAGGCACAGAGGTCCTCCGGGGGATCAACCAATGGACCTCGACGATGCTCCGCCGGCCCACAGGTGTCTGGAGGCACTCAGTGACCTCGGAGGGAAAACGATGCACACCCGTGGGGCCTAGGAGTCCCCGGACGCGTACTTCCTTTAAAATTAAGCACATAAGCGACTGAGAAGTTGTGGAAACAGCTGCATGCCTGCCTTTCTGCACGGCTACTCAGGGCCTAACGTGGAGGCGAGTTCTCACTTCGAGGTTCCCTTTCGCTCTATAGCCGGTCATGCGGACCACCGCCGTGGCCACGGAAGCCCCTGGTTTAGAGAGAGCAAACTCATAATTTTCCCCGAAGCATTCTTCCAGGGCTCACTGGCCTGTCGGGAGCCGGGAATGTCAGGTAGCTTCAAGGCAGGCATGAATGCCGCCCTCAAAATGGAAAAGCAGGGCTAGTTCCAGCAGGCCCCCGTTTTCATGGGCACACTCAGCGTACATCCCTGTGGCTTCTAACGAGTCCCAAGAGACACCGGTTACCCTGCGTTTCCTTCCCTGAATTAACTTATCGAAGTAGGGAGTCCCGCATCTGGCGACCTGTCTCAACCGAGGAAGGCCGTAGCTGCTCCTCTGGGCCTGGGGCTGCCTGCAGTGCCGCAGAAGGAACAGGACTTGAAGTGCAGTAAGAACCCAAGCCGCCGTCCTCTAGGAGGCCCGGTGACTTCAGTCAGGAGGTCCTGGATGGAACGCGAAGACGACGGCTCCTCTGAGGGCAGCTCCGATTAGGGCACCGCGTAAGACCTCTGCGCGACGTGGGACGTGCCCGAACGGCGTTCGCGAACGTGTGCGAGTGCGGAGGAAACTAAGCTGCTCCGATGGAGAGGACAGTGCGTTTCCCTACGCTCGGCCTGCACACAGGGGGCTCTGA